>NC_134537.1:7675000-9048383 GCF_050624435.1 Tenrec ecaudatus | reverse complement strand
CTCTCTCTCCTCTCTCCTCTCTCTCTCCCCCTCCTCTCTCTCTCCTCTCTCTCTCCTCTCTCTCCTTCTTCTCTCTCTCTCCTCTCTCTCTCTCTCTCTCTCCCCTCTCTCTTCTCTCTCTCCTCTCTCCTCTCTCTCTCCCCCTCCTCTCTCTCCTCTCTCCTCTCTCTCTCCCTCTCTCTCCTCTCTCTCTCCTCTCTCTCTTCTCTCTCTCTCCTCTCTCTCTTCTCTCTCTCTCCCCTCTCTCTTCTCTCTCTCCTCTCTCCTCTCTCTCTCCCCCTCCTCTCTCTCTCCTCTCTCCTCTCTCTCTTCTCTCTCCCCCCCCCCTCTCTCTCCTCTCTCTCTCCTCTCTCCCCTCTCTCTCCCCTCTCTCTCTTCTCTCTTCTCTCTTCTCTCTCTCTCTCTCTCTCTCTCTCTCTCTCTCTCTCTCTCTCTCTCTCTCCCCCTCCTCTCTCTCTCCTCTCTCTCTCCTCTCTCCCCTTCCTGAGATAGCTCCTCTATCTCTCTAGCTTCTCTCTGTGTTGTTCTTTCTCTTTCCCTCTCCTGATCATTTTCTCCTATTCTTCCCTCTTTTCCTGGGTGGGCGGGGCTTTTAATTTAACCCTGTGTGGACCGAGAAGAAAGTTCGCCCCTCGGAGGTTGAGGTTAAGAGACTGAAAGTGGAAACTTGGCTGTTTCAGAGGAAGTAGCAGAATGCGAGGAAGCCCCAGTGGCACACGGGAGGAGACGCTGCACAAAAGCCGATCTGAAATCGCCTGGTCAGCCTGCTGCTCTCCTCCTTCTGCGGCACAGTGGTGGCCATTGTGTCAGGACCAGTTTAACCTGAGTGGACTCAGGTGCTGGCCAGGGGACTCTCATTTTGCATGCCAATTTGTGTGGTTAGGTTTGACTGATCACTTGTCTTGGGGTTGGTTGCCCAGCACTTCATGAATTAGATTCCACGGTGTCCTCTCTCTGTGCCCAGGAAGTAACTGAGGGGATGATGAATATGTAACACATTATTGAGGAGTGGTTATGAATATGCATCGGGGCAGAATCACAATTCTTGTCCAGGAAGTGGTTTGTCTTGAGATCCCGTGGCACTGTCTGCTAAGCATTGGGCTGCTTGCCTCAAGGTTGGCGATTCAAGTCCGCTAGCTGAGCTAGTCTGCTAGCCTGCTAGTCTGAGTTGGTCTGCTTTGATGACGTCTGTCTAGTTGCTCTTTGTTTCTTGATCAGAGTTCTTCTGGTCCAGGAGTCAACGGTTGGTTGTGACTTCCCCTTCGCTGCATGTTGGGCGGGTGGCTGGAAAGAAACAGGGTATCAGGTGGCAATGGATAGGTTAACTATCGGTTCTATATTTTTATATCATGTACTCACATTTCCTTCTGTTGTCACATCTCTTAGTGACAAAGGGCAAGCTCACTGGACAAGCTACAGAATTGACAGGGTTGTGCAGGGCCAAGAAGGTCTCACGCACGCGACTCAGCTATTGCTTTGTTCTTAGGTGAAAAAACCTTATGTGGCTGAGCAAGCTTCTCCGTAGACATTTCCTACCTTCCCTTTCAACCTGCTCAAATGCTGATCTATTTAATTGTACTGCGAAGGGGCAGATCAATCACGGTTCGTTTCAAAGGAGATGAAATGCTCTGTGCAGAGTGTCCTCGCTCCCGCTCATAAAGGACTGCTTGCCACAGTAAAGTCACACAACCATCGCAAGTAGACGATTTTATTTCATTCATTTATCATGATGATGTTACACCGGTGGTTCTCAACTTCTCTAATGCCGTGTCCCTTTAATACAGTTCCACCTGTTGTGATAACCCCCTGCATACGGATAGAGGAGCCCAGTCTCAGTTCCTAAGACCATCGGAAATATGGTCTGAGGCAACCCCAGTGGAAAGGGTCCTTTGACCCCCACAGGGGTTGTGACCCACAGGTTGAGAACCACTGTGTTAAATAATTTTTACCGTGGGCTCTTACTGCTTTTATAACAATCCATAGGTCCACGGTATCCAGCACTTTTGTACGTATGTTGCCATCATCCTTTTCAAAACATTTTATGACAAGTAGATTATTATTTTAGGCTTCTGTTGTTAGGTTCCCTGGCGTCAGCCCCAACTCACAGTGGCCCTGCGAACCACTGCGAAGAAGGAAAGTGTCTGAAAACGGCTCTTTCCTCCACATCTAACTCCCACCAAATGAGTAGGTGGGACTATGCAAACAGGGTGCAGGGAAACCCTGCTGGAGGGGATGGTCAGTACTGTTTGCCATTCCTCTGTAGATTAGAGAGATGTCTCAGAAGCAGAGGTAGGGAATTCCTAGGGTTATCAAGGAAGAAGAGCCAACAGCCAGCAGAGCGTGTTTGAAATCCCTGCTGGAAGTGGCGAAGGGAGTGGAGACCCTGGGACCGATCAGAGGAGCAGCCTCAAGACTAGGAGATTGTAAAGCAGGTACCTCCTGGCCTATGGAGGCCAGGCTAAGAGACCACATGACTGAGAACCTGAGGACAAGAGAGAAAGAGAGAGAGAGAGAGAGAGAGAGAGAGAGAGAGAGAGAGAGAGAGAAGAGGCTGGGCTGCTGGCTGAGGAGAGGCACTGCTATATCCTTACTGTTTTCTGATCCTGGCCTGTGTTCACTTGTTCACATCTCTCACAAAGTCCCCGCAATCCTAGGTACTATCAGCGAGTTCCATGTGGCCCTTGCACTGGAACCAGCAGGGAAATGGAGTGCTCTGGGAGGAACAATAATAGGTCCAGAGATCAGGGGGCGAAGGCCTGCCTGTTGGAACTCTGCCTTGTGGCCCCAAGATACCTTTGGGCTGGTGTTAGAGATGGATTCTCCTCCCTTATGTAGCTGGAGGAGGTCAGGTGTGGTTCCCAGGCCTTTTACACAAGAACAGAATGAAATACTGCCTGGTTCTGTGCCAGCCTCACAGTTAGGATGTTTGATGACCCAGCCACTGGGTTGGTCCATCCCGTGGAGGGTCTCCTTTCTTGCCGACCCTCAACCAAGTACGGCATGCTTTTCCAGGTACCGATCCCGCCTGATGACATGTCCAAAATGATGAGATGATGGCGTATTCTAAGATATATTTCATTTGAACACATTGCCGTCAAGCCAATCCTGATTTAGAGTGACCCTCAGAGCAGAGTAGAGCTGCCCCCTGTGTGTTTTCAGGCCGTCCGTCTTTCTGGGAGCAGGCGGCCTCAACTTGCTCCCTCAGATCGGCTGGTGGGTTTGAACTGCTGATTTTGTGAGGAGCCCACAGAGTGACTTGCTACACCACACAGGCATGGTAAGATAGTTTCAGTGTTCTTTGCCAACATCAAAGGAGCTATAGTGGAGCTAACCCCCCACCAAGTCAGCGGTTGTCGACCACCCACCACCCCAAGGGAGAAAGATGAAGCTTTCCATCCCTGTAAAGATTCACAGTCTCAGAATCCCACAGGGGCAGCTCTGCTCTGTCCCTCAGAGTCACTGTGAGACAGGACGGACGCGATGGCAGTGGGTTTGAGTGTTTGAAAGTGTCCACGTCATTAGTCAAACGCATCACGGTCTCCTTATTCTTCATTCAGCTTCTGCGTGTCCACGAGACCATCAAAAATACCATGGGCTGGGCCATCCATCGAAAGAAAGTACCACCATCGACTGGGGCCAGGCACACCTTCGTCCTGAAAACGAGCACTCCCAGTAGGTCTCAAGTGAGACCTACGTCATGTGATTGCTCGACTGCTCTTTCCTGAGCACTGGTCTTGGAGCCAGAGAAAAGGAAATGCTCTTTCATCACGATGTTGCTTATCGGTGCAGGTGCGTGCAGGTGTGAAGCCGGTTGTTTTCTTCACTTCGAGTCGCCGTCCCTGTGGAAGGCTGTGTTCTTTGATCTTCAGAAAGGCTTCAGGTCCTCTTCTCTCCACAAGCAAGGCCGTGTCGCCCCACAGGGGTGTGCGGTCTTCTTCAGACAGTCCAGCTCCTCAGGTGATGTGCTCCGCATACAGGTGACATAGTACAGTGAACCGATACAGCCCTGACACACACCTTGCCCCGTTTCAGATCACGCAGGTTCTCTTAGAGCACATGGAATGATGGCCTCGTGGTCCGTGGTTCCCGTGAGCAGTGTTCTCCATAGTTTGTCACGATCCACATAGTCGAATGCCTTCCCATCGCCGATGTAACACAGGCAAACATCTTTTGAGTATTCTCCGGCTTTCAGCCACGATCCATCCGATGTCTACATGCTATCACTCATGCTACGCCCTCTTCTGAATCGGGCTTGAGTTTCTGGCAGCTCCCTGTTGAGGTGCTGCTCCTGTAGTCTGGGTATTGTTCCTTAAAAGAAAGCAAACCAGCTATTTTTAGAGAAAAAACTTATTTGGGTTCCAGTTTTTTTTGTTTGTTTTGTTTTAGTTATAAACTGAGGTAGTTAGTTTATTGTGACAACCTGGCCGATAAACACAGGTGGGGTTAATTGAAGGGTAGAGGGATAAATGGCTCAGTGAGCCCTGCCTTTGGAGTTCTCGGGTCTCTTGCTTTCTGATGGTTGGACCAGGGTGCAGCTGCCTTAGCCAGTTCCCTGCTTCAGCTTGCAAGGCTCACTTCCTGCAAGACATCCCCAAGGAGAAACTATATGGACCTACCCCAATGCAGCCCTGGGTGTTGGAGCAGCCGTGGGGAGACCCCTGCTAGTGCTGAGATGCTTACACATTCACTGATTCTGCTTTCCTCCTGCAGTCGGCATCATAGTGTGTGTTTTGTGAGATGGAACAGGAGTTTGTGGATTGGCGTTGGACATATGGGTTCATGTTGGACTTGTGGGCTTGGGCAGCACTGGGTCGGGATGTTTTCTTGATGTGCACTTACCCTTTATACAAAACTCTCTCTTATACATAAGTTTCTGTGGATTTGTTTCTATAAACTACCCAGATTAATACATACACAAGATAAAAAACAAAAACAAGCAAATAAACCAAAAAACAAAAAGCTAAGCCAAAACCAAAAACCGGAAAAATTCAAAGCAAGTCCGTGTCAAAAGATACTGAATGGGTCAACTAAGGATTCACCTCATTTGCCCATTCAGAGGCCAGGAAAGCAAGGCAGACAGAGCCCTTTTTCGTTTCCCTTGTTGAGTTTTATCCGAAGCAGGGGGATGATCGTAAAGTGGGAAACCTTTTCTCGTAGCTCCTGTTGTTATACACTGAGGGGTGCAAGTTCCCGGGGCTCCAGGCAGTTGGGGCACCGTGTTTCCATGCCTCATGCTTATTCTGGACACGTATGGTTGACTCTGATCTCATAGTCGGGCTGTTAATGTTCCCAGCCTATGGGCATTGGATGCTCACCGGGGGCTCAGTCCACATAGGGGCTCTGCAATGGATTGGGCATTATCACTGTCATCCATAGCTTTCCATAAACCAGGTGTTTAGAATTTCAGCACCGGTCTCATTCCCTCCTCCAATTCAGATCTTATGACTTGGCAATCCTTGGATCACACAGGCTGATGTGCTTCTTCCTCCTGACTCTTCACTTAGATGGCTGCTTGCTTAAGGCCCAGACCCTATATTTCATGATAGCCAGGCACCTTCTGATTTCTTCACCACCTCTTTTTTAACAGGTCACTGACCTGCTGTGTGAGGGAGGCAGGAGCAGACGCCTGTAGAGAGGGGTTTGCTCTACTGCAAGCACTGGGAGGGTGTTGGCGGCTCAGGGGCTATGGAAGGAGGTGCAAGACAGGGGGAGGGGCAAGCACTGAGTCCTACTATTGGGTGAGCAAGGGTACGAGAAGGATCTAGCACATGGTTTGAGACTTTACATACATTCTAAATGAAAATTTAAAAACCAGGAAGCATGGAAAATCATCTCACAACCAAACAAAAATATGTTTAATGGCATTTGTTGGTCGCATAAACCGCAAAGGGCTTCTGAGGCGGGAGTTTCTCCCATGCTAACAAGTAAGTGGAGGCTTTGGCATCCGAAGCTAAAGGCCGGGGAGTGACCAGAAAGTTCTTTGTTTCCTCAGACATGCCTGTGTGGGGCAGACTTGGGGAAAATCGGAAACCATCTTGAATGAATGAATGAGTGGGTGAATGAATACCAAGTCCCCACTGAACTGAGAGAAAACCACAGTGACCTCAGAGCATAATGTCAAGAACAAATGATGGTTGCTGCCCTCACCTGTCAGAGTTTTCAAAATGGAAAAATCCTTAGGGTCCTCCAAGTGGTCTGCGAGATTGATTCAGTGTGGTAGTTACATCATCTGGTGTCACCTTGTGGAGGGGTGGAGTCTAGCCTGTCAATCAGGTCGCAGCTTGATGACTGCATTTGGAGATACCATGGAGATAAATAGCTCGCTGGAGGCCAGATACACACAGACTCTCTGCTTCGTCTTCCTGCTGAGAAGAGACATGAAGCTACGCTAGAGCCCTGGAGCTGAAGGAGCCACTTGGAGACCTCTGAGATGCTTCCAGCCGCCACTGGATCCAAAAGACTTTCCACCCACTGGCCTGTGATCTTCCTGCATTTGGCATCATTGCATGTGAGCATGAATCCGAAGAGGAATTTATGGATTAGTATTGACATATGGGCTAATATCGGACTTGTGGGCTTGATCTGAACTGGGATGGAATGTTTTCTTAATGTACAGTTATTCTTATATGAAGCTCTTTCTTATACATATGAGTGTCTACTAATTTGTTTCTCTAGTCAACTCAGACTGACACACTCAGTGCATGCTCTAACCTCACCTGCTCCCACCTGGATGCTGGGCTCCCTCTTTAAGACGGTTCTCTTGCCGAGTGGGAATGTCTGAGGTGGCTAATGGTCTTCCCTTCTAGTGAGGATCAGAATTCCAGGGACCAGAGATGAGAAGGTGATTAAACAGCTGATCCCTGGCTTACCGTGGTCACCCCTGATCCCCTCAACAATCAGAGATTATCTCCTTCCTGCAAAGCTGCTGGCCTTGGGGTGGGCATGGGGGAGAAAATCCGACCTCTCGCAGGTTTCTGTAAAGTGCACGAAGGGCTGGGGCCTCTCCACCTGCCTGGGTTGAGGGTCTGGCTTAGGACTGCTTAGCAGCCCTCTGGAAGCACCTGCGGATGTTTGAAGCTGGGGCTCGGGCCCGAGGCAACCAGGGACGGATGGTGAGGGCATGTTCTCTCGGACTCAGGCATTTGAGGAAGCAAAGTCATTCTGCTCTGGGCATAGCACGGTAAGAGCAGTCGTCACGAGAGCTGGGTTTATTTGGGTACTGCAGCTCCACCATGGATTGTAGAGTCCCCGTCGGCAGACACGGGCCTTTGTATGTCCTCTGTGTGGGTTGAGGGCTGGCTGCCTGTGGCTCTGAGTGCTTCTGCTTTGGCCAAGTGTGAAGTCCCGAGCTAGTGCTCAGATTTCTCTAGAACATCACCGCCTGAACAACAACAACAAAGAGCCTCACCGACCTCTGAACTCTGCCAGGCTACTCTTGCCGTCCGAATGCATAAGTAATTATCAACTTGTTGTTCATTTGATTCTAACTCATGAGGACGCAGTGGTGCGTAGACTAGAACTGGGACCTTTGGGAAGTCAGGGCCAAGCTTCTCTTCCGGGAGCCTCTGAGTGAGTGCGAACTGTTAGGCCAATAGGCCACCACTTGACTGTGTGTGCCTCTCAGGGATGCCACCTGAAATTTAAGAACCAAATTCATGTTGATGGCCAGCCCATTTATTTGTTGATGTTGGCTATGGGATGGTGGCTCTTCCTTGCATTTCCAGGCTTCTTTTCATATAGCCTCAACACCTAGGATATATATATATATATATATATATATATATATATATATATATATATATATATATATATATATATATATATATATATATATATATATATATATATATATAGTCTATTACTTATGTATTACCCTAACCCCAAAGTCAGTGGTTCGAAACCATCAGCCACTCTGCAAGACAAAGAAGAGACTTTCTGCTCCCACAAAGAGCTACAGTTGATGTACAACTCTTTTGAAGATAATTTAAACAATTGAAACATCTGGTGTGGGAGTGATATGTCAATAACAACGTTAAAGTTTAAAAGCAACAAGAACAAAGACAAAAAATAATATTTACTTTTAATTTTAAAATTAATACAGAGCCAAGGGGTAGGGGTAAGAGGGGGATGGCAGTTTTAGAAACACATGGGGCTAGTTCTGCCCTGCCCCTTAGAGCCTCTGTGAGTCGGCATCGACTCAGGGCAGTGCGTTCGGTTGGAAAGCCAGCGTCGTAGCTGCAGCCCTTGTCGTTGGAGTTACAACTGGATGCTTTGTTTGGAAACGTGGGAAGGAAAGGGTTTTTTTCTCCTTGAGTTAAGATCAAATCAGCTTTGGTAGAAATGTAAATTCTGTGTCAGTATTTCCCTGCAAACTGATATTTAGGTGTGTTTGCTCTGGGACTGGCAGCACACTACGTCCCTCCCTCCCGGTGCTTTTGAATGCGCTCTGGGTAATTACAGTGGCCTCCCAGCTCCACCGTACAGTAAGCCATTCAGGAGGCTGGCTGGTGGCTCATTACCCGGCAGCGGGTGGCCCCTGACCCCCTCCTCCGTGGAGATGGTGTGAGGTGCATTTAGGGAACCCTTGCATGGGGGTAAGCGGTTGCTGGGGTATAAATAATGCAATTTACCCTGTCTCTCTCTGAGCGCGTGGCGGGGCAGTGTTGAACTTCTGAAGTTGTGGGCCGGCTGCTCTGCTGTGCCTCTGGGAAAGTTCTTAGCCTTAGGCTTTCCTACCATCGTCCTGTGGTGGGTGGGGCTTGACTATTGGCCGCAGCAGGCAGTCAGTAGGGGTGCTCTGAGTACCATTCTTTGGGGTTTGTGACCCCACAGTGTAGCATCAGATGCTCTCCCTCCTAGATGCTGTCTGCTCCTGGGCCACTAGGCGCAAGAGCTTCTTCCCTTGACCTTCTGCTGGGTGATTCTGGGTTCTGGAAGGTGTTGGCATTCTCCTGGGCCATCTCCTCTCCAGTGGTGCCCTCTGTTCCATGCCATCCTTTCGCAGCCCTGCTCCCGACGTGGAGTTACCTGCTTCACCTCTCAGATCCTGAGCTAGATCACCCTGCCCTCTGCGCCTCCGTCCCCCTAGCCGCATCTCAGTTTGTGGCTTCTCCTCCTTCACCCACTCTGTCGAGAGTCCCCGAGGACTCTTGAGCCTGTTGTCCTGTCTTTGCCTCACCTGACAGGGCTCACCTGGCCCACCTTGTCTGTGACCACCCCGCCTATTCCTGCGGTGGCTGAAGAAAGCACGTGCGCCATCACTGTGTACTCTAAGTGGCGACCCTATAAATCAGCTCTGCCTTCGGCTCCTGCTCTTGGCTCGTTGGGTTTTCCTTGAGTGTCTCCCTCTGCTTTTTGCAGGCAACTATGGATGACGTTTCATGTCTTCCTCAGACCCTGAGCCCTCAAGGAGAAAGGTGCTTTGAACAGCAGGAGCCGGAGCCAGCCGGCCCTCATGGGCACCTTGTGGGTGCTCTTCGTTAGCCCTTATTGTGTGCCTTGGAGTTGGCTCCAGTGGGCACTGTCGGGCACAGTAGAAGCAGACTGCCACAGTCTTTTCTTGCACAGCTGCGTGGGGGTTTGAACTGCCAACCTTTCCCACTTGCTGCCAGGTGCTTAATCGCCGTGCCACCAGGGCCGCTGTTTTCTGTTGGGTTGTTTTTTGTTTTGTCTTGAAAAGATCAGCCTCCCGGTACCATGAAGGAGGCTCCCTTGTCTGGGCTGAGTTCTATTGTCCCGATCCCATGCTGGAGAGGTACCTGCTGGTGATCCCTGCCAGCTCTTCCCCACTCCCCACCCCCTGGGCTCATGCCTTCCTCTCCTTCACTGCAGGATCACAGAACGTGTGACCCTTTACCTTTCCTCCCTGGAGCCCATTAGGCCATCACCGGTGCCCAAGTTCATCCATGCCAAGTCCAGGGCACACCTTCCAGGGCGGGCGCCCTCTTCACCTTTCTCAGCACAGTCGACATGACCTGCGTTCCGTCTTTCTTGAAATGCTCTGTCCCATTGGCTTCTGGGAAGTCTTGCCTCCTGGCTCCCTCCAACTACTCTCCTCTCACCAACTCCTCTTGGTTTTCCTCACAGGCTGTGGGGGACCTCTGTTCTCCCCACCCCACTGGCTTTGAAGGTTGGTGTCCTCCAGGTGGGTGCTTCCCATCCGTCTTGCCCAGGTGCTACATGTCTGTGGCCTTGGGGGCCATCACCGACTCCTGTCTAGACCGGAGCCCATTGATGCACCTGTCTGCTCTCCTGAGGGGTCCTGCCCTTTGCCTACCCCGACCCAGAGCAACAGAGAAGCAGCAGCACCTTGTTCCTCACTGTCTCTCTGCACAAGAGAGCCTGCCTGTTAACCCAGTAACAGGGACGGTGCCACTATCCTCGGCTGCCCAAGGTGAAAGCCTGATCTATTTCTCACTCCAGCCCCCTTCCCTCCAGCTGGCCCTGTCCTGCGGGGGTGGGGTGGGGGGTCACAACTCTTAGTGCTGCTGGGATGACCTTTCTATAGTGCAGATCACTCACCTGCTTAAAACCCTTCTTAAGTGGCCCACTTAGGGACCTCAGAATCCGCTGGCTGCCTCACCTCCCTTTGCTGAAACTACTCAGCTTTGCTTTCCCGGATGGGGCCAGGCTGCCTGTCTTCTCCAGGCCTCCTCCCTGCCCCCCTCTCTCTCCCTCATTTGGAGACATTGGACAGATATTGGACAGAGCGCCCATTTTCTTGAGGAATTGCCTTTACTAATGTCACAGTAATGGGTGCAGTTGCTGGATTGAACTGTATTCCCGTGTGGGGCTTGTATCCCCTAGACCTAGGGAGGGCCCGGTTTGAGAAAGGGGCTTTCTTTGTAACGTTAACCAGGCCATGTCTGGGTGGGTGCCGTGTCTCCTAAATCTAAGCATATCTGAGCCAGAAGGAGCCGTGCAGAACTCAGAGAAGCAAGCCCAAATGTGAAGATCAACTAGGAGCCTAGACGTGCTGGAGAAGCGTCTTCTCCCAAAGCTGACGGACAGAGCCTTTCCCCACAGCCAGAGCCCCCTCTGTTCGGACTGACAGCCTGTTAAACTGAGTTGTCTTTCCAATTAAAAAATTTTTTTTGGGTAATGTCATTTGCAGCACCTAAGTATTTTCTTTTGACGCTGTCCAAAGGATCTTCTTTTGCATCCCGTGTGCTCTGGGCTTTCGTGTTTTAGAAAACATTGTCTAACTCAAGGCCCTGGCGATTTACTTCTCAGAGTTTTCATGGTTTTAGCTGTGACATTAGGTCTCTCATCCCATGTGGATTAGTCTTTGCATATGGTGGCAGGAGTCCAGTTTCATTTGTCTGTGAATATCCAGCTGCCCAGCATCACTGGTTGAAAAGACCATTCTTGTCTCACTGAATTGCCGTGTGGAAAATCAGGTGACCATAAATGGAAGGGTTTGTTCCTGGGACCCCAGTTTTCTTCTAGGGATGTAGATGTCTCTCCATAGGCCAGTTGCACACCATCTTGATTATTGTAGCAGCCTACTAAGCTGTGAAAGTGGGAAGTGTGAGTTATCCAACCTTGTTCTTGTTCAACAGTGTCGTGGCCGTTCTAGCCCTCAGTGAGTCCAGATGGTCTGTAAGGTCAACTTTAAGTGAATTTCTTTGAAAAAGGCTGCTGGGATGTTTGGTAGGGACTGCATTCCATCCGTAGGTCAATGTGGGGCTATTGCCATCTTAGCCCTCGTAAGGCTTCCAATCCACGAGCCTAAGATGTCATTGCAATTACCACCATGTGTCATTTTCATGGTGTGAGCCTTATCCTTACTTTGTTAAATTTACATTGACGTGCTTTTTCAATTGAGGCTATTATACGTGGAATTGTTTTCTGAATTTCATTTTCAGAATGTTCATTGCTAGTATATAGGAACACTATTGATTTTGTCTCCTGTAGCCTTGCTGAACTCATTTATTGGTTCTTATAATTCTTTCATGATTTCTTAGGCTTTTCTATGTGCACAATTGTGTTCTCTGCAAAAAAAGGCTTAGTTTTACTCCACTTTCCAGTATAGATGCCTTTCTGCTTTTCTTTTCTCTTCTTCCCCCCTCCCTCTTCTTTCTCTTTCCATTCCCTCTTCTTTCTGTCTGACCAGTTTCCCTGGCCAGAGCCTCCAGGAACATGCTGAATAGAAGAGGCAAGAGTGGACATCTTTCCCTTGTTCCTTATCTTAGGAGGAAAGCATTCCATTTTTTTTTATCGTGAAGTACTTGGATGTTTCCACATGAAGCTGTGGATTTTTAAAAATTTACTTTTTCTTTTTGTTTTTTTATTAGGGGCTCTTATCACAGTCCATACATACATCAATTGTGGCTGTGGATTTTGTTATGGGTACTGTGTATCAGACTGAGGAAGCTCCCCCTCTTCTAGTCTGGCATCTGTTGACTTGGTTCTTGCCACCCGTCGGTTCTTCCATGAAGAGGTGTTGAACTTTCTCAAATAGTCTTTTTGTATCTCTCGAGAACCATAGTGTTTTGGTCGTGCATCAATATGGTATAGTATAGTAAATGATTTTTGAATCATGGCTTATTTATTTTCCCAGGACTTGAACCAAGTGAATGCAGTTTGCTTTCCAGTGAGATGGAGATAGCAATAGTTACTTGTCACAAATGCTTTCTCACCAAAGTTCTTTGATATATGTACATATGCACACATATACACATAATACATGTATGTGTGCACATGTGTATGCATGTGTGCATATATACATGCATACATATGACATGACAGTGGCTGCTTCATCATACATGTTTCGGAGAAGGAATCACGTTCCAGAGACTGACTGGGAATGAGCTAGCCGTCTCATTTTCCAGGGCAGATGATCTATCCTTGCCACGCCTGTGATTACTGTCTCTAATATTTCAGTAGCTCCTGACCTGCCTCGGTGGAGGTGGACTGAGCTCGGTCCACCCTCTCATCCTTGACAAAGAATGAACCCCGGTTCTTTTTGCCAGCATGTGCAGGGCGGGCCTCCTTTGTAAAGAGAACATTAGGAAGGGTTCCTGTATGTGGAATTTGATCCCGGGAAGCCTGGCACGAGGGAGTTCTGGCTGACCTGACCCCCCCCTCCTTTGGGGTACGGATTAGTGTGTACGTGACTGGCTCCAAGTGCCCTTATTGTGAGTTTAGGGGGCAACAGCTTAGCAACCTTTTCATCCCACTCAGGTTTCCCTCCAGTCTCCTCCTCCCCTCTCCCCTTTGCTCTCCTCCCTCTCCCTGCCCCCCTCCTTTCCAACAGACCCCAGTCTCATTCTCCCCTTGCCCCTTTCTCCCACCCATCCCCCAAGCTCCCTTGAAGCCCTCTCACCACCCCTCCCCTTCTCTCTGCTCCCCCTGGTCCCCGCCTCTGGCTCCTCCTCTCCCCTTTCCCTGGCTTTGTCTCAGGAATCCTCTGCCCTGGCTCTGACCACTAGCCCCCTGCCTTCAGCCCAGGGAGCTAACCACCTGCTGCTGATGGAAGGAGCCTTTGGCTTGCCGCCCGTGGGTTTCTCCAGCTCCAGACCCTGCATCCTGCTCTCTCTGTGGAGGTAGGGAGTGAAGGGGACCCAGTTCATATGGCCCCCGAACAAGCTCTGTTTACAAGGCCTGGGCTGGCCCCTGGTTCTGCTCCAGAGTGTCCCTACATCTCAAAGCAGCCTGTGGAGGGAGGCTGGAGGCCCCAGAGGGGACACGGACTTGAACAATGCTTTGGCCTCTTAGAACATTTGGTGACTCTGGGACACAGCTTTTTCCTCCCTGACCCTTAAAAACACCCTGTCTTTTATTTGGGACTAGACAGCATGTTATCAGTAAAAGAAAATGATTACTTTGGTCACCAGTGAATATTTTGGAGATGGGAACCCGAGTGATCTAGCATGGCTTCCTCTGGGATAAAAGTGGAGGAGTCGAGGGTCCACTGACTAGCTAGTTCTCTTGACTTCCTGGGAGCCACAGGCCCTGGGTCCCCCACCTGGGCAGAAACCCACCTTCCCTTGGCCTGAAGCAATGGATTCTCTTAGATTTGGGGATTTAGAATTCTCTTAGATGTCACAGAATTCAAAATTTATGTTCCTGTAGTTCTGCTTCATTGCAGGCTCCCCCAACCCCTGTCTGCTCCCCAGGTTTCTGAGAAGAGTTTTATTAGATGCCTGTGGGTATCATTACGTGGCAGGCGCTCTCTGTGTAGGAGGGCAGCTTTCCTAGAAAGCAGTCAGTCCATGGGATTTTCCCGTACAGGCTTTCACCCTGCAGTGCCAGACTTGGACTGGAGAGCCAGCCCGCACAGGTTCAAGCCCCGTTGTTCAGCGGCCAGCTGTGGGGCAGCTCCTTCTAGCCCCCAGGGGCGTGGTTCCCCCCTTGGTAGAACTGGGGTGTGGGGGTGCCTCTTTCCTCTGGCTTTAGGTTTAGGGGTGATGATTCAGGTTAGTACAGAGGCATGCTGTCTGTTAATTACAAGTATTTAGCAGTGGGGGCCAGGCACTGAAAGAGACAAGCCTGCTGCCAGTTTTTAAAAAAGATTTTCCTTCCTGTGGTCCATTTTCCCCACTTGAATCACTTAGTATCTGTGGAATTTGATGTTAGTCCTGTTTAAGGAATTATAGCTGGAAAACCAACCTCACGTGAGGAAAATAAAGGACTCTACTAGCTCATGCCTGTGTGTTTCTTGGAAGAAAGAAAGAAAGAAAGAAAGAAAGAAAGAGAGAGAGTGAGTTTCCATTCCAGGAAATTGAATGTGGGAAAGATCTGCACTATTTACTGTTGAAACGCGACGACAATTTCTTGAACCAGAAATCTTTGACTCCTGTATCTTTTATAGTCTCACATCCCTGTACGTGTGTACCTTTTTGCTTTATAACCTTAATCAGGAGCTGAACACCTGGAACCTTTGGGCCTATAGGTAAACCATTCCGGGAACTAGCTCAAGGGTGGAAGTTTTAAAGGCGGAATCACCTTGGTAGTCAGTTGCCTTGAACAAACACTTGATTGTTCTGTGGGGGGCGGGGAGGGAGGTGACTGTGGCCCCGGTCTGAGACACATGCTTACCTGATGCTTTGGTGCGGACAGGGACCCGCTGAATCTCGGCCATGTGAGCGGGCCGTGGAGGGCTGGGACTGAACCTCTCGCCGGGCATGGATACTAGGGATTTACCTGCAATTGAATTTGGACCTGGAAACTCTGCTTTGATAACTATGGTTTTGAATTTTTGAACCAACTTCTTGAATTTTATTTATTTTTTCTGATTCAGAGCACAGCCTGATTCCAGCACAGCCTTGGAACACAGATCAGAGCACATGGAGATTCCGTGTCACCCAAAAACTTCCTGGGACCTTCCCAGGCCCTTAGTTTGGGAAGGGTGAGAGTGACAGCCACCTCTTCGTGACTGGGTGGGATTAGGGGCACGAAGGCAGGCAGGGATCCTAGGGCCCCTCTGGGGCCCATCTGACTGCCTGGGCTTGGGCAAGGCCTTCCCCCAAGGAAACATTTGTTGACTTCTCTCTGTTTCCTAACTGTGGCCAGTCCTGCCCCCTGGGGGTTTGCTGGAAGGACTGGGGGATGGTACAGATGCCAGGACATTTCATCCTGGGTGATGTGCAAATGTTTTTAATGGTCGGCAGGGGGTGGGGTGGGTGGCGGGGCTGAGTCATTTTTTGTGGCCCCGAAGAGTGGGTGGTAGACGAAATCAATTTGGGAATCTGGCTTCAGCGAGGAGCCAGCAGGATAAACTGGCTGGTGCCTAGAGTTCCCGCAACTCCAGGAAGAGGGAATTGCAGGGGTGTAGACAGAACGCCGGGAGCCCTTTAGAGAGCTGGAGGTCGGAGCAGCGTGTTTACAGTTGCTAAGTTTGGGTGCGCCCTTGTGTTGGGAGAAAGGAATGTAAATGTAGTTCCCTGAAACTCATAAGTGGGAGACTCTGGGTGGCAAGAGACAGCGATGAGTCTCAAGGTTGGCAGTTTGAACGCACACAGAAGCTCCCAGAGAGCAGGCTTGGTGATCAGCCCCTGAAAGGTCCCGGTGGGGAAGTTCTGCTGGGTGACCACAAGGTTCCAATGAGTCAGAGTCAACTCCAAGCAACAGACAATAATAGCCCCCAATCCTAAGCCCACAAAGCACTATTGGGTCACAAGCTGGTGCTCTCTGAGTGGTTTTTCCTGCCTTTCAGCAGTGTGTGCTTGTAGGCATGGATTCTGGGTATCATGAACATCGATGACTTCTGAAGATCCTGAGAGAGCCTTGTGTTTGCTTGTTCGGGCTGCCTTAACATTTGTCTAGTTTCTAAGGAGTGGCAGGAACTTTGATGGATGGGTTCATGTATCTTACTTCAAGATAACATGTGAGCACTGCATATCTCAAATCCGTCTTTAAGTCAAGCATGGCTAAAATATTAGAATTTTAAGGAAGTTAAGCAGTTTTTAAACTCTGTTGTTACCAGGATAAAAGGAGCCTTGGTGGGGTAGTGGGTTGTGCTTTGGGCTGCTGACTGTGTGGTCAGCAGTTTGAAACCACCAGCCTCTCTGAGGGGGAAAGATGAGGCTTTCCACTCCCGAAAAGAGCTACAATGTCCAAAATCCACAGGAGCAGTTAGTTCTACCTTGTCTTGAAACTTTGCTTTGAGTCAGATTCAACTTGATGGCAGGTGAGCATTATCATGATACAGCTCCATTATCTTCTGATGTCTATTGGAGGCAAGGGGATTGTAAATGGTCTTACACAAGCTTTTCATTTGCACATGTAGAAGGCAAAAAGCTAGACTCCGTTAAAGTTTGCCCTTTCACATTTCTGCCCTTCGGTTGTGTATTTGGCATCAGGTAAGGAAGTGAGGGGGCCCTGCTGGGGTTTTCAAGTAAGGGTTGCACTCCTAACTGCAAGGCTGGCGGTTCAAACCCACCAGGCGGGTGCTTGGGAGAAGGATGTGCTCTCTGTTCTTGTAAAGACGTATAGCCTCTGAAACCCTGCGTAGGTCCACTCTGCTTCAGAATAGCAGGGCATTTAGGTAGCAGGCAGGTGGGACAGCTTACAGATGTGAACGGTTAGCTCAGAGATATGTATGGCTGTATGATTTGAAATTATCTTTGGTGAGAATAATCCACAACCAAACATGTGCCCATACAATACTCTCTGCACGTACAGTTCAACGACATTGGTTTCATCCGCTTCGCATCGTGGTCATTGATTACGTCCTTCGCCATGCTGGTGGCCTCTCCCCATCCCGCTCGCCCTCTGTGGACTGCACCTCCTGTCCCCTTACGCCTCTCGTTCGTGCTGTAGGTGACTGATCTCTTACAGAGAATTCTTTAAGACTGTGAGCCGCTCAAGGCCAACATTCTTTACGAGTTGAACTGAACAAACGGCTCTGAGTCTAAAGATCAGTTTTGTTTCAAAACACAAAGGTTACCTCACGAGGGAAGGCCTCCCCTAGTCTCAGCAGGTCCGATAAGTCTGGTTTCTGGAAGAATTTGAAAATTCGTTCTATGATTTTCCTCCTTTGGACCAAGATCAATCTGTGGGGCTCTTGCTGAAGACGTTCCGTAATGGTAGCAGAGGGCCCTCCTGTTCTGGCCTCCGGGCAGTTTCTGGAGGCAGGGAGGCCTGTAGCCCATCTCCCCCTCTGGTTCCTGGGTTCCCTTTGTGCCTTTGCTGGATGACTGATTTAGTTCGTCACTACTGTTGAGCAGGTACACAGTGATCCTCCTGCCTCCATCTGCATGTGGTGGCCTTGAGTCCACAGCTTCTGCGTAGTCTCTTCAACTCCAAGTGTGTGCTGGATGGATGGCTGCCTGCAGACCTATGTCCACATTCCCCCAGCCCTCCTTTTCTGTGCCCCACGTTTGATCCGCTCCCACTCACCAAACATAGAGCCTCTGAGCCCCTTAACCTTCCCCGAGTTGCTCTCTTGTGCTTGGGATCCCCCTGTAGCGGCCTGAATCCTTAGCTGCCCTTGGTCTACAAAGGCTGGGAAAGCCCTGCCTGGGCTGCGCTCCATCTTCTGAAAAACTTGTGGGAACATTTCCACCTCCGGCGTCTCTCCTGGGATCTTCCTTGTCTTCCTCAGTTCATGATCCCTCTATGAAGACTTCCCTCCCTTCACAGGAAGCCGGAATGCCCTTGGTTGCCCTATTTTGGAGGAGAATGCTTGTTTTTTATACAGATGTGTGAAATCTAACGTTCACATTTTGGTCCCTTCAGCGGGGCACCCCTTACCTTGGCTTTTTCCCAGGTTGGTCATGGGGTCCCCGTGACATCGGGAGCTTCCCTGCTGGAGCTGCTCTGAGTCCAGCTCTTTGAACCTGAAGGTGCTGTAGGTCTTTCTCTGGCCTTGCCCTTGCGAACACAGTAGGAAGGCCCCGTCTTTGCACAAGCAGGAAGAGAGCCAGCTCAGCGGGACCTGCGACTCTTTGTTTTCCTCTAGGCTGGAGGCACAAAGAGCAACTGGTCTCCAAATGGGAACCCCAAACCCCCAACTTTTACTTGCAGTTTTTTATTTTTAACCTAGGCCAACATTGGCTGTACTTGTTTGGACTCTGAGCAGTTGCGTAGCTGGTCTGAGGCCTGTGAGAACTGTCCTTCGATGATGTTCTTATTTGCTGCCGTGTTGACCCCATCCCCCACCCCCCAGGGTGACCTCCTCCCCAGTGGAATAAAGTGCTGCCCAGGTCCTGTTCCATCCCCGAGCTCTGCTGTGGACCGAACTATCATCATTTCTTCTAGGAGATCACCAAGACTTTCCTTGTAGACATTGTTTAGAAGTGCCAACCGAAACCCGGCAGTATCACAGCAGCCGTGGAGAGCTGCTGGGGGAGGGGCTATGAGGAAGAAGGACAGAGGAGTGAGCGGCAATACTTGTGACCTCAGAGGTTGGGAGGACTTTTCAGACCATGAAAGACCATGCATTTCTGGTCACTGGGTCTCTCTTCCTGGGACACAGACCTGTCGGACTGTCCAAATGTGGATCTTTTTCTTTCCTTACTCCATTTTGATCCCCTTCTCCCCTCACCGTCCCTGCTGCCCAGCCACACTGTGGTGGCTCCTTTCAGAGCCATTTGTAATTTGACGCTCTACAGCTTTGTGGAGGGGAAGGAGCATTTAGCAAGTGCCTAGCCTTGGCCTGGTGGAATGTATCCAACTCCGTTAGAAGCAGGAAGCAATCCGTGAAGCCCAGTTCACCAAGAAGCCAAGGACCCCAAATGGATAACACCCACTCTGAGGGCCAGTGTTTCCATGTCTTCTCCTGAAGTGGCTTGTTGGTTTAGAGCCGTGGCTAGGGGTCTGGCTCCCAACCAGTGGTACAGGTGCCCCTAGGAGTTTGTTCTTGGGTTTGACCCCGCACCCCTGTGTCAGTAATGTGGGCAAGCCTTCCCAGTGATCCCCACGTCTGTGCCCTGGTTTCGGCGACCTGGACATCAAGGAGGGGTGGCCTCCACTAAGTGGAGGTGGATTGATGAGCGGCTGCAGCCATGGGCTCAAACATCACCGTACTGGTGAAGGGGGTGCCGTGTCTCCTTCTAGTGTATGTAGCTTTGCTAGGAGTCTGACGAGGCAGCACCCACCACCACCACCAAGAAGTTGTTCCTGGGTGACACACACGGTCTGTGTTTGACCGTCCACCTGTAGCTCAGGGACTTGAACTGCACCCAGTGGGTGTGACACCAGACAGAAAGGAAGACAGCCAAGAAGGCCCAGGGGAGCCGCTCTGCTCCGAGACGCTCAGGTTCCCCGTGTTCCCTCAGAACCAACTTGACAACAACTTTTCTTGAAAAGACAAGGGAAACCCCTGTGGCGTCCTGGTTATGCATCAGGCTGCGACCCACAAGATCTGTAGTTCAACACCTCCGGCCACTTCCGAGGGGCTCTGTACTTCTGTAAAGAGTGATCGTCTCAGAAAGTCACAGGTGCCACCGTGCCCGGTCCTCTGTAGGGCCACTGTGCGTCAGCGTGGACTCCATGACCGGGAGCTTGTTTTTGAGTTTTGTGGAGGTCAGAATGTTCAGGATGAGCTGATACCAAGGGCTCAAGTAGAAAGAAAATGCTTTGAAAACGATGATGGCAGCCTTTGTACAAATGTGCTTGACACATGGATGGATGGATGGATTGTGATGAGTTGTATGAGCCCCAGTAAATGATTTTTAAAAATAAAATTTAAAAATGATAAAAAATTGTTCAGGGTTTAGGAGTTGCATCCACAAAACCACCAAAGTTGTTTCCTAGGGAGCTGCTTCCCGTCACCTCAATGGCTTGTTGCCATGGGGGGAGGGGGCAGAAAAAGCCCTGAGGAAAATCCCCTGCCAGCCGTAGGTGTAGGTCTTCATCGTTGAGCAGCGTTAGCCTCTGATTTGGGACTGTGGGCACCTGGGCCAGAAGGCTCCGCGGAGTCTTGAGGGGAAATCATCTTGCCTGCTGCACTGTGTGCGGCGGCGCGGGTGTCTGCGCGTGGACATCAGCGATCGGTCGCAGCCGCAGGTCTCCTCGGAGTGTCCTTGCAGTCTCTCCTTGGGCTTCCTGGGAGCTTCCTTTGGCATTCTATGGGCATGGATGCGTGCATCTAACCTCGTTCTGGTCATCACAAAGTCTGCAGCGTTCTGTTTGCACAATCTCCCTCCCTGATGGGGAGCGCTCTCTTTGCGCAATCTCCCAGCCCTTGACAGGCGGAGGGTGAGCAGCGGCCAGGGATTCCCATTCAGGCTGTCAGAGGTGCCCCAGGTCCACATGCCACGTGGAACTTGCTGGTGCGCCTGGCTCCTCAGGAACCCGCTCTCGAAGGCAGAAAGCCCGGGGGAGCCAGCTGGCTGGGGCCACTCCATTGCCATTTAGAGTCCCTGACTCTGCAAGCTGGTTCAATGTGGCTTCTTCATGGGCTGCCTGGAAGAAAGCCGCTGGATTCTTGATTCCTTCCTGGGGAACAATGGCTGTTTTTAATGAGTCCTCGCTTGGCCCAGGCCGAGCCCCACACAATGAAATCTTTTCTTTTCCATTTGTCTGTGCTCCTGGACCTGATGGGCGCTGTCTGGATGGCTTTTATCTAGCGGTTTAGAGTTAGGGCACTGCGCTAGCAGCTCTTGAATCTTGGTGTGCAGGGGGGAAGGGACAGGTAGAGGGTGGAACCTTCCCTGGGGAGGGGAGGGGGCGTAGAGGGAGGAGGGGATTCCTTGGCCCTGTTTAGAAATGGGGATTAAGTCGTTAGCAAAAAGCAAAGGTAAAAGAAGACCCTTGGCAAGTGACTGCGGAATGTGTGTGTGTGTGTGTGTGTGTGTATACGTGCAAGGGGGACTCTTTCTTCTTGATGGCACATGCTGGGGTCCCATTCTGTGGCATAGTCCCTTTTCCTTCTGGACACAAGCAAAGACTGGAGAACTTAGTGTCAGAGAAACCACAGCGTCACCACCCCTCCCCTGGGATTCTGGACCAGAGCCTGACCAAGGCTTGGTTGTGGCCCAGGCTGAGGGCCTGTGGGCCTGCTCTGACCTGGCTGGCCAGGGGTGAGCAGGCCCACGTGGGCCCCAGCAAACAGGTATTCTGCACCCAGGGGCGTGCCCCTTCTTTAGGCCCTAAGTCTGCTCTTCCCTGATCGGAAATGACCTCCCCTAGAGTGTTCCCGTTGCTTATTCTGTGACTTAGGATGGATCGATGGCTCTTCTCTCACAGATTGGACCCCCAAAGCTCTGTTCTGACCTACCTGAGGCACACATAATAGCTGCCACAACAACAAGGAGCAGATCTGGATGCACAAGGCCCAAGCCTCCCCAAGCGCTCGGCATCTTCTGATGCTCCCCTCGTTCTCGAAGACCAGCATCATGGAGTCTCTGTGGTTTCCGAGCACCTGGTATTGCTGCTCTGTGACTGTTCAGGGTTCGAGGACCTGGCCTTCGGACACTTGTCTTCTGGGGTCTATGCTTGGTTGTGTTTGTCTGTAACGGTCACGATAGGTCAGTAGATGCATCCGTAGGTAGCTGCTGAGTCTCCTCTGGCTCATGGCAACCATGCATGCAGTGGAGCCAGGCATTGCGTGTGCCTGCATCATCCGCATGACCGTTGGTCCTCTCGAGTCCAGATCTTGGCTGTCACGCCAACCCAGATTACCACCTCCCCAGACATGATGGTGGCCATCCGTAGTGAGTGATCGCTCCCGATCACAGGCTGTTGGGATCTATCAGACTTTCATTAGCTAGCCTTTCCCCCTTCCCCTCTCTGCCTGACTTTGGAAGCACCACCATGAGTGACCCTGCGGGCATTTTGAATACCCGTGGCCAAGCTTCTAGCATCTCGACAACATGCAAGCCAACACCATGCAGCAGACTGGTGGGGGGTGGGGCAGTCCCACTGAAAACAGCCCAGACCCACCACCATCCAGTCGATCCTAACTCCCAGCAACCCCAAAGACAGGGTAGACCCGACCCTTTTGGTTTCTGAGACTTTTAGTGGGGCCTCTTCCAGCTCTTATTACAATCCATCCATCAGTTGTATCAAGCAGATATGTACATAGGTTGCTATGGTTCTTTTCTAAACGTTTACTTTCTCTTTGAGCCCTTGGTTTCAGCTCCTCTTTTTACCCTCCCTCCCTCCTAGTAGCTCCCTAAGGATTTTCACGGCTGATTTGGGGCAGGTGGATCACCAGGCCTTTCTGCTGCGGTGCCTCGGGGCAAACTGGAACCCTCTAGCTTTTAATCCGCAGGTCAGCACACTAATGGTTTGCACTGTCCAGAGACGTTCATGGTGCGCCTCTCTGATTTTTCTTTCATTGTGGTCAAGATCAGCAGCTCAGATGGCAGGCTTCTGGCTGCAGAGGAGAATGTATGCAAGGCCAGCAGTTAAGATGGCAGGCCACTGCCTCAAATCCCAAGAACCTGGGGTCAGATAGTGCACCGGATTGCAGGATCCAGGCATAAAAGAACAGAAGCAACCTTTTCCAGAGCCCACTCATCATGGAAGCATGGGGGGAGATTCCAAAATAACCCCAAGCCCATTGCTGTCTAGTGGAATCCCACTCATGGCCACTCTGCCCAGAGCTGCAATCTTTATGGGAGCTAAGAGTCTCATCTTTGTCCTTCAGATCAACTGGTAGGCTTGAACTGCTAACTTGAACCTTAACTAGCCCCTGTGTTACGGACTGTTGGATTAATTTACCCATCAGTGGTGAGCACTTGGTATGTTTCTGCTTTTTAACTGTATGAGCACTGTTGCCCACGATATTCGTGTGCATGTTTTTGGTGTGGACACGTGTTTTCCTTTTCTTGGATTGGAATTGCCGGTTTGTATGGCAGCTATGTGTTTAACTTTTTGAGGGGCCGCCAGACCAAGTGGCTGCCCCACTTTATTTTCCCGCCAGCAGTGTGTGAGAGTTCCAATTTCCCTACATCTTTGTTACCACTTATCCTGATCTACCTTTTGGTTCTCGCCATCCTAGAGGTATGAAGTTGCATTTCATGATGGCTTGGGTTGGCATTTGGCCATTTATCCTATTAAAAATTTCAAAAACTCACTGCCATCCAAATGATACCAATTCATAGCAACCCATATGACAGGGTAGAGTTGCCCCTGTGTTTTGAGACTGTAATACTTTTTGGAGTAGAAAACCTCGTCTTTTTCCCAAGAAGCTGCCTAGTGGTTTTGAACTGCTGACCTTGTGGTTAGCAAACCAGCATGTCACTACTACACCCCCACAACTTCTATTTATTCCATCTTAAAAAAAAAGTTGTTTAACTTGGATAAGCTGAATAAACATTTTAACAAGTGCTTTAAATATTTTAACATAATTTGGATGCACATTATATTCACCTATATTCACATTGGTTTCATATATTACATTTTACCAATTTAAGTCATCTCCCCTTGGATATTATACAATTAAAAACAGAAAAATGATTTTTTTTAGTTCCATCTGATTTAGAAAACCCTTTTTAAGGTTGCTCCAAATGCAACGTAAAATTCTGCATTGCTTTCTTAAGTTTTTAGGCTTGATGTTGAGCACCCTGGGTCTTTGAAATTCACGGCCACCTCATGCCTCTTGTGTCGATAAACTGCTTGGCACTCCCTCGGTACCTTTAAGCTCCGTATCTCTATTTCCAATGCCAGAGTGTTATAGAGAAAAATCTGCGGGAGAAACAAAGTGGGGTACCATAATTGCTTCATTAAGACGAGCCAGTTTTGCATGATGTTAGATGATCTGGGTTTAAACCAACCTGTAACCGGAGTCGCAGGCAGCTGCTGTGATTAGGACTGAGCCAGGCCTGGGAAGGGCACCTTCTGTCGACTGGCTGTTTCACGTCCAGCACCTTCCAGGCTGGGAAGCTGGGCTGTGGTGTGCTGGCAGGGGCAAGATTGAAATCACTCAAAAACAAGTGGATTGTCCCTGTGCTGAGACTAAGTAGGGTACTCACGAAGACTCCTGGAGGTGGAGGGCTACTGTGAATTCAGGATCAACTTGATGGCAACCACGAAATCATTCTTGAGAGTCTGATGCAAACACGGCTCCTGGAAGGCTGGAATTAATCTGGTCATTGCTTTGTTTTGTTTCCCCTCCCATGCAGTGGTGATGAGAGCTGGCGGCCAGGAGGGTTCAGTGGCAGAGGTCTTGCCTTTGATCTGGAATGCCTGGCTTCCATTCCCAGCCAGTGCGCTCCAGCATAGATACATGACCTGCCTGCCTGTGCAGCAGCGGTTCCCAACCTTCCTCTGCCGCGACCCTGTCATACAGTTCCTCTTGTTGTGCTGACCCCCAACCATCACATTATTGTCGTTGCTACTTCATCACTGTCATTTTGCTACTGTTGTGAAACGTCATGTAAATATCTGATAGGCAGGATGTATTTTCATTGTGACAAATTGAACATAACTAAAGCATACTGATTCATCACAAAAACTATGTATTTATATATTTTGAAATGTTTATTTCTAATGACAAATAAATGACATTTTGTCTTGAAGCATGGTGCAGCAAAGGTACTGGTCTGTGGGCGTATCTGCATGTGGGCAGGCTTGCCTGGAAACAGAGACAGGAGCTGTGTCTTGGTTCCTAAGGCCTCAGGGAAACAGGTGTTCTCCACTGGTCTTAGACATCTCTAAGAAAGGGTTGTTCGACCCCCAAAGGGGTTAAGGCCCCAGGTTAAGAACCATCTAAGGGCACTTACAAACCTGCATTCCATTGTGATATTAAAACAGATCACCTCAGGCCAGGCTGAGGCAGTTGGAGGGGGGCGGGGAAGATGCCCTCAGGGAAAAGTGTTCTCTGGACAGTTCTGCTTCCATGTGGTGCCATGGGCTTGTGTGTTTCACATGTTTGTTATGAAGGAGACCTGGTTCTTCTGCTTCGGGAAAGATTACAGCCAAGCCAGCCCTGTGGGTCTCCTCTAATCCATCTCACGGGGTCCTTATGAGTCGGCATAGACTTGAAGACACCAGTAACACATTTTTGCCAGGAGGGAGGGCTAGTCTTCGTTACACAGGTGAAGACGGGCGGAAACCGGCAAAGATCCACTAGCTGTAAAACAGCCTGCTACTGGTACAGCCCCAGACACAAAGACCAGTGGGACAGCGTTGAACACCCAGAAGAAAACCCGTCCAGTAACAGACAGACAGCCGGTCTTTGACAAAGGGCTGAAGCACATTTAATGGGGAAGAGAGTTTCCCCAACAAATGGTCCTGGCGGAACAGGGTAACCATTTGCAGAAGTATGGAACAGAACCCTTGTCTCATCGCATTAACAACAATGACCATGAGATGGATCAGCGACCTAAATGTAAAACCTAGAATGATGAGGACCAGTGAGGGAACAGTAGAGACAAACTTATGCACCCTGCCTAATTCCTGGCCTAAATACCCTACCAAGTAGAATGCAAAAACACTAACAGCAGGAGGCGGACAGGGTGGCTGTGACCTCTTACCACTTAGCCATTCAGGGAGTCAAAGCCTGAAAAGACAGTGATCTGACCACTGTAGAAGAAGGGGTGAATGCCCAGATAGAGAGTAGACAAGAGTTACTAACAGTGGCTGAAGGGAAAGCAATACACAATAAGACAAAGGTTAGGAATAATCATGGAGGTAGAGACAATACTGGGAGGTTTCTAAGAGTCAAAGGCAACAGAGGCAAATGCTTTCATAAACCCATCCTGCACTAGCGGTGATCTTTGAGTGGATAAGGAGCCCTGGTGGTGTAGTGGTTGTGCATGGGACTGCGATCTGCCAAGGCCAGCAGTTCAAAACCAGCAGCCACTCCTCAAAGGAAAGATGGAGCTTTTTACTCCTGTAAAGAGTGACAGGCTTGGGAACCTACGGGGCAGTTCTGCCCTGTTCTGCAAGGTTGCTGTGAGTCAGCATCGACTTGATGGTGTGGAGTTTGGTTTTTGTCTTCCTAGGAGTAGACACATGGATAGACAGACAGGCTGACCGGGCGTGGGAAAGAAAGTGGGACCGCACCCCTGAGTATATATAGACTTGACAGAGGATAGTTTTTGTTTGTTTGTTTTTTTTAACCATAAAGCAGTTTACTGGGGGCTCATACTGCTCTTCTCACCATCCATCCATCCATTGTGTCAAACACATTTGTACATTTGTTGACATCATCGTTTTCAAAACATTTGCTTTCTACTTGAGCCCTTGATATTGGCTCCTCCTTTATCCCCTCCCTCCCTCCCTCATGAACCCTTGATAATTTATAAATTATTATTATCTTTTCATGTCTTACACTGACCGCTGCCTCCCTTTACCCACTTTTCTGATATCTGCCCCCCTGGGAAGGGGTTATATGTAGATCATTGTAATTGGTTCTCCCTTTCTCCGCCCACTTTCCCCTTACCCTCCTGGTATGGCTACTCTTATTATTGGTCCTGAGGGGTTCATCTGTCCTGGATTCCCTGTGTTTCCAGTTCCTATCTGTACCAGTGTACATCCTCTGGTCTAGCCGGATTTGTAAGGCAGAATTGGGGTCATGGCAGTGTGGGGGTGGGGGTGAGGGTGGGGGCGTTAAAGAACTAGAGGGAAGTTGTATGTTTCATCGGACAGAGGATAGTTATATGAGCAGGTTGACCTTGGATTCACATATAGCCATAAAGGTGGTGGAGCCTACTCACTAGTACAGTTATGAAAACTTCTTAGACATAAGCAAGCATCTCAAGGGAATGAGTCACCGGGCTGGGGATCTCGGGCCCTCAGTGCCACAAATGCAGTGTCCTCTAGCCTACTTCGGTGAGTAGTAACGCAGTGTCCTCTAGCCTACTTCGGTGAGTAGTAACTGGGGTTTTAAAACCCTGTGAACCTAAGGTGAAGGACTCATTCTCTCCCCTCCTGAAGGACACAGGGAAGCAATCAAGAGTCCAATGTCCAATGGACCATGTGAACATCGGCCCCAACAGCTCCGAGACCAGAAGAACTCCACGATGCTGGGGACCACTGTCAACCTCTCGGAAAAGGGTCACATTAGAAGACCCTGGATAGAGTGGGAGAATAGTATGCAAAAGAACCAAAAATCATAAAGAGACCAGGCTCATAGGCCATACAGAGACTGGGGTGGCCCAAGACTGTGCCCCTTAGTCGCACGTTAGACCTGGAGCGGGACTCCCTGGTGTGTTCGAATAATCACTTAAGATCTGAAGGGCACCGTGGATCCAAGGACAGAGTTCAGAAGGCTAGGACAGGAGGAGGAATGGAAACAGGAGACCCAGAGAGGACACGGAGTGGGTGACGGCACATTGAAGGCGTGAAAAGGGATGCATTGAAGTAAACCGTGTCTGAACTGTTGAATGGACAACTGATTATCTGGTAAAGCGTCACCTCATTCACAGTACGTTGAAGCCCAGCCAATTGTACCTCCTACCTGCTTCATGTAGAGATCGTTCCATATATCCACTGTGACCCGGGCTGTCGTTATTTGGGTGGCTAGAGTTGTTAAACTGGCCCTTTTACACATCACCCCCACCTGACCCAGTGAGTCGCATCTGGCAGAATGACTCGCATCTATTTTGTTATTCCACTGATCCGGCCATTCCGTGTGTGGAACCTGTGCTCTGTTTCAGCGGTACCCAATGACGATGACACTCGTTAGCCAAAGATTTCACTGAAATGCCCCCACTTGTGCATCTATAAAGATGAAAGACTCATCTCCACATGCATGGATGAGGAATGATCCAAGATGAACTGCTAAGCCAGGGCAGCAGAGAGCAGGGCTCCGTGCAGATTTGCCTGCTCTCAATGTGAAGACACGCGCGTCTCTCAAAACTTACCATCCACGTGTTGTAAAAATCTTCAGATGACATAGATTGTAAGACACACCATTCTTTGATGCATCTCTGAGAAGGGAAAAAAACTACCAGAAGGTAATTAAAACACGTTTTTTTATTAGTTAGGGTTTAATACATAGATCATAGCATTCCAAATTTCAATCAAGTCAAGAAGCATGCACAATTTCTATCACAATTTCCAAGCATTCTTTTTCTTTTTTTAAAATTTTTAGCAGCCTATAAGAGGGGCCCAGAGGCTTGTGATCCACAGACAAGGGGCCCTTGACCTTCCTGTTTCAGGCATGTTGGCTGCTTTGAGGATCTCAATCTAGGGAGAGTACAAACTTCAGATCCTGGAGCCCCCGTCCTGTGCAATGCTGTGTGATGAACTACGGGAAGCTCAGGGTCTTGATTCTCTTGAGGAAGGGGAGGCCTATGTGGGGGTGTGTGATTGACTGGTGGTGCATGTGGGGTGTGGGGTGTGGGAGATTCACCGCAAACACTTCCGGGCTACTGCTCCTTATCTTGGAGGAAATGAGTTCAGTGGAAAGCCCTTCTCAGCACCAGACAGCACACGACAGCCCTGGGGGACGGCCCCTCCCTCCCTGCTCCCTGTTCACAGGGACCTCTTATCCCTTCCCTTCTTGGAGCGCGACGGGTCAGTGTCTGAGATGGTACCTGAGTGCAGGAGACAGACCGTGGCTGTGTTGGACGCCGGGGTTACGGCAGCAGATACAGTGGGGGACACAGCACTGAGCATAGTTGCCCTCTGGCCCTTTGTAGAAAAAAATCCTTTGTGCATCCCCCCTGGCGTGGAGAGCCTCCGGGGTGAGGTTGGGTCCCCTCATCCCTGCTGGGGTCTCTGGGTGGGACTGCCAGGTGTTTGGGGGAGAAGGAGGGGGTATGCCCACTCATTGCTCTTGTCCTAATTGTCCCCCGGCATTCTTTTTCTGCATGGACTCCTTGACATGGTCTCCCATTTACCTCCCACCACCACTGTATCCCACTCCCCTGAACCTCTTATTCTACTTACTGTCCCTCCAGGTGCATCGATCCTGGGTTTCATATACCAGAAAACGGGAAAGCATATAACTTACCTTGACATACCACCTCTGAGATACACTCTAATCTGGGAATTTTAAAGGACAAACCCCAAATTGTGCATTCACCAGCATTTCTGTTCCTCAGAATGCTCATAACACCCCAAGAGGCCTGAAAACAGGGTCCCAAAGACTCGTACACCAATGTTTGTTGTAGTGCACACAACACCTAAAAGTTAGAAACAGCCTAAATGCCCATCACTGGATAAATGGAACACTACCCAACCAGTAGGGAGATGGAGTCTTGAGGCATGCTATTACATGGACAGAACTTGAAGACACTGTGCGGAGCGAAATATGTCAATTACCAAGGGACACATATGGTATGACCTCACAAGAAAGAATGAGGGGGAGGGTCGCAGAGCTGGTTATCGTAAATGCTGTCAATCACTTGTACTCCTATAAGAAAACGGAACCAGCAAAGGCTGTGTGATAGATTTCTAACAATGACAAACACACACACACACACACACACACACACACACACACACGCTCCTGGGACTACTCAAGTACAACTGCACGCCTTGTGGGATTAGATATCTTGGTTTGGAGGTTTCGGATCTGTAACAGCCTTCGAGTTTCTACTGTCTCTCCTAGTTTAATGCGTAGTGCCTGCGGTCTTGAAAAGTTGCAAGCACCACTGAAGACACAATAAGTGGGTCTGGAACATGAGGAAAGGGTCGGGGGGCGGGGTGAGTTGGGAGCAAGAGGAAGATACGGAGCGTGTTCTCCAATAGCCGCCATGAATAACTGCCTCCTCCACCATGCGACCAGACCTGGAAGGTGCCTGGCCACCCTTCCTGAGCATTTTCATCCTGGAATCCAGGGAAGAATCCTGATCCAAAGGGAGAGGATGCCGAACAGAATTTCAGATGCTCATGGACTCCAGACTTCCTGGAGCCATGGAAGTTGGATAAACCCCTGAAGCTATTGCCCTGGGATGATCTTTAAACTTTAAACCAATAACATCCCCCGAGGTCTTCTTAACATTAACGTGCACGTGTGTGTGGTGGTAAAGATAAGATCCTATTAGTATAAAGATAAAAATACAAATAATGTGTCCGTGGGAGAAGACCCCCATCAGCATTCAAAAAGCCAGGGAAGACATTTCTGTCACGGAACCACTAAGAGATGCTTGCACCCAGTACAAATTCAGGTCGTGTAGATAGGGTGGTCAGCTGGCCGAGGATCAGTTCAGTCCAGCCTAATCAAGATTACAATGGTCTCTGCCTGCTAGTAGGGCTGTTTGGGGTTCTTGCCTCAGGCTAGAGCCTGTCTGCCAGTGGCTCAGTCTGACTAGTTACTCTGCAGATGGGTTTTGGGTTCCCACTGACCTCCCTAGCCATCCACAAATTGGGTGTTCTTAATTTTAGCTCTGATACTTTTCTCTTTACCATATTTGAATTTTGTGATGGTCATCTTTGGATCACACAAGCTGGTGCGCTTCTTCTCATTGACTTAGTTGATTTTTTGCATAGATGGCTGCTTGTGGGCCCTTTGGGTGGGCAGTGAGTTGATGTTACTTGGGGAGGAAGAACTCAGAAAAAGGAAAGTTGTACAACTCAAAGCCCGTAATCAGTGTCCACAAGTGGTACAGGGAGAAACAGGAACTGGTGCATGCTTTCCCGTGTGTGTTTTCAACAACAAATTAAAATTGTATGTGTAAGTGACAAAGGGGCTTCAGAAAGGATGACATTATTTTTAAATCCCATCTTCACCAAACATCTTGGAGCCCCCATGTGTATATGTAGGCCTGTGTGTTCAAACCTCAGGGGTAGGAGTCTATTCGTGGTGTAGGTAGGCATTGGGGAACGTACACAAGCGTCTCTGCGTAGATAAAGATTTTGAGTTCGCTGTTTCTGAGGATGCCTGCTTGTGTTTGCCAGTGGTCTTTCTGCTAGTCTTAAGGAGTCCTAATCAAACTTTAGGAAAATAATTAGTTTTAAAAAACAGCTCTGATGAATCTATCATACACTTCCACAGCTCAGTCTAATCAAGAAGGGTTGGGCAATCATTGCCACAGTCAACTCTGAACCTTTTCTACCTTCTCTTACATATTGATGGGGACACCCACCCGCATTTCCCCCACCCTCTCGTTCCGTGTTCTCACGCAATCATCAATTGCTTTGCCGTCTCCATAATTCCACTCACCGAGTCCTCATAAAATCTTGACAACTGTCTCAGAGAGAACTGTGGCCCCTGCCCCCTGTACCTAGCCAGGCTTGGTTAGACCACAGGCATTCTCTTGGTGTGTGTGTGTGTGTAAGTGTGTGTGTATGTGTGTATGTGTGTGTGTGTGTATGTGTATGTGTGTATGTGTGTATATATGTGTGTGTGTACGTGTGTGTACGTGTGTGTATGTGTGTGTGTATGTGTATGTGTGTGTGTATGTGTGTGTGTGTAAGTGGCTTTATTAACATATACCTCCCACATCGTGCAACTGAATCCTTCCGTCGTATTAAGACTTGTGCACTCATCACCTCAATCGAGATCATAACATTTTCTGTTCATGCTCACTGTTGGTAGCCCCCCATTTCCCCCATCCTTACCTGCCATGCAATTATCGATCCAGTTACTGTCTTATCTGTCTACCTGTCCTGAGTTTCATGTACAGAAAATTATACGAAACACAAATAAGAAGCAAGTTAATCAAACGAACCAACCACCATGACTAGTCAAAACATAGAAAACCCACAATAAAAAAGGAAGCAGAAAATATTAAAAACTGAGAAAAATACTTGGAATGAGTCAAAAGGAGGGGTAATCAGATGACAAGGTATAACCTAACAACATCTGCCATAATCTGCTTTATACCGCTCTCTGCAGGACGGCAGGCCTATTCACATCTCTCAGTGATGGTCAGAGGGATTTGCCGGAGGCTTGATCTATGTGGAGCTCCTGTAAATGGACTTGGGCTTCCACTGTCCTCCATGGCCTTCTGCAGACTAGCTGTTCGCCATTTAAACTCTGATACCATTCCCTCCTTTGGGTTTAGATTTTTCTAGTTTACAACCTTTCTTTCCGTTGTGACTCTCTCTGGCCCTCTCAGTGCTGGGAACGCAGGTAGTGGTTCCATGCCATTTTATTCATTATTTAAGACGATTGTTGAGACAATCATCCGACTCGGCGAGTTTATCATTTTCCGAGGAGAAAATGGTTGGTTTCGACGTCTTTCCTCTTGGCCCTTTGCAGAGAAAGCCAGCTAGTGGGGGCCATTCTGGGGCCAGGAGTTGAGCGACTTAGATTCTTCTCCTGGCTCCACGTCTTTGCCGGGGCGTCTCTGTCTTCTTCTGTAAAGCGAATGAGGGGTCTGTGAGGTCTGGCGGAGATAATGGACGTGGGAGTGATACACACGACGGGCCTCTCCAAGTTTGTGGGAAAATGGAAAGAAAAGATAATGGTTTTTTTGGACCATTCTTTATTTGTTGTGCTTGGATGCCATCCGATCCATTCTTAGTGACCCCTTGTGACCGAGCGAAACTGCCCCCAAGGAGTTTCTGAGCTGTAGGCTTTCTCACTGGCCGTTTCTGCTACAGAGCCTCTGGGGGGACTGAGAATGTGATCTCCCCCCCGAGCCCTCTCAAGTCCATTCTGACTCTCGGCAATCCCAGAGAACCGGCGGGCACTGCCCCTGAGGACTTCCACGGCTGTGGACCGTGACCAGAAGTGAACTCCCACCTCTTTCTCTTGTGGACCTGCTGGTGGGTTTGAACTGCTGACCCTTTCAGGTTAGCAGTTTAGTGCTTTATCCGCGGTGCCCCATACTTAAGGATGGAAGGTCACGCTTCATCTAGGAGCACGAGGTGGGGTGTTCTATGGACACCAGGAGTGATTTAGAGAGTTCTTAGTATACAGGAGTCCTATTTTGAAATATCCAGGGACTAAGCAGGCAGCTAGGGAATCGGAAAGGAGAGGAAAATGCATTGTCATTTGAAAATGATCAAGGCCATACCTCCGTGTGACTCCCTTCACATTTGGAAGCATGGAGATAGGGCAGCTTTGGCAGTACAGCAGAACAGCCTAATGGATGGAAGGTGCCCACTCCCAGGCCCGGCTTCCCGTAGCAGATTCACTGCTTCTGCACACAAGGGTTGCCTTCTGCCACAGAGAGGACCTTACGTGTTAATGGAATGTTCCCGTGTCATTTGGCAAGCATGTTTACTTGAAACCGACCCTCCGATGGGACACTTTCTGCAGAAGGACCTTGTGAAAATGCAAAGCATGATACCTTCGGGTCTTCCAGTTGAGTTTATTTAAAAAAAAAACAACAACACAAAGTTTGATTTGGGTATAATTTTATTTTATTATTTAAAATATCATTTTATTGGGGGCCCTTACATCAATTGTATCAAGCGTGTTTGTACATAGGTTGCCATCATCATTTCCAAAACATTTTCTACTTGAGCCCTTGGTATTAGCTCCTCTTTCTCCCCTCCCCTCCCACCCTCATACATCCTTGATCAATTATATATTGTTATTATTGTTTCATATCTTATATTATCTGTTGTCTCCCTTCACCCACATTTCTGTTATTCGTCCCCTATTTGGGCATTATCTTAAATTTACAGAAATGTGACAAAGATGCACCCTGAACCTGCCTCCCCTGTTGGCAGTGCCTTACACACCGGGGAACTTATGTTGTAAGGCTGATGGACGCGTGCACATGCCCTTACACGGCTCCGAAGCAGCTCAGTTATTTGCCTGTGCCTGACTAACTCACTGCACTTACACCCCCTCCCTTCCCCTCCCCAGGACAGAATGACCGGCACGGCCAAGGCCGAAGCAGGCTGGGAGCTACTTTGAAGCTGTAGTTCCGACACAGAAGAGACGAGGAGAACAATCAGCTGTCTGGAGGGCTCTGAGTGTCATGTGAACTGTATGCCACTTGAACTTTATTTAGTAGAAGATTGGCCGGAGAGACTTAATATAGACATCCTCGCTATCATGTGAAAATTCCATTCTGCTCAAGCCCAAACGCCAGGGAGTTTGGGAACGTTTCCTCTTGCTTGGGTGTCATGCTAGGTCACCTCCCTTCTCTCCCATCTGACTTCTGAGTGGGAAGACCCAGAATGCGCCAGTTAGTGTGACTTGGGAGCATTGCGTGTGCCCGTCTACCTGGCTTGATCAAGGATGAGTTTGACTTGGAAGCAGTCCAGGTTGCTTTGGAGGGGAACATTCAATCCAAGTGCTGACAGCCCTTGGCATGTACTCTGGGCTCAGCAGGTCACCCACGCCCTTCTAGGGTACTGCTGCACCCAGCCTTCCAGAACGCAGCTGTCTCTGGCTGAGGGAGGCTGGGAGACAGCTGCTTCTGGCCAGGGCTGCCCAGCGGTGGCAGGAGAAGACGTTGTTGACCTTGCCAGAAGAATGGTGCCTGAGATCCTGCTCATGTGTGTTCAGAGGTACTCAGATTGTGGGGAGTCGCTCAGTTCCTAAGATCGTCACTTTTGGATGCATAAGATGTAAATTTCCAACAGCGGGAAGTAGAAAGCGGATGCTTGTGAAACAGCAACTGACCAAAAAAAAAAAATCAGCTTCCGTAATGGATTCTGACTCAGGGCGATCCCATATGTATCAGAGAAGAAGGGTCCTTTGTAGGGGTTTCCATGACTGTCATCATTCTGCAGTAGATTGCCCCGAGGTAGCCTTGAACCATGGACCTCTTGGTTAGCAGTTGAGTGCTTAATTGTCTGTGCTGTCCAGGGACTCCCTGATCCTTGTAGAGACTGATATCTCTCTCTCTCTCTCTCTATCTCTCTCTCTCGGGACTATGGGCATTCTAGAGGGCTGCCCTACTATAGGGCTGACTAAATGATTTCAGTGCTTGACATTCCTCTTTTTTTTTCCTGAAATCTGAGAACATTTTATTTATTTTATTTTTTAAATCACTTTATTGGGGGCTCATACAACCCTTATCACAATCCATATATCCATCCATTGTGGCTTGACATTCCTCTTGGCTAAGGAGAAACACATGCATTTTCAATAAATATTGATTATTCAAAATTGAATAATCAAAATGGAATAAATCACCTGAATAAATATTTTTACCAGGGTCAATTTGGGAAAAATAAAGTTTGTTCTTAACATGTTAAAAAATCCAGTTATATTTTACTATTTAAAATATTTTTTCTTTCTTTCCAAAGCTACAAACGCGTTTGATTGGCAGTATGATTGTACTGCTGTGCCCTGCACAAACTTTGATTCAAGGAAGAACAATTCTGAGTGTGCTTGTGTGGGTCACACACCCAACACCTGTTCCCATTCAGTCCTTGTTCCCTGTACAGTGTGTTCGGTTCCATCCTTCACGTCGTCCCCATTCTCTCTGCCTCCGCCTTTCATGTTTAATTGTTAACTTCCACACCCTGCCCCGGAAAGTTCTCCTCTGTGCTTAGGTTTACTGTTGTGAGTTCACCCTCCTGCTGAGCGGAGAGGCAGTGATTTAGAAGAGTCCCATCCTCAAGGCAAATAGCCTGTTGCCTAAAGAAGGCTCCAGAGATCTTTCCAAGTTCAAGGTTTTCAATGTTGTTTTCAGGCAGTACAGTGGGGCAGGGAGTGGGGTGTCATTCAAGTGTGTCCAGGTAAGAATTTGAGTTTGAAGTTCAACGCCCGCTTTTGGATCAAGATCCGGATGGAAGCGTTCAGTCCGGGCAGCTGGTCCCCAACCATTCCTCCTGGTGTCACGGCCAAGGGGAGGTCGGAGCTCAAGGAGGCAATGAGCCTCAGAGACTATTTTCTTCTCTGGTTCTTAGTTCTCCTCCTGCTGTGCTTGTCGCAGGCAGACGGAGACCCACTGGCACTAACCCCTCGGTGGAAGGGCAGATGCTCTGGAAACAGTATTTGGCCACTGGACGCAACAGACCCTCAGACTCACGACTCTGAATTCTAAAGTGAAGATGATTCTTAATTTTCCCCTGCTTATTGCACATTACAGACATTCGAACGCACTGTATGTGTTACGTCTTTGGGGGAATCAGGTAGTGTGAATGCTGCCTGGATTGCCCCCAAAGGTGGTTATTTTGTTCTTGAGAAAGCCCAAAGAAGCGCCAAGTTTCCAGCCAAGGTGTTTTACGGTGGGTGCTGCCAGGTGCAATGTTCACGGTGGAGGTTTCATTACAGGGCCTTCCCTCCCGCCAGGCTGGCCTGCCCCTGCCCCTGCCCCTGCAGAGGAGCAGTTCATTAGCTCGAAACGCCTACCATGCAGGGGTGCTGGGTTCACTGTGGTGACCTGTCCCGCGCTTCGTCCGCGTTAGCTCATGCCTCCCCATAACTACCTTGGCAGATAGAGCTCGTGACCTCTGTGTTTTACGTTTGGAAGAAATACTTTCAACCAGTGTGAGAAACTCAACCAGAGTCACATGATAACAATGAAATCAGAACCCCCCCAGTCTGGATCTTCCAATCCCAACCCCAGTGCTTGCTCTTGGGAACCGGGGCGGCCATGGACATTATGGTCTGTGGGCCCGCTGCGTCCTGTTACTGTGCTGCCAATAAAGTCTTATTAGAACACAGTCATGGGCATTCATTGAATAGGCTCCATGGTTCTTTTCAGCCTACGGTAGTGGAGTTGAATAAAGAAATCTTTATCCTTTACCGCACAGGTTCCTAAATGCATGTGGCCTACAATCCCTTTTTCAGGAAAAAAATAAAAAAAATCACTCAGTGCCCCCCTGGCAATGAAAAACTTTTGCTGTCCCGGCAGGGATAGGATCGGCCACTTTGGGAAACACTGCTCTCTTGCTTTATAGAAGGCGTTGGCTAACTCTAGTCCAAGCCTGTAGTGGAGGAAGCATTTAGGATCTCTGTCTTAGCAGATTCTGCTAGGAAAACGATTGTGGCCCAGCCTTTGCTCTTCTGGAAAGATGTGAGCCACCGTGCTAGGAAACCAGAGAAGCTAGCCCAGTTGTGCTTGTGGTCTTGAGCGGAATGGTGCTTGGCTGGTGTCTATGTGAAGCGCATCACAGATTCTTACAACACTACCATCAAGCGGTGGAATCTGTACATCCTTTACCCTTAGACCTGCCGAGCTTATGACTTACGTTTACTAGCAGATTGCAGTGGAAGAGGCAAGGTTATAGCTTTCAAGGTCAAGTTTGATAAAATCTCGGAGTTCTTCCTATGTTTTGTATGCTCCTTGTTGGGATCCAGTCACTATATGAGAAGCCCAAGCAGCCACAGTGACAAATTCATTTTAAATATGAGAGACCTCCCACACGGTGTCAGATGTGTGTGTATAGCCATTGAAGATACTCTGTCCCGCGTCACCCTCTAAGTGCAGCTTCATAAGAGACTTTGTGTTAGGGCGGGTTGGCGAGAGAAACAAACCCAGTGATACTCCTCTATGTGTAAGTAAGAGCTTTATATCAAGATGTAATTATGTATCAGGAACACAGCCCAGCCCAGTCCAACTCAAGTCCCTAAGCCTGATCCTGGTCCATAAATCCCTCTTCAGACTTAACGCAGTCGCATGCAATGATGCGGAATGGAGGAATAGCACAGGCTGGTGGAGGCAGAGTCATGTGGATTCAATGGCCCTGGCTGCATCCAGGGTCCTGGCAGCAACCAAGGTCAGCCAGCAGGAAGGTGAAGGTGGAGAGAAAGAGGGGAGGTTCCCAGGACCCTCCTTATGAGAAGGCCACGCCCATAAGGAGGCGGCTCAGGAAGTGCCCTGATTGACAGGTCGAATACCACCCCTCCCCTTTTATCTGTCATGAAGTTGACGTGTAAGGGTGTAACTACCACAGACCTCAAGTGACCATAACAGAAGAACCGCCCACGGAGCTCTTGTCATTTCACAGGATTGTGAGAGATTATAAATCATTGTTGTTCCATGCTACTTATTTTTAGGGTGGTTTGTTCTACAATAATAAAACCAAACCAGTTGCCATCCAATTGATTCCAACTCGTGGTGAACGCTGGGCATGTTAGAGTAACACTGCGCTCCTTAGGTTTCGATGGCTAGGAGCTTTCAGAAGTGGTAGCAGACCTTTCCACTGAGGCACCATTGGGTGACTTTGAGCTACCCGCTTTTGTGCTGTAGCAGAACACTTCACTAACAGTAAACACCTGGCCATCAGTTGAAATAAGACCTCGGGAGACCACAAATGCTTTCTGGATCAACACATCCCAGAAATGTGAATATTTTCAGACAGAAATGACTGTCTTTGACACACAGAGAGAAGACATTCAGAAGTGAGAGGGGCGGGGAGGGAACTTTTCGATCCGTTTCATGTACCCTTTCCTACCTGGGGTAACAGAATGAGTCTAATCCCGAGCACTATGAAACACTATCACCCGGCATCTGGGAGACAGTCATGTGATTCTAGATTCATCCCACTAGAACGTGTTTACTTACGAGCGTGTTATGGGGAAGCCAGTGAACAGTCAACACATCAGGCGGCTTTCGGAACACTTCCCTAAACACTGAAGTTAAAATGTTTGTGCACAGACTTGCTGGAAATGTACAGCTTTTCTGAAAGAGACGTATGAGCTCATCTTACTCTACACTATTGAGGGTCTCTTTCCAATTGGTTGAGAAACTATACTCTTTTTCTTTCCCTTAGTGGCTATTTTGGGTAAAGCCTGTCAAATCTGATGCTCTTTGATTCAAATCAGATGGCATGGAATTGGGGAAGAACTGGAATTGACTTCTGAACGTGCCCTTTTATGCAGATCTCAATCTGTAGTGTTGCTGACCACAGGGCATGAAGCTCTGTAAAGTCCGTGCGTGTTGTTCCCTTGTTCCACGTAACTTTTTGTTGTGGCAGATCATCAGTTTTACATGCATTGATTTTTACACTTTTAAAAATCTTTTGACTGGAGGTTCTTACAGCCCTTATCACAATCCATACATCAATTGCACCAAGCATATTTGTACATTTGTTGCCATCATCATTTTCAAAACATTTTCTTCCTACTTGAGCCTTGGTAGCAGCTCCTCTTTTTCCCCTCCCCCCCTCCTACCCTCTTGAACCCTTGATGAATTAGAAATTATTATTATTTTTCATATCTTACACCCAACACTGTCTCCCTTCACCCACATTTCTGTTGTTCATCCCGCTCAGGTAGGGGTTGTGCATTGATCATTGGGATCGGTTCCCCCATCCTCCCCTTCTGCCCCCCACCTTCTCCCTGCCATCCTGGTATTACTACTCCCATGTCTGTTCCTGAGGGGTTTATCTGACCTGTGGACATGCTCTGGTCTAGCCCGAACGGAAAGGATTTCTACATTTCAACTCATTAGTTTCAGTCCTTCAATGTCTTCAGTCCCTCAATGTGCCATCACTCTCCATCCCACCCCCACCTCCCCACCCCGTGTTTCCTGTTTCCATGACTCCTCCATCCCTAACCCTCTGAGCTTGGTTTGTCCTCAGGTCAATGCAGCCCTTCCGATCTTAACTGGTTAATTGTTCTACTATGGGGGTGCGCTGGGGTTGGGGCAGGGTCGGGGTGAGTTCAGTTCCCGACCTGAAGGGTGACTAAGGGCCACAGTCTCGAGGGTTCTACCTGGCTCTGTCACTTGCAAGTCTTGGACTCTTTTTCATGACTTTCATTTCGACTGCGCATTTCTCTCCTACCGCATCCGGGACTTTCCTACGTGATCCTTTTTCACAGGATTCGTGTGTTAGCTGAGTACCAGCTAGTTCTCTGGAGATGGATTTTTTTGTTTGTTTGTTCCCGGCACGAAGGATGTCTGTGGTCTATAGTTGGAACTTAGAGGGACACCAAGTAGAGTAAGGCTTTCTGGGGAGTACAGTGGTGAGTGTGTGTGTGTGTGTGGTTGGTGGTAAAAGGGAACCGATGTCAAGGCTCTCAAGAGGGAAAAGAATGTTGTGAAAGTGATTGGGGTGGCAATTGTACAATCCCGCTTGGTGTGATTGAACTATGGAATGATACTCCCAATAAAACTCCCAATAAAATGGTTTGGGGAAATAAAAATGTATGCGACCTGTGGGATGTTCCAGCAGTCCCTGTCTGATCAGTAAGCCTGGCTCATTTGCAGTCATTGAAGATCTGAGCATGGACTTTTCAGCTGCGGGTGTCTTTTCGAGCCTTGGTGAGCTGGAGGCGCTGGGTGGCAGGGGCGTTTTCAGCAGGCAGTTTTACGGCACAGTTGCACGGACCAGGGAGTCCCTACCTGATGCGAATGGCTAACGTGCTCCGCTGATAACTGGCTGCCTTGAGGTTCGAGCTGACTCATCAGCGCCTCCAAACAAAGGCAACCTCTTTCCTGAAAACCTGGTTCTTCCCCACACATGCGGGATGGGGTTGTCACGGCCTGGGAAACCTGATGGGGGAGCCATTCGGCTCTGTCCAATGGGGTCCCCACGACTCAGCATCAACCCAATGGCAACAGGCTTGATTTTTTTGGTAGGGAGAGAAAATAAATATGTAAAAGTACTGATGTTGTTTCTAACGAGAAAGGCTCAAAGGTGGAGGTGTGTGTGCAGATGGGAGATGGGAGGGAGGATGGCTGTTTTCATTGTTTGTTTAGCATTTTGGTCGATTTGTTAAGGGCAGTGGTTCCCCGGAAAGGGCCGGGAAGGCATTTTTTCAGAAGGAGCAAGAAAACCCTAAAAAGTTCAATGCTGGGAGAGCTTACGAACCGAGGACCAAATTTGGAGGGGCTCATGGGGTCGATCCAGGCAGCTTCACCACACAATTCTGAGTACATCACGCACATCAAAGTCTACGTAAAAACAAAACTTAGTGAACGTCAAGCCGCGTCTGCTCCCTGTACCACACATGCCCAATCGGTGAGCTGTTTCTTGGCTCATCTTGGGGCTTGCTTTATGTTATTTACTAAACGTAGATGATTAAAAAAAATATGTCCCGGCGTTATTCCAGGCTCTTCTTGCCCTTCTGGATGCCCGTGTGAGTACTCTGTAGAGAATGTTGGTCAGGCTGGTCCAATTCCAGAATCTGACTTGGCCCAAGTCAGAATCTACCCAATGGGGCAGACCATTGGGTTTGGAGACTCCTCGGGGAGTATATTTAGAATCGATTTAATCATAAACAGGATAGATTTTTTTACACATGTGCCTTCCATGTGAATTGTTAACTGAAGGGACTTGTCCTCGATACAAGTCAGCTTTGTCTGGCTGGGGTGGGTGTGGTTGAGAATATGCACTGTAGAACATGCACCACGCGGTAGGTTCTGCACGAAGGATTCAGTGACGCCGACGATGACATTCCTGTGAGCTTTGTGCACCCTTTCTAACCTTGTTTTCCTGAGAATGAACTGCCCACTCAAGTTTCTGCCTCGTCTTCCCTGCCCCTGTGTAAGTTTCATCCCATATGGACAGGTCTCAGAAGAGTGCAGTCTCCAAGGCAGGCCTTTTCACTAGTTAAATTACACCGTGGCTTCTTTTTAAGAAGGCGCCAGGGGATCTTTTTTGGTTTGAGGTTGAAAGACTACTTCAGGGCAATGGTTTTGGGGTTTCACCCAGCCTCTGTGAATCCAGAAAGTCTGGATTCCATGAGAACTGGAAATTGTGTTCTACATTCTCCTCCTCCTCTGCACCACTCCCCTCTAGACCGGGATTTTTTTAGTGTGATAGGATCTGTGTAGAAAATAAGGAGTCCGAGGGCTTGATTTAGCAGATAGGGTTTGGAACCAAAGAGTTGGCAGTTTGACCTCACCTGGCAGAACTGCGGAGAAAAGTCCTGACAGCCAACACAGCCCCACGGGGCAGGTTTCCTTGGTCATAAACAGACGTTGTTCCATGAGCTGGAATTGACTCAGCAACACTGCAGAAATAGATCTCTCTCTCTCTAGCTCCCTGACGGTGTCCAGTTGAACCACTTCCTCTCCCTCGGTCCTAGCGGCGAAGTCAGAACACAGTGACTGCCTCTGTTTCCATAGCTGCGGAATCTGTTTTCAAAAACACAAGGCTATGACTTCACTCCTGGTAGGGGCACAAGAAGCAGCCAATAAGGGCATGGAAACGAAGCTCTGCTTAAAACCCCAGTTTTAAGCACGGCACTTGCTGTCCCCCTCCAGTACTTAGGCGGGGCTTTATTATTATTATTTTTCCCCTTTTCCCGCTTCAAGGTTTTCGGGTTCATTTCAGAGGGTGACCTTGAGGTCATCCTGGGTGATGGTGGTTCCGCCCGATTGCCCAGGAACCCCCTAGACACCCAGCTCTTGGTTGTGGCCTCTCATCTTCTAATATGACAGGACCCAGTGAGAATCCCCTGAGCTTTTTAGGTTACCCAAAGTCGTGATTGGCCGATGGCACGGTTTGTACTGAAGACGGAAGAGCTGGGTGGGTTGTACTCAGCTGGCTTAGGCAGAAAGAGTGAGTTACTCCCTTCCTTCTGCACTCATTGGCCTGTTCCTGTGGACAAGGGAGGGGGCGAGACAGGAGTATCCTGTAAGCAGTTTTGCCCGTGCACTGTGAAACCTGGGATATGACCGTGTGCTTGAAATTTGTGTGCTCCCTGATGAAAGGACAGTGCTTTTTGAGGAGTGGGGAATCCCGTTTCCCCACGAGGTTAATTTCTACTCACAGTGGTTTCGTCACAGGATGGGTGTGCTCAGAGGGAAGGGTAGGGCAGTGTGCTTCCTGTGTGCATTTACTATGCTGCCGTGCATGATCTCTGTGCAGTGGGCGACGGTTATTGCTCCCCGTTTGTACATATGGAAGCCCTTGAACTTGACCAGCACCACACGGTGACTAATGGCGCTTCCATCTTTTTGTCCCCAGAGGGGTTGGGCGTAGATGTAGAAGTGCTTTTGGGAAATCCATCTGTACCTCGTATGGAAATAGGCCCATGTCCAGGCTGTTTGGAAAGCTGTAGCGTAGGATCTATCTCTCTCTCTCTCTCTCTCTCTCTCTCTCTCTCTCTCTCTCGGGTTATCTGCATTCCCTCGGAGGGGGATTCAGGGATAGTGTCCTCACCTTCCATGCGGGAGACCTGGATTCCGTCCCTTGGCCAGTGTGCCCTGCAAGTGCCGCCAGCACCCAGGGGCGGCCTGCCCGTTGCTGTGAGGCGAAGCGGGCTTCAACAGAGTTGCAGACGGAGGCCGAGGAGGGAGCGAGGCCTGCTGGTCTGCTTCCAAAAGGTCATTGATGAAAGCTCTTGCCGAAGACACCCATTTCCCCTGCAACCCATCCTGAGGACAGTGCAGGGATGGGCAGTGCTTCCTTCCATGGGGGCATGGGGTCACCAGGAACTGGGTAGTGACTCCACGGCAGCCACATTGACCCCGACCAAGAACTTGATTGTGGGGGACAGTCGTGGGTTGGCTTGGAACACTGCTGAAGGTGAGCGTCTACTGGTGAGCGTCTACTGGTGAGCGTCTTCTTCTCATTGCAATTCTACGTCTCATTTCTTGAGCAGCGAGGCTGTGTCCCGTACCCTGTGTCACGCTCTGCCTGTTCCCTGGGCGAAGCATCCCAGAATCACCACCGGCTTCTCCACCGTGCCGTTGGAGGTGGCACGTTACGACCAGACGCCTCCCCAGGATGACCCAGGACTGACTGGCTGGGAATCCACGTGGAGGTGGGCTTCAGAACGTCTGCAGAGCAGATGGAATGGGGAGATGGTGGGATTTCTCCCCCAGCATGGGTAGAAGCCCCTTTGGATCAGATGCCATCATTTCTCAGGGACGTGCAGTGCTGGGGCAAGCACGGTTCCATCCGTGCCCATGGCTGCCTGGCGTTGCCCTGGGAAGTCGCTGTGGAAGTGGAAGGCCGTGTCATGGCGGAGGAGCAAGCCCCTCCCTGCACCTCTGCCAACACTGCAGCCTGTCAGAGGAGAAGACATGCCACTCCCATAGATACAAAACAGATGGGATGCATGCTGGTGGAGCTGGTTCTGATTCGTGGTGACCCCGTGGGGCAAGCACAGCCCTAGAGGCATCCTACGACTCTCGTCTCTATGGGAGCAGACTCTCTGTCTTTCTCCTGCAGTGTGATTCAGGTGGTCCAGCCTTATCTACCAGGGCACCTCAGATTAAAGACCCCACCCGCCGCCACCAAGTTGATTCTGAGCCGATTCCTACTCATATGGGGCTATTAAAAAAATCACTTTATTGGGGGTTCTTACAGTTCTTATCACAATCCATCCATCCATCCATCCATCCATCCATCCATCCATCCATCCATTGTGTCAAGCACATTTGTACCTATGTTGCCATCATCATTTTCAAAACTTGTTCTTTCTACTTGAGTCCTTGGTATTACCTCCTCATTCCCCTCCCTCCTTCATGAACCCTTGATAATTTATAAATTATTATTATATTTTCATGTCCTACATTGACCGATGTCTCCCTTCACTCATTTTTCTGTTGTCTGTCTCCCAGGGAGGGGGTTATATATAGATCATTGTGATCGATTCCCCCTTTCTCCTCAACCGTCCCCTTCTCCTCCTGGTATCGCTACTCTCATTATTGGTCCTGAGGGGTTTATCTGTCCTGGATTCCCTGTGTTTCCAGCTCTATCTGTACCCATGTACATATTCTGGTTTAGCTGGATTTGAAAGGAAGAATTGAGGTTATAATATCGGGGGAAAGGAAGCATTAAAGAACTAGAGGAAAGTTGTATGTTTCATCGGTGACATACTGCACCCTGACTGGCTCATCTCTTCCTTGTGACCCTTCTGTAAGGGGATGTCCAATTGTCTGCAGATGGGCTTTGGGTTCCCACTCCACACTCCCCCTCATTCATATTGATAGGATATTTTGTTCTGTGTCTTTGATGCCTGATCCCATCAACATATGGGGTTTTTAAGGCTGTAGACAGCCTGATCTTTTTCCTGAGGATCGACTGGTGGTTAGTAGTCTAGCACCCCCTGGCAATGCCACCTGGGCATCTTAGATAAGAGGAGAGCTTCTCATAAGGATCCAGTTCTCATTTCCTTGATCGCTTGTCACTCCCCCTCCCCAAAATCTTTTTTTTAATCACTTAGTTTTTAAAATAAAGATTTGTTCATGAGCATTTCGCTAGTGCAGATTTGAACATCTGTCCATGTGGCGTAGTAATCATGGTTCCTTTGAATGCCCACTGTCTTGGAATCATTCTTAAAATCTCTTAATTGCTCCCCTTCCCTAACCCCATGTGTTAGGCTTGCTCTTTTGAGTGGCTTATTTTTTTTGTCCGAAAAGTTTCAGCCCAAACGTATCTAAACAGTAAGAGACAATGCAGAGAATGAAGCTGATGTTCCTCTTGATGCCTTTATTTACCAGCAGCTGTTTATTGTGGTGTTCCTGCATGATGGAAACAGTTCACACGCTCACCTGTTGTTGACAGAAGGTGGAAAGTTCAAGTCTACTTAGAGGTCCTTGGAAGAAAGACATGGGGATCCACTTCCCCAGAGTCAGCCATTGCAAACCTCGTGGGGGCACAGTTCTACTCTGATACCCGCGGGGCTGCTGAAAGTCGTCCTTGAGTTAATGGCAACTGGTCCCCCACCCCCACCCCAACTCCCCCTGTGCCCATCTGCTTGGCCGGCTGCTTGCTGCAAGGCTAGTGGTTCGAGACCATCAGCTGCCTCGTAGTAGAAAGACAAGACAAGGCTGTCTACTCCCATAAAGAGTGACCATCTCAGGCACCCACGGGGCAGTTCTACCCTGTCCTATCAGGTGGCTATGAGTTGGCCCTGACTCGATAGCAGTGGGTTGTCGAGTCTTACGGGGTGAAATAAAGAGTTCTGACGGTGCTGTCGAAGCATTGGTCAGCTAATCTTAAGGTTGACAGTTCAAACCCACCCGGAGAGATTGACAACCTCAGAAACCCGCCATAGGTCTGAGTGCATCGGCATGGACTAGTTGGCTGTGTTCCTTGGGGAGAACAGAGCTGGGCTCAATCTAGTGACCTGGGACCGTGAGCAAGTGGCTCCAACCCTGGTGTCCCTGTCCAGCCTGTGCATCCCCACCCATGACTTGAGGCGGGCAGCAATGCTGGCCCTCGCAGAGAGGCTGCTGCGAGTTTTGGGCAAACACTCTCCCGGGGGGCATGCACCCAGGCTTGGCTGGCCACACGGTAACCTGCACCATTGGCACACCTTGCTTTGTTTTATGGGCAGCGCTATCTTTTTAAAGAGTCAGATTCCTTCTAGGGTTGAGTGTAGTCAAAGTCAGGACCTCAGAGGAGAGGGGTCATGCACCCCAAACAGACCCCTTCCCTGCTCTCTTCCCCTCCCACCCCTACCCCACATCCCCAGGCCTCTTTCTCACCAGGGTGCTAAGTTAGTTAGCCTTATCTTGGAGTGTGACAGCTGGGCCCCTGCTGTTCTTGGCTGGGTGAGGCCTATGACTAATTCAGGCCCCCATACTGGGAGGGCAGGCGAGGTCTCATGTACCTGCATGCCTGCCCCACAGGTCTCAGAGGCCCTCTTGTCCCCCAGACACCCAGGGCCCTGCCAGGGATGCAACTCAAGCCACCTGCACTGCAGGGCTTCCTCCTCTAGGACAGATTCTTCAAGGTGGCATTTCTTTCAGGAATAGCCTTCCAGCTTGGAGGTTTCCAATGAGCCCCCCCCCCCCCCCCGCTCCCCCTCCCACTGAGTATACAGGATGAAGTAGCTGCTCTTGGCAAGGGTGGGGTGGGGGACAAACTGATGCAGCTGTTGGTTTTCTGACTGGGATCATGGGGTGGGGCTCTGCAGAGAGGCTCACCCGGCCCTGCCTCTGCTCAGCTCCTGTGTTTCATCATCTTGCAATCCTGAGCTTGTCCAGAGTTGGTGTTTCATCATCTTGCAATCCTGAGCTTGTCCAGAGTTGGTCTGGATGTTAATCTCACACACACACACACACACACACACACACACACACACACACACGACTCTGGCCAGGGAGTGGTGCTTTTCAGGCCAATAGCCAAGTTTTCAATGTTGTGCCCAGCTGTTGGGGGCTCTCAGATGACACCTGTCTGTGTGCACCGGCCCCAGGCCAGCTGATCTCACTCTGCTTGCTCCGTGCTGGAAAGTTCTGCTCTGTGCCTGGGCTTCTTCTGCAGGAGAAGGAGCTATTTACAGCAGGCAAGTGATCCATCTGCCGCCAGCCCGAGGGAGCTGGGGCTGGTTACGTAAAGCCCTCCGAGCACCCTGCTGCCCCCTTCTCTCCCTCTCTCACTTCCTCTGGGAGTCTGATGGATGGCCTTGTGGAAGGCGGTCTGGCTGGGGACTGCTGTTCTCTGGGTGGCAGCAGGATTATTTTGGGAAACGGGGCACTTGGCTCACAGGACAGCAGTTCCCATTCCCGAGAGCGGGGTTGGTGAAGTGTATATGTCCTTATCACTCAGGTAGCGGTTCTCAACCTTCCTCATGCCAAGACCCTTTCATATAGTTCCTTATGTGGGGGTGACCCCCAACCATTCAGTTATTTTTGTTGCTCCGTTATCACTGTCATTTTGCTACTGTGATGAATCAGGGACCCCCATGAAAGGGTTGTTTGGCTCCCAAAGGGGTCTTGACCCACAGGTTGAGAACCTCTGACTGAAGGCGTCCCTTCAGGCAGCGCTGACCTTGGTGTGTTTTCTACTTTCCTAAGAACATTGGGGGGAGATGGGGACCCGGAGACAGAGCCGTGTTTCTCCAGTTGTCTTGAGTCAGGGGCATGTTCTTTGAATGCTGGTGGATGTCTTTGTTACTGGTAATGGTGGTGGTGTTGTCGGTGGGGTGTTGTTCTTCACCAGGGCCGGAAGACAGGTGTGGCCTTAAGACCGTCATTTGTTCACGCGTGTGTGCACGGGCATGAGCACGTGGGAAGATGAGGGCAAGAGGGCAGAGACACAGGACAGGTACACCCACACACGGGCAGTCCCCCTCCACACGCAGGTCCTTCCTGAAATCGTTGCAGTGGACACCCAAGGCTGTCGACACCTTTGGCCGTAGCCCTTGGCTTCCCTCCATTCTCTGCTGTCCAGGGTGTCCTGCCAAGCACCCACAATCCACCCTGGCAGTTGTCCTCGTGCTTGCTCCTAGGACATCTCCTTCCAGGGGTGTTTGCTAGGCCCTGGGGTGCATGGGCTGAGTGGGAGGTTCCTCACGGGAAGGTCCGTGATGAGAACTGACCAGTCGGTCGGAGGGAGCTCGAGGAGGTGGCACGCTCCTGGGAAGACTCACTCCTGAGGAAGCCCAGTGGAGCAGCCTGCTCTGTCCCACAGGGCTGCCCTGAGCCCGCATGGACTCAGATCTGCTCTGTCCCAGAGGTTACTGTGAGCCGGAATTGACTTGATGGCCATGGGCCGTCTCCCTGTGTTTGGTCCATCGATGCTCTTCTGGCTCTTTGACTGTCATTGCTGATCCTGGCCTCTCGAATTTTTATTTTTCTCTCATCCCGTGGTCAGACACACATGCCCTGATCTCTCCCGGGGTGCTCCTGCCCTTTGCAAGTATAGTGTTAAAAATTGCGAGCAATTAAGAACGTTGAGTCAGAAGTTCATAACACAATGACAAAATAATAAAATCATGATGTGCGAACAGATAGTATCCTAGTACATAATAAGAACTTGAGTCACTTCACCTTTGCCCCCGGGCACGTTCCCCACTGGCTCCCAGAATGAGGGGCATCCCCGTCAGCTGTAGTGCAGCCTTGTCTTACGGGGTAGACACCTGGCGTCACCAGGTGAAAACCCGCTCAGGCTGTAAGGTCCCACCGCGAGGGTGGCACCTTCTCAGCGACCTTGCTCTTTCCCCGACCTGGCACCATGGCTGTCGAGCTGTGACCTGTCCCTTCCTCATCCTCCAACTGTTCAACATTCAATGACATTTTCCACTACTTAGCCACTTGTCCAGCTATTTAAGGAGGCGGCCTGGCCAGTGTGAGATTTGTGCCAGGAAGGTCAAATGAGGCAGAGAGAGAAGATGGAGCGGGGGGGAGGGAGGGAGAAGCAGCCCTGGCCTGTCACCCTCGGCCCTTCAGCCCAGCGTGGCCCTGGAGTGCGCGCCCTGTCTGGGCCCAGTGGGAGGCGGCTGCTACGTGTATGCATTTGAGTGGTCCTGGTGGGGTCTTTGCTCCGGGTTCCTTTGCTTTTTTCTCATGTTGAGAGGGGTTGCTTTGAGAGACAGTGCTTGGCTGTGGGAGAGGGGTCTGAACTCAAGGGTCACATGGGATGACTTTAAGAAAAAGATCAGTTTTGTTGGCACGTTATCCACGTATCATACAATTCAGTAGTTCAGTCATATCAAGACGAGTTGTACAATCTTCACCACAATCCATTTGAGACCATTTTCTTCTTCCTTATACCTCATTCCAGGCATGGGGTTTTTGTTTGCTAAATATCCACACACACACATTTTCTAATTCAGCAACTCTTACCTGTATATAATCCAGTGCCTTTGATTATGCCCTTCGTGTTGTAAGCCATGACTGATACCCTTTTCCAAATTACCCTACCACTATTAACATAACCTTAGATCCCCCTAATCGAAAACTCTTCTTCCTTCACCCACGGTTACCATAGGTCATCTTTGGTCTATTTTTATTTCTAATCGTTTTCTTGATATAATATTGACATATCATATACTTCCATAGTTAAACCACTCTTAAAAGGAGTTATAGGTCCATTATCACGATCAGTTCTAATGCTGATTCGTTGATTGCTCCCCAATTCCCTTATTCAGTTATTATCTATGCGTCCACTCCTGTGCTTTATAAACTGGGAAACATAACAGAAACAGTAAAAAAACACAACAAAAACAGAAAGAAGCAAACAATAATGATAATAATAATATAAAGATAAAAATAAAGAGAAAAAAAGCCATCAATAATGTTAAAAAAGCCAGAGAATAAATTTCTGTCGTGGAATAAGCAAGGAATATTTGAGCCTAGAGGAAATTCAGATTGGGCCAAGAGGGAGGTCAATTGACCAAGTGTCTTAGTATGCCATGGTTTGATCCGTTATAATCAAGTTGATAGTAGTCTCTCTCTGCCTGATAGTAAGGCCGTTTGAGTCCCTTGCCTGTGGCTAGAGGGGATCCACCAGAGGCTTCACCTGACTAGATAGAGTCTGCGATGGATTTTGGGCTCCCAGCGTGCTCCATAGCCTTCCGCAGAGGGAGTGTTCACAGTTTCAGCTCTGATCCTTTTCCCGCCATCCTCGTTGGATTTGGTTACCGGTTGCTGAGTTTTTCCGTTCCGTGTTAGTCTCAGCTCTGGGCGGAAGAGAAAGCAGTGTTCTGGAGCCATTGAACGTTACATTCAAATGCCAGGCAAGTTCCTTCATCTCTGCTTGCTTCCTTTAAAAGGGGCTACCAAAAAATAAAACAAACAAACAAATAAATACATTAGAAGGGGGCTACAGAGAGTACTTTTTAAGTGTCTAAGTTTCTAGAACTTGATAGGTTGTGAGCCGCGAATGGGGTCAGGTGTGTAAGCCACTAAGGACAGTCCACAGCTGTAGCTCACATGGCCCTTCCAGGAGAGCTGTCATTGTCTGCACGCTAACATAGCACCGGCGTGTCTTACCATGCCCAAGCAGGCAGTGGACAAACAGCTTTTGGAGTAGAAGGAAAACCACTGCCCAGAGACTTGGGAGGCCCCAGTGCTGGTCCCACCTTAAGCCAGGTCCTTTGTTTCTTGGAACCAAAGAAGATGGTGTCAGAACTGAGAGCTTGCCCTGGTTTCAGATGACCCTTTTCCTGTAGACTCATTTACAGCCTGCACCTTAGATGCCTCCCCATGAGGTTATTGCTAATGTACAAACATCGTGTTGTAAACGTGCCTTCGTGGGGTGTTGGGCTGTAAGCGCTCATGACCCATCGTCCAAGTGTGGTGCAGTGGATTGCTTGCTAGGACTATGTAGCCGTAACCTTTGTGACTCCCACCACACAACTGGGCAGGGCCATGCAGGGGGAATAGATCAGTTTTACCATCCGGCTTGGTTTATTATGAACCCTCTTAGAAGCAGAAAGGGTGTCTCGCTATTATGAAGAAAGAGGAACTTGGAGTGGAGCTGGCCCTTTGGATCCTGAGATCCCTGTGTGCTGGACATCATGGATCCAGGAGACAGCTATGCTACCAGAGAGGTTGCAGAGGAACAGTGACAGTAGAATCAAGAGCTAAGACGGAGCAGTGGGCTTGCTGTGCCATACAGCAAGTAAAGCCTGGTGGATGCCTTTGGGCAGAAGACTCACTTGTGGAGTGGGTTGCCACCAGGCACTTAATTGAGGGAGAGGGAGGAGCTGGGTTTGCTGACCCACAAAGCTAGAACTGAGCACCTTTGGCATGAGATTGACCTTAGGGGGAGCCAACTCCTTTTTGAGCATCTATTGGCAGTGTCGAAAGATCTTTGTAACATTACCTGACTGTGCACCCGAGAAGCCAAGGGGCTGTGTGGCTGAGAGCGGAGGACCAGAGAGAGAAAAGTGCCTGTGGATGTGGCTGAGAACAGACATGCAGGATTGAAGAACTGTATCTTGTGCGTTTCTGAGCCTGAATTGTAACATGCTAACTTCCCTAGTGATTATGGTCCGTGAGTTCTATGTGATCAATGGTGCAGTGGATGCTCAAACTCAGAGAGAGGTAGAGAGTGCTGTGGGAGGGACAGTTGGTGTCCGAATTGTAAAGGTCACTGGTGGGTAGATGCATGTGTGACCTTTTCCTCATAGAAACCTGCCTTGGATGGACGTGGAGGGCGAGTCTCTTCCTGCGTGAAGTCAGGGGTGGTCAGACGAGCCCTCCTGTCATTCTTACATCAGGTCTCAGACTCTTGATTCATTCATAGCCTCACCGTGCCTGGGCCTGCCATCATATCTGCTTCTTTCAGCAACTTTTCAAGAAAGTGTTGGTGCTTAACATTTTGCAGGCAGAGAGACCTTGGGACCTGGCCAGGTGCTACCGTAATTAGCTGGTGACCTTGCTGGGATTAAACCTGTGCCTGTCTGCTTCCAAAGGGCCATGGCCTTAATCAACCCCAAGGATCAGTTCTCCACATACGTGGACTCTCTCCACGAGGCAGCATTGCAACTGACGAAGCAATCCTCCTGGTAACCACACAGCCGTTCTGGTCTCTGTCCATGTGCCTCTCTCACCTTATCCCCCCCCCCCCCATTCTGTAGCTCCTGTGGGGTGGGGGGGCGAGTGACAGAGATGCTCACTGACTCAGTCAGACTCTTCCTTGTCTCCACGAGGTGACCGAGGCTCAGAGAGGGAGGTAAAACCATTTTCTTGATGTCATACTGACCTTGGGGGCTTTGGTTAAGGTTCTGTCTCCATCCACAAACAAATAAACAAAAACTCACTGCCATCGAGTTGATTTCAACACACAGCAACCCTAAAGGACAGTGTAGAAGGTCCCCTTTGGCTTTCCAAGACTTTAAATCTATTAAAAAAATTTTTTTAAATGAGCATTTCATCCACAGGCTTTACATCTTCACAGGAGTAGACAGCCTCGTCTTTCTCCCCCAGGAGCGGCCTGTGGGTTCGAACTACAAACCTCGTAGTTGGCAGAGTAGAAAATTTTAGGAGCTGCTCCTGTAGAGTTGGCCAGCAAACTGGAATTCAGCAACAATCTGGAATCAACTTGAGCAGCCTGGCAAGTTGGCTTCAAATTTCTGGAGGCAGGGAGGAGACAATGAAGCAGGGAGCAGGCCGGCCAAGTGCCTCAGGCCTTGGGCGAGAGGATTCTCGTGGGTCCAGTGGGTCGGTTCTTCTTCTTTGTCCCCCTTGGCACCGCTTGTGCTGAGAGTGTGACCAGTGTGTAGACTTTCTCACTTGTCTGCTGAGAGAAGTCCTGCCTCCCTGGTGCTGGTGGTGGCTGCCTGAGCAGTAAGTAGTGAGTGACACAGAGAGAGGTGCCTTCATCTCTCAGGCTGTCCACTCTGGCTCTGAAGCAACATTTGTTTCCCCGGCCTGAAAGGAGGCTTTCTGCTCCGCGTGCCAGGGTTTGCTGGAGCCAGAGACTGTCTACAGTGCTGGCGGTTGCTTTGTTTGTGAATCCCGTGTGAAGTCCCGGACAGGTCTGAGTCCCTGAGAGGGAGGGCAAGACACCTGACTGGCAACCAGGTGCAAGAGGATCACTTTAACTCCGGGTTCCCAGCCTCTGCCTCATTCAGGTCCCGGGATTCCCCCGTGGGCTGGCTTGGTGGCCTGCAGAATGGGACTGAGGCTCTCTGAGTACGAGCTGTCTCTACACTACAATGTTGCCCAGCTGAGAGGGTGGTCATGGTGGGTGTAACAGACACACCCCACTCGGTGCCCAGCACACTGCATGCCCCATGAAGCGCTGTTAGTTGGCACCAAGCCGGCACTGGCTCATAGGGCCTTATGCAGGATGGGGATGACCCGCGGCCCAGCCCTGGCTGTGGTCATGACGTCCAGCTGGAGTTGGCCTGGGCACGGTTATGGTTTTACACGTCCCCGTCCTTCCAGAATACCACTGTGGTTTGAATTTCTGTTCAAGGATCACTTCTCTAAGGGCAGTCCAGGAGCACTTTTGGAGGAGGGCGAAGAACACGGTGTGTTTAGCGCTGGGCTGAGCCCTTTCTATGGGTCTTGTCGGCAGTCTCTTCCACCGTCTCAGACACGCACGTAAGGTCTGAGTCACCCTGAGGAGGGGACCCTGAGAGCCAGAGACCCACTGGGACTGGCCAGGGGTCCCCACAGCCCAGAGCCTAGAGCCTGGCGCTCTCCTCTCACAGCAGCGAGGCTTCTGGTCCTTGGGGTGGTGTGCTGGGACACCCTCTCAGCAGGGGCTGGCGCTTCTTTGTCTGACGCTTCTGGACGCCTGACTCATTGCTTATTTCTGATCTTTGAGCTTTTAAAGCTCTTGAGTCCTTTGCTTAGAGTGAAAACACGGATGAGCGGCTGTTGGGGAACACTTAAGTGGGGGCGGCCGAGGTCCCTTTCAGAGCACGAGCTGTGTAGCAGGCGGGGTACGGCAAGCCACCGCCGCGGCCTGACGGCCACCACTTCCTCCACGCCTTTGCAGTCCGCCAAGCGGACACACCCTGTGACTCTCTTCAAGAGAAGCCCTGTGGGAGGGACTGGCAAACCAGCATCATCTAAGGGAGCCCATCCGAATGAGGCTTCCCCATGACGGAGTAGCCGTCTCAGGGCCAACGTCACCGGTTTCATCCTTGAGTGGCTTCGGATGTGCAGTGGTCTGTAAGGGCAAGGATAAGCAAACCAGACTCACTGCCGTCGCGTCGATGCTGACTCACAGCGACCCTATAGGCAGAGGTCCCCGTCTTCCTCCCATGGAGTGGCTGGTGGTTTGGAACTGCTGACCTTATGGTTGGCCGCCCAACGCGTCTGGAAAAGGGTACCGGTGGTTGAAAGCAAAGCCGTCCTGGAATGCTCATGAGGCGTGGTCAGCGCATCACTGGAGCATCATCTCAGGAGTGCCCGCCCCCTCAATCATTCGTCCTCGGCGTTGGTGGCTTACATCAGAATGTCCAACGGCTGGTTTCTGGTTTCTCTACCTTCCAGCCTTACTTCATTGGAGGAATTCTTTACTCCGCCAACGTTCGCTACCGTCAGTGGCCCCCGCAGCCACTCCGACACACGGTGACCCATCTCCTACGGGAGGAGACCTCCTCGCCTGCTCCTGTGCCATCTTCGCAGTGTGGGTGCCCTCAGGGCCATTGTGTGGCACCTGTGTGACTGAGTGCCGTCTGCCCTGGGGGGTTTGTTTTCTAATATTGTCTCGGCAGTATTCTGGGACAGCCTGTGTTCGTCTGGGTTGATTAGAGAAACAAATCCCGAGACACTCATCTAGTGTCTAAGAAAGAGTGGTATATGAAGAGAAATTGAATATTGAGAAATCATCCCAGCCCAGTCCAGATTGAGTCCATAAGTCTGACATTAGCCCATATACCTGATACCAGTCTATAAATTCTTTTTCAGACTCACAAAACACATGCAATGATGCCGAATGCAGGAAGATCACCAGTGGGTGGAAAGTCTTGTGGATCCAGTGGTGGTGGAAGCATCTCAACGCTGGCATGGGTCTCTCATGGCTTCTCCAGCTCCAGGGCTCTGGCTCCATCAGCGTAGCTCCATGTGGCTTGTCATCAGGAATATGAAGCAGAGAGTGTATCTGACCTCCAGTGAGCTATTTATCTCCGTGGTGCCTCCAAAGGCGGTCATCAAGCTGTGACCTGATGGACAGGCTAGACTCCACCCCTTTGCAAGTTGACAGGAGATGATGTAACTGCCACGCAACCCGTGGGGGTTTTCATTGGCTGGTTTTGGAGGTAGATCATCGAGCCTTTCTTTCTTCCTTGTCTTAGTCTGGAAGCTCTGCTGAAAAGTACCCATCAAGGGCGCACCCCGCTGATACTTGAAATACTAGTCACAGTGCTTCCAGCAACAGAGCAACACAGCCACCACAGTAAGACCAACCGACTGTAGCACTGGGGCCTCACGTCATGCCGCTAACCATAAAGTCAGCAGGTCAAACCCACCAGCAACTCCGAGTGAGAAGGATGAGACTTTCTGCTCCCCTAAAATAGCTACAGCCTCGGAACCCCCAGGGACAGTTCTGCTCTGTCCTGGAGGGTGGTGACACGTCAGTGGCAGTGAGTTTGAATTGACCTCGCGGGTGTCAGGGTCAGCCCTTGCCTACAATTTTCTGGGAAGATGGACTCTGGACGAATGAGGCGGGATGAAGGTCAGATCAGCCACACAGCAGCTCTTCCCAGATTACGCCAAGCTCGTTACGTATTGTGCTGAGAAGGTCCCATCGTGAGGTTGGTCCGGAAACACTGGTGTGGCAGTTACATCATCTCCTGTCAACTTGCGAAGGGGTAGACTCTAGCCTGTCAATCAGGTCACAGCTTGATAACATCATTTAGAGGAGCCTCGGAGATAAATAGCTCACTGGAGGCCAGATACACTCTCTCTGCTTCATCTCCTAGGGAGACATACCTGTTGACAAGCCACATGGAAACACACTGATGGAGCCAGAGGCCTGGAGCTAGAGGAGCTGCGTGGAGACCCACAACAGCGCTGGGATGCTTCCACTGACACTGGAACCACAAGACGTTCTACCCCTGTGACCTTCCTGCATTCGGCGTCATTGCCGTGTACTTCAGATTCAGCACTGTGGCCTGTGCTTCCTTTGTAGGCTCCAGTGAACAATTATTGGCCAATGTCTTCAAAATTTTGTTTTCTTGGACAGCACTTATGCAGACTTGAAATAATTTGTCATATGTGTCATCTCTCCACTATGAATTGAAGTAGAGCTGTTATTACAAGAAGGGGCAGCAGTGACTTCAGACTGGTGTCCATGACACTCTGTGACACTCACATTCCTGACATGATGCAGAAGACAAATGGGTACATAAGCAAATGTGGTGCAGAAAGCTGATGGTGCCCGGCTATCAAAAGATTTAGCATGTGGGGTCTTAAAGGGTTGAAGATAAACAAGCGACCATCTAGCTGAGAAGGAACAAAGCCCACATGGAAGAATCACATCAGCCTGTGCGATTATGAGGTGTTGAAGGCATCAGGCATCAAGAATCCAAAACAAAACAAAAAATCTTATCGACCTGAGTGAGGGGGAGAGTAGAGCGGAGCCCCAAAGTCCATCAATAGTTAATTGGACACTCCCTGTCAGAAGGGGCACAAGGAAGAGATGAGCCAGTCAGGGTTCAGTAGAGCACTGACGAAACACAACCTTCCTCTAGTTCAGTGATGCTCACTCTTCCTAATCTTGCGGCCCTTTAATACAGTTCCTCATGTTGTGGTGACCCCCAACCATAAAAATTATTTTCTTTTTTTCATGAAAATTATTTTCGTTGCTACTTCATAGCTGTAATTTTGCTACTTTTATGAATCAGGGAACCCCTGTGAAAGGGTTGTTCAACCCCCCAAAGGGGTTGTGACCTACAGGTTGAGAACCACTGCTCTAGTTCTTTAATGCTTCCCTCAACCCCCATCATGACTCCAGTTCTACATTACAAATGTGGCTTGACCAGCGCATGCACACTGGTACAAATAAGAGCTGGAAACAGGGAATCCAGGACAGATAAACCCCTCCGGACCAATAAGGGAAGTAGCAATACTAGGAGTGTAAGGGAAGGCAGGGGAGCAAGGGGGAACAATTAGAATAATTGACATATGACCCCCCCTCCTAGGGGGATGGACAACATAAAAGTGGGTGAAGGGAGACAGAGATTGGTGTAAAACATGAAAACAAAAAGAATTTATAAGTGATCAAGGGTTCATGGGAGAGGCAAACAAATAAATGAGCTGATACCAATGGCTTAAGTAGAAAGAAAATGTTTTGAAAAAATGGCAACATAGGCTCAGATGTGTTTGGCACAGTGGATGTATGTGTGAATTGTGATAAGAGCTGTAAGAGCCCCCAATAAAAAAATGTAAAAGACTGGCTGTGGATCTTGGGGCCCCCATGTGTGTTGGGTGGAACCGTTTCATAAGCTTTTCTAAGTCTGTGACCTTCTGGAGGAGATAGGTCACCAGGTCTGTCCCCCAAGGTGCCTCTGGGTGTCTTCTAACTGCCAGTCTTTCTGTTAGTGGTGACTTGCTGAACAGTTAGCTCTGGGGCTCCCCCTGCAGGGCTTGTGTGTTTGTATACCGTGTTCCTTTTAGGAGCCCCGGTGGCCTAGTGGTGATGACCTGGGCTGTGATCCTCAAGGTCGTCTGTTCAAAACCACCAGCCCGCTCAGAGAGGCAGGTGAGGCTTTCTGCTCCCATGAAGAGTTCAGTCTCGGAAACTCACAGGGGCAGTTCTACCCTGTCCCACTGAATCAATAGGAGGCAGCTTTGACTCGATGGACGTGTGTGGTGGGCCTTTGGGCCCCCTTTTTGGTTTCATCTGGGTCTTTTTTAGTTTTTTAGCATCAGGATGATGTCTTCCAGCTATTTTCAAGATTCAGCATCTACCTTTAACTCATCTGCTCTGCTCCGTGTTCGTGTCCATAGGAGAGAGTATGTAGGCCATTAGAACGCAGCTTCATGGGATTTCAGACAAGAATTGACCAGCCCCCAGTATTCCACCAGATGCTGGCCAAGGCAGACCCCAGCTTCCCTTTGTCCCCACCCAGGGAATCCCTGCCCTCCACTCCTCGGCCACCAATGGTACGCTTAGGAAGATCGTCTATGCCGCCCTCCTCGGGGCTCTGCTGCCCAGGTGTGGGGGTTCTTCTGGGAGAGCCCAGAGTTTTATTTTCAGTGGCTTTATCCCTTTGAACCCCCTTCCAGATGTTAGAGTTTCTTCTGCCCCCTACGTGCAGAAATCCCTGGAGGTTCCAAGCCACTACTGTCACTTTTTCCACTGACTAGGGACAGACAGCACCCCACCTCCTTACCCCTGCTCTTCCTAGTTACTTGGTTATTTTAATGAGGATTTATTTAGCGGGGGGGTGGGGGGGGGCTCAGAAAGTTTATCAATGAGGCCCAGTTCAGGTATAATAGGAACGGCTGGCATGTTTTGCTGATTTAAACCTTTGTGGTGGGAAAATGGCACAGGCTCAGGGATGTGTTGAATAAAAGGCTATTAACCCCCGCCCCCAGGAAAACCATACTGAATGCGTCATTTCCTAGAGCAGGGGCTCTCAACCTTCCTCATGCCACAACCCTTTCATACAGCTCCTCATTTGGTGGGGACCCCAAACCATAAAATTTGTTTGGTTGCTACTTCATCACTGTCATTTTGCTACTGTGATCAATCGTGCGACCCCTGCAAAAAGGTCTTTGGACCCCCCAAAGGGGTTGCGACCCACAGGTTGAGAACTGCTGTCCTAGAGCAATGGTTCCCAAGCTCTTTTGGTCTCAGAACTCTTATTGAATAAAGGACCAAAGTAGACCCCAAATGTGAGGAGCTTCTTTGTAATGTGGATATCTAGTGCCCAGACAGTGTGAGACCTCCCAACAGGAGCATGCAGAGCTCCGCACTCGGGGTTTCCCTGCCAGCGTGGTCGGTGGAGCTCGAACCCCTTAATTTCAGAGTTGTGGGTTTTAGCCCCACGGTGGGTACATGGGCAACTCAGTCTGCTGGAGTTCTAAAAACATGGGGTTTCAGAACTCCGCCCTTGGTCGGCTTTCCAAAGTCTAGCCCCTGCCCCATGCGCTGTGCCTCCGAGAGACAATGGGTAAGGCGTGTCTCAGAAGAAGTTGTGATTCCATGGGCTGCTGGCAAGGTCTCAGGGTACCCCATGGGGGGGTTCTCGGATGACACTCTGAGAGCTATGGTGCCGCCAAGACACGCATCAGACGCCCCCCCGCCCCCACCCCCGGCCAGTCCTTGCTCCATAGACTCCTACTTCCCATTAGGGGTAGGCCTGTGATCCTCCGGGAGGGAGCTGGGCTGGGAGGAGGGGGGGCGTGGCTGCTGCAGTAAAGCTATGGTGAGTGTCTGTGCAGCCCGCCCTCCTGTGAGGTGGGAAAGACCCCACAGCTGTGTCAGATAGCCCCTGGCCTTGACCCCGGCTCTTTCCCAGCAGTGCCCTGCAGTGGTGGCGGATCGTCAGCGGTGCTGGGAGCTCCATCCATGTTTGAGGCTGGACTGCAGGAGCTGTTTCTACCAAGAGTTTAGGGTCTTAGGCCACTGGCTGTGCCTGTCAGGGCGGAATGTCTCTAGAGGAGGGTCTCTAGCTGTTCCTCCGGGTCTCAGAGGCATCCTCTCCGTTCGCTGCTGCTCCGGCTAGCAGCACGCCTCTGAGTTCCCAGAGAGATGAGCATGTGTCGTGGTGGAAATCATTGAAGAGAAACAGCCCACCCTGCAGGGCGCCCTTTAGAGCTAGCATGCTGCCTCGCTGTGTGGACAGCCCAGAGGAAGGACCCCAGGGAGCCCTGGGGTGCAGTGGTGACTTGTTTTGGCTGCCACCCAGAAGATTGGCAGTTAGAACCCAAAGGTGACGGCGCAGAACCCGGGGTCACTGGGAGTCAGCGTTGACTCAAGCGCCCATCAAGAGGAACACCTATAGAGGTGCTTCGCAGGGGTGCACGCTCTCAGATGCAACCGCACACACTGCGTGTGTCTGGCATCCTCATCCCAGCCGGCTTGGACCAGGGGCCCACATGATGCAGTTGGCTTCCAGGCAGCTTTCAGTGGTCCGTGAGGCCAGGCGCCCTGTGGTTTGGCCCATTTCATGACCCGATAAGTGGGTCAAGCTGCTCCCGGGCCCTTTAGTCTGGGTGCACATCTGATGGGGGGATGTGTGGGCTGGAAGCAGGTGACTTCCCCCCCCTCCCCCCGAGCTTGTCACCCAAACCCACATGCAGCCCTGTGCGCCCATGTTCTCTGAAAACGAGGTGTCTTCAGAGTCTCTCGGTGACTGTGCCCCTTTCTCTGGATTGTCCTGCAGATTTCCCATAAGGAGCCCCTGCCGTGTACCACAGCCCCCGGGAGCCATCTGCCCGGCTGCCCCAGACCCTGGCAGCGGGGCCTCCGATGGCAGTGGGCACCTCCCCGTGAAACCTGCCAAGCTGGACGCCACAGCTCTGCACGACGACACTTCGGCCAGCCCCGCGAGCCCTTCAGAGGCGTGCCACCATGCGGTCCTAGCCTGCAGCCCGGGCCTCCCCGAGGAGCAGTATGTAAGCGAAGCTGTGGAAGATGCTCCCAGCTGCACAGGGTACCGGGATGCCTGCACCATTACTGGTAAGGGGCCTTTGCTGCCGACGGGGAGGGGAGGGAGGGGAGGTAGCTGCATGAGCAGGAACTGGAGGAGGTGGGGGGCACGCCAGCGTGCAAAGTGCCTGATCGTGGGGCTGAAAGAACTGGCATCCAGCGTCATTGTGGGACTTGTGTAGGGCTTGCTTCCATCGGAGCCTCGGGTTTCTGACGGGTGGCGGGAACCATCAACCGCTACTGTCTCAGAGACCCACAGGGCCAGTTCTCCCCTGTCCTGTAGGGTCCCTCTGAGCCCCTATTGCCTCGGTGGCAGTGAGTTCGGTTTGGTGCGAGAGGGGCTGATGGCAGCAGCACGCAGAGTGAGTGTGTAGCCCAGGACGGCACCCTGCACGGTGCTGGCCAGACGCTGTGGGTTCAGGCCGGCGACGCACCCCACCTCCGAGGCTGTGTTTCTCAGACTTGCAATGAGATCCTGCACACGGCCCGTGACAGCACTGTGTATGGAACACAGGGACGGGGAGCCCCGGTGCTGCCGTGTGTAAACCAAGAGTGCAGGGGGCCCTGATTGTTAGAACGGCGGGGACAGTCACACCTCTCCAGTGTCCCTGGAATGGGGGACACCCGGCAAGTGCTTGGAGCTGGCTCTCGAGAGGGCTCTGGTGGGAAATGATGCAGGAGGTTCTTGCAAAGCTATTGGGAGTAGAATATTCACAAATAAACAAACTCATAGATGACAACTCACTGCAGCCTTGCAGGAGGAGGAGAGTTTCCCATTGGATTTCTAAGGAGGCAGTCTTGGCAGATGGAGAAGTCGGCGGTATTTCTGACGGCTGCCTTCCTCCTTTGCTTTTGTTCAGGGTGTCTCTTGACCGTTTTCAATATGCAGGTTTGCTCCCCATTGCTTCTCATTGTTCTCTCTCCTGTGTGTCGACAAAGCCTTGGGTTGAGAGGGGCCCAAAGATAGGGATTCTCTCTCCCCATTCCCTGGATGACCTACATGCCTTCCTCTCCGCGGAGCTCAGCACTACGCCCCGCTGACCTGATCCCTGAAGGACATGGCCCCAGCTGGCAGGATCCTTTTCTCTACCGAATCCCCAGTTTCCTCTCCCGCTACCAGGACCTCCCTATTTCCTCTCTCACAAGGAACCTCTTCTTCTTCTTTAAGATCATTTTCCTGGGGGTTCTTACAGCTCTTACAACAATCCTTCCATCCATTGAGTCAAGTATATTTGTACAGATGTTGCCATCATCCTTTTCAAACCATTTTCTTTCTACTTGAGCCCTTGGTATCAGCTTCTCATTTCCCCCCTCCTTCCCCATCCCTTCCCTCCCTCCCTCATGAACCCTTGATAATTTAAACATTATTATTATTTTCATATCTTACACCAACCACTGTCTCCCTTCATCCACATTTCTGTTGCTCGCCCCCCTGGGGGCGACCGGGTGGTTATCCGTCAATCATTGCGATCGGTTTCCCCTTTCTCACCCAACCTTCCCCCTACCCTCCTGCTATCGCTACTCCCATTATTGTTCCTGAGGGAGTTTATCTGTCCTGGATTCCCTTCTTTTGGCACAAAAGCATGCCATGATTTCTCCCTTCCCGTGGGTCTCCCTCTCCCCACAGGCTAATGCCCAGTGTCTGGGCTTTTTCGAGCTGAAACCTTTTTGAGGGCCTTGTGCGTGTTTGCTGACTCTTAGATTCTCTTCTCTAGTCCTCCCCTGAGCCAGCTGCAGGCAGGCCTGGCTGCTCCCCTGTCCTGCCCAAGCTCTGCCCTCTGGCAAGCCTGGTAAACCCGTAGGCCGATCCGTCCTCCATCCTGCTCCGACTTGACTTTTCAGCTGCGGCATTGTTGGCCACTCTCCGCTCCTGGAAACACGCCCCTCACATGGCTTTGGGGAAAACCTATGCTCTGAGTGCGTGCGTGTGTGTGTGTGTGTGTGTGTGTGGGGAGGTGCTGCGTGTCCTGCCTTCCAGCCCTGAGCCAGCCCTCTATCCTGTTGTTGTTAGCCGCTGTGAGGCTGTCCCTGCCCTTCTCAGCCCCATGCACACTGGGGCCCTCCCCCGCCTGGTGCTTGGCCGCCCACGGGATGGCACATTGTGATCCAATGGGTTTTCCTTGGCTGACTCTTCAGAGGGCTTTTCTAGCTGCCTGTCTTAGTCCTGAAGTTACTCTGAAACCTGCCTGGCACAAGAGCATGCGCACAAAGTGCGCCGACCAGGAGCCAGATCCAGGTCCTCCTGCAGGGTGGGAGTTGGACCCAGGACTTCCCAGCACCTTCACACACACACTTCCTTAATGGTCTTGTCTGGGATTCAGGCTTTTAAAAACCCATCGGTAACTTTCTGCCCTCATTCGGAATCTCACCTCTGCAGACCCGGTTCCCCTTAGTTGCCTCAGAGGCACCTTGGACAGGTGGAACGCCCGCTCTACCTCCCTCTGCTACTCAGTCTTCGCTCCTTTGTAAGTGGCGCTTTCTTCCGCGTACCCAGGCCCCAACCCCTGGAGGCACTAGCAGCCTCTGCCAGGTGTGTACCGCTGCTGTGATTTCGACACTCAGTTCAGCAGTGGTGACTCCATTCTTGGAGCTGTGCAAGCTGCTTTTCTGAATTGTTCCTCTCCGATTGACGTGAATACTCACTGACCCTAAGCTTCCCAGCCGGCTTTTCAAGTTGCTCTTGTTGATTTGATGAGCGTGGCGTTGGAAAGTACAGCGTCAGGTGGTTTTATTCCTCTGCTCCAGACTGCCAGTGGGCTCCCACCCACTGGTGCCCGTGAGGGTCTACGTGACGAGGCCCCTGCTCTCTGGCCTGCCTCCTGCCCCTCCTTGCTGCCAGACATCAGCCTGGCTGATGACACACGAGCCTTTTACCTTGTCCTTGTGTGCGTTAGGAGCCTCCAGCCTCGGGGCCTTGGTTCCTGACCAGCCTTAGCTTACCCAATGTATCCACACCTGGTCTTCCCTTTGTCCAAATGGCATTTCATTGAAGGTCTTGGTGACCTGCCTGCCCATGCACCACGGGGCCCCCTGCCCCCGTCCCCACTCTCTTTCCTGCTTTGATTCTTCTCCATAGACTTACCGGCCTCTGAGCCGCCACATGGCTGCTCCTGGTCACCCTTGGAGTAGGACTTAAACTCCTGAAGGACAAGGACTGAGGACTGGGCAGCACCAAGTACGTCCCAGGGAGGAGACGGGCACCTGCAGGTGGCCAGTCGGTGCTCAGTGATCTGCATTGAATGATGAATGAATGATGTCATTTCAGTATTGCCATGCACCCACCCCCGTGAAGTACGGAGGAAGATAGCCCCATCACAGATGGGGCTATGGGGCCCAGAGCGGGAGACCTCTGGAGTTTGGCCTGCGAATCCCATTGAGCCGAGGAGAGGAGCCGGAGGGAGAGTGATTGGTAAATGGCTGTAAGGCCATTCATTGTTAGTGGTGTGCCTGGCCAAGCTTCAGAAGGGGACGAGGGGGCCTGGGAGCACCTGGAGGGCTTTGGGGGGCGGGGAGGGTGCAGTGTCTCAACTGCTCCTTCCCTTCATCTCTGGGAGTCCAGCTGGCCTCTGTGCCAGACAAACTCCAGGACACAGCCAGCCTCGTTCAGGTTGTTTCTTTTTCTGAACGTGATTGCCCGGACAAAGACATGCCATGCCTACCAGTCAGATCCTGGAGAATGTGGCCACTTGGGGCTTTTCGCAGGGATGGATACCAGCAGAACCCACCCACCCCATACGCCGCCCTCCCCTCTCCCCCTCCCAGGCTTCCCCTCTGGCAGCAGCTGGGGAGACTGGAAGATAAACACAGGCCCCAGGGACGGCCTACAATGTGTATAGCCGGCCTAGGCAGCACAAGTGTAGGCAGAAGTTTTATGGGGTCGTTGAGATAAGTTTTATGGGGGTGGTTTCACTGAGAGGAAGCTGCAAAATGAACAAGTGCTCAGCACGGGCTCCCGGGGGCGTCCCCGGAATGTGGCTGTGGCTTTGGAAAGTGCAGCCCCAGCGAAGACTTGGCTCCAGGCCCTCTGCCAACACGCCCTGCCCCCAGTTCCCAGGAAGGAAGCACCCAGAGGAACTGCACACTGGTTGTTCTGTCTCACTTTTTTAGGCAAAAGCCAACACCCTGCACCATCCCCCCCCAACCCCCCTGCTGCACCCCAGCGTCAGGGTATCACATTTTGGGGTGCGTCATTTTCTGCCTGGGGTGGTTTAACACACGGAGCCGATAGGTGGCCGGGCCACTGGGAGTTACATAAAACAGTGTGATTCCAGGGCAGCTCACACACAGTCTTAGCATTTGCCCCAACAAGCAAAGTCGGGAAACTGCTGAGGCCGGCCGGCCGGGCAGGGTGGTGGCTCAGGACTGACGGGACTGCCCTGGCGGCTGCCCTTTGTCTCTGAGTGTCTTCAGGAGCCCACCTCTGCACATGGCCTTGGTCTTCCCCTTTGGGCAGCCCCCGCAGGCCTGGCCTCCGGCGGGACACTGCCAAGGCAAACACGCTCGTCCGCACCCCTGCGGTAAGTGCCCTGGCTGGCCTGTCTGTGGTTTGTTTTCTCTGTGGTGTGGCCGGAAGGGAGACAAGACCGCAGGGGTTCCTCTGGCCCTGCTCTGCATCCAAGGCTGGTGGCTGCGAAGTGGCACAATGGAATGGCTGATGGGCAGAGCGGAGGGAATTGGGCCACCTCCCCCTGGTTGTGCAGACTCAGGGGAGGCACGTGACCCTGCAGAGAGAGATGGGGGTGGGCTCTCAGGCTGAGTTGGGACCAGGTCACCATCTTCTTTCAAAATTCTCAGCCAGGGCTGAGCAGGGCCTCAAAAAGCCCTGCTTTCCTAGAGCCTCGCCTGGCGACTTGCTTGGGCCAGCCGAGGATTTTATATAGAACATATGTGAATGTATGCATGTATGTATGTGTGCAAGTTCCTATTGAGGAGCCCTGGTGGTCTAGTCATTATGCGTTTGGCTGCAGCAGTTTGAAACCATGCCTGTCAGGAGTTAGTTATAGACTTGGAAATGCCCAGGGACAGAGCTACCCTGTCCTGTAGGTTATTGATCAGACGTCCTCAAACTACGGCCCACGGGCCACATGCGGCCCACCGAAGACATTTATCCGGCCCGCCGGGTGTTTTTCCCCCTTTTGTTTTTTTACTTCAAAATAAGATATGTGCAGTGTGCATAGGAATTTGTTCATAGCTTTTTTTAAAACTATAGTACAGTCCTCCAACAGGTCTGAGGGACAGCGAACTGGCCCCCTGTTTAAAAAGTTTGAGGACCCCTGGCATAGGGTATGTCCTATAGGATATCGAGTTGGCATCGACTTGATGGCAGTGAGTTTGGTTTTTAGATAGTCTTAGCACCAGCAAGGATTTTTTTAAAGTGGCGAACAGAGTTAAACACTGTCTCTTCTCTTTCCTCTCCCCTCTCCCTCCCCTCCTCCTCTCTCTGTCTCTCTTCTCTCTCTCCCACTCTCTTTGCTCAGTGTGCACAGTCCTCTTACTCCAGCCCACCCAGCGATGGAGGCGTGCTAGTGTGCTCTGCTCTGGCCTGCCTCTCATGCCATGGGGCTGACTCTCCTCACTTCCTCTGACGGATTGGAATCTGTCGGTTGATGAGCCGTCTGGTTTCTGTCCTGTCTGAACACTGTCTCCTAAGAGCTGTTTGGGCCCCAACTCCATAAATTCCTGGGAGGCACAGCCTCCTGTTGCCTCAGCCCAGTGTTTTAGGTTTCAAGACAGCGAGATTCGGTGGTAGCATTCTGAAGGTGGGGATGGGGGTGGGTGTCTAAAGTGTCTCTGGGCTCATTTAATCTTTTTTTTTTTTTTAACCATCATGTGCTGAAAGTTAGCTTTTCCTGGAGCTTGGAGCCCTCGTGGTGTGGTGGCGATGCTTTGGGGTGCTTACTCTGAGATCAGTGGTTCAAAGCCACCAGCCGGTCCTCGGGAGAAAGACAGGGCTTTCTGTTCATGCAGAGTTACCGGGCTGGAACTGTGGGGCTGTTGTGAATTGGTATTGACTTGATGGTAGTGCGTTTGGAGATTTGAGTTTGTGCTAATTACGAGGGGTCTTCTGGAAAGAGAGCTGAGCCCACCTCTCCAGTATGGGTTTGGGTTGAATGAATAGCTGCTAAAAACCCTGTCAGAATTGCTCTGAAAAAAAAAAAAAAGTAGCCTTACAGGAAAAAAGTCTTTAGAAAAGTATTATTTCATTTCGATGGTAACATACACCGCCGAACATGTATCCACACACAGTTCCTGCACATGTAGTTCAGTCACATTGGGTGGCCCCACTTGGTGCTGTGCCGCCATTGGAGTGCCCCTGCCTGTTTTGTGGGATCACCAATGTAGACCCTCTGCCCCTTATGCCGTCCTCTGTACTTCCGGTGACCTGCTGCCCGTTTGAAGTCGCAGCTCCGTGTGTGTCAGAGCACCGTGCTAACGGCGGGGGAAAGTGGTGCTCATTTCATCAAAGGCTTCAGGGAGTAGATTTGGTTCCAGGTTTAAAGATAATTAGTAGGCATTCATTTTGGGGCTCCCCCTTGCTCTCGGTAGATCCAGTAAGTCCGGATGGAACTTTTGTTCCACAATTTTTATCCATTTGGTCAGGAGCCAGCTGTTGGGTCCAGGACCCGCACATTCAGTGATGGTAGCCAGGCACCATCTGCTTCTCTGGTTTCGTGGCAAAGTGGGTAGGAGTTTATGGACGCGGTGGGTCCTGCAGGGCACTCACAGGAGCAGTCTTGCCTGGGAGAAACCAGTTCCCCAGCTGCTTTCAGCTCCACTCTGACTCACGGCCACGGCCACAGCCCCGTGGGCCAAGACAGACCTGTGGGCTAGAGTGAGTGCGGCATCTCATTTTTTCCCGAAGGTAGACCCACAGACCTTTTCTCCCCCTTTACCCCTCCCCCCCCCAAAGTGGATTGGAACTTCTGGCCATTGGGTTTTAGCAGATAGGCATGTGAGCTGTGTGTACCCCCACCCCCACCCCCCAGCCTCCTTCCCTGGGAACATTTCACAGGACTCCTTGTCTGTCACGTTCAAGACATCAGCCTTGATGTTGTAACATTTTATCCTGTGAACATTGCTTCCCAGAGGGAAGCTCTGGCCTCTGAGCTCCTACCCCATCACTTTCAAAGTGTCCTCCGCTGGCTGCACGTGACGCGGCCTGACCTACGTGGCTGGCTTAGTGAGTGGGCCAGAGAAGCAGCCTCAATAGCCCGCCCTTTGCCCCGGTGAGGACACGTGGATTAGACGCTGCAGCCTTGCTCACGTTCTCGTTGCTTTCCTCTGGGAACAGCCAGATTTGTCACTCACTGGGGGCTCCTATATGCTGGTTTCTAGAGCTGGCATGTAATCTCCGGTAAACCTTCCCCCCCCCCCCCCCAAACACCCCAGCAGTGTGCTAATGGAGTGATGATTGCTTTCCTGGGCCACCAGCTCTTCTTGCCTCCTCCCTGCGCCCCCCCCCCCCCCCAGTAGTTCGCACACCGGGTTTTGGACATGCCTTGCGCACTTCAGCGGAATGTTGTTAGCAGGAGTCTTGATGCTCCATTCCCCAGGTGTTGATATCTGCAGATAAAGGAGTGCAATTCCTGGTGGCAAGTGGGGTGGTAAACATGGTGCTGCTAACTGAGAGGGCATCTCTCCTCGGGACAAGCAGGAGGCAACCTAGGAAACCCTTAGGACGGCGGTTCTCAACCTGTAGGTCGTGACCCCTTTGGGAGAGTCGAACAGGCCTTTCACAGGGGTCGCCAAAGACCATCGGAAAACACATATTTCTATAAACTATAAAACACTGCTCCGCCCACATGCAGATACGCCCACAGAGGAGTACCCGGTGTGAAGACTGCTAACCCATGCTACACCATGCTTTAAGACAAGACGTCATTTATTTGTCACTAGAAATAAATATTTCACAATATATAGCGACATATTGTTTTTGTGAGGAATCACTATGCTTTTAGGATGTTCAATTTGTAACCATGAAAATACATCCTGCCTATCAGCTGTTTACATGACAATTCATAGCAGTAGCCAAATGCCAGTGATGAAGCAGCAGTGGTGGGGGGTCAGCACCACACAAGGGACTGTGTGAAGGTGGAGAACCACTGTCCCAGGAGCAGGTCCACTTCGTCGTCGAGGGGGTTTATGAGCTGGACAAGCCCAGCAACAGTGGGCTTCAGAAACGGAGTAGACTAGCTGCTTCACACCCTTCCCCTTCCCATGGGGACCCAAGACCCGGAACAAAGCCACACCTGCCCCAGTTCCCTTTGTTTGCTCTGCACCCTCCCCAGGCTGGTCCACACTAACACGTTGTATGGGCACCAGACAGCAGGAGGTCCGTGTGCCTTAGTCCTGGAGAGGGATGGGCCACCAGACAGCAGGAGGTCCGTGTGCCGCAGTCCTGGAGAGGGATGGGCCGCCCCCTCATCCTGCCCTGAAGCCCGTGTAGAAGGACCACCCCCCTCCACTCCAATCCTGCCCAATCCCACAGTTAGGTTTCTCGGGTTGGAAACGCCTCGGTCCTTGACCTCGCACCCAAGCCTGGTTTGTGATCCAAGTGGGTTTTTAGAAAGGATGGGAGGAGTCTCAGGTTTCACAGTCTCAAAGGAGTGCACGCCTTTGCAGGGAAGTGTGCCGAACCTCGCATAAGCTGCGCTGGGGCTCACCACTGATCGTGGGTGACCTCCTGGGACTGCGTGCCCACACGTGGTGACCTGAGGCCAGAGAGATGGTGGCATCGCCGATCGGACACAGGACAGGAGCTGAAGGGGGAAGAAGGGGAGAGCGGTGGTCTTGAAGTCCAGGCCTATGAGGAATAGGTTGAACCATTGGCTGAATTAAGCCCACCTGGGCCTAGTTTGGGCTGCCCAGGTGTACCGTCCACCTGGCTCGGTCTCTCTCTCTCTCTCTCTCTTTCTCTCTCTCTCTCTCTCTCTCTCTCTCTGTCTGAATTTGGAGCATGCCCAGTTACTCTTCATGGCTGGCTAAGGGTTCACGTGATTCTCCTCCAACCTCCTTTAGGGGGCCTTCAGGCATGTGGAGGGACAGCTCCCTGTTCCTGTTCTGCTCCCTAACACCCCCATCTTGTGACCGAAAGAGATGAAGCCACTCAGAAGGCCCTGGAAGTGGGGAAGAGAGAGGATTTGGGGAGAGTAGCCAGGGAAGGTTTGCCCAAATCCTGGGTAGCTGGGTCTCAAGCACTCCGGCTCCCTCCTGAAGGAGACCCCAGATGCTCTACTGTGTGCAAAGGTGTCCCCAGCTGCCACACTCTCCATCAGGCTTGTGGGTGGCAGAGGCCGAAGAGGCTCTGTGAGAAGGTACCACCTTGTGCCCATGATTCTGTAATTCCTCTAGGACATCCCAGTTTCATGGACCAAGAAGACAGGAAATGTAAAGTGCTTGTGTGGGCCTGCCCTCTGACATGAGTGTGATTGAGAGGATCTGTTCTGCAGGCTGGAGCGATGTATTCATCAGCCCCGTTCCACTCGACTCCGGTGTCATTTGCGGCGAGCCTGCTGTTCTCTTTCCTGCATGGAACGTGCGAACATAAGCACTTGAACAGAGAAAAGCAAACAAATCCCCAAGCAAAGTTAGTGGGAGCGCTCGTCTCTGCCGTTTAATTTTCCCATGCATTTTCCGAAGCCCCCTGGTAGGCGTGCATGCATGCCCAGGTACTTCCTTCTTTTCTTTGTTGCTGTTGATATATACCCAGCCCAACAAACACACAAGCCAGCCCTTTCCCCAAGCACTGCTCAGGGTCCTTGATCACATTCTCAAGTGCTTTGCACCCTCCTTTCTGACTCACTCCTCTCCGTTATCATGGGCGCCCTGCCCCCAGGCTCCGTCTCATCGTTCCATTACCGTTAACGTAGGCTGACAGGTGTCAAGGTGTTCACTTCTGTTGCCTTTCACGCTCAGCACTGGCGGCCACTCAAGAATGCCGCTCTCTGGGTGAATGTGCACACCGTGGTGGGATTGCGGGCTCCTCGGGCATTTCTTTCCCCACGTTCCAGTTCCACTTGTTACGGAAGTGCCCCCCTACCTCCCACAGTGGTGGCGCATGGGACCGTCCCGGCAGCATTGTATGAGGGCTCCCGTCTCGCCAAACCTTCACCGGCATTTGTTGCCTTTTGTTTTGTTTTAACTTTGCTGTTGATGCTGCATGTGAGATGGGATTGCATTGCTTAGACTCGTATTCCTTCATGGCTGATGAGGGGGGTCCTGGTGGCACAGGGAGTTAAGCACTTGACTGCTCACCCAGAGGCTGGTGGCTCCATCCCGATGCTCTGAGAAAGACAAAGCCGCCTGCGCCTGTCAGGAGTGACCACCTGGGACACCATTCGGAGCAGTTCTGCCCCCTTTTACAGGGTCTTGGGTGGTGAGTTAAGACCCACACTATGGTCATACTTTTGGGGTGGTTCTCTTCATAGCGAATGCCTGGGTGGGGCGGTGGTTTCATGTTGGGCTGTGATCTGCACGGTCGGCAGTTCAAAGCCATCAACAGCTCCTGAGGAGAAAGACTGGGCTTTCTGTTTCCGGCAGCAGTTACTGCACGGACACCCACAGGAGCCGTGGGGAGTGAGAGTGATTGGGGACACTCCCTCGTGCATTTGAGGGCAACTGAAGTATCTCTTCACGGTCTCTGCTGACTTTCAGATAGGATTTTTATTGTTTTGCTATTGAGATATTAAAGGTTTCTTTTAAAATAAATAGATTTTATAAGTGAGTCCCTTGTCCAATGTCATTACCACATTTCCCCCCAGTCTGTGGGTTCTACCCTGTGTATATGTGTGTTTGAGAGAGAGAGAGTGCGCGAGTTCGTGCATGTAGAGCCTAATCTACCCTGTGTGTGTGTAGCCCAGGTCTATTATGTGGTGTGTGTGTGTGTATGTGTGTGATCCAGGTCTACCCTGTGTGTGTGTGTGTATGTGTGTGATCCAGGTCTACTGTGTGTGTGTGTGTGTGTGCCCAGATCTACCCAGTGTGTATATATGTCTGTAGCCCAGGTCTACTGTGTGTGTGTATATATATGTGTGTATGTGTAGTCCAGGTCTACCATGCATGTGTGTGTGTGTGTATAGTCCAGGTCTACTGTGTGTGTGTGTGTGTGTGTTTAGCCCTGGTCTACCATGTGTGTGTGGCCCTGGTCTACCCTGTGTGTGTGTGTATTCCAGGTCTACTGTGTGTATGTGTGTGTGTGTGTGTGTGTGTTTAGCTCTGGTCTACCGTGTGTGTGTGTGTGTGTGTGTGTGTGTGGCCCAGGTCTACCTTGTGTGTGTGTGTGTGTGTGTGTGTATTCCAGGTTCACCCTGTGTGTGCATTCCAGGTCTATCCTGTGTGTGTGTAGCTCAGGTCTACCCTGGCACTCCTGGGGCCACCATGAGCCTCCATTGATGTGGTGGCAGGTGGTTGGTATCTGGACTCAGAAGAGACGTCCTGGGCACTGAGAGAAAGTCTGCAGGCCTGTTAGCAGTGGCATTTTTGAAGGAGTCTTCAGTAGGGAAGTGATATTGAAACAGAAATCCGAAGGCGTTGTGGGAGTCATCTCTGTGTGCGAAATGGGAGAGAAGGGACATTCCAACCTTGGGCTGGGAAGCAGTGGGGTGTGTCTGCGGTCGGTGGTAATGATAGCTAACATTTACTAGGCATCCTTGGGTGTGGTGGGACAGACAGATGGATGGCAGAGGGCTCAACTACTAGCCAACAGACAGGTGGGTGGCTTGAATCCTCCCAGAGGCACCTGGGAGGGCGACCTGCTTCCAAGAAGCCCCCAGCACAGTTCTCCTCTGCACACACAGTGTCCTCATGATTTGGGATCAATTTGGTGACAAGCGATGGCAGGTATTGAGCACTCGCTCTGAGCCAGGCAGCCCCCCAGGTGCCTTCCCGGCCGGACGTCATTACCGCTCACGTCTCAGGGATCTCCTGCCGGGTGTAGCCAACTTCTAGCAGTGGACAGCAGCAGCACACATTTATCGTCTGTCCGTATTCCTGAGGCTCAGGTGTCTAAGAGCAGGCTTAGCGAGGGGGTTAGGGCTCATAGTGTCTCATGATGTTGAAGTCCAGACGACAGTTCAGGGAGCAGTTTGCCAGCTCCTCAAAGCACTGACCAGAATGACTGTCCGGACCGGCAACGTCACTCCTAGTGACAGACGCAAGAGAAATGAGAATAGGCCTGTGTGAATCCTGCACGTGAATGTTCGCAACAGCCCAGAGGTGAAGCCGCCGAGGGTCCGTCAGTGGATGTGTCACGTGAGATCTGGTGCCTGCGTGCCACAGCGAGGGGGAACCTTGAAAAGGTGATGCGGTCATTGATAGGAAAGGACCAGAAAGGGCAACTCCAGGGAGGAAAGATGTGAGTGGCTTCCAGGGGCATGGAACCCGGGTGGCACAGATTGGTTTGCACACAACTGTTGATCTCAAGGTTGGTGACTGGATACCACGTGCGTTCATCCTGGTTGACTAGAAAAACAAACCCAGGGACTTTGGGTATAAGAGAGACCTTTCTCTCAGAGCATCCCAGCCCCGTCCACATGTTCGATACGAGTCCATAAATCCTTCTTCAGACTCACGCAGTACATGGGGTGACACGGAATGCAGGAAGATCACAGGCTAGTGGGTGAAAAGTCTTGTGGATCCAGTGGCGATAGAGGCATCTCAGCACTGGCAGGAATCTCCATGTGGCTCCTTCAGCTCCATGGCTCTAGGTAGCTCCCTGTGTCTTGTCAGCAAGCATGCTTTGCAGGGAGTGAGTGTGTGTCCCGCCTCCAGCGAGCTATTTATCTCCTCAGCACCTCCAAATGAGGTCATCAAGCTGCGACCTGATTGACAGGCTAAAGTCCATCTTCACTCTTAATTCTCAAACTGACGACGTATTATGTAACTGCCACACACAGTAATTCATATTACTGGACTGCTAACCCCAAAGCCAGTGGTTTGAACCCCCAGGCCACCCTGCTCTGTGGGAGAAAGAGGAGGCTGCAGGTTCCATAGGGCAGTTCTGCTTTGTCCTGTAGTACTGTGAATCCGGACGGACTCCGAGTTAGCGTACTAGGGGACATGAAAGGCTATCCCTACAAAATTGTGAGCATGTTTCCTAAACGAAAATAACAGAAGGCGGAGCTGTTTCCAGATCCACCAAGCCTCCAACTAAATCTGCTGCCCACTGTGAGGGCAGGGTTTCCACCTCCTGCCCATCCCTGAAGAATCTGTGCTCCTTAGTTTACCTATCTTGGGATCCTTGAAGAAGTCACTGTCCTTGGAAACATTCTTTGAGTTCCTGGAACAAAAAGTAGTCTGCAGGGGACAGATTAGCTGTAGGGAAGGTGGGATGAGGTTTCCCAGCCAAAGAAATTCTCCTAGGACAGTCTTCACTAGCCTCAAAGAAGGACTGGATGCTTTGAGACGGAAACGATTTGCTCCGTGGAAATTGCCCGGCGTTTTCTTCGCTGGTACAGTTTCAGTGTTCTTAATACCTCTTCATAAGAAGCCTGTGTGATTGTCCTGTCCTCTGAGAAAAATCTGTCATGATGAGATCATTGGGATCTCTAGCTACAGTCCTAACCTTCTGAGCTGACCTCTGCCTTGAAGGGCCTGGCCCAGCAGCTTCACTGGGAAGCCACAGTTTGATGGAACCTTTTGGGGGTGGGGCTCCTTCTTGAGAACAAGACACTCATGATTGCTGAGAGGCCCCGTGTGCAGCTAGCCACCGAGGGGTGTTTACGCAGGTTTGGTGTGGAATACACTGTGTATGTCTGAACGGAATCCCTTTTTGACTTGCCCGCCTATACTGGAGAGCCCTAGTGGGGTAGTGGTTATGCGTTGGGCTGCTAACCACAAGGTCAGATGTTCAAAATCACCAGGCACACCTCGGGCAAAAGGGGAGGCTTTCTACTCGCATAAAGGTTTGCTGTCTCGAATTCCACCCTGTGGTCAGCTGCACCCTGTGCTGTAGGGTCGCTCTACTCAATAACAGTTTGAGTTTTTCTTGCACTGGAGACTTTGCCTTTTAGAATTATATGCACATCTGGTTTTGTGGGTTGCATGTGATCCCATGCCTGTGAGAACCACAGCTGATTTAAATAACCCAGTACTGACAAATATGCGGATTGTTTTCAGTATTTGGAAAGTTAGAAGAGGGCTGCAGAGGACATTTTTGCTCTTCCCACACCATTGAGCGGGGATGTGAGGGTTGTGCTCATAGGGAACAGGGATGTGATGGTCATAGTCGTGGGGAGCAGGGATGTGATTGATGATCTTAGTCATGGGGAGCAAGGATGTGATGGTCATAATCATGGGGAGCAGGGATGTGATGGTCGTAGTCATGGGGAGCAGGGATGTGATTGATGGGCATAGTCATGGGGAGGAGGGATATGATTGATAATCGTAGTCATGGAGAGCAAGGATGTGATGGTCATAGTCATGGGGAACAGGGATATGATGGTCATAATCATGGGGAGCAGGGATGTGATGGTCGTAGTCATGGGGGGCAGGGATCTGATGGCTGTGCTCATGGGGAGGATGCCTGCAGTAGGGATTTTCGTTTCGAAGGTTTTGCTGGCTAGGTTGTGTTTGCTGTCCAGAGGCCATGGAGAATACCTTGGGCCCACATCTCCCCCACCCCTGGCATCGGCACACGTTTCGCCTTTTGCCGATTTGAATTGGGAGTCTGTTGGGTCTGTAGTTCTCTTCCTCCTCATGTGACGAGGTCCTGTACAGACCCCTCCCCCTCTTTTCCTGTGACAGTAGAGAAATGCTTCTTAGCCGTTTTTGTTTTTTGCTCCTGAGTGGCTAGCCATGGGTGTAAGCAGCCAGTTACTGCTTGTACGTTCTTCCTGTGCCCTCTGTGCAGGGAGGATTGCCGGGGCTCCTCCCTCACTGGGTTGCCGTGGGGTTTGAATGAGTTACTGGATGAGGAGTGCCTAGGAGGCGGTCAGCACGAAATACATGCTCAATTAACTAGTCCTCTTTGTTGCTGCTGGTTGTCCACCTGTGTACCCATCTGCCTACCCGTCTATGCCCCTGTCTACTTATCACTGCTTGCTTGATTGATCTTGCTCCTGAACATCTATATCTAACATCTGTATCTGTCCACCATCTGCCTTAAACAAAAGCACCCACACACACATGCACCCACAATGCAACCAACAAAACAAACCGCGTTGCCAGTACCTAAGTTCCGACTCATGGCCACCCCGTGTGACCCGGAGAGCTGCTCCACAGGCTTCCTGGCTGTCACCTGCATGAGAGCAGGTGGCTTCCCTGTTATGGCTGCGTGGGTTCCAACTGCCATCTTTCAGCTTGGCAAACTCAAACTCACTGACACCCCTGCGATTCCCACTCACCTCCCCAAACTCACAGTGATCAAGGGGATCCCGACTCGGTGACCCCATAGAGACACTCCTGCTACAGCACTGCTGCTCCTGTGGGCTTCCGGGCCTGTGAGCCTTTATGGGTGCGAGCAGAAAGCCTCGTCTTCCTTCCTGGGGGTGTCAAACTGCTGACATCCCGTGAGCAGCCCCACGAGTCATCCACGCCTGGTCTCCAGCGCACAGCAACCTCGTGAGGGTTTCCGAAGCATCCCTCTTGAAGCCGTGTCTCCCGCTGTGCCTGAGTGCTAACCATTGGTGTACCTAGGGACCTGCGGAACTACCTGTAATTCAATCGGATGCCGCTTTGGCCTATTTTCCTGTCATCTTGTCAAGGTCGCTCACACCCCCTTTGATCTCGGAGGAACCCCGGGGTGCTTGTTGCTGCGGTCAGAGTATAGGGTGAAGGCAGGGGGGTGGGGGCCGCCGACAGAGTCATTCTAAAGGTTTTCTGTCCCTTATCCCCCTGGTTGCACACTCTTCCCATTTTGTTGTCCGGAGCCTGGATCCCAGATGCCCCTCCTCCACAGCCTGGACCCTCGATGGTTCTCCCAACCGTCCGAGGTCAGTCAGAACTTACAGACAGCAGGTGACGGTCCTTCCCAGCCAGTATGGTCCAGTGTTTTTCCAGCATGTTGGGATAACTGCTATGGGGAGTTGGGGAGAGTGTTGAGCAGGTGGGTACCCCAAGAGTGGGAGAGTCCACAGCGCTCTAGGCTCTCTGTCAGCCAGCCCCGTGAGCTTGGTGGGTTTCTCCCCTCCTTCCACCCCTGTGGTCTCAGGAGCCCCGCTGCAGGGAAGAGAGAGGTAGGGCAGCTGCTAGTTTCAATCAAAGTTGTGTTTGACCCAGTGAGTGCCTGGGAATGACCTTGGAACAAGGGAAACACAAATGCTATTAAAGCCAAGAGCCACGCAGTTGGAATGGACTTGGAAGCAGTAGGGGGTAGGGGAGAGGGAGAGGCAAAGAGTCAGTCTTAATGTGTAGAAACAAGGCTGAATTTGAAGGGGGCGGGGCGCACATTGGGACTGCAGAGATGGCCAGGTGTGGTGAGTGGCTGGCCAAGTAGAGTGTGTGATGGGATGTCCATTGAATCACTGAGGTCCAAACTTGGGCGGGTGGGGACCAGATCTCTAGGGTGGGATGGATGATATCATGAGGGATGACTGAGTCTGATGGAGCAAGCTGCCTGAAACCTGATCCTACAGGGTGGTGGAGTCGCAGGTGACCAGGGCTCTTAAAGGAGCCTGGACTGTAAGTGACTGGGACAAACGGAATCATCTTGGCTGGAGGAAGGGAGCACTTCCTTAACTGGTGGACAGAGAGGCTTGCAGGAAGGCCCCAGCCTGCCTTCTCGAATAACTGGAGTCTTGGAAACTCACAGGGGCCGTCCTACCCTGTCCTCCAGGGTCATGATGAGTTGGCTTGGACTTGATGGCAGGAGTTTGGCTTTTGATTCAGTGTTTTCACAGAAACCCTGGGTGGAGGTGGTGGCTAGTGCACTCTTCTGCTCACCTGAGGGTTGGAGGTTCGAGCCCACCCAGAGTCTCCTTAAGAAAAGATCTGGCAATTGACTCCGAAAGAATGAACACAGAAGCACATCTGTTTTCATCACAGAGATTCAGACCCATAGCGACCCGAAGAGACCCAGCGGAAAAGAACCAGAGGGCTGCTGCTGTGGTTTGTGTTAGTCTGGGTTGGCTAGAGAAACAAGTTCATAGACACTCCTATGTGTATAAGAAAGAGCTTTACATACAAGAGCAATTGTACATTAAGCAAACATCCCAACCCAGACCAGATCAAGTCCATCAGCCCGATATTAGCCCATATGTCTGATACCAATCTATATGGGCCTCTTCAGACTCACAAAACACATGCAATGATGTGGAATACAGGAGGATCACTTGCGGTGGGAAGTCTTGTGCAGGGGTCCACCGAAGACATTGATCCGGCCCGCTGGGTGTTTTTGCCTCCACTGCCTGTCCTACTTCAAAATAAGATAATGTGCGGTGTGCATAGGAATTTGTTCATAGTTTTTTTAAAAACTATAGTCCGGCCCTCCAATGGGTCTGAGGGACAGTGAACTGGCCCCCTGTTAAAAAAGTTTGAGGACCCCTGTTCTTGTGGGTCCACTGGTGGTGGAATTGGTCTGGCGCTGGCACGGGTCTCCATGTGGCTCCTTCAGCTCCAGGCTCTAGCGTAGCTCCATGTGGCTTCTCAAGAGGAATGTCTCACAAGAAGTGTGTCTGTGTCCTGTCTCCAGTGAGCTAATTATTTCCGTGGCACCTCAAAATGAGGTCATCAAGCTGCAACCTGATTGACAGGCTAGACTCTACCCCTTCGCCAGCTGACACCAGATTATGTAACGACCACATTTTTATTGGCACTTCATCCACATATACAATTCAGCAGCTCAGTCATATTCACAAGCCTGTATCACCATCAACTTTATAACATTTTCTTCTTCCTTGTATGCATTGCTATTCGTGTAATCTTATAGAATGTTGGCAAAAATAGAACAACAAAATGTTGTCCAGTTCAACACTTTCAGCATGCGTAATTCAGTGCCATTGATTGTACTGTTCGTGCTGTACCACTGTTATTGATACCCCTGTCCAAACTATTCCACCACCATTCACATAAACTCACCCCCCACCCCCAAGAAAATGCTCTTTCTCCTTCTCCCATGGTAACCATAGATCAGGTTCGGTTTCTTCTTACGTTTTCTTGATATCATATTCGCCCGTCACACTTAACTTCTATCGTCAAATCGCTTTTAAGAAGAGTTGTATGTACTTCATCATCATCAGTTCTAATGCTGCCTCCCCACTCCCGCATTCATTGATTGTGCCCCACTTCTACCCCCCCTCCCCTCCCAACCCCCAAGGGTCCATAGGGTTTTCAAGGCTGTGTCTTATGGAAGTAGATGGCTAGATCATTCTCCCATGGAGTGGCTGGCAGGTGAGAGCCACCAACTTTCTGGTGAGCAGCTGAACACTTAAGCACTGCTGTTAAAAACCGAGACACGTGTGGTGTCCGCGTGAGGAAGAGTCCTCCTGACGACACCTGGAGTGGGTTTCCGTTTTGAACTCGAGTGGATGCCAAACCCATTCCGACGCGTGGCCGCCCCATGTAGGATTTCTTGAGGCTGTAAATCTTTACAGGAGCAGGCAGCCTCATTTTTCTCCAACAGAGCACATGGTGGGTTTGAACTGTCAACGTGGCTGCCGTTAGTGGTCTGATACTTATCTGGCTGGGTAGACATGGGAGTTCTGAAAAGCCCTTGAAGTTCCTCCTCTAGTGAGCCATGGTCCTGACCAGGTGTGGATGTGGCTCCATCTAGCGGGCAAGGGGAGCAATAGCACTCGGAGTTCAGGGTCCCCCGAGACCTGTCTTTGAAACATAACTAGGATTGAGAGGAAGGGGAATTAATTGCCGCCAGGGCCCAGCAGGTCTGCTGCGCCTCTTTAGTTGTCTAAACAAAAAGGACCCACCATCCTTCTTTCCTCACATCTCTCCTCCACTCCCGTTTGCTGGGACGACTTCCGGAAGCCTTGTTAATAGGGGAGACGGCTGTGAAAGCCCCACGTGGCCACGTCAATGTCTTATTCACAGATAGGTAGGTTACCTGGGGCTTGGCTGGGCTTGGGGTCAAGTCTGCTCCACTTGCTTCTCATTTGGAGATTCAGACTAATGAGGCAATGGCTCCCTGGTGCCCTTCCCCTGGCCAAGGACTAGAGCTGAAGAGGACAAACCGAACCACACAAGTTCACCCACGAAACACCTCCCGACCCAAACCTGTCTCCATCAAAGTTCCTCTTTATGTCAATTCTTTGGACCAGAACAGAACGGCTCTTTAGAGATTTTGAGACTGTCACTCTTTATGGGAGCAGGCAGCCTCGTCTTTCTCCCGTAGACCATCTTGTGGGTTTGAACTGCTGACCTGGAAGTTAGCAGCCCCAGGACTTTAAGCCCGTGGTGCCACCACAGCCCCTTTTGATTGGGCAGGGAGGAAGTTATGCCCACTCACAGTCCATTGGCCCGTGCAAGTCACGTGGCCTACCTTGAAGCCACGGAGGTGGGGGAAGGGTATTTCATCTGCCCTGAACCGTGAGGCTGAGGCTGAGGAGGGAAGGAGGAATCATGAGCAAAATAAGCAGCCAAGGTTTTAAAGTTCATAGGTCCCAGGAGGAGTCCCTGGGTGGTGCAGGTGGTTAATTGCTCACCCATTCACTAAAGGTCGGCAGCTCAAATCTACCTAGAGGCATCTTGGGAGAAAGGCCTGGCACTTTGCTCCTAGAGATCACAGAGTGGAACTGAGCCTAAGGAGCTTGGCCCCACTCTGAAGCACAGGGCCTGGTTACGAGTCGGAGTCCACGCGGTGGTCCCTAGTTTGGGTTTGGTTTTGGGGGTAAACAGCATGACAGGCACTGAGTGATGCCCAGGTGACCTTCAGGAGAGGCCTCCTGATGCCCATAACCTCTAGCCTTTGCTGATTCTTGTAGCCCCGCAGGGCTGGGTCCCTTGGGGGTGGACCCAGACGGGGAAGGCTGTGGGCTCTTAGGGCCTAGTCTGAGTGGGCAGAGTTTTCTGTCATGAACCAGAGAGGAAATAATTTAGGCACATGGGCTGCTGCCATAGGGTCTCCATCACCACTCCCCAGTTCTGCTATTGTCGTGCGAAAAGCCTCTGCTTTGGATGGGATGGTGTCCTCCCGGAATCGGGGTTGTGACCCCTCACCTCTGTGCATGTGGCTCAGATTCCTTCCGTAGGAATGGGTTGTCTGTGTGGTGCTATTGAGGCAGGAGTAGTGGTAGAGAGCCAGTCTCTCACCAAACAGCAGCAGAGCAGATGAATCAATGAGAGAGAGAGATTGATGCAAAGCCACATGGAGATTGCCAGGGCAGGAAGACAGAAGCTGAGACAGACGAGGACGGTGCCTCCGTGCAGAGAATTTGGACCGCCAGCCTCCTCAACTGTGAGAAAGCGATTTCTGTTGGTTCACAGTTCTTCGTCTGTGAGATGCCTGTTGTAAGGAGCTCTAGTAGCTCAGACCACCCTCGTAGGCAGTATATAATGGAGTGGGTGTGCCTGTGCTTGAACTCTTTATTTGTAGAAAGAAGCAGAGGCCTGGCTCGTCCTCTAGATTACAGACTCCTGGCTTCCAGCTTCAAGAATGGATCTAACAGGACACCGGTTTAACAGGTGGGGGAGAGAGGGCTGGGAGAGTGACGGTGGGGGCACCTTTTTAGCTGGAAGTCAAATAAAATTCAAAGGCATGTAGGTGAGCCCATTAATGGCCTGTGTCTCCAGTGTGGCTAACTGTCAGCCATTGTTTCACATGCTTGGCTTCTCTAGGCAGGCGTCAGTTGAGATGTATCTAAAAGTCATAAAAGGAAGCTCCATCAGCCTCCCAACAAGTTGATATGGAAGGCTGTGTTAGGCGGATAGACTAGAGAAACAAAATCTTAGACACTCATGTGTGTGTATTAGAAAGAGCTCTATATAAAAGAGCAATTATGTATTGAGAAAACATCCCAAGCCTGTTTCAGATCAAGTCCACAAGTCCAGTACTAGCCCATATGTCGGTGCTAGTCCATAAATTCCTGTTCAGACTCACACAGCACATGTCATGATGCCGAATGCAGGAAGATCACAGGCCGGTTGGTGGAAGGTCTTGTGGATCCAATGGCAGTAGAAGCATCTCAGCGCTGGCATGGGTCTCCACATGGCACCGCCGGCTCTCGTTAAGTGTTTCAACAGCAGGAAAGTGAAGGCAGAGAGAGTGTGCATCCGGCCTCCAGTGAGCTATTTAACTCCATCATGCCTCCAATGAGGTCAACAAACTGTGACCTGATTGACAGGCTAAACTCCACCCCTTTACTCTGAATTCCCTCAAGTTGACACCAGATTATGTAGCTACCACAAAGGTGATCTACCATTTGTGGTGAACTCCCCTTCCCTGTGATCAGGAATTCTCAAAGCCTAGAGTTTGGGGAGTGTGACTGATTTTGTGGTGGTAGTAGGTGGGCCCAGCACACACCTCTGTCATGTCCATTCTTTAGCCAATTGCTTCATTGAGACCCAGCTTGTATCCGGTACCATTCACCCAGCTCTTATGGAGTAATGTGAATCACTACTCAATGGCTTTTAGTGCCACCATCAAATGCTAAAGCGTTTTCACCGCCCCCCCCCCCCACCTCACACTAGTCAGTCCACATCCCCCTCTCCACCCCCAATGTGACGATGCTTTTAACAAACTTTTCAAAATTCATCTCTTGGGCTCTGCCGCCTTTGTTGATCTTGACCCTACCACCCTCAGCCTTGGAGAGCCGAGGGAAGCTTCCCTGTAAGTAGCCATCCACGGGGCCCCGCGCTGCATTGCTGCTGCCTCACCCAGCACGCGACTTCGAATACATCTTCTTCGGGTTTAGCGTTGCGTGTCTTGCTGTGTGCTTGTCTCTGTCGCCAGGGACCCTTGGTCATGGTCTCTGCATCTTGCGCTTCTCCTGCTGGTTGGAATACTGGTTCGAGTAACAAGGAACTGTTCATCGCCACGCTCTGTCTGCTGCTTGTCTGCGCTCTGTTCATTCTGCAGCCCTAATCAGTGTGTTGTTAATATTTCTGGACGAGCTTCAATGTCCGGATGACTTCATTGGGTGGTTTTAAAAAAGGAACCATTGTTCATTCATAAACAGAATTTCCTGTCCAGGAATAATTCAGGTTAGCAACCAGACAGTTGAGTGTGTGTGTGTGTGTGTGTGTGATGAGGTATTGTGCTATTGTGCACTCTTGACAATTTTTGTTCTATTAATAGGCTTTCCTGATTTAGCCCCTACCTCTTCATCCCAGAGTTTGCCCCTGGTGCTGACTTCCATTGTCTAGGGGAGGAGGAGACAGGTAGAAAGATGGGGGTCCTGAAACTCCGGCAGCTGCCCAGAGAGCGGGCTTTGGGATCCTGGCTCTAACCATGGGCACACAGAAAGCAGCTTTCAAAAGGCAACAGTTTGAACCCAAGACCCTGGATCTGAAGCCCCCGGAGCAGAACAACAAAAGCCACCTGCTGGAGGAGAGATAGATGAGATGAAAGAAATATGAGCTCATTATCTTTATTTTTGCTGTGGATCTCTGGAAAAGAATGGCTTTGCTTTGTAGTCATTTAAAGGTAGCACTAGGTCCATCAGTGAGGACTAGGTTTGGCTGCAGGGACCCGTGGCTTCTCAGTTAGGATTTATTTTTCTCTCACATCAAAAAGCTTCGAGGAAGGATCTGTAGTGGACACAGCCTTATGGTTCCCGGGGTCCAGGCTGCTCCCGTTCTTCATTCTACTATTCCAGGGCTCGCTCGCTCTCGTGCTCTCTCTCAACAGTTTTATTAGCATATAGTTCACAAATCATACAATTCAGTAGTTCAATCATAATAAGAAGAGTTATACAATCATCGCCACAAATCAATTTTAGAGCTTTCCCATCTTCTTTCTTGTACTCATGGTTATTAGCCATCTGCTCCAAGTCCCTGGCCCTCAGAAGGTCCCCTTCAGGGAAGCCTCAGCGGTGACTGCTCACATCTGATTGGCTGGAGCTTAGGCCACACCTCCCTGAAAGGGCGGGAACTGCTTCTATCTCATTGGCTGGAGCTTAGCCCCATAGCTACGCCTCACGGAAAGGGAAGCGACTTCTTACATCTGATTGGCTAGAGCTTAGCCCCAGGGCCACGCCTCCCTGAAATGGCGGGAACTGCTTACATCTGATTGGCTGGAGCTTAGCCTCAGGGCTACGCCTCCCTGAAAGGGAAGGAGAGGCCCTGGATCCTAAGGAAACAGGATGTGTGGAGAGTGGGGGGCAACTAGCGGCCTGTGCCACGCCTCCTTGACCAGAGTTCAAGTGAGGTTAACCCCCACACGTAGTGCCCTCTTACCTTTGGCACCATGACTGCCCACGCATGAAAGTGGTCATGTTTGCGCATGGCCGGCATCTGTGGATGGGTTGGTGGAGCCTCACACGGCTGGCTGCAAACCGCCCACCCATCGCTCGTGCTCTGCGTGCCCAGCCCATGAAAGGAGTTCTGTTGAAGCCATTCGATGAACCCCGGTAATCGTGCGATGGGAACCCAGAGCCACCGGGCCCTGCGGGCGAAGGAAGGCCCGTCACATTGGATGTTGAAGACAGAGCCTTGGAGCAGGTGCGCAAGTTCTATGTCAGCGATGGACGCGGGGTTTCTCGGGTTTTGCTTCGGGTCTTCCCAGCTTCATACTTTGTGTCGGAGAGGACATGTCACATTTGTGTTGCCGTTTCCATCCTTTGGACTACGTACCGAGATGGTCATTTTTGTTCGAAATACCCGATACATGGAAAAGTATGGAATGGAAGGTGTGGTCGTGACATCATTTCATGTCAACTTGATAAATAAGTATAGGGGTGGAGTCTAGTCTGTCAATCAAGTCACAGTCTGGTGATGCTTCCTTGAGGGTGTGGCCTTCTCATGAGGATTCTGGGAATTTCCTCTCTTTCTCCCTGAAGGTGGGCCATACTCTCTCTCCCTGCTTCACCTTCCTGTTGAGGAGACACACTCAGAGAGCTGGAGGAGCTACATGGAGAGCCATGCCCACGCTGAGATGCTTCCACTGCCATTGGGTCCACGAGACTTTTCACCCACCAGTCTGTGAGCTTTCTGCATTCAGCATTATTGCATGTGCTATATGAGTCTTAAGAGGAATATGTGGACTGGTTTCAGATATATAGGCTAATATCAGACTTATGGACTTGATCCGGACTGGGCTGGGATGTTTTCTCAGTACACAATGGCTCTTTGATATAAGAACTATGAGTGTCTCTCTGATTTGTTTCTCTGGTCTACCCAGTGGGACTGGGAAGATTCCTAGGTGAGTTTGTTTTGTTTTAAATCAAGATTCCTTTGGCTAGCACGGCACAGAAGCCCTGGGCTGCGTCCAAGGAGCACTCAAAGCACCGTGTTGGAGAGAAGGGAGGCTGAGAGGAGGAGGGAAATGGAGGGAAAGGAGAGGCACGAGGAGAATGACTAATCAGCGAGGCCAAGGCCTCTGGGCTGGAGGCTGCATGGGTGGTGGTTAGGACCGTGGTCTCTGGGTTAAAAACCAGGGCTTGGAACTTAACTGCCGTGTGAGGTCAGTCCAGTCCCGCCTCTTGGGCCTTCATCCTTCGAGTGTATATACACTTGGGGAGCTGAGTCCCCCTCCTCCCCCCACTGTGAGGCTGTGGGGAGGACTCATTGAGTCAGTGGCTGCGGGTGCATGGAACTGGTGGCACACCACAGACATGCACGTTGATAGTATCCGCGTTTGCAAATGAAAAAACACTGCCGGGTTCTTGCCTGGTTCCGCCCAATCCGATAAAACCCAGGTGTTCCGAAGGAAATTCGTTGAGGAAAACACCGCTGGCGAGGAAGGGTAGGAAGGATAAGGAAGTCCTGGATAAGCGTTGAGGCTGCAAAAGGAAAGCTTACACAGAGCTTCTTACATGATAAGAAGATCTATTTGTTCCAGAAAAACTCGCTCGCTTTACAAAGCTGGGCACCCCAAATAGCACGAAGTGTGCGACTTTGTAACCAGAGCGCTGACGCACCACGGAGCAGCAGGAGATAACACCCACAGTCCAGCCAGGCAGCTCCGCCCCTGGTTATTAAACTCTCACTGAACAAAAGCGCAAAGTGGGCGTGAGGCCTATGGGGAAGCGGGGCTTGGGCCACTGGGGCTGCTATGAAGACAGGCACCCGAGGGAGTGCCCTTCCACAGGCCAAGAGCCTGGCAAAGCTGCGGTGCACCCCTCTGGGGGCACCGCCTTGGAGTATTTTAAGTTTTGTTAAAACAGGGCCAAAGGATTCCTCCCACGGCGGTAGAAGGGCCGAAGGGCTTTATCTTTGCCTGCCCACGTCTGGAATTACTCTCACCATTCAGATTCCTCCTAGAGCAAAACTGTGGGGAACCCACCTCCTCCTCATCCTGACAGAGCTTCCCTATCTGCCAACGCCCTGTGAGCTCAGTATGGGCAGTCGTGTTGCAGCAGAGCAAGGCTATTTGTAGACAAAGACTAAGCATGACTCAGGACTCAAGGAGTCCTGGTGGCAGTGATTGAAACACTCCACTGCCAACAGAAAGGTAAGCAGTTCGAATCCACCAGCCCCTCCGTGTTAGACTGGGTTGACCAGAGAAACAAATCCAAGGACACTCGTGTGTAAAGAGGGTGCTTTCTATCAAAGTGCAATTGTACATTGAGAAAATATCCCAGCCCAGTCCAGATCAAGTCTATAAGTCCAACATTAACCCATGTGTCTGATATTAGTCCATAAATTCCTCTTCAGGATTTAGTGGTGGTGGAAACATGTCAGCGCTGGTGCGGGTCTCCACGTGGGCTCCTCCAGCTCTCCGAGGGTGTCTCTCTCTCAACAGGAAGGTGAAGCAGAGAGAAAGTGTGGCCCACCTTCAGGGAGAAAGAGAGGAAGTTCCCAGAATCTTCATCAAAAGACCACACCCACAAAGAGGCACCATCAACCTGATTGACAGGCTAGACTCCACCCCATACGCTTATCAAGTTGACATGAAATTGCGTCACTACCACACCTTCCAACTGAGAAGGACGTGCTCATCTGCTTCTGTAAAGATTAGGAGTGCACCCTTGCCCTCCCGTCACTTCCAGCTTACAGTAAACCTATAGACTGCCGTACGACTGCCCCATAGGGCTCCCCAGGCTGCAGTCTTCACCCCAGCACAGCTTTCTTCCATGGGTTAGACTGCCAACCTTTCCGCTAGCAGCTGAGCAACTAACTACTGCTCTACCAGAACCCCGCTGTAAAGATGGCAGCCTTGGAAACCCAACAGGGCAGTCCCGCCCCATCCTCCAGGGTCACAAGCGTCAGAGTAGGCTCAGCCGTGGCTTCGGTGTTGGGTTAGGGTTACAAGACAACTGCAAGCTGGGAGAAATAACTTGCAACATTTTTGATGGACAAAAGTTTCGTGTGAAACCCCTGTGTGTCTCGACAGTCAGGAGTTGAACACCTCTCATAAAAAGGCGCACACCTGAGTCACCTGTCAAGGATCTGCCGGACGGTCCATATGGGTATGAGAAGGTCGTGGTGATGCGGTGGGGATGGCGGTGTTAGGGGCTGTGGAATTGGTTCCCACCCTATGGGTCTGTACCACCGTACATTTGTTAGGTTTCAGCCCATTGGTGCAGCCACCGTGTTGATCTGTCTCATCAAGGGTCTTCCTCTTTGTTGATCACCTATTTTACCAAGTATGATGTCCTGTTCAGGGACTGGTCTCTCCTGATAACATTTCCAAAGTCCTCGAGACCAAGTCTAGCCATCATTGCTTCTAAGGAGCATCCCGGATGGACTTTCTTCCAACACCGATCTGTTTGTTCTGTTGGCAGTCTACGGTACTTTCTGGATTCTTCATGAGCACCGCCATTCAAACTCATTGAGTTGTCTTACTTATTTAATGTCCAACTTCTATGTGACTAGGAGGTGATGAAAAATGCCCTGGCCTGAGTCTGGCACACCTCCGTCCTCCAAAAGACATCCACGCTCTTCACTCTGACGAGGTGCTTGTGCGGCAGATTGATCCCGGTGCCATGTGCCCTTTGATCCCTTCGCTGCTGCTTCCAGGAGCCTTGGTTGTGGGTTCCAGGAGATGAAATCCACTGCAGCAGCATTCTTGTCTCCGTCTACCCTCATGTTCCCCATTGGTCCAGCTGCGAGGATTCGGGTCTTCTTTACAGCGAGTTGTCATCCACCCTTCATCTCCGTCAGCAAGTGCTTCGAGTCCTGGCTCCCAGAAAGCCAGGGTGAGGAAGGGTGCCTACACTCAAGAAGTGAGTACCAATGACACACGAGGACTACAAATAACCAAACACAACAACCGCTTTGATAGCAAAAGCCAAACAAAGCCCCCTTTCCTGGTTCAGGATCCATTCCAGGACCCCTCAGGACAGGTGTTTGTTCTGTCTCTGCCCTTTGTGAGCGCTGACCCTTGGAGAGACCAGGCCTTTGAGGCCCAGGACATTGATAGAGTAAGGAGACCAGTAGACCTGTGTTACACAGGGTTCTCTAGAGAAACAAATCCAGAATGCTAATATATATATATATATATATATATATATATATATACAGATAGATAGATAGATAACATAAGAAATAAACAGTTAATTTATAAAGCAGTACAAATGGCTCAGTGCAACTCACTCCCGTGAGACAGTTGTGAGGCACTGTCAGCCCTTCAAGTCTTGAGGTCTGCCGTAGTCCTCTGTAGAGCAATTCACGCTATCCGGACACAAGCAGCAAACAGCAAGGCAAATCACCAACAGTCCGCCAGATGACAGGGTCCGACAGTCCCCAGCTCAAGAGATGTAAATTCTAATGGTGTGGCGAAGCAGGTCTTGAAGGAACCTCAAACTACAGGGATACAGTCCGCGGGCTAGATGTCCCACAGGTAGTGTAGTTTGAAAATTGAGGCAAAGAACAAGCAAGGCAAACCACACACTGGTTCAGTGATCAAAGAGCAAGAGACAAGAAAGGCAGAGCTCGCGGAGCCATTTCTCTCTCCGCCCTTCAAGTAATCCCATGTGTTTATCGGCCAGGTTGGCACAATAAACTAACTACCTCAAGACCCATGGGCCTTTCTGTAATGGGGAGGAAGGTGTCATTTTGCAGTCCTGGTCTCCAGGACTTTCCCAGACGATCACCGTGGACCCTTATCTCCTACCTTTGTGCTTGTAGAGGTCTGACCACCCCCACCCCCTGCCCCAGCATCAGACACTTACTAAAGGACCTCCTAAGGACTAGCTTCGATCCGCATTCCGTGTTGCCGCGTTGAGTGAACCCTGCTAGGTAGCCTGCCCCATGGAAGACAGATGAACAGTGGACTATAGACAGAGTGCTTGGATGAGGACTGAGTGTGATTGTGTGTGTGTCTACGAGAGTCTGTGCGCGGCGGGCTAATGCAAGGAGAGGTCGCCTTGAGCCAGGTTCAGCCCGATGGCTGGTGGCTCGGTGTTTTTTTGGAATGGGCGTCTAGTGGCATTGCATGGCAGTTTCTCTGTTATTGCTAAGTGCCATCGAGTTGGTGCCAGCCTCGGGTCCCACAGGAGGAAACGCTGCCAGCCCCGCACCCTCCTCACCAGGCTTATGCTGGAGCCCAGTGTTGCAGCCACGGTGCCAACCCATCTCACCAAGGGTCTTCCTCTCTTTCGCTGCCCCCCTGCTTGGCCAAGCACGGTGCAGGTTTCAAAGTTAGGGTGTTTCTGAGGCTAACAGAGAGTAGTATTCTTCATCATAACAGAGCAGCAGAGATAAGCTAGGACGGTCCCTGGCCCACCACGACGACAGATGGGGCGTCCTTGCCAAGTTCTGGTTCCTATCTCTTCTCTGCACCCCACCCCACCCCCCTCCTGGTGTCAGCTGTCATCCTGATTCTGCATTTGATTTTTTTTTTGGAAAGTCTTCAACTTTGCTCCCTGTTTATTGTAGCATGCTTTTCACGTTTTTTTTTCCATCGATGTTTTCATATTGTATGTGTTTCTTGCAATCTCATCTCTCCCCTTTTTTAAACTACCCAGCATTCTGCTTTTGATGTCTTGGAAATTGATGCACATCCATCTAATGTAATCAAGAAAACTGGCCGGGCCAGAGCTTCTCTCTGAGTGAATCACGCTTTATTGGTGCTTCTCTGGAGCGGCAGCTAGCTTGCTTCCATTTGGAGGTGATTAAAAACAGCGTTACCGAAACCACCCTGTTGGCTTGCCGTGAGGACTTCCCCGGAGCGGAGTCCTGGGAGGAGAGCCGTGGGGCCGTGTGAGCATTGCGTACTCTCGTCAGGTGCAGGTGTGCTGTGAGCAGGCTCATGTCGTGGGCGCTTTCTTCCTTTCTTCTTGCTCTAACTTTCTCAGACGTAATCCCTGCTGTGAGTGACTAGTTTTCGCACGGGGACTGAACAGGTTTTGGCTTTCTACACACGCCGTCAAACTGCTTTCTGCACGCGTGCCTCCAGTTTACACTGGCTCCATCTGTCTGAGCAGTAGTTCCACTGTGAACGCTTCCATCATAACCGTATTCCCATGGGATCTTTTGACGCTTAAAAAAAAAACAAAGGCCCGCCGATCATTAATAATCATAGGCTGTAACACTCACGGGTTTTAGAAACATGCTGAAGCCACTCGGAAAGCCCCAGTGGTGGTGGTGTTAGTATTTTCTCTACTACTCTCCTAGTGAAGCAGAAGGTGGGTGGACAGCAGAGCCCCCTGTGTTTGGAGCATTCTCCTGGAGGATCCTGCAAGCCTGGGCTTGGTTTCTCCGCGTTAACGTGCCCCTTTCCAACACAGTGGCGATGCCACTCCGGCCTTCGATGATCCCTTAGACTCGCCCGCCCTGCGATTTGACACATTTGTGCAGGCAGGTTAGGGCCCCCCTCTTTTCTGAGACAGCGGGTTGGGCTTTTGATGTGTTTGAGGGGTTTTTGATCATTAATTGGGGCTCTGACAACTTGTCGAACAATCCAGACATCAGTTGTATCAGGCATATTTGTACATAGGTTGCTATCACCCTTTTGTAGAGCAATTACTTTCTAAGGACCCTTGGTATCAGCCCCTCCTACGCCCTGCTCCCCCCCCGTGACTCTTGATAGATGATAAATTATTATTATTTTCATATCTCACACTGAGTGCTGTCTCTCTTCCCCCAGGGTTACTGTTGTTCTTCCTCCTGGAACGGTGATTGTGGTTGTTTGTCAATCACTATGATCAGTTCCCCCTTCCTTCCGTCTCCCCACCCCCCTTCCCCCTACCCTAATGGTATTGCTATTCCCATTCCTGCTCTGGGCTTGCATGTGTCGTGAGCTCTTATCTCTTAGTTTTGCCTGTGTCCCTGCTCCAGTCAAGTTCAAAGAGAGGGGTTTGGATGTGTTGCAGCCTCCCTAGTAGGAGCCTTCCTTCCAAACCCTGTGTCCTGCCCTGTGCCTCCACACCCCACTGTTGCACAACAAGCTGAAGGGACAGGGCCACGCTCGGTTGGGCAAGATTGCCCTTTGGCCTCCCTCCAGCACCCTAGTTTCTGCACAGGACTGGAGGGCATCTTCAGGGCTGTGTCAACAGTGAGCCAGCGTCCCTGTCCATGCAGTGACCGCGCCGTCCCTGACGCCGCGGCTGTTCCTCTCTCTTAGAGAGAGTCATGTCTGGTGGCGTTGGCGGCCACGACCATTCTGGAGAACTCTCTGGTGCTGCTTTCTTCCCTTCTCCTGGGCTTTTTGCTTCCATACCTGATTCTCGGCTTGCCCTTCCCCCCTCAGCCACAGAAAAGGACACGAAAGAGCAGCTTTGTCCCCACCCACTCCTCCGGAGCCGTGAGGGGGAGGACAGATGAGGACCAGGTGGGAGTGAGAGCACGGGATTGTGATGCTGCCGCTGCGTGGCCTTGACTCGGGTCCGTGTGTGTTCTCCATGTCCTGTTGGTAAGGGGCAGGGTGGGTGAGGTCTCTGCGGAGAGGGGAGGCTTCCCTTGGAGGCAGGCAGACAGGGACAGCGACGCATGAGGAGGGAGCCGGTGGGAGATGCCATACCTTGCTCACCGTTTGGGCATGTTGTACCCCGGGTCTCATTGCAGGCTTCTTTTGTAAAGCACACTTAATGGGCCAAGTAAGATCACGGCGCCATGAGCGAGCTGCCTTTCACACCCGCAAAGGCCGGTGTGCTCCCAAACCTCGGAGGACTTACGTGGAAAGGGCTTCATCTTCATAGCTTCTGGTTCAGGTCGACAGTAGAGGCTCTTAGAGAGCCGAGGACCCCTCTGGGGGACCGTGGGTGCCCACGGGTCCTCCGGAGGCCCCCTAGTTCTTGGTGGAGCATGCCTGCACATCCTTTGGAAGGGCCGCCCGCCGTGAGGGTGAGTTGGGTTGAAATTGGGGTTGTGGGCTGGGCGTGGATGGGCTGGCTGCTTCCTCACAGCCTGGGCACCCCCGTGCTAAAGGCTTCCTTCTACGGAAGAATCCATGAACGCAGTGATGGATACAGGTGCTGGGCCTCACATGCTAATATTTACTGTGTGTTTGCGGGGTCCCCGGAGGGGCTCTGGTTACCAGGCTGAGTTCCCCAGAATGACTGAGAGTCTGAAGGTGTGGCTGCTACTTCCCGAGACTGCTTTCTCTGAACTGTGCCCCTGTTGCCGGGTCTCTGTGTGACTCTTGGCAAACCCCTCGGACTCGCTGCACATGGGGTCTTTTTCCAGTCATGGAGTTGGTGGAGTTAGGAAATGCAAACACTTTGTCGGCTCCAGTGTGGGATTACAGCTTGCTGGGGAGACTGAGTACCCCGAAGATGTGGAGGGTCCAGGGCTCCAAGCTGTGTAATCTCACGATCGGGAAGAATTTTCTAGAGGGAAGTCCGCCAGGCACCAGTGACAAAGCATCCCGTGTATCTCTGGTCGGCCCAGTTGGGTGATGAGTCACTAAGCTTGCGTTCTTCAGTCTTGTTATCTCAGACGTTTCCAAGTCTGTAGAGAACACTTTGAAAGTGGCCCAGTCGGCGAGGGGTCTTGTCTTGTGAAACCTTGGGACCAGGGCTGCAAGACTGCAGACGCAGCCAGGGGCTGTGGTGTCCTGTGATCCTAGACAAACTGGCTTGCCAGATAACAGCCAGTTGAGTCTTGAGGGGTTACTCCGTCATCCTGTTGACACACTCAACACCCACCCCCACCCGCTGCTACGTGTGCATAGCTTCCTGGGCTTCTGGGCTCGGTGTGGAGGGAAAAGCCGGGAGCCGCACAGCGAGCAGGGCCCGCCTTGGGGCTGCCGCGGCTCAGATCATTCAAGGAGAGGCCGAGACGGTGATTTTTGTGCGAGGACCCTGGGGATTCAGCCTTAGCAGCGCTTGCTGTCCCTGCTGTGACGTGGCGGCATAGTTGAAGGTGCTGGGCAGGTTGTGTGCTCGGAGGGAGGCCATTGGGTTATCCATGCAAGCCCCCTAGAAGAGGGCCATAGCCCCTCTCTGGGAATGAGGACCTGTCCTGAATTCAGGATAATGGGAACATCCCAGGTGCTCAGGACACCTAGGGCAGGGCCAGAGGGGTGCGGAGGTGAAGGGACCTGTTATGTCTGCTCCCAATCCGGCACCTGCCACAAGGGTGGCGGGGTCTGGGTCAGTGTTGCTGGGTGACTGGGGACCCCTCACTGTCCCCCCCAGGGACTTTTCTTCAGTGGGGGAAAAGGCCCAGGTGAGACCCAGAGGCACCCGAAAGACCATGACGCTAGGTGGCGCCACCTCCCTCATTCTGAAGGCTGGTGCTTGTCCATCCGGACACCTGCCTCCTCCTTCCCTACCCTGGGGCAATTCACCCAGCACTGTATGGTGTACTTTCTGCCGCCTGGCATGGGGCAAGCGCCCTGCCCTTTCCAGAGGGGCTCCCAGTGAGCCACTAGGGAGGGGACTTGTAGCTAACACTTCTAACGTGGTGGTGAAGTAATTTCCACATCAGGTGCTGTGGTAGCCTGAGGAGAAGGGTCATGGAAGGACAGAGTGACATTTGAGTGGTATCTTGGAGGCACTCGCTAAAGAGCCAAGGACATACTGAGCAGCTAGTGTAAACATATCTCTAGGGGGGGGGGTTGCGTGTGTGTGTGTGTGTGTGTGTAGAGAGAGAGAGAGGCTGGTATGACTGATCGGAAGGGCACTAGAGACCGTAGCAGGCACTGGGATTAAGAAAGATCCTCCAGATGTGAACTTGACTTTGTTACCTAAGAGTGGTTACCTGCTTTCTTTCTCGCCTAAAAGTCTCAGTGGAAGGTGGGGGTGGGTCCTTCTCTCCAGGTGGCTGTAGGGTGGCTCAGGCAGTCCTCTGGGGGTCCCCTCCCCAGCCCCATCGCTGAAATTGAGCAGGTGGGAGGGGCCTGACTTAGAAGCTTGCATCACATCCACTAGACTTGTGGACCGACCTCAGTGTGTGGAAACCTGAAAAACACCGTTTTTAACCTACTGGTTATGTGCACAGTCGCATCATGATGGGGGGGCGAGGTGGTGTCACATCTTTAAAAGGAAGAGGTATCTCAGGCCCTTTGATGGTTTGATACTCGGGGGTCCTGGGCTGTGACTGCATGTTTTGCAGAGGCCCTGGGGTTGGTGGTGAGGGAGTGGGGGAGGGTGGACCAGGAGGTTGATACCCTTCATTTTGGGACTGGCTCTGGACACACTGTTGCTGGCTTGTTATTCATGCGCCTGGAGCTGTGGAAGGTGGTGCCCGGGGAGAGAAAAAGGGTCCCTGTCCTCCAAGTTGGGCCAGCAGTGCCCCCACTCACCCTTGTGGTTCTGCAGAAATAGGATCTCGTTTCTCAGCCCTGCTCCCTGGCTCTGGCTGGGAAGGTCGGCGTGCGTAATAGCATCACCCTAGCACACATACATGTGCAGCCTTCCACCCACGGAGAACACAATCTTGCAGATTATAGTGGCCACGCAGTCCCTTACACTTCAAGTGCGCCGACCTCGAAGATGGGCAGTAGGTGACAGAGGGAAGGACAACTGGGAGCTGGGAGCCAGACAGCTCAGATACCTTACTCTGGACCTGCCTCTTGGCCAGCAAGGTCTCCCCCACCCTGTGTGCTCGGCTCCTCCTTTGTGAGCCGCCAATGACATCCCTACCCCAGGTTGCTCGAAGGCTCCAAGGGGGCTTCGGAAGCACCCAGCTAGGCGTCAGGGGCACCTCAGGAGGCAGCTGCTGAGAGTTCGTTTCTCGTTTTTAATTTTTAGAGGCAATCAGCTTGTCGTGTTTTATAAACACACATGCCAAGCAGCGACCAAGCCCACGTTAAAAAAAAATTGTTACCTTTTTCTATCCAAGCCCACTTTTAACATATGAAAGACTCAGTGCTGGTTGTTGATGGAAAAAGTAACTTCCGATAAAAACACCAAAAGCAGCAACTTAAAAAAAATAATCTTATTGGGAGCTCTTACGGGTATTATGACAATCCATAATTCAGTTAGATCAAGCACACCATCATTTTACAAACATTTTTTCTTCTTGAACTATTTGATATCAGCTCCTCTTTGTCCCCTCCCTCCTCCACCCTTAATATTATAAATTATTATTATAACAATTTATTAAATTTATTTTTTCTCCTCTTCTTTTTAAATTATTATTAAATACTTGTATTGGGGGCTCTTACATCTCATCACAATCCATCCATCCATCTGTCCATCCATCCGTCCATCCACTGTGTCAAGCACATTTGTGCATTGGTGGCCATCATTATTTTCAAAACATTTTCTTTCTGCTTGAGCCCTTGGTGTCATCTCCTTATTCCCCCCTCTTCCTCCCTCCCTCATAAACCCTTGATAAGTTATAGATTATTGTTTTTATATTTTTCATCGTTTGCTGTCTCCCTTTACCCGCTTTTCTGTTATTTGTCCCCCTGGGAGGGGATTATGTGTAGATCATTGTGATCGATTCCCCCGTTTTCCCCCAACCCTCCCCTTCCCCTTCCCCTCCTGGTATCTCTATTCTCATTATTGGTCTCGAGGGGTTTATCTATCCTGGATTCCCTGTGTTGTGCTCTTTCTTTCTCCTTCTCCTCTGTCTCTCTCTCTCTCTGTCTCTGTCTCAACACAGCAAAACATACACCAACTCCAAGGGCTCAGGTAGAAGGAGCATGTTCTGGAAATGATGATGACAACCTGTGTACACGTACGCTTGATACAGTGGGTGTGTGGAATGTTATCACAGCTGTAGGAGCCCTCAGTAAAATGATTGAAAACAAGGAAGGAAGGAAAAACCAGACACCGTCTCAGCAATTTCGGTGGCTTTGTTCACCTTCACCACGTGGTGCCACCAGTCTCGCTCTCTTTTCCCACGCCACCTTGGGGCGTTCTTGTGGCCGAGGCAGGACATTTACCTGACCTCGGCCCAAGTCAAGGCCAGGTGCTGATGTTTCTTTCATGGGGGGGGGGGGGTCACCTTACAGAACCTTCAAAGCCACGGAGCCTGTAAATCACGAAGGCCTTCTGGCTCAGCTCCCCGCTCTGATACTGTATCATTTGCTCCGAGGAGGAAGCCGATATCTCTCGGGCGCAGGGACCCACAGTGTAAACAGGTTGACCTTCAGCCCTGCCAACGTGGAAGGACAGGTCAAGTCTCAGCCTTCACACTGCTGCCAAGGGACTCCCAGGCGGCACGCTCGTCTTAGGAGAGGCTTATTGTGTGTGTGGTCTGGCGTTGGTTGCCACCGCCAGCAAATAGCACTGGCACCAGCAGGTCCCTGAGGGTTTTGTGGGCGTGCTGGGTGGGTGCCCTGCCTGGGCTTCTAAGGACGGGCTGGTACCGCCTCGGTGGAGCTTTGGTGACCGATGGCCTCATTAGATCTGGGCTTAGCCACGAGGCGGCTGGGTGCCAGCCTTCCTTGACCCGGGATCCCCCCAGTCGGGTGGAGGTCACATTTGGCTGTGAGGCCTCTGCCTGCGATGAGCTCTGTTGAGGGATTTGTGTCTGTGCTTGGTATGAGAGGAGGAAATGCTAGCCTAATTGGGACCCCCCCTCGGAACCTATGGAATGGTGCTTTGACTTTCCTGGGAGAAGGGGAGAGACAGGAGGCCCTGTCTGTCTGCCTCAGGTACCTGCGGTCCGAGGCAGGCGTTGGCAGAGCAGCCCTGTTCGGGTTTTCGGCTCTGAGATGCCAAAGGTGCTTGCCGTGGCACTTCCCGTTACGGGCGGAGAAACCCCGTGAGGGCACCCCATATTGTTTTCTCCCCAGACTGGAGGGAAGAATCTCCCCCAAGCTCCAAGTAACATCCTGATGCCTTCCTTCTCCACTTTGAGTAGACACGTCACTTAGCACCGGAAAGCTCACGCTGATGCCCGTTCTGGACCGAGACTCAGCAGGGGCGGGGAGGGGGTGGGGTGGGTGGGTGTCAGACGGAGATCCAGTGTGGAGGGAGGGGCTGATGGGTGGGCTTCTGTCCAAAAGGACATGATGTGTTTGTTCCTCCCCCAGCCAAACCAAGCGCACCGCCGTCTAGTGAGTGCTGACTCACAAACACCCTCATTGCCGGCACCTCCGTATTTTTTCCCCACCTGTGTTTAGACCTTCCAGGAGCCCCGGTGGTGGGGTGGGTGACACATTGGGCGGGAACTACAGTTCGAAACCACCCCTGCCCTGTGGGAAAAAGATAAGACTATACTCCTGTAAAGAGTTGACAGTCACGGAGGAGCCCCCGCGGTGGTACAGGGGTTATGAGTTGAGCTGCCACCTGCGAGGTCCACCATTGAATCCACCAGGCACGCTGGGCTTTTGATTCCTGTGAAGAGCTTCGGTCTCCGAGACTCGCAGGGGCCGTTCGACCCCGTCCCACAGGGTCCCCCTGAGTCATCATCCACTGAAAGGTTAGCGATGGAGCTAGAATAATCAAACGGTCACTTTGCTGCCCTTGTGACTGTGTAACTATTAAATAGAAGATATACCCAAAGGCATTTTATGATCTCATACAGTTAACACTTAAATAAGAACAATGAGAGAGAGTTAACTCCAGAGTTAGCAGCCTCGGAAACCCCACAGGGGCAGTTCCGCAGGGTCACTGTGTGAGTCGGCCGCTACTTGCTGGCAGGGGTGCGTGGTTGGCGATGGGGCCTTCTCGGTGGGCGGCAGTGGCCTGGCAGGTGAAGCGCCGGACTGCTCACTGAAAGACCCAAGTTCCAAGACGCCGGCCAGTCAGCCGGAGAAAGATGAGGCTGTCTGCTCCCACGGGAGCTCTGCGGCCTCGAGAAAGCCAGGGAGGGGTCTAAGCTGCCCTCCGGGTTGCTGTGAGTCAGCAGCCTGGTTCGGTTTGGTGTCACCCTCCTGAGGCACAGAGGAGCGGGAGACTGTCTGCTGGTTCCACCTGCTCTGTCAGTGCTCCAGGGAGTGGGGGTCTCATGGCCCTTCTGCCTGCCCTCCCCCTCCTCTTCTCCCCTGCTCCCTTCTCTGGTGAGGCTGGGTCTTGGTTCCAGCTAGCAGAGAAGTGAAGTGGCCTTTCTCGTGGACAAAAAACATCCACACCCCCTTCCGTGGCTACCCAAGGGGCTCCCTCATGTGCTTCCTGGTCCCTCTGGTGGCCCTCCCCTTCACAGCCCAGGGAGACACTCGCGGACTCCCCGCTGTGGCTCTCGGGGCTCTCCCCTCCATCGGCGAGGGCATCCTTGTCTCATCTCAAGATGTCCTTATTTTCCCTCCCTGTTTCGTGATTTTAAGATTCTGGAGAGACACAGGGTCTGCAGCCAGGGACTCAGACAGGACTGCAGCCACCCTGACCCAGGCCCCCCTTTGTTTTCTCCTTGTGTCCAGGCAAGGACCAGGCACAGCCACCCTGCTGAGGCTTGGCCCTGAGACTCTCAGTCTTCCACGGGTGCCACAGTCTCCTGGGTTTATTTACGGCTTGGCCATGTGCCTGCCGCTCATTCATCAGCTCTGGTCCCAGACGCTTTGTGCAAAATGGAATGACCTAGTCACTAAGTCCTAGTGGCTGATGGTCAGAACACGCTGATGGGCGGCTACCCTTCACCGTTGGCATTTGCTGCATCCCTTCCCTGTGTTCTCCTTTGAGCAATGGCCGCGGGATGTGGATGTTGTGTGAAGGCCTGCCCTGGGCTGTGGTTACCATTTTTCTGGGTTTACAGTTTAGTGTAGGAAAGACTGCGTTGGTGTGCTTTGTCTGGGTTGATTCTCCCAATCCTCCCCGCCCCCAAGATATTATTGTGCACCCCCTACATGCAGTCTGGACCAGGAGTTGGGGAGGGGGCAGAGGGTTGGGGCCGCAGCATTGAGAATAACTGCCAAATGGACATTTGCTGTCACCTACGAGAATAACCGCAAACCCAATCCATCCCCATCTGACTCCTAGCGGTCCTGTAGGACTGGGGGGAGCAGCCCCATAAGGTTTCCAAGGCTGGGAATCTTTCCCAAAGCACACCTGCCACATCTTTCTCCTGAGGAGTGGCTGGTGGGTTTGAACCACCAGTCTTTGGGTTATCAGCCAACTAACTACTTAACCATGATGCCAACCAACCAACCAACCAACCCACCAACCAACCAACCCACCAACCAACCCACTGACATCTTGTCAACTACAACTCAGAGCGATCCTATATAGGGGTTTTGAGACTGTGCTTCTTTATGGGAGCAGACAGCCTCATCTTTGTCCCTTGAAGTGACACGTGGGTTTGAACTGCCGACCCTTTGGTTAGCAGCTCAACGCTCAACCCAAAGTGCCACTAGGGCTTATGAAATACTCAGAAAACGCAAGCGTGTTAGTCTTGGTAGACTAAAGAGACAAATCCAGAGACACTCATGTGTATAAGAAACAGCTTTATATCAAAGAGTAATTGTATATCGAGAAACATCCCAGCCTAGTCCAGATCAAGTCCAAAGCCCGATATTAGCCCATATGTCTGATGCCAGATTGTAAATTCTTCTTCAGACTCATACAACACATGCAATGATGCCAAGTGCAGGAAGATCACAGGCCAGTGGGTGGGAAGTCTTGTGGATCCTGTGGCGGTGAAAGCATCTTAGCGCTAGTGTGGGTATCCATGGTGGCTCCTCCAGCTCCAGGGCTCGGCTCCATGTGACTTGTCAGCAGGACGGTATAGCAGAGAGAGAGAGTGTGTGCATAGCCTTCAGGGAGCTATTTATCTCTATCATGCCTCCAAATGAGGTCATCAAGCTGTGATCTGATGGACAGGCTAGACTCCACCCCTGCACCCTTAATCGTCTCAAGTTGACACCAGATGTGCAGCTGCTGCAGCCAGGCTTTGTGCCTACAGTACGGGGGTGAGAAATGAGCTCTGCTGGACTGATGAGCGCAATAGCAGGTCACGGAGGACGTGGTATTCAGGCTCTCTTTGAAGGATGTGTGCCTCTTGGTTTAATGGTCGGAGACACCCTGAGAATAGACACCACTTGTTGCAAGAGCAGGGCCATGACTCTCGTGCTCCTAGTTAACTCTCCCTTGGCTCTGGCACTCGGCACCTGCCCACACCGTGAGGGTGAGAACTCCACAGGTCTGCCTTGTTTTCTGGGCCTCAGCCTTCGACATAACAGATTCTTTCTCTCTCGCCATTCGTGGAAAATATTTGACTTTTCCCTCTTTGGCAGGTTTCTACCTTACGCCACGTGGTAGTGACATAATTTCATGTCAACTTGATAAATAGAATGTAGGGGTGGTGTGTGCACTGTCCATCAGGTCACAAGGTAGCACCCGCCAGGATTCTTGGAACTTCCTCTTTTTTTTCCTGGGAGGAGGATCACACCCTCGGCTTCACATTCCTGTGGCTGCTGGCAGTCAGAGCCCTGGAGATGCTTCTACCTCCACTGGATGCACAAGATATTTCACCCTCAGCCTGTGATCTTGGTGCATTCAGTGTCATTGCATGCGCTGCATGAGCCTGAAGACTATGGACTAGTGTCAGACAGATGGGCTCATATCAGACTTAGGGACTTGATCTGGACTGGGCTGGGATGATTTTTCAACATACAATTGCTCTTTATAGAAAGTTCTCTCTTACACTCAGATGAATGAGTATCCCTGGATTTGTTTCCCTGGTCAACCTGGACTAACATACTGCATTTGACTTTAGCAGGTTTTACTGTAGTTGATCAGTTAGATGGATGTCTGTATGGTGGATAAAGAGGCAAATGACTACGCTTAATGAAGGCAGAGTTCTAGGTAAGAGGATACCGGAATGGTATGAGAGTGGAGGAAGAAGTTTGGCCAATGGTAGCTCAGCGAGGTTGGTTTGGCTCGAGTGTCATGCGAGTGTCATGCGAGTGTCATGCGTTTGAGGGAGGCTGGCTGGAGAAAGGCTTGGGCAGAAAGGGTTAGGTCCAGATGGGGAGGGTCGGAGCATGTTGGCCTTTGATTGCAGGTAGTGGGGCAGCGAAACAGCAGGCACTATGTTGGAGAGATGTGGGTGGAAAGTCTGCCCAATTCTGAGTCATGAGAGTAGAATTTAAATTAGGCTTCAGCCCCTCACCTGCCCTTGTCTGACGTCTCCCTGCTCTTGCAATGTGGCCAATGTAGCTCCCGGCCACGGGCCCCTTATCCAACAGCACTGGCGCTTTCCTGGGTTCTGGACCCTCACCCTCGGTTCTCGTTCCCTTTCTGCAGATGTGTGCAATAGTACCGACCTTCCGGAAGTCGAGATCATCAGTCTGCTGGAGGAGCAGCTGCCCCACTACAAGCTGAGAGCCGACACCATCTACAGCTATGACCATGACGACTGGCTACACACCCCACTCATTTCTCCCGACGCCAACATCGACCTCACAACAGAGCAAATCGAAGAGACGCTGAAATACTTCCGTGAGTAGTTTTTGTCTTCGTGCCAAGATGCTCTGAATTTCTTAAGTCGTGGTGTCTCAGAGAGGAGACCCCGACCTCCTCTACTGGTTATCTGATCTTACTGCTCACCACCCACCAAGAGGCGGCCCAGGAGCTGTGAGCGTAAGGTGTAGCCACGTAAAAAGGCTGGACTTTCAAATGTGCAGCCCTGTCATTTTGGGGGAGGGGGCCAAGTATGGGTTTTCATTAAGCCAGCTTTCTTCCAACCCCATCAAAGGAATGTGGGAAATGCTTCCCATTCATCACCAAAAATGGTACAGCGTGAGCCCCTTTGAAACTTTGTATTGGGAAGCATGTTGTCCATCCTTAAACCAAGGGATGATGCTGACATACAAAAGAGGTCCTACACTTACAGGGAAAAGTGGAATTAGACGATACTGGGTATTTTCCACACGCGTCTTGAAGGCCTCTTGTGTGGGCAACACCATATTTGGGTGGCACAGCAAGAAGGACAATGCTGTGGGAAAGCTGATTGCTCTGTTAGTTGGTGTCTCAGTCATCACACGAGGCAGTAGCTCCAGCACTTGTTAGGGTAAGCAGGACGCTAGACCCTCTCGGGGGACAAGGGAGTTGACGACACCCAGTGGGGCTGTGATGATAACAGGTTGCTGACTTGAAAAGAAAAATGACAATGGAAAAATAATGTATGCAGATGCGGCTTTTGATTTTCATGAGCGAGGTGCCTGCATTGGAACAATTCCACTCTAGAAATTCCTGGCAGCCTTAGAAGCTGGGTCAGACAGGAGTGCGCAGTTCTCACTCATGTTGAAATAGCTCACTTAAATTTATGTCAACTTGAACCTGCTCTGAGTTAACAACTTAAGGAGCTTGCAACTACTTTTAAACTGATGGTGTTTACATATCTGTGTATCACTGTGCCAACTTAAAAAGAAGAAGACACCCCCCCCCCCCAGCATCCTGCATTTGCGTAGAAAGGAAACAAACCCAGGGACAAAGGAACTATAAGAGAGCTAAATACCATGGCAAGGAGGGCGTAGAATGCCCGGTGGGGTTCCATCAAGGGCAATGTAGCCGAGAGGAATTGCTGAGAATCAATTGGAGGGCAAGCATGATAGTAGGACAGGAGGAAGGTGAAAGGATATAGAAGAAAGAACTAGAAGGCAAAAGACATTTAAAGAGATATAAATATAGGCATGTATATATTAATATAAAATGATGGAGATAAAGGGCGATGTACATATATTTATAAGTATTAAGGTAGCAGATGGACATTGGATCTCTACTCAAGTCCTCCCTCAACCCAAGAACACTTTGTTCTATTAACCTGGAATTCTGTGATATTCACCTTCCTGACACGATCGCTAAAGGCAAAGTGGGTGCATAAGCAAATGTGGTGAAGGAAGCTGATGATGCCCAGCTATCAAAAGATATAGCATCTGGGGTCTCAAAGGCTTGAAGATAAACAAATGGCCATTTAGCTGGGAAGCAACAAAGCCCACATGGAAGAAGCACACCAGCCTGTGTGATCGTGAGGTATCGATAGGATCAGGTATCAGGCATCAAAGAACAAAAAATGATATCATTGTGAATGAGGGGGAGTTTGGAGTGGAGACCCAAAGCCCATCTATAGGCAACTGGACACCCCTTACAGAAGGGTCGTGGAGAGTAGACGAGCCAGTCAGGGTGCAGTATAGCACCAATGAAACATACAACTTTCCTCTAGTTTCTTTAATGCTTCTTCTCCCCCACTATCATGACCCCATTTCTATCTTACAATTTCAGCTAGATCAGAGAAAGTACACTGGTACAGATAAGAGCTGGAAACACAGGGAATCTAGGACAGATAAACCCCTCAGCACCAATAATGAGAGAAGCGATACCAGGAGGGGAAGAGTAAGGTGGGGGAGAAAGGGGGAACCAATCACAAGGATCTACATATAACCCCCTCCTTGGGGGATGGACAACAGAAAAGTGGGTGAAGGGAGACATCAGACAGGGTAAGACATGAAAAAATAATGATAATTTATAAATTATCAAGGGTTCCTGAGGGAAGGTGGGGGAGGGAAGGGGGAAATGAGCTGATACCAAGGGCTCAAGTAGAAAGCAATATTTTAAGAATGATGATGGCAACAAATGTACAAATGTGCTTGTCACAATGGATGTATATATGGATTGTGTTAAGAGTTATACAAGCCCCTAATAAAATGATTTAAAGAGTAAAAATGAGTACAGAGCAAATGTGAAGAAAGTTGATGGTATCCGGCTATTGAAAGATAGAGCATCTGGAGTCTTAAAGGCTTGAAGTTAAACAAGCAGCCATCTAGCAGGGAAGCAACAAAGTCCACATAAAAGCACACCGGGCCATGTGATGATGAGATATTGACAGGAAGAGGTATCAGGTATCAAAAGATCCAACACAAACAATCATAGTGCAAACGAGCGGGGTCAGAGTGGAGATCCAAAGCCCATCTGTAGACAATTGGTCATCCCCTCACAGAAGGGTCACAAGGAAGGGATGAGTCAGTCTGGGTGTGGTATAGCACTGACGAAACATACAAGATCCCTATAGCTTTTCAATGCTTCCTCCCCACCCTATCATGACCCCAGTTCTACCTTACAAATCTGGTGAGACTAAAGCATGTACACGGGTACAGATAAGAGCTCACAACACACGGAATCCAGGACATATAATCCCCTCAGGAATAGTAATGGGAGTGGTAATACCATGAGGATAGGGAGAAAGTGGGGGGAGAAAAGTGGAACTGATCACAGTGATCGATCAGTTGATGAACAACAGAAACATGGGTGTAGGGAGACAGCAGGTGGTGTAAGATATGAAAATAATAATAATTTTAATTTACTAATGGTTCATGAGGAGGGAGGGATGGGAGAGGAAAATGAGGAGCTGATACCAAGGGCTTTAGTAGAAAGAAAATGTTTTGAAAAGGAGGATGGCAACATATGTACAAATGTGCTTGATATAATCAATGTGTGGATTGTTATAAGAGCCCCCAATAAAACGGTTTATTAAAAAAAGGAAGAAAGAAAATCACAATTATGTGAATAATACCCTTAAAAAACAAAACACAGAAAAGAAGTGATTTGAAAGTAGCTCATGAACCTCTTTAAAGATTTCCTGTCATTCATTCCACCAACGCAGGGCAGTTTCTCTGATTTTCCTGAATCTGGCCAGTCATTCACGGGGAGCGAATCAGAACTCCAACTTTCTCCTTGAAGGGTGCACCTGGAGTAGTTTTCAGATTTTCGGTCAGGAAAAGAACTTTGTTTAAATTGCCCCGCATTTTTAGCCCTGATGCAAACACTGCCATCTGTAAACCCGTGGGGACAATCGATTGTGAATAGAGGAATCCCTACTAGGGAAGATAAGGAGCATGTTACCCCCAAACCAAACTCACACCCATGCAGTTGACTCCCACACCGAACGGCCCTGTAGGACGGGGTAGAGCTGCCCCTGTGAGTTTCCCAGACGTAACTCTGTGTGGGACAAGGTTCTGCCTTTCACTGGGTGGAACGGCTGGTGGTTTCGAACTGCTGTCCTTGCAGCTATCAGCCCAACTCATAACCTCTGTGCCAGCTGGGCTCCCTTAGGCTTTTGTTAAACTTCAGATTTCAGCCTCAGCACTCGACGGTGCGGTGCGCCTTCTAGTAGGGAATCCTTTTGTCTGCACCCACCCAGAAGCAGTGCCCAGAGCCATCTCCCCGAGACCCGCTTCCTTCAGGCGGCTTGACAGTCGAATTCGCCCATAATTATTCTAGATGTTGCCTACTTGTGATCTGCTCAGGATCTTCCCCACCAGAGCCCCCGCTGTGATTTTAGAAGCCGACAGGTCATGGCCACTTCTGCCACAGGAAGTTCACAGTCCCCTTCTCGGACCCACTGGCCAGTCGCTGACGTTGACGGGATCGTTGGACCCCACGTGCGGGGACACATCACACTTTGCAAAGAATGCTTTTATACCGACCATTTCACCCCAAATTAGGCCATTGTTCATGACAACCAAGTTCATGACAACGGCCCCTGTGACTGCAGAGTAAAACTGTCTCGGTGGGCTTTCTAGGCAATGTGAACATGGCTCCCAACCAGAAAGCCAGTGCCTGGAACACCCAGCCATGGTGCCGGGAGAGGAGGTGGCAGTCTGCTGTGGTCAAGATTTCTCCATCAAGAGCCATCGAGTCGATGCGGACTCAGAGCGAGCCTCTAGGGCGGAGGGCGCTGCCGCTGTGGGTTTCTGAGACCCTGACTCTTTACGGGAGTAAAAGGCCTAATCTTTCTCTCAGGGAGTAGCTGGTGGATTCAAACTGCCGACCTTGCCGTCAGCAGCCCAAAGTGTAAGCCACGTGGAGACCCTAGGATGGACAGGTCTTTCTCCTACAAAGCCACTGGGGACAAAGGAGCTGAACCGAGTGCCTCACTTTTGTGCCACCGGCGCGCAGGCCTGGGATTGCCAGACCCCAGGGAACTGGGAATGGGGAGCCTCTCAGAGCCTGGCCCACAGCACCCATCATCCCTTGCTTCCTACAAGCTACGCAACACTGAGACTGAAACAGAAGTCAGGTCTTGTTTTTCTGGAGTGCTTTAGAAGAGGGGAGAGAAAAACGCTCAGTAGAATCCAGCCCTGGTATATTTGGCAGCGGATGCTACAAGTGGTGGTCGAACTGAAGGCACCACGGGGGATGTCCAGCAGAGGTTTCGAAAGTCCTCAGAGCACGCTTGCAGGGGATCTTATTTTGTATTTCCTTCCGAGGGACCAGCGCTCCGAGCGAGCAGGCTTTTGCCAACTATTTATCAAGTGCATAATTGGGAGTCCGGTCTTCATACAGCGGGGCATTCAGAATGCGGTCTCGGGACCCACCAGGGGTCTGCACGGAGATCTCGGGGCTTCCCTGGAGAGAACACTACAGTGTCCCCCTCAGTTCACGTGGAGCGCGGTGGGGTTTCCTTCCATTCTCCACGTGGGCCACCGCAGAGCGCAGTGGGGTGAGCAGGACCCGAGACTCTGAGTGTTTCATGTTCTGCAGTGCGAGAGCACATGCTTGGGAATCCAGCCTCCCCACTCCTCCTTGCTGCTTAGAGATGCCCTGTGTCGCTAGACCCCACGGCGGGCTCCTGTGACTTAAGGCATTCCTCAGGAAGCCACAAAAAGGCAAGGTGTGCCAGCCTCCGATGTACCTGATGCCTGGACAGCTTGCTTCTGAACAGGGGTCTCGTGGGCCTAATCACAGGGCCAGTGGGGTGGGCGGAAGGGAGCGCAGTGCACTTGGGGGGATTTGCTTGTCGGAGTGTGTGTGTGCGCGCACGTGCGTGTGCATGCGTGTGCCTGCGCGTTGCCAGGGAGATGTCCTGAGTCCAGCGCGATGACTCACCGATGTGTGAGGTGAACCTGGTTGTGAGGTGTGGGCTGAGATGAGCTAGTGCCTCCTATTCTGGGTGTTTTTTCTGCCTCGGGGAGAGCAGTGGGCCCCTGTGGGTGACGGGGACCTGGGGCAACCCCTGGTGAAGACTGCCAGACAACTTGGCAGCACCGCCCGACTTGGTCGTGGCCTAGAGCTGAGCTTCCTCCACCGAGCTGCTTTGACCCCTGCTAATTCTCAGAAACCACAAGAGGGAAACGACCAGGAGGCCAATGCTCCCCCTAGGCAAGTAGGCTTCATAAAGCTCTGGAAGGAGGAACCAGGTGGTCATGGGATTTCCCCTAAGGACTTTCCGAAGGTTCCTCACGGGTCATACAGGTAGGACTGGAGCAGCGGTTCTCCACCTTCCTCATGCCGTGACCCTTTCACACAGTTCCGCATGCTGTGGTGCCCTCCAACCATAAAACTCTTCTCGTGGCTACTTCATCCACTGTCATATGTTGCTACCGTGGTGAATCCTCATGTAAGTAGCTGATAGGCAGGATGTGCTTTCCTTGTTCCAGATTGAACATCATGAAAGCACGGTGGTGAATCACAAAGACAGTATGTAATTGCACATTGTGAAATATTTAGTTCCAATGACAAATCAATGAAGCGTGGTGTAGCATGGGTCACGATCTTCACACCGGGCACTCGTATGTGGGCGTATCCGCATGTGGGTAGACCCACCTGGAGATGGATAGAGAAGCGGTGTCTTGGTTCCTAAGACCTTCAGAAATATTTGTTTCCCTAAGGTTGTAGGTGACCTCTGTGAAAGGGTCGTTCGACACCCTCAAGGGGTCACAACCCACAGGTTGAGAACCACTGGGCTAGAGAGTCCAGTAGGAAGAAGGAAGGGCGATCTTTGGTGCTTTCTGTGGACTGGACGCTGCCCCTTCCATTCTACACCCCCTGCAAGGGGCCCTGGTGTCGCCGCGGGGGAACGGTCAGGCTGCTCACCATGGGGCCGGTGGTGTAAACTGAGCAGCCGCTCAAGGGAGGAAGATGAGGCTGTCTGCTCCCGTTAAGATACACAGTCTCAGATTTCCACTCTGTCTTACAGGGTCGTTCCGAGTCGGAATCCACTGGATGGGAGTCGGTGGCATCCCCCCCCAGGCTCAGGGAAATGAAGAAACTTGCCTAAAGTCACAAAGCTTACAAGGGAGGCGGGGCTGAGAGTGAAACCCAGGCTGTCCGATGGGCCTCCAGAGCCCCTTTTCCTCACCACTGTCCTTCAGGGTAGCTGAGAGGGAAGAACTGATAGTGTGTTAATCTGGGTGGACTAGAAAAACGAAGTCATAGATACCCATGTGTGTAAGAAAGAGGTTTATCTACAAGAGCAGTTGAATATTGAGACATCCCAGCCCAGTCCACATCAGGTCCATTAGTCCCATATTCGCCCATGTCTGATACTAATCCGTAAAGTCCTCTTAGACTCATGAAATGCATACAATGATGTGGAATTCAGGAGGATCACAGGCCAGTGGGTGGGAAGTCTTGTGGATCCAGTGGTGTTGTGAGTATCTCAGCACTGGCAGGGGTCTCTATGTGGCTTCTCCAGCCCCAGAAGTCTGATTGGATCAGGGTAAGTTCCTGTGGCTTCTCCAGCTCCCAGTGCGTAGCGCCATGTGTCTCCTCAGTAGAGCGTCTCTCAGGGAGTGAGCAGAGAGAGAGAAGTGTCTCTCACCTCTGAGGAGGAAATCCAGGAGTTCCCAGAGTTCTCAGAAGAAGGCCATGGCCATACAGAGGCCTCACTGGTTATATCTTGATTGACAGGCCAGACCCCACCCCTTCCCTCATAATCCTCTCATTTGACGCCAGAGGATGTAACGGCCACAGGTAGTTTAAGGCTACAGCTGATCTGAGCAAGCGTGAACGAAACCCCCTGTGTGAGAACTTGCAGACAGCAGCACATCCATCCAACCGATGCCCAATGCACCAGCTCATTGGAAAGTCTTCTCTCTTGTCCCCCGTGTAGCCTGCCGGAGCTTCATTTCAGGATGCAGCGTACACTTCTTCCTGAGGATTTTCACCTCTGCCCTGTCGCCCGTAGGTCAGCCTCCCTGCTCCCAGGCTGTGGATCTCGCCCTGTTCAGGCCCCAGGGGCGGAGGCTGTGGGCCCTTTGCTTCCTCTTTCCCAGGATCCATTGCTCTGTGTACCTTGTTGGAGAGGTTTTTCTCTTCTCAAGAGAGCATTTGACCAGCCACCCTGATGTTTACCTAGGCCACCTTTGCCCCTAGGGAAAGAAATCCTTGTGAAATAAATGCCCTGCAAGGCATTGCCCATTGTTTAGTTTTGCCAGTAAAATCACCTTTAGGCCCAGCCCACATGTACTTGGTGAGGGCTGCCAGTGCCAGGAATCCTCTGAGAACTTGACCTGTTTGCATTCCAGCTGAGGGTTCTGGCTAAGGAAATGAAAACATCTCCCGGGGTATCTCACCTTCTTCCAGCACCCAAACACAGGGACATGGCACCGGGCCAGCATCCCTCCCACCTGGCTTTGTGCGAGAGGCCTGGGAACCTGCCTTTTAAACCAGTGCCTCCTGCGACGCTCATTTTAAAAGTCAGTTTCAAGTCTCCGAAAGAAGACCCACCCTTCCCCGGGAGTCCAGGTCTGGAGTTCATCTAGGTGTGGCATCTAGATTCTAGACCGGCCATGACTTTACAGGTGGATTCCCCGAGGCCAGACGTGCAGTGACTTGCTGTCCTCTTCCGGCTGGCTCGCTGGGGCCCGGAATCAGGAATGACCTAGCCCCACCCTACCCCCCACACACTTCAGTGTGACCGGGAACCTGCAGTGAGTAGATAGTACACCTTCCCCATGTCCACCATTGTGTGTGCGTGTGTGTGTGCGTGCGTGGTGGCCCCAGGATCATGGGCATTTGTTTACTCCGTCCTCGATATCAGCCTCCTTGCCGAGACTGAGGCATTGCAGCTCACCCGCAGGGGCACGTATGTCCCAGGGGAGGGCCACTCCTCCCAGCTGTGCCCAGTGCAGCAGGGCGTGGGCGTGGGAATGCCGGCAGCCTGGACTCCGGGTAGCTGTATGTGGACCCGCCTTTCTCTCCTGGTCCCGCTGGACCCTTGGACAGGGTTAACCCAGGGACCATGCCCTTTCTGCGTGCTCACTGGCCATTCCCTCCAGACTTGGTCCATTTCCTCGGGTCCCCCACCCTGACACACTGGGAGAGCTTTCACTAGTAGGTGCTCTCCAAGTTCTGATCCCCTCACGAGGCCAGTGTCCTGCCCCTCAAACCCGGGGCACCCCAGCCAGCTTCTCTCTACCTCTCCCTCCCCAGTGCTCTAACCCCCTGCTCCTACACCCCGTCGTTGGCATGTTCCCAGCCCCGCCCCAGACATTTGGTGGGATCCACGCAGCACAGTTTTTCTACGGGTTCTGCCCACTCTTCTCAAGATTCTGTCTCCCTTGATGAAGCCGCTGCTGCTCATCCCTGCACCATCGGGTCCTCCCTGGGACTTGCACCGTTCCGGCACGTGCGGTGTCCTCTGCCCACCCCTCTCCAGACTGCTCCCTGAGAGTCTCCTGACTCTTGCTTCTCCACCATTCTCTTTCGGCTCAGTGGCCTGGCTGGTCTTTTTTTAAACAAACAAACCCACTTGGGTTCTGCTGCTCCTTTGCTTCCTCTTACTCCCTGGATAAAAGTGCAGGCTCTTCTAGGACCTGGAAACTGGGCTCTTGGCTTTCTCCTACCAGCTTTATTCTCCCTTAGCCCTGACACCAGGACTCTGGAAGGTCTCTTCAATCCACCCAGCTCTCTGCCCTCTTCCCTACCCTCAGATTCTCGTCCCCAGGGTTCCCTCCTCAGAGAAGTCGTCCTCCCTCCCAGCCCCCTGCTTGCATTACATTTCTGATTTCCTGCCTCCATCGCTCCTCCCGCTCAACCTTGGGGATCGACAGTAGTGACCACGATTCCCCACTCTACCTTGGCAATCATCAATAGTGACTGGATTCCTGTCGATGAGTGCTTTACTGTTTGGTGCTAAGTGCTTCTCCTGCGTGGTTGCCTTAGGACACACGCCCAGGGTTGGAAGGACAGCCTTCTTACTTTGCTCAGTGACTTTTTCCCAGATGCACTCTGGGGGATTCATTCAAATCAAAAGGGCTGTCTGATACTTCATGGCATCTTTGAGACACTTCTTTTCAGAGAAACAGCTCTTCCTCGCACTGTTCTTGGACTAGTCAACGCAATCGCAGAATTGCATGTTTAATGAAAAGGGGACACGAGTAGGCCTGACAACAAATACCAGTGACCATGGGTTGGGAAACAACTTACTTCATTAGAACCAGGCTTCAGGGAGGTGTGTACGAGAGACAGGTGGAGTGAGTGTAGCTGCTTAGGAGAGCTCTCTCTCCACTTCCATCCCTGCCTCTCCTGTTCCAGGTGGAACCATAGCCTCATCTATTGGTGATGCTCATTTTACACATCTTCCTTCCCCTGGATAGTGAAGGCGTTGAAGGTTTTAAACTCAAACTTTGCCTTTGAGTGGCTCCAGAGTCAGAATGACCCTATAGGTCACTGCGGGTGTCCAAGGCTGTGAATCTTTACCGGAGCAGAAAGCATCATCTTTCTGCTCTGGGGTGGCTGGTGGGTTTGAACTGCTGACCTTGTGGTTAGCCCGACACCAAGGGGTGATATGAGTTGGAATCGCAGGATGACAGTGGGGTTGGCTTGGTTTGGCTTGGCTTGGCTTGGTCCAGAGGATGGAGGCCGCTGTCCGACAGCCGTTAGCTGTCCGACTGAAGAAATGCCCTGCTGCCTTCTCTCTGTGGGTTGGGGGAGTCCTGGTTGACCTCGCTCCAGGACAAGGAGTTTCTTTATGAGGAGACATGAGCTTTGGCGCTCCCCTGTTGGAAGGCAGCCACGGGGATGACTAAATGCGGAAGCCTTATTCAGGGGACTCCAACTGTGGGTTGTGCTTGTTTTATTTGTGTGTCATCAAATTGTGCGTGGCCAGATCCTGCTTCTCCTTTTCCCATTAGCCCTCTGGGTTTTTTCTTTGTGTGTGTGGGGGTGGGCGGGGGGTGGGCGTACTGGAATGTGGATTGAGCTGGCGGTTGCTAAATCCTTTACCGTTTCTGTCTGCTGAAACTCAGACATATGTCACCAGCGCCTTGTCTCAGGACAGTGGTTCCCAACCTGTGGGTGGAGACCCCTTGGTGGGGGGCGAACGACCCTTTCACAGGGGTCATCTGATTCATCACAGTAGCAAAATGACAGTGATGAAGTAGCAACGAATATAATTTAATGATTTGGGGGTCACCACTACATGAGGAACTGTATGAAAGGGTTGGGGTATGAGGAAGGTGGCAAACCACTGTCTTTGGGTCTGACCCTCTCTCCCACAGCTCTAGCCGCTGCCTCTCTGCAGAGGCGGTCTGTCTGTCTGTCTGTTGCTCTCTCCAGCTAGAGAGGGTGTGGACACAATTGAACACAAACTGAACGTGTCCTTGGCAACCTCAACCTCACGCTAGCCCTTCTGACCACGGGCCTCTCACTTCCTGCTCAGTTCCCATAGACACTCATATAGGGCATCTAGCAGGGGCTCAGCCAAGAACACCCCCCCCCCTTTTTGTAAATCTGGGATTTAAAGTTTGGGCTTCTGTTCTGATTCTATAACCTGTTTGCTGGTATCTCTGTGAAAAAAAGCATGAGAACTTCTCTGGATCTCAGGTTTTTGCTTTTTTAATGCCTAAAGAAATTCTGTGCTAGAGAATGGACACACACACATATACTCACTCACTCACTCACTCACTCACTCACTCACTCACTCACTCACTCACTCACTCACTCACTCACACTGGAACTTCTGAAAAAGTTTAATCCAAGATTTAAAACCTCATGTATGGTGAAAAGAATTCATTACCATCAAGCCAATGCTGGTGCATAGCACCCCCTACAGGACAGCTTGTAGCACTGCCCTTGTGGGTTTCTGAGTCGGTCACTCTTGACAGTAGAAAGCCTCATCTTTCTCCCCAAGAGTGGCTGGTGGCTTCGAACTGCTGACCTTGTGGCGAGACAGCCCAACACATAACCCACTACGTGCACTGAGACAGTTAAAGTTTATTGTGCCAACCTGGCTGATAAACACAAGTGGGATTAGCTGAAGGGCAGAGAGATAAATGACTCGGTGAGCCTCACCTTTCTAGTTCTCAGGTCTCTTGCTTTGTGATGGTCGGACCAGGGTGCAGCTGCCTTAGCCAGTTCCCTGCTTCAGCTGGAAAAGCTCACTTCCTGCAAGACATCCCTGAGGAGAAGCCACATGGACCTATCCCGATGCAGCGGTGGGTGCTGGAGCACCCGTGTGGAGACCCCTGCCAGTGCTGAGATGCTTACACACTCACTGATTCGGCTTTCATCCTGCAGTCGGTGTCATTGTGTGTGTTTTGTGAGATGGAGGAGGACTTTGTGGATTGGTGTCGGACATATGGATTAATGTTGGACTTGTGGGCTTGGGCAGCACTGGGTTGGGATGTTTTCTTAATGTATACTTACCTTTTATATAAAACTCTCTCTTATGCATATGAGTTTCTGTGGATTTGTTTCCCTAGTTTTCCCAGACTTACCCACCTGTAGGTGAAAAGAAGTTTTGTCTCATTCCTTTTAATGTGCTACTTCACACTTGCAATCCACCTCCTTTCTGGTGGAAACTTTCTGTCCCCCAAACTGTCAATACTCAAAAGGCAGAGTGTATAGATTCTCCCTAACTTTTCCTCTGAATCCAACCCCCACCCCACCCCACCCTCGGCAAGGTTGGCTTTTTGCACCTTTTATTGCAATAGAAATATCTGAGGCTTTGGCCAGATCAAAGGTGTGTCTGCTTTCCTGTTGTCAAATGCACGTAGGAGTTCAAAGAAAGAAAGCTTCCGTGTCGACACACTGCCTGGGAGGTTAGTGCATTCCATGTCTGACTTTCAGGGTGGGAAAGCTGGGGCGCTTGTCACTGTTTTACAGATTCCGAGAGTCCATTCCTTTCTAGTGGTGTCCAGCTTTTTAAAGAGCACCAGAGGGTTTTTTTCTTTTCAAGGAGTGGGATTTTTAAAAGGCTTACATTCCTTTCTGTGTGTAAGCATAGGAGGATTTCAGATAGTTCAGAAAATTAAAACAAAACAATGACTAACTTAGCAACCACTACTCCCAAAATGATATACTGTATATGCTCGTGTATAAGCTGAGTTTTTCAGCATAAAAAATGTGCTGAAAAACTGGGGTTTGGCTTATGCACGGGTCAGTGGTACCCCAGCGAGGTGTAACATCTTGAGGTGATTGCCCTTCCTCCGCTGTTCATTCAAAGCCCCCGCTGACACTGCAGGGCTTCGAATGTTTGTTTACTCAGATCTAACCAATCACAGCGTCCTATGACATGGACGGCTCCAATTCGCAGAAGCACCCGTAGTGATTCACTTACGCCGGCAGCTGAACTGGTAAGGATGTGTCTGTGGCTGCGGGCCGTCTCTCCCCTCTGGTCTCTGTGTTAATTCACATCCTGCATTTCCCACCCTGGGCTTACCTTCGAGTCAATCAGTTTTTCTGGTTTCCCAGGCAATAATTAGGTACCTCGGCTTATACTCGAGTATATACGGTATTTTGTGTGTATGGTAGTGTATAGACACCACAAAGTGTAAGGCGTACCTTGGTGCAGTGGTTTCTGAACGCACTGTTGGGGACATTGATGGCCTTCTTTGAACTGTGCAGCCAGGCTCACCTCCTTCTCCAGGTCGCTGCTCCCTCGGTCATACAACCTGCTGACCTGAAAGGCTTGGCTCCAGGGTTTCAAGTCGCCACAGCTGTCACTTTGATCTCCTGGACATTTTAAAAGCGCGTCATGCTCACCACAACAGACTCTTTTTTTTAAATTAGGTTTTAAGACTTCAGAGATATTTTTGGCCTAAGATTAAAAGATTATGTCGGGGCAATAGTTTAGGGGGCTCATCTAGCTTCCAGAGCTCTCGGAAGTCTAGAGTCTAGGAGAATGTGAAATTCTGTACTGTATTCCCCCCCCCCCCCCGCCTTTGATCAGCATTCTTCTATGGAATCTGTGGCCAGTAAGGGTGGCTCTTCTGCCCTCATGGTAATGGAGGCAGTTGTTCATCGAGCCAAATAGCTACATAGGCCAGATCCTACTCCTATTTGGGGTTCTCTCCTTCTCCTGTTGCTTCAGCCAAAGAGAGATCGTGTGCCGTGCCGGGGATGGCCAAGTGTAAGCTTTTAAGACCCAACGCTAGCATGGGACAAGGAGGTAGAACTGAAGCATTAAATACCTTATTATGCCACGCCCCCCCCCCCCCCCCCCGGGATGTCTCCTGAAACTTAAACTTCAGAAGCAAGGAGCCAAATCCTACGAGGGTTTGAGTTCTGTGTAAGCAGACGCAGCAGCTCTTTTGTTGCTGCTGTACGTATCTCTCTCCTTCACCTTTGGCCAGTTAACCTTTTACAGGTCTACAGCTGATTAACAGCAGTTACCACAGTGGACCATGTAGCCCTACCCTCATCAAAGTGGTATTTCCATCACCACTCACCATCTCCCATCCTCCCTCCTCCCACTCCCAGTAACCACTTTGTTCTCTATGTATTTGCCTAGTGTCGTGAGTATGTATTCTGCTCGGGGTCAGCAGTTCAAAACCATCAGCAGCTCCTCAGGGGAAAGATGAGGCTTCCTATTCCCGTAAAGAGTTGCAGTTGTTCTACCCTGTCCCGTAGGATCACAGGACTGACTCGACGGCAGTGAGCTTGGTTTTGGTTTTTGACTTTCCGTGTAAGTTGAGGTCTGACAGTATTTGTCCCTTTGTGATTGGCTCACTGCACTCAGCATGATGTCTGCGAACGCCACCACGCTGTAGCGTGTCTGACGATGGCATTTCAACTGCCAGCCGAGTCCTGTGTGCCTCGTTTTGTTTATCCCTCCATCTGTTTGTGACCTTCAAGAGGGTCTCCACCTTTTGGTTAGTGTGCATCAGCACTGCAGCAAAGGTTGCATGGCATAAAGTTCCTCATGCAGCCGTTGATTCGTATTTTCTCATGTGTACCTGGCCTTTCTGCTATTAGGGATCTAGTATGTTTTTTATTTTCCCCCCAAATAGTACCTGGGTGAACATTGTCCTACATAAATATGACTTCCTTCAGGTGTATTTCTGGTCATTGATTTCCTGGTCTCGAAGGCTTGGTGGTTTTTAAATCACTCTGTCTCCACCATCACTATCTCTTCGGTTAAACATTTCCTTAAATGAATGTCATAAAGGTGACCAATTCTTGGTCAGCTTATGTAGAGTCATGAAGTTAATGACAGGGAGGACCTGATGTTTAGTGAGTGTGTCAGGAGTGACTAGAGAAACAAATTCATAGACACTCGTGTGTATAAGAAAGAGGTCTATATCAAAGAGCAATTGTATATTGAGAAAGCATCCCAGCCCAGTCCAGATCAAGTCCATAAATCTGATATTAGCCCATAGGTCTGATACCAGTTCATGAGTGCCTCTTCAGAGTCATGCCTATTCAGGTGATGCCGAGTGCAGGAAGATCATAGGCTGGTGGGTGGGAAGTCTTGTGGATCCAATGGTGGTGGAAGCATCTCAGTGCTGCCGTGGGTCTCCACGTGGCTCCTCCAGCTCCAGGACTCTGGCTCCAACAGCATAGCTCCATGTGTCTTGTCAACAGGAACGTCTCACAGGGAGAGAGTCTGTGTGTATGGCCTCCAGTGAGCTATTTATCTCCATGGCACCCACAAATGAGGTGATCAAGCTGCAACCTGATTGACAGGCTAGACTCCACCCCTCTGCAAGTCGACACCTGATGATGTAACAGCCACAGGGTGTCAGTAGTAGAGTTAGTTCATGGGTGAAATGATCTTACAAGGGCCTGATGTTTTGGGGGCTCGACTGTTGTTGGATATCTCACTTTAGATCCAAGATTGCCATCTCTGTGTTTCCCCTCCATGCCTGCTGCATGTCTCGTTGATGACTGTGATCCATGAGGTGTCCCTGGATGCTCATGCCTCCAGCTACTGGGGAGTGCTGGGGCCACCCAGGGTGGCACCCACATTTCATCCTGGGTAATGGGCTAGAGCACAAGACTTTTTCATGGCCTGGCGAGACGCTGAGTCATTTATTATTATTGTTATTTTCCTGAAAAGGGGGCTGTAGGCCATCGACGTTTGTGAGCATGTGCACTAAGGAAAGGTTGGAGGATTGAGTTCCCCTCCAGGTCACTCTGAAGAAGGTCCCACTGCCCGCCTCTTAAAAACCCTATGAGCACGCCTCTGCTCCAGCATGAGCTGGGATGCCCTGGGCGGGTAACTGGGTCTTCTTGGTGGTTGAGAATGAAGAAAACATCAGCCACTGAGCATGCCCCCAGACACTTGAGCCTCTCCAGTTGCCCTACATGGTACAGACTCTTCCCCTCGTTTTCAAACGAGAAAGGGAAAAGTGAGAGTTGTAGATAAAGACGCAGTGTGGAGTCTTTGGCAGACTCCTATTGGTGAATCACAGCGTAGACCATTGGGATTTTGGAGTAAAGTCTTGCCATCCTCTGCAAACAAATACTCCTCCTTTGAAAAACAGCTGTTGGCCTGTTACTGGGCCTTGGTGGAGACTGAACGCTTCACCATGGGCCACCAAGTCACCATGAGGCCTGAACTACCTATCATGAACTGGGTATTGTCTGACCCACGTAATCATAAAGTTGGACGTGCGCAGCAACACTCCATTGTTAAATGGAAGTGGTATATACGAGATCGGGCCAAAGCAGGACCTGAAGGGACAAGTAAGCTGCATGAAGAAGTGGCCCAAATGCCAACAGTCTCCACTCCTGTCACATTGCCTCCTTTCTCCCAGTCTGCACCTATGGCTTCCTGGGGAGTTCCTTACCATGCTTTAAGTGAAGACCAAAAAAGTCATGCTTGGTTTACGGATGGCTCTGCACGATATGCAGGTGCCACTCATAAGTGGACAGCAGCAGCACTACAGCCCCTTTCTGAGATCTCCTTAAAGGACAGTGGTGAAGGGAAATCTTCCCAATGGGCAGAACTTCAAGCAGTGCACCTGGCCGTTCAGTTTGCATATTAGGAAAAATGGCCAGATGTGAGATTATATACTGATTCATGAGCTGTGGCTAATGGCTTGGCTGGATGGTCAGGGAACTGGAAGGACCTTGATTGGAAAATTGGTGACAAGGAGGTGTGGGGAAGAGGTATGTGGATGGACCTCTCTGAATGGGCGAAGAAAGTAAAGTTAATTGTATCTCACATGAACGCTCACCAAAGGATTACCTCTGAAGAGCAGGACTTTAATAATCAAGTGGATAAGATGACACGCGCTGTGGAGACTGGTCCTCCTCTTTCCTCTGCCACCCCTGTTATTGCCCAATGGGCACATGAACAAAGTGGACATGGCGGCAGGGATGGAGGTTATGCATGGGCACAGCAACATGGACTTCCACTCACCAAGGCTGACTTGGCCACTGCCACTGCTGAGTGTCCCATTTGCCAGCAACAGAAACCAACATTAAGTCCAAGATATGGGACAATTCCTCGGGGAGATCAACCAGCAACTTGGTGGCAGGTTGATTACATAGGACCACTTCCATCATGGAGGGGACAGCGTTTTGTTCTTACTGGAATAGACACCTACTCTGGATATGGATTTGCCTTCCCTGCACGTGATGCTTCTGCCAAAACTACTATTTGTGGACTTACAGAATGCTTCTTCCACCAGCATGGCATCCCACATAGCATTGCTTCAGATCAAGGAACTCACTTTACAGCAAATACAGTGCGGCAGTGGGCCCATTCCCACGGAATCCACTGGTCGTATCATGTTCCTCATCATCCTGAAGCTGCCGGCTTGATAGAACAATGGAATGGGCTCCTAAAGACACAATTACGGTGCCAACTAGGTGGCAACAACTTGCGGGGCTGGGGCAGTGTTCTCTAGGAAGCTGTATACGCTCTAAACCAGCGGCCAATATATGGTGCTGTGTCTCCAATAGCCAGAATTCATGGGTCCAGGAACCAAGGGGTGGAAGCTGGAGTGGCACCACTCACTATTACTCCTAGTGATCCCCTTGCAGCATTTTTGCTTCCTGTCCCAGCAACCCTGTGTTCCTCAGGCCTGGAGGTCCTGGTCCCGAAGAAAGGAACTCTCCCACCTGGAAACAGCACGGATTGGCAACTGGGAGCTCTCAAGCCTTGAAGGACTGCTAGTGTCTCACTGCTTTATAATTTAACTGTTAATTTCTTATATTATCTGTCTGTATATAATTTAACGGTTTATTTCTTAAATATATATCTATCTTTATAAATATATTTATATATAATTACTAGCCATCTGGTTTGTCTCTCCAGAGAACCCTGTCCAATACAATGAGGAAGCAGATGTTCAGAGTTGGTCCATTGCCCTAATGCCAACGTCACACGGGGAAGGGTAGGAGTAGCAGGATCTGATCCCTGCTGGGCCAAGTTCAGGCCCTTTCTTTTTCCAATGCGATCTCCTCAGCCCTCACCCCACCCACACCCCCCTCATTTGGAAAGGTCTCACCTAGGCACTCACCTATGCTGAGCCTCCGTAGGTGATCCTCTCATCTTTAACTGATCCATTTACTTCCAGACGTCAGGCCGTGAGTGCTTCTGGCAGTTTGCCTGCACACACCAAAGTCTATCTTTCCAACGTCTGAGTCGATGATGCCCAAAATGAAGTGCCTCGGAGCCAGATTTGGACTCATGGCCACTGGAGAGGACAGGGTAGAACTGCCCCTGTGGGTTTCAGAGAGTCACTCTTGACCAGAGTAGAGAGCCCCATCTTCCTCCGGCAGAGCTGCTGGTGGTTCTGAATCTATAACCTTGCGGTTAGCGGCCCAGTGGGTAACCACTGTGCCACCAGGCCTCCTGTCTGCGGGGTAGAACTCTGCTCATTGGTGTTTTCCAGGATGGTGGTCTTTCAAAGGTAGATCGCCAGTCCTTTCATCTGGGGTGTCTCCGAGGGGGACTCAGCCTGTCAGTCCTCACATGGCCCAGGGACTCCTGAGCCATCCCACACGTGCTCTTATGAGGCACCTGGGACAAGGTGTTTCCTTTTACTTAGTTGGCTCAAGTCTCCGTTAGTCTGCACAGCATGCTGCTCAGGATTTGGAAAATGATAACCAAGGGGAATGGTTATGAAGGAGAGGAGTAACATGGATGTGAGTGAGGCAGACCAGGAAAAGAGAGAGAGAGAGAGAGAGAGAGAGAGAGAGACAGAGAGAGAGACAGAGAGACAGAGAGAGTGTTTTTTCAGCTTCACCAAAGGCAGGTTCAGAAAAAAGACTAGCACAGGCCTCCCGGGTTACCAGCGTCCGACTTCTGTGTGACCCGGAGGCATGGACGATCCTGCAGAGCCTAGGGAGAGCTGGAGAGACATTAGCTACCTGCCCGCAGCCCTCCTGGCGCTCCTGCTTACCTGTTGCGTTTCCCTGCCCTTGCACACGCTCACCTTTCCTTGAAAGCAGTGTTTGACCTCTCGCTTGGCCTTACGCAGGTGAGGACTGTTTTAAAGGGTTATAGTAACCAATGGATGGCACTCAGCATCCCTGGGTGCTCTTTGCTCGTTCCCATGAAAATGCTTCCGAGTGAAATTGCGTACAGGTGACCATTCAAGAGCATAACTTAAGAGAAGCCTCCAGGATTCAAACATCCCCCACCCCCCTCCCCAACATCTCTGAGCATATGTTCAGTGACCAGGGGACTTAGATAGGCACCAAAGGGCTTAAGGTGCAGACGGTTTAGAAAGAATACCTGTGGGTATCTAGTCAGTCCCACATCTGCTCCACGTTTCAATGGGGCTCACCGTCGCCAGCCCAGGCCTGGCCTTGAATAGGTGCTTGATTAGTGGTGCAGGGCCGACCGTCAGTTTTGCACTCCATGATTCAGACATGTTTTATTTCAGCTCGGCCAGTGCTGTCCCCTCCATGTAACCTCACCCCTCCCTCCTCCTCTCTGGCCTTCCTGTCTCCGCTCCTCTTCCTTCTTCCCTTGCTCTTCTGGAATTTATCCTTGGGTAAATGCTGCCCTTCCGAAGGTGTGCCTGCCTCTCTAGCATAGTTCCCTGTATAGGCCTGCCCATGATGGCTGAGAATTGAGCCTGGTGCTAAATTCAGTCCCAAATCTCCGCAGGGCAAGTGAAAGCTAGTGCCGAGTGGGAGCCTTTTTTTTTTTTTGCCAAGGGCCATTGGATATTTATGATGTCATTGGAGGGCCACCCTGGTTCCACGGTAACATCATTAACTCACCGCTCAGGTGGGGGCAGGAAAGGCTTGTCTTTGGTGAGGTGTCTGATGTTATGGGCGATTTCTCGGGCTTCAGATGGTCCGAGACAGTCCCCACCCCTGGTCTAAAGCCTTGGGGGCTCCAGGGGGCTCTGCCCTCCCAGTCAGCCTGGTTTCTTTTTCAGTTTGGGGTTCTGGTTCCCTCATAGCGGCCCTGAAGAGGGTCTCTGGGAGTGTACATCGTTAGGACGGGCAGGCAGACGGCCTCCTCTTTGCTCCCGGGGGCGAGGGGATATGTTTGAACAGTTGCCCTTGAGGTGCTCAGTGCAGTGTCCAACACGCAGGACCACCAGGGATCCTTTCAACCCCTCTAACTGACACAACTGTTTCCAGGACCCCAAACAGAAGCCGAGAAAGCCTGGCGGTGGCGGCACAGCCCCTTACCTTCCATGAGCCAAGGGGAGCCACGACCCCTCCTTGGTATTGGAGCGATGATGAATGCCCTCAGGTTTTGGGGAGGCTAGAGTCTCAGGAAGGGATCGACAGAAGCTTCATGCCGTGTGTGTGCCGGCTGGCAGGGTGTCCCATGGAGCAGAGCCCCCCCCCCCCCCCACAGCCTCTGTCCCTTTCCAGGCGACACAGCCCACAGCCCTCTTCCTCCCGGATCAAACCAAATGCCAACGGGGCGTGTCTTTTCTTCCTCTCCCGTTCCCCTCGGAGGAGGAGGATGCTTGGCAATCAGTCCTGTGCAGACTGACCACGTTCCTCTGCAGGCTTGTTCGGAGACAAAACTAGGACATAGGTGGGGACTGACGGGACAGCTCCGCTCGCGTCTGTCCGCCTCTCACTGGGTTTCAAGGGCAGGCAAGAGAGCCCGATGGGAGAGGGGTTGTTTGAGTTTCGGGCTTGTTTATGCTCTGACGCATCTTATAGGTCACTTGCTGGTCCCAGGACTGAGTGAGTGGCCCATGCAGTCCTCCAGGTTGCCAGGTGCAAGCTCAGACCACAGAGCTGCTGATGGGCTTCAACTGTCCACGGAGAATTGATTGGAATTTTCAATAAGGAAACTTAGAGAGCCCCGGTGGTGTCGCGGTTGTGTGTTGGGCTGTGATCCGCGAGGTCAGCAGTTCGAAACCACCACCTGCTGCTCCTCAGAAGAAAGATCGGGCTTCCTACTTCTGTGAACAGTTACAGTCTCGGAAACTCGCAGAGATCGTTCCACCCGGTCCTGTTGGGTCACAGGGAGTTTTGTTTCGTAATTGAGACTCAGGGCATGACGGAGAGAACTTGCCTGCAGTCGTCCATGGATCACAGAGCTCTTTTTTGATGAACCTGTGCATGTAGGAACTGGAACCCGAATAGCAATACTTTTTCAAACTTACGTTTGTTTCGTTTCTCTCTCTCTCTCTCTCTCTCTCTCTCTCTCTCTCTCTCTCTCTCTCTCTCTCTCTCTCTCTCTCTCTCTCTCTCTGAAATAATTGAACTCGGTTTGCCAAGTCTGGAGGACTTTAGAGCCCACATTGATCTCCGTAGCGTCAGTGTCTTACAACCTGGGCTTCTCCCTGAGACTGTGAATCCTTTATAAGTGGGCACCTTGACACCCTCGTTCTCTAATCCTAATAGCACACTCACCTGGGACCTGGAGAAGAAAAAACACCCAAAAAAAAAGCCAAATTCACTGCCATCGAGTTGGTTTGGACTCTGCAGGGGAGGGTAGACCTGCCCCTGTGAGCTTCTGAGACTGTACATCTCTACGAGAGCAGAAAGCCTCATCTTTCTCCCTCAGGGTGCGCAGCAGGTTCGAACTGCTGATCTTGGTGCATCACCCACACTACACTACCACACTCCTTCCTGGTTCATTAGTAAGTGTGAAAATGCAGAGGAGGGGTTTATGAGCATCCTGATGTTTACAGTGAGCAGGATCACCCTGCCGTCGGGTAGACCGACTGGCTAGTAGTCCCTTGTCTTACAGCAAGGTGGTGTGATCTGGGACTCCAACAACAGGCCTTTTGGCTCCTGGTACCTGCTTCTCCATTCCATGCTGGGGTGGCTTATTCAGAGCCCCGTCCTTTAGAGAGGCAGTCATGCACTCCTCCCCTCCGCTGCTTCTTAGAATGGATTAAAAATAGCCCTTTACGTTCTCTTTTCTTCTAGTTATCAACTGCCTGTCCACTCGGTTCCTTTTCCCGTTGATATTGGGCATGTGGCCTGGATTTTCTTTCTCCCTTTAACCAGGGGCCCGTTCCCTTGTGAGTCGTACCCCAGACCGCCAGAGGTTTCTTGCTCTCTTGATTTTCCCTGGTCCCATCCAAGACACGGGTTCTCCTCCCTGGAGACTGGGCACCTTTAACCCAGATCTGGGCCCTGGAGCACAGGTATGCTGGGGCTGGGCAGAGTGCTAGCCTCACTGGGTCACTTTCTTAGTGTATGGCCGGATCAATGCCAGGCCGGCTTCGAGCAGCAAGTGACCTTGAGTCTCCCCCCACACATGCGGAGCTGACCAGAGCTGGCTATGGAACCTGTCAGCAGCTTTGCAAGTTTTTTTTTTCTTTCTTTTACTCACGACCCGTTTGTCTCAGTGCCCACTTTGTTCTCGGTTGCTGCTCTGCACCGGCACAAATATACCCGGAACCAGGAAGACACCTTATATTCCAGAAACCCGGACATACCTGTATCTCCCAATCCCTGACTACTTTACCTTATATGGACTCAAAACAGCCCAGTCACATGGTCTCTGGCCATATAAGCACCACCCCTGTAGACTGGGGCGCGACTCCCCTGCCCAGACACTGTGGACCATGGGACTTCGCCCAGGCTGGGTTTTTCTCCCTAATAAAGCCTGTTTGCTCTAATTCGACTGATTTGGTCTCTGGCGCCTCTGACTACCTTATATACTTAGCAGAGCTGGAAGTTGTGTCTCTTTCTAAGGCAGCAGTTCTCAACCTGAGGGGTCTTGACTCCTGAACGTCCCTCTCACGGGGGTCGCCCGATTCATCACAGTAGCAAAATGACAGTGATGAAGCAAAAACGAAAATGATTTTATGGTAGGGGGTCACCACCACATGAGGAACTGTATGAAAGGGTCTCGGCATGAGGAAGGTTGAGAACCGCTGCTCTAAGGCCAGGACACCATGTTGGTATTCTCAGATTAACTCTGACTTCCCTGATCATGTCTTCTTTGGCTCTGAAGAAAAACATGGCACCCTGTTTCCTCTGTGAGGGGCCACCTTGAATTTTCCATCTAAGTCCTTTGGTTGTAAACCCGCCCATCTGGGGCTTTCTTTCCAGTTTCAGTTGTAAATGAACTGGAAGCATTCTGCCCATCGCCGACCCATGCAGGCGGCCCAGCGTTAGCCGGCTGGACTGCGGGAGTAAGCAGACTGCAGGTGTCTGAGGGCTGAGTGAGCCAGCAGTAATCAGTGGTGGTGGTTGAAGACTGATCAGGTGGCACCCTGGAACCTGTCCCCCCAAAGTCCCCTGGCTGTCACCCTGAGGAGTGCGGGCAGAGGAGAAAAAGGTGTGGAGGAAGTGCGGATTTGAAGCCAGCTGGGTTTACATCTGGGTAACCCCTCTGTGCAGCTGCGGGTGATTCGTTCTCTCCCCCTGAGCCTCCAGTGCAGGGTCCACTCTGAACTTGTGAAGCCCAGAAAGGTGCCCAGATCTTGGTTGTTTATAAAGGGTGTCCAGATGCTTCCTCAGTGCCTGTTTATAAAATTGGCTTTCCTTCCCCCACTTTCTTACAAAGTGAGTCCGATCAGGGCTGTTCCTTCTCCCCCTTCCCCTCACCACCCCTCCACCCCACCCTCCACCCCCACTCCCGCCGCCAGCCTGTCATTTTGCTCATTACTTTGAACTTGATGCCTTTGGATGTAATTATGCTGGGCAGAGCTTGCCAATGGCGTTTCTACCGCATTTCCCTCATTGTAACTGTGGAGACCGGGCATTCCTTTTCAGTGCTCTGACCGGCCTATTTCCTGTTTTTAAGGGATTTGAGTAATGGAGACGGTAGCAACTAACATTTCCGGCAGACTGACTCTGTCCCAGGCACCGTGCTCAGTCCTCTCCTCTGCATTGATTATGTGAAGGGGCCACTCAGCGACTGGGGAGGTGCTGTAATTCCTAACCACCCTCCCCACACCCCACTCCAAGCAGATGAGGACCCGGATGTCTTTGGGGACACAGGGATGGTGAATGAGTCAAATCTCAGGCGGCCTGACTCCAGCAGCCCAGGGCCTTAACTACTAGACTGCCCTGCGCACCATCTGTCAATCATCTATTCATAGCTACTCCTCATTCTCTTGTTAGAAGTTACGATCATGAGGTTCCTGCATCACACAGCTTTCCCTCCACCACTCACCTGGAGTTTGGCCTGCCCAGCGGTGCGGTGGAAGAAAGGCCTGGTGATGTACTTCACAAAGATGACAGCCAAGAAAAGCCTACGGGGCAGTGGGTTCATCAGGGTTGATGGCGAGGAGGGATGGTTGACACCCTTCAACATGTGGAGCTCTGTCAAGTTGATGTGTCGGGGCTCTTTACAGGGGCCCTGAACCACCTCCGAGGGGGCTCCTGGTGCACACACAACAGGTTATGTGTTGGGCTGCTAACTACAAGGTAAGCAGTTCAAACTCACCAGTTGCTCCGCAGGAGAAAGGTGAGACCTTCTCCTCCAGTGACAGTTTCCGGCCTCGTGAACCCACAGTGGCAGCCCTGGTCCTGTCCTGTCCTGCAGGATCGCTGAGTCAGAATCAATTAGAGGGCAGTGAGCTTGGTTTATGCGCTTCCGCTGACTTGCCTGTGCTGCTTTGAGAAGTTGGCATTTTCTGTTCCTTTACTCAGTGTTTAGTTTGCCAATGCCTCGTGGGTCACTTGTACTCATGGGAATGTTGGATTGTATTGCAGAGCATGGTGGTTTTCGGTGGCCCTTGATTACTGCCTTGCCTGTATGAGCACTGTGGCGCTGCCCACTAAGCACTGGACTGCTAGCTGCATGTTAAGTGGTTCAAACCCACCTCCCGCTCCATGGGAGAAAGAGGAGGCCAGGCTGCCTGCTTCTGTAAAGATGTACAGGCCCCCAACCCCGGAAGGTTTGCTGAGTCAGAATCGATTTGATGGCAGCAGATTTGGTTGGGGTTGATAACTTGGTAGTGTTGTGGGGTAAGCAGGAGGCTGCACACCTCAAGGTCAGTGGTTCAAATCCACCAGCCACCCATTGTGAGAATGGTGGGACTAGCTGCTCTGTAAATATTCACAGTCTTCGGAAATGCTTAGGAACTGGTTTAATCTGACTTACCGGGTCTCTATGAGTCAGAATTGAGTCTATGGCAATAGATTTTTAAAAGACACTTTATAATCATCTTTTTTAGGAATACCTTGAAGAACTTTAAGCAAACATAACCCAGAAATACCTTGTTTCACCAGTCTTTGTTCTACTACCTTTAGGAATGGTGCATCAGGGCAGTTGGGTGGTGTGGCAGTTACAGCATCTTCTGTCACCGTGTGAGGGCCTGTCAATCAGGCCATAACCAATGAGGCCTCCATGTGGGCATGGCCTTCTGAGGATTCTGGGAACTCCTGTCTTCCTCCCTGGAGGCAAGAGACACTCTCTGCTCAACAGTCCCGTTGATAAGCCTCGTGGAGGAGCCACAATGGAGACCCATGCCAGCGCTGAGATGCTTCTACCACCACTGGATCCCAAGACTTCCCGCCCACTGGCCTTTGATCTTCCTGCATTCAGCATCATAGTATGTGCTGTGTGAGTCTGTAGAAGAATTTATGGACTAGGATTAGACATATGGGCTAATATCGAACTTATGGGCTAATATCAAACGTATGGACTTGTTCTGGACTAGGCTGGGATATTTTCTTAATGTACAGTTGCTCATTTATATAAAGCTATTCTTATATGAGTGTCTCTGAATTTGTTTCTCTAGTCAAGCCAGACTTGCACAGGTGGTTTGCTGTGGGACCCAAGAAGGCCCCAGTCAGTGCCCGAGGGAGACATGATTAGACAGTGAAGGTAGTTATAAAACGAACTCACTGTCACGAGTGGGTTCCGACTCTTAGAGACCCAACAGGACAGGGTAGAGCTGTCCCGGTGGGCTATCCCCAACTGTAAACCTTCATGGAAGCAGAAAGTGCCATTTTTTCCAGAGGAGCTGATGGTGGGTTTGAACCCCCAACCTTGTGGTTAGCAGCCAGCTTATAACCCATTGTGCCATCAGGGCTCCTTAAGGGTAGGTTTAGGAGGACGAAAAATCAACCCTCAAGTTTAGTCCGGCGTTCTAGAAAACTTAGAATGTGCCCTTGAGTTGGAACTGAGAGGAGGGAGGGAAAGGCAGGATTGAGGAAGGAGAGGGAAGGGCACTGTGTTGTCGCTGTTTGGGCCAGGGAGGATTTGGGAGAGGAGGTGTCTTCTAGGGGGCAGGAAGACCGCCAGCTCAAATGTATTTCATAGAGACCCCGTTAGTAAGTGTGAAACAGGACTAAAGCCCAGCCTCTGGATGAGGGAGATCATCAGCACGAGGCCATCGTGGTGTCTAAAACATTCGTGTCATGTGACTCCTCGTAGAATAGAGAACAAAAGACATTCACCATAAAATCACTACTGATGGCAGATGGACCTGTGTCCCTATCGCAGGTGGTCCTTGGGAGCAGGAAAGGGACCCTGGTTGGGATACATATATTAGAAAGGGTGACAGCATGGGTGCAGGGCCCTCCGATCACCTTGGTTGGGTTATGGCTGCTGATCCTGGAGCCTGGGTACCCCTGTTTCCATTAAGGGTGAGCTCAAGCAAGTGGGACTGCCCTCTTCTTCCCAATAGTCTTTGCCTGCGGGCAAGATTTCTGCTATTCTGATTTATGGTCAGAATGAATCCTGTCATGGCTGAATGTCTTTCAAGCTCAGAATGTAAACTGGAGCCTTCTGCCAACCAAGTGCCTAGATTCAAAGCTCAAATGGAGGTGCCTTGGGGAGGAATGAGGGAGGGCAGGGGATGTGGGGGGGAAGGGAGGGATGTGCATTGGGTGACATGCCCAAGAGCCTCCCATTCCCACCCCCGCCCCTTCCATTTTCTACTTCTCTGTTAGCCTGTCTGCAGCCGGAGTAAGGGCAGGGTCAACGGGCCATCAGCAGCTCCTGTGTCCTGCAGACACCCGGTGTCCCTGTCTGCTGATGGCTGGGGCTGTAGTTTCGAACTTCCCTTCCCCGTTCTGTGCCCCGAGGCTGTAGCAGAATCTGGTGTCCCTGTCTGCTGATGGCTGGGGCTCTAGTTTCGAACTTCGCTTCCCCGCTCTGTGCCCTGAGGCTGTAGCAGAGGATTCTGGAGGATTCTTCCCGCTCCTCCATCTGATAGTGAGCGGGGAGTAGTAAGCCTGCGTTCCACAAGGGGACAAATCTGCCCACACAGTGTCTGGGCGGGGCCGTGTGTGTCAGAGATTGACTTGTGTTTCTCCCAATCCAGGGTGGTGTCCGGACCCTTCTATCTGTGGCTGGCCCATCATAGGAAATGGCTTTGTCTTGTTAGGCTCCTGAGATGCTTATCGGAGTAGGGCGTGTCCTCAATCCCTTCTCTTCTGAGTGGACCGGACACCCCAGAGAAGCAAACCGGTGGAGGGGGGTGATGGACGCTGAGGTCATTAACCAAGTCCTCAAGCCGAGAAACTACTAGGCCCTGGGCTGAAAACACAAACAGGGGCTCTCCCTACTACAGCCAGCGCCCGGGTCTGGATGGTGAGAAAAGGAATTTCCGTTCTTTAAAGCTGCCCACTGTGGCATTTCTTTCACAGCAGCTCCAGGAAAAGGAGTCAGGCAGGTGGCTGCATCTCGGCCACGCATGCTGAAGAGGCCGTCTGCTCAGTTAGGGATTTACAGCCTTGGAAACCCTGTGGAGAGCTGCTGTGAGTTAGAATAGACTCAATGGCAGTGGGCTTGGGGGTCTCTGTGTCTGTCTGTATGTCTAATTACTTACCCATCTACATACCCTCTAAGAGTCTTGCTAGCTAGTGCCTTCACTTGGAGGGGTGGGGTGGGAGGAGGGGGCTGTTAGAAATGCAACATCCTGGGCTTTCCCCCAAGCTTGCTGACTGAACCGGCAATTGAACCCAGTTCTCAGCTGATCTTTAAGCAGGGGGTTCCTGCTTGGAAAGCGCTGCCCCAAGGGGCCTACCCTCATGTCTGGTCTTTGGGGATCATGGTATGTTACTTGGAAGATAAAAGGGAAACGGTTCCCCTGTTTGGTCTCTTCGGAAGGAGGGTAAAGAGACCTTTCATTACTACTGCTCACGAGCAACTCTTGAGTAGAGAACCAAGGGGGAAAATTCAGTCAAGGCCACTGACACCAACAGAAACGTTGCCAATGGCCCTCTAGAGAATTCCAACTCTCCACAGCCCCATAGCACAGCACCGAACTGCCCCACTGGGTTTCCAAGGTTCTAATTGGCCCACAGGTGGGCTGCCTGGCCTCTCTCTTCTGCAGAGTTGGGGTAGGTTTTGGATCTTCCAGCCTTGCAGAGAGCAGCTGAGTTCTTTAACTACCACACACCAGAGCTCCTTCACAGATAACTTTCAGCAGAGATTCTCTTAAGTAGCTTTGTTTTCGGGCACTGGTGATTCAACCCACAGTGGGCATTTGGCAGTGTCCTCCTGATGGTGCTGTAGTTGATGTCAAATTGAAATGCGTTTTGGATGTCTGGCTGGTGGGGAGACAGTGAAGGAGGGGCTCCTGGCCAGGGACAGAACTGGTCCCAAATGTCCTTAGTGCTCAGAGAGGGAGAGTGATTCGGGGACGGAATTTTACCCTTTATGGCATCTAAATACCTCATCACCTGGTGCCTCATCTGCACTTGTAATTTTAATGAAATATCATAAACACACCAAACACGTAGGTGCCGGCCACCTGGAACTGCCGGTGTCATCATTATGTGGAGGGTGCCAACTGTAGGGGCAGTTTTCACAGCAGTATTCCTGAGGCTGGGGAAACCCCCCCCCCCCATTAGTATGATGCAAGTGGATTTTCCACAAGTTTGAGTAAAATCGACAGTATTTTCACAGAACGTCTCCACTTCCTAAGTAATTTACATTTCCTTTCTGGTGTGGTACCAGACGTTACTAGCTTGTCTTTGGAAAAGATGCCCTGAGTCAGTCAGGTCCAAGTCATGAGTAACAGAGGCAATGTGGCCACGATAGGGCAGAGTCTGCTCTCTGTAGTGATCTGCAATGGAGCCCGATAAATCCCCCCTTCCGCTTATTGGAGGTGGTAGAGCTCCTGAGCCTAATGCTCTCACCACCCCTTCCCGCACCCTCTTTTCCCTCTGCCGGACACCCCTTAGCCTGTGCCCCAGCATCCTTGGAAGGCATTTCCTCCCTCTCAGCATCATTTTTTTTCACAGCCGGCTAGTTTCTATGGCAACCATTAGATTGAAAGCTGAGTTGCGAGCAGCGAGGCAAGGCTGGAGTGGGGCCGCCGCCCGCCCGGTGGTGGTGTGTGTCCCTGACGTCACCCTCCTCCAAGCATGGGATAGGACAGATCTGGCTACTCCCATCCAGGGCCGCTGTCCCGTGTGCTGCTGGATGAGCGCGGCCGCCTGGGTCCCCATTGCTCTGCAAAGTGTGGCCCCTTTCCACACCTTCCACATGCCCCCTGGGTGCCTCCTGCCGCCCCCTTAGCATTTTTCTTTTGCCCATCCTCTCCTGTTTCCGCTCCAGACGGTCATTAAGAATGCAGAGCCCCCTTCGGGCATTGCTAGGGGCGCTCTCCTGCCCGGCGGCAGCGGCGTTGGCGTTGTGGGAGGGCAGGGAGGCATGGCAGCGCCTCATTTGATGTGGACAGCGCCCCGGAGTCCGCGCGCGGGCCTCTGCAAGGAGACTGACTATGCAGAAATTTATCGAGGCGGATTATTATGAGCTAGACTGGTATTATGAAGAATGCTCGGATGGTAATTATGGCGTCCTGCAAAATAGGTCGGGGATATGTAGGGACAGTGCCTTCCTCCTCCGAGGGGAGGGGTGGGTGGTGCCCCGGAACCCCTCCTGGGGAGACGGGCAGGAGGCGGGGGCACGAGCCGGTGCGGGCGGGCGCGGGCTCTGACCGTTTGGACACCAGCGGGTGGAGGAGACGGTGGGCAGCTAGAGCTCTGTACAGCGGAGGCTCCTTTGCGGTGGGTAGGTGAGTGCTTCGCGTCTTTCTCCCAGGGGAAGGTGAGCCGCGCTGCTGGCGAGCGCCGGCATTCCATCGGATGGATTGCGCTCTCGGGCCTTGCCTCGGAGCTGCGGCTGCATGCGCGCGTGCTTGCGCGCCTGCGAGCATCGCCTCGCCTCCCCTCGCGTTGCCTCGCCATTCGTCCTCTGTGCTGTAGGAGCCCAGGGGAAACCAGGGACCCGGAGAGTGTATTCGGGAGGGAGCTTTCAGACTGGGAAGAAGGTGCCCTTTTCTGAGTCTGGGTTTGGCCTGGGAGAGGCCAGAGGGCGGTGCTTCCCGAGCAGGTGAAGCTGAGGGATTTTGCTGGAGGAAGATGGAGGCGGGTGGGGTGCTGGAAGGGCGGGGGTACCGGAGGAGGAACCCTTCTGTGAAGCCAGTGGGCTGGGGAGGGACGGAGGGTGTGGCACCTTCCAGAGGAGTCCAGGAAGGCTAAGTTGTACTGCTGAGCAGGCCCTTTGGAAGGTTAATAAAAACAGCCCTGAGGTGCAAACCCCACAGGGGCCCACCTGGACATGGTGAATGACACAGTTCACCTGTCATCTTGGAGATATTCTTCAAAATGGCTCTGGTCACCTAAGCCTTTGTCCAAAAAGAGTACACAGTCTATGTGCTTTGGGGTGATATGCTTTCCCCCCACCAGCCCCGCACGGTCCACTAATGGGCTGGGTAACTGCCTTCTAATTGACTCTGGACCTGCCAATTGCTTGACCATGACTGTATTTGATTAACTTGAATGATGCAACCGACCGGGAGCTGGCCTGGTTAGTCAGCTGAAGAAGCACACAGTTGTTTCCTGACCTGAGGATTCCTTCCTGGACCTCTGGAGACTGGAGGGGGCCCCAAGAGGCTGTCTCAGGGGTGGTGTTGGCATGTCCTAAGGATCTCCCAAGGCAGTGGCCCCCTGTCTGCCCCCGCCCGGCGCCTGCCCCAGCCCGCGCATGAAATGAAAACAGTGCCAAGATGTGCTTACAGGTTCTGTGCATTTCTCAAGTATTGATGGCCGTGGGCAGCTCCCAGCGCCCGCCTGGGAAAGGCTGTGCAAATTCTCCTTTTCGGAACTCTTCATCCTTGAAGAGCGTTCCCCGCCGTTAGCCAGTTCCAAGACAAGAGAGCCCTCCTGCCCCTTGAAAACCCATCTTTGACCTCGTCTAGTTTCCGGGTGTGTGTTGGGGGGGGGCGGATCTGTGGCTTGTGGGGCCCTCGGGGACTCTGCAGAGTAAGGAAGTAAAACCATCCTCAAAGGATCGTCATCAGGATCCTTGGTGGCAGGCGAGGGCCTTCACAGGGCCCAGGAGCCCGCTGGGCGGGGCCGTGGCTCAGAGAGATGACATCTGAGAAAGGGGGAGGAAGGTTCCTTACTATCTTGACCTAATTGCCACACAAGCCAGAGCTCTTCACACCCTCCCTGTGGAAATAAAGCCAGACACTCACCATGGTGGAGGGGAGGGTGAGAGGAGACCTGCTCGTCCCTGGGTGCCTGTCCGAGGAGGGATTCTCTTTCCTGGCAGTTCACTGGCGTCTTTGGGCCCAGAGACACCTTGATTTCTCTTCCTTCAAGAGCAAGGGAGGATGGACGAGGAAGAGGCTCAGCTGACTGAGGGTAAATAAATATTGATTTCTGTGGTCTTCTGAGCATGTATTGATCAAAACTCTTGCCCTCTACCCTCCTCCCATGTTGGACGAAGGAGAGAAAAGGCTGTTGGCATTGAATTTGCTGGGTAGACTGGCAGTTTCCCAATCCCATTTAAATGTAGGTGCAGGACAGAGGAGGCAGGGATCCGGAAGCCCAACAGTAATCCGGTCCTGCTGGTTGAGGAGGAAATCTTCAAAGGTGTGGGGGTGGGGTGGGGATGGGATTTTAAAGTCACTGTAGCTCCTTCTTTAGACATTTCTAATTTTGAATTGTGCTTTTCCCTGGGTTCAGGCTAGTTAACCTTGAAAAGACAACCCTGGCCCTCCCGTTTATCTTTAACTAGATACATGACGGATTAGTTCTTTAACTTCTCTGCCCTGGCCTCCCTGCAAGGCCCTTTGTGGTTCAAAGGGTGCCCTGCTGACTTAAAGGGTGGCAGTTCAAGTGTGCTTAGAGGTGCTGTGGGTGGAGAGATCTGGCTCTCTGGATCTCTGAGGTCTGGTGATTTTAGTGGTCACAAGTTGGGCTGCTAACCCCAAGGTAAGCAGTTTGAAACCACCTGCCAGCTCCACTGGAGAAAGGGTACCGTTCTACCCTGTCCCACAGGGTCGCCATGAGTCAGAATTGACTAGATGTCAGTGGGTTTATCTGTATCTGATAAACTTAAAGCCAGAGAGCAGCAAGAAGCAGATCTGCCCTGGATGGCACACACGGAGTTGCCGTGAGTTGAAATCTATTTGGTGGCAGTGGGTTTGGTTTGGTTTTAGTTTGTTCGGGGGACCCCACTGGCGAGGGAGGAAGCCAAGTAGGGGCAGGTCCCCTGTGTGACATTGTCTCTCCTCATTTTTCGCTTGAATTGTTAATAGACTTTACATTCGAACAACAAAGGTGAGTCAGATGTCTTGAAAAAGATGTGGAATCATCATTTTAGAGTTACTGACTCACCGGTGGAAGCATTTGCAGTTCAAAGCAGTCTGTACCAATGGAAATACAGACAGCAGGCAATTAGGGCCACTCTCTGAAAGTTGGAATTGAGAGGTCCCTGCTGCTTGTTCTTCCACACTCAGGAGAACTTGAGTTGAGGTTGACTAATAGGATCCCTTTCGGGGCCCTGGTGGTGTAATGGTTAGGAGTCCGACCACTAATTGCATGGTCAGCAAGTTGAAGCCACCAGCCGCTCCGCACGAGAAAGACGGGGCTTTCTAATCTCCTACAGCTTTACAGTGAGGGCACTTCCACCCCGCCCCCTAGGGCCGCCCCAGGTCAGAATCCACTATGGCAGTGAGCTTGTGGGCATTATTTTTGGTTTGCTTTGTTCCTTTTTTGAGAGAACAGCTGCCCTGCACCAGTTTTAAGATTCTTGGTGACTGCTAATCACAAGGTCAGCATTTGAGTTTTCTCTGCAGGAGAAAGATGACGCTTTCCACTCCTGTAACGATTCATAACCTCTGAAACCCACAGGGCCACTTCTGCTCGGGATCAACCCAATGCCGGCCATGCTTCTTCCCTATCCTGCTTTGAGACCACACACATACAGAGAAGAGAGGAAAGATTAGAAAAAATAATAAATTGATCTTTCAGAACTGCAACACACACACACACACACACACGTGTGTGTGTGTGTGTGTGTGTGTGTGTGTGTATTCAGTGCTTACAGTTTAAACTCAAATGATATCAAGGTTACCCAGAGAATGTGTGTTCCTTTTCTGGGGCAGAACTTCTAGAACTTGACGGGTGAGAGAAAAACAGTGATGGGGGCCTAATTAGAAAGGAAACTTCTCAGACTCACTCCAGGCCTGAAGGGACCTGGAGAAATCTGAATTTTTATCAGAAGTTGCAGGTGATTGATTATTTTCGTCAGGTGTGTTTGGGGAAATACTGTGCTACTGTCAGTGGAAACCAGTTTGGATTGGTTCCGTCGTGCCCACGGAAGTAGACTGACCATGAGAATGGGGAAGAATAACCAGGTTGAAGCCAAGAAAGTGGAAACTTGGAATAGACCAGTGAACTCTTCCAGGAGTCTGATGTGGGTGACCAGTGAGGTCATTCCTGTGGAATGCTGGGCTGGGAGATGGGCACACATTCAGAGTGCTGTGGCTGGCCGCCATCTTTGAATGGAACGCCAGAGTTTCTGACCCTGTTGGGCAAGAGATTTGGTTGCTAGACAGTGCCCTTGCTTTCTAAGAGAGAGATTCAGTTCCTTATAAGGCATCTACCTACTTTTTTTTTGGTAAGATGTGACTGAGCCAGTTAGCATTCTAGTTCACCCACATATTACAAACCCGGATTGTTCGTGTTTTGCTTCTTCTGCTATGACTGAGTCTGGAAGAAGACCTTTGAATCGCTGGTAGAAACTAGCCTCAGGTATAGGGATGAGGAAAATGATTCTTTAGGCCAAGATTTCCCAAAGTGGGCAATACTGCCTCAATCCAGGGGGTGGGACTAAGAAGCAGATACCTACACTTTATCCAGGATTATGGGCTATGGTTTTTTCATTGCCAGAGGGGAGCTAAGTGACATATGTATGTATGTATGTATGTATATATGTATGTGTGTGTGTGTGTGTGTGTGTGTGTATTCTTCTGAAGGCAGTAGGCCAAGTCAGTTTGGGAACTAACCATTGGTGTGTCTTGATCACACAGGTCACATAAAAAGTAAAAAGTCATGCATGTAACATGTGATGCCCTTTCATTTTCAGTCCCAAGTGCATGACCTTAAGTTAAAGAAGCAGGCAAGTAGGCCATGTACTTTGGGGGCACATCCCGGCCACACCTCTGGAAACTCCGCTTCTCTGGAAACTGGGAGCAGCCACGTGGAGCTGGGCCAGCCTTGTGAGGGTAAATCAAGGAGCAATTCTTGTGAATAGCAGAGACCCTTTACTTTCTCCGGCTCAGTTTGGTCAGGGAGAGGACGAGCGATTAAATTCTTGTTACAAAGCTCCCTTGAAACACCTTGTGGTCACCTCGTATTTCGGCAGGGGAAGTGAGGCCTTCTCCCCTGGTAAAGAGCTGCAGTCTCGGAACCCCACAGGGCAGTGCTACCCTGTCCTGTGGGCTCGCCAGGAGTCCACATCGACTCGCTGGCAGAGAGTTTGGTTTTTTGAAAGCATGTCAATAGCCTGTTTGTTGCTGCACTTTTCCTCTGGAACGAGGCTCGTCCCCCATCACACTCCTCCTCTTACAGAATCCTAAGGCTGTGTGTCCGGCCGGAGGCGGTCCCTTTTAGACCAACTTCATAAAGGAGGAGAGGGACACTCGGGAGAGATTTTTGCAGAACGCGATCTTGCCCCTTCTTCCTCCGACCCCACAGCAGTATGCGAGGGTGGCTGGCGGTGCTGCCCCGCACTGGATCGCAGTGCCTGCTACAAATGTCCAGAGCTCGGTGAGGGGATGCCCAATCATAGTGACCCCATAGGACAGGGTAGGACTGCCCCCTATGAACTTCCGAGAGTGGGAAGCCCCATCTTTCTCCCACAGAGAAATGGATTCGATGGATTCGAACCACCCACCTGGAGGTTAGCAGTCCACCTCACTACCCACTATCCCACCGTGACTCATCCAAATGCTACTGCAAAATACCTAACGGAGACATGGGCGATGGTTTTCAAATGGGAATATTGTTAGGGGAACTTTGAATGTTAATCAACATGCCATTGGCAGGCTTCTGAAAAGATGTCCTCATTTCCCCGCCCTCTGCTTGCAATTCGGGCTTCTTGTGTGTTGCCTTTTAAAGAGTTGAAAAGCTGTTGGTAGGTTTAAGCCATTGACCTTCCATTTGCAACTGAGTGCATTGCTACGGTGTAACCACGGCTCCTGGGACAGAAATAAGTGCCCTTCACGTGTACAACCTGCACGCCAGTGGGTTGACTAGGACGGTCAGAGCTAGCCCAGAGCCCAGGCTTTGGAACGCCGTGCTTGTTCATGGTTCTTTCTCATGGTGTCTTAAGCCGGGGAGACCAGAAAAAAAAATCCATAGAAACTCCTATGTGTGCAAGAGAGAGTTTTATATAAAGGGTAATTGTGCATTAAGAAAGCATCCCAACCCAGGCCAGTCACAGCCTATAAGTCTGATATTAGCCCATATGTCCGATGCCAATCTATAAAGTCCTCTTCAGACTCACGAGACACATGCAATGACACTGAATCCAGGACGATCACAGGCCAGTGGGTAGAAAGTCTTTGGATCCAGTGGCTGGCAGGGGTCTCCACGTGGCTCCTCCAGTTCCCAGGGCAGCATCAGGGTAGGTCCATGTAGCATCTCCTCAGGGAGGCCCTGCAGGGAGTCAACCTTGTCAGTAGAGAGTGTCCAAGGGAGTGCGTACAGTAAGAAAGTGTCTCCTGCCTCCAAGGAGGAAAATACAGGAGTTCCCAGAATTCTAGGGAGAAGTCCACCACCACACAGAGGCCTCATTGGCTATGATCCGATTGACAGACTAGGCTCCACCCCTTCACTCTTAATCCTCTCAAGCCCCATATTGACATCAGATGATGTAACTACCACCCATGGCTTCTGTGAAGTCTCTAGGGACATAGCCCTCAGTCTCTGACCAGCTCTGCCCTCGGGTAGCAAGGAGTTGAGGTGCCAGGGCTGGGGAAGGGGATGCAGCTGGGGTGGGGGTGGGGGCCAAGAGATGCCAATGATGGGGAATCACTGGGGAGCGGCACTGAGGTTTTACCATCAAACCAGACTGTGAGGCATAGGAAAGAGGTGGGGGGTGTTGCCGGTGAGCTAAGGGAGGAGAGAAATGGGGTGTGCAGAAGTCAGCAGTGGGAAGCTGGGAGACAGCTGCCGAGGAGAAAGAGGTGCAGGCCCAGGGAGGAGGAGAGCTGACACCTTGACAATCAGGGCGGCCTGGAGAGCTGTGCTCTGTGGTGGTAGGGAGCTTTCCTCCTGGGCTGTTCCGCCGTGTCTGATGGCCACAGGTGGCCATGGAGTGCTTGGACCGTTGCTTAATACAACTGCAGAATGGAATTTGGAAATTTTAAATTTAACTTTGTGGTTAGGGGCTAGCAGGTGGATTCAAATTCACGGTGGCCCCAGGTGACAGAGTAGAACTGCCCCCTGCCCCATTTCCCAGGCTTCATCTTTATGCGAGTCAGGGGTTCCCGTGTGTGGACCCCCATCCCTCGACTTAGTGCTTAGCCTCACTTAACTTAGTTAATGTTGAGATGTGGGTGGCCCCCGTGGTTCGAGCTCGGGGAAATCACCTTCTGTGTGTGACAGTAGGTGTACTAGACCTGAAGAGGGGACATCTTGGGAGGCTGTCCTTCTGGTCTGATGAGGAGATGTCACCTCCCTCCCATGGCCTGCTAGTCCAGCCTTCTCAGAGCTGGATCAGGTGCTGATACAGGATCAGGGCCCATACATGCCCGCCATTGGACTGTCTCCACAGGCCCTCAAAGCCTCTCCAGGGCTGGGCAGGTCTACTGGCTCCTGGCCCCCTGTCCAGCTGGCCCAGGGACTCCTATTCAGGCTTTGTAAAGGGACTTGGCTTCGAATGTTGCAGGAAGCAACCATCCTGTGAGCATAGAAGATACCCTTCGAACCACCTCTGCCTTTAACCTTGAGGTGAGTGCAGATGGGGGGTGAGGTTTTAAGAATTCTCTCACGTCTCCATAGGGAAGAGGGAGTACACTGTGAGACAAGAAAGGGGTGGGGGCAGAAGAGCGAACCTGAACTCTACAGCAGCCTGACAGGATGCAGGGAAATGGGGTGGCGTAAGAAGGCCAGTGCTCTGCTTCACCAAAGCCGCCCGTCTGTCTGTATCACAGAAGGATGGTCTGCTAAGAACAGCCTGGGCTTGAGCATGCACACGAACAGACTCTGTGGAGTCACTGGAGCGGGAGAGCCTCTTCCAGGGTATGCGATCAGCTTTTGTTTCCGTTGACACGACAGCCTGGCACAGCATCCGGCGCGATGTGGCTGCTTGTTAACCAATAACACCTCGAGTTCTCCCTCCCGCCTTTCCCAGGGGCTCAGGGCCGCCAGTCTCTTGTTCGGAAGATAGAGGGATGTGTTCGCTTCTGTCCATCTTAATGGGCCGAGTGTGACAACCTTGACGGAGCTTTAAGCAAAGAGAGGGCTTTTGTTTGTTTATTTGTGGAGTGTGCGTTTTACAAAACGAGTGCCGTATCTTCACCATGTGTTCTTGAGAGGCCCTGCTGTTCTACCTCCGCAAAACCTCCTTGGCACGGCTGCCACGCTGCTACCATCATAAGACAGCAGCCGTCGTGTTTCGTTCTGGGGGACTTCAGAAAAGCTTAGGTACTGAAGGAGCTTTAAGGACAACGGAATTTTCCCACAGACTTTTCGAAACCTCCCCTCGTGTCAACTAGAAACCCACATGTCTTTCTGGGTTTGAATTTTTTTTAAAGTGGGATCTCTCTTGCATTCTGATGTTCTGGAGGCGCCAGCCGATGTTGGATGATCCCTTGAGAGAGGTAGGAATCATTAGTTCAAGTTCACGGGCAATTTTAGCTCCCTAAGCAAGATTGGTTTCAGAGACTGTAACTCTTTACACGCAGCGGTTCTCAACCTTCCTAATGCCGTGACCCTTTCATACAGTTCCTCATGTGGTGGTGACCCCCCCAACCATAACATTATTTTTGTTGCTATTTCATCACTGTAAGTTTGCTACTATGATGCATCGTCATGTAAACATCTGATAAACAGGATGTAGTAGATGACCCTGTGAAAGGGTCGTTCTCCCCCCAAAGGGATCTCGACCCACAGGTTGAGAACTGCTGCCTTACAGGAATAGAAAGTCACTCCCAGGGAGAAAGATGAGGCTTTCTACTCGTGTAACACCCCTACAATCTCAGAGATCCACAGGGAGCAGTTCTTCCTTGTCATAGCGGGAAGCAAGCTCTCAGAGCCCTGGGGGCCCCGTGTTTAAGCTCTGGAAAGGTGAGCAGCTGAACTAACCAGCTGTCATGAGGGAGAAAGGCGTGGCAGACTGCTTCCCCGCAGATCACACCCATTCCATCTTTCTGGGGCAGTGCTACTCGGTCCTGAGTGACAGTTGACTCGACGCCAGTGGGTTTGGTAAAGCGTTTCAGCGAGACCCGCATCCCCCGGGATTCGAAGGCGCAGGAGAGGCGTGTTCTGAACTGTGCAGAGACTTCTCTATGATGATCTAGTGACTGTTCTCTCTGGGCTCCATGGGAGAGGTGGCCGGGCAGCAGGCAGAGGGAGTGTTCGTCCGGGTTGACCAGAGAAACAAATCCAAGGACACTTTGTGATGAAGAAGGAAGGGCTTTATAGCCAGGAGACATAGTAGCTTGAGAAAACATCCCAGCCCAGTCAAGATCAAGTCCGTAAGCCCAATATTAGCCCATATGTCAAGACCAGTCTATAAATTCCTCGTCAGACTCACACAGCCATGCAATAATGCCAAATGCAGGAAGATCACAGGCCAGTAGGTGGAAAGTCTTGTAGATCCAGTGGTGGTGGAAGCATCTCAGCGCTGGCAGGGGGCTTCCACTTGGCTCTTCCATCTCCAGGGCTCTGCCTCCATCAGTGTAACTTGTCGACAGGAATGTCAAACAGAGTGTGTGTGTCAGGCCTCCAGTGAGCTATTTATCTCCATGGAGCCTCCGAATGAGGGCATCAAGCCGTGGCCTGAATGACAGGCTAGACTCCACCCCTTCCTTAGGTTGACAGTCGATTATGTAACTGCCACACCTGATTTAATAATAATAGCTTTTAGGGGTAGGGAGCCTGCCCCCTGGTAGCGGGGACAGGGCCGATGCCCACAGAGTACCCAGTGCTGGGATTCTCTGAGACACCAGTGTTGGCCTACCTTTCATGGCATCTGCAGGAAGAACCCACCTTCCCATTGTTACAGGCTGGGGGCGGGATGGGGGTGGTATCACAACAAGATAGGCAGTTACACTGTGGGTTCCCCCTCCTCCCCACAGGCAGCTTTGCCAGTGTTCTCATTTAGATTTTATCCTGCCTTGTCCTCTTAACTAGGAGCCCCGGGGCATAGTGGGTAACAAGATGAAAAATCACAAGGCCAGCGGTTTGAAACCACAGTGGGAGGCAGATGAAGCTTGTTACTGCCCCCAAAAGTTCCAGTCTCAGAAACTCACAGGGGGGCGGTTCTAGCCTGCCCTACAGGGCAGAGATGAGTCAGAATTGACTTGATTGTAGTAAAAGTTTCTATTGTTACTATTTTTTAAAAACATTTTATTGGGGGCGCATGCAACTCCTATCACAATCCATCCATCCACCCATGGTATCAAGCACATTTGTACATTGGTTGCCACCATCATTCTCAAAACGTGCTTTCTACTTGAGCCCTTGGTATCAGCTCCTCATTTTCCCCTTCTCTGCTCCCCCTCCCTCATGAACCCTTGATAATTTATGTTACTATTTTGTCATATCTTACACCATCCGACGTCTCCCTTCACTCATTTTTCTGTTGTCCATTCCCCAGAGAAGAGGTTATATGTAGATCCTTGTAATTGGTTCCCTCCTTTTTAACCCACCTTCCCTCCACCCTCCCGGTATCGCCACTCTCACCACTGGTGCTGAAGAGATTATCTCTCCTGGATTCCCTGTGTTTCCAGTTCCTATCTGTACCTGTGTACCTCCTCTGGTTATTTTTAAACATTTTTTGGGGGGGGATCATAGTTATTTGAAGAGATCTTTGTAAATCAGCCTGTAAAAAATGCAGATTTGGGAACAGAGTGAGAACTGTAAAATGCGGATGAGTGGATAACTGACCGACAGTCTGCTGTTCAAAGGCACCGGCCACTCAGCACCAGGAAGATGGGGCAGCCTGCATTCCTCTCAGATGCCCCCGGGGCCACTTTCTGCTCTGTCCCAGAGGGTCCAGACTGATAGGTCGGACTCCGCCCGAAGGCAGTGGTTTTGGGAAATGTAAACTGTGATTCCCCACAAGGAGACTGCGAGGAAAGACGCTTCACCATCCAGGACGTCTCCCTACACGCTTTCTTTTTCTGAGGCTGCTGGACATCGGGCCCCTCCTGTCCTTCCCCTGGTCAGCGCTCTCACCAGGCTGTCCTCACCTTTGACTGTCCATAGCTCCCAGGCCTGCCCACAGGAACTCTCACCTGAGGGCGTTGGACATCGTTCTCTGGGAACTCCCCACCTTCACCTGCAGACAGGTGTGCCTGCTGAGGGCTTGGTCTGATTGCCCCGTTGCTAGGGAGCCACCAGGAAGCTACCATTGTGGTGCTTTTCGGGGGGAAGGGGAACCCAGAGTCTGAGAGCTTGCCTGAGGTTCTGCACCTGCCTGCCCTAGCTCCCCTATGAATCTGCCTTACCTGGCGAGTCACCTTGCTGCGTTCCAGCAGGTGCCTTGCCCTGCCCTGCCTCCTCCCTCCTCCCTCTCTGGTTGTCCTTCCTGGGTGCCACGGGCAAATGGCTCTGTGCACGCCCTCCCACCCAGCTGAGTAGGGGCATGTCCCAGTGTGCAGCCCGTGGGCTGGGGCCTAAATGGCTCCTGCCGGGAGGCGGCTGGAAGGTCCCCCAGGGGCAGCACCCTAGGGCGATGTTTCGGCTTGGGGGTGACTTCAGCAATGTCCCAGAGAGGCTCCGGGGAGGAAGAAGAATGTTTTGAGTACGACTGCCAGCCCGAGGCGAGGAAGGTTGAAAATGAGCCGCAGGAAGCCCTGGACCTCTTGGAAGAGGGTAAACCCCCCGCCTTGCTCAGACTGGACCCCTTTCCTCTCCGCGTCTAAATAGGCTTGGCTGTCTTACTGCTTTGGGGAAGCTTGTAGCTCTGCCAGGGAGTCGTGTCTTAGGAGCACACTGGTCTTTTTAGTGCCTGCTTTGACAACGTCCACGTCAAGCCACCAAGGGAGAAGTCACTTTTCCGACCCCCAGGTGTGTCCCCTGGGGACCCCTTCCTAGCCTGGGCCCTGGCCCTCCCAGGAGACCTTCCGGATCCTCTCTCTGCCTTGTATCTGTTGGGCTTCTTCTTGATCTCTCCCTACGTGGACTCTAACAGTGGGACTCGTGCCAGGCTTCCGCCAACTAATGAAGGTCTTTGCCAGGGCTCCACGCTGTGTTGGGAGCCCTGTGTGGTTCCCCTCCTTGGGGCATTGCAGTCCGCTGATGGAAACCCCCACGGCAGTTGGAAGGAGCCTCTGCAGCACCGTAGATTAAGCATCAGGCTCCTGACCACAAGGTTGGTAGTTCAAACGCAATGAGCTTCTTCTCGGGAGAAAGACTCGGCTGTCTGCTGGAGTGAAGATTTATAACCTCAGAAAGCCCATGGAGCTGTTCCTCTCTGCCCTGTGGGGTTGGCACACAGCAGTGGGCTGGGAAAGGATTTGGGCACATGACTGCGCCGTTGTTCCATTAAGCATGTTTTTCTTCCATAAAGTTAGCAGGGATGACTTCTGATAGGGATTTTTATTTATTTATTTTTATTTTAAGAGCAGGAATATTGTCGGTAGAAAAATATAAGCGCTGACCCTGAAATCTCCTCTAGCCCCAGTACTCTGCCCTGTCCAAGGGGGCTGCTTAACTGGAGTGCAAGTGAAGATGTGCTCCAATGCTGGGGTGAGGCGGGTGTGGCTGGGCGGCCGTGTGTGTGTGTGTGTGTGTGTGTGTGTGTGTGTGTGTGTGTGTAACTCCTAGGAGACTGTGCACTTGGTGGGTTCCTGTGAGCGAGGGAAAGAAATGCCCAAGGTCAGTGCAGGTGTCTCACCGGGCCTCCTTCCCATCCAGCAATGGCTGTGTCGGGAGCTTGTTAGTTATTAGGAATCTCAGGGCCCGCTCTGGACCCACTTGCCTCAGTTTGACAAGATCCCAGGGGCTCACAAGCACAATACAGATGAGCTGCATGCTGCCTTCAGGCATCCGAACCCAAGCCAAACTGGCTGCCACCGAGTCAGTGCTGACCCCTGGAGACACATAGGACAGGGTAGAACTTGCCCCTGTGAGTTTCCGAGACTGTCGCTCCTGACCGGAGTAGAAAACCCTGCCTTTCTCCCTTAGAGCGGATGGTGGTTTCAAACCACAGACTTTGAGGTGGGCAGCCCAACTGGTAATGACTACACCACGAGGGTTCCCTGCCTTAATGCAATTAAAAAAAATCAATAATTCTAAATTATAATGCACTCTGAGATTCTAGAGCAGGGTCATGGATCGTAGTTGAGAGAAGGGGAAGAAAAAATGGTGTTCTGTAGATTCCATTCACAGGGATACAAAGACCATATATACTTGAGGATAAGCCGACCCGAATATCAGCCAAGATACCTAATTTTAACCACAAAAATGGCATTAAAAATGTGCTGGGAAACTTGGCTTATACACAAGTATATATGGTACACAGACAATGTAGAGAGGTTTAATGTTCACCAAAAGCCAGATGCTAATGCTGAGGGTAGCGAATGTTTGCTGTCCGTGCCGTCTATGCCAGTGCATGCTTTGCACGGACTCCTGCAGTTGGTGCTTAAAAGGATCATAGGAGGTGATGAAGGGTGAGGCTCTGAACCCTGCACTAAGCCAGAGAATGGAGCCCAGGGCCCTGAGTCGGCTCCAACTCGTAGGACAAGGTAGCATGGCTTTATCCAGTTTCCCAGACTGTAAACCTGTAAGAGAGCAGATAGCCTTCTCTCCCTCCCTCCGAGCTGCTGGGGGGTTCGAACCCCCAACCTTTTGGTTAGCAGCCCAGTGCCTAACCCACAGGGCTTCCAGATCTCCTTAAACTGATACTAGTCGTGCTCCAAGCGGGGTGGGTCCTGGGACTGACCCCATCGAGACCACTGAGATGTGAGAATGCTCACTCTTTCACACGGAGAGCCCCGCTGTCTACCTGCCACCTTCTCATTGTGGTTCTTGTTGTCAGATGCCGTGGGCTCCACACTGTCCCACACAGTGCCTGGTCCTGCTCCCCCAGATTGACCCTATCACAATCCATACATCCATTGTATCAAGCATATTTGTGCATTGGTTGCCATCATCATTTTCTAAACATTTACTTTCTATTTGAGCCTTTGGGATCAGCTCCTCCGTTTTCCCCTCCCGCCCCGCTCCCCCCTCCCTCATGAACCCTTGATAAATTATAAATTATTATTGTTTTCATATCTTACAAGGACCGTGGTCTCTCTTCCCCAACGGTTTCTGTTGTTCATCCCTCTGGGGGTGTGGGGGTGTGGTTATGCATCAGTCATTGCAATCGGTCCTCCCTTCCTCCCTTTTTCTCCCCACCTTTCCCCAACCCTCCTGGTATTGCTACTCCCACTCTTGTTCCTTGATTCCGTGTGGCGTGAGCTCTTATATCTTATGTGTACTTGTGCCCGTGTACTTGTGCCCATGCTCTGGTCTAGCTCACAGTGAAAGGCAGGACTTATCTAACTTATCTGTTTTCTGTGTAGTGATCGCCTCAGAAGAAAACACCTTTGCTGCCCACATGCTCCTAGGGGAGGCCTGTTTGGGGGGCTGTGGCATAGGTCAGAGGGAGCCAGGCTACTCTGGGTGGGAACAAGCCCTCTCTACCAGGGTTAAGTCTCCCGTTCTTTCTGACGCTGTGACACCGTCCTTGCCTTTAGTTATCGGGTCCGCAGTCCCACAAGCAGAAGAGACACATGCTCAGAGAACCGGGCTGTGATCTCAGCAGGTGTCCTGGATCCCAAGTGGCCTGTCCCCATCGTCTCCACTCACCTTCCACTCCCCAACGTTGCACCAGCTGTGTTGCGGACCACAGCTGCTCTCCACATGGGGGTTCAGTGTCTGTGACCCTTCTGGAAGTGATCACCAGGCTTTTCTTCTGAGGTGCTGTGTTAGTACTGGGTTGAATTAGAGAAACAAATGCATAGAAACACCCATATGTGTATAAGAAAGAGCTTTATATACAAGAGCAATTGCATATTGAGAAAACATCCCAGCCCAGTCCAGATCAAGTCTATCAGCCCGATATTAGCCCATATATCTGATACTCTGTAAATTTCTCTTCAGACTCATGCAGCCATGCAGTGGTGCTGAATGCAGGAAGATCAGAGGCCCATGGGTGGAAAGTGTGGATCCAGTGGCAGTGGAAGCATCCCAACGCTGTCCACGTGGCTCCTTCAGCTCCAGGGCTCTAGTGTAGCTCCATGTGTCTGGTCCATAGGAATGTCTCGCAGGGAGGGAGGTACACAAAGAGGGAGGACACGATTGGGAAAGAGCATTGGGAAGGGGCTGGACCTTCCTCTGGGCACTCGTTGGCAGGGGCCTCTTACCATCATTACATGACTGGGCAGCCTCAGTCTTTTCCCCCAAGGACAGTTTTCAGGCATTGAATCTTAACCGGAAGTTTTGACCTATGGTCTGAGAGACGCACGTGGGCAAGTCTGCCCTGCCCTGCAGGGTTGCTATGAGTCGGTAGTAGCCCAGTGGCCGTGCGTGTGGTTTGGAGTTTCATGACATGTGGGAAAACAGGGATGACAGAAGAAAAATGTCACTTGGCAATGGTCACCCAGAGCCTGAGGGAGTGACTCTGGCCAGCCCCTGGTGCCTTTGTCTAGCAGCTGCACCTTGCCGGGCCGGCCAAGTCCTCCAGTTGGTTCCAAGGTGACTGCTCACAGGGTGAGCAGAGGACCCAAAGACAGAACTTTCTCCCATAGGGACAAGGGTAAGGAAGGTGCTGACCCAGCTTATCAGGACCGATCTCAGAACGGTTACAAAGGTCTCCTTGCTCACGTGTCTCCTTATCTGAGCGTCTGGTTTGGGGGTTGTTTGTTGGTATCCATGGCTATGCCTCCTGTGAAGCCAGGTGCCAGGGAGCTCTCCTTTTACAATGAGGGTACTAGAATTTCTCTGTGGCTGGCCATGGCCAGGATGCGCTCAGGAGTTGAGTCGCGAGGGTCTGTGCCATCGAGGGCTGTCCCCTTGGCCAGCTGTCCTAGAGGCCTGCCATCTCCAGGCTTTTGCAGGGGACTCCTGAGCAGCCTTGTGTTCTGGTGTCTCCTGCGGGGCACATCCTGGTGATCCCTCTGCCGCACGGTCCTCTGTGCATGTTGTGCATGTCCCAGCTTCTCGGCGAGGCCAGGAGCCATTGCTGTCATTCATCTCCATTGGCTTGCACCTGTTCTGTTGTGGTCACTGTGTGGTCAGTCCATCTCATTGAGAACCCACCTTCCTACTTTTCGACGATCTGTTTTACCAAGCGTGATGCCCTTCTCCAGGGACCGGTCCCTTCTGATACCATGTCCAAGGTGTATGCAAGGCGGTGGTAGTTAATGATCTGTTGTCAATTTGAGACTGAAGAGCGAAGGGGCGGAGTGGAGCCTGTCAATCAGATCGCAGCTTGATGACCTCATTTGGAGGCACTAGGGGGATAAATAGCTCGCTGGAGGCGGGACACAAGCAGCGCTAAGATGCCTCTACTACCACCGGGTCCACAAGACCTTCCACCCACTGGCCTGTGATCTTTCTGCATTCGGCTACATGTGTTCTGTGAGTCTGAAGAGGACTTTATAGGTTGGTATCAGACATAGGGGCTAATGTTGAACTGATGGACTTGATCTGGACAGGGCTAGGATGTTTTCTCAATATTCAGTTGCTCTTGTATATAAAGCTCTTTATTAGACACCTATGAGTCTCTCTGGATTTGTTTCTCATCTACCTGGACTAACACAAAGGTGGAGTTATTCCAACTTTTATTCACTTAATGAGTAATGGTGAAGAAGTCCAACCCTGGAGCCGATCAGAGCCGGCCCTCCCACGGAAGCACTGATGACCTGCAAAATTTCTGCCTGCCTCCCATGTCCTTGTAGCATTCAGTGAGAGGATGCGCACAAAGTACTTACCAGAGTACCAGGCCCACGGGGAGGGCTCAGAAGGGTGCCCTCAGTTTGGCGATCGCAGAGTCGATGGCCACTGAGTGGCCTGGCACTCATGGGTGCGGCGACGCCATGCGCATGGGAGCCAGTCACCGCCGCCCCCGGTTGTGGACCCGACCATTGGGATCCACGGGGCTTTTGATGGGCTGGAATTTGGAAGGAGATTCCCCAGGCCTCTCATACTAGTCCACCCAGTTATCTGGAAGCGCTTCTGAAACCTGCTCAGCCTCAGTCATGGCACCGTGCAGGCCTCCTCTGACAGCCGGCTGGTCTGACCGCAAAAGGCATGGACTGGGAAGCCAACTCAGGTCTCCCTTGAAAGTGAGAACCCTGCCACAGACCCACTGTGTCCCTGTGTGACTCCCAAGGAGGCCCTCATTAAACACGATCGTGGCCACAATCAACCAGTGCTGGCGGCCCAGGCTAGGGTGGCATGGGAAACAACAGCATCCCGTGTGCTGGAGTTTAATCCATAGTGATGCACTGCCTGACCTTGAGCAAGCTGCCCGCTCCCTCTCCCCCCTCCCCCAGCCTGGCGTGTGAAATGGGAAGTGTATACAGTATGCACCGTGTTACCTACGTTTGTGCTGGGGTGGCGGACTGGGTCGTAAGTGGAGAAGGCATTTGGTAAGATGACCACAGTAGCAGTGGGCATGTTGTGGATGCTCAGCAGTGGTCATTTCATGTCTTCCCTCCTGAAAGAGTTAACTTGCCTAGGTGTCCCAGCTCCCAGCGCACTTGGGCAAGGGAGAGTGAGCCCGTCCAGTGGCCTTGCTCAAACCTCAGCTCATTGTGACCCAGATTAGTCCCTTCATATATGAAATGACCAGAGAGGTGCCGTCAGCTCATTTTGTGGCGCTTTGGCAAGTGATGTTGTGTTCCCTCCTCCCGATGCTGAGACCAGGCATACTGGCCAGATGGATCGTGGTGGTGGTGGGCAGACTGTGTGGCCGCTGTCCCCGAGGCCTTCCGACATGTACATGTCTACCTGAACCTGTGCAGGCCAGGCCGTCAGGTGCGCTGTCCACGTGGGAGGAGTGGCACCAATGTTGCCAGGCGCAGCCTGTTCCCCTCTGGCTGCTGAGTTTGGCTTTTCAGCCAACAAACAGCTTCAGTCGTAACAGCGTGCTCCCTCGGGAACTCAGTGTCTCACACTGGACTTGAGCTGGGTGCACCTGTCCAGGTGGCTTCTTTGTGGAGGAAGGTGTATGGGGAGACTGGCCAGAACACTTGGGGGGTTGGGCTCTGCTGTTGTCAGTCTGGGTTCAGCTCCGCCCCTCTGTGATGGTGTGGAAGTGCTCTGTTGTACCTCCCCCTCCCCCCGGCTGTTACAGGAGCAGATTTCAGGATCTCCATCCCATAGACCAGCGGAGCGGCTCAGACCACCAGCCTGAATGCTCTGGCCTCCAAGCCTGGGAGAGGGCTTCAAAACATCCTCGGGGCGGGGGGGGGGAACCCACAATCTTTTACCTTCATTTTCTCTCAGCCTTGTTGTGGTCTTGTGGTGGTCTTGTGGTGGTCTTGAATCGAATGCAGAATATCTCCACCACATGCTTGTCTTTTACAGTGATGCATCTAATTAAAATGTCCCTGTGTTAGTCCAGGTTGACCAGAAAAACAAATCCAGAGGCACTCATGTGTGTATGAGAGCCTTATATCAAGGAGCAATGATATATTGAGAAAACATCCTGGCCCAGTTCAGCTCAAGTCCATAAGTCCGATATGAGCCCATAAGTCCAATACTAGTCTATAAATTCCTCCTCGGACTCACACAGCGCATACAACAATGCCTCATGCAGGAAGATCACAGGCCAGTGGGCGAAAAGTCTTGTGGATTCAGTGGCACTGGATGCATCTCCAGGGCTCTCGTGGCTCCTTGTGGCTTGTCAACAGGAATGGGAAGCAGAGAGAGAGAGAGAGAGAGAGAGACAGAGACAGAGAGAGACAGAGAGCCCCCTCTTCTGATGCAGAATCAAGCGAGAGGAAGTTCCCAGAATCCTCATGAGAAGGCCACGCCCGTAAGGAAGCATCATCAGGCTGTGGCCTGATTGACAGACTTGATTCCACCCCTAGCCCTATTTATCAAGTTGACATGAAATTACGTACCCACCACAACCCCCAAGCATGCCTACATGTGAATGGAGGTGTGCTCCCAAAGGACCTCCCTCCCCGACGGAGCAGTACATTCACCCACGTGTCCAGGTGTTCGCTACTGTGGCTGCAGGAGTCTTGCTGTGAGCCTTCTCCAGTGCCCCTCAAGGACCCTCCGTGTCATCCTCTGCCCGGGTCACCCTGCACTGCTCTCCCCCGATGGTGTATCAGCCTCCTAGTGACACTTGTTGGCATTGGTAACTTTATTTTTTTTTAATGAAATTTTATTGTGTCTTCAGTTTTACAGTTTACACAGCAAATCAGGTCCTCACGGACCAATTCCTACGCAACTTGCTCAATCGGCTGCTAAGTAACTTTCTACAAAAACCTAGCAGACGGATTTGTGTGCCACGAAATTCATTGGTTCCAAGTGGACCAGTCAGCGGTCTGTAGCAAACCCTCGGAGTGGTACAGCCACATCGGTCCCTCCCACCCTCAGCCCAGAAAGAGGCCCTTGGCACCCACCGCTGATCCCAGGCAGGCACTCACTCACCCAGTTTCGGTCTCTATGGTTACGTTGTGTGAACGTCTGCATGACTGATTGTGCACAATGTCTGGTCTTTGGCTTGCAGCATCTCCCCCACTGCGTAGTGGGGTTTGTGAGGCCAGCGTGTGTGTGGTAGCCTGTGGCCGGGACTTGATGCCCTTCCTGGCTCATGCTGCAGCCCCTCCCCCCCGCCCCCATTTGGTTGACGGAGACCCCGACTGTCAGCTCGTGCTGCACCGACTCCTGCTTACAAGTCTTTGTGTGGATGCCTGCCTTCCTCCTTCTGGGGCAGATACCTAGGAGACTTTGGTTTTGTTTTTTGTTTTGGTGACCCAAGGAAATTCATTTCCCAATCACAAAGCATCAGCCAGCCAGCACCACGCCTGGCAGCGAGGGGCTGGTTGTCAAGGTGGCCTTTGGAGGTTGCTCTCCTCAGCAAAGGTGCTGTGCTCCAGTGGTCCGGCCCAGGTGCCTGGCAGCCCAGGGGTCACAGATTATGAACAAGCTCTCCCTTGGGTGGCAGAATCGCCGGGTCTCTGATTGGGTGCCAGTGTCATGGGCTCTGGGTGTGGGGAAGCGCGGGACCCCTAGGGCAGCGGTTCTCAACCTTCCTAATGCCGGGACCCTTTCATTCAGTTCCTCCTGTGGTGGTGACACCCCCAGCCATAAAACTATTTTCGTTGCTACTTCATCACTGTCATTTTGCTACTGTGATGAATCATCATGTAAATATCTGATAGGCAGGATGTGTTTTCCTGGTTACCAATTAAACGTAATGAAAGCATAGTGATTCTTCACAAAAACAATATGTAATTATAGATCATGAAATTTTTATTTCCAATGACAAATAAATGAAATTTTGTCTTGAAGCTTGTGGCTGTATCTGCATGTGGGTGGACCCGCCTGGAGACGGATAGAGGAGCCGTGTCTCAGTTCCTAAGACCATGGGAAATAGGTTTCTGATGGTCTTAGGCGACCCCTGTGAAAGGGTCGTTCAATCCCCACAGGTTGCGAATTGCTGCCCTAGGGGAAGAGACAGTCCCCACTGACCACCGAGAGGAGGCCAGGCCAGACCCCTGAGAGTGGCAGCGGTGGCATCAGGAGTGGGTGAGCCGCAGGGGCGAGTGGACGTGGGGTGAGGATTGGGAGGGAGGGAGGGATGGGTCAGTGAGGTTGCCGTTTTGTGCCCCGGGGGCTTCAGAAAGCCTGTGGGAAATAGAATGAATTCAGATAGTGGGGTTTTGCCATGACGTTTGGGGTGCCCCCGGATGTGTGTGTGGGCTGTTTCTTGCCAGGGAAGCGGCAGTGAAGAAAGGCCCTTCTGAGCAGAGCCGCGGCCATTCGGAGCCAAACATTGGAGACATGGCTATAAAGGCCACGTGTGTCATAAAGCCCAGAAGCTGGCACCAGCGGGCACTCTCGTTTTCACTATGCCGTGACGGCTGTGACCCTCCGCCCCTTCCCCGGTGAGCAGCGCAGGCATCAGCGTGGATCGGGTGTTCTTCCTGCAGGAGGACACCTGTAGCTTTCTCACCGGGAGCTGCCGGGCTGAGGGAGAACCCGGTGGTTTATACTAAAGCACTAACTGGTGTGCCTACCCTCTGCAGCCACGTCCACTCCGACTCCGCCGTCCTCCTGGACAGAGCAGAACTGCTCCCATAGACTTTCCACGGCTGCAGACAGCTCCATCTGCCCACTAGGGAGTGACTGGTGGGTTTGAACCCATGACCTTGTGGCTAGCAACTGAGTGCTTTCACCCCGGTGCTCTTAGCTCCTGCCCAGACTGGGCCTCAAGAGGGTTTCTAAGGGAGTGTGTTTAGTCTGAAAGTATGTTTTATTCAACGTGCTTGCACCTTTCACAATAAAAGTTTCAGCAAAGAAACCTTGACGTTTTAGGTTTGGGGTTTTATTTTGAATGGGGGCTAATGTACCAGAAGGTAGAAGGAGAAACTGATGGAGGGGAGCAGATGGAGCGTGGTTGTAAAAAACAACAACCAAAGAGTTGAGACAGATTTGTATCTAGTGAAAGAAATGACCTATGATTAAGGCAAAATACACTAGTCAAATAACCCAACATGCAAATAAAATGAGCAGTCACAGCATCTTATCTTTGTTCCTGGGCATTGCCTGCTGGGCCTTTCAGTTCTCAGGAAAGAGTTCTCTGATGGGTTGGGGGGAAGGGTGTAGGGAGAGGTAGATGAGAGAGAGAACTATTCATTTCCTCTAAAATGCATAATTGGTGGTATCGGGAGAAATGTTTTCAGAACGAGGTGAAGGACGGAGGAGAGCGCATTGCTCTTGTGACCTGAGGGGAGCCTTTCTACAGAAAGAGGCTCCGGACAGTGGTGAGAAGTGACGGCTTCTAGTGGGCATTGCTTTTGAGAGAATGGATCACGCCAACATGGCAAAGCCACAGGTATGTGGCACAGAACCTGAAGACCCGGACTCCTTAGGAAGAGCAGGGAGTTGTTTTATGTCTCCACCAACCTCCCCGTCCCACCAGGTCTCAGAGAGTCCGCCTTCTAAAGGGTGCACAGGAAGAAAGTCCTGGCGGTCCACTCCTGAAAAGGAGCCACAAGGTCCCTGTAGATCACTGGAGGTGATCCTGAGGGTGGGCAGTGTTTGGCTGATGGCGTTGCTCGTGGGCTCAAACAACAAAATGGCCACAGTGCATCTCTGAAATGCAGACCTTGTGGGAACACCCTCCGTTTATCAGGGTGCAGTGACTTCCTGTTTTCCCACCCCAAAAGTCCAAACTCTTTAAAGAGGTTTGAAGAGTCATGAATACCGAGGGGGTGGAGGGGCAGGAGCTGGTTCATCCCCGTGGTTGTACCCACGGGGCCACGGGGCTGCGGTGCCGTGTCGCCTTGTCCAGGGTGCAGCCTGCTGCATGGTCGTCCTGTGCGCTGGCGCCATGTGGGGTGAGTGTACCGCGTCTCTGTGCCGGTGAAGGAGATGTGTTTCACACAGCTGCCTTCTCTGCGGACTCACCCATCACCTTACCACAGGAGAAGCCCTGACACCGTGCCGGTTGGTTGCACGTTGGGCTGCTAACCACCAGGTCGGCCGTTCGAAACCACCAGTCACTCCCAAGGAGAAAGACTCCCAAGGAGTCAGCATCGACTCGAGAGCCGTGCGGCTATGACTGTGTTGGCGAGGGTGGTGGTATCAGGGTAGAGGTGGATTTATCTGCTAAATCTCCATGCGTCTCACCCCCATCCGAGCAGAAACTAGAGTCAGCAATATGGGGCCGTGACACAGCTTGCCTGCAGGGACCTCAGCTCTGTCCTCGATTTCCCACCACAGAGATTCGCCTGTTGACAGCATTTCTTGAACATGGTGGGCTTGTACCAGCCCTGCCACCTTGACCGCCACATTCACAGAGCCCTGCCCTGCCCTTCCCTCCCCTTCCCTCCCCTTTTATGTTAGGCAGGGTTCTCTAGAGAAATGAAACCAGGACACTTACAATTTTATATATATATAAGAGGATAGGTCTATACAGCGAGAAGGAAGATAACAGCTAATTAGTCCACACAGCAGGACAGAGGGCTCAGTTCAACTCACTTCTGTGGAACAGTTAATAGACTGGAAGTCCTTCGACTCACTGGGATGCTGGGTCCAAGGTCAAGGAAGCAGACAGCAGAGTCCTTCCTCAGGCAAGGCAGGCAGAGTCTGCCCACAGGCAGCTAGCGTCAGGGTGGGTCACCAACAGTCAGTAGCTCAGGAGCTCATTGAAGCAGGCCTGGATAGGATATCAAATGCAAGCAATGCAAGGCGACAGCATCCACCAGCCTCAAGCTGAAGTGATGTACGCCCAGCAGCATGGCGAAGTGGGTCTCAAAGGAGCCTCAAGCTCTAGCAACACGATGCATGGGTTGGCCTGGCCCACAGGTAGTGCAGCTCACAGAGAACTAGCTACAGCTGCAGCACAAACGCTCCAGCCCACTCTGATCACCAGAGAATGAGAGAGAAGGGGTGGGCCTTGCAGAGCCATTTATCTCTTTGCCCTCCAATCAAACTGCAACCTGATTAACCCCACATGTTTCTATTGGCCAGGTTGGCACAATAAATAGACCTTTCACACCTTCCCTCTTTAGTGCAGGAGCTAGACTGACGCCTCTGTTGGGTCCTCAGCATCTCGGCCTCAGTGTGAGTACTGCTTATAACCACAACTGCCGTGGGCTGCGGATGCAATTCAAGACAGCACATCAGTCTCCTGCTCGTGGCAGGCTCCGTAAGGGCTAGCTGTGCCTCTACCGGGAGTCTGTTCATGTGAACGTTTAAAAACTTCTGGTGATGTGACGCTGGGCGAGTTACCAAGCCTTTCTCGGCCTCGGTTTCCTATTTACAGAATGGGGCTGATGTATGTTTATAAATTAAACGTTCCTCAGGATAAGGATGAGGCTTTCTACTCTCGTCAAAAGCCAGTCTCAGAAACCCACAGGAGCAGTTCCACCCCATCCTCGAGGGTCGCTGCAAGTGGGCATGCATGCGATCACAGTGAGTTTGTTTTTGGGGTGTCCCACGGTAGGAGAATCTTGAAAAGACTGGGGCACCAGAAGAACAAATCTGTTTCATGCGCTCTGGACGTGTTGTCAGGGGAGACCAGTCCCTGGGGAAGGACATCATGCTTGGTGGAGTGGAAGGTTAGTCTAGAAGAGAAAGGTCCGTGACAAGATGGATTGACACAGTGGCTGCAGCAATGGGCTCAAACCTAAGAACAGTTGTAGGCATGACGCAGGACTGGCCGTGTTTCCTCCTGTTGTGCCCAGGGTCCCTGGGAGTCATCGTTGGCTCAATGACACCTAACACTGCCACCACCCAGTAGCTTTGCTCGGAGGGCTCAGTAAGGCGATCCCTACGGCGCTCATCCAGGTGGACTAGAGAAACAAATCCAGAGACACTCATCTATGTGTAAGGGAGAACTTTATATCAAGAGTAATTATGCATCAGTAAAACATCCCAGCCCAGTCCAGATCAAGTCCAGAAGTCCGATATTAGCTCGTGCATTCCTCTTCAGACTCATGTAGCACATGCAATGATGGCGAATGCAGGAAGATCACAAGCCAGGGGGTGGAAAGTCGCATGGGTTGAATGTCGGTGGACACATCTCCAGGCCCCTGACTGCCCTCAGCGTGGCTCCACATGGCTTGTCCACAGGAAGGTGTAACAAAGAGTGTGTGTGTGTGTGTGTGTGTGTGTAGGAAGAAAGGGAGTTCCCAGAATCCTCATGATTAGGCCACGCCCACAAGGAGACATGTTCAGGTTGTGACCCAATTGACAGGTTAAATTCCACCCCTTCATTCTTGTATTAAATCAACATGAAATGGCGCAACTACGACATGTATAGATGATTACATCAGAGCCTGGCCATGGCCAAGTACTTGGTAATGGTCTACTGCTGCTATTATCAATGTCTCTTCCAAACAAACTCATGGAGGCCCCTGGGGTCCTATAGTGTCGTCAGCTGTGTGTGTGTATCAACAGATATGATTCATATACTTTATAATATATAGTTCACCTATTTTATCATATATAATTGTATTTTTATAAGTAATTTTTTCATGAGTGCAATCTTACTACAGAGATTTACAACTAAGCATGAAGAATGAGTTGGAGGGGATGAACCAGTGAAATGTGGGTGTAGGGAGATGACAGACCATGTCAGACACGAAATAACAACAATACTATATACTTGATCGAGGGTTCATGAGGGTGTCAAAGTGCGGGGAAGAGGAGCTGATACCAAGGGCCCAAGTAGAAAGAGAATGTTTTGGAAACGATGATGGCCGCCTATCTACGGTTGTGCTTGATACAATGGAATGATGAATTGTTAAAAGGTCTGTGAGAGCCCCCAGTAAAGTGATTAAATGAGGAAATAGTTAAATTGGACAGTTGGCAGCCACCAGCCTCTCCCCGGGAAGAAGGCAAGGGCTCTGTCTGGGAGGGTCACGGGGAGTCAGGGTTGACTTGATGACAGCGAGACTGGCGTTGGGGTTTGTATCCAAATGTTAACTTCTCGTGGCCTGTCCCTAATTTTGTTTTTCACGGGGTACATTTATTTTCTTTCCCAAAAATGAACTGTGTGTATAAATATTTTAAAACATCAGTGGAATGCAAGTATCCTTCCTTCCGTAGCCCGGCTGCTCTTCCATTTCTGGGTCTGACTCCTGTCATTTGGTTTGGTGGGATCCCCTCCAGCCCTCTGTGGCCTGCACAGGTTGGCAGTGTGAAAGGTATTCTTGCTATATGGGCACAGGGAGAGATGTGCTGGCAGATGGCTTCTGGGAAAACCTCTGGCCCAGGTGTGCATTTGGTGGTGGTGGGTGCTTCGGTGGTAGAAGTATTTGAAAGCTTTCTTAAAAACTAACTTTATAGAACAGGCAGTTTGGGGGCGGGGCCCTCCTGTGGTGGGCGCTGGAGCCTTCAGAGGGGCAGAGTGGTAGAGGATCTAATGTCTGCGCCCCACCCTCCCAAAGGACGAGCACAAGCGTGTGAGTCTGGGTGGACTAGGGAAACAAATTCACAGACACACTCGTATGTGTAAGAAAGCTTTATACACAAGATCAATTGAATGTTGAGAAAACACCCCAGCCCAGTCCAGATCAAGTCCATAAATCCAAAATTAGCCCATATGTCCGAGACCAATCTATAACGTCCTCTTCAGACTCATGAAACACAGGCAATGACACTGATTGCAGGACGATCACAGGCCAGTGGGTGGGAAGTCTTGTGGATCTACTGGTGCTGGAAGCATCTCAGCACTGGCAAGGCTCTCCATGTGGCTTCTCCAGCTCCAGAGGTCTGGCTTCATCAGCCTCTCTCCATGAGTCTTCTCCACAGGGATGTCTCACAGGGAGTGAGTGTGTGTCCCGCCTCCAGCGAGTTATTGATCTCCTTAGCGCCTCCAAATGAGGTCATGAAGCTGTGACCTGATGGATAGAGGATTCGCTCTGAATCCTCAGATTGACACCAGATTATGTAACTACCACAAGTAAGGCTGATCGAGAGCGGAATACAATCGGTAGACCACATCAGCGTCTGAATCCTGGGGGGCGCGATCCTTCGGTGAATGCAAAACATTCTTGGGGAAATAGGGCCCCTTATCGGCCCAGAGAGCCACGATTCGCACTTTCAGAGTTCGACTTGGACTTGTATGAATCATCGTCGACCAGTGCAGAGCTAGAGAGAAAGCTGTCTCAAATTGTGTTTTCCTGTGTTTTTGGGGTGAAAAGAAGCCAAACTAACTGAAATAAAGGATGGTTCTGGTTCTCTCTCTCTCTTTATCTCTCCCTCCCTCAGGGGACTCTCAGTTGGTTACTCAGGGAGAGGAGGGTTGACATTAGCAGGCATTTGGGTCACCTGCAAGTTCACCAGCACACAGGCCATCCTTGGCTTCTGCCAGCCAGGTCCTGGGTTACAAGGTGGAGGTGTGGTGTTTTCCTCAGGATGTGCTGACTGCGCAGAGGCCAGCATCTTCCTCTGTACAGGGTGGAGCGGGGCGGGCAGGATGACCTCTAGGCACAGGCCACCTTCCTAAGCAACGTGCATGATTTCCTCTAAGTGGAGCCAGACTCCCATCTACATCCAGTTAGATTCTGGTGTAAACTGACCCTTCTAAATCTCCCTGCTGGTCCCTGGCAGGCCTGGCAGAGGTGATGGAAGGAAGGCGCCTGGGGCAGTGTGCCTCAGATACCGTGGTCTCCCCCAAGCCAGCTGACAGCCAGTTCTGTGCACACAGGGGGTCTCCTGCAAGCAGCGTGTCCTCTCTGAAGGTTGAGGGATGGGGGCATGGGGGTGGGGCTGGAGAGGCAGCCCCCTTCTGCTTTCTCCCAGCTCTTCACCGCCTGTGAAAGGCCTCAGGGTTTCAGATTTGGAACCAGATTTCAGGTCCCCCTTCAGCCTAGAAAATCATTCCAACAGATCCAATTTCCATGAGCTCATTTACCAGGAGGCTCTCTCCTTGCATCCAATGAAATATTTAGAGGCCGATCGAATTCCAGTTGCGGCATACAGTCCGTAATGCGACTGGGCTCGCTCGACTTGGCCAATTCCCCAATGCGTGGCACAGTCTACCGCTGCATGTGGGTCATGGCGGGATGTGTTACGCTGGGTTGACTGGAGAAACAAATCCAAGGACAACTCCACTATGAATAAGAAAGGGCTTTACAGCAAAGAGTAATTATGTAACAAGAAACCGTCCCAGCTCAGTCCAGATCAAGTCCATAGTCCAATACTAGTCCATAAATCCTTCTTCAGACTCATGCAGTCACATGCAATGATGCAGATTGATGCAGGAAGAGCACAGGCCAGTGGGTGAAAATTCTTGTGGATCCAGTGGCGGTGGACACATCACAAGGCTCTCACGAGTCTCAGTGTGGCGCCCCATGGCTTGTCCATAGAAAGGTGTAGCAGAAAGAGAGTGTGTGTGGTCTGCTTCCAGGGAGAAAGAGAGGAAGTTCCCAGAATCCTCACAAGGAAGCATGATTGACAGGCTAGACTCCACCCCTACACTTATTTATCAAGTTGACTCGAAACTATGTAACTATCACACGGGTGCTGAACTATATCTTCAGCTCCTACAGGCTATTCCCTAGGAGACTTGGTTATCAGGACTCCCGGAGAAGTTATTATGTGGTCTAAACATGGCCGGGTTCAAGGCATTTGTACAGGTCGGTCCTAACTGCACGGCTCATCCCTGTGGAGTACAGCCCGCGCTGCCCTCTTGGTGTTGTTGGCTTGCAGATCTAGTCCTTGCCATTGACTTAGGATGAAATCACTCCGAGGTTGCCCAGCAGACTAAGGCGTCGGTAGTTGCCCCCTATCCCTCTCTCTAGAGACAGTGCCCATGCAGCCTGTGACAGAGCTTCTCATACGGTTGAACCATGGTGCTGTGTGCGTGGGTGCAGGTGCAGCGGTGAGGGTGGCCTCTTCCACGTCGATTCGAAAAGCTCTTCACCCTCGTTTGCAGAGTCTAGGAACTAGTTGCACAGCCTGAAGATGGAAGCCACTGGGGTGTGGGCAGCGTTTGCACCCCTAGGAGATGATCGGCTTACAACTGCACTTTGATAGTTCTACCAGGAGCTGCTGCCCCAGGGAGCCCATTCCTTCCATGCGGTCAGGTCTCTGTGGTCAGTGGGGCCAGGAGCCCTGCAGGGCTTTCCTGAAGATTCGCAAGCGATGGAATGCTGATACCACTCCGTACAATTGTTTGCTGGTTTATGGGAGGTCAGACCAGGTTCCTCTCCAGTGCCATGTCCTCAAATAACTCTCTCTCTCTCTCTCTCTCTCTCTCTCTCTCTCTCTCTCTCTCTGATGGGGCATTACAGGGCCTAGGCCCCCGCTCCCCCAGAAACATGGGGCTCATCGTGGTAACCATGATTGAAAACCCGGAGTCCCTGAGCCATGGGGGTCAGACCTGGTGAAACTCAGTCTCCTGTGCAGACAGACTCGGGGCTGTCGACCCACCATGCTTGGTCGGTTTGCCGCATCGGTAATTTCACTGCCCTTTCTCTTTCTTGCAGTTTTATGTGCTGAGCGAGTTGGCCAGATGACTAAAACATATAATGACATAGATGCTGTTACTCGACTTCTTGAGGAGGTAAGTGCTGGGGGGCAGGCGGGGGGCGGTGAGGTGGGGCGAGTCGTTCATAGTCGATTGGTTCTAGCTGAGATGGCTTACAGCAGCCTGCCTTGGTGTGTTATTGTCTGTCTTGGTGATACTTAAGGCTACACCCCTGTCATTGTCCCGAAGTCACTCTCTCTTCCCATGTCTCCTGCTCTCCCACCCTGACCTAGCCTCCCCTTGGCGTAGTGGCATACTCTCTGGGCTGTTGTTAACCACAAGGTCAGTAGTTTGAATCCACTAGCTCATCTGAAGGAGAAAGAGATGGCTTTCTACAACCAAGTCTCAGAAACACACAAGGGCAGTTCCACCTTGCCCTAGAGCAGCGGTTCTCAACCTGGGGGTCGTGACCCTTTGGGTGGTCCAACGACCTTTTCACAAGGGTCACTCGATTCATAACAGTAGCAAAATGACAGTGACGAAGTAGCAACAAAAATAATCTTATGGTTGGGGTGTCACCACAACACGAGGAACCGCATGAAAGGGTCGAGGCATTAGGAAGGTTGAGGACCACTGCCCTATAAGGTTGCTATCAGTCCATATAGACTCGATGGCAGTGAGGGTCCCCCATCACCTTGACCCCAGGTCACCTGTGTCCTCACCCAGCCCCGCCACAGGAATGTGGCTGGCTGGATTAGACAGGAGCTTTTCCACCTGGGGCCTTGTGGAAGGGTGGCTTTCTTCCCTTTGGCCCTTGGGAGGAGGAGGCCTTCAGCTTAGTAACGGGGATCACCTGCTACCGAGGACCCCCTGTCTCCCGCCCTCTCTCACTCCTCTCCACGGCTCTCCGATCCCCCTGCACATTTGTGGGTGCCGTCTAGCTGACCTGGATGCCCAGCAGTCCTGGGACAGCATCAGACTGCCCCAGGGCATTTCCTGGGCCGAAATCGAGCCTGGCCATATTCTACCTCTGTTTAGCAGCTGAGGGTCTTCGTGGCGACAGGTGGTGTGCCACGGTTCCCCACTGGCCTTTGAGTCCAAGCCCTCGCCAGCTGCACTGCGTGATGTGCTGGCCACCTGTGGATTTAGTGTGTGCTGCCTGGCTCAGTCTCTGTTGCGTGGTTAGTGGGCTGCCAGGGGCACACTGTTACCTTAAGCATGGACCAGGCAACGCTTTCCATGGCCCCTTGCTCAGCTTGTCCGTGCTGGTGCCGAGCAGGGACGCCAAGCCTTCTATTTCAAACATACAAACTCATCCCCATCGAGTCGATGGTGGCTCAGGGTGACCCTATAGGACAGGGTAGAACTGCCCCTGCGGGTATCTCAGACTCACTCTTTACAGGAGTAGAAAGCACTGTCTTTCTTTCAAGGAGTGCCTGGTGGATTCGAACAGCCGATCATGTGAATCACAGCCCAATGTGTGTAACCGGTTTGCCACCAGGGCTCCTAAGCCTTCTACCGAGACTGGTTACTAATAGCCCCATTCTCCCTTTTAGTTTTGGACACCAGTGTCCTTGTACGGCATACACCTCATCTCTCTTTTTTTTCATTAAGATCACTTTACTGAGAGCTCCTATACCTCTTAACAATCCATACATCCATTTGTATCAAGCACATCTGTGCATATGTTGCCATCATTATTTTCTAAACTTTTACATTCTGTTTGAGCCCTGGAGTGTTTTGTTTGTTTTAATTGAGTTCCTGGAAAGAATATGCAAGGACAGTCTCTTGAGGCGGTTCTATGTTTGTTTTAGAGGCTCATTGCGGTCTGTGTCTCTGTGTGCTTTATGGCCAATGTGTTCCTTGTCCTGTGTTAAGCATCCTGCCTGTCTTAGGAACGAGGTGGGCTTCTGACAGCGTAGTGGTTACTCAATGGACTGCGAACCCCAAGGTCGGCACTTCGAAAACACTTGCCGCCCTGAAGGAGAAAGTGCTTTCTACTCCCGTTAAGAGCTGCAGTCTCAGAAACCCACAGGGGCAGTTCTACCCTGTCCTGATCAACTTGATGGCAGTGGGTTTGGTTTGGGGTTTTTGAGATGGGCTTCCTGGTTCAAGTCTAATCACCCCTGGCCAGGGCAACGTGGCAGCTGGACTGTGCCGTGGCAGTCAGTGGCAGGTGGGTGAGAGGTGTTTTGCACCGAATGCCAGCGGGCACGGCTGGCACGGTGGGGTATGTGTGGGGCTGCCAACTGCAACACTGGCAGTTCAAGCCCAGCCACTAGGTGGGTGGAAGATGAGGCGTCTGCTCCTGTGAAGGTTTACAGCCCCAGAGTTAGAGTTGACTCATCAGTGGTGCGTGGGAGGCTGGGGTACAGCCCTTCCGGCACTGAGGGTTGGTTTCTGGTCCCAAGGGGAAGAGGATTGATTCTGTGGCCTTTCCTGCCTTTCTGCTCTTCACGATTTCCTTCTGGCCACCACTGGCCTCCTCCTCAGTTATGGAGAGGATTACCCCCCCTGGCCTGTTAGTCATGTCTTTCATCCTGGAAGGTGAATGAGATGAGTCAGCTGCTGGGTGTGGGAGCCAGGCTGGTTCCGTCTCCAGGGGATGTGCCAGGCAGGCCCCTCATCACCCACACTAAGGGTGAACATGCATGTAGCCAGAGCAGCGCCCAGGAGGGTGAACGCGCAGTTCAAGGGAGCCCCACTACATCCACAGCTTATGTCCAGAGTCTAAAGGACTTCCTTAGAGTCTCTTCTTGTCAGGGAGTTCCCCAGTGGCTCCAATGTTTACGCAAGCTGGACTGCGAGCCCCAAGGTTGGCGGTTTGAAGCCTTCCCCAGCAGTACTGGTAAAGAAGAAAGCCTAGTGCTTTGCCGGTATAGCGCCCCCTGAAGCCAGTGTGCACCGGTATAGCAACCCCTGGAGCCAGTGTGCGGTGTGACACAGCTAACAACCTTGCATTGTAGCTCCATGGCCAAAGTTTGTTAGCGGTCGCCCCCACTTTAGACGGGAATGTGCATCCGCTGCTGGCTGCCTGTGGGAAGTGTGGCAACGTGTCTCATTGTCATTGCCCAAGTGACACCAACCCATGCCCCTTGCCTCGGTAAGCTCAGAAAAACCCCAAGACCCCTCGACAACTCGTGTTTCATCCACCCACACGTCTGCTTTGAAGTCTCACTCCTCCCCCAGTCGGCAGGTCTCTTTTTCAAGACAAGACTGTTGTGGAGAGATGCCCAGTTTGGGCCAGGTGAGGACGCACCTGGGTCATCCACTGGCACGGGCAGGGGCAGGCTAGGAGGCCCTGGTGGCTGGGGGTTGAGGTGCAATGTGTAAGGGTGAAGGGCTTCGTCTTGAGTTCCTTGTTCCACTTGTTTTCCCTCTTGGGTTTCCGGGAGCCCAGGGCAGCCTTGCTCAACCAGGCTCAGAGCCTTGCCCTCCCTGACCTCCCTGTCCAGCCAGATCGCCCACTACTGCTGCGGTCATGTTTGCTTGCTTTGTCTGTGATGGAATTCGCATGCAAAACGGTGGTGGGGCCACACCTGCAGGCAGAGGTCTGTGCTCACACCTGTGTCAGACCAGGAAGGGGAGGGGTCCCGAGCCTGAGAAGGAGCGCTGGGAAGAATGTGCCAGACCTGAGTTCACCTCTGGAGAGCGCACTCAGGCAGAGAACTGGACACTGGTGCCATGGGATTCATGTAGGGTTAGCCAGCTCTGCCACTCGGAGAAGCGGGTGTTCCGATGTCCTCACGGGCTTCCTTTGGCTTCCTTTACTCCAGGAACCAAATAAGGCTGAGACGTGATCTCGAATCATTGAGACACGAGCCCTTCTTGTGGAGTCTAACCTCACTCTATGTCTCCCATCGCCATCGAGTCAACACTGACTCATAATGACCCTATAGAACATGATCGAGCTGTCCCCGGAGTTCCCCTATAGAACATGGGTGAGCTGTCCTGGGAGTTTCCCTATAGAACATGGGTGAGCTGTCCCGGGAGTTTCCCTGTAGAACATGGGTGAGCTGTCCCAAGCGTTTCCCAGACTGTAACTGTGTGTGGGAGTGGAAAGCTCTGTCTTTCTCCTGCAAGAGTAGTTGGTGGTTTTGAACTGTCCACTTTTCAGATTGCAGCCCAACGCATAGCCACCATGCTACCAGGTTGCCTAGAGACAAGCAGCAGGATAATATGTAGAGATGTGTCTCCCGGTCAACCTGGCCAAATTACTGGTCCCATTTGGGCCCTCCAAGGGCCCCTCTCCACATGTCTTGTATTTGTAGCAGGTGAGGGTGGGAATAAGCGGTGGGAATGGGTTGGGGCTCTGGTAGCCCATTGCACATCCTGCCTGTCTGGCTTCTGAGACAGAGGTGACAGGGATAATGTGTTGGGGATTGTGGAGGCCCCAGAGGAGAAAGAGTCGCATCCATACAAGGGAGAACCACATCACTGTGGAGTCAGTCTCCCCAAACTAGACTTTAACCTCAAGCCTTTGCCAGTAGTTGGCCAAATTCCTTTAGTTAGCTAAGAAAGGCATGCCAAGAAATGTGTTAGGCATGTAAGAAGGCATGTAACAATACATAAAGGTCAGCAGACAGACCTGGAACTATTTATAGCCTCCCCCCTTTTATTTTCCATGTCTATCTAGATAAGATAGGCAAGATAAACAATCTTGAGAAAACAATTGGACTGACTGTTCCAAGGAAACAGGATGGGGAGGGGGAAAGAGAGGGGAGAGTCAATAAGCTCAGGGACTAGAGAACAGTGAGAGATCTGAAATGGAAGGTGAGGCGGGCGTAGAACACCTGGTGGGGTTTGATCGAGTACATTGTAGCTGAGAGGAACTGCTGAGAGCCCAATGATGGTTGAACATGATAGTGGAACAGGAGGAAAGTAAAAGGAAATAGAGCAGAGGTTCTCAACCTTCCCAATGCTGCAACCCTTTTAATACAGTTCCTCGTGTGGTGGTGACCCCCCAACCATAAAATGATTTTCGTTGCTACTTCATAACTGTCATTTTGCTACTGTTACGAATCAGGAGACCCCTGTGAAAGGGTCGTTCAGCCTAAAAGGGGTCTTGACCCATAGGTTGAGAACTTCTGAAATAAAGAACTAGAAGACAAAAGACATTTATGGAGGTATAAATATAGGCATGCAAATATTTAAGTGTATTAATATATCCCTGTATAATGTAATAAATATAGGGACATAGGTCTATGTACATATATTTATATATTAAATATCAAAGTAGCAGACAGATATTTGGCCTCTACTCAAGTCCACCCTCAGTGAAAGAACACTTTGTACTAATAACCTGGCATTCTGTGATGCTCACCTTCCCAACATGATCTCTGAAGACAAAATGGGTGCATAAGCAAATGTGGTGAAGAAAGCTAATGGTGCCAGGCTATTGGGATATATAGCACCTGGTGTCTAAAAGGCTTGAATTTAAATAAGGACTCACCTAGCGGGCAATCAATAAGCCCACATGGAAAAAGCCGTGTAATCACAAGGTGTCAACAGTATCAGGCATCAGAAGACCCCAAACATACAATCATATCAATGCAAATGAGGGGGTCAGAGTGGAGACCCAAAGCCCATCTGTAGACAATTGGACATCCCCTCACAGCCCTCAATAAAATGATTTATAAAAAAATAAGAAGTTGGGTTTAAAAACTACTCCTTCTCTCACCGGTCCAAACTCCATGGATCCTAAAGCTCGGAAACTTTTGACCCTCAAAGGCACCTCAGCTGACCCGTCCTTACTGGATTCAACAAACAGAACACACTGTTCCCAAAAGGGATGGCTCACCTGGAGAGTTAAACTTGCTGACTGGGACTGGCGGATGGAAACCCCATCTTGGGTCGTGACCCAGGATTTATTTGACAAGCAAAAGTTACAACAGGAAACCACACGTAGCCCAGGCTTTTAGATTTTCAACTCAGCACCATTGTGTATTTCATTCCACGCAGAACGTCGCAGTCAGGACTTCTCAGCTCACAAGTGGACTAGTTAACCTGTGGTTCAGAAGCACCCGTGGGTCTCCCTGGTCCTGGCCAAGAAGCTGAAGCTGTGCCTGCCAAGGGCAGTGGTCGGCCGCAGGCTGCAAGGCGACATCCGGGCATCCTCCCAGCTTCCTCCCCGCCCCAGAGTGTGATTCCAATGCCACATGGAGAGCGTAGTCCTGGAGCCTTCTTTTTGTTGTTGTTTACCATTCACAAATTTTTAAAACCATTTTATTGAAGGTTCTTACAGCTCTGATCACAAGCCATCCATTCATCCATTGTGTCAAGCACATTTATACATAGGTTGCCATCATCATTTTCAAAACATTTTCTTTCTACTTGAACCCTTGGTATCAGCTTCTCATTCCTCCCCCGCCTTCTACCCTCCATCCGTCATGAACCCTTGATAATTTTTTAAAAGTTATTTTCATGCCTTATACCGACCACTGTCACCCTTCACCCATTTTTCTGTTGTCCATCCCCCGGGGGGGGTTATATGTAGATCACTGTGATCAGTTACCTCTTTCTGCCCTCACCTTACCCTTACCCTCCTGGTATCGCTACTCTCAGTATTGTTCTGAAGGGGTCTTGTAGCCTTCTAAAGTGAATCTGCTTCCAAGAACTCTCCTCCCCTCACCAGCCCCCACCCAAAAGTGTGGGGTTCCGTCTGGCTAGCAGCATTATTCCAGGGGAATCGCCGAGTGTGCGTTTGGTGATGGTGCCCATTCGTGCCTCTGTCAGGAAACCTCCTGACAGCCCCTGCGCCTTCCCGCACTCCTCGGGCTTCCACCATGGTGCTTTACGGATGCCGTGAGCCGAGCTTGGGAAGTCCTGTGTGTGTGTCCTTAGCTGCTTAGCACCGCCTGTCTCTGAAGCTTGCCGATGGCATCTGTCCTCTCTCTCTTTCGAAAGTCTTCACAAAAAAAAAAGTTTTTGTAAAAATAAATAAATATGTGCAAATATGCTTGATACAATTGGTGTATGGATTGTTCTAAGAGCTGTAAGAACCCCCAATAAAAAGATCTTTAAATTAAATGAAGTCTAAGTAGCCATCCATAGAAAAATGAAGCAAAACTAAAAACATGTACAACTGTATTTCTGCCTAACGAAAGGGTTCTCGCTCACACGAGGCTAAATGAAGGGCCCGTAACGGTGGCCTGAATGGGTGCGAAACAAGCCGAACCCCTGTGCCACATCTCGGCTTCGTGGTAGATGCATTCACTCGTCCGTCCGTCCGTCCAGTCAGCATGTAGTTGCCCAGTTTGCGTCCTGGTGGGGGCCGCGATGAGCCCACAGTCCATCCCTCTGTTAGCAGATGAGCTAACCATCACACAAATACGAAAGGAACCCTCTTTTGAATGCATTATTCTCCACCCCCCTCTGTAGACATAAAGATTTTTTTCCCCCAACAGAATTTAAAAAAAAATCTTGATAGGTATATTTGTAGAGTCATAAAACACTGCCCGTGTCGGCGTTCTTGGCAGACAGTCAGTGCTGTGCTGTTTTGTTGTGCTGCTCAGCCGCCGCCGCTAGCTGTCTCCGTGTGTTTCTGTCACTCTTGACAGAAGAAGCCCCTTCCCACTCACCCCTAAATCCACCCGAACTGCCACGGGGCCACTTCTGACTCACGGAGACCCTGTAGGACAGGACAGACCTGCCCTGTGGGTGTCTGAAGCTGGCACTATTTATGGGAGCAGAAAGCCACCTCTCTCTCGGTTGTGAGCGGTGAGCGGGCATGCAGGAGCTCCTGACTGCCCTGAGCGGCCCACCCTCACCCCCACCTCCACCCCCACCCTGGAACCACTGTCAGTGCACTGTCAGCTTCCATGTGACTTGTTTTGCCCATTGGAGACTTAGTCCTTCAGCTTCGTGTCGCCAAGGCTGTCTCCCCGCAAGACTATGCTGCCCGCATTTCCAGACTTGTTGTTGGTGGCCGATTTCTCTCCAAGGGCACGGGCTGCCCTCTTTCTCCTCCGTAGATTGGGGACAAGGATGGCAAGGTGCCGGGATCATTTTAAGTACCGTTCACATCCCAGCCAGTCCCACACCATCTCCCGGGTGACGTCGGTTCCATGCTGTTCGTCTTGTGCCTCAATGCTCACCTTTCCCTTCTCGTTGTTCCGTGTCCAAGGACCAGGTGGCTCTCCAGACCCTCTGCTTGCTCACCTGTGGTTTCCCAGGCAACACTGTCCGTTTGGGCTCAGAGATGATAGCACAGGACGTGTGGGCAGAATCCGTAACTTTCCGAGCCCCTGGCTCTCTGTGGACGGCCTCCTTTGGTGTTCCGCGCTGGCGTGGAGCCCCAGTGGACCCCTGCAGCCAGCACAGGCATCTGACCCCTGCTGTCCCTCTGACCTTCGCAGAAAGAGCGGGATTTAGAGTTGGCGGCTCGGATCGGCCAGTCTTTGTTGAAGAAGAACAAAACCCTAACGGAGAGGAACGAGCTGCTGGAGGAGCAGGTTGAACACATCAGGGAAGAGGTACGAAGCGGGGAGTCTGAGGGGGGGGGGGTCTGGGAGCCACGGGCATTGCTCGGCTTTGGTGCGACAGCAGGGTTTCCTCGAAAGGACATGTAGCATCCCGAACCCAGAGCTTAGAGGCTGGGGAGTCACCCGGAAGACCGAAAGTGCCTGTCCACGATTCCTTCTGCTCCATGTGCCTTCCTCCTTCCATCCCGACAGGAAGGAGCCCTTGGGGGCAAGACTTAGTAGGACTACCGTGGCCCGTGGCACTGGCCAGCCACGGTCCCTGCCCTCTCCAAGGCCAGAGTCTGATGGCTGGGCTGTGAGGGGGTCCCGAGTCGGGCCCACCAGAGAAGGCGGCCTTGTGGGAGATGGACGCACACGGCAGTGACAGCAGTGTGGCAGTGTAATTCAGTGTGCGCCCCAGAGCCCACAGTGGCCTGTTGTATTTTCATGATGGAAGCACTGTTGGTGAGACTCCAGGCGTGGCTAGGGAATACCGGTGGTAAAAAGAGAGGCTGGGGGAGGCGGGATGAGGACTTGGAGACGTTTCTTAAGAACTGCCGGTTTTCTGGAAGGATTGTGGTTTGAACCAGAGACGGCTGCTGGGAAGAGAGGCGAGACGCTTGGGACCAAGCCCCATCTTGTTCCTTCTTTCCTGGAATCCAGACTGGGTGTTCTTCCTGGTGGAATTTTATTTGGGGACTTGGGTCTGGTGTCCTGCGTCCTCTCCCTCCATTTCCTGCCAGCTCACTTGGTCTTAGGCGGAGCAGGTGGCATGCTCCTCCGTGCCCCCTGGGGTGCATCCAGACCCCTTTCCTCCTTCAGGCGAGTCCCCACATTGCTGCTCGGGCGTCACAGTGTGCCCGAGCAGAGCCGTCACTGTGCAGAGCAGTCACGCCGCCTGCTCTCTGCACACGGAGCTCTGCTGTATTCGGGAGAAGCCACGCTGATTTCTGGTTTTCCTACCCCAGCCCTGTAGTGAGGGGCCTGCATGGACTCACTCGGTCAGCCTGGCCCCCTTTGCAGCCTCTTCCACCAGCGAGAAGTACCCCCTGGGAACCAGCAAATTGGCCTGCAGACACCACCCCCTGTGTCACTGCCTTTGCTTCACGCAAAGGATACCCTGCTTTGGGGACCAGAAGTGACATTTTTCCTTGGTGTAAAAATCGGAATTTGTAAACCCTCTTTTCCTTGGTCCCATCTTAAAGCCGTTGTATTCTGTGTTGAAGCCGTTGTATTCTGTGTTGACGCATGCACTTTTCAGCCACCTCTCTGTGGGACATGGGACAACTGGCCCTCCACTGGGCTGTGTAGGACAGATGGAATCAGCCACAGACTCGCCCACCCCAGCCCAAAGCAAATGAAAGAGGGAGGGAGGGAAGGCAAAGTGGAGGTGCTCGTGCCCAGTGCGGGTCTCCTGCTCATCAGACCGCGTGGTGAAGGGACAAGTACCAATGTCTGCAGCCTCAGTGTGCTTCTTTCAACCCACAGTGCTTTGCAAACCTGTCCCAGCAGTAGCCTGTTGCCATCTGGGGACCAAATGAAAGTTGGGTCGGCTCCACTTGATTGGGGGGAGGGCTCCCAGAGGGTGTGAGAGCCACAGGGTGGGGCTGTGAGGTGCCCAGATGTGAGATCCATGGCTGATGAGCTGGCTGAAGTTGCCCAGTCACAGTGGGCATCACCTCCATCCTGTTCAGAAGTGACATTTTGTTTCAGCAGAAATGAATGGCCTCCTGTTTCATCCAGTAACTTGACCCATTGCGTCAAGTTGGTGTCTGGTCCTCTGGCCACTTCCATAGCCCCCACGCCTTCTCATCCACCCCACTGTCACTCCAGAACGTCTAGTCCCTTCTCATCTCCGTACCAAAGTGACGGTGCTCCACTCGAGCAGGGGAGCGTCTGCCATGAAGCCATCGGTTGCCCTTTGGAAAACTTTTACGTGGGACCAAGTCCTTTGTGCTCTTTGAATAATGAAAAACCGGTGGAATGTCTTTGCTTTTGTGAGGGCGAATTTAAAAATCCTAGTCACCTAAGGATTTGTCAGACAAGCTTTGGACTGTCAGCTAGTCTGGGTTGACTAGAGAAACAAATCCAGAGGGAGTCATGTATGTGTATAAGAAAGAGCTTTATATCAAAGAGCAATTGTATATTGAACAAATATCCCAGCCCAGTCCAGATCAAGTCAAGATTAGCCTATATGTCCAATACCAGTCTATAAATTCCTCTTCAGACTCACACAGCACATGCAATGACGCTGAAAGCAGGAAGATCGCAGGCCAGTGGGTGGAAAGTCTTGTGGATCCAGTGGCGGTGGAAGTATTCCAGTGCTGGCGTGGGTCTGCATGTGGCTCCTCCAGCTCCAGGGCTCTGGCTTTGTCAGTGTAGCTCCATGTGTCTCATCAACAGGAATGTTTAGCAAAGAGAGTTTGGCCTCCAGTGAGCTCTTTATCTCCTCTGCACCTCCAAATGAGGTCACCAAGCAGTGACCTGATGGACCGGCTAGACCCCACCCCTTTGCAAGTTGACAGGAAATTATGTAACTGCCACAGACTGCTAAGAGCATGGTCAGAAGTTCAAACCCATCATCCGTTTGGGTGGGGAACGCTGAGGCTGTCTGCTCCCATAAAGACCGACGGCCGAGGAACCCTTGAATAAGGTCTCTGCGAGTCGGAATGTCCCTGACGGTTGTGGGCGTGGTGTGTGGGGTTTTGCCAGTGTGAGGGCACCCATGATGGCCCCGTGACTGCGTCCGCAGGTGTCTCAGCTCCGGCACGAGCTGTCTATGAAGGATGAGCTGCTGCAGTACTACACCAGTGCCGCCGAGGAGAGCGAGCCCGAGTCCGTCTGCTCCACCCCGTAAGTCCCCAAGGCAGGGCCGTTGACACCAGGAGTGCAGGCCAGGCTTCTTCAGACTGAGCATCTCCAAGAGCCTCTAACCGACTGGCTGTGCCGGGGTCCTGTAGCCTAGTGGTCAGGTTTAAGGGTGCGGGTGCCATGGCACCCTGTTTGCCCTGGCACGTCAGGGGGTGGGTTCTGCTGCTGGCGGAGATACAGTGGAACCCAGTGGGACTGTCCTGGCTCTCCAGGTCTCGCAAGTTTCTCTGTGCTTCTGTAGTCTTGGGGAAATGGGTTTCTGGCAGGTTTCTGCCTTGCACAGGTGGTATAGCATGCCGATTTTAGGCTTCAGGCAGGGTCCTGGGGACAGCAGAAGCAGAACCTCTCCGTAAGCCAGTGCCACCGCCCCCCCTATAAGAAACTTGAGCACCTGAGCCCAGTGGCCTCACTTCAGATCTCAGCTCTGTGACTTATAAGCTGTGTGTCCTGGGCCGAACTACTCCACCTCTCAGTGCTTGTTTCTCCTTTGTCAGGGGCGGGGGGGTGGGGGTGGGTCGTGGTACTTGTGTCTTAGGGCTCTGAGATTAGGTGAGCATGCTCAAAGAGCCTGGACCAAGTTTTGGCATATGGAAATGCATGACAGGTATTAAGTGAGTGCCCAGACATCCTGGCCTTTTGTAGATGCCTAAGAAGAGTTGATTCTCCTTGAGGTGACAGGACAGGGGCATTTAAATGGCCGACATAAAGGCTGGGAGGTGACTTGGAAGCAGCCTTGGCTGAGGTGCTGATTTCCCGGGCAGGAACCGTCTGATGGCTCCCTGTTTCTTGGACTTAGCCTGAAGCAGTCCTTCCCTGTGCCTGTGTCCCTCCCTGGCTTGTTGATGCGCTGCCTCCTCCCTCAGGTTGAAAAGGAACGAGTCCAGCTCCTCCGTCCAGAACTACTTTCACCTGGATTCTCTGCAGAAGAAGCTGAAAGACCTTGAAGAGGAGAACGTGGTACTTCGATCTGAGGTGAGTGCCCGGCCTCTGCTTGGCAGCTCAGGATGGCAGAGGCCCCTGCCCTGCTTGCCAGCTCTGACCCAACGTGGGCACCGCACCCGAGAAGTGACTCCGATGGAGGCTCAGAGCGAGCACCTCATTTGGTTTTTACATCTTGGTGTTTCCGTCAAAGGCCCCACGCAACCTGTTCACCTGAGCCGGGAGGGCACGGTGCTTGCACCCCTCATAGACAAAGGTTTAAGCGGAGACAGCTTGGGAACTGGTCCTTGTGCATGTGTGCAAAGAAGCTTTGGTGCCAGTCTTTAGGGTGGCACCTTTCAGGAAAAAGGCAGAGCCCAGGCTGCCAGGTGGGTGGGGTGGGCCCTCAAGGGCATGCCAGTCCTTAAGTGACAAAGCAAGATTCTAAGTAACTCCACGGTTCCACTCGCCCCGCTGTCCCTATCTAGAAAGGAGTCCATGCACACGGAGCACTGTTTGTCCTAGTTATCAGGGAGGTCATGCTGTGTAGCCAGATACAGACCGGCCCTGTGAATCCAGCCACTGCTGGTGGGGCTGGGGCTGTGTGCTCCACGTTTGCTGCCCTGCGTCCCCCACAGCCTCTTCTACCTTGAGCACGACTGCGTGGTGGAGAGCCTCCGTCTGGGCTTAACAAGATCATTTTCTGCCTGGAGGGAGGACCATGTTCTCTTAGACATTGTCCTTTCCAGCCTCACTAGGAGGGCGGGCGGTGGTGGAACACAAACCCAGCACAGCCAAGGGTGTGGCCCGAGACTTGCCGACACTCCAGATGTGATTTCAGGAGGGTCTCGGCTCCCTCTGGGGCCAGCCAGTGCCCGGGGCTCACAGCTCCCTTCTCTCTAGCCAGGTGTTCAGGTTTCAGTCTCCCACACCCTGATCCCTGTGATAGCTTCTTGGGTCTCTTGAGGTCAGATGTTGCCCGTTGGACCTTGTTCTGACCAGGTAAGCATACAGCTGGTTTAGCTCCAGCTCCGAAGTCGGCCCATCCCAAGGGTGTGATCGGCGGTAGCTACGTCTGTGGTTGTAACTCTTGGAAAGCCCTGTCCGGGTCCCGGGCATTGTGAGGGCTGCCCAGACAGTCCCAGATGGACAGCCAGGCAGGCGGATGACCAGCGGCCCAACTGGCCCAAGAGCATGTGCTTTTGTCTGGTGCCCCCTCGTGCGCGAATAGGTTTCGAATTTTAAACACCTTGTTAAAATTCGCTTTGTAGACTCCAGACTCTGAGGTCCCTAGCTGATGGGTGCCATTGAGGTTGGACCTTCCACCTGTCAAGGAGCCCTGGTGGTGGCGGCAGTTGTTTGTGCATCAGAGGGCTGATGGCCAGCTCAGCCACCAGCTGCTCCCAAGGGGAAGGATCGGCAGACAGCCTCAGAAGCTCACCAGGGCAGTTCTCTTGGGCACTCTAGGGTCATTGCCAGCTGCAATGGACTCAATGGCAGTGGGAGTTTGAGGTGACAAGTGGGAGGGGCTGAAGGAACATTTCCTGGACCTACCTGGCTTCATGGCCCAGCCACCCGTGACCCGCACTTTGTCCCCAGGCCTGCCAGCTGAAGACGGAGACCATCACCTACGAGGAGAAGGAGCAGCAGCTGGTGAATGACTGCGTGAAGGAGCTGAGTATGTGCGGGAGCCTCGCCCTCCCCCGGCCCCCTTGCCCGCTGCCCCTTCCCCAGGTCTGCGTGGGGCAGAGGGGGAGGGCAGCAGGTGGTAGAATCTTCGCCTTCCCTGCAGGAGGCTCTGGATTACACCTCCCATGCAGCCGCCAACCACCCATCAGACTGGTTGGTCTGCACGTAGAACCATGAACAGGTTTCAGCAACGTTTTCCAGACTGACAGAGACCAGGAAGAAAGGCCTGGCTCTGAGCATCATGTCAGCCCATGATAGCCCTGTGGGTCACAAAGGCCCCATCCCCTGTGCCTGGGTCGCCTGAGTCAGGAGCCGACTCAGAGACTCAGTGACCACCAGCTGGGCACACTTGCATCACCTGGTGACTCAGGAGCAGCGTCTTAAAAACCAGAGCCCCCACCCCCATTCTTGTGTAGCATCTTCCATCCATCTGGATTCATGACCAGAAACTGGGTGCTAGGTGGTCAGCCAGAAATCGCCTCCGTTTCCCTCTGAAATGGATGTTTGATCTGAACGTTAGCTTTCGTTTCGAATATTGGAACTGTTCGGTTCCTAAGCACTCGGCTGCAAAGGTTTGAACCCACCAGCCCTTCTCCCTCGGAGAAAGATGAGGCCGTTGGCTTCCACCGAGCTCTATAGCTGTGGAAGCCCGATGGAGCGGTTCGACTCTGTCCCGTGCGGGTGCCAGGAAGCGGTATGATCAGCCTGGCCACGGGGCGGGTTTTCTGTTGTGTTTTGTTTCTTGACGTTGTGCCCGGCGACGGAGCCTTATCTGGAAGAGGTGGGGAAAAGTGCTTCCCAGTAACTCGGTTTGTGAAAGTTGAGTCTAGGGCACTCACCTTTGCAAATAAGAATCGCTCCCCACCTCCTTGGCCACTCCTTCATCCATGAGTGAGCTACGATAAGGCAGAAGCGCAAAGGGAATGTTTCTAACCTCAGCAGAGCACTTGGTGACGAGCCACGCTCCCCCCACCCCCTGTGCAAACCTAGTGAAATGAGTCACAGCCATGAATGAGGTGTCGACACCCCAGGGAAGGGCATGTGTGCACCCCTGGTGGCTCCTCTCGGGGTCAGGGTACAGCCCAGTCTGTGTGTGGAGCGTGGGGTTCACACCGTGGAGGGGTGTGGCCGCCGGCGCCCATCCCATGACTCATAGAGTGCTGCAGACTACCCTCTGCCTCACAAGGTTGAAAAACACACGACTCCCCCCCCACCCCCGCCCTCATCCACATGCAATCTCTACCCTGGGCCCCCTCCAGCCCTGTCTTGTGAGGAAGGGGGCTCTTCTTTTTTTAAAATCATTTTTACTGGGGCTCTTACAGCTCCTGTAGCACTCCATACATCGACTGTATCCAGCATATCTGTACATAGGTTGCCATCATCATTTCCAAAACATTTTCTACTTGAGCCATTGGTATCAGCTCCTCTTTTTCCCCCTTCCTCCCCACCCTCCCACCTTTGTGAATCCTTGATCAATTAGCTATGATTATTATTATTACTTCATATCTTATACTGTCCGTTGTTGTCTCTCTTCATCCACATTTCTGTTATTCGTCCCCTTTGTGTGGGGGGCGATATATCCAACCTTGGGATGAGTTCCCCTTTCCCTTCCCCCACCCCAACCATCCCCCTACCCTCATGGTATCGCTGCTGTTCCTGAGGGGTCTATCTGTCCTTGATTTCCTATGCCAAGAGCTCTTATCTGTACCAATGTGCGTCCTCCAGTCTAGCCAGGTTTGTAAGGTAGAGCTGGGTCATGGGAGTGTGGGGGGAGGAAACATTCAGGACCTAGAGGAATGATGTGTGTTTCATCAGTGCTATACTGCACCCTGGCTGAATCATCCTTTCCTTAGAACCCTCTGTGGGGGATGTCCAGTTGTCTACAGATGGGCTTTGGGTCTCTATTCCAACCCCCGTTGTTCGCATTGATATATAGTTGTTTGTTTGGGATCTTTTGAAACCTGTTAGCTGCTCCTGCCGACACCTCATGATCACACAGGAAGGGGCTCTTCTCACACAAAGCCCCAAGAAGCCTCCTCGCTGGGCACGCTTCCGAGACGGTCTGACTCGCCCCGCGTTCTCTCCGCCACAGGGGATGCCAACGTCCAGATTGCCAGTATCTCTGAGGAGTTGGCCAAGAAGACCGAGGATGCTGCCCGCCAGCAGGAGGAGATTACGCACCTGCTGTCGCAAATTGTGGACTTGCAGAAGAAGGCCAAAGCGGTAAGGCTTCCTTCTGGGCCTCCCAGGCCGAAGCCTCGTGCTGTGTGGCGCTTGGGAGAAAGGGGCAGTTCCTCGGGAAGCTTCGTACTGTAAGGGATGTTGCTGGTCCTCTGGAGGAGCCAGCCCAGGGGTAACAAAAAAGAGCCTCGTGCAGTCATCAGTGTGAAATGGAATGGGCAAGGGGTCCTGTTTATCAACCCTTGTCTCGTAAGGATAACCTGAGCTTTAGTGTGATTCCTTAAGGCAGTGGCGGCAGATACGGAGTTTTCGGAATGAATAGATGGACATCCCTCTTCCCCTGCAGTGTTCTGTCTGACACAGTAGCCAGCGCCCAGAAACTGTCTCGAGCCTCAGACAGACCTTTGCTGGACTGGTGGGGGGCTTCCCGAGAGCCTCTCTGGAGTCAGGGGTGGGGCGGCAATGGAACGTGAGCGTGGGCTTGGGAGAGGTGTGGCCGTGGGAATGGTAGAGACTCTCCCTCCAGGGTAAGCGAGAACGACGCTGTTGCAATGTGCTGAGACCATCCTGCGTGGCCACCGCAGGGAGCTCCAGGCAGGCGTTGGGGGGTTCCTGCTGGTGCGTTGAGTCCAGGAACACTTGGTGAATTTGTGGATGTGTCCTATTGTTATTGCCGCCGCTCTGTGGATGGGTGTGTTGTGTGTCGTGTCTGGTTTCTTGTTCTTCCTGAGTCCTCAGTTCCTTGTTTGGGGACGTTTGCTCCGTGTTGGTTTCTGTGGGGGAACTGTCTCCTACGCTGGTCTCAGGATGGTGTGTAATGTTGTTGTTGCTTACTGGCCAGGGTACTTCATTGAGAACACTTTGGAGTGGTGGTCTTGTGCTTTTGAATCCTTTAAAACATTTTTTTTAACTTTTAGTGGAACATAATCCACCCAATCCTACAACTCAGTTGTTCAATCGTAGTGAGAAGACTTGTACAATCAGTACCACGATCAAGCCCCGCCCCATCTCTTGAAAACGAGCTATGCAATCACATGGGGTTCCAGGGCTCCCTCCCCTCCTGCCTTTAGCCAGGTCTAACTGTGACTCTCTCTGCCCCTCCCAGTGTGCCGTGGAGAATGAAGAGCTTATGCAGCACCTGGGGGCTGCCAAGGACGCCCAACGGCAGCTCACAGCCGAGGTCAGTGCTTCTCCCTCGGTCCCTCGGGCCTCGGAGCCCAGCTGAGCGCACCTGCCTCCCTCTGGCAGGCCGTGGCCGTGTCCATTGCAACTACCCCACGGCCGCACACTGGCATGTCTCTGGGTTTCTGTGCATGGGTCAGCTCCCGGGTCTGGGCTCTGTGGTCTCACAGGTGTGGGCTCCGGGAGACTGGTCTGCACAGACACCTGGCAGACACTCAGGCGAAACAAGGCAACGCAGAACAGGCCACGGCCAAAGATGTGGCCTGGAGGACTTGAGATGAGGGCCATGACGATGTCCGCTCGTTCTCTCTTTTACAGATCGTTGATGTTACTTCCCTAGGGGTAGTTCTGAGCCTGGAAGCTTGCCCGAATGAGGGCTGGGGGTGGGGGCTGATTGCTGGTCAGTATACCCCAAACAAGCCACCACCTGTCTGCCCTCGAGCACGAGCTAGCTAGCATGTTGCTCTGATACCAAACAGATGAGGAAAAGGCTAGGTGAGCTGCTTCTGAAACTCTGCCAACACGTTCCCGATGGTACAAATTCCTGTTCCGTGGGGGTCCCGACACAGGTCCTGGTAGCATTTCATGCTATGGTGCCCGGGTTCACTGTGAGTGGGGGCACAGCAAGCTTGCCCTAAGTCAAAGACAAAGCAAGCCCTTGAGAGCATCTGCATCGGGCCCCGGATACACCAGACAGGGTCTCAGGGGCCTCTGTTCGTGCCACTCTGGGTCATAGGGCGGGTGTGCCGGTGCCCCCCTGGGTGCCCAGGGATCCGGCTGACGGCCCGTGTCTCCCTGCAGCTGCGGGAGCTGGAGGACAAGTACGCAGAGTGCATGGAGATGCTCCAGGAGGCACAGGAGGAGCTCAAGAACCTCCGGAACAAGACCATGCCCAACACCACGGCCCGGCGCTACCACTCCCTGGGCCTGTTTCCCATGGTGAGTGAGTGAGTGAGTGAGTGAGTAAGTGAGTGAGTGAGTGAGTGAGTTGGGGGGGGCAGCACACGTCCTTCCCAACAGCCCATGGTCTACCCTCTCAGTGGGACTGTGGGGCCCTGGCTCTGACCGCCTGAGTCCAGTTCCGGTAGCGAGCATCCCCCTAGTACAACTGGGATTAGGACCTGAATCGAGGCCCCAGGAGCCCGGCCACCAGTGGTTTCTTAAACTCCAGAAGACAAACAGATGCCGTATCCTACCCTAAACCCCGCTCCTCTCTTGTACTCTGCCCTTAAAAGAGATGGATTCAGGAGGATCTGCAAAGTCCCCCCCCCCCCCCCCACTGCTGCCATGCCTGCAGGATGCCGCTAGTAGGCTGTTTTATCTGACCTCATGGGGGTGCAGACTACGGTGGGCGCATGCGTGCGGCACGCTCTGTGCACTGGAGTCATTCTGCCCGGGGTGGGCGGCTCCAGTGTCTGCGACCGGGGAGAGTGCTTCTCTCCCTCTGCCACAGGGCAGGGGCTAGCATTCTACGCATCCCTGTGTGAGTTCTAAACTTCTGTGTTAGTCTGGGTTGACTAGAGAAACAAATCCAGAGACATTCATATATGTATAAGAGAGAACTTTATATCAAAGAGTCATTGTGTATTAAGAAAACATCCCAGTCCAGTCCAGATTAAATCCCTTAGTCCGTTATTAGCCCATTGGTTTGATACTAGTCCATAAATACTTCTTCACACTCACGCAGCCATGCAATAATGCCAAATGCAGGAAGATCACAGGCCAGTGGGTGAAAAGTCTTTTGGATCCAGTGGTGGTGGAAGCATCTCAGTGCTGGCATGGTTCTCCACGTGGCTCCTCCAGCTCCAGGGCTCTGGCTCTATCAGTGTAGCTCCATGTGGCTTGTCAACAGGAATGTCTCTCAGGAGAAAGCATGTCCCGCCCCAGGAGAAGGCCACGCCCACACACAGGCCTCATTGACTATGACCTGATTGACAGGCTAGACTCCGCCCCTTCACTCAAGCTGACAGGAGATGACATATGCCCCTCTCAGTCAGGGCTCTGACACAGAGACAGTGCCCCTGCCCGTCCTCACTGCACAGGATGGGGCCCGGCGGGCACCCCTTGACATTCGTAATGCAGGTAGCCGACAGAGGCTCAGGTGGGTGCAGAGAAGGACCAGCCTCAGCTGGCCGGAGGAGGGCAGCATATAGGTCCACCCAGAGGGCAAGGGCCAAGAGCTTCCTGGAGAGAGGAAAACGGTCCCGCAGGGGCACCTCTGACCCCCACCCCCACCTGGTGTCGCACAGGAATGGGGCTAGTACAATCCAGAAACTGAATTCGCTCTCTCAGCCTTCCGATAAACCTTGGAGGAATTTGGGAATCCACCCCTCTGCATCACAGCAAACAGCCTGCCTCACCTTTCTCCCTGATCGGCCCCCCAACTGAAGTTCACCCACCACCCCCACCCCCGTGATGCCACGGAGAAGCCTCATCTGCCGACGCAGAGGCTGGCCGTTTGGTGAGCGCTCTGCAGAAAAGACAGGAAGGAAGAGAAAGAAAGAAAAAAGATAGGTGATAGGTTCCCATAAAGGCTCCAGCACTTCTTGCCCACCCGTCATTGATGCGACCCCATAGGACAGAGAACTGCCCCCGGTGGATTTCCCAGACTGATCTGTGTGCAGACAGCCTGCCTCATACTGCTCTTTCCGAAAAAACTGCCAACCCCGTTCAGTGAGAAGCCAAGAGCTTAAGACTGTGCTACCAAGGCTCCTGTCCCCCTGGGAGACCCTGCTGTGACGAATGGGCATGCCCAGTTGCTGGCCCTATGGCACCCAGTACTGGCCCCCTGGACGTGGCTGCTGTGCTGTAGGGACAGGGCCTCATTGGGGTTTGCCCCAGACACTCGGCCCCCTGTGTCTCTGGTTTCCTGCTCAGTGTCCCTAGCTCGCTACCCGCTGTGGCCAGGCCAGCCATGCGGAGGCTCTCCCAGGGCTTCTGGCCCAGGGAACACGCCAGCAGCTGGCTGTGTGTGAAGTCCGCCGGCCTCATGAGCTCCCGTCCGGGCACCCACTGGCGGCCAGCCTGGCTGGCGGGCCTCTGTCCAGAGATGGAGCCTCTGAATGCCCTCCTGCTTACATGGAGTGTGTTCCGGCTTTCCCCAGGACTCCTTGGCGGCGGAGATCGAGGGGACGATGCGGAAGGAGCTGCAGTTGGAAGACCCCGAGTCTGCGGATGTCACGTACGGCCTTTTATATTCTAAGCTTCCTGAAGAGCAGTATGTGGTCCCTTCCCCCAACCCCCCAACCCCCACTCCTGCCTTGGTCAGACCTAGTGATGACCAGGCCCTTCTCTGGCCAGACCAAGGGCCCTGGACACCCCTGCCCCTCCCAGTTCCATTTAGAAGGCTTTCAAGATTAGTGGTGAGGTTCCAGGAAGCTTGGGAGGGAGAGCAATGCCCTTCCCACCTCCCTTAGTTGGAGCCCCCTCCCTATCCTTGATAATTCCCCCCCCCCCCCGCCGCCGTATCCTTCCCCCTGGAAGCATGGTGTTTCTTTGGACAGGTGTGAGGGGCCTTCAGAGAGTGGGTGGGAAAGCCCCGTGCTCTCTGAAGCCCCTCGCATAGGAAGACCAGTACAACAGCATTGTGGCTTGAGGTGCAGGGTCGGGTAGACACAGGGTAGGCCCACAGCTCCCTTGCTGGCTTCACCCCTGGTGCTCAGCCTGCCTGAGGTGTGTCCGAGGGACCCGGGAGCCCGATTTCAGTGTCTCCTCCCTGTCTGGGCCCCATCAGGGGAATAGGCTTCGGTGCACGTGTCAATCCCCCCGGGGGTCCCAGAAGGAAGCAGCCGCTCTGGAAAAGCGCCCACCCTTTTCTCCTTAGAAGGCAGGGTACCAGCTAGCACCAGGCATGGCCCTGTCGCACGTGCGGATGTGGCGCCTGGGGCTCAGCGGCTCATGGGCCGAGTGTAAGGACTTGGTCGTGCGGCCCTGGGTGTGAAGAGGCAGCATTCCATCCATTTGGACAGCCATGCAGACGCAATGGACAAACGGCCCTGCCCTGTGGAGCTTGCTTTCTAGTGGCTGTTCGTAAAGCGAGGACACTCGCCGGTGACAGGCGGCGCCGAAGGCACAAGAGTTAAGCGCACAAGCCACCGACCATCTGCTTTGTGCCTTGGGCTCCCCAGGACAAAGATCTGTGGGGGTCTGTGGTTACCGTTTCAGGAACCCTGGCGGGCAGTTCTACACTGGCATCCCCCGAGGGCTGCTGATGTCACCTGACAGCCATCTCATGGATTGGGGGCAAAGTAGCATTCAAGCACTGTTACCTGTGGGACAGGCTTTAGAGACTGACAAGGGTTATCCTTGGGACTCTGCTTCCGGGGATACGGAGTGTCTCCTGTGCAGGAGGCAGCAGCCAGGGCCCCGAGGTACACACGGGAGGTTGCAGAGAGCTGGTGCTGGGCAGGGTTTCAGGTGGGGCTCCCCGATGGGTCAGCAGCCTCTCTGGACCTGTGGGGAGAGCTTAAGACCCAGGTCACGGCTCCCTCCGCTTATTGTGGGCTGATGTGCGTTCTCCACAGTCACCAGAAGCGCGTCTTTGAGACAGTGCGAAACATCAACCAAGTGGTCAAGCAGAGGTCCCTGACCCCGTCCCCCATGAACATCCCCGGCTCCAACCAGTCCTCCGCCATGAACTCGCTCCTGTCCAGCTGCGTGAGCACCCCCCGGTCCAGCATCTACGGCAGCGACGTGGGCAACGTCGTCCTCGACAACAAGACCAACAGCATCATCCTGGAGTCAGAGTCGTCCGACCTGGGGTGCGTGAGCGGTGGGGGCAGGGGGGCTCCGTCGCTTTCTGTTGTGGAGGACGAGTGGGGGTGTGGTTGGCACCACACATGTCCCTAAACACAGGAGGGAGGCTGACAGGCATCTCACCCTTGAGACTAGAGAGGCCTCCATGCCCTCCAGCCTGTTGTCCATCCACCGAGCATCATACATGCTTCTCCGAGGTCCCGGTCTCCGGAATAGTTTAAAGAAGCGTGACCAGACAGCACGTGGAATGGAATGTCCTGGGTGTTGTCAATACGTACGTGCCCGGCTGCTAACTGATAGGAGGGTGGTTTGAGCCCCCTAGGAGGAAGACCAGGTGACCCGAGGCCCTGCCACGGGAAACCCAGTGGAGCCCCTTCTGCTCCAGGAGCGGGCTTCAAGGGCAGCCGATGGCAGTGGACAAGAGGACACCAGAAAGTATGCTTTTGGATTAAATACCAGAGGTGCATTTGGGGGACTTAATCTTTCCCTCATGCGTGGATGTTTGGAGGGTCTGGTGGGGACTTGGGCTTTCTGTCTTGGGGCTGGGGGTTGCTTCAGGAAATGGGTGGGGACAGCCAGGGCTCCAGCAAGGGCCTGTCATGTTGTGTGCCCTCCTCTCCCCCTCCCCCTTCCCCAAGGACCCGTCTCCGTCCTGAAGCTCTGTGGCACCTATCCCATCTCCACCCCCCACCAGCCCCCCCATTGTCCTCAGACTGGAAGACCGACCGGGGCCTGGTTTGGTTCTTTGTGGCCTCAGCCCCTCTTGTGCTGGTGTCTGTGGACACGTGGTTTTGAGATGCACCCAGAGACCACAGGGCTCCCACTGGGCGGGCGACCCTTGCCTGGATACCTTGGTGGTGTGGGCCGGAGCCCCCAGGGCATCCCCGAGGTGCATCTGCCGGTGCAAATCTCCACCCCATGAGCCAGCGGACCTTCCCTCCAAGGCCGAGTTTATAAGCAAGAGCTGTTTTTTTGGGGGTGTGGGATTTTTTTTGGGTGGGGGGAGCATGTGTGTTGCCTCTCTGGTTGGGCCCTGACTTTAAAGGCTTGCCCTGAGTTCCTTAGAAAACCCAGCAGCCGCCAGATAAGGCGCACAGAGCCTCTGTGGGCACGCCAGCCCACCCACCCTGACCCACCTCTCTTCCTTCCAGGACCGAGGACGGCCATAGGAAGCCTGGCACCCCGGGCACGCCTGGCTCCCACGACCTGGAGACAGCGCTGAGGCGGCTGTCCCTGCGCCGGGAGAACTACCTGTCGGAGCGGCGCTTCTTCCAGGAGGAGCAGGAGCGGAAGCTCCGGGAGCTGGCGGAGAAGGGCGAGCTGCTCAGCGGCTCCCTGACGCCCACCGAGAGCATCATGTCCCTGGGCGCGCACTCCCGCCTCTCCGAGTTCACGGGCTTCTCCAGCATGTCCTTCAGCAGCCGCTCCTACCTGCCCGAGAAGCTCCAGATCGTGAAGCCCCTGGAAGGTGATCACAAGGGGCCGCGGCCCCTCTCCGTCCTCGTCGGCGACTCCCTGTGGGCCCTGATCCACCACCGGGAAGCGGGGAACCCCTGTAGGGCCTACTCCTTCTTCTTCCGAGACAGCCACCCCCGCTGCTGGTTTGAGTTCCACTGAGTGCCCGGGGTTACAGGTTCGAACCCCTCCCCAGACAGCAGGTTAGCCTCCAGCGGGCCGAACCGAAGGAAAGAACATGGACTCTGGCTTTCCCGCTTCAGCGATGCTTTCCCATCTGGACCGGCAGCAGTCGTCCACGGTGTAGCCAGACAGGAAGCAACCCGGCCAGGCCTAGGACCCGAGGACAGACGCTCTGCCCCCTCCCAGATTCAGTTTGTTGTCCGAGCAGGGAGCGTAGAGCAGTCGGTGTTTTTTGCCAGGGACCGTGTGGAAGTGACCGGACTGCTCCGAGATCTGGCCTGACCCTCTCCCCCCGAGGGAGGGGGTTTGTGCCGAATTCTGAGCAAGTTTGCCAGATGCCTGCACATGGGTCCAGGAGTCCCCTTCCTCCCTCGGGTCGCCCACCTCTGGCTAGCAGACACACCCGCCCGTGTTGAACCCATGGAAGAACTCACCTTGGTTTGCTTCTTGCTGGAGAAAGTGCCAAATCCTCTTGCCTTGACCTTCCCGAAAGGTTAGCCGTTCAAAGGTGCCTCCTGAGACAAGCGTGAGAATCTCTTCTGAGAGGTCCCCGCCGTGGGGTTACCGTGAGGAGAAGCCAGCTTGATAGCAGCTGGTTTGGGCTGGTTTGAGGGGTGGCAGGGTAGCTTAGTATTTGTTTTTGTTATTACGCTGCCTTGCCAGTGTGTTTGCATTTTTTAAATTTATTTTTTTCCTCTCTTTGAATATGGAGAGACCCGTGTGAGTTTCTGAGAAAGCATTTTAGGATTCTGTATGAGAATGCAGACATAAAGCCAAGTCAGAATTCCTCTAAAGCAGCGGTTAGCGGTTCTCAACCTGTGAGTTTGCAACCCTTCACAGGGGTTGCCCGATTCATAACAGTCGCAAAATGACAGCTATGAAGTAGCAATGAAAATAATTGTATGGTTGGGAGGTCACCACCACATGAGAAACTGTATTGAAGGGTTGCGGCCTGAGGAAGGTTGAGAACCCCTGCTCTAGAGCAATGGTTCTCAATGATAATAATAATTAATAATAATAATAATTTCCTCCCCGACTCCCCAGAGCATTTGGAGACTTTTTAAAACCTAATTGCCACCCCTATGAAATGTTAATATCTTAAAGGGACTTCTTACAGAGAGGCCTATCTGTGCTTTAGGTGTAAGAGTATAATTATTTCCGCACCCCTCCCTGAGATTAAGTTTTACCTGGAGGGGGCAGTAGCAGTCCTGCTGGGGAGGCCTGCTTCAGGGTGAGGCTGTGCGGAGGCAGCCCCACCCTGAGACCTCACTGCCAAGGAAGGGGGAGGTTAGGTTTCTCCTGCTGTCTCTAGGACTGGCCTTAATGGTATAATTTAGGCCCTTCGTAGGCTTCAGAAAAGGGCCGGCTCACTCACCTTTGAAAAGATCTGTTTATTCAGTTGTAAGCTTTGTGGTGATTGTTTTCTCATCCACGATTATGTCTGTTTTTTGTGTGGGTTTTTCTTTTTTGGTTTTGTTTTGTTTTTCCTTCCCCTTTTCAATAAAATCTTCCATTTCTGCAATTTTACTTTCTGCCTTTTCTTTCTCCTCCTGTTTTTTCCCAGGCCATTGGAAGGTGCCATCTCTGTCCTGTCTGCTTTGACGCTCCGTCCCTGTTAGGTCATCCCAGAGCAGGTTTTAGGGCTCGTTGTCCACGCCCATCTGCATCATTTGTTTCTGCCGAGTTACCTCTCTCTCTCTCTCTCTCTTTCTGTCATTCTTGTGACCCAGGAAGCAGGACGTTTGTGAATAACAAGAAACCCTGGGAGGTTTGCAGGGACAACTTCGGTTTACTGACCGCCCCCCTGCTCCCCATGGGGTGAAATCCCGATCCTTAAAAAGCCCGTCTCACCGCTGTGGCCACAGGCGCCCTGCTCCTCTGTTCCTCCGTGTGCAGCCCCCTGGCTCTCCCGAGTGGAAAAGCAGGAGCGTTTTGCTCGCACGCACTGCCACTTCCACCGTCCGCTTGCGTGTGACTGTGTTTGGTGTGGCCCTTTGGGACTCTGTTGGGCTTGGGGTTCTTCCCAGCTCAGGCACAGTGGAGAAGCTCATACACCTCGCTGAGCACCCTGGGACTCATGTCTTGCCTCATGTGTCTGGGAGGCGAGCACGTGGCGGCGGGTTTTGTCTTGTGCTAGCACGTAGCAGGTACTGGTTACGCTGCTGGCTTCCACGTTGGCCCCTTCCCAGTAGCTCTGGTCTAACGGACTGCATTTCCACATCATTGAGATTGGGGCTCGAGCTTGCCCCTCTCTCTCCCCTGTTTGCCTCCCTAAGAAGCTGATAGGATTGCTGAAGCCTCTGGACCTGCTGTGAGTGAGGTCCCTAGAGACAGTGGGCTAGCCCCGATCTGTGTGTCCCCCATCTGTGCCTCCGGTCCCATCTGTTTCTTTTTTTAAAAAGTTCTATTTATCTATTTATTTATTTATTTTTAAGTCTTTTTATTGGGGCTCATAAGGCTCTTATCACAATCTGTACATACATCAATTGAGCAAAGCACCCTTATATATTCGTTGCACTCGTCATTCTCATAATTCACCTTCCACTTGGGTTCCTGGAATCAGCTCGGTTTCCCTTTTTTTCCCCCATCCCCCTCCCTCCCCGCCCCTCTGTTTCTTGAGTAGTGTCAGCCAGTGTGGCTGGGCTAAGTGTTGAAGCAGGTAGCACTCTTGTCCCTGCGACTTAACTGGCAATTTTTAAGCAGATGAGAACCAAACAAAGCATTCCGAGTAGAGAGAAACCCGTTATAAGGACCCGGGTCAACCACAAGTTGTCCCTGTGTTTTGCCCTCCCTGCCTGATACATTGCAACCATGATAGGATTTCTAAATAAACGAGTTCATATGGAATTAGGAAAACAAAGTACAGAAAGCTCAACTCTTCTCCAGAAGGACTAATTCTAACTTTTACAGCTCTGGAAGCTTTTCTGATTTTAAATGGACCCCCTGTGTGACCAGCTTGGGGGGTGGCAGGTCAACGGGCAATGGCCAAGGGGCAGTGGATGTACTGACCGCTCCCTGCTGTCCACACCCAAGTTCTGCAGTACTTTCTCTTGGCGTCAACTCAGGACACAAATGTTCCTCTCTTCCTGAGATAATCTCCTGGCCAACAGCCTTGGGGGACACATGTACCTCCTTGGCTCACACGGCACATTGGCTATCCGTCTGCCAAGCCCACCCTTGGGAAATGGGGAGACGGGATCTCAGGCCATCCATGGGGAGTAGGAGAAGATGAGGGTCCCAGTCCATCCATGGAGTGGAGGAGGGATGGGGCCCCAGTCCATTCAGAGGTGAGGAAGACAGGGGGCCCAATCCATTTATGGGGTGCAGGGAGATGGGAACCCCAGTCCTTCCTTGAGGGGGCAACAGACCCCAGTCATTCCTTGGGGTAGGGAAACAAGGGTTTAAGGCCTGCAGGACTCTTGCCAGGGCTCAGATCCTTCCTGCAGAAGGACAGGGAGCTCCGCCCTTTTCTGGCCCTCATTCTTCCTGGCTGTCGTTCTGTGATGTTGATGACATGATGCTACATTGTATCTAGTTTCCTCTCAGGCTGGATGTGCGCCCCCCACTGGGCGTCCGTGGCTTCTCCTGACAGCATCTCCCCAAGGTAGTCTTGTTACCAGGCCAGTGCCAGCCCACCCAGTCATATGGTCCGAACTGGGGATATACTGGGGTACATGAACTGTTTGCAGGGTGGGCCCAGGGCTTCCTTTAGCTTCTCCAAGACAGGACTTTTTCAACCGCAGCACTGTCACCCTGGCTGGCTGGCTGGATGTGTGTGTGTGTGTGTGTGTGTGTGTGTGTGTGTGTGTGTGTGTGTGTGTGTGATACTTTCCTGTTCATTCGTGGTAGGGGGCCGGCAGCGGCATCCAGGTCCAGCAGCACCACTCCCACTGGGTGACAACTCTCACAGGCTCTGGACATGGTCAGGTGTACCCTTAGAGGAAGGGGCCCCAAATCACAGCCAGTCCGGAAGCCCCACTCTGCAGGTTTCTCACCTGGAGCACAGGTGTGCGGTGGTTGGGCCTCCAATCCACCTGCCTTCATTTGATCTGTCCACGCTTACTTTATCTGTCCGCGCTCAGCCCTGCACTGCTCTCTCACCGTTCCTCTTGCTTTTTCCATTGGGAAGGTTTCCCTAAAGGAAGCTCAAGGTCAGCGGATGACTGTTGACAGTGATTCCTGGGACGTGCCTCCACCAGGGCATGAGGAGCCTTTTAAATACACGTGGGCAGTGTGCACGCTGCTTTTTCCCTTTTAACAAGTCCATTTGTGATGCCCACTTACAAAGCTCTCATGACTCCCCAGGCTGCGGGGTCCCCGTGGAGAGATTTCTTGGCGTTGGTGAACTCGGGGACACGGGTTCTCTGCAGCCGTGCCCTGGCCCACCACCTGCCATCTTTACGCTTCCTCTCTAGCTGCTGACTGATGGTCCCTGACCTTCACAGCTCCCCTTCCTGATACCCACGAGAAGGGATCCTTCTTGGGGAACCCTGATAACTGGGAGGTCCTCGGGAATGGGAAGGTTTCTGCTTTCCAATGACGGAGAGCTGCTCCCTCTGCAGAGAGATCTGGAACCGCCCTTTGTGTGGCTGTGTGTGGGTGGACCACGTCGTCATCTGTAGGATGGGCGTGCCCGCCCAGCCCGTGGGCTGAGCCCCGAGAGAACTAGAGTCCTGTTCTCAGAACCCAGGGGAGAAGCATGGCCGCCCTGCCAGGCGGAACCCCAGGGAAGGCCAGTATACCCAAGGTCCTGGGCTCCTCCTGCATGCACGCTCCTTTCCCCGGGTTTCCAGGTGACCCTGGCATGCCTCTCAGTGTGGAGTACCTGAGACACCTCCAGGGCCTCAGGGGACACCAGGTGCTAGTCAGGTTGGCCTGACTAGTGTTCTGCACGGTGTGATCCGATCGCTGGGCTCAGTGTCGCCGACAAGATGGGCCCCTCCACTGCCAACCTCTCTGTGGACCTGTGGGTTTTTAAGTCCCCCCAGAGCACTCCAGCCCTCTCCCTAGAGAAAACGCCAGTCCAGAAGGCACACTCCGCCCACAGGTCAACCTCACGGCTCGTCAAGAGCGGATTCTTTGCTCTACTCTGAGCTGTGGGCTCAGAGGCTGTTTTGAAATCTCCCCCTTTCGCCCTGTTGAGAAGACACCAACTCAACAGAGGTCTCCATGTGTAGTGTGGTGACAACGGTGACATCCATGCACTTGTGCTTGTTCACACCTCCTTTTCTGAGTGGCCGCTCCCTGGTGAACATGAGCCCAGTGTCCCTTCTAACCTTTCAATCAGATCCCACAGAGACCGCACGGGGCTCAAGCTAAGCAACTACGCTGTTAGGGTTTGAATTTCCTGGAGATCCGGGGTCCTATTTTTGGTTTAATGTTTAAAAGTGATTTGGGGAGGGGAAATAATTCCAGGGATTCATTCAGCCTCTTTGGCTCCAGAAAGCCTGGATTCTGAATTCCATAAGAACTTGGCACTCTGTCCCATATATTCCCCGTCCTTTCTGCCAGCAGAGCCTGCAATCCGTGGGAGAAAGATAGGGCTTTCCATTCCCATGAAGAGCTACGGTTTTGGAAACTCCCCGGGGCGTTTCTACCCTGCCCCATAGGGTCCCTGTGAGTCAGCATTCACAGCGTGCCAGTGGGGTTGTTTTTGTTTGTTTGCATCTCTGGATCCTTCTGTAGATTCTTGAATGGAAAGCACTTCTGTCAACTCTGTTTCCAGTCAGGTGTGCAGCAGGGAATCGGCACCCGTACCCCTTGCTTTTTGCGTCTGCCGTTGCTAGGCTTCCCTTCCCCGTTCTCTGTTTTCCGAATGGCTTGTCTTAGATTTCGGGATTCACTTTGTTTGGAGAACATAAAGGCATCATCACCCAGGAGAGAGGTGCTCCTTCCCCTTTGAAAATCACATGCTGATTCCTTAAGCTGGCGCCCTGCCGGTGGACATCTGTGGAATGTGGGTTACAGCCTCATCATAGGAAGGGCCGGGGGCCGACCCCCTGTGGTTCCCACACTGGCCCTGCTGGGGCCCTCTTGGGAGACTCAGCCCGGGCTGGCTGGGCTCTGAATACTCAGAGAGTGGGTAGATGACCATCATCGTAGAATCCCATTCTAACTCTCCCTTCTCTGCCCTTCCTCCTGCAAGGCTCAGCCACCCTCCACCACTGGCAGCAACTGGCCCAGCCTCACCTTGGGGGCATCCTGGACCCCCGGCCCGGTGTGGTCACCAAGGGCTTCCGGACACTGGATGTTGACCTGGATGAAGTGTACTGCCTTAACGACTTTGAGGAAGATGACACAGGTGACCACATTTCCCTCCCGGGCCTAGCTACCTCCACGCCAGTTCAGCACCCAGAGACCTCAGGTGAGAGGTCCCGAGCACGCGTGACTGTCTCAGGCAGCAGAAGTTACCCGAGCCGGCCTCAGGCTGTCCCCGAGGAGATGCAGGAGCCTCCAGCGGCCACGAAAGAGGAGGAGGAGGAGGAGGGGTCTGGTGAGGGCAACACGATAAGTCCCGTGAACCCGGCACCTTCGGCGGAAGCAGAGTCCTGGGCCATTGTCACGTCTGTCCCGGGCCCCCCCTGTAGCGGCTCTGTGTCTGCAGCTTCTGCCCGTCTGTGTGGTTGACAGTCCCAGCCTTCTTCCCCGTGTGTGGTTCCGTGTCGAGCGCAGCCTGACGCCTCCTAGGCCGGAGGTGCATGACCCATGGGCTCTCCCCAAGTGGGGGCAGGGAAGGCTGCTAAAAAGAAGTGGGGTCTTGGCACCACGAGACTGGTGGCATCCCCTCCTGCCCGAGGCCGCTGCCTGCTTGTGAAAGGCAGGCTCTCTAAACTGGTGGTGGTTCCCACCCACCCCGGGCTGCTGCAGAGATAACGTGGCTTCCGGATCCTCCAGAAGGTGGCTGGGTGCGAGGAAGTTGGGGGGGGGGGAATGCACAGCAAGGGTTCAGGAGGGCTTCCGATCAGGGGGCTTTTCAGGTGGTTGACATCGGTGTACACATTCTGGGGAAACCCCATTCATCCCCAACAACCTATCCAGAAGTGGTCAGAACACTTCCTGAAGCCCCCTCCCTAGGTGCGTATAGCCTTTCTTTCTAGCCCTCGTGTGTTGAGTGGGATATTTTTTTTAAAAGAAGGCTATTAGCAGGTCTTCCTTAACCAAAGGAGCCCCAAGAGAAGTTCATCACCTCTTCCAGCTCCCCAGGAAAAGGGCTCAAGCTACATCTGTGTGGCTTCCCCCCCAACCCAGGAAGCCTTAAGGACCTAAAACCAATTTGAAGAATAGCTCAAAGCCCGGCAGTGGTGGAACTTTGTGCACCCCCTCTCCCCGCCCCCGCCACCAGGGGAGTGTCACTGAGGTACACACTTATCCACTTCCCCTACTGTAGGACACAGAACCCCAAACTTCTCAGACTGCCCAGGTCCATGTGCTGAGAAGACAGCGAAAAGGGAAGAGACCTGGTGGGGGGGGGGAGTTTGGGGGAGGGGGAAGGCAGGGGCAGGACTTGACCGAAAGTTGCCATCCCCAGGGCATTTCCCAGCCCCTGTGTTTGAAGAGAGGACCCTCTCTGTGCTCTGTGCCTGCCCACCGAGAAGGCCACCGACTGCACTCGGCTTCTAAGTGGCCTCCCCCACCCTCACTCCCTTCCCTTGGCAGCTCTGGTCCAGTGGCTTTAGATAGGACCAGACCCCTTCCTCCTCCTCCTCCTCCTCCTCCTCCTCCTCCTCCTCCTCCTCCTTCTTCTCCTCTTCCTCTCTTGCCTCTGAGATACACTTTAGAGGAGGAGTCCAGTGAAAAGAACTGGGGGCCTTGTTACCATCGCCCTTCCCTTCTGTAGCAATTACATTATCAGGTGGAACTTGTGGGCGGAGATCATTCAGAAGTGGGCTTCTTGACCCTTAAAGGGCCCTTGAACACCTTGGTGGTATTGCGGCTGTTTGTTAGCAAGTGTCAAGGCCCCTCCCCGAACCTCGGTGTCAGCTGGTCTCTGCTGCTGGACTAAAGGGGTGGACGCTGTGTCCCGTGTGAGTTTGCCCTGCAGCATCGCAGATGGGCTAGGACCCTGGAAGTTTACAGAAGCTCCGTTGAGACCCTGCCCAGGAGGAGCAAAGCTTCTCGAGACCGTGAAGAGCACCTCTCAGGGACAGCGGGAGAGAGGAGACCAGTGAGGACGGCTAGAGTCAGAGCCACTCATCTTAGCCATGAACAAGGCCATATTCATGCCTTCTTCCCTCCTAGCTCAAACCTGCCCCAGAGTCCTCCCAGCAGTTGTAGTTGAGACGAGTGGTCAGTTCTACAGTGGACACTGTGGAGGGCTCAGACTGGACTTGTGTGAGCCAAGAGAGCTTTTCAGATCCCCAGAGGTGGTTGAGGAAAGGGTGTTCAGAGAGTTCCTTTGCACTTGGTTTCTGGATGAAACCTGTCTTTGCAGAAAAAGGAAGGGAGGGAACAAGGATTTGGGTCTTTTCTTTTTGTTCCATTCATAGGGAAAGACAGGGCAGGGCTGTTTTGAAGTGTGGCATGTGAGAGGCGTATCACTCTCTTAAGTACTTCCCCCAAAGGTCCTGGGAGACTCTGTACATCTGAGTGCCCCAGCTGGACAGCCTCTGAAGGGGGACTTGTGTACAGGTTGACCTGTCTCTGCATTGGGCTGCCTTTTTGTGACCAAACAGCAGGACCCCGGAGCTGCCCTCTGCCTGGCAAGGGAAATCAGGGAACAGAAGGTGGACAGACTCCCCTTTGTTCACGCAACTAGTGTGATGGAGGAAATGGGAAAGGCCCATGTGAGCCTGTCCGTGTGGACCCCACTGGCTCTGTGGGGGAACACGTTTTCAGCATGGCCAACTTTCACATGTGTGGTGTCCCGCCTCAAGCACCAATTTGCTGGCTTCCAGAACCCCGTGCCTTAAAAAAGGACGGCCCGTGCCATTGTATTTGCAAATGCCTTAGATGATTAAAATGGATTGCTTAACACGATTTTCAGATTGCATTGTCACTGGGTTCCCGTGGCGTGTTCACTCCATCCGTTACAGAAGGTTGATCTTCTAGGGGACAGTCTAGGGTTGATCTTGCTCCTCTGTACTCTGTATGCCGGGTGGCAGGTATTTGTGTCCTGACCTGGCGTCTCCACCCGGTGGAGGACCCGGTGATAATTTTAATGTCTCGCAGTTAAATGTTCACATGGCCGGTCAGGTGGGCAGTTGAATGGGGGATAGGAAGAAGGTGGGGTTAAAACAACAGATAAAATCCATAGAAGGCCTATTTACTTTCATGCTCACCGCGTAGGGACCGTGTTGCGGGGGCAGTAGGTAAAGCAGGCTCCTGTGAATCGTGCCGCTGCACCACACTGGCAGAGGTCCTGCAGTGCCCCCCATAACATGGCTGGGGGTGAGCTGGCAAAGTCAATGTGAGAGGAAGGGGAAACTCCCCTTGAAGATCCCTGTAGTGTCCAGGACCTGTGCCCCCAGAGCCAAAGGCCAAAAAGTCACTTCGTTCCAGCTTTATGAGCAAATGGATGGAAAGTTCTGGAAGCCAAGCATTCGCCTAGCTTTGTCTTGATGCGTGGGCAGTTCTAGAAGACCCAGGCTACCCATTATCTGGCTGTACTTTCTGGGCCACTGTGGAGGTGTTCGGCTTCTCTAGTGAGAAATACCTCTGTCCTTGGCTTTATGCGAGAAAGAATTCACGCCGAAGCCTGGTTTGTGATGCAAGTGGTTTTTTTGGTTGTTTTTTTTTTTTTACAAAGGATAGAAGCAGTTTCAGGTGTTACAGTAAACTGAACACAAGAGAGAGAGAGGGGCGGGGGGAGCCCATGGCACAGCTGCACGGGACCATAGCCCAGATGTGCTGAACTGTGTTGGAGCTGCTGGGAGCAAGAGGGTGGTCTAAAAGTTTCTGGCTTTTTCAAGGACCCCATTGGGAGGTGTGGTCAATGATACTATTTGACTACATTGGTTGAATCCAGCCCACCTGACCTAGATGGGCCAATCCAAGTATACCGCCCACCTAAGTGTACCACCCCTTCCTGGCTCCTGGCCTGAATATAAGCATGACTTCCAGCCTGTCTGCCTGGCTGGGTTCACCCAATTTTCTACAGCAACCTCCTTCAGGGGCACCCCGGCATAGAGAGGGACAACTCCCTATCTGGCTACCTAACAGAGGCAGGATCCTTTGAGGTCTGGGAGGGAAAGCCAGTTTAAGGGCCTGTGTTAGGCAGGGTTCTCTAGAGAAACAAAACCAGGACCCTTAAGATTATATATATAAATTGTGTGTGTGTGTGTGTGTGTGTGTAAAGGATAGGTTTATGCAGCAAGAAGGAATATGACAGCTAATTTGTCCACACAGCAGGACAGAGGGCTCAGTCCAACTCACTTTCATAACAGTTAACATACTGAAGGGCCTAAGACAAGCGGAGTCAGCCTGCAGGCAGCAGACAGCAGGCAGCAGGGTGGGGCAGCAACAGCCAGTAGCGCTCGGCCCTGATGAAGCCTCAAGCTCTATACACTTGGCAGCATGATGTATCAGCAGCCTGGCAAAGCAGGTCTCCATCCTTTGGCTCGGCCCACAGGTAGTGCAGCACACGGTTGAGGCACAGGACCAGCTCAAACAGCAACACACTGATCACCAGGGAGAAAGAGAAGGAAGGCTGGCTGTAGGAAGCATTTAGCTCAGTCTCCCTCTAATCAAGCTGCATCCCGATTAAACTCTGCCCACATGTTCCTATGGAAGCCTCGTTGGCACAATAAGCCTAACTGTCAGGGGCCTCAGGGATCAATAAGTGAATGGCATGTACTCAATTCAAGACCCTTGGGTCTGGGGAAGTGCCTTCTCAATGCGTACACTGAGACTCAGGGTGACAAATCCCCGCCCAGCCAGGAACACTGTTCAAGTCAGGCCTAGGCCTAGAGCAGTTCAGGAGAGCACAGAGCGGCCGTTCCGCTCAAGCCCACCTGCATTAGATGATGCTAAGGAAGCCCTCAGGAGCCCAGGTGGTATACCAGCAGCGTGCTTGGCTGCTAATCTCAAGGCTGGTGGTTCAAAGCCACCCAGCAGGTCCACGTGAGAAAGCCCTGACAGTCTATTCCCATAAAGAGCATGGCTTCATGAGGCAGTTCGACTCCATCACGGGGGTTCACTAGGAGTCGAAACCAAACGCGGTGGCATCCGACAGCAACGAGAAAGAAGTCTGCAGTCTGCTGCGTGAGACCGCAGTGTGTGCCAGTGTACCCCGTGCCGCCTGGGAGTGGGGAAAGGAGGGAAGGATGGGGGAAGATGCTCCTTCAAAGCCGTCGGGGCGGGCCTCTGCTGACAGTCCCCCCAGTGCCACTCACTAATGGAGAATAGTTCCTCTGGTGTAGCCTTGCCCCTACCTGGCCTCCCATCACCCCTGCCCTATGCTTTTCTGGGTGGCTGAGGCCCAGGCAGCCTGGAGCCTCTTTGCTGATGTGGGTGCTCCGGGGGGCACCAGCTCCTCTGAGGTGTGAGTGAGTGGCCCCGCACTACTCAGGAAGCTCAGGAAAGGGCCCGCCCACTGAGGTGCTTTAGAAAGCTCTGATGGGGTTGTGATAGCAGCCCTCATGGTACAGTGGTTCTACTGACCACAAGGTTGGCAGTTCCAAACCACCACGGGAGAAAGACAGGGCTTTAGGCTCCTGTAAAAGGTTCCAGTCTCGGAAACTCTTGGGGGGCAGTTCTACCTTGTCCTGTAGGGTGGAGAGGAGTCAGAAGTAGCTTTGTGGCAGTGAGTTTGGGGTTTTTTGGGAGCAAGTAAGCTCGGCCAGCTTCCCCACTTGGCAGCTTCACCCGGGAGGAAGAGTGCAGACAGCATTGTGCCCAGCGTTGTGTGGGTCCAGCCCTCACTTTCGCCAGAACCGCGCTTCTCAACCTGTGGGTCGCGACCCCTTTGGGGGTCAAATGACCCTTTCACAGGGGTTGCCTGAGACAATCAGAAAACACATATTTCCGATGGGCTTAGGAACCGAGACATGGCTCCTCAATCCATCTCCAGGTGAGTCCACTCACATGTAGATACGCCCACATACAAGTACTCGGTGTGAAGACTGACCCATGGTGCCCATGCTTCAAGACAAAATTCCATTGATTTGTCCTTAGAAATAAGTATTTCACAATATAGAAGGACATATTGTTTTTGTGATGAATCACTCTGTTTTCATTATGTTCAACTTGTAACAGTGAAAATACATCCTGCCTATCAGATATTTACATGACCATTCATCACAGTAGCAAAATGACAGTGATGAAGTAGCAAGGAAAATAATTTTATGGTTGGGGGAGGGGGAGTCACCACAACATGAGGAACTGTATGAAAGGCTCAGGGCATGGGGAAGGTTGAGAACCACTGCTCTAGAAGATTACCCAGAGGGCGGGCAGCCGGACAGAGGGAATTCCCCGCCCTCTGCAGTAACCCTGTACAAGTTTCACTTAAGCCACAGTGTTTTCCTGGTTTCATTTTTTTAGTTGAAAAAGAAACATTAAACACTGTTAGAAATGAACAAAAATGCTCATTCCTTGTCGTCGTGGTGTGGCTGGGTTGATTCCCACTCACGGTGACCCTGCAGACAGAGGACAGCTGCCCCAAGGGGTTCCCTAGGCAGAACCTCCATGGAAGCAGAGCAGAGGGTCTTTGCTCTGCAAAGTGCCCATGGAAACCAGCCTTGCTTGTTGGGACCCAGCGAAGGCGCAGCTGGGCCTCGTGGGAAGATGAGCCTTAATTGACAAACTGAGAAAAAAGATCTTGCAACCTGGTTCCACATCTTGAGTAGAAACCTCCCCTGGGCCTGCCGGCTGCTTCTGTGTCTCAGTGGCACCTGTGGCTTTCTCGGGGGGGCCCTGAGTAGAGGCAGGATCAGGCAGAAGCAGAGGCGGGGAAGGGCTGAAGGAGCAGAGAGAAGCAGCCCGGACCGAGGACTGTGAAAAAAATTCATCCTTTGTCCGTACAACACACGCTCATTTAAACTTACTTCAGCATACGTTTACCAAGGGCGATGTGGGAGCTGCGCTCCTGAATCTGCCAGTGATCTTGATCACCCGCCACCCCTACCCCCACCCAGCAGAAAACAGCGTGTCTTAGGTTCTCACTAATCTGGAACCACAGGGAAAACAGCAACCATCCTGGCCACGTTCTGAAATGACGGAAGAAGTCTTCTGAATGCATTGTGCTGCACCTTGATAGTTTAAAGTCCTTCAGGAAGAACTCGAGAGCATTGTTTTGTACCCCTTCTCCTTTTTTTTTTTTAACAGGAAGGGAGAGACTGCTCATGTAATTGACAGGTTAAGAGGCATCTTGTATTGAGCATCCAGGGGGTGGTCCTAGCTGACTTCTTCTGGCACCCCTATTGCCTCAAGGCAGGCAAGGGTCATCCTTTTTGACCTCTTCTGACAGCAGCAATTCCTCCTGCACCCCTCTGCATCTGTACTGGGTTCCACACTTTGTGGCAGGGGCCACACAACCCACAGACAGTCCTCACCATTCTCAGCTCAACTGAGCCCGTTCTGGCTCACATCAACCCTTAGAGAACACGGTAGAATTGTCCGTGAGTTTCCAAGACCGGAACTCTTTACAGGAATAGAAAAGCCCCGTCTTTTCCCCATGGAGCTGCCGGTGGTTCTGAACTACTGGCCTTGCGGTCTCGGCTGAACAGGTAATGACTACAGCACCAGGGCTCCATAGACTTGTGTTCAGTGTCTTTATTAGGGAAGCCAATTGATTACCATTCAGGATCAGCAAACAGTAAGAAAGCCAGGAGCCCAGTCTCTGTCTGGTCCTCAGTCTCTCAGCCATATGGTCCCTTGACCTTGGCCTCCATGGGCCAGGAAGGCAGCTGCCTGTCTCTCAGCCCCACTGTTCCACATGAGAAGCACTGCTCCTTTGAGTCTCTGGGCCACAGTCCCTGGGGCGTCTGGTCTCCGTCAGTCAGATATCTCCAACCTGCTCTCTCCTCTGCTCCTGCTTCAGGGAAGGCTCATCCTGACAGCCAGGGGCAGGCAGAGGCACGTCACTATTCCTAACTGGTTATGAAAACCGGGCAGTCCCCACTGTCAGTTTTACACATGCCCTGTTTGTATGGTTTCTCCCCCCACCCCAGCCCCACCCTGGGAGTGACAGAGACTTGGGTAGACGAACCCAATTTCCCCCCTCCACCTTTGAAGTGGCTTAGTCCTTGAACAAGAGGCAGCAGCGAAGCCGCTAGGCACCGAGCATGTCTCACAAGTTCACACCCGTCCAAGAGGGCTTCAGAACGCCCTTGGGGAGATGGGATGGGAAGCTTAGCGCATGTTTCCACGAGTTAGTTTAAGTACAAGGGGTTGTGTTCTTGAGGGGTGCCACGGTGGCCCAGTGGTTCCTCATCAGGCCGCTCCCCGGAGCGAAGAGGAGACTTTCTTCCCTGTAAAGAGTGACGGTCTGAAGAGATACTGGGGTGGCTCTCCCCCGTCCTCCAGGGTTGCTATGAGTCAGCAGTGATTTGGTTTGGGTTTTATATTCTTGGGATCCCTGGTGGTGCAGATAGTGGATACACTCTAACCACTAACTAGACGGAGGTTTAAGTCTTCAAAGAGGTACCTGGGAGGAAAGGCCCGGCTGTCCACGGCACCAAACCTGTCCCCAGGCACAGGTGGGTCGCCAGGAGTCCGAGAGCTGGGCGTCGACTGTTTCTGGAAGTGGGACTCGGGTCCTTGGGCTTGGTGCAGGCCACACCTGTAAGCTGGGTGCAGAGTGGCATTTCACTTCCCAACGGTTGAGTTCTACTGCAGGGAAAAGGCCACGGCTAACCTGGGGGGGCGTGGATGCTGTTGGGTTGGTTCCTATCCACAGGGACCCTTTATGCACAACAAACCAAACGCTGCCCGGTCCTGAGCGATCCTCGTAATTGATCCTGTGCCTGAGCCAGAGATGCCGCCACTGTGTCCGCCAATCGTGTTGAGTGTCTTCCTTCCTTACCCTGCACCCCCTCCACGGTACCAGACACGATGGCCTTCTCCAGGGACTGGTGTCTGCTGACAGCCTGGGGGAGCTACCTGGATTATGGGGGAGAAAACAATGTGTGTGCACGTGTGTGCATGCAGTTTTGAATGAGAGTGGGCAGTATATGATTTAATGAGGGTGTGTGTGTGTTTTAGAATGTGTGCGTTTTGTTTTAATGAGGATATGTGTGTAAATGAGGATGTATATGTGTTTAAAGGAGGGTGTGTGTGAATTAAGTGCGTGTGTAAATGAGGGTGTGTGTGAATGAGGGTGTGTTTCAATGAGGGTGTGTGTGTGTGTGTTTTCATGAATGTGTGTATGTTGTGTTTTACTGAGGGTGGGTGTGTTAATGAGAGGGTGTGTGTGTGTGTCTCAGTGTGGATGTGTATGTTTTCATGAGTGTGCATGATGTGTTTTAATGAGGGTGGGTATGTTAATGAGAGGGTGTGCGTGTGCATGTTTTAACGAGGGTGTGCATGTGCGTCTGTTTCAATGAGGGCGTGTGTGCGCATGCTTGTGTATGTGTGTGTGCATGCGCGTGCACATGCATGGTGGCACGTGTGTGGTGATAGAGGCCACAGAGAGGAACCGGAAGTATGGAGGCAGCCTCCACACAAGCCCCTAAAGTAAGTTGACCATATGCCCCGCTTTTTGCGGGACAGCCCCGATTTTTAACAATTTTTCCCACGTCCCGCGGCATTTTTAAAAAGTCCCGATTTTTGGAAAGAATGCATGACAAGCTAGGGTATATGGTTTTCAGCTGCCATGTGGCTATTTTGCCAGGATATGAGTTTTATCAATGGTGTCCCGCTTTACCAATGTTACAATCTGCTCACCTTACCCTAAAGGGGCCCTTCCCGAGAGGGGTGGTGACAACACAAGAAGTGCCCTGTGGATCACAAGACAGGTCTCTTCCTGAGGTGTAGAGAGGTGTGTGTTTTTAAAAAGGGGTCGGTGTGCAGAGGATGTTAGGGAGTTGTGTGTTGTTTGGGGAGCTGTGAAGCCCGTCCCGAATCGGAAGGACCTCATTGTCAGAGCAGGAAGAAGCCGGGTGCCTGGGTGTTCTCCCACACAGCCATGGTGGCCCTTTCCACCCACCTGTGCTAGCAGGCCCACACCTCACCTACACGCCCCCAGGGCTCTGAAGAGCTTCTTACTGGAGAGAAACCACAGCTTGAGCATGCCCTGTGCCTCTCGCCTCTCCACTCTCAGATTCCCCAGGCCATGTGAATGTCACACGCCCTGTGGAAACACGCCTAGCACGGTCGTCCACGGGAACATCTCCGTGCGGACTCACAGAGGCCTCATCCAGGACACAGTGGCTTGGTTGGCCCATACAAGGGAAAGAGCCGGGCTTGCGAAGCTGCAAGCCTGCCTGTCCCTGTGGACCCCGAGGAGGGAAGCAAGCATTGGCCACATCAATTGAAACAGCCGCTGTGCACAAATCTCATTATGTGGTGACTGATGGAGTCCACCCCCAGGGATCTGGGACACGGCCTTGCCAATGCAACTTTCCCTCTTCTCTAGCTTAGCACATTAGGGGCCATGGGGAAAGCACTGGGCTTTCCTGCTCCTGGGGGGCCTGAGACCATTCCGCAGAGCTGCAGCCACCTCACTCTGTAGCACATTTGCAGAGAATCCCCAGCTGGTGCTACAGAGCCTTGGGGCTCTGAGGGCAGCATGGTCATAACCACTCAATGAGGGCACCTTCTCCGGGCAGAAAGCACCTCCAGGTCTGCTGGAAGAGCAGGCTGCACCTCCAGCCTCCGGCATGTCTCCAGACTGCTCCCAATAAGGACCGGCAGTAAGCACGCTCTCCCACCTGTCCTTCTGGACCACGCGGCGATGTGTGGAGTCTCAAAGTGGCCTTTGACGATCACAACCTTGGACTGGTGTCAGAACCTGGGGCTGGTGAAACAATGAAGCACCATGCAGAACCAGGTCTCTTAAAATGCAAATAAAATCTCTGGTGAACACGTGTGTCCCTGGGTTTGAGATCTACCTGTTTTCTCACAGCACACTGAAGAAAGACCTCCCATCAGGTGGAGAGGGGGGAAATCTGTGGCTTTCCCCCTGTCCCCCAGAAAGAACTTGGATCACTGGGTCCCAGAAACCCTGGCCTTTGAGCCCCCAAAGTGAACAATCCCCAGGATACCCTTGTCTGCAAAAAGCATGTGGCGGAGGAAACTTCTGAGCCCCCTCACCCCCCACCTCGCCACGGAGAATATTTCATGTGACTCTTCTTTGTACCATCTGCTCCCTTCTGGCCCCCAGGGTATCAGTGCAGCCCCGCGCGACCTGGACTCAGCTTGCGTGTACTCACTGTCTCTATGTTGTATCCCAAGGAGGGGAGGCGCTGCAGCAGCCCGGACGTCAGTGCTGATGGACAGCTCCCGCCCTGGCGCCCCGCCCCCGTGGTATTTTGGAAGGGTCCCATCTTTGCCTTTCGCCCTTGTTGATCTACCTCAATCTTCTCAAGTGATTTGGTGCTCTCGGGGAAATGAGAACTTCTGAAGTTTTTAGCAGCCTTTCCTGTCCCCTAAACCCATCTGCCTGAGACGGGTTTATCGCTTTGCTGGTGCAAGTCTGACATATGTCTGTCTTCTCACTTCCTTGTTGCCATGGAAGCTCTGATAGGGCTGAGGGGGGCGGTGGAGGTGGTGAGTGTGGAGGGGTCATGGGGGGATGATGTGCATCTCAATGGGGTGTCTTCATTGCAAACCCAGCCTTGGCTTTGAGTGAGTGTGTGGGTGCGTGTGCGTGTTTGAATGTTTCTCCCTTTCAGCTGTCCTGCTGTTAACTGTTCTTCTTGACCGCGTCTCCCCCTCCCTCTCGAATAAACGCCTTGGCTGTTCTCTGGGATGCTTCGCTCAGACCATCTGCTGCTTCTCTTCTGAGACTGGAGTGCAAATGAGAGGGCTGTGATTGGCTGGTCGCCTTCTCCTCATAGCCGGCTCCACTTTTGTTTTTTGCTTGCTGCTGTTTCTAAGGTTGTGTGAGTTTCCAAACCATAGCATTTGATGGGTCAAGAAAGATTCATAAGGGCTATTTTTCTGTTTTGGGGGGTGTTTTTGTCTGTTTCTCAGGGTTTTTTTGGGGGGGGTGTTGGCCTCATTTTGGTTTTGTTACCCACCCCCCCTCCCTTTTCTTGCTTTGTCTGAAGCTCCGGTGGTTGAGAGTTTGTTCCAGGCCGCTGATGCTGGCAGCCAGGCGGGACACCATGGAGATTCCCACCCCCCACGCACCCACGCACATGCACACGGACCGACGGGCCATCCCATCCTGTCGTCAGCACCACCCCCCTTTTGCACACTGGCTCCATCCTGCCCGCCTTCAGCTTGTGTGTCCTCAACACGTTTTGTCCCGTCTGGCTCCTGGCTGTCTGTAAGACACAGCCAGCCGGCCGTGTGTGGATCTGTAGGTCCAGCCACCAGTCCGTTCTGTTCTGTTTCCCTCGAGCACTGGAAGATTCTGGTGCACCAGCTCTTTGAATCTTCAGAATGCTCGTGCTCTATGGTCCTCAAGGCCACTTCTCCCAAGAGGTCTCTGGGGGCTGAGCTGCAGGGGTGGGGTGCGGATGGGCAGGGTGGGAGTGGGACCGCCCACGTGCTGCCTGTGCATGCTCCGGAGAGCAGCACCTTTTTCTGTTGTGTGCTTGCATTATGAGGGAGGAGGACCGTGCGATCATGCTGTCTCCCCGGCCTCTCACTGTCCCCCGGCCAGAGCTCGCTGTCCCTCGCATGCTGCTAACCCGGCCGTGACCGCCTCGCTCCTGACCTACATCCTCAGCAGTCTCAACAACTAGGCCACGGAGCTTTAAGGGCACTCGGAGTGGGGCCGGCCCCGGTATCCTTGAGATGCTCAGGGCAGGGGTGTGTGTGTGGGGGGGGGGCACCGTGCTCCTGACCGGCGCCATCTGGGGATGCGGTCATGTCGCATAGTTGTTGAGCCATCTGAGGTCCCTCTCCCGCCCTGACAATCACAGACAGGCAGAAGTGAAGCCAGCTTCCCTGAGCAGGCCCCTTTTGCCCTGAATCCAGGGAGTCTCCCCCGTCTCACACTTCTCCCCTGCCCCCTGGGCAGAGTGTGGACACCTGTTTGTCGGTGACCAGAAGGCATCAGAAGAAGCCAGATTATGGCCTCTGAGGAAGGGAACCCCAACTTACCTACAAGGGTTCATTAGCACCCCCCCACCTCCTGAGCTGGCTCCACTACTGACCCAAGGGTGGACAGAAGGTGGAGCTCAGAGCTCTACAGCCAGTGTGCAGAAGTGTGGTTCCTTTCATGGGACCACCTTTTGTCCAGAGCTTGTGAGGCCCACCTTCCTGGTCCAGATCCAGTCAACAACACAGTGCCTCCCCTGCTTGTGTCTGTCAAGGGCCTGGCGGGATCCTCCCCCTTCCTCATGGGTTTACTTGGATGCAAGGAATGTGTTTTGTTCCCCCCGCCCCGCCCTCCCAATGTAGCACATCACCCTGGGAAGTGCATGTCGCAGACCAACTCCACCTTCACCTTCACCACCTGCCGCATCCTGCATCCTTCAGATGAGCTCACTCGGGTCACGCCAAGGTAAGGGCCGGGCCCCAGGCTGGGCAGAGGTAGGGTGAGGTTGGGGGTCATTCCCTGCAAGCTGATGGACTGTAGAGGCTCGCCAGAGTTGAGCAGTTTGCCCGGAAAGTCATGCTGGCTAGCTGAGGAAGGTCGTAGACGTTGGTGGTTACCTATTCTGGAACTTGTTTCCTTTTGAAGGGAGCCACCCCCCCCCCGATGTCTATCCCAACCCCCACCCCAGCCCCTTCAGTTCTTGTAGTTAGCCATGACTAGGTTCCTAGGCCCTCCAACAGATGGAAACAGACACAGCCCCAGGCCTCAGGGCCAAGACTGTTGGATTTCTGCCCCTTTTTGCCAATAGAACACAAAGTTCTTTCATGGGGGTAGAATTACTGCGTCCCACAAAAGCCCTGGTACTTCTGGGATGGCCTCTAGGAACCATACACCACAGCCCAGTGACAGTGGCCAAAATGATCCCAGGCCAAGCAAGCCACACCCCAAGTGTGGCTTGCTTCTCCAGACCATTCAAGAATCAGAGGCAGGCAGCACCATCTGGGGAGAGGGCTCACTGCCAGGGCAGGGCCTGCCCGGCTTGCTCTTTGGATATTCACAACTTCCAGCTAGAATCCCTGGGTGGTGCTGATGGTTCATTCACTCGGCTGGCAACCAGAAGGCTAGGTGCCTCAGAAGAAAGGCCTGGCCACCCCCAACCCGATACACCAAAACATTGGCAGCCCCCTGGGGCACAGTTCTACTCTGACACACATGGGGCCTTCTCCAGGAAGCGGCGTCAGCTCCTGGACAGCTCCCAGCAAAAGGGAAAATGATCTTCCTGTCCGGCTGCCTGGCCCAGCCTGTGGTCTTTTCTGTGGCACTGGTGGCTAGGGGAGGGAGACGGCAGGGCCAGATGTCAGGGAGGCCTCCCCACGAGCACCTTAAACTCTGAATGATTCTCCACAGGTCTTGTGAGGAGGACGACGAAGCAGCCCTCTGCCCCGTTGTGCCAAGAGAGGAGATGTAGGGCAGAGAGCCAGCCTCCAGGCGGGGCAGGGGGTGAGCACACGGCTGGCAGGGTCCCCTGGAAGGGGCTGTGTGTGCACGAGTGGCCGCCACTAACCTGCGAATTGGGCATGGATGTGTCCCTGTGGTTGTGCCTGGCTAACGTGACCACCTAACCCTTCTAAACGCCCAGATCAGAGAGTGCCAGCACTAATACAGGCCTGACCACAGTTCTCGCTGGGCAGGGCCTCTGAAGTCCAGCCTTGTTGCTCCTGCCCCATTCCTGCCTCCGAGAACCTGCCTTCCCGTGGCTTTACATTTGGGAAAGGCTGCTGTTCTAAACGTGGGGAGACCCCTTCCCCAGAGGGTCCCCCTTGACTGATGCCGCACCCTCAAAGCGGTGCACATGGGCCTGCATCTCTGAGCCTCGCAGCCGAGCCAGGGACCCTGAAAGCCTGAGGAGTCAGGTCAGGGTCCAGAAGGCTGCTTAGCCAAAGCTAGAGAAGAAAGTAGTTGGAAGCAAAATGAAATATCTTAAAGGCCTCGGCCTTGGCCTTGAAACACATTTAGTGCTATTTTTCTCTCTTTTATTTCACATCCAGAACTGTAGCGCCCACGGTTCCAGGAGTCCCTCTTACAAATCCACATTATAAACTGAAGTTATGAACCTGTTTCTCTGAGTTCTCCTGCCTCAGTGCATCCCCATCCTGGGCCCCTGTGACCCTGGTGGCCTGTGGTGTGCAGCCCACCCCACGGTGGCCATCAGCTACGAGGTCCCCAGAGGGTGAAGTCAAATGTGCAGCCAGCTTGCCCTTGCTTTTAAAATGCCCCTCTTGAGATAGAGGCTCCCTGCACTGGAGGTCATTGCAAGGACCCACCCCTGGTGCTTCCCATCCCCCACTTTGGTGCTTGGCCTAAGATGTCTGTCTGGGTCTCCCTCCCTGGGCTCCTGGGAGCATTCAGCTGGCCTGGCCCAGGGCTGGCTCTGCCAGGTTGGGCAGGATAAGCTTCTCCTGCAGTACTGTGGGGCCTCAGGCCTGTGGGGCCTCCCCTCCCCTTCTGGCAGCTGTTTCAAAGAAAACTTCCCATGGGATTAAAGCAGACAGCAGTATGTTTGCCCTTCCTACCACCCCCAACTCTGCTATGCTTCCCCAGATTTGGGGGCACAGTGGGCCCATAGGCTTCTCTTCATCATGTAGCCATGCAGGTTTCTTGTGTCCACTGGCTCTTCCAGGATAGCTCCGCAGACATAGGTCCACTGGGCATCACAGGGCCCTTCTGACCTCATAGGATGCAGAAGGAGCCCTGTGTTGGGGGTCAGGAGGCATCAATCCCTGGCAGCTGAAGGCCCTCCACCTGGGCTGCCTCGCCTGTCTTGGCAGCTCCTGGAGTAAATGCTCACACCCCCTCATAGTACTCCCTGCCACAGAGTTGATTCTGACTCACTGTGACTCTACAGTATAGACAGGGTAGTTTCCCAGACTGTAATTTGTGATGGGAGTACAAAGCCTCGTCTTTCTCTCAAGGAGCTGCTGGTGGTTTTGAACTGCTGACTTTGTGGTTAGTAGTTCAACTTGTGATCACTAAGCCAGTGGGTGTCCCTGCTAGACCTGGTTAAGGTCTTACCTCTCGAGTGTGGTAGGAAGGAACACTGGGATTTGAGAAAATCTTGGTAGGGAAAGACAGCTTCCCCCCTCCCTCCCCCAAAGTCCCCAATCCTCCACTCAAACCTAGGGTCAAATCCAAGGTTGGCCAACTTAATGGCTTGGTGTGATGCATAATCAGCTCCTGAGCAGTGGTTCTCAACCTTTCTAATGCCACGCTTTAATACCATTCCTTATGTTGTGGTGACCCCCCCCCACCAGTCTAAAAATTATTTCCGTTGCTACTTCATAGCTGTAATTTTGCTACTGTTATGAATTGGGCGACCCCTGTGAAAGCATAGTTCAACCCTTAAAGGGGTCTAGACCCACAGGTTGAGAACCGCTGCTCCTGAGCCTCAGTGTCTTTCGCACTAAAGGAATAGTGACAAGCAAAGGGGCAGCCTCCCATAACCTCAGGCATCTCTCCACTTAAGGGACCCAATTGGGTGCTCCCTGGGTGAGAGAAAGGCCGGTGTTGGATGAGGCGCCTGGATGCAGTGGCTGGGGAGTAGTTAGCTCCTGGGGCACCCGGACCGCCCTGAGCCCCCTGCAGGAGACTGCCCACTGGGCCTTTCCCCAGTCTACTGGAACACGGACTCATGAACGACCCCGCATCTTTTCGTGTGCAGCCTTAACTCCGCCCCGATGCCAGCTTGCAGCAGCTCCAGCCACCTGAAGTCCACGCCAGTGGCCACGCCCTGCACTCCCCGGCGACTGAGCCTGGCGGAGTCCTTCACCAACGCGCGCGAGTCCACGACCACCATGAGCACGTCGCTGGGGCTGGTGTGGCTGCTGAAGGAGCGGGGCATCTCAGCGGCCGTGTACGACCCTCAGAGCTGGGACCGGGCCGGCCGGGGCTCCCTGCTGCACTCGTACGCCCCCAGGATGGCCGTGATCCCCTCCACCCCACCCAACTCGCCTATGCAGACACCCACGTCTTCCCCGCCCCCCTTTGATTTCAAGTGCACGAGCCCGCCCTATGACAACTTCCTGGCCTCCAAGCCGGCCAGCTCCATCCTGCGGGAGGTGAGGGAGAAGAAGAGCGTGCGCAGCAGCGAGAGCCAGACCGACGTGTCTGTCTCCAACCTCAACCTCGTGGACAAGGTCAAAAGGCTCGGCGTGGCCAAAGTGGTGAGCTCGGGGCGCGCCCACGTCCCTACGTTGACTGAAGAGCCCGGGCCTCTGCTCTGTGGGGCCCCTGGGCCAGCGCACACCATGGTGTCTGGAGGCCTGGTGGCCGAGGGCCTGCCCCTTGGCTGCCCCACCGTCACCAGCACCATCGGGGGCCTGCAGCTGAGCAGCGGCATCCGCAGGAACCGTAGCTTCCCCACCATGGTGGGGTCCAGCATGCAGATGAAGGTCCCCGTGGCTCCCACCTCGGGCATCTTGATGGGTGCTAAGCTCCCCAAACAGAGCAGCTTGCGGTGAGGGCAGAAGTGGGTGCCCGCCTATAAGAGACCCACGTCCTCTGGTCCGGATCGCCCACCTCCCTCTGCCCTTCCAGCCGTGCACACTCCTCCCCGCCTGCGAGACAAATCAATCCTGTGCCTAAGCGGGGAAGCCCTGTGCACCTGGTCAGCGTGTGCGCAAGGATCGGGGGCTCCTCCGCACAGGCCCAAGCCCTCCGGGTCCCGTGGCCCTCTCCTCGCCCCGGAGGACATCACCTGTGCCCACCTGTGGGATGGTGGGCACCCTTTTTGCCCTTTCCTTTGGAGAAGCACTGGAACCACCCGAGCGCAGTCTTATCCCGTGGATGAGACCGGTGGTTCCCTGGACAGCCCGGCGGAGGCTGTGGTCGCGCGCGCGTCACCGGACGCTGACTGCAGTATCTCGCGGGTCCCCCCCACCCCCCATGCCGCTCCAGAGACCTCCGCTGGTGACGGACCGCCCTTTTGTTTCTCGAGGTGTGACCTTCCCCCCTCCTGTCTTCAACTTGAAGTCCTGTGCTTTGTAATCAGCCGTCGGGCCACGAGCCTGAGCCGAAAGAGAATGTATTTCCATACCTACTGCTCCCGTCCAGCAGCCCCACCCTCCTCTTCCCTGCTGTCCTTTTTTTTATCCGCAACCCCCTACCTTTTTTTGTAAACCTTGGGAGTTCTGGTGCTGGCTGGGGGCGGCAGCATCTGCTCTCTGTGTGGGTCCATAGCCCCGATGTGGCCTGGACCCTGCAGGGGGTAAGGGATGGTGAGGCAGGGAGATGGCTAGAGACCCTTATTAGCAGGGCCACGACACCCAGACCCGTTTGGGGAGGAGGTCAGGCTTGGGGGCTCTGCCAGCCGCTGTCCTAAGTCCCAGAGGCCAGGCCGGTCCAGGCGCCTTGGCTAGCTTAGTCAATGCCCACAGGTGCGTGTGGTCACAGCGAAGCTAGCCGCCTCCCTCTCGTGCCCGGCCAATTGTTCCCCTCTGGGAAGGATTGAGGTGCCCAGCAAGAAAAGCACACCCCACTTAGGTAGCCTGGCCCCACGGCTGCGGACCCACGCTCTGAGCTTTTATTTATGTTGTGCGTGTATGCGCGAGCATGCATGTGTACATGCGCTCGCGCCTGTGTGTGAGTCTAACCCCTGCCTCCTCCCCCGCACCTCGTCCAGCCCCTCTAGCCACAATATCCGTGGCATAGCCTGCCCCACGCTGATCATGTATTTATTGTCCTCAGAGGACTACTTGTCCGCCCTGGTGTTTCCTGTCATTTGTCCCAGACGTGTGGAGGAGAACATCATATAACTGAAATGGTCACCTGCCCCTTCCACCCCCACCCCTCCTCAATGTATGCATCCTCCAGTTGAGTGGGCAGAACCCTGTGACCACCGAGGAAGGAGACTTTGAGGAGGGACCCCCAGGGGCGAGCTTAGGTCCCACGATTTCAGACTTTTATTTATTATCCGCGCGTGCACACAGGAGGGTGGATTTTCCTCCACCACACTCGCCGTTGTGCGTACGTGCGCACCCACTGCAAGTAACTTACCTTTTCATTTGAATGTATTTTAAAGCAGTAGATAGACTCAACACAGGGGAACAAGAGCCCTGGATGGAATGGAGCCCTCTGGGAATTCAGAAAGGAGTCCCCCCCACCCCCACAATCACCCAGGAAGTACCAGTATCCAAACTGACAATTTGGAGGTTGCAGTATTTAGTCTAGTAAATAAATAAATGAAACCATGTGCAACCACTTCCCACAAGTGTGTTGAAATGCATTTTAAAAAATCAACGATGAAATTCTATTTGCTAATGAATATCAATAAAATAAGTTCAAAAAATGGAGTCACACTGGTGGTGCTTTAGGGTAACCCCCCACCACAAAGGGACTGTGCTTTTATGCAAGATGCAAATGCTATTGAGTACCTGTGTTAGTCTGGGTAGACTAGAGAAGCAAATTCATAGACCCTCATATGCATAGAGGAAAGAGTGTTATATAAAGAGTGATTGTACATTAAGAACACATCCCAGCCCAGGTCAAGTCCATAAGTCTGATATTAGCCTATATGTCCAGTATAGTATGTAAATTCCTCTTCAGACCCACACAACGTATGCAATGACGCCAAATGCAGGAAGATCACAGGCCAGTGGGTAGAAAGTCTTGTGGATCCAGTGGTGGTGGAAGTATCTCAGCACTGGTGTGGGTATCCACGTGGCTCCTCCAGCTCCAAGGCTCTGGCTCCATCAGCATAGCTCCATGTGGCTTGTCAACAGGAATGTCTCACAGGGAGGGAGTGTATCTAGCCTCCAGAGAGCTATTTATCTCCTTAGCACCTCCAAATGAGGTCATCAAGCTGTTACCTGATTGACAAGCTATTCTCCACCCCTCCATTCTTCATAGTCTCAAGTTGACAGCAGATTATGTGACGCCCACAATGCCATCAGTGAAAGTTCCTGCAGACATGTCATTTTCCACTGTCCAGGCCAGGGGTCAGCAAACTGCAGCCTGAGAGCCTCTGTGGCTCTTTCAATCCGTACATGTGCCTCTGAAGTACAATGGCAACATTTTTTTTAAGGATACAGCTCTGATAATGGCAATCTCATTTGTTTTTCAAAATATATTTATGGCTCTCAAATAGTTATTACATTGTTTGCTAGCTCCTGATCTAGGGGTTCAAGTCCTAGATAGGAGTTCCCAAATTGCCCTCCATGAGGTTATGATAAATCCACCACCACCCCTTCAAGAAACAACTTACACTGCCATCAGATCCATTCTGTCTTGTGACCCCATGGACTGCAGGGTGGACCTGAGCCCACAGGGTTTCTTGGCTCTCTCTATGGAAGCAAGTTGGCAGAACTTTCTCCCTCTGTGTAACTGTGGGGTTTGAACTACCTATCTTTCCATTAGCATGCACCACCCAGGAGTCTTTTGAACAGAGGGGGGCCACAAGAGAGTCCCCCCTCCCCAACCAAAAAATCCAAGCCCACTGCCACTGAGTATTTTCAGACTCATAGGACCCTATAGGACAAGGTAGAACTGTCCCTGTGGGTTTCCAAGGCTGCAAACCATTAGGGGAGCAGAAGGGCCCTTCTTTCTCCTAAGGAGATGCTGGTGGGTTCAAACTGGTGACCTTGGCAATTAGCAGCCCAACAAGTAACCTACCACCCTACCAGGGCTCCTCACCAGAGAACAAAACTTAAAATCTAGTGGGGACAGTGACATCAGAGTGATGGCATCATGGGATTGGAACCGGACACTCTTATCTAGTTGTCATGTGACTGCAGTGTTTGAGTCTGTAAATTGGGAGCAGAAATACACTTAAGGGCTAATTCATTAAGTATCTATATTTTGAGCACCTACTATGAGCCTGGCATTGTTCTAGGTACTAGGACTACAGTGCTAGACAAGTCAGCAATTCCTGCTCCTTCAGTATGCACAATCTTGAGAAGAGACAGCACCAAATGTTCCAGCTCAACAAGGTCTGGGAGGGAATTAAGATAAGGCACTGGGGGAATTATGGTGTACTGCTACAAAATATACTTGTATGTGAACATTTTCAGCAAGTTTATTTTCTCACAGTTGAGGTTAGCAGACCAAAAGGTTTCCTCTCTGCGTGGGCTTTTGTGATTGTCCACGTAGACTAGAGAAATTAGTCCAGGGACACTCGTGTGTGTCAGAGAGAGCTTTATATCAAAGAGTCATTGTATACTGAGAAAACATCCCAGCCCAGTCCAGATCAAGTCCATAAGTCTGATATTAGCCCATATGTCTGATACCAATCTATAAAGTCCTCTTCAGACTCACCAAACACATACAATAAGGCCAAATGCAGGAAGATCACAGGCCAGTGGGTGGAAAGTCTTATGGATCCAGTGGCAGAAGCATCTCAGCACTGGTGTGGGTCTCCATGTGGCTCTTCCCGTTCCCAGGGCTCTAGCTGCATCAGGGTAGCTCCATGTGTCTTCTCAGCAAGCATGTCTTGAAGAGAGTGAGTATGTGTCCCACCTCCAGCGAGATATTTATCTCCTTAGTGCCTCCGAATGAGGTCATCATGCTGCGACCTGATTGACAGGCCGGACTCCACCCCTTTACTCTTAAGTCTCAAGGTGACAACAGATTATGTAACTACCTCAACTCTGGATTGAAGTCTGTCTCCTTTTAGCATTTGTATGTCTGGCATTCCTTGGAAATCTCCAAGTGTCTTGGCATCAATTTTCCTTGGGTCTCAACGTCTTTCAGCGCAGGGACTCCAGGTCCAAAGAACCTGGGCTGTGTGTTCCTGGGGGTGGTAGGTCCGTTTGAGCTCTGTTTGCTTCTCTCATTGTATCTCTTGCCGGATTAAAAGGTGCTTTATCTTGGCCACACCCAGAGAAAATTCTCATTACATCAGATCAGGGCCTTAGGGTGTGTGCTGTCTGGTAACGCAATGTTGGCGGTTCAAACCCACCAGCTGTTCCATGGGGGAAAGATGAGGCTATCTGTTTTTACAAAGAGTTACAGTCTCAGAAACCCAGTATAGTCACTATCAGCCCAATGTAACTTGATGAAAAGAGATTTGATTTGGGAGTGTACCTCGCCCTTGATCCTATTACTTGGTGATCACATCTGATCACATGAGGACGGATCATACATTACTGCCACATTACAATAGCCAAGCCACTGAGAGTCACGGCCCAGCCAAGTGAGAAGATGGATTCAGGAAATGTTTTGATGATGGAGCATAAATACACACACACACACACATATCAGATGGGTTGGATGGCGGCAGAGAGTGGGGGACTGTTAGGAGGCAGGAATCATGGCGAATTCTTGGATGTTTAACTGAAGACATGGCTAGATGGTCATACTACCTGTGAAGAAACAAGAGGTAATTAACTGTGTTTCTGATGTTAGAATGTGAGAGCTGGAGAGGCCAGCTAGCAGTGGCACTTATCAACGCGCTGGGACACAATGAGAAGGGTCCTGGGACCGCATCATAACTCAGGGTAGAACCAGCCAACCAACCCACACTGTCACTCTTCTTATAGGGAGGCTAGACTTCCGCTCTGGAGCAGTGCTGATCAGTGCTGGAGGGAGGGACTTCTGGATGATGGGCATGTCTTCTGTCTTCATCCGGGTTCTCTTGAGCAGCAAGCCCAGGGAAGTGTACAGATAGACATGTAGGTAGAGAAATTCACTCCAAGAAAATGGCTTGTGGAATCATGAGGGCTGGCAAGTCCCCCAAACATAGTCAGACAACAGGTTGATGACCTCTGTTGGCTCACGGCTGCAGAAGCTGACACAGCTGAAACTGCAGGACAGGCAACAGGCTGTCTTTTGTCCAGAGGTCAGATGCTGGAAAGACCTCAGGAAAAAGAGAGGGGCCTTGCCACAGCATCCATATATATTAGATGCAGGCCACGCCCCCAATGAAGCTGCCCTTCTGATTGGCTGCTCATCTCAGACCCCAAAATGGAAGGAAGGTGATAACATTGTGGCAAAGCACTGAGAATCATAGTCTAGCCCAGCTGACACCTAACATTGACCATCACACCTTCTGTAGCTTTGGGGCTCAGAGGCCAGCAGCGCCCTTTTGCTGCAAAGATATGGTATGAGTTCTCTAATTTATGCCTTCATGTGTGTGTTAGGCCAGGTTGACTAGGGAAACAAATACAGACACACTCGTATGTTTAAGAGAACTTTATATTATAAAGAACAGTTGTATATTAAGAAAACATCCCAGCCCAGATCAAGTCCATAAACCCAATGTTAGCCTGTAAGTTTGATATTAGTCCATAAATCCCTCTTTAGACCCATGCAACCACATGCAATGATGCCGAATGCAGGAAGATCACAGGCCGGTGGGTGAAAAATATTGTGGATCCAATGGCGGTGGAAGCATCACAGGGCTCACTCAGGTCTCAGCATGGCTCAACCTGGCTTGTCAACAGGAAGGTGAAGCCCACCTCTAGGGGGAAAGAGGAAGTTCCCAGAATCCTCAGGAGAACACCACGCCCACAAGGAGACATTATCATGCTGGGACCTGATTGACAGGCTAGACTCCACCCCTACACTCTTAATACCCTCAAACTGATGTGAGAGTATGTAATCACCACAATGTGCACAGTGGCAATTAACACACACATACACACACACCCTTAATTTCTAGTTTCTTTACTGCACACCTACATTGAGATAATGTGTGTTAGTGAGATTGTCCTTTTAATAAAGATAACTTTTGTTTTTTAATAAAAGGCATTTCACGTTGGCATTTATTTTGCAGAGATCATTTGGCATCCAGAGCAGTTGTGGTCAGCGGCCATGTTTGCTGCTGGATTCGTGGCTATCAGAGACATTGTACCGAGCGGAAATGTCCACAACCTAGAATCTACATCAGTGGTTCGCAACCTTCCTCATCCTGCGACCCTTTCATACAGCTCCTCGTGTGGTGGTGACCCCCCCCAACCATAAAATTATTTTCATTGCTACTTTATCACTGACATTTCGCTACTGTTATGAATCATCATGCAAATATCCGAGAGGCAGGATGTATTTTCTTCGTTACAAATTGAACGGAATGAAAGCAGTAATTCATCACAGCACAATATGTAATTATATATTGTGAAATATCTGTGCTTCCTGATGGTGTTAGGTGACCCTGTGAAAGGGTCGTTTAACCCCCAAAGGGGTCGCAACCCACAGGTTGAGAACCGCTGGTGTACAGCCTGAGTGAGCACAGGACCTTCCAGGCTCTCTAGGTCTATACACCCAGTTGTCCACATGGGGGCTCATCTCACCTGCCTCTCAGCATCTCCAACTGCCAGTTCCAAAGGAGTGTTTAGATACGGGGCTAGATTGATGACTGTATGAGCCCAATTGATATATTGGATGTGTACGTTATGGCAAGAAAAATAAGGGTTCCTCGTGGGTGTGGGGGGGCAGCGAGGGGATAAAGGGAGCAGGTCTCAAGGAGTTCAAGAAGAAAGAAAATATTTTGAAACGGACTGTGGTAGCCATTGTGCAACACTGCTTGATGTGATTGAACTATGGGATGTCACGATATCTGTAAGAGCTCCCAATGAAATGATATATTAAAAAAAGATAATTGGCTAGAACACTGGTTTGCAGCATTTCTAGAAAGAGCAAGGTCTAAGAACTTGTATTTAAAAGAATATGCAGGGAAGGCAGTTAATCTCAAAGGCCGGAAACATCTTTTACTAATGAAGACTGAGTCTTGTCAATGCTCACAAGTCAGTGCCTTCCTCCGCTCCCTGTTGAAGGAGGAATGTTCTGGGCGGCTTGATTTTCTTCCTCTTCGCTGTGGAATTCCTCCACAGGCACCCCAAGTCCTTCCCCTCAGCCCTGTGAGCTGAACCTGAGGACAAACAAGATGGCTCACACTTGAGAAGCTGTCAAAAAGTCATTGAGGGAAACAGAAAATAAACATGACAAAATCTTTGATTTTTAATTTTGTGGGGATGAAAAAAAACTGAGTATAAAGCGTCAGTATGAGACCAAAAGATGGAGAGTAAAAACCTGCCTAGGCAATTTCCCCCTCTCTTTTTACTGCTAACCCAGGTTGAAAGTGGCGGAGTGGTTTACATGCTGGGCTGTTAACTGCAAGATGGGCAGTTCAAAACTACCAGCTACGCCACGGGAGAAAGATGAGGCTTTCTACTCTTCTAAAGAGTTAATGTCTCAGAAACCCACAGGAACCATTCTTTTTGGTTCTGAGGGTCGCTGTAAGTCAGAATCCCCTCTCGGAGCTAGTGTTTTAGCTTACTGCTAACCCCTCTCCCCTGTTCCCACTCCCAGACACACAGCCCCACTAGGCTTGCCCGGCGCGGGCAGGGAAGGGGTTGGAGAGAGCTGAAAGACCAGGAGTCTGCCAATGGAGAGCTTTGCTGTTCCCAATAATGGCCCAGGCCCAGGATAACCCGGAAGGGGCCTGGGACTCGAGATTGGACCAGCTAGAAATCCCAGGGAGGCCCAGGCAGTGGGAATATTGCAGAACCCCCCACCCCTTCCCATCAATGGACAGTGAGGGTGAGTCTCAGCGAGTGCCTATCCAGAGAAGAACACATTCCAAATGTTCCTTAGAGCCTCAGGACGGTGTGACTGAGGGGACACGTACCACCTCTGCAGTTCTAATGAGTGTTAGCCCCCCAGCGCATAAGGGTACCTGGGAGAAATCGGTGGAGGTGGAGGATGATTCTGAAGGAATGTCGTTAATTAGTCATTCGTAATAGGAAACGATTCTTTTTTTTTAATTTTAACAATTTATTAGGGGCTCATACAATTCTTATCACAGTTCATACATATACATACATCAATTGTATAAAGCACATCTGTACAGTCTTTGCCCTAATCATTTTTTTCTCCTCTTTTCTTTTTTTACATTTTATTAGGGACTCATACAACTCTTATCACCATCCATACATATACATACATCAATTGTATAAAGCACATCCATAGGGCAAGATATGACAAAATAACGAGGTATAAATTACCAAGGGCACATGAGGGAGGGGGGAAAGGGGAGGGAGGGGAAAAAAAAAAGAGGACCTGATGCAAGGGGCTTAAGTGGAGAGCAAATGCCTTGAGAATGATTGGGGCAGGGAATGTATGGAAACGATTCTTTTTAATACAATTAACTGTCAAATTGTATGATGTGTGAATTACATGCCAATAAAACTTTAAAAACCAAACAAACACACCAAGTTAAGTTCTGCAGCCTGAGTTCATGATATAAAAAAATATCCTGTCCATGTTTTTTTGTTATTGTTGTTGCTTTTAAACATGCATTTTCCAACCTCATGGTCCTATAGGTAGCCTTGGTTGCTTCTCCGGGTCTCTTATGATCTGTGGTCACTAGAGGGAGCACGGAGACAGAGAAGACCTGAAGGAGGCGGCACTCAGACTGCAAAGGTAAGACCAGAGGCTTTTGCTGTTCCCAGGCTAACAATTCAGGCAGGAGGCTGTGCCTCCCAGCCTCCTCCAAGTCAGCACCTGTACATTGAACTGAGAGGGTAGTCCATTCCCTTCTTGGGGATCAGAGGAGGCCTGATGTGTCCTGGCTACAGATTGAACTTCTAACCCTGCTCTCTGCAGCTCGAACGCACCTGACGGGCCATGGAAAAAGGATGCAGCTTTCTGCTCTCCTCAAACTCACAGCCTCAGAAACACACATGGGGCGGTTCTACAACATCCCGTAAGGTTGCTATGAGTTGGAATACGAGGTGGTACCCCACCCCCCAAAAAAGAAAAAAAACACTCAAACAATAAAAAAAATCTCTGCTGGGGGGACCTTTCATAGTATGCATTTTTCCCTCCAGGCACCTAGCCACTTGCTCTGAGTTAGTGCACCCTGTGGCATCGCCTGGGAAGGTTCTCTCTGGTCACAGTGAGTTTTTTTGTTAAAGCAGGTTTGCTTGAACCTCTTTGTGTGTGCGTGTGCATGTGATGGCCAATTTAAGAGAACAGCACGTGGCTGTGAATTTTGTTTCCTGCTTGGGAAAAATGCCGCAGAAACTGCAGTGACACTGAACACAGCTCCCAAGGGCAGCGCTCTGGGAACATCTCAACTGTAAGAGTGGTTTTCTCATGTCAAAAAGGGGAAATGTCAACTGATAATCAACCTTGTTCTGGATGTCCATCAACTTCCTGAACAGATGAAAATGCCAACTCGCAGTGCATTTGAAGTTCAGTCCACCACGTCAGACTGATAAGCAAGCGATCTATTTAGAGGTTCTGAAAAGATAGTGTGTGACAAAAAGGCCTGATTTGGGGCAGACGGGAACTGGCATTGCACCTGCTCATGAAGTCATCTCTGTGCAACTGTTTTGGCAAAAAACAGCGTGCCCATATAACATATTCACCTGACCATGCTCTGTGCGAGTCCTGTTTGTTTCCACACACGAAGAGGGACATGAAGGACAGCAATCTGACCACATAGAAGAGGTGAAGAAAAAACAAGAGAGGTGCTGTCCACCATCCAACCAGATGAGTTTGGAAAATGTTTCCAAGAATGGAATCGCAGATTGGAAAAGCATATTAAGTGTCATGGATATATTGCTGTGAATGAGGGGGAGAGTGGAGTGGAGACTCAAAGCCCATCTGTAGACAATTGGACATCCCCTCACAGAAGGGTCACAAGGAAGAAAAGAGCCAGATAGAATGCAATATAACACCTATAAAACATAAAACTTTCCTCTTGCTCTTTAATGCTTCTCCCCCCCCCCATTATCATGACCCCAATTCCACCTTACAAATGTACACTGGTACAGATAAGAACTTGAAACACAGGGAATCCAGGACAGATAAAACCCTCAGGATCAATAATGAGAGTAATGATACCAGGAGGGGAAGGGGAAGGTGGGAGGAGAAAGGGGGAACTGATTACAATGATCTACATATAACCCCCTCCCAGGGGGAAGGACAACAGGAAGTGGGTGAAGGGAGACAGTGGTTGGTATAAGACATGAAAAAAATAACAATTTATAAATTATCAAGCGTTCATAAGGGAGTGAGGGTGGGGGAGGGGGGAAGATGAGCTGATACCAAGAGCTCAAGTAGAAAGAAAATGCTTTGAAAATGATGCTGGCAACATATGTACAAATGTGCTTGACACAATGGATGGATGGATGGATGGATGATAAGAGTTGTAAGAGCCCTGTGGGGGAAACCAGCTCCCGACAACTAATCATGGGTCTGATAGGTGCAATTGTATGATTATGATATATAAAGATTATAGTAAATAAGATATAGAGAAATAAGAGAGATAGGAGAGAGAGTAAAATAAAGGAGTCAAACACATTTCATGGTAGCATGCTCACCTCCTGGATGGCCATGATCTCAGCAGCCAGGTCTATGTATAGCATGGCTGATAACCCTTAGGGAGGACAACCTCTGACCTACTTTCGTTGACCTCCTAGTGTACAGTCATTTACCATGTGTAGTAAGCAGATAGGTTAGGCATATATTTGGGAGAAACAACTTGGGAGAAATCTTCTTGATATCCCACAAAGCCCCAATAAAATGATTATAAAATAAAAATCCACCCCCCAAAAAAAAGTATCATGGAGAGTATTTTTAAAGTGACGATAAGGTTGTTTTAAAAAAATTTTTTTAAATACATAGCCTTGAAAAATATTCCATTTTTTTGAGGGGTACCCCTTGTGTACTCAATGGCAGTGAGCTTGGTTTTAGAGTTTTGTTGGTCTTAAGACCAGGAAGGAGCTTAGGGCACTTTTTAGAGCTTCAGTGGCTACTCCCGGGGCTGTGGGGTCTTGGGATGGTGTAGTAATGTCTGTCCCTAAGACCCTGAGGACTCCCTAGGTCATAGGGACTTTCTACCACCAGGAATGGGGCCCAGTTCCTGTCTCCCTACTTTCCCTTTCAGGACTTCCTGCTCTTCCTGGTCTGAGTCTGGTGCTGCCCTGAGGATCCAAACTCTTGAGATGCCAAGGAGGTGGTCAGGTGACAGCTGGGGGGAGCCCCTCTGCATGGGTTTGAGGAGGCACCAATGGACTTCCATAGGTATGGTCCAGGTGAACTGAGGGAGGACAAGGGACTCCACGTGCTCAGGTATGGGGTCGAATGAAGCCATTTGTATTAGTCCCGGTTGACTAGAGAAATAAATACAAGGACACTCATTGATGTAAGAGAGAACTTTATATCAAATTGAGAAAACATCCCAGCCCAGTCCAGATCAAGTCCATAAGTCTGATATTGGCCCATATGTCCAATACTAGTCCATACATTCCTTTTCAGACTCATGTAGCACATGCAATGATCCCCAATGCAGGAAGATCACAGGCCGGTGGGTGAGAAGTCTTGTGGATCCAGTGACAGTGGAAGCATCTCCATGTGACTTCTCCAGCTCTCTGAGTGTCTCAAAAGCAGGAAGGGGGAGGCAGAGAGAGTGTGGGTCCAGCCTCCAGTGAGCTATTTATTTCCATGACGCCTCCAAATGGGGTTATCAAGCTGTGACCTGATTGACAGGCTAAACTCCACCCCATTCACTCTTCCCACCTTTTGCAACGAATTCATTCTCCTTTAAAAAAATTATTTTTCTGGAAATATTTGGGAGTTGCAGGCATCATGCCTCTCTGTTCCATTAGCACAAGGGTGGGGAACTTCTAGCCTCAGGGCTGTATGCCAAAGAAACAAAACTTACTGCCTTAGAGTCAATGTCAACTCACAATGGCCCTGTAGGGTAGGGTTGAACTTCCCTTATGGGTTTCCAAGACAGGAGTAGAAAACCCATCTTTCTCCTGAGAAGCAGCGGGTCGTTTTTGAACTGCTGTTCTTGTGGAATACAGTCCAACTGCAGTCATTGTGAATTGTAACCACTACCCCACCAGGGCTCCTTCATGGAGTGCAAAGGCCCAGGAAATCCTTACCATCTAACACCATACGCCTCACCAAAGAGAAGCCCCCACCTTCACATAAGGGGTGAGTGAGTCAATGAAATGTTTGAATAAATCTAGCTGGGTCGTTTTTACGTTGATCATTTTGTATGGCCCACAAATCATGTTGTAAATATACAAATGACCCTTGGCTAAAGGAAATTTAAAAAAGGTCCCCCACCCCAGCTCTAGCATGTATCTCCCAAACTCTCTGTGGCCCCAAAGCAAGTGAACCAACAGCATTTTCAAATTATAGAACAATAGCATTGACATCACATCCAAGCAAAATTTTGCTGAAGATCATCCAACAATGGTTGCAGCCGAACAGGAGCAGGGAATTGTTAGAGGTTCCGGCCAGATTCAGAAGAGGATGTGGAACAGGAGATGTCATTGCTCATGTCAGATGGATCTTGGCTAAAAGCAGTGAAGACCAGAAAGATGTTTACTTGTGTTTCATTGACTATGCAAAGGTATTCAACTGTGTGGCTCGTGGATATCATTGAAAAGAATGGGAATTCCAGTACATGGCATTGTGCTCATGCAGAACTTGGCCACAGACTAAGGAGCAATCTAGTTCAAACAGAACAAAGGAATACTGAGTGGCTTAACATCAGGAAAGCTGTGTGTTATGGTTATATCCTTTCGCCAAACTTATTCAATTTGTTTGCTGAGTAGATAATATGGGAAGCTGGACTATTGGAAGAACCCAGCATTGGGATTAGAGGAACGCTTATTAACAACCCATAATATGCAAATGACACAATCTGGCTCGCTGAAAGTGAGTCGGACTTGAAGAAATTGGTGATGAAGATTATGTTAGACAGGGTTCTCTAGAGAAACAAAACCAGGACAGTTATGATTTTATATATATTTAGATAGACAGATATAACATAATAAACAGTTAATTGATAGAGCAGTCCAAATGGCTCAGTGCAACTCACTTCCATGAGACAACCAATACACTAGCGTCCCTCAAGTCTTGAGTGCCGTTGGATGCAAGTCAAGGAAGCAGACAGCTGAGTCCTCTGTAGAGCAATTCAGGCAATTGGTCCAGCAAACAGCAAGGCAGGTCATCAACAGTCAGCTAGATAACAGGGTCAGACAGTCCCCAGCTCAAGCGATGTATACTCCAGTAGCATGATGAAGCAGGTATTGCTCAAACGGCAGTAGCACAGTCCACAAGTTGGGGTCCCGTAGGTAATGTAGCTTGCAAATTGAGGCAGAGAACCAGCTAAGGCAGCCGTACTCTGGTCTGATCATCAAAGAGCAAGAGACAAGAAAGGCGAGGTTCGCGGAGCCATTTATCTCTCCGCCCTTCAATTAATCCCACATGTGTTCATTGGCCAGATTGGCACAAACCTGCCTATCAAGATCAATGACTACAACCTGCAGTGTCGAGCGCAATTCTATGTAAAGGAAGAGAAAAGAACCCTCAGGGCACCTGATCTAATAGATGACATCACGATAAGTGGAGCAGCCGTGAATCTGTCCAGGATTTCATCTTGCATGGATCCACAATCCGTGCTCACAGGAGCAGCAGTCAAGAGATCAAAAGACTCAGTTCATTGTTCAAATCTGCTGCATAAGATCTCTTTTAAAGTATTGAAGACCAAGGATGTCTCTCTGAGGACTAAGGTGTGCCTGACCCAAGCCACGGTATTTTCAGTTGCCTCATATCCAGGGGAAAGCTGAACATTGAATAAGGAAGACTGAAGAAGTGATGTGTGTGAGTTACGATGCTGGTGGATACTACAGAAAGTACCCTGGACAGCCATAAGGACAAACCAATCCATCTGGGCAGAAGTACAGCCAGAATGCTCCTCGGAATCATGGATGGTGACACTTTGGTTCACGTACTTTGTACATGTTAACAGGAGGGGCCAGTCCCTGGAGAAGGACATCGTGCTTGGTAAAATAGAAGGTCAGCTGGCAAAGATCCTACTACTTGCAGGGAAATACCATGTATCTACTGTGCTTCTACAGGCAGAGCTCGAAGAGATGGTGGGCTGGATTCCAGCCACTGCAAGAAATGAACTGTTACAACAAAGCAAGTCACAAAATTGTTTTGTTTCCCAGTGCATATCAAAGTTATATTTAAAACTTGATTGTGGTAATGATCATTCAATTCTTCTTGATATACTTGAACTATTGAATTGTAAGGTACAGGGATTATGTCCCCCCAATAAAAACTGTGGTAAGAAAATAAAAGTTATATTTCCACTGCTGTTAAGGGTGCTGTCGCATTATGAACAAAGGTTGAAATACTGTGAGGACTGCCAAGCTGTGCCATGTTGTTGGAAAATAGTGTTGTTAGACGTGCTCAATGCCAGTATACCACAAATCTTCAACTTATTAAAAAAAATAAAGCATCATCGGTAAAGGACACTACAGTGAGGTCAGCCAGTAATTTTAAAAATAGCACCACGATAGAGACACCAGCCTGAGAAAATGAAATCTCAATGAATTTCTTTCTTGTTAAAAAAATAATTCTATTGGAGGCTCATACAACTCTTATCACAATCCGTACATACATCCATTGTGTCAAGCACATTTGTACATTTGCTGTCATCATTATTCTCTAAACATTTTCTAAGACTTTCTTGATTAAAAACATTTATTGTAATTTATTTTTCAGTCTGTAAATTATAGCTAAAATTAAAAATTAAACCTTATTAATTCAGGCAATCATGTTGAACAATAAAATAAAGATGGTTTGGTGGTAAATTAAGTTGATGTTAACAAAAACACAATAACAGGCTCTAAAAAATAAATGAATACTTTCGTTTGCTTCAATTCGTGTATGATTTTGGTTTATGAATGGCAAACTGTGCTAGGCTGGGTTGACTAGAGAAACAAATCCAAGACACTCATCTATGTGTAAGAAAGAGCTTTATATCAAGAAGCAGTTATATATCAAGAAAACATCGCAGCCCAGTCCAACTCAAGTCCATAAATCCGATACGAGTCTGTAAGTCCCTCTTCAGACTCACACAGCCACATGTAACAATGCAGCGTGCAGGAAGCTCACAGGCCGGTGGGTGCAATGACAGTGGCTCTGGCAGCTATCAGGGTCCACCAGCAGGAAGGTGAAGGCAGGGAGAGGCGGGAGGTTCCCAGGGCCCAATGCCACCCCTCCACTTTAATATATATTTAAGTTGACATGGAATTACCATGTATACTACTGTATAAGCCGAGTTTTTCAGCACATTTTTAATGCAGTTTTGTGGTAAAATTAGGTGTCCCGGCTGATATTCCGGTTGACTTATACTCGAGTATATATGGTATACAATGACCACACAAATTAAACTTAATATGCCACACTTATAATGTGGCCCCACTGCGTGAGACTAGTTTGTAACTCATACCACCTGTGACTCACTGTGCTCGTTGTCTTGACAACCAAACTGGCCCCTACCTATGGTTACAGTGGCAGTTACGTCATCTCCTGTCAACTTGAGGGAAGGGAGTTAGCCTGTCAATCGGGTCACAGCCAATGAGGCCTCTGTGTGGGCATGGCCTTCTCCTGAGGATTCTGGGAACTCCTATCTTCCTCCTTGGAGGCGGGACACACACACTCTTGGCTTCGCATTCCTTCTGACAAGCCACATCAAGACACACTGATGGAGCCAGAGCCCTGGAGCTGGAGGAGTCACATGGAGACCCACGCCAGTGTTGAGATGTTTCCACTGCCACTGGATCTTCAAGACTTTCCACCCACTGGCCTGGGTTCTTTCTGCATTCAGCATCATTGCAGGTGCTGCATGAGTCTAAAGAGGAATTTATGGACTAGTATGGGACATGCAGGCTAATATTGGACTTGTGGACTTGGTCTGGACTGGGCTGGGGTGTTTTCTTCATATTCAAGGACGCTTTGATAGAAAGCTCTCTTCTACATGTTTGAGGGTCTCTGGATTTGCATCTAGAGTCAACCCAGCCTAACAGAGTCACATACCTGGATGATGGAGCAGGGTCACAGTTCTAACCATTGAGCCTCACGATGGACAGTTTGTGGGCATCATGAACATGAAGAGCAGCCTTTGAGAGAGCTGGCATGGGGGGACAGCACCCTGGTGGCGCAGCGAGTAAGCATTCAGCTGCTAGTGCTAATGCGGATCAGCCATTCAGTGGGAGAAAGAGGTGGCTACCTGCCTCTGATCGGAACTGTCTCCGACATGCCCTACGGGGCAGCGCCAGGTCCTCCTGGGTGTCTGTGAGTTGGTATCAATTCAATGGGCCTGCATTTGGATTGGGGCGGAGGAATTCTATGATACAATGCAGCCTCTCCATGAAAAGCAAAAAAATCTCTGCTTGCGATTTGAGAAAGCTTTAGACAAAGTTGCCGGGATGGTTATTTTTGTCTTAGGAAGACAGCCATGTGGCACACCGGGTGGGAAGGGGGTGGCCCCTAAGCCTGGGCTACACCTTTGAGATGGCTTGCCCAGGACTGCACAAGGAAAGGGATGCTTTGGCATAACCCCCACAGACTCCCCTCTCCCTCAGAACCGTGCCTCTGCCCCACAACCCAAAAGGGAGCCCGTCCACCTCTGCCCGAATCCAGCTGCGGTCACGTCGGTCTCCACCCTGAGTTGCCTGTCCTCCCGCCCCCTGAAATCTCTGGTGTCGCCTGCTTCACGCAGCCTCTGCACCTCCCAATTTTAGATCTGTGAGTCCTCCCTGTGCGGGGGAGACACAGACACGCAATAATTAGAAAGGCCGAGAGAAACGGACTTGTCATTAACCAACTTCGGAACCTCATTCTTCAGTTGCACACCCTCAGAATAATTTAGCGTGTAAACCTATTCGGAACTGGCTTTCCTCCCAGGGACGCCGCACTCAAATCCGGAAGGCATACAATGCTCGCTAATTAGTGGTAACCATAGTTATGGGCTTGCCGCTAATTAGCCTTCCAAAGCTGTCTCAGAATACAACTGAGAGTTCTTCTCTCTCTCTTTTTTTCTTTGCTCAGGTTTAATGCAACAAAAAGCGCATCACTCATCAGCCACCTGTGGTCTCTATCCTGTTTGGTGGGGTGATTTTCCAAGTGAAAATAAAAGAAGCCACCCATTTTAGTCAACAATCCCATGCTATGAATGTAAGATCAGGGGTTCTCAACCTGAGGGTCGAACGACCCTTTCACAGGGGTCGCTCGATTCATAACAGTAGCAAAATGACAGCGATAAAGTAGCAACGAAAATAATTTTATGGTTGGGGTCACCACCACATGAGGGACTTATGAAAGGAGTCGGGGCATTCGGAAGGTTGAGAACCACTGCTCTAGATGAACATGTGTGGTTACCTTGGTGGGACTGACCAAGCAGGTGGTCCAGGAGGTCTGGGGCTGACTCGTGAGGAGTGTTTCTAAACTATCCATGTGGGGACGCTGTGCCTTCTGCAGGGATGGAGCCAACGCCCGGGCCTCCAGTCTTATCATTAAAATGTAGAGAATATCACACTCCTGGTTCCAGTTTGTTGCAGTGGCGTTTAGATGCCCCTTCCAGACTGGACGCTGCCCCATCCTGCGGCCAGCTCTGCTCTGCTCTCTCCCAGCCCCTGCACGTTAGCTGTCAGGGGCCGTGTGACACTGTCCTGTAACTGTCTGCCCATTCTCCGACTCGCCGGAGTCGCTGCACCCTCTGTGCCAGCAGTTGGCTGGCACCCAGGTGGCATTTCAGCACCTGCTGTTGAGCTAGTGGAGGGCCTGTAATGATTAGAAAAAGTTGTGATAGAACAACCATTTCATTCTTTTTGGGATGGGACAGAGAGAAAGATCAAAAACCTTGAAATCACTGGGCTGCCATCCAGGGGTGTTTAGGCAGGAAAGCCCTGACTTCCTGTGGATTCTGCCTCCTCTTAGCCTGGGACCAGCACATGAACCGTGGGAAAGTAAGCTAGCCAGGTGCTAGTCTCTGAACTTGACTTTGTTGTCCGTTGCTTTTGAAATGGTTCTGACTCGGATGACTCCATGCGCTGCACAGGAGAAGGGTCTCCTGGCTTCGTGGAAGCAGAGCTGGACCTAACTTCTGAGGTCGACCTGGGTGGGTTTGAACCAACAACTTTTAGGTTCGCATTTGAGTACTTTATTAGTCTGGGTTGAATAGAGACACAAATCCAGAGATACTCGTATATGTGTAAGAGATATCATATCTGTATATCGAAGAGCAATTGTACATTAAAAAAATCATTTTATTGGGGACTCTTACAACTCATCACAATCCATACATATGTCCATGTGTTGGGCACATTTGTACATTTATTGCCATCATCATTCTCAAAACATTTTCTTTCTACTTGAACCCTTGATATCAGCTCATTTCCCCCTCCCCCACTCTCCCTCCCTCATGAACCCTTGATAATTTACAACAACTGTTGTCTCCCTTTACCCACTTCTCTGTTGTCCATCCCCCAGGGAGGGGGTTATATTCAGATCCTTGTAATCTGTTCCCTCTTCCTCCCCCACCTTCCCCTTACTCTCTTGGTATTGCTACTCTCATTATTGGTCCTGGGGGGTTTATCGGTCCTGTGTTTCCAGCTCTTATCTGTACCTGTGTATATGCTCTGGTCTAGCCGGATTTGTAAGGTAGAATTGGGATCATGATAGTGTGTGTGGAGGGAGAGCATTAAAGAACTAGAGGAAAGTTGTATATTTCATTGTTGCTATGTTGCACCCTGACTGGCTCATCTCTTCCTTGTGACCCTTCTGTGAGGGGATGTCCAATTGTCTACAAATGGGCTTCAGGTCTCCACTCCATGCTCCCCTTCATTCACATCAATATGATTTTTTGTTCTGGGTCTTTGATGCCTGATACCTGATCCCTTTGGCACTTTATGATCACACAGGCTGATGTGCTTCTTCCTTGTGGGCTTTGTTGCTTCTCAGCTACACTGCCACTTGTTTATCTTCAAGCCTTTAACACCCCAGATGCTATATCTTTTGATAACCAGGCACCATCAGCTTTCTTCACCACATTTGCTTATGCACCCCCTTTGTCTTCAGTGATTGTGTCAGGAAGGTGAGCATCACCCCTAGTTATTAGAACAAAGTGTTCTTGCATTGGGGGAGTACTTGAGTAGAGGTCCAATGTCCATCTGCTACCTTAATACTTAACACATAAATATTAGTACATAGATCTATTTCCCTATCATTATATATAAATATATTTGCATAGATATATGCCTTCATTTAAACAACTATAAATGTCCTTTGCCTCCTAGTTCTTTTCTCTATTTCCTTTCACTTTTCTCTTGTCCCACTATCATTTTCTGCCTTTGTTAGGGTTTCAGTAATTCCTCTTGGCTACATCGCCCTTGATCAAGTCCCACCAGGCATGCTACAACCTCCTTGCCATTGATTTTAGATCACTTGTTGTTCCCTTGTCCCTGGGTTTGTTGACATCCCTTAGAGCAATTGTACATTAAGAAAACACCCCAGCCCAGTTCAGATCAAGTCCGTAGGTCTGATATTAACCCATATGTCCGATACTATTCTATAAATTCCTCTTCACACTCACACAACACATGCAATGACACTGAATGTAGAAAGATTACAGACCAGTGGGTGGAAAGTCTTGTGGATCCAGTGGTGAAAGAAGAATCTCAGCACTGGTGTGGATCTCTAGCTGCAGGGTTCTGGCTCCATCAGTGTAGCTCCATTTGACTTGTCAACAGGAATGTCTCTTGGGGTGAAAGTGTGTGGCTTCCAGTGAGCTATTTATCTCAATCACCTCCAAAATGAGGTCATCAAGCTGTGACCTGATTGACAGGCTAGACTCTGCCCCTTCACTCTTGGTTATTTAACTACCACAAGTACAAACCAGTAATTTATTCCACTTGTTCTTTCTTATGACTACTTTATTTGGGGGGAGGGGTGATTTTCCAGAGAGCCCTGGTGGTATAGTGGTTACATGTTGGGCTTATAACTGCAAGGTCAGCCGTTTGAAACCACCAGCCTCTCCAAGGGAGAAAGATGGGGCTTTTCACTCCGGTAAAGAGTCACAGTCTGAGAAACCCATGGGACGGTTCTACTTTGTCCTACAGGGTCGTTGGGAGTCAGAGCTACTTGGTGCCAGTGAGTTGGGTTTTCTGGTTGGTGATTTTCCAAATCAAAAGTCTCTTGGGGCCAAAAATTAAGATAACAACGAAAGAGTTTAAAATTAAGATTATAAAATATATTATCCAGTCGTCTTGGCTCCATGCCATGAATGATTGGGTTTTTAAAAATCTGTCTTATATGGATTGTTATCAGAGCTGTAACAGCCACCAATAAAATGATGTATCAAGATAAATAATAATAAAATTCTGTCTTATCTTGAGATCTTAAGCCTAGTTTCTCTCTCTCTCTCATACACACACACACACAGTTTTATTGGCATATAATTCACAGGGACATCTCTCTTGAGGGTAGTAATTTCTTTTCCAGACAAGCACAGGGAAAGCTCAAATAAGCAATAGTTGGATCCAATGCCCAAAGTAGAACAGAAGGCATGGATTAAATAATAAAAGAAGTCAAAGTAAAACAGAAAGGAGAGTGTGGTCATGACATAATTTCATGTCAACTTGATAAATAGAGTGAAAGGGTAGAGTCTAGCCTGTCAATCAGGCCACAGCCTGATGATACCTCCCAGTGGGTGTGGCCTTCTCATGAGAATCCTGGGAACTTCTCTTTCTCCCTGGAGGTGGCCACACCCCTCTCTCTCTGCCTTGGTCTTCCTCCTGAAAAGCCATGCTGATGGAAGCCAGAGCCCTGGAGATTTCTCACCGACATTGAATCCACAGGACTTTCCACCCACTGGCCTACGATCTTCCTGCATTTGGCATCATTGTATGTGCTGCATGAGTCTGAAGAGGAATTTTTGGACATGATGTGGACTGGGCTGGGATGTTTTATCGATGCATGATTACTTCTTGATATAAAGTTCTCTCTTACACACAAATGCACGTCAATGAATTTGTTTCTCTAGTCAACCAGGTCTAACACAGACAGGAACTAAAGGGAGAGCAAGGCAGGGACCACCAAACAAGCAGATCTGGGCAGAAGTGCCTGGGCCAGTATTGGGAGGGCTGAACCTGGGCTGAAGGCTGGGAATTGCTGGCAGAAGCAGAACCAATGAGCCACCAGCTGTGTTGAGGGATGGGCGGGGGCTGTGGACCTGCCTCGCTATGTCTGAGGGACGGGCTATGCCTACGCAGCTGCCTTTGGGAGCAGCTGGTTCTAAGCTCACCTTGTACTAGAGTGGTTGAACACTCAACCATGAATAATGCAAATGCGAGCGGTTGGCCCGGTAAGAGAGGTGCCCACAACCCGGCCCTGGCAGAAGTACCTGCTTGCTACCCATGCAGAAGTACAAGCTCAGTAGTGTCTGGTTCTCAGAAGAAGCTGGGCGTTTTCTGTGAAACTTCTGTTTGTTTGTTTTTAAATCATTGGTGCTCTGGCTCCTGGTCAGATGTGCTAGCTGTATGTCACCCATCTCTCCCACTGAGAGCAACTCCTAGAGTGTTGGTGGGTGCAGCGATGTGACGACTTATGGGAAGAAGATTGCCAGTAGGGAAGGGAAGAACCCCAATCCATTGTGGCCAGGTCAATTCCAACTCATCGAGACCCTGTAGGGCAGGGGAGAGTGGCCTGGAGGACTGCCAGGGTGGCCGTCTGTCTGGAAGCAGACTGCCGCATCTCCCACCCATGGAGCAGTTGATGGGTTCCAACCATGGACCCTTCTGTCAGCAGCCTATCCCTTAACCCCTGAGTCACCATGTCTCTTAACACAGGAGAATCTCTGACAGACTCAAAAGCAGCCATCATTGAAGAAACTGCTCAAGGGAACACGCGCCAAAAATCAGGAGACCAATCTTCCACGAGAAAGTCCTACCCAGGGAAGGGAAGAAGAATCCAATTTAAAACTGAAACAAAAAATATGCAATCAGCAAAATAAATAGCTCATTGGGTGGACTCCGTGAGCAGAGTGGAGATACAGAGGAGAGTGATCTAGGACTAGATCAACCCCAAACATTGCATCTAGAACCTAAAGGGAAAGTAAGTGGACAAAGTACAATGCTGAGCGGCAGGACTTTGGGGGAAACAGTAAAAATAGGCCTAAGGTGGCTGTCATCAGAATTCCAGACTGAGAGAAGAAAGAAAGCAGTGCTAATGGTGGAAAACTTCCCAGTGTGGCAAACGACTTCAGCCCATAGATTCAAAACCCTGAGTAAACGCTCAAACAAGATAAGCCCACACATGGTATCTTCACACCCTGCCACGTTATATCCACGCAGAGTGCTGAAAGCTAAAGCCAGTGTGCTGTTGTTGGGATGTGGGATCCAGTGGATTTCAGCCCCTACTGATCCTATGCACAAAAGAGCCATGTACATCCTCATTATCATTGGTCTTTGAAGCCACTGTTGCCACCACAATCCATCTCCTTGGGGGTCTCCCTCTGGAGATGACCCTCTACCAAGTATGTTAGCGTTTGTGTTAATCTGGGTGCTTTAGAGAAACAAATCCACAGAAACTCGTGTATAAGAGAGAGTTTTATATAAAGGCCAAGGGCACATCAATAAAACATCCCAACCCAATGCTGCCCAAGCCCACAAGTCCAGTATTAGCCCATTAACCCATATGTCCAACACCAATCCACAAAGTCCTCCTCCATCTCACAAAACTCACACAGTGATGCCGACTGCAGGAGGAAAGCCGAGTCAGTTAATGTGTAAACATCTCAGTGCTGGCAGGGGTCTCCACCCGGGTGCTCCAGCACCCAGGGCTGCATCGGGGTAGGTCCATGTGGCTTCTCCTCAGGGATGTCTTGAAGGAAGTGAGCCTTGCCAGCTGAAGCAGGGACCTGGCTAAGGCAACTGCACTGTGGTCCGACCATCAGAAAGCAAGAGACCTGAGAACTAGAAAGACAAGGTTCACCGAGTCATTTATCTCTCAGCCCTTCAATTAACCCCACATGTGTTTAACGGCCAGGTTGGTACAATAAACTTTAACTACCTCAGCTTTCTTTAGGGGCTAGTCCCTTTTGGTAATATGCCCCAGGTACTGAGAAAAGGTCTCAGCAGCTTCCCTTTCTAAGGAGCATTCCGGCTAGACTTCTTTCAAGACACATTTGTTTATTCTCCTGGTGGTCCACGGTATAGCCAATATTGTTAACCAACTGGTGGGAAGTGTGGCCTCTGGAGTGGTGGTAAGGGGAGCACAGTCAGCCCACAAACAGAAGACATGGCAAGGTGGAGCAGCAGCTCAGCGTGGAGCAGCAAGGCACATCGATGCAGTCCCCCACAGCCTATGGGTTGGCTTGGCCCACAGGTAGCACAGCACACATGTGAAGGCAGGGCAGCTAACTCAGGCAGCACTCTGGTCTAGGAGCTGCCCTTGGAGAGCCATTTGCCTCCAAAAGAGGTCATCAAGCTGAGACCTGATTGACAAGCTAAACTCCGCCCACAGGTACCTACTGGAGCTACGTTGGCACTAAAAATGTCTATCACAGGTACAGTGGATAACTGTGTATACTCCATCTTCTTTTGATTCTTTCCACGTCATTCAATATTTTGCCTGTAGGATCCTTCAATAGTTCAACTTGAGACTTTCATTTGTCTTCAATCATTTCTACTCAGATGCTGAGCAGGTTTTTTCCCTTTTGTTTTTCTAACTCTGCTCTTTGCATATTTCTTTATAATATTTTACCTTGTCTCCTAGAGTCACCCCTTGAAGTTTTCTGCTCCACTCTTTCTCATTTTTTTCCTTTCACTTTCTATGTTCAAGAGCAAGTTTCATTTATTCGCGGTTTATCAATCTTGTGATAAACCTCTAGTCTTATTTATTTTTTAATAGTTAAATTTTTTTCTGATTTATTTTTGCCCAAGTCTTTATTATTTCTAATGACTGAAAGTTTATTTTGCTGTGCTTTTGCCAATTGCTGTAATTGATGTGTTAAGGTATTTATTTTACTTCGTTATTGATGTGTGCAGTTGTTGCTGTAAACTGCACTCCGAGCACTGCTTTTGCTCATATAAAATAAAATATGTTGTATTTTTGTTCTCACTTGTTTCAAGAGATCTTTTGTATTCTTTACTTCTTTGATTATCCAGTGATTCTTCAGTAAAATGTTGTTCAATTTCCAGGTATAGATTTTTTGGACTTGATTGTTCTACAGTTGATTTTACAACATTATGATCTGAAAAGACGATTGCGTTTTCTAAATGTTTTTGAATTTACTGAGGCTTCCTTTATGATCCAAAATGTGATCTATTCTAGAATAGCTACCATGGGTGCAATTGAAGAAAGCATAATAAATTTTGGTTGGGTGAAGTGTTCTATATATTTATCTATGAGATCGAGTTGATTGGTTATTTAATTTTTTTCCTATCTGTTGATTTTCTTACTAGTTGATCGATCTTTAGCTGAAAGTTATGTATTGAAATATCCTGGCATTATTGTATTATGATCTATTTCTTTAAGAGCAAGTTTCAGAGTCTCTTCTGACGTCCATTTGGTTCTCCAAAGCCTGCCTTGCCCCCTCTGCCCAAGACCTCTTCTGTGTTTTCAATGATCTTTTCTTTCTTCATGCATGATGCCCTTGATGTCACCCCACAACTGGTCTAGTCTTAGGTCATTAGTGTTCAATATGCCAAGTTGATTCTGGAGATAGTCTTGAGTGTGTGTGCACACATGCATGCGTGTGTGTATGTGTGTGCAGGCTTATGCTGCCGGTGAGCATGTTTTGGCATGCACTGTTACTCTCTTGGCACACCACGCATGGTGTTGGTCACTTTCTTTCTGAGTGCTCTGTTTTCCAACTCCCCTTGTCCTTCCTGTCTTGGGAGCACAGAGCTAGGTCCCTGGCCCCGCTTTTGACTTCTCTGGTTTTTCAAACAGATGGATGGAGTGAACTCTTTCTAAAAAATCAGTTACTAACTTGAGTCACAGGAATACAGAGATATTCTTCCTCATTCATCCATTAATTGTGAATTAATTCACTGACACCTTAACTATACAACTACTCTTAAAATATATTTACTGAACGGGGTGGGAGGCTACAACAGTCAGTATAATAAAGAACATGTTTTAAAATTACTTATGGCAATGATTGCCCAGCTCTTCTTAATATGACTGAACTAGTAGTGAGTTGTATGGTATGTAAATTTTATGTCTTTAAAACGATTTAAAATTTTTAAAAATGTACTGAGCATCTAAATTGCATCAGACATTGTTGCTGTGTGCTGAGAATATAGCAATCAACAAAACTGCCAATGGAGTTGATGTGTTCAGTGGATGAGACAGAACTGATAAAGGAACAGACCAAATCCCCAAATCAAACTCACTGCCACTGATGCCGACTCAGAGTGACCTGATAGGACAGGGTAGAACTGTCCCTATGAGCTTCTGAGACAGTGCCTCTTTTTAAAAAAAATTTATTATTATGGAGGTAGAAAGCCTCACTTGTCTCACCTGGAGAGGCTGGTGGTTTTGAACTGCTGACCTTGCGGATCACAGCCCATCACATAACTCCTATGCCATCAGCACTCCTGGTAAAGGGACAGACAATGCAACTGCGAGTGCTGGTCAACACTAGATTGAATCTGGGAAGAGGACAGAGCTTGTTTAGAGGATGGCCTGACGGTCTCTCTGAGCAGGTGACCAGGGTCAAGGTCCGAGCAGCCGCAGTGAGGTAGGTGTAGGCGATGGCGCAGAGCCAGTTCTCACGCAGGTCAGGTCAGGAAACAGACAGAAAGATTGCTTTAATATCCGCTCATAGAAATAATGCCTCTCCTGAGCCCCAGCCTGCCGGGACCCAAGGGAGACCGTGATTTTCCCTCTTCACTTGACTCGGGCTTTATTTATCTTTGGAATAACAATTTGGAAAACAAAACCAGAGAAAACCATCACGGGGCTCCCAACCTGTTTCAGCCAGTTCAGCCTTGGCCAAGGAAGTGGAAGCGGAGAGACCCAGATGTTGCAGATGTGGGTGGTCCCGCAGAGCGGGAGTGGGGAACGCTAAGCGTTCAGTGCCGTGGACTGGGAGACCCGGGAGAGGCGCAGTGAGCCCTCTGGGGATCCTGACGGGCGACATCCAGTCATTGTCACGGCCGCGGAGGCACACTCTCATATCGGCACACTGCGCCTTCTTGGAGCCGGTGCAAGGATCTCCAACTCTGTGGTGCAAGAGGTCTGGTTGCTATGCAACATGCACGCGCCCTGGTTTTTAAAGATGTACAAGTCCGTAGTCCGCGCGGGGCTGCACCCTGTCACTGTCCCCGTTTCACTTAGTGTTCCAGTGCACCCGCATCTTAAAACTTGAGTCCATTCAGGTGTGGTTTCCTCAGCCATGACTGAACTTGGGCTGAATTGATTCAAAGCCCTGAAGAAAACAACAGCAAAATAAATAAATCCAGCTCAGTGAACGCAGGGCAGGTCTTGTCATTGACTCCTCCACCTCAGACAGGTAGAAACGTTTTTGCTTTGGCACTTTTGCTCATTTTTTGGTTTTGCTTTGTTTTTCTAACGTTCCGTACAATGCATTCGTTCAGTCGCACCAAGAAGAGTTGGCAAATCATCACCCCAATCAGCTGGAGGGCATTCTCTTCATTCTGGACGCCTCCTTATTGGCTCCCCGTTTCCCTCCTACCTCCCTGGCTGTACCCCCAAGGAACCTTTTATCCAATTATGATCCCTCTCGGTTTGCCGATCCTGGATTTCATACACAGAAAAATAATTTAAAAGCAAAAAAGTGAGCAAGGAAAACTGAAGAGAACATTAAAAATCTCAATAGAAAAGAAAGCAGAAAATGTGAAAAAGGAGAGCAAATTTAAATGGATGATAAGGAAGATCAAATGACAGGGCGGTACATTTTAGCTGAACTGCATCAACATTAATTTGCGTTCCAATGCATGCTGCATGTTAGCAAGGCCATTCACAACCCTGATCCAGGGTCAGAGGGGATTCACTGAATGGACTTGGGGTTTCCGCTGTCATCCATAACCTTCTGGAAACAAGGTGTTCATAATTTAAGCTCTGATGCCATTCCCTCCTTTATAATTATATTATATTATTTACAATTCTTGGATCACACAGGCTAGTGTGCTTCTTCCATGTGGACGCATCACTTCAATGGCTGCTTGTTTGAAAACAAGCCTTTAAGATCCCAGGTGATACATTTTTTAAATAGCCGGGCACCATCTAGTTTCCTCACCACACTTTGCTAAAGCACCCATATCTTCAGTATCTCTTTGTGAGGTTGGAATTTTTGCTCATTTTACAGAGACCATTTTTCTCATCCTCCCGTTTACCTGTAATGGACTGAACTTGAGGTGTCAGGTGAGTTTGGGGCATAAGGCTTCCTTCACTTCCTGGGAGAGATGTCCTGCAGCCTGGTTGTGGCAAAGCAGATTCGGGGGAGGTGAATCTTGACGGCCACCCCTTCTGTCCCCACTGGTGATTGGCAGGTCAGAGGCATCTGCAAATATTGGTGCCACCAGGTCAGTCCTTTATGTCTCAGTTTGGCAAGCCATTAGTTCTAGAGAGAGCTGCAGGTTCTACCATTCATTTGTTGTGTGATGACAGGCCAGTTTGTCACCCATAAATGGGAGCGGGTGCAGCTATAGGGGTCGAGAGTATATTGAACTTGCATGCTGGTCGCTGTCATTGTTAGATTTTGATTTCCAGTGGGTTTCCAATGGAGCAACCTTAACCCACAGAGCCAAGGTCGCAAACCACAGGTTTAGTTGTTGAGAGTTATGGTTTGGGGTGGAATTTCTGCAAGCTGTAAGGATTTAGGGGTCAGCTGGGGAAGGCCATTGGGAGAGAGGCAAGAGAGAAGCAGAAGAGAAGAGAGGAGGGAGGCCAGACCTTTCTGACTAGGTGGGGGTTCCCCAGCAGAGCTGTCCTAGGAGTCCCCAGAGGACAGGATGTGCCAGAGAGATGGGAGCAGGAGAGTGCATTTAGAGGGGGCCTGGTCTGGATCCTGTTGGGGGAGCAGACCTTAAGGGTCCCTCCTACTCCCACCTGGGAAACTCCACCACAAGCAATCATGCATGCTAATTCCCTGCCCTCAGGTACAGCTGCAGCTTCAAAAGAAACTCAAGCCCCCTTTCTGCTTGACAGTGGCTCTCAGGTCACTGATGTGTCTGTCCCAGAATTGATTGCTTAGATACCAGCACTGCTGTGTGTGTGTGTGTGTGTGTGTGTGTGTGTGTGTGTGCTGGCCCACTCTGTGTCTCTGTAGAAGGGAGTCCTGGTGGTGCAAGTAGTTGGCAGTTTAAATTCATCCAGGGGCTCTGCAGGAGAAAAGCCTGAATAAAAGACGAACCCCATTCTCAGATCCTAACCAGTCCTGCATCTGTTGAAAGCATTCTTGGCTGCTTATGCATATCTGTCTTTTAGATTCATCTTTGAATGGATTGCAATGTCTTGCTAGGGTGTCTGTTTTGAAGTTCTACGACGTTACCTTGGAAGATTATGGTTTCTAAATGACTAGTTCAGATAAAAATGTCATGACCCATCTCCTGTCTTGTACTAAATTCCAATTGCTCATCCTTCCCCAACACATACACACACACACACACACACACACAGAGTCACATTCTTATCTTCCAACCCACTGAGTGTGTGGTGGGGTTAACTAAAAATCGCAAGCATCTAGATATTTTGTGTTCAATGAGGAGAGCTACCCACATATGAGGCAGTCGCAGAGACCAGATTATAGGGACTGAACTGGGTACTGAGCACCCAGGGAACAGAATCTCTCTTCAGAGTGTGTTATCTGTTTGGGGTTTTACACGGCATTCTAACTTCAAACCAAGCTAAAAGGCACTGGCCCACTCTTCCTGGCTCTCCCTCTGAGAACTTGCCCATGGTCTGTTCTCTTTCTGCTAAGCTGGGGGTGGGTGCCAGCGGGCTGGGGATGGTCCCTTCTAGACTAGTTACAGATTTTCAACATTGTGTGTAACCTCTGTTCCCTTTCAGTCTGCTCTGCCCCACCAGAACCCCCGAATCTCTGCTGAGTGGGAATTCACGGTTCCCAGAGACCTCCAGCTGGAGGCATTGAGAGGCTGCACTGTGGATGGGTGGGATGTGTGATCATCTCTGGTCTAGCCCATGGCAGGAGAGGTTCTGTTCCGACACGTAGTACACTCCAGGGGCCGTAATCACAGGCTGGCTCTTCTCTGTACCTTTGGGAAACCAAGCACGGTGCTGAGCCAGCAGCCTGACATTCCCACTAAGCAGCAGAACCTGCTGTGGAACAAAACCCAGGTGGTTCCTATGGGCTCTAGAGGTTGAGAAGAGCTGGAGGGAGGGATGGATGGCAGTCCCTCAGGTGGCATGGTGGGTTATGAGTCTGGCTGCTAACTGCAAGGTCATCAGTGTGAAACCACTAGCTGCTCTGTGGGAGAGATGAGGCTTTCTACTCCCATCAAGCGGTCCAGTCTCAGAACCCCCCAGGGCAGTTCACTCTGTCCCAGAGGATCATTCTGCATTGGAATCTACTGCGTGGCAGTGAGTGTGTTTCAGCTCTGGAGGGATGGCAGTCACACCACCCTGGGAGTGCGGGGCACTGCGTTCTGTAGACCTCATTAGCTGGGTACTATGGGCTGGCTGGTCACTTTCCCCCTACAGCACCTGTTTACTCAACTGTAACCTGTGGAGGAAATGTGGGCAGAAGTGTGACCCCCCCTCCACTAAGTTGTGGTGGGCCATCTAGTCAAGTCCACCTTACAGTAACTCTTACATGACAGGGTAGAACTGCCCTGCCGGGCTTCTATATAGTCTGTTTACAAGATAAGAAAACCCCTAAAGAACCCTGCTTGGGTTGGGGTGGAGGTGGCTGTTGAATACCTGTGGTTGGGGCAGTGGGAAGGTCCATCCCAATGTTGACCCTCTGGGCCTCACCCAGACAAACCAGTGCTTACAACCAGCAGGCTGGTCCTTTATCCAGGACCCAGGATTGGCAGTGCCGGACGCTGGAGCTGACCACTAAAGGCCCGTTTACTGGCTCTTCCCTTTCACTGGAAAGCCAGCTCCAAGGCCAGCCTCAAGTCCCAAAGCCCTTTCCGGGTCACCTAGTGTAGGAACCTGTCCCTGAGTACAGTCTCCCGGGTACCCTGCCCCTGGTCAACCCGAAGGCCAAGCGGAGTCCTTTGCCCCCAGCAGACCCGAGGCAGGAGGGGGCAAAATGAAATCACTTTAATGGCCCTGCCACACATCAGGGCCAGGGGTCACAGAGGCGGGGACATTGCGGTTTCCCTCTGCGCACGTTGGCAGAGGTTCACAGTTGCACTGGGCGAGCTTACAAACAGGGTTTTCCCCCACCGAGAACTTAATAAATAGATACTGGTGGGGGGTGGGGGGAATGTCAAACTTCAGAGACAATGAGTTATGACGGTGATTAATTCGTATGCTGCCTTCTCTGAGATGAGAGGTGCTTCCGGTCCAGCGGAGGAAGCCTGGGTCCCCTAGGAGGGGTACTCATACTCCTCAGCGCTGCGGCGGCCAAAATCCATCCAGCCCATGTAGTCCCTGTCGCTTATCCTGTGGCTGGGGTCCAGGTGCTGCAGGTTCTTAACGGGGGACATCCGGCCGACCGGAGCTGCAGAGTCAGGGAGGAAGAGAATGGGAGACATGATGGCCAAGATCATGGCTGGCTCGAACTGTCAAAGAGCACAACGGGAATTTCCAGGCAAAAAAGAGAGCGGTAGATCCATGTCCAAGACACTAGAGTTGTTGTCAGGGGCCACCGAGCCAACGCGACTCGCAGGAGCAAGCCCATGTGACAGAGGCAGACCTGCTCCATACGGGTTGCCCGGCTTGGATCCGGGTCCCTAGGGAAGCCAATCCCCAGGCCTTTCTCCCTTGGAGCCTCTGGGCAACTTTGAAGCGCCACCTATTGGTTAGCAGCTGAACACCAGGAAGGGCAATCTACTCAGGCAGTTAATGGGTGTGCTTGGTGTTCTGGTAGTCTCTAGGCGGATTCATTTCTGCCTAACTTTCCTGGACGGGTTAAGCACTCACCTACTAACTGCAAGGCTTGGGGTTCAAGACTGCCCCAAGGTGCATCAGAAGAAAGAGCTGGTGATCTAGTCCCAAACAACCTGCCATCTGACACCCACAGGAGCACCGTCCAGCTTGGATACATAGGGGGCCACCAGGAGTCGGAAACGGAGCCAACGCAACCAGTTTGATGTCACGGCCTGGCTACTGGTGAGGGTTTTCTTTGTCCCCACCCCCCACCCCCACTCGGCCCTCAGACTATTCTCCCTAATGGGCATGCCCCTGGCAGGAGCCAGCCCCCCATCCTCCATCCTTACCCACTGTCCTTTATTTCTCCTTTGTCTAAAACTTACTCACTTTTGAACTTCACCCTCACTATCGCTGCACGCCATTCGCCTTCTGGGGAGCCCTTGGCAAGGCAATGCAATTACAATACTTCAGTGCTGGGGTTCTTTTTAACGGAGCTGCTCCCGCATGGCTCAAAGAAAAATGACTCATGTTCCTTGAAAACTGGTGTATTTGAAATCATTCATTTGAAAGTTGCCTTCTTTAAAAAATGATAATAATAATAATATGGAGAACAAGATACACCATCCAATTCAAGGCCTACAAGGGTGGGTAGAGAGGCTTAAAAAGAGAGAAAGACGCATTTAAATCCAACGTTTAGGCCACAAGTGCAATGACCAAACGTGAAGTGGGCGCTTTGGGAAGGAAGCTAAGTCCTTGCAGACAGGGGAAAACCCCGGTACAATTCAGACTTGGCTGGGACAGGGAGAGGTGACACAGCTCTGGCATCTGAAGTCAGTCTAACACTCCCTCGTGTGCAAAGGAAGTGTCCCAAAGGCCCCTTAGGGGACTTGGGCGGCCAAGAGGGCGGAGGAGTAGAGGAGCCCAGTGGCCCCTCACTTCTTGTGAGGCTGCAAGGTTTGCTCTGACCTGATTATTTATTGAGGAGGACACAGCAGGGGCAATGACCGTGTCTTACCGGGTCTTCCTTTAAGCCACCTAAAGCAGCGAGCAGAGCAGTACCACAAAGCTCACATCCTTCCTCACTGGGCCCCACGCAGGCTCCCTCGCCTAGAACTGGGTCAGCCCAATACCCCCCCAGCCCCTCCCAGACTCTCCCCAGCCTGCACAAAAGAAAAAACAGCCCTTGGGGTTGAGTTTTTTCAGTGACAAGGCAGACCCCGCATTGAGTATATCTTGCAGTCCTGTTCCCTGGAACAAGGGGTTTGCCCCATCCTCCTGCCTGAACGGATCACGAACGCCCCCTCCAAGACCATGAACAGCTTGCCTGGGTTTCCAATGAGAAGAGGCAAAAGGATAGCTCTGAAAAAGCCTGCAGCCTGCATTGCTGGGGTGGGGGGAGGGACACCCACAGAAGCTGAGCTTGCTGGTCCCTCAATGTCGTCCCTCTACCCGCCTGCACACCGTGGTGCCCTCACCTTGCAGGCATTGTCCAGGGTCCACACTCACTTCCCCGGGACCCCACACAGGCAGGAGCTTCCACAGTCCAGATGAGATTCAGTGGAACGGTCTGGCCCGTGTCAGTGTGAAAGCCCAGAATAAGCAGGGCAGCAGGCAAGCCCGGTGGTTTCCAGGCAGTGTGGGCAGGGCAGGGCTTGGATGGACCTAGCCCTGCTGCTGTCTGAACAAGGAACCTGGTGTGGGTCACTCACCCTGGTCAAGCCCTGGCTTTCCGACTGAATAATGCACAGACAATAGAGATGCAACACTGGGGCTTTGCAGGGCAGAGGGCAGGGTGCATGCTAACGGTTAGATACCCTCCCCTAGCTCCCCACACCCACTAACAGAACTGCTTCTCTCTGGGTCACGGAAAGCCCCGGAGGTGTTCCTAAAGACAGACCGTGGAGCTCTGCCCAGAGTAAAGGACCGTGTTCAGTACTTCAAGCCTTCTGGAACACTTTGCTGCTGTGGTTGGGTGTCCTAGAGTGGCATGCTGATTCATAGAGACCCCGTAGAACTGCCCTGTAAGGTTTTCTAGGGCAGTTAACCACAAGGTCAGCTGTTCAAACCCACCAGCTGCTCTGTGGGAGAAAGAGGAGGCTTTGGTCCTTGTAAAGATGTGCATCCTCAGGAACTCAAAGGAAGCATCTCTAGCCTGCTCCATAGGGTCGATCTGAGTCAGAATAGACTCTATGGCATTGAGTTTGGTTTGGAATCTTTATGGGAGCAGGTGGCAAGGCTTCTCTTTCTTTACCGAAATCAGCCGAATTAGCCGAAACGCAAACGAGAAGCTCTGAGAGAGGTTCGAAGCCCCGATATTTGGGTTCTCAGCCAAGTGTTTCACCCTTGTGCCACCAAAATTCCTCATAAACTTACAAGGAAGCAAAGCGGCAGCAGCCACTGATTCAACTCCTAGCAAGACCCAAGGACAGAGGAGACGTGCCCCAAAGGGCATCCCAGGCCGTGATCCTTCCAGGAGCAGACGGTCACATGTTTGTCCTGCAGAGCAGCTGGCTTCAAACTACCGACCTGTGGACAAGCTGCTGAACACATAGACACAGCACCACCAGGGGACGCGGCTGCTACACTCTCAGAACAGGAACTCGATTCAAAAGAACGAAACTGCGTTGTGACGTGTATGGACGTCCCCCTGGCCCGCCTTGGCCACGTGTTTGTTTGCTAGCTCCCCCAGATCTGTGGGAGTTGGCAGCTGAAATTCCCAGTGACTGTCATCCCCACCTGGGATGTTTGGACGACAGGCTGAAGGCAAAGAAAGATGTGCAGAGAGGAGGTGTGATGGGAAAACTCCCCCACTAAGGTTTGTGCCATCCAAGTGACTATCTTTGCTTTGTACTCATTCCACCCCTGGGACCTTTCTCAGGTGCGGAGGGAAATTGAGAGTTGATTTCCTTGGAGAAAACAAAACGAGCCCTGGAAGCTCCCGATTAATCAGGCTGAAGATCAGCCCACCATGAGGATCTGTCATCAAATGAGACCTTCAGACAGATCATCCGAGGGAGCTCAAAGCATTCTCAGGCGCTTTCTCTTATCTAACTAGTATCACGACCTCTTTAAATGTAATTTACAAGAAAGTAAAGCCAAAGGTGGCTTGGACAATTTCCCAAAGGGAAGACCGGAACCAGCCACTACCCATCTTGCTGCTCTCTCTTGAAAATGCCTCCCATTGAAACAGATCCCAGTTCACTTCATAGTAAACCGCAGGAGACCCTGGAGAGCCATGCTCTGCTTTCCCTTCCTCTCCTCCAATCTCAGGAACCCTGGCTAAGCTTGGCTGCCGAACAGGAGGTTGGCAGTTCAAACCCACCTAGCATTCCCCCAGGTGCAAAGCCAAGCAAAACCAAACTGAACACTGGTGATCTGCTTCCAGGATCTGCTTCCATAAGGAGTCCAGCCAAGAAACGCCTGTGGGCAATTGTATTCTGTCATATGGGGTCCATATGGGTTGGAATTCAACAATAGTCAAATTCACCAGGGGCAATAGCCTCCCCCCAAAAAAGTCTGCCTCCCCCCACCCCTTCAGGACCACCTGTGTTGGTCCCTCCCCCCAGCACTTTGCCCCACAGCCAAAACTCTCCCCACCAGCGTCCCTGGGGAGGGAATGGACAGACTAACAAACGGATCAATCCCTTAAGCCCAAGCCAAGGAGAACTTGAAACACTTAGAGATTCCTTTATCCTTTGGTACAGTTTGGTGCACAGTGGTGTTGTTACTTCTTTTTACACTGCTGTTGTGAGGTCTCCCGATTCATCCTATGTTGCCAGGGGGTCTCCCGTGGCCAGTACCTGGTCGTCCCATAGCAAGGGCCATTGAGTGGAATTTGGGGTCCTTCTTAGGGAGCTCCTGGTCAATTCAAAAAGAATTGAAATCTTATCTTCTGATGTCTTCATACAATGACTTGAACTTAGCAACACAGGGTCAAACTGCATTTCAAAGAAAGGTTTGGGAAAAGTCCTTCGCCCTCTTAAAGTCTCTTCTGCCGCTCCTCTCCACCTTGCCACCTCCCCCTCAGAAGCGGAAATGTCTGGTGTGGGGGAGCTGGGCAAAGAAGAACCCTTAGCCTGCCCCTGCTTTGGTCCCCAGGAGGTTTCTCCCTCATTAACTGTGCTCCCAGAGGAGGAAGAGGAGGAGAGGACCGGGGTAGGGAGCTCAGCTCCAGGACAGCCCCCAGGGATGCAGAAGGGCCATCCTTACCTTTCCTGGCCTGCTGGATATACCTGGCCAGCAGCGCTCCCAGGTGTGCTCGCGGCTCGCCGTCCACCCTTTGCACTGCCCTCAGCGGCCTCTGGGGAGCCTCCTGGGCCAGCAGCACTCCGGGGTCCTCTGGGGGAGCGAACTGCGCCACAACGGTGGCCACCAGCACCGCCATCAGCACGCACAGGCCCATGCCACTGTTCATAGCTGCAGGAGAGCAAAGAGGGGCACTTAACATAAAGGGGGAGACCTGTGGAGTCGGAGCACCGGGGCCTCAACACGGAGCTCCGATGGCGCTGAGGCTGGGCCAAACTGCAGAGTCTGAAGGAGGGGCTCTTGGCGACCCAGCCTTCTCCGTTGCTCAGCAGAAGGGCTGTGCTCTGCTTACCCTGACCACAAAGCAAGGTTAGCAGGACGTCTGATCTCTACTAGAAAAGCCAGGGATTAAAGCGAAAGTGGCAAATCTCCCAAAGAGAAGACTCCTCTGTGAGAGCCAAGAGATCGCAGCGAGAAGGTAGCTCTTTTCCAAAGAGCTAGGAAGCAAGTCGTTCCTTCGGTGGGAGTTAGTGATGAGGGAGGGAGAGAAGTCCTTTCAGTAGCTGGAGATAAGAGCCGCGTTCACAAAGTTTCTGCAGCATGGACCCAGACGGCGCAGCGTTGGCCTCAGGCCACCACGAGCCAAGTGCCCGCATTAGTCGGGGTGCAGTGTAGCAATGATGAAACACACAACTTTCCTCTAGTTCTTTAATGCTTCCCCCCTCACTGTCATGATCCCAATTCTACCTTACAAATCAGGCTAGACCAGAGGATGGACACTGGCACAGACAGGAACTGGAAACACAGGGAATCCAGGACAGATGATCCCTTCAGGAGCAGTGGTGAGAGTGGCTGTACCGGGAGGGTGGAGGGAAGGTAGGGTAGAAAGAGGGAACCGATTACAAGGATCTACATATAACCTCCTCCCTGGGGGATGGACAACAGGAAAGTGGGTGAAGGGAGACATCAGACAGTGTAAGACGTGACAAAATAATAATTTATAAATTATCAAGGGTTCGGGAGGGAAGGGGGAATGGGGAGGGAGGAGAAAATGAGATCAAGTAGAAAGCAAATGTTTTGAGAATGATGATGGCAACAAATATATAAATGTGCTTGACACTATGGATGGATGGATGGATTGTGATCAGAGATGTACGAGCCTACAATAAGATGATTAAAAAATAATAATTTTAAAAGGCAACACAAAACCAAGCCTCACTGCCCTGGAGTCAATATTGACTTATAAGGACCCCTTGTGGGTTTGCAAGACTGTAACCATTAACGGGAGGAGAAAACCCAGACTTTCTCTCAAGAAGCTGAGCTGTGGGTGGTTTCAAACCACTGACCACGGGGGGAGCGGGGGTGGGTGGTAGGTGTGTAGCAGCCCAATGCTTTAACCACTACACCTCCGGGACTTTGGGGGACCAGTAACGTGTGCCCAGCCCTCCGTCACTGACAAAGTACCAACCGCATTTTAGACCCCCACCCCCACCCCACCCCACCGGCGCTCTCCGGAGTGTGGTAGTGACAACACGAATCTCCTGGGATCTTATTCGGAAAGATGGCAAGGGACACCGCACCTCTGCATAAAAATCTAGCACATTCCAGCTCCAATGGGAATCATTGGCTAATGGCTCGTATGCGTGCATGGGCTCCCAAGGGCGCCAGGGGAGCTCGAAGGAGGGTCCTTAACTCGCCTAGCCCACCCAGCACCAGCGGTTCTACAGCCTTCCCGCTGACTGTAAGCAAAGTAATTGGGGGCAGGAGAATACACTGCCAAGCTGAAGATGGCATCCCTCGCACCAGAGACCCCTGGCTTGATTCCGGGTTGGCGAGAGGGCGAGCCTACCTTCGGAGTCGGGCGCCGAGGCTTCGGGTTCGGGTTCGGGTTCGCAGCCAAGCACCCCGCGGCCGAGCCAAGTTCAGGCTGGCTGGGCGGTCGCCTCTTAAATAGCTCCACCTGGCGCGGGCGGCCACTCAGCTCCTCGGCCCGCGCTGACGCACGCCGGCTGCAACACGTGCTCAGACCACGGCCACCAGGGGACCACCCGGAGGAGTGGCTCCAGAGGGGAGGGGGCGGGTGGCCCAATGGGATCGGGTTAACCCCTTCCTGGCGGAGTGCCCGGCGACCTGCCCTCCTCTCCATCCCCGCCGCTTCCTTCTCCGACTCTGTTCAGCTCCTCTGGTGCGCATCCCGAGCCCGGCTTCATCCTTCCCAGGCAGGGGTCCCGGGGCCGCGTCTCCTCCCGGAGGAGAGCCAGCGTGCAATCCCTTCTGCGCGCCCAAATGGGCTGGAAAGGACCACTGGGGCATCCAGGGCTGAGAGGACGGCGCGTGGGTCCCGCCGCGCGCATCCCGGGCAGCGCCAGTCTCCGGGTGAGTGGGTGAACCACTCTGGGAGAGGGGCCTGGGCTGGGGCTTCACTTTCTCTTTAGGCTCTTTCGAAACGCCCTCGAAGTTCTCCAAGATGTGAGGGGTTAAGTGTCCTACAGCTAGCTGACTGTTGGTGTCCTGGGCCTCGATTTACCCACCTGTGTAACAGGCTTGGTACCGCCTGACTTTGCGCTCAAGTGACTCCTGCTGGGGACAGGCAGTTTTTTCTTGGAAGCCAAGGCGCATCCGCCCGAGGGGTCCACTACTCCTCGCCGCCGCCAAGTGGCGCCAGAGAGCGTCTCCGAGTGTGCGAAGTGTCCTGGGGTATCTGAATCTCACCTCCCCCCTCCCCAACACCCCAGGCCTAGCAGGAACTTGGGCTGCTAAGCTTGGAGATGAGGACTCCGACCCCACCTCTCCAGCCAACATGCGCCCCTGGTTTTGTCCCACTTGAAGTCTTTGGTTTTGGTGTCCGGGGCCTGGTGCCCCAGGTCGCCTGGACCCTGCAGAGGTACCCCCATGCAAGATAGAGATTTTGGAAAGATTTCTTTCAACTCAGAGTGCCTATTCAGTTGCATTCTTCAGAGCACGGGGCCTCAGGGACACCTGCGCAGGGACTGAAGTGTCCCTTCCCAAACCTGAGACCCAGCTGCGTTTCTGCAACCTCAAACCCCAAACTAAATTCATTGCCACCAAGGTGATGCCGTCTCATAGTGACTGTATGGGGCAGGGTACAACTGCCTCTGTGAGTTCCTGAGACTCTCTTTTAAAAGTAATAATAAATCATTTTACTGGGTCTGTTACATCTCTTATAACAACCCACACATCAATTATATCAAACACATTAAAACCATAACTCTTTATAGGAGTAGAAAGCCTCATCTTTCTCCAGAAGAAGCCAGGAGGCTTGAACTATCAGCCCAATGCAACCTAGAAGCTGGCTCTTTTAGAACAGTTCTGCCGACTAAATGCTGTCCAGTGGTCTTCCCGGGAACTGGGAAGTCTGTGCGTAGTTCAGACAGATGTGAGGAGTGGCTGAGACATACATAGAAATACACACTTGATACAGGGCTGTAGTTCTCACACTTGGGCCAAGGGTTGTGATTGTCAACCCCGGGCAGGGGGGCAAGGAGTGGGTGACAACATGAAGGGGTGAGTGGAGGAAAGAGCCAGAGAAGGGGTGGCCCTGAGGCTCATAGCAAATGCCACCAAGAGAGCCAAAAGGGCACCAGGATTGTGGTAAGCTGGGAGGAAGACCCAGCCAACTGGCCTTTTTCATGGCCCTTAAGTTTATAGCCACTCTCCCTTCAGGACCGGGAATTCTGAGCAGAGCTTTTTTAAATAGAAGATCCCGGGGCTGGGGTGGAATGAAAGGCCAAAAAGGAATCTGTTTTCTTTCTTTCTTTCTTTCTTTCTTTCTTTCTTTCTTTCTTTCTTTCTTTCTTTCTTTCTTTCTTTCTTTCTTTCTGCCTTTTTCCTTTTATTTCTATTTAATTACTTTTTAAAATCATTTTGGGGGCCTCATATAGCTCTTATCACAATCCATCCATGCATCCATTGTATCAAGCACATTTGTACATAGGTTGCCATCATCATTCTCAAACCATTTTCTTTCTGCTTGAGCCCTTGGTATCAGTTCATTCACCCTCCCCCACCCTCCCTCCTTCATGAACCCTTGATAATTTATCAAATTTAACACACACACCCCATGCCTTACACTGACCGATATCTCCCTTCATCCACTTTTTTGTAGTCAGTCCCTAGGGGGAGAGGGTTATATGTAGATCATTGTGATCACTTCCCACTTTCTCCCCCACCTTCTGCTTCCCCTCCTGGTATCTCTACTCTCATTATTGGTCCTAAGGGGCTTATCTTCCCTGTGTACCAGTTCCTATCTGTACCAGTGAGCATCCTCTGGTCTAGCTAGATTTGTAAGGTAGAATTGGGATCATGATAGTGGGGGGAGAGGAAGCATTAAAGACCTAGAGGAAAGTTTTATGTTTCATCGGTGCTCTACTGCACCCTGACTGTCTCTTCTCTTCCTTATGACCCCTCTGTACAGGGATGTCCAATTGTCTATGGATGGACTTTGGGTCTCCACTCTGACTCATTGATTGATATCAGGCATCAAAGACCCAAAACGAAAAAATCCTATCAATGTGATCCCAGTGTTCCCTCTTAAGGAACCTGAGGGGGTTAATGATTCTGACCTTTGTTCTTAAGCAAGTCCTGACAGTCCTATCGGCACTCAAGAGGATCTACCATTCATTAGCAAACTTTTACTTAGGCTGCTTGAGGCCTATGCCTTTGGGGCCTGGTTCCCCAGCTCCGCCTCCACGTCCAGCTTCCCTGCAGTTTCCAGCAGTAGGTCAAGCCTCAAATGCTCCCCTGTCCACTTCTGGGCTCAAAGCTCAGCCCTCCACCGAGGAGAGGAGGGTCAGTCTGGGATGCAGAGTCTGACCTCCAGGAGGGGAACCCTCAACCAGTCTCCTGATCGCCTTGTTATGACCCCTGCTGGGCTGCTAACTGCAAAGTCAAATCCAGCAACCACTCTAGGGGAGGCAGACCTGGCTGTGTGCTGTGGAGATTTAGTCTTGGAAATCCTAAGGAGCAGCACCACTCAGTCCCATGGAGGCAGTATGACTTGCTATCACTTTGATGCCCATGAGTTTGAGTTAGGTGTCTGCCTATCCTTAGGAACCAGAAGTTGATGTCTCTTTTTAAAATAGATCATTTTATTGGGGGCTCTTACAGCTCTTATAACAACAGTTGTATCAAGTTGTATCAAGCACACAGTTGTATCAAGCACATTTGTACATATGTTGCCATCGTTTCCAAAACATTTTCTTTCTACTCGAGCCCTTGGTATCAGGTCCTCTTTTTTACTCTCTTCCCTCCTCCCTCCCTCTCACCCTCGTGACCCCTCAATAAATTATAAGTTATTATTTTCATATCTTACACTGTTCGCTGTCTCCTTTCACCCATGTTTCTGTTGTTCGTCCCCCTAGGGGTGTGTGTGTGATACGTTGATCATTGCAATCAGTTCTCCCTTCTCTCCCCACCTTCCCCCTACCCTCATGGTACCATTACTCCCATTGCTGTTCCTGAGGGGTTTATCTGTCCTGGATTCTGGGTGTCCTGAGCTCTTATCTGTACCAGTGTACATGCCCTGGTCTAGCCTGAACTGAAAGGCAGGTCTGAGGTCATGATAGTGGGGGGTGAGGAAGCCTCAAGAAACCAAAGGAATATTGTGTGTTTCTTCAGTGCTCTACTGTGCCCTGGTCGACGCATACCTTCTTTGTGACCCTTCTGTGAGAGGATGTCCTATTGTCTATAGATGGGTTTTGGGTCTCTGCTCCAGCCCCTCTCATTCTCAACAATATGTTTTTTATTTGTTTGTTTTGGGTCTTCTGATGCCTGTTACCCAATCCCCTCAACACCTCATGATTGCACAGGCTGATGTGCTTCTTACATGTAGGCTTGATACTTCTTTGTAATATGGCCACTTGTTTAACTTCAAGCCTTTAAGACCCCAGATGCTATATCGTCTGATAGCTGGGCACCATCAGCTTTCTTCACCACATTTGCTTATGCACCCATTTTGTCTTCAGTGATCATGTTGGGAAGGAGAGCTTCACAGAATGCTGTATTGTTAGAACAAAGTGTTCTTGTGTTGTGGGAGGGCTTGAGTAGAGGCCCTAAGTCCATCCACTACCTCAATGTATTGCCGTATAAATAAATACGTACACAGGCCAATACATGTATTTTTATGAATTAATGTATTTACATATGGACACACCTATGCTTATGCCTTTGTGCATAGCTTTGCTTCGTAGATCTTTCCTCTCTTTGCTTTTTCTTCCTCCTGTCCCAACATCATGATCACCCTTCTTCTGCCTCTTAGTAGCTCCTCTCAGTTAGATTGCTGTTGCTCCAACACCCCCAGGATCTCTATCTCCTCCTCGTTGTTAATTTTAATTCCCTAGTTGCTCCCCTGTCTATGGTGTTGTTCCTTTCCCCCCCACTTTCTCCTCCCCCCAGGTCCGTCCAGAACCTTTGGTCCCATTGCTTTCTCCTCGAGCTTGTTTCCCTTGCCTATCTTACATTAGTAGGCAGACCAGCAATAGCAGAGACAAAAACAAAGAAAGAAAGAAAACAAAAGATTGAATAAAACGGGGAAATAAACAAATAGCAATAACAAAAAAACCTGAGAGAGCACACATAGTACCAGATCTGTCTGCTGACCTTTATGACGATCTCCCTACTAGTCCTGGGGGGTTCTGAGAAGTCTATTTTTGGGGTTCCTTAGGGGTTTTGCTTTGCTCCTGTTGCTGATCTATTACGTTCCCTTCTTGGTTCACCCTGCTGTGGGGGGTTTCAGACTGGAATAACTCCCCAATGTGTGTCTCCAGTATTACCCACTCTCGTGGTATGCTCCCATGAGGGGACATCGTGTCTTGAGCTGTTGTCAGCCCTACCAGCCCTCTCTGTGCCTTAGCAGCTCCGTGCAGGGATATCGTCCTTAGGGCTTGGTGTGCAGATATGGGGTCTAGAACCTCACTCTCTCTTTTTCTTTCTTGGTTTGCCTCTGTGTGGGCATGGCAGACTGGCCCCTCTCCCTAACCTGTAGATTTAGTGTTGTCCTCTGCAGCCCATACTTCTAGGGAGAGGGTCAGTTTGGCTCTGATAGGGGCCGGCCCTGTAGCCCTCTTTGTTCATGAGTTGTTCCACGTGGTTACGTTGCCCTCAAGGTTTGGCGCACCATGGTGGGGTCTGCATACACATCCCATTTCTGTGGAGACATAACCAATATCCTCCCCTTAGGTGGTTAGTGCCCTGCTCCTTAGGTACCATCATATCCCCACCCCCCCTTTTCTCCCTACTCTTCCCCTTCTTTGTGTTGGAATGACATGTACATCCTTGGGTTTGGCTTGTCCCTCACCCAACTGCCTGTACCTCAACCTGTATAGTGTGAGAAACATGGCTTTTCTTCCACACCTACTGTGCTGATTATAATTACTTCAGTGGACCCATGTTGCACTTGTCCTTTTGTGACTTGCTAACTTTGCTTAGAATAATTTCCTACAACTTTTCCCACCCACCATGCTGGAGTACCCATGTGGAGACCCCTGCCAGCACTGAGATGCTTACACATTCACTGACTCGGCTTTCCTCCTGCAGTTGGTGTCATTGCGTCTGTTTTGTGAGATGTAGGAGGACTTTGTGAATTGGAATTGGACATATGGGTTAATAGGTTAATGTTGGACTTGTGGGCTTGAGCAGCACTGGGTTGGGATGTTTTCTTGGTGTGCGCTTAACCATTATATAAAACTCTCTCTTATGCATGAGTTTCTGTGGATTTGTTTTTCTAAAGTACCCTGACTAATACATTCTTGCACCAAAGTTCTTAGGTTTGTTCCGGTTTCTTCGTTGATGGTCCTGATAGTTTGGGATTTTTTTTTTTTAACTTCTAGATCTGTGATTCACCTTGAGTTTGTTCTTGTCCCATAGGGGGAGGTAAGGGTCTTGTTTCATTTTTCTATAGGTAGATATCCATTGTTTCCAGCACCACTTGTTAAAGAGGGCATTCGCCTCCCACTTGATGCTTTTTGGGCCCTTGTCAAAATCAGCTGTCTATATGCTGATGGTTTTATTTCTGGGTTTTCTGTTATTTTCCATTGGTCTGAGTATCTGTCACCATTCCAGGACCATGCTGTTTTGACCACTGTAGCTGTGTAGTAGAGGTCAAAGTCAGGTAAAGCGAGCCTGCTGGCTTTGTCCTTCTTCTTGAGGAGTTATCTGCTAATTCTGGGCTTCTTCTCTATCCATATAGAAATTGGTAATCCGTTTTTCCAATTCTTTGAAGAAGGTTGTTAGTATTTGAATTGGGATAGCATTAAACTTATATAGTGCCTTAGTTAAAATTGACATCTTTACTATACTGAGTCTTCCAATCCACGAGCATGGGATATTCTTCCATTTGTGAAGGTCGCTTTTGGTTTCCTGTAGTAGGGTTCTGTAGTTTTCCTTGCGTAAGTCTTTGTGGGGTTTTTTTGTTAAATATATCCCTAGATATTTCAGGTTCTTGGCTATTGTTGAGGCTACTGCCTTCTTGCTCTCCTCTCCCATGGTCTTATCTAATGTGTACAGCAAACTGATAAACTTCTGTTTGTTGATCTGGTATCCCACCACTCTCCTCATTTTTTACAGGAGTAGAACATCTCCTCTTTCTCGCTCAGAGTGGCGGGTGGTTTGGAACTGCTGACCTCTCAGTTAGCAGACCAATGTGCAACCATGACACTAAGGTCAGAATTGACTCAGTGGTGTTGAGTTTGGAGTTTTGTACCCCAAGGAATGGCTGGACATTTAGCCCTTTCAGGCGGCAGCACAGAATCAAGAACCGGCTATAAGGAAGTGTCTTGGTGTGTCCCATCATTGATAAACCTTTACAGTGGACCCCTGAAGCAGATGGATTGAGAAAGCAACATTTCTATAGCAGGTTGCCTGAGAAGTCTGTCTTGTGACTGCCCTGTCACCACCCTGCAATAAACTGAAAGCATGTCTGTTTACAGTTATGTGCTTTTAGCAAATCATGTATTCCCACCTACATGTTACCCATCTAAACCCTCACTCTTAGACATCCTGTCTTTGACTCCCTGGTTGTCTTTCAGCCTGCAAACAGTTGCAATGTTGTAACTTTTGGTTTGTGCTTCTCTGCACAAAGATGTTGCTTCCTCCCCTCTCCCTCCCCGTTATCAAGCAGGGTATCTGTTTTCATGCTGCCAATTTAAACCTGTTGCTCAATGACAGATCCAAACATGACAATACTCCCACGTAGTCAACAGAACACAAGCCAGCATCTTCCTGGTGTTCTCTGTTTTTAGCGAAGATCCTTCTGATGTCAGCAATGAAATCTCTCGTTTCACATCTTCTTCTGAATCTGGCTTGAACTTCTGACAGTTCCCCACCCCCCATGTATGGCTGCAACTGTCCTTGAATTATGTTTAGTACCATTTTATTTGGAGAGGATACTGATGATCTTGTTTGATAATTTATGTATCTGTTGCCACCTTTCTTTGGAGTGGACACCAATATGAACCTATTCCAATCCAGTGCCAGGTAATTAGCAACCAGTGAGGATTCTGGACCTGGATGATTGAGAGCTTCCAGCATTGCATCTGTTTGTTGAAATATCTTAGTTGGTTTTCTGTCAGACTTCAGAGAAAAAAAGAATGTTTCCTTTAAGGTTCTATGGCTAGGTCAGCATTGATGTCAGTGTTACTGTCAGGAAAGGTAGCTTTAAAAACCCACATGGGTTTGAGACTTGTGCCAATATTTTAAAATTGAGTTAAGTCTCTGTTTTCAGAGTGCTCTATTTACATGTACCATGTGCCACTGATCTAAGCTCTCATAGAGATTTATGAATAACTTCGTCAAGAATATAAATTCCAGAATACTTACATGGAGTGTCACCATAGGACAGATTAGAAATGACCCTTTGTTTTTTTGAAGCTGTTCAAGAGCAGAAAGCCTCATCTTTCTCCCATGGAGCAGCTGGTGTGTTTGAACTGGAGACCTTGTAGTTAGCAGTCCCAGGTGAAATCCACTATGCCACCTGAGTTCCCTGTGCCTGCCCCAACTGATGGTGTATTCAATCATCTCAGACATGCAAAAGCTAGACAATGCATAAGAGCAACAGAAGAAGGGTGATTGGATTTGAATTACTGTGGTGACTAAGAATATTGAATGTATCCCAGACTGCCAGAAGAACAAGCAAATCTGTCGTGGAAGAAGTATAATCGAATGTTCCTGGGAAGCAGGGATGGTGAGACTTTGTCTTTTGGGATGTCACCAGGAAGGACCAGTCCCTGAAGGAGTGTGTCATGCTTGGTAAAAAGGGGAACATCCTCAATGATGTGGGATGACACACGCAGTTACTGTGGCATGGGGCAGACATGACACTGATTGTGAAGAGGCCCGGGACGGGGCAGTGTTTTATTCTCTTGCACATACATTTGCCATGAGAGGGAACCAACTCACTGGCACCCATTTCCTCAAGCCTTTCACAAACGGGAGGCTTGCTTAGGTTTTCCTTGCTCTTCCATCCCAGAGCTGTTCTCCTTTAGGAACTTGACCTTTAGAAGATGCCAATGGAAGGTGGGTTCAAATCATCAATCTTTTTTAAAAAAAATCCTTTTATTGGGGGCTCTTACAGCTCTTATCACAATCCATCAATCCATACCTCCATGGTGTCAAGCGCATTTGTACACATGTTGCCATCATCCTTTCCAAAACATTTTGTTTCTACTTGAGCTCTTGGAATCAGTTCTTTAATTTTTCCCCTCCCTCCCTCATGAGCCCTTGATAAATGATGAATTATTGTTATTTTCATATCTTACACTGTTCACTGTCTCCCTCTACCCATCAAACCATCCTTCTGTCTGTTAGAACTTGAGCGTTTCATCCTTTGGGACACACAGGAATTCCAGAGACATGCCAGGCGCTCCCAATTCACTGCTTTAGAATGGAAACTCGTGACCTGTAGCCCTCCTTCACAGGAGGTCAGTAGGCTGATTGCTGTGGAGAGAGACCTTGTTTGAAGCCATCTGTTTTGGTTCTTGATGATTTTTTCCTGCACAGGAAAGAGAAATGCCAATCTTTGCCCTGGACTTTCAAAAGGCTCACAGGGTGTGATCTGCCGTTATCCAGAATGCGTTGATGGAAAAGAATGAAACAGCTGCAGTCTCTGCGGCCCATGTTTCTTTCTCCTATTAATTGTCTTCGTTTGGGTTTCCATGAAAGAAGGGCCTGAGAGACAAGTGCCTGGGTGCAGATCCTTTATCTGAGAGGAGCACCCAGGGGAGGTGCAGTGACAGAGCCGAGGGAGTTATCAGGGAAGAGAGATAAGACCACGTGCGTGTTAACGAGGGTGCTGTTTCTGAGGACAGCTGGACTCTGGGCCACTGGAAAGTCTCTGAGGAGCCTCCGGGAACAGACCTTATCCATGGAAGCTGGAGGGGCGCACAAAGCCTTCGTCTACCCACTCTTTCTCAGTTCCCCATCGGTCTCCCGGGGCCAGAGACACTCCTTGGGCAGCGGGGAGGGAGGCAGATGGCTGAGGTGGGAAAAGCTAATGCGGTGCTGAGGAAGGATGCTGTGAAACCTCAACACCGATGGGATCATACCTGGATGTTGACAACACCTCCTTCTTTCCCTGGCAGAGTCAAGGAACTCCAGCATCATTGTGCTTATGCTGTGCCACGGACTGGCTCACTCTGCTTGGTGGTGTTTGGGTCTGTGATCCTTGGAGGAGAGGGTCTTTCAGGCCCTCCTGAGATGCTGGTTTAAGATATCAGTAAGGCTTCCAGTCAATCATAAGCTATTAATAGTCAAATTTGGGGGAAGTAGAACATGTAGGTCTGGGTTGACTAGAGAGACAAATCCAGAGACACTCATATGTGTGTAAGAGAGAACTTTATATCAAAGAGCAGTTGTATATTGAGAAAATATCCCAGCTCAGTCTAGACAAGTTCATAAGTCTGGTATTAGCCCATATGTCCGATACCAGTCTACAAATTCCTCTTTAGACTCACGCAATACATGCAATGACGCTGGATGAAGGAAGATCACAGGCCAGTGGGTGGAAAGTCTTGTGGATCCAGTGGTAGTGGAAGCATCTCAGCACTGGCTGGGTCTCCACGTGACTTCTCCAGCTCCAGGGCTCTCGCTCCATCAGCGTAGTTCCTTGTGGCTGGTCCACAGGGAGACAAACCAGAGAGAGTGTGTCTGGCCTCCAGTGAGCTATTTATCTCCATTGTGCCTTCAATGAGGTCACCAAGCTGTGACCTGATTGACAGGCTAGACTCCCCAACCCTTCACTCTTAATAGTCTCAAGTTGACAAAAGATTATGTAACTACCACAATGTGTATTTTTGACTCCTTGGGGTGTCCGTCAGTGCCCCAGCCCCTGCCTTGTACTAGGGTTAGAAAGCATTCCCTGCACCCTTGAATGAGCTGACTGCGAGCATGAGTTGCACACCGGCTCCCTGCGTTCCCAGTGGGATTAACCACCAACCTCACGCCATCCAGAAGACGGCCTTTGTGCCTGCATTCAAAACCTGTTCAGGCGGATGCCCTTTCTCTTCAGTGATGCTCGTGCTGGCGCTGGGAACTCCTCTGCTGTCTCTTGGTTGGCAAAAGCTGCTTCTCCTGCAACCTTGATATTTTAAGAATGAACCTCCCCCTACAAGGATCAAACCATCCTTTGCTGGCATGAAATTCTCCATCTTTACAGCCTTCACCTTTAAGTTTGTTACCTTATAACTTCGATTTTTCTTAAATCATAATGGGGTCCATGGGCACACCTTTCTTATAGCAATCCTGCACCAGCACAAAAACTGCATTTTCAATATGAGATTAAAAGTATTTGGAGTATTAAGGTAGCAGATGGGCATTGGGCCTCCACTCAAGTACTCCCTCAATGCAAGAACACTTTGTTCTATTAAACTGGCATTCCATAATGCTCATCTTCCCAACACGATCAATGAAGACAAATGGGTGCATAAGCAAATATGGTGAAGAAAGCTGATGGTGCCGGCTATCAAAAGATATAGTGTCTTAAAGGCTTGAAGGTAAACAAGAGACCATCTAGCTCAGAAGCAACAAAGCCCACATGGAAGAGTGCACCATCCTGTGTGAGTATGAGGTGTCAAAGGGATCAGGTATCAGGCATCATCAGAACAAAAAATCACATCATTGTGAATGAGGGGGAGTGCTGAGTGGAGACCCAAAGCTCCTCCGCAGGCCACTGGACATCCCCTACGGAAGGGTCACAGGAGGAGATGAGTTAGTCAGGGCGCAGTGTAGCAATAATGAAACATACAACTTTCCTCTAGTTCTTAAATGCTTCTATGCTTAAATGCCCCCCAAGTATCAGGATCCCAATTCTACCTTACAAATCAGGCTAGACCAGAGGATGTACACTGGTACAGATAGGAACTGGAAACACAGGGAATCCAGGACAGATGATCCCTGCAGGACCAGTGGTGAAAGTGGCGATACCAGGGGAAGGTGGAGGGAAGGTGGGGTAGAAAGGGGGAGCTGATTATAAGGATCTACATATAACCTCCTCCCTGGGGACTGGACAACAGAAAAGTGGGTGAAGGGAGACGCCGGACAGTGTAAGATATGACAAAATAATAATAATTTATAAATTAACAAGGGTTTGTGAGGGAGGGGGCAGAGAGGGAGGGAAAATAAGAGGAGCTGATACCAAGGGCTCAGGTAGAAAGCAAATGTTTTGAAAATGATGAGGGCAACATATGTACAAATGTGCTTGACACAATGGATGGGTGGATAGATTTTGATAAGCATTGTATGAGCCCCCAATAAAATGATTTTAAAAAGAAAAAAAAGTAGTTGGCAAAAAATGCAGGGTTTTCACACCTGCTGGTATATTTACAGTGATGGTTTTACTCATGTCTTTTTCTGTTTTTTCTCCTCATGCTCAGTTAAGATTAACAAGGCAAGGAGCCAAGCTTGCAGAACAAGCGATGAGAGTTGCAAGAGAGAGAGAGAAGTAAGTTGCGAGGGAAAACATGACAGGACCCCAAGACAACACAGGTCTCTCCAACAAGGGAAGAGGAGAGGCTTTTAACACGAATGACAGAAGATCCGATGACCCGTGGGATGGCATCAAGAACATCAAACTAGTCATTAAGGAGAGAGGAGCGAAAGAGAAGATCAAAGGGGAGAGCAGAAGAGACCCTGAAACTGGCTCCGAATTGTAGAGCCATTAAGGCAAATGAAAGACAGGATGAAGCCAAAGAGCCAAACAGAAACCAGAAACCTTCAAAGGGCAACGACCTCCATTCAGAACATCAAAAAGGAAGACCATGCTCGTAGCTGAAAGGGAAAGAACTGCAGGGGGACAAAAATCAAGCTTCTAGTTGCAATATTGAAAGATCCTGTGAGCAAACTGCTGAATGGTGCAGGAAGCATCCACAGAGGATGGAAGGCACTTTAGACTCTGTTCTTCTGAGTGCACAGCATCCTTCCTAGGCTTCGATGTGGAAACCACACTGAGCGAACGGGGCTTTACCTCAAGCACACCTGTACCCTTGGACCTGAGGCTGAAACTCCCTAGTGTGAGAAGATGCAGATGACAACTAGCCCAAGGGGCATACGTTGGACTTGGCTTTGAATCTCCTACATTGAGGAATGGTGTCCTGGTACTACTATATGTTTACTATTTTAGTGCCCCCCCCCGATTTATTACGACATGCATGAATCTGGTGGGCGTGGCTCTGCTGTTGTGAATGAATCGTATTGGAAGAGCTGCCCTATCACAAACCTCTGTTGTTGGTGTAGTGTCCAGTCTCTTAAAAGTTTAATCTGTGCACATCAACAATATATTTTGGCGCATAGCTAGCCTAGACTCATACGGTTTCCTTTTCTCTAGAAGGTTTTGAACTCTATGTCACTGGCTTAAGTAATGACACTATGCATTCTTGACTGCTAGCTGCAAGTTGAGCAGTCTGAGGCCACCAGCCAGCCCCACAGGGAAGGATGAGGCTTTCTATCCCTGTGAAGACTTGCAGGCTTGGAGACTCACAGGGGGCAGTCTACCCTGCCCTATTGGGTCGATCAGAATCGTTATTTACTTAATGGCAGTGGAAGCAATGTCCCAGGGGGAGGATTGATAATCTTCTTTAACATAAAATTACAATAATGCCTCTATGGTGATTCAGAGACATATATAAACCATAGACGTATGAATGGATCTTGAGTTTGCACTTAATTCTAGACCTGATCTAAAGAAAATTAGTTCTTATGACTTGGACCTGCTTGATGCTTAACCTTATGAAGAGATGACTAAAGATATGGGTGCTCTAGCAAAGCACGGTGAAGAAACTAGATGATGTGCAGCTGTCAGAAAGAATAGCATCTAGAGTCTTCAAGGCTTGTTTTCAGGCAAGCAGCCATCTAAGTGATGTGTCAGCTAAGTCCACACGGAAAAAGCACAACAGCCTGTGTGATCCAAGGATTGCAAATAATATAATCCAAATTTGAAGGAGGGAATGGTATCAGAGCTTAAATTGGGAACACCTGTTTTGCAGCAGGCTAAGGGCGACAAAGAAGGCCCACACTCCATTTGCAGGGTCTACACACGGATTAAGCCTCTGGTGAATCCCCATAGTTGAGAGATGTGAATAACCCTGTTATCAGACAGAGAGCACTGTAAAGTGGATTATGGAAGATTTAGTCAAATCTGAATCATTTCAAAACTCTATCAGTTAAAAATAAAAGTGAAGGGGACATGCACATGGATTAAATTCCTGGGAAATCCTCTTTGTCCTTGGACCAGGGATTTGGTCCCATGTGTCATGGGACAGCTCAAACTATGCTGACAGGTACGGAAGTGGCTTACCCAATCCTGACACACTGTGAGCAGAGCGTCATGGTTGGAGAATTAAATGGAGACACAGAGGAAAAGATGTAGCGCTTCCACCCACCATCTGTGAAGCCCTCCATCTGCTGCTATCAGCGTCTTTCCTCGTGTCTCTGCCTTGCTGGAGGTCCTGTGAATCCTCCCTGTGATGAAGGTTGAGAGCGAGCACCGCGACCCTGGATGAAAGCATCTCAAAGCACACCGGAGGAGCATGTTGACATTTGGATTTGCTTAGCATAAATTTTGATATGAACCATGATCTGGATTTAATGGTAGACACATGCATCAAACTGTACACCGAAATCAGAGCTTCCTATAGGTAACTCAGAAATGATTGAAAAATATCTAAGATACTTTAAGCTAGTTTTTTTTACCCTTATGTTTGCTATTTGGAAGAAAAGCTGTAAGCAATAAATATAAGTGATTTGGCTGTAAGTCTCTGATTGAATACATTAGCCATTAATAATCTATTTACAGAACCCCTCTTTGAAGATGTATCTGTTCTCCCAGAAGACAGCATGAAAGTGGCCAGGTTTTAGTTTCTTGTGATCTCTCTTGCGGCCCTTTGGAATTGTTTTAGTGAAGTCACTATAGGCCAGTGGTTCTCAACATTCCTGATGCCACGATCCTTTAATACAGTTCCTCATGTTGTGGTGATCCCCAACCATCGAAAATATGTGTTTTCCGATAGACTTAGGTGACCCCTGTGAAAGGATCATTCAACCCCTTAAAATGGTCGAGACCCACAAGTTGAGAACTGCTGCTTTAGACAGACCATTTCTTATCACTGGATCCAATGATCAGGTATTAAGTTACAGTTCTTCAAAGAGACACATTTTGAGGAGGAGGAGGTGTGGGGGGAAGGATTACATTTTATCAAATATAAGAATGAATCTCAAGACTAATTTTTGACTTCGTTGGAGTTAACTTAAAAATTCTGTAATAGAGAGTCAGAAGAATTACCAGAGTGAGACACACTGCACTCCCAAACAAGAATCTCCATGTAGTTTTGGTCTTTATCAAGTGCACCTACAGGAACAAGTCAGAGTTCAAGTTTGAATGGAAGAGCTTGCCGACGTTCCATATCTGGCAGCTGCTGCCGAGCCTACACTGTCATCAACTTCTGGGCAGGTATCTGCCGGACACTCCTGTCTCATGGTCAGCATGGATTCAGAGGCCACGAACACCAACAACTGATATTCTCTGTTTTCCTGGGCGTTTTCCCATGACATTCTATCTCCACTGCCTCGCTTTGATTGATAAGCAAAAGCTGGAAAAACGTACACAATGACATGTTTCGTGGTTACTGGAGGAATAATACAGGCACCATTGCTGATCTTTTTGGTGAAGAAAGCCAATTTTGCATGGTATATTTCAAACTAAATAAAATGTGGATTTTGTTTACAAAAGAAGAAAAGAAAAGAAGCATGCCATGTTGAGGATGGAGGTGCCTGACCTTGGACCGTGGCATTTTGAATGGTCTCCTGAACGAAAGACAGTTGGATGAGGAGAAAGGGAGACTGAAGGAGACTCAATGCCTTGGAATGGGGGAGGGGAGGGGCTGGAGAAGATTGCTGAGAGGACCAGGGACTGCTCAAAGGACAAACAAGTCTATCTTGGAAGAAGTCTGGCCAGAGTGCTCCTCAGAGTCAGTGACGGCCATACTCTGGACCTGTTGTCAGGAGAGGCCAGTCCCTGAAGCAGGACATCATGTTTGTTAAAGCAGAGGGGCCGTAAAAAGGCGGAAGGTCCTCAAGGCGATGGATCGACACCAGGGCTACCACAGTAGGCGCAAGCATGGGAACAACTGGGGGAATGAATGCCACAGGCCAGAGCAGTGTTTCATTTTATGGTGCATGTTGGACCTGACTCCGATCAACAACACGTGGGAAGGGCATTAATTTGACCAGAGATGAAGAAGAACATTAGAAATTGGGTCGACCTTGGTGTGATCATGGAAATTGGGTACATGCACAACAGGTGTTCAAAAATAGAGTCCGAGGGAAAGGGTCTGGGCAGGTTATCATCCCTTATTAGGGGATGGTTCGCACGTGCCAGGAAGCTGGCTCTTTACGTTTGAATCCTCTCCTGGCTGTTCTTGGCTCCTGGTTTCTACTCCAGTGTCTGTTATGCACCTGCTCCCATGACAAGTTTAGCCAGTCAGATGGGTAGATGCTACCAAGTAAAAGTGTGGGACTAAAACACATGATTTTCCAAGGGGAGGAAAACACATTATTCTTTCAGGGGACACAGGTGGAAAGAAAATTGAAAATGACACAGGCGATTGAATATGCCTCAAGTGAAAATGCTAACTGGATATGCGGTGTGATCTAAGCCTGAATGAGCTGGCTTTTGGAAATTCCCCCCAAAGTCACATGAACTTGGAGAGGAGGAGTGGTAGAATTCAGCCTCTGTCCTGCTCTCTCTCTTCTCCCCAGCCTGTTGCGTCCCATTCTTCTTCCTATCGTCCAGCTTCTTGGGGCATTTGCTCAGCACACAGCTTGAATAAATGTGGTGAGATGACGCAACCCCGATGGACGCCTTTCCGGGTTTGAAACCACGGGGAATATGCACTTGTTCTGTTTGAATGGCTGCCTTTCGGTCTACGTACAGGTTCCACGTGAGCACAAGGAAGTGTTCTGGATGCACGTTCTTCATAACGGTATCCATCTTTGTTCTGCTCCACATAGTCAAATGCCTTTGTGTAGTCATTAAAATATAGATAAACATCTTTCTGGTATTCTCTGCTTTCAGTCAAGATCCATCTGCCATCCTCTTCTCTTGTCCTCTTCTGGATCCAGTTTGAATTACTGGCAGCTCCCCGACCATGTACTCCCTGCATTCTGGAATGGGCACCTCCATGAGTCTGTCCCGGTCAGTTGTCCAGGCAGCTTTTTCCCCCACGTTTCTTGGCACAGTCTAGTGAGTGCTTCCAGTCCTGTAACTGCTTGTTGAAGCATCACAGTGAGTATTCCATCAACTGCTTGGTTTTTGACATTGCACCTGAACGTCTGCCCCCAACACCACCCGTTCTAAAATGGTTTAACCTTCCTTTTGGTACAATGGCTCTGCATTCCTCTAATTTTCTCTGCACACTTCCTGCATCTCTCAATAGTTTGTGCATAGGATCCTTCTATATGGCAACTCAGGACTTCAATACTTTCTTCAGTTCTTTCAACTAGAGGAATGCTGGGTGTGTTCTTCCTTTTGGCTTTCTAGCGCCAAGTCTTTGCACATTGAATACTTTACTTTGTCTTCCCCAGCTGTCTTTTGAAACTATCTGTTTACTTTTCACACCCTTATCTTGTCCATTCTTTTAGCGACTCTACGTTCAAGAGCAACTTCCAGAGTCTGTTCTGATATCCATTTTTGGAGTTTCCTTCTTAGTGACCTTTGCTCTTTGCGTTGGAGATTAGGGTTGCGACCCCTGCTTTTTTTTAGGTAGCCATCAGCCTGGTATATTTTCCGCCAGCCTTTTATTCTTAGCCTATTTTTGTCTGAAAGTTTAAGATGTGTCTCTTGCACACAACAGATTGTTGGGTTAGGCCAGTCCTCAAGCCTTTTCATTTAATGTAAGAATTGAGGCCATTGGATCCATTGTGGTTATCTCGTGCCTTGTGCTTTCCTATCTCCCTTCATGTCAGTGTGCTGTGTTTGTGTGGGGGGCTTCATTCTTGTCTTCTTTCCCCTCTGAGGGCCTGTTATCTTGGTAATTGTTGTTGGCCCGTTGGCTTCTGGGTGGAGTTGGGCTGTATGGTGGTCTCCAGCGTGTGCTTGGTGGATGTCGGTCTTCTGACCATAGTGAGTCGGCCCTTTGCTTTCGTCCTAGTGTTCTTCATAGTCTGGAACTAGTGTTCATTGGTGTCCAGTGAGTCATATCTAATCTTGAGATGTTCGCTTAATTCAGGTGGGATATGTTCAAGGTTGTGCCCTGGCTCTTGTGGGCTCGTTTGCATTTTCTCAGCTTGAACCTGAACTGGCATACGGGCAATTGATGATCCATCCCACAGTTGGCCCAGAGCCTTGTTTCGGTGGACAATATTGAACTTCTCCATGGTTTCCTATGGCAGATGTATTCAATTTGATTTCTGTGAAATCCATCTGGAGGATAGTTAGTTATCCTTTACATTGTTGGAAAAAAAGCTATTTGCAATGAAAGTGTTGCTGGTTTTGCAAACATCTATGATTTGATCTCCAGCTTTATTTCTATCACCAAGTCTATTTTCCCCCAACTACTAATCCTTCTTGTTTCCAACATTCAAGTTGCAATCACCAATAATAGCCATGCATATTAATTGGATGGTTTATCCATTTAAGACTCAAGACGTTAGTAGAGTTTTCAGTTTCTTCATCACTAGCTTTTGTGGTTGGTGCATCAGTTTTGAATAACACTTGTATTAACTAGACTTCCTTGTAGGGATATAGATGTTGTCCTGTCATAGGCAGCAATGTGCTCAAGATAGAACTTGGAATGTTCTTTTTGGACAATGAATGTAGCATCATTTCTGATGAATGTGTCATTTTTGGCATAGTAAACCACATGATCGTCCAATTGAGAGTCACCGCTATCTGTCCATTTTAGCTCACTAAAGCCTTGGATATTATCTTTGTCAGCATTCCCTCCCATTCCATTTTTTATGACTTCCAGTTTTCCTAGTTCATACTTTGCAGGGTCTACGTTCCAATCATTAATGGATGCTTGCTGCCCTTCCTTCCCTTTTTGAGTAGTACCCTATCAGCAAAAGGAGTCCCTGAGAGCCTTGCTCCACCCATGTCCTTAAGGTCCACTGTGCTTTGAGGAGGCAGCTCTTTCCCAGTCATACTTTTGCGTGTCTTCCAACCCATCTTCTGGCACCACATCCGACAAGGTCCCACTGCTAGTCACAGGGGTTTCCTTGGCTACTCCCTCAGAGGTGGTTGGCCTTTTTCTCCTTCCCCCTCTGCTTTAGGATGCCTAGTGGCATACTGGGCAAGCATTTGGCTGCAATCTACAAGGTTAGGAGTTCAAAGCCACTAGCTAGTCCTCAGGAGAAAGATGAGCCTCTCTATCCCCATAGAGTTACAATTTTGGAAACCCACAGGAGTAGGTCTGTCCTGTCCTACAGGGTCACCATGAGTCAGCATCACGTCGATGACAGAGAGTTTGAGTCTGTCAGTCTGGAAGCACCACTGACACTTATCAATAGGAGGGAGCTATAGATGTGTTATTGTAGCACAGTAGTACACTCCCTTTACACAGTTTTGATTTAATACTGAGTTTTTGCATTTCTTACACTTCTCTAGGTGCAAATGGCTAATAGACCTGCATCTCTATATATTTACACGTTCACAACAGACCTACCTTTTTCTTAAAATTTTTCAGCATTCCTAAGATACAACATTTGTCTGAGTTTTTCAAGTTGTCATCACTGTCCAAAAATTGTTCTAGTCTATTTGTTGAAAAAAAGGAAATGAAACTCAACAACTCGCACAGACCCAGACTTGTGTTGTTCGAGGATCACCTATTTGCACTTCAATCCCTGCCAGTCACTGGTTGTCAGCCAGTGGTCAGGGGCCGTTTCGGGTGGTCATTCATTGCCTGACGTTTGTAGGCTGTAGGAGATGTGTTATACATGGGTTCTAGCCTTTAGTGGAAGCCCTCAAGCAAATAACTGCCAAGGCTGGCGTCTTCTGGACCCGTGAGCACTATCATGGTCAGGCCTGAGGGGATATGTGGGGCCAACAACCTCCTCTAACATTTAGCTTGCACTGGCGATCCCTGGATTCCACAGGCCATCTGTTTCTAAATCTGCAGTTGGAACAGTGAGGAATGGCTTGTGTGGAGTGCCAGTTAGTCAAATGTTTATTTTAGGATATCAAAATGTCTCTTGCTGTGGATGAGCCGCATTAGAGGAATATCTCCAGATACACTCAGACATCTATCAGTAACATAAGGTCGTTGCTGTTGGGGCCCCTCCAGTCACCTTTGGCCTTCTGTACCACAAAAGCAAACACTGCCTGGTCCTGTGACAACCTTACAATTGGGATGCTTGAGCCCGCTGTTTCAGCCATGGCTTTGCGGGACAGCCTGCCTCTTTTAGTTGGCCTTGTGCTTAACGTGGGCAAAGTACATGTGACCTAGCAATGTCACCCTGGACTCTAAGGAGCATTCTCATGGAGCTTCTTCCAAGACACGTCCCTTTCTCCCCGCAATCCAGGCCACTGTCTTTCTTTCTTTTTAAAATCATTTTATTAGGGGCTCATACAACTCTTATCACAATCCACACATACATCAATTGTGTAAAGCACATTTGTACATTCATTGCCCTCATCATTCTCAAAACATTTGCTCTCCACTTAAGCCCCTGGCATCAGGTCCTCATTTTTTCCCTTCTCTTCCCGATCCCCCCTCCCTCATGAACCCTTGATAATTTATAAATTATTATTTTGTCCTATCTTGCCCTGTCAGACATCTCCCTTTACCCACTTTTCTGTTGTCCATCCCAGGGAGGAGGTCACATGTAGATCCTTGAAATCACTTCCCCCTTTCCAGCCTACCCTCCCGGTATCACCACTCTCACCACTGGTCCTGAAGGGATCCTCCGTCCTGGATTCCCTGTGTTTCCAGTTCCTATCTGTACCAGTGTACATCCTATGGTCTAGTCAGATTTGTAAGGTAGAACTGGGATCATGATAGTGGCGGGGGAGGAAGCATTTAGGAACTAGAGGACAGTTGTATATTTCATCGTTGCTACACTGCACCCTGACTGGCTCATCTCCTCCCTGAGACACTTTTGTAAGGGGATGTCCAGTTGCCTACAGATGGGTCTTGGGTCCCCAATCTGTACTCCCCCTCATTCACAATGATATGAATTTTTTTGTTCTTTGATGCCTGATACCTGATCCCTTCGACACCTCATGATCACACAGGCTGGTGTGTTTCTTCCACGTGGACTTTGTTGCTTCTGAGCTAGATGGCTGCTTGTTTACCTTCAAGACTTTAAGAACCCAGATGTTCTATCTTTTAATAGCGGCACCATCCCTTGTGCTGTGTTGAGACAATATCCAGGTGGCACCCAATGATACCAACTGCCTGGATTTGCTCTGTAGCCCAGATAGACCTTCTACAGGTGAGGTCCTGACCCTGCCCCCAGTGAGGTGTGACTAGCCAGCAGTGGGGAATGAGCCCAGGTGATGTTTCAACTTCCCTTTTATCACGACAGGTTGCCTCCCAAGAAATTAGGTGTGCCTGCTAGGCCTGGTGTTCAATACGTGTCTGTTTCTGGTCTTCCTTCCTTTCTGTTGCTGTATCAGAGTCAAAAGAGGTCGCAGCCTGAGGGGACTGACTCAGAACTTAGAGGTAGAACTGACTGGTTCCAGATGTGCCTTGTTCTTCATAAAAGTCAGGTGCTCATTTACTTAATCCAGGATTGCTATTGGATGGTTTGTGGGGTCTGGGCCATCACCATGTGTGATATGTTTGGACATTTATAACCGGGACTGCCCGTATTCAATATAATCACCGGGCAAAAACAACACGGGGAGACTCCGTCTGTCTTGTGCCCTTTGCCCTCAGTGCCCTCTGAGCACAGCCAAACCCACGTGTGACGGAGTAGAGCAGCTGGTTTGGTGGAAGCCAGTCTCCAGGTCTTTCTTCGGTGGTTGGACTCTCATTGGAATCAAACCTCCAACCTTTCAGTTAGCATCTGTGTTCACTAGAGAAACCAACCCAGCGACTCTCATGTGTGAGTACGAGAGCTTTATATCAAGAAGTAATTATAAATCAAGCAAACATCCCAGCCCAGCCCAGATCAAATCCATATGTTGGATATGACTCCGTAAGCCCGATATTAGTCTATAAATCCATCTTCAGACTCACAAACTCACAAGCAATGATGCCAAATGCAGGGAGATATCTCACGGGCCAGTGGGTGAAAAGTCCTGTGGATCCAATGGCAGTGGAAGCATCTCAGCGCTGGGGCGTGTCTCCACGGGGCTCCTCCAGCTCCCAAGAGCAGGAAAGTGAAGCAGAGAGAGGAAGTTCCCAGAATCCTCCTCGTGAACAGGTCATGACCACCAGGAGGCACCAGCAGGCTGTGACCTGATTGATGAGTTAGACCCCACCCCTTCATTCTTTTTATCAAGTCGCTGTGAAATGATGTAACTACCACAGCAGCCAAACACATGAGCCGGTTTTCCATGGATCCTGTGCTCAATATTTTGTTGTTATTGTTGTTGTTGTTAGTTGCCTTCGAGCAGGTTGCCACTCACAACAGAGGAGAGCTGTGTTGGGGTTTCCTCAAGCTGTCCTCTTCACAGAAGCAGATCAGCAGCCCCTTTCTTCTGAGATGTCACGGAGTGGGCTTGAACTGTCAACCTTTAGAGTAGCAGTCAAGTGCAAAGCATCCGCCCCCCAGGGACCTTGCACTCAGTATTAGAGCTGGCCACCTTTTATCTTAATTTCCTAGAACAGTTCTGGGTACATAGAGGTTGCTCTGTAAATACCCGCTGAGAGAACCCCTCATCTTCTCTGCCAGCATGCCACAGGACAGGGACTATGATTGACTCACCCAATATGTGCTGGACTCATGCTAAGAGAGCTAGACACATTTGCTGAGTGAACGACTGTTAGTTCAGTTAAATAGATTTGCAAAGCATATCATGGCGAATGATACACCATCTGCTGACCCTTGTCTGGATCACTGGCTCCCAAATAGCCACACAATTGTTGAAAACACCACTTCTTCCAGGCTCCTTTTAGCAGCAGATGTCGGGGCCCCGTAAGTGGGAGGTCACCTCCTGAGTTGGATGGCAAGGAGGCGCAGAGGTCAGCTCCCAGCTGATTGATCTGCACACAGAGCGAGCCTTGTGCTTTTCACACAGGTACTGAGAATGCAGAGAGGAAGGACAGTTGCCAGGGAGACCATCGCTGTGGAATCAGGACTGCCTCTTTGGCTCACTTTGCTTTGGGGTGGGTTTAGAGGAAGCCGCTGCAGGAAAGTTAACAAGAGCAGGTCTCCAAATAGTTGCAGGGCAGCCAAGGAGTCTTTGCAATCCTCCTGGTCCTGCCAGCTTCCTTCAGAAGCCGCCTCACCTCCACCTTACAGAGAAGGCAGAGTCTTGACGTCTGTGATGGCTTTACTGGCCCCTGGACCTCACTGTACAGGACCTACTTATCTTTCCTTGGTTATTAATCTTCAGCTCTAACTTCTTGGTCTCCTCCACAGCCTGGCCTGGGACCTGAGGGCTGCAGCTCTGGGCTGGCGGGGAGCTGTCCCCAATGAGTGATTGGGGTTTGCTTTGATCTGCCCTGTGTGTGTGTGTGTGTGTGTGTGTGTGTGTGTAGGAGACCATGGCACACACACTTTCTCTGCATGGTGGTTGTGCCCACTCAGGGGCTGTATGGAAATTTGTGGGGACTTTCAAACCTCTTATCTATCATCATTGGGATACGATGTTTTTAATATATATATATTATGTGCACACTCATTCTGTTAGCTATAAATATTATTCTAAGACATTCACGGGAAAGTATGAAATATTTGTTGTCAAAAAACATTGTGGAGTCAAAGGAAGTTGAGGATCCAGACCTTAGGTATCGATTTTTAAGGACTAATCATCTTCTACCTGTTTTTTTTCCTCCCCCAAACCATTTTATTGGGCACGAATACAGCTATCCCATCATTCTAGAGTTCAGTCACATCAAGTAGTACTGTGCAGTTGCCACACCCATCAGTGCCAACACATTCTCTTCCTTCTTGAACTCCTTGATATCTGCTGCCCCACCCCTCCCCCCTCACAGTCCCCCTCCACCTGTCTTTTGACATCCCAACTAAGTCTGGGCAGACGCTAGGAGAGGGAGCGCAAGGGTAAGACTCTGCAGTGTTTGGATGTGACGGATGTGGCTATCCAAGACAGAGGGTCGCCCATGTCCACACCCGGCCTCCTGGCGTCAAGAGGAGAATCAAAAGTACTACATAACCAACCACTCCTTGTGGGACCCTGTTGTGATCCTGCTTACCTTGTTAGATGCCACATCTTTACATTGACCAACCCTTTGTTGGAAGCCAAAGGGTGTCTTTTCTCAAGCACTCAGACTGTTCTCTGCTGTAAGTACAGAAGCAATTTAGGATGGACCACACTGAGTCTATGCAGGAGACATGAAAAGGCATTTGGGCAGTGACATCATTTTGTGTCCGCTTGAAGTGTAGGGGTGGGGTCTAGCCTGTCCATCAGATCACAGCCTGATGGTGTCTCCTTGTGGGCATGACCTTCTCATATGGAAGGCCCTGGGGAACTCCACCACCACCACCACCACCTGCTTCACCTTCCTGCCAGTGAGCCACTCAGACCTGCTGGAGCCCTGTGGGAGCCCTGGAGATGGGTCCACTGCCATTGGATCCACAAAACTCGGCACCCACCAGTCTGTGATCTTCCTGCGTTTTGCATCATTGCATGTGATGCAAGAGTCTGAAGAGGGATTTATGGACTAGTATCAGACTTACAGACTTGGTTTGGACTGGGCTGGTGTTTTCTCGATTTCCAATTACTCCTTGATATAAAGTTCTCTCTTATACATATATGAGTGTCTCTGGAATTTGTTTCTCTAATCAACATGGCCTAACATGGTATTGAAGGGTCTCCAAATTTTGTTAGAAACTTGCCTTTGAGCATGAACCCATAGCTCAAAATTTAAACAAGAAGAGAAATTGGAAAAGAAATCTCATCTGCTGTGAAAAAAATATATCAGTGGACCCAAGAAAATGGCTGGTGCTCAGTGGACCTGAGGGTATATGTGGATGTGTCAGGAGGGGGATCTGTTGTTCACGAAGATAGATGTGTATATATCCCACAGGAGTGGGGGAGTTTGGGGAGTCAATGAAGAAACAGCCCAGGGTACTTGGAACCTTCTAGAAGCCGAAGACACACACATGGGAGTCTTCCTCTGACATGAGAGTTCTGGATCCAGAATCATTGCCTCCTGTGGCATGAGAGATGAAACTTCTGTTGGTTAAGGCCGTCTGCTTGCGATATTCCTGTTACAGCTACCGAGATAAATGGAGACAGATTGTAACAATTAAAATACGAATGGAGAAGCACCTCCTTATGGAGACCAGGACAGAGAAAAGCCGATGCAGTAAGACTTAGCGAGACACACTTCCCCTTTCTCTTTATCACCTACTGCCCGTTAGACCTGTCCATCCTGCACTTGGCACCCCCAGGATAAGCCCGAGACACAAGATGGAAAGGGACAGTGGGCAGGACCCGCCCTGGAGGTCCAGGACTTCAGGAAAAGCAGGGTGGGCCCGCTTCGCATAGTGATAACACTGAGCAAGGACCCCAGGGCGTGATTGCGGATGATGAGCAGTCAAAAGAACAGAGAAGACCGTCTTAGACTCAAAGGCTGTGGTATTTGGACAGTGGGGATTCTGTCACGGATGTAAACATTCTATTTCGATTCTCACCGCATCCGTTCCTTAAGGAATAGCACCAACCTACAGGCTGTACAAAGAAATGCTCAAAATTGGCAGCCTGGAAAAGAGAGGTCTGTGCACATATTTTTTTTCTAGCCCCAAGATAAAGAGGGAAGGGAGGGATTTGTTTATCAGCCTCCGTGGACTTCCCTGGAGACGACTGGAAGCAGATGGATCTCCACTCTTAGGTGCTGCGCACAGGAGCCGCCGCCGCCGTGCAGAGGAGTGGAAATGTGATTTTAGCTGCCAGATTGTGCTTCTTATGTAAGTTGCCGGAGCCTGGTGCGGGGAGGAAAAGAAAAGGAGGCTCAGCTCCCACGCAACAAGGTGGCTTTGCATGTTGAGTCTCTGTCTTAGTTTGGACAGCGCCCCCCTCCCCCCCAAAAAGCAACCCCCAAGACAAAGACTTAGCTGCAAGTGGTACCTTTGAGAGGGCACCCCAGAGAGCTGAATGGAGTGGGCAGGGCAGAGCGACAGGGACAGGGAAAAGTCAATGCAGCGTAGGAAAATGAGTGGGGACGGATGAGCTCGGCCCCTGAGGGGTCAATGGTCCAAACCCATCTCTCTCCCAGATGCATCATGGGAGATCGAGAGGGTGGGCTGCTCCCGTGCACATCATACCTTTGGAATCCCTGGGGGCAGTCCACCCTGCCCTCTAAAGTCGCTATGAGTAAGGCTGGACTTGATGCCAACAGATTTGGGTTTTTTTCAATGAGCAGTGTATGGCTAGGCCCAATGGGGGCTCGCTCTTGTGGAGACTTCCTGAGAAGCTGTGTATGAAACATCTGAACGGTATCCCCCGGGAAATGTATCCACAAACGCTACCTCCTAATGTCTGAGAATGGCTGTGGCGGGGGCGAGGGTGGTGGGCAGCGGGGGTGGGGCTGGGGTGGGAGAGGTGGCTCTGGGACAGCAATGTTGGTACAGCAATGTTAGTAGCTGTGGTGAACTGAGGTCAGTCAAAGGGATATCACCATGTGTCCTGTAGCCCCTGCTGTACCTCGTAGGAAAGACCCTCAAGCAAACTAACGGAAGAAGCTCCATTTTTGTTAGTTGCCAGGTGACTTGCCTGCTTTCCCCCACCCATCTTGGAAAGCTGACTACTGCTAGTTGACCTGCCTGCTCCCCCTTCCCTTCTGGGAAATCTCCACTGGGAATTTTAAAATGTACTCTCATGTTCCCGGGCTCGGGACGTCATCATTCATTTAGACTATTCTTCAATAAATTGTCTCTTTGGATTATTCTTCAATATTGTTCCTCTTGCTGTTGTGATTGGAATGGCCTCGTTAATTTTGTTATGTTAACCAGGAAGCCGTTGTCAAGTCTGGTATTGTTTCTTTTTTGATAATAGATGCACCTTACAATGCTTACTTGCTCTTTTAAAAATATATATTTTAAAATAATCATTTTATTAGGGGCTTTTACAACATTCTATACATCAGTTGTATCAAGCACATTTGTGCATAGGTTGCCATCATCATTTTCAAAATATTTTCTACTTGAGTACTTGGTATAAATCCCTCTTTCCGCCCATCTCTCCCCCATCCTCCCACTCCTGTGAATCCTTGATCAAACATATATTGTTATTATTATTCTGTATTACTTGCCTTTTGGGATGTTACAATGAACCCATTCGTTTTGGCTTCTGCTTCTATTCATGCTGGCTTGAGCCCCAGACCAATGATAGACGAGCTTTTGCCTTTATAGCCAGACTGAGAGGTCCACTCAGGGCTGCTGTGGGTGGAAAGAGCTTTAGTTTGTCAGTAGCTCAGCAAGCTGCATACGGATTCTTCTAAATCTCAAGACATTATAGTGGTTGTCATTTATTTGAACCCACAATGGATCCACTACATTTTTGCATTGACTTATTGCTGGGGGCTGTACAGTCAGTTCCGACACTGGAGACCCAATGGATGGCTGAAAGAACCGTGACTGAGTCCTGTGCCAGCCTCACCCTTACTGCTATGTGGGCACCACCGTAGCCACTGTGTCAGGCCAGCTCCTTGAGGGGACTTCCTGTGTGTCCTGACCCTACATTTTACCTGGTCTCACAGAGGTGAGCTGCACAGAGCCATTTGTACTGCTCTATAGACTAATTAGCTATTTATTTCTTATAGTCTATCTATCTAAAATCATAAGTGTCCTGGACATGCTTCTCTAGAGAACCCTGTCTAACACAAAGCCGTTTCGTCTTTAATCTTTATTAATATGTGCTTCAAGTCCTCTTGACTCTCAGCAAGCAAGGCTGTACATCACAGGCTGTTAGTGAGCCTTCCTCCAATCCGGATGCGGCGTTCTTCACATTATCCAGCTTCTCGGATTATTTGCTCAGCACACACATTAAGTAAGTGTGGTACAACCTTGACACATACCTTTCCTCATTCTAAACCACACGGCAGAGCCCTTGTTCTGTTCAAAAGACTGCTTCTTGCTCCATGGACAGGCTCCACATGAACACAATGAAGGATGCTGGAATTCCCATTCCTCTCAAGGTCATCCAAGTTTGTGATGATCCATAGAGTTCAATCCCTTTGCGTAGCCAGGGAAACACAAGTCAGCATCTCTCTGGTATTCTGTGCTTTCAACTAAGATCCCTCTGACGTCAGCAGTGACATTCCTCGCCCTACTTGCTTCCCCAAATCTGGCTCCGATTTCTAAGTTTCCTGCCAATGCACCACTACAACTGTGGCTTGAATTCTCTTCAGCAAGATTTTACTGGTGTGTGATGTTCACATGCAGTACTTTCCCCATGCTGTTGGATTATCCTTCTTTGGAATGGCACATGTATATAACATGGAATTCTCCCTCCTTTGTTCATGTTCTTTGGGGAACATGCACACCAACAGGCACAGATACTGTGCCATACAGCAACAGTTCTCCAGCTGTGGGTCATGACCGCTTTGGGGTCAAACGACCCTTTCACAGGTGTCACCTAAGACCATCAGAAAACACATATTTCTGATAGTCTTAGGAACCGAGACATGGCTCCTTTATCCGTCTCCAGGCGAGTCTCCCACATGCAGATATGCACACAGACGAGTGCCCGGCATGATGACTTCATCACACCAACCCCATCACATACACCCCGTACAAATGCAGGTGTCTGTGACAGGGTTGGCACCATTGGTACTTGTGCGGACCAATCACACTGTGTAGAGAGCAGCTACTGTGTAGAAAGCAGCTGCTGTGTTGAAAGCAGCTACTGTGTTGAAAGCAGCAGTATTGGAGGTAAAAAGGCACTTCATGAATGATCATTTATTGGGTAAATGTAAATCGTGTACAAAAATAATTTTATGGTTGAGGGGTCACCACAACATGAGGAACTGCATTAAAGGGTCACGGCATTAGGAGAGTTGAGAACTACTGCCATAGAGAAATGCTAACGGAATGGGTTGTCTTCTTACCTTCCTGCCCCTGGGAATCCAATCTTGGAAATTACACAAGGTTTGAGTCTTAGGTTTCTTACCCATGACCTTTGGAAGCCAGAGAAAGACACTGTGGAACCATGACCCTGCATCTATGCAGTGATAAAACAAGGCTGGTCGGAATCACTTTCTAGGATACTGTGAGGCAGAACATGGCCATGTGCTTGGTCTCCTCAGGAGGCCCTAAGGAAATATCACACAATGTAGGCTTTATAGGGAAAATTCAAAATCATCTCATAGCTCTGGCAGCTAGAGGTCCACATCAAGGTATCCATCCTGTGGAGTGCTTCTGAGAACTCCAAAGGAGGAGCTGCTCCAGGTCTCCCTCTTAGATCCTGACAGCTCCAGGCATTCCCTGGAATAACTATAGTGTCCCATGACATTCTTCCTCTGTCTTCCTGTCTCTGTGTGCATTCTTCCTTCAAGGACACCACTTCCATAGGAGTAGGACTCATGCCACTCCATTACGACCTCAAGCTCTCCTGAATATAACTGATAAAGTCTTCCAAGACTCTGTTTCCAAACAAGGTCACACTCACAGGGTGTAGGACTTCAAAATATCTGTTTCAGTGGCACAATTTGCCATGGGTTGAATTTGGTCCCCACCCCCGACCTCAAAAAAAAAAGTGTTGAAATCCTAACACCTGTCCATACCTGTAAATATGACTCTATTTTGTTATGTTCATGTCATACCAGAGTAGAGTAGGTCCTAAATCTAATCATTTCTGAATTATAAAAAGAGCCAAGTGTGATAGTGAGACAAGAGTAAAGTAAAAGGAAATAGAGGAAAGAACTAGGAGGCAAAGGACATTTATAGAGGTCTAAATACAGTCTTGTACATATGTAAATATATTTATGTATGATGATGGGGAAATCGATCTATGTGCATATATTTATAGGTTTAGTATTAAGGTAGCAGATGGATATTAGACCTCCACTCAAGTACTCCCTCAATGCAAGAACACTTTGTTCTATTAAACTGGCATTCCATGATGCTCACCTTCCTGACACGATCGCTAAAGACAAAGCGGGTGCATACGCAAATGTGGTGAAGAAAGCTGATGCTGCCTGACTATCAAAAGATACAATGTCTAAGATCTTAAAGGCTTGAAGATAAACAAGCGGCCATCCAGCTCAGAAGCAACAAGACCCACATGGAAGAAGCACACCAGCCTGTGCAATCAGTCACGAGGTGCTGAAGGGATCAGTTATCAGGCATCAAAGAACAAAAAATCATATCATTGTGAATGAGGAGGAGTGCAGATTGGGGACCCAAAGCCCATCTGTGGGCAACTGGACATCCCCTTACAGAGGGTCACAGGGAGGAGATGAGCCAGTCAGGGTGCGGTGTAGCAACGATGAAACATACAACTTTCCTCTAGTTCTTAAATGCTTCCTCCACCACTATCATGATCCCAATTCTACCTTACAAATCTGGCTAGATCAGAGGATGTATGCTGGTACAGATAGGAATAAAAAACACAGGGAATCCAAGACAGATAAGCCCTTCAGGACCAGTGGTGAGAGTGCCAATACCAGGAGGGTGGAGCGAAGGTAAGGTAGAAAGGGGGAACTGATTACAGGGATCTACATATAACCCCCTCCCTGGGGGATGGACAACAGAAAAGTGGGTGAAGGGAGACATCGGACAGTGTAACACATGACAAAATAATAATTTATAAATTACCAAGGGTTCATGAGGAAGGGGGCAGCAGGGAGGGAGAGGTAAAAACGAGGAGCTGATGCCAGGGGCTCAAGTAGAAAGCAAATGTTTGAGAATGATGATGACAACAAATGTACAAATGTGCTTGACACAATGGATGGATGGATGGATTGTGATGAGAGTTGTACTAGTCCCCAATAAAATGATTTTTAAAATAATAATAAAAATTTAAAAGCCGAATAGACACACACAAGGCAAAGGAGCCATACATATGAAGTCAGACAGCACCTGGCAGATGTGCCTACAAACCCAGGAGCTCCAAGGACTGCTGGCTTCTAGACGATGAAATCGAGTCTCAAGGAAGGAGCCCCTGTGGGGTAGTGGTTATAAGTTGGGCTATGATCCACCAGTCTGTGGTTTGAAACCACCAACAGCTCCTCAAGAGAAAGACTGGGCTTTCTACTCCCACAAACAGTACTCTTTCAGTCTTAGAAACACCTAGGGGGCCACTCGGAGGCAGCCTTACTCAAAGGCAGTAAGGTTGATTTTGTTGTTGTTGATGCTGTTTGGTTTGGGTGGTTCCAACAGTCAACGCACCTGTTACCCAAAAGGTTGGAAGACCGAGTCTATCCAGCGGAGCCTCAATAGAAAATCCTAGCAACCTACTTGCAACACAGCAGTCATTGAAAAATTATGGGGTTGGACACTAAAACACTCACTGAGTTGATTCTGGCTCACGGTGAACCCACAGCACAGGGTAGAACAGTGCCTGTGGGTTTCCAAGACCTTTCACAGGAGTAGAAAGCTGAGGAGTGGCTAGTGGGCTTTAACTGCCACCTTTGTGGTTAGTAGCCCAACCAGTAACCACTACACCACCAGGGCTCCTCCGTGGAGCAGAGTTCTACTCTCATACACGCAGGGTCCCCATGACCAGGAATCGACTCAATAGTAGCAGGTTTAGAAGCCGAATTAGGAAAAGAAGACCTCTACCCATAGCCAGTGCCCTGAATTCAGTCTTCCAGCCCCCGCCCGAACTGTGAGACAATACATGTATGTTCTTCAAAACCACCCACTTGCGGTGATCTTCGTTTCAGCCGCACGAGATGCCCGAGACAGAATCCACCCCGTGACCCCCTGTGCAGTGAAGGTCTGAGTACAAGAAGACTTGCCTTTCCCGCTTTGTCTCCTGTCCAGATCTTTTTTGGGGGGATGAAAAGACTGGCTTCAGACACGAGACACCGCAGAGGAAATAGCATGTGGGAAGATCAGGTAAGGTGGGAGGCTCTGGGGACTGTCTGGAAGATTCCTTGCGATCTGCAGGCTCCAACGTTTCAACACTCTTCTAAGAATGATGTATATCCTCACCCCCACTCCCCACCCCCCTTGCAGGGAGAGCCGAGGGGAGACAAGACTAGGTGCTCCAGGGCAAGAACACGCTCAAGTTTCAGAAGATGTGTTCTGGGCTCTCTGCGTGTTGTGATAACTCGTTGTATAACAAGATGCTAATTTTAAAGGGCAATTATGGTTTGAGAGGGCAGGAGGAAGAGTACTGCTATTTCTTGGCAACCGTCCATCATCAACAGTGAGCGCTGCCAGGCTGCTAAAGGCGTTCTCAGGCTCTGCACACACAGCTGGGAAACCAGGAGCAAGAAACCGAAGTCCTGGAACTCACGGAGCAATCTGCCTTCCTTGGGAGGATGCAGATGGGGCCCGAAGGCATCCTCCAGAGAAGGTGCTGCTGGCTGCAGGAATGCGGCTATGTTTCTTTGGCCCATGACTGTTTTCTCTCTGGCTTTGAGCAACAGAACACTCCTTTACAGAAGGATCGCAGGGAGGAGATGAACCAGTCAGGTTGCAGTGTAGCAACGATGAAACACACAACTTTCCTCTAGTTCCTAAATGCTTCCTTCCCCCTCACCCTCACTATCATGATCCCAATTCTACCTTACAAATCCAGCTAGACCAGAGGATGTACACTGGTACAGATAGGAACTGGAAACACAGGGAATCCAGGACAGATGATCACTTCAGGACCAGTGGTGAGAGTGGCGATACCGGAAGGGTGGAGGGAAGGTAAGGTGGAAAAGGGGAACCGATTACAAGGATCTACATATAGCCTCCTCCCTGGGGGACGGACAATAGAAAAGTGGGTGAAGGGAGATGTTGGACAGTGAGATATGACAAAATAATAAAATTTATAAATTATCAAGGGAGGGGAGAGTAAGGAGGGAGGGGAAAAACAAGGAGTTGATGCCAGGGGCTTAAGTGGAGAGCAAATGTTTGGAGAATGATGATGGTAACAGATGAACAAATGTGCATGACACAATGGATGGATTGTGATAAGACTTGTATGAGCCCCCAACAAAATGATTTTTTTAAAAAGACCATCAAACAGGAGGTGTGATTAGAAAGACCTTTCCTTCCTTGAAGAGACTGGGCCTCATATTTGGATGCTGGCGTGTATCACACACTGCAGAGGCTCTGCTCATATCTCTCTGGCCCTCATCATGCCTGACTGTGTTGGTCAGACCTCCAGCTCCCAGACTCTGTGATTCTGCCTCTGCCTGGGGGTTCGCTGGGAGCCGGAGGGTGGGAGGATGGTGTAAGTAGGAAGTGTGTTCTGCCAGGCAAGGGTAGACTTGATGTTGTTTGCTGCCAATCCACTCCTGATGTGTCCATTCATCACCGAGCAAAGCTACCCCATTGGGCACCATTCCCATGGTCGATGGAGGTTGGGACTGTTGGAACCCCTGAGTGCTCATTGGCTGGTTTGGGGAAGGTGGTTGCTAGTTTTTCTAGCTCCTCTTAGTCTGGAAGCTCCACTGCAACCCGTTTAGCATCATGGCAATACATGTGTCTCCATTGACAGATGAGCCACAGTTGTGCAAGAGGTGCTTGGGCCAAAATTGAACTCAGGTCAGCTGCATGGAGGGTACGAATGTTACCACGGAACCGCCAAGCTTGAACTGCTGGGAAATGAGTGAGCGCTGATGGCAGCCCTTCCAGGAGTCCTGGTGAGGCGTGTTCAGCAATTAAATGCTAATCAAAAGGTCCTCCCTTCTACCCCAGCAGGAAACAGATGAGGCAGTCTGCTTTCATAAGGACTGGCAGCCTCGGAAACTCGACCGGACAGCCCTACCCCATCCATGATGGTCAAGAGTAGGAATCGATGCTGGGGCAGCAGGTTTGGAGTCGGGCATGCTGCACAAACCATCCAGCTCTCTCCCTCCTCGGGGGCGATCTCTCAGAGACCACGTTGGCCTGAGTTCCAGGGCTCAGTCACGCAGCGTCTGCCGGCTAGAATCCATCACCCGCCTTCTTCAGAATCATCAATAGCACTGATTCTGTGGCAGACGCAGACCCAACTCAGACCTACTGCAAGAAAACCTCTGGGGACAGGCCGGAAGTTTACTTTTTCACCAGTTCCTTTACCTTTACCTTATTTTCTTTACCTTGACCTGTAATCCAGACTGAAGGCTGTCTTCACTGACCTTCATCAGTGAAAAAAAAACTTCAATAGTGTCTGTATATATTTTGCTATTGCTGCTTGTTCATATTGGGGCTTATCTCAGGTGTACTTTGTCATTGGGGATGGCTCTCTGTAATTTTTGTTATATGTTTTTTCTGTTTTTCAGAATATGAAACTCGGGATGGATGAACCTAGAGAGTCAGCTAGTAGAATAAGCATCAGGGGGGCAGAGGGGGCGCTGTTGAAGGGAGCTGGTGTCAAGAAGTTAAAGAAAGAAGAGAATCTTTTGAAACTGATTGTGGTCGCAATTGTGCAACGCTGCTTGATGTGATTCAACAACTATGGAGCGATATGTTATCTGTATTAGCTCCCGATAAAATGATTTGTTTTAAGTGGAGGGAAAGGGAAAGCCCTTGGGAGCTCTGATAAGTAGATTAAATTGTGGAATACAAAACTGATTATCTGAAATATAAGCCCCCAACCTAATTTACAATAAAAATGTTTAAAAAAAGGAAAACAAAACAAGAAGAAGTGCTTCAAGACCTCTTGGCTTTCAGCAAGCAAAGTTGTTATTTGCATATTAAAAAAAAAAAAACCCGACTCATTGTCATGGAGTGAATGGCAGGGACCCTACAGGACAGAGCAGAACTGCCTCTTGTGGTTTCTGAGACTATAAGTCTTCATGGAAGCAGAAAGCCTCATCTTTCTCCCAAGGAGCAGCTGATGGATTTCAACTTCTGACCTTTCGGTTAGCAGCCTGACATACATACAACCTAGGTCAATACCAAGCCTCCCATCTGCACACAGAGGGCTATGAACGAGCTTTCTTCCAGTCCTGAAGTCATGTTCTTTTTCCTATGAGTCCGGCTTCTCAGATGAATTGCTCAGTGTACAGATTGAAGAACGATGGTGGAAGAAGACAACCACGACCTACACCTTTCCTCGTGTTAAACAAGCCAGTCCTCCTTTCTTCTATTCAAACGATTGCCTCTTGGTCCACAGACACATGTCCCCCGAGCACAATGAAGTGCTCTGGAATAGCCATTCTTCGACGTGTTGTCCATCATCTGATGGGATTCACGCAGTTGGAGGCCTCTGCACAGTCAACAAAACACGGGCTGACATCTTCTCGTATCCTGAGTTTTCCGACCAAGACCAGTCTAACATCAGCACTTCCTTTTCTGAACCGGGTTTGAATTTCTGGAAGTCCCTTGTGTATGTCCCACTGCAACTATTTTTGAGTTGTCTTCCGCTAAATTGTACTTGCCTGGGCTATTGCTCAATCATGAATGAATTTTCTCATGTCCACATTCTGTGGGATCATCGTTCTTCTGGTCAGTTGACCAGGTGACTGTGTTCCACATTTCCTGGTAGAGAGGAGTGAGTGGTGTCAGCGTCCCCCTCCTTCCTTTGGGGACGCATCTCATTTGGTACCCCGTCAGTTCCTTGTTTCTTTTTGTAGCACCATCACTTTTTGATCCTGTGCTCTCTCTGATGTGGTGAACACGGACTCACTCTCTTCAGTTCAGGGGTTCTGTGTAGCCCTTCCTCCTTGCTCAAACTCTTCATGATGTGCGTGAAAGTTTACAGAGCCGACCAGTTGATCCTGCCACCATTCATACCCGTTTTGTTACACAACATTGATTGCAATCCACACAATGTAACAGCACTCAGTGTATCCCTGCTCCATTTGTCCTTTCGGATCCCCCCTGGTGAACTTTGAGCAAATGCTTGCTCGTTTTTTCCCCTATGGGCAAGGGTTGCAAGGAGTGTGTACCTCTCTGGGATTATTGCTCACCTGAAAGACATGTCTACTGTCTGACAGTAAGTGGAGCCAGTGGGGTGATGCAGCTCCGTGCCTGAATGGGAGGGCTGGGTGACTAAGAGCCATGGTCTTTTCCGAGAATGTTGAATGTTGTCCCACATTTTTTCTTCCAGTCCACTGTGCACCTTCTCTTGTGATTCCTTTCAGAGCACTTGCAGGGGTGACGGCACCACCCAGTGCTGGCGCCTTCTTGCGATGCTTCCTTTCAGTCAGAAGTTTGCAACTAGAGCTTTGACGTTTCCCTTTAGTTCTTCAGCCTGAGAGGTGCTGAGCATGCTCTTCCGTTTGTTTTTCCCTAAAAGCCCCCTTGTATATGATATGTAACAATATGTATATATGCACATATATATACACACATATCAATCTCTACTTCCATTTCTGTCTCTATCTATACCTAGGTTGTCCAAATGGTTACGATTCAAAGTCTAATCCAGAGATTGACTGTTCAAACCTGCCCAGAAGTGGCTCAGAAGTAAGGCCTGGCCATCCATTTCTGAGAGGTCACAACCTTGAAAACCCTGTGCAGTACAGCTCTACTCCGCATACTTTGGATCGCCAGGAGTTAGAATTGACTCAACAACACCGAACAACATTCTCTGTCTCTCTGTCTATCTATCTATCTATCTATCTATCTATCTATCTATCTATCTATCTATCTATCTAGATATATATTATACACACACACACCTTCAAGGAACTGACTTGAGCTTGTGAGAACCGGTAAGCTAAAAGTCCATTGTTCAGACCAAAGGCCAGAGATGTTCTCATGCCTGCATCACAAGACCCAGAGGGCAGACGATGAAAAAATCACAGAGTTGGAGCGGGTGCCAGGTCTACCAAGACACCTGCTGATAGTCTGAAGGCTGAGTATACCTTCAGGGAGCTCCTTTCCCCCCAATTGATGTTGATTACATTAGGGAAAGTGACTATACTGCATTACCTTACACTATACTACAAAATAGTATTATATTACGAATCATTATATTGTGAAACAGGAAACAGTAATGTTTAGCCAAACCAATGGAAATCATTGCCAAGCCAAGCGGACTCCTAAAACCAGCCATCACAGCTTCTTCCTGGCCCTCTCGGCTGCAAGTGCCATGCCTCTTCTCCCAGGAACGAGCCTCAAGCTGGCCTGGCCGATAGGAGCCACTGCAAAGCGCAGGTGCACACACAGCCGTTCCCCACCCTCCCTGCTTCCACGGCAGGCCCTGTGGTGTGCATGGTGAGGTCGGCTGGCCATGTGTCCGAGTCAGGAGAAACAAGAGTGCAATTGGACACAGGCGCAGAAAAAGCATCGGACAAAGACACAACTCCTTGGATCGCACAGCGAAGTCTCTGATGTCCCTCATTTGGCCTCTTAGGAGACTTGTAGACGTACTCAGCCTCATTGGCATGTTTCCTCATGCTCGTGTCGCTTGATTCCCCAAGTGATTCCCCCCAAACAAAATGATTCCTCCCAAAACCTGTACAATTCTGAGACAAGAGCTTTGGAAACACTTTCTGCTATCTTTCCCCAGGAATATGGGTTTGATTGTTCCCATTTGCCCCAGAGAGAGTAGCTTTGGGAGGACCGAGAGCTTTGTCCAAGGTCACAGCCCGTAAATGGCAGAGCAGGGACGGGAGAAAGGGTTCAGTGAAGGAAACAAAGGCTGTGGCAAAGGCTACACTGGCTTTTGAATCGCCTTTCTCTTTGGTGGCATGGCCCTGCGTGGGGCAGTGGAGCGACTCTCAGACTGTGGCTTCCGGAGAATCTGAGCCTCAAGCCCCTGACAGAAATGGTGGCAGGTGCTTCTGCCCTGTGGGCGCCGCGGTCATGATAAGCCCTTCTCTCACAGGTCGGGGCAAGCAAGCTGACGCTTCATTCATCTGGACTGCCCCCACTCTCGAGAGGGTTTTGTCTTCCGTCCTGTGCAGGTCACGCTCCTCGTTGCTCTGAATGCGTTAAAGGCTGGCACCATTGTTTCCCTGTGAGTGGGGAGGGCAGTCCGGCGGCCTGTCTTCCTGCTGCAGAAGAAAGCTGGCACAGGCAGGCACCTTCCCCCAGAGACACAGACGCGCCCTTTCCCCAGACGGGGCGCTGCGAGTTTCACCAGAAAGCAGACTGTGTGGACCTCCAGGGCCCACCGAGCAGGAGAGGGGTTTCCTTCAGACAATTCCCTTTCAGGCTGGGGCGCCAATTTTCATTTTTGTGTTTCGAATGGACTGTGATCAAGAGAAAGATGGGGCTTTCTACTCAGGAGCAAAGAGCTACAGTTCTATCCTGTCCCTTAAGGTTGACAAGAGTCAACTCATGGCGTGGATTTACGGCACTGTGCTTGGTTTCAATGGACTGTGATGGCTACCCAGCAAGCTGTCCCCTCGGCCAGTCCCGCTAGTGGACTGTTCTTTCCTTTGGGAAAGCCAGTCCCTGTGGTTTTCCATGGTCACCCTTCTCCTCTCCTGTACTCCCAGGGTCCCAGCCACACAGGTGGGCCATGTGACCTAGGTCTGGCCCATGAGCATTTCATTCTCATGGTTGCTGTGATTGGCTCTCAAATCAGCACCTACCCCAGGCAGAACCAATTAGAGTTCCTCTGTAAGACTGACTTACATTAATGTGCAGTGAGGGTGTGGGGACAGAGGGGTGGGAAGCTGGCCTCAGTGAGGCATCAGTACGAGAGCAGCAGGTGGTCACCTTTTTCACCCAGAGGCTGCCTGAGAATGTAGCCAGCACTGAGCGGCCTATGGAGAGAATGAGAGAGATGTCCTTCAATAGCGGGGCTCCATCTGGGGCATACTGCAAACCCACCAACTGTATTTCCTAGTGATCATTGCCAATCAGTTGGTTAAGCTTTCCTTGAGCCAGGTTTACATCATGCCCAACTCAATGTGCACCCTGACTTCTGTAAGTTGTGCCCTGGCTTGTTTAGCCTGGTAATCCTGTGAAGAAATATATTCTTCTTGGGATGGTGAGGAGATCTTAATTGAAATCAGAAACCCATAGGCTGCTATCTCTAAGAGAGGCAGTTCAGATTTGGTTCAAGATCCAAAGTATTGTCTTCTGCTTTTCCTGGTAGAAACGCAAACTTGAACCCTTGCTCTGGAAGACTCCAGAGTTGCTCCATGTTCTGCCCACTACTTTCCCAGAGAGGGGATGACGTGGAGGAGAGAACCTCACGTGCCTGCACCTCCTTGACACAGGACTGGGCTGCTGCTAGGAGGGAGATGCTGAGTGGGCCCCGGTTCATCATCTTCATCACTCAGAGTGACTAAGAGACGTGACCTGAGAGTTCTTGGTGGGGTTGGTGTTCACATCCATAGAGTTGAATGTCCTCTTCAGAGCAGTCACCTATGAAACATCCATTGTACCGAGCAAGACTACTTGAGCCAGCACTGTCACAGAGTGGCCCACGCACAGCAGAGATACAAGCACGATGCGCTCTGGCAGGAACAAACTAGAATCTTGAGCTCCCATTGAAAGTGAAGTGGTTACATGATTCTGGGGCCGAGTGACAAAGCAGGACTTGTGCACCAACAGTATCAACTCGAGGTTCAGCTCCAAGGACTGGGGAGATACGCTGAAGGAGATACAAACAAATCCAGTTTTGCAAATGAGCAGGGACTTCAGAAAGCAGGCTGGGTCAGAAAGAAGTGGAACAACCTTATCGAGCTAGAATTAAACTGCAATGAGCTGCATGTGTTTCCAGTGTAACAACTGGATCAGTTTCGACACGAGCATGCACCGGGAAGCCATCTTCGCAATCAGATAGTGAACATTTCCATCGCCCACCCCTTCACCTCCTTTCCTTCACCCCTCTCCCTAGGCAATCACTGATGTGCCTTCTGTGCTAGATACAAACTTGCATTTTCTAAAGTTGTTACCAGAGTTGAACGTGAGTCATAATAGGAATTTAATAGGACAATGCAGCCTTCTCAATGCAGGTGGAACAAGCGCCCTTGAACTTATTGAGTTGTGGGAGCAAAGACTCATTTCCCTCTGAGCCCAGATCTAAATTCCTAGAAGGTTTCTTCTGACTCTGCCTTGAGAGCGGAGCTCTATGCAGCATGAGATTTGAAACTGAAATAGGTGAGCCAAGCAGAGCCAAGTGGGTTCAGGTGATGGAGCAGATGTGAGTGGGGGGATGATGGGTGTCGAGGGGAGGGAGAGACAAATCCTGGGGCTTCCTCTTTGCCAAGGTTAGAATCAAAGGCACTCGGTTTACGTGGAAGCACAAGGGGTTTAGAACGATCCTGGTGGCTCTGTGGGCTAGACATCTGACTGATAACTGTACAGTTGGTGGTTCACCCCCACCAGATGCTCTGTAGAAGAAAGAAGACAACACCTGATCTCGCCAAGGTACCATATACAACCTCAGACGCCCTGCATGGGGGCCTGGGGAGTTTAAATGGACTTGAATACAGTTTGTTGTTGTTGTTCTTTGTTTGTTTATTTGTTTACTGTCAACATCCAGTGTAACAGTGGAGTGAACTAATAGCCAACGTGGCAGGATGGCTTCTGAAAACATTTCATTAAAAGAAACAAATAAATAAATTCTTATCTTTATGTGTTGAAATTGCCATGGTCCAGCCTAAAAGCAGTCTAAAATCCCATCCAGATATGATTCAGTCATACAGGAAGGTTGAACACGCTTTATATGAATTTATGTAAATGTTGAAGTGTTCAACAGGTGAACTTGTAAAAGTCTAACTTCTGACAGTTCGCCCGACGATGTTGGTTTTTTGCTGCTGTGAAGGCTGAACTGGAAGCCCCTGGCACTTCAGTGGCCAATGTGATCACCCATGTGGACTGGCTTCCGTGGAGGGTCAAGATGAAGAGAAACCAGGAAGAAAGACCTGCTCCTGAGCATCTGCTTTTGGAAATTAGCCAACGAAAGCCTTATGAATCCCAAGAAAGCATTGTCCACCTTGCTTGCTTTGAATATATTACCAGAAGGGGTCAATCACCTGCAGAGGGCATCCTGTTTGAAGAAGTAGAGGGCTGGTGATGGAGGGGAGACCTTCAGTACCGTGAACTGGCCTAGTCGCTGAAATGATGCGCCCAAACATGCTGGCTTCTCAGGCCATGTTTCGTTTTATTGTATGCCAGGCTGCCATGAGTCAGTGTCCAATCAACAGTCCCGATCAGCAACAGTAAGAAGGTTAACTCGACATACCCCACTTTGAGACTGTGAGAGGTAAGACCATGCCAAGAAGAGTCCACAGCGGGCAGGTTCCCCAAGGTCAGTCACAGGTATGCTCCATCTGCCATCTTCAGTGTGCACCTCTGCTGCACACCTGGATTGGCCACAGTGCCCACAGGACTCACCATCTTATCAAGAGAGCTAGATTTGGGACGTAAGTTTAGGCTGAGTAACAGTAAGAAGTCATCATTAAGAGCTAATGTGACTTACCATCTGCAAATAAATTGTGCTTAATTTCCTACCTCCACATCCTTCCTCCTGCAATTAAAACCTGATAGATAGAATTTTATTGATGAATGAATATCATCTCTGCTATCTCAGGTCTTTTCGTGTCTCTGGGCTACAGGTGATCAATGTGTGCTACCTGAACAACTCATTTTGTTTATCTTTCATAAAACTGCACTGCAATTACGTTAGAGATTAATGTCAAATGAATTGGAAATCAATCCTTAAGTGCCTCCTCACCTAAGTTGGTGGTGGGGACACAGGGAAAATACACAGGCATCACTAATGTTGTGATGTAAATGTGTGCTTGCTTGTCCCCTCACAAAGATCCATAGGCTGGGGCCCTGTGGTATTTGTGCTCCAAGTCTTAGCCCCAGGTCTAATATACATCAAGTCACCAAGTCGACTTCAATTCATGGTGACACTCTGTGTCAAAATACAACTGTGGGTTTTTGAAGAGTTATTTCTCAGAAGTTGATAATCAGGTGCCTCTATGTACACTCAACCCTCCAACCTTTTGGCTAGCAGGTGAGGGCATTAACTATTCACATCATTCAGGACTCTGGATAACAACAACAACAACAAAATAAATAGTCTGTCTCTCTGACTGTATTCCTATACCTTCATTGGCCCTCTACTTTCTCCAATATGATGACCTTCTGAACAGATGGATCCAGGGATGATGTGGTCAAAGAGAGTTGGATAATGTTTGATCCATAAGACTTCTATTGACTAAGTTGGACCAGGACCTTCTTTCTACTTAGTCTGAGTCTGGTAGTGAGCTCCACTAAAACCTGTTTACCATATCTGAACCAAAAAAAACCCAGGACACTTATGATTTTGTATACATATATATTTATGTTTACATAGGGAGAAGGAATACAACAGCTACTTAGCCTACATAGTAATAGAGAGGACTCAGTTCAACTCAATTTTGTGGAACAGTTAATGCATAGTTAATATACTGAAGGTCCTTCAACTCATGCTAGTTGCTGGTCCAAGGTCAAGGAAGCAGACAGTGGAATCTGCCCTCAGGCAAGATGAGCAGAGTCAGCGGCAGTGTCACCCAAAGGCAGCAGACACAGCAGTGTGGGGTGGCAACAGCAGGAAGATAAGAAGTTGAGGCCAGTAGCAAGGAAGAGTACTAGTAATGCAGGTCCTGATGGAGCCTTAAGCTCTAGCGATGAATGGCAGAGCAACATGATCCATGGGTTGGCTTGGCCCATAGGGAGTGCAGCACACAGTTGAGGCAAAGGACTAGCTCTGGCAGCAGTGTGCTGGTCCTATCACCAGGAAGAAAGAGAGAAGGAGGCTGGCCTTGGAAAGTGTTTATCTAGGTCCCCTCCAATCAAACTGTGACCTGATTAAACTCCGCCCACATGTTCCTGTGGAAGCCTAGTTGGCATAATAAACCTAACTGTCACAGTAACATCCTTGCTTTTGAACATGTTGAACAGGTTTTGTGCAGATTTTTCCAAAGCTTTGCATAATTTGATTTCTTGATAGCCCCTTCCACGAGCGTTTATTGCAGATCCATACAAGATGAAATCCTTGACAACTTCCATCTTTTCTCCATTTATCATGATATCTATTTTTTAACAGAAATATCCCATAGGCGCTTCAAACAGCATGCTCAAAATTGAAATGATTATCTTCCTGACTACATTAAAACACAAAACAAGGTCTTCTTTCTACACAGTTTCCCTAGCTAGAAAACTAACTTAGTTTTTGCTTCTTTGTTCACTCTTCATAGTCACCCATTCATGCCCTTCAGCGTCCATTGCCATTGGGTTGATTCTGACTCATAGGAATTCTATAGGGATTCCAAAGCTTAAATCTTTTTGGAAGCAAACTGTCACATCTTTCTCCTTTGGAGTGGCTGGCAAATTATAACTGCTGACCTTCCGCTTCAGAGCCCAGCATTAGCCATTGCACCACAAGTCTCCTTAATAAAATGTTAAGCCCTGTAAATTCTGCATCTTCAGCATCTGCTCTTTCCTTTCCATCCCTATTGTTATTTTCCTGCTTTAAGGCCTATTCTTCATTAGAGACTTTTGCACCAAATTTAGATGGCAAGAGGCAAGGAAGCATCATGTGCCTTTCCCCTGGGAAGGCAGGTATTGGGCAGGAACACTTAGGCAGCCACGTATTACCATAGATGTGCTGGCTCATCAGGCAGCAGCTGGCCCACAGTTCCCCTAGTTCTGCAGCATCTCTCCTATTGGCTCTCTGACTCCTGGGCCCCATGTTGGGCCTTTCAAAGTGATGGAGGAAAATGTTTCAAAGTAGTGTGTGTGTGTGTGTGTGTGTGTGTGTGTGTGTGTGTGTTGACTCAGGAATTTAAATGTAAACAAAAAAGTCATAAAAATATTTCTTCATCATCTTAGAGAGAAGGAGGCCTTTCTTAGGCAGAACACAAAACATAGGTAGCATAAAAGAAGAGGCAGGCATATTTGAATCCCTCAGAGTGGAAAGTCTGGTAGAGTTAAACTGAAACCATAGGCTCAAGTGCAAATGCAATAATTGTGAACCATGATGGTTGATGAAGGAGAGGATGCTGGAAAATCCCGTCCTCCAGAAACAACTGGACACAGTTTTAAAAATCGATCATTACAGGCTCTGGAGTAATCCAATGGCAAACAACAAATCAAGGAGCATGTGTTTGTAAAACACCGTTGATCTTTCTCTTTTAAGAACAATGGAACCTAGTTTTGCTTTGAATGACAGCCAGAAAAAGAAGGCATCCTGATGGCTCAGTAGGTTACTTGCTGGGCTCTTAACTGCTAGGCCATGTGTTCAAACCCATTAGCTACCTGGAGGGAGATAGATTTACAATCACTAAGGGGCAGTTTTGCTCTACCCTATAGGGTTGCTATGAATCAGACTGGACTTGGTGGTCATGAGCGAAAATGTTGTCTCATGTACCAGTCTCTCATTTCATCATAGAAATTATCATTCATTCTCCATTTTTCTAAACAAATTCACAATTAAGACATGAATGTCTTTCCATTGTAAACCAATGCCATCAGATGAAATTCCACATTGATTTTACCTATCTTCTACTTTCACTTTTTGCCTTGGACATTATTATAGCCATACAGACACAGAGGAGCTCTGGGGGCAGAGTGGTTAAAGCAGGGGGATGTTAGCCAAAAGTCAGGAGTTCAAACTTACCAGCTGCTCCTTGGGAGAAAGAGGAGGCAGTCTGCTTCCATAAAAATTTACAACCTTGGAAACCTTCTGAGGTGTCCTAGTCTCTGCTTTATGGCAGTTATGAGTCAGAACCGACTGAATGGTGTTGGTTTGTTTGGTCTACAGACAGAAAGATATAGGTGATACAGATGTAGATATATCCACACAGTCATCAAGTCAATGGTTACAATTCATAACCACCCTATCGGACAGAGCAGAGCCGCTCCATGGGGGTTTCTAAGGCTATAACTCTTTATCAAAGCAGACTGACTCATCTCTCTCCCGAGAAGCAGCTGGTAGGCTTGAATCTAAGAACTGTTGGTTAGCAGCCAAATCCTTAATGCCACCAGATCTCTCTTCCTAAGGGGACTTCAAAAAGGGTATTATAAAATATAATGGAATAGATATGCATATACATATATATATATATAATTTGTGTTTATACTTAAGGAAATGGCATCATATTGTACTATAGTGCTGATTATCACCTGGTTTTTCAGTCTCATTTATTGTTGTAAACTTCCTATTTGAAATAACATACATTTTCCTCATATTTATTTAATGACTGGATAGAATTCCATTTGTGTTATGTCCCTAGTGATGGGCATTTAGTGTCTTTGGGCAGATGTGTGACAAGGTCTAGTGACTAGTTCATAGTAGGTGTGGAGGCTTGAATTTAAATGTACAGCTCAATCATCCTCCAACAATTCCACATATTGCTAGCATTAAACAATTGAGAAAAACATAACCACGTTGCCAGGTGCTTTGTAATCACCTTCTAAAAAAAAAAAAAGGCAGAAAACAAGCAAGCTTGGCTTCTGAAGCTCCCTGATAGAACATAAATCTGAACCAGACACAGCCTACCAATTCAGAGGGAGGAAACCTGAGCCCAGCAAGAAACCTGAAAAAGTCAGTGGATTCTTGACTCCCCCGACAACATGCTACCCTGTGACCTCTCCTTGAAGTGCTTTAGTCCACAGCATCAGAAGAGGGAAAAAGGATGAGCTGACAGACAACTCCCCATACACACCTGGGCTCTGACACTTAATCTAATCCTGCAGATAATGGTGGCACCGCTTCCCCAGCACACCTGGTGGCAGGTGTGAGCACACTCTGGTGGACCCATGTTGGGAGGGGTGAACTCAATTGAACCCAAACTCATTGCCATTGAGTTGATTCTAATTCATGGTGGCCTTACAGGTGAAAGTAGAACTGTCCATGTGGTTTCAGAAGCTGTGACTCTTTATAGGAGTAGAAAGTCCAATGCCCCTCCCTCAGAGGAGCTGGTGGTTTTGAACTGCTGATTTAACCATTAACAGCCCAACACATAACCAGGGCATCACCAGGACTCCTAATTGAACCAGCCTGGGGAAAATGAGCATGGGAGATCCTAAATTCCACTAACAATCCACAGCCCTGAAGGTTAAAAAAGGTGAAACCCACTTGTCAAGCCTGTTAAGAGAAGGATAATTTAAACTGATCTTTGGCTCTGCTCTGATATTCAGATTCAATGAAGACAGCTCCCATGGCTGGGAAAGCATCTGAAAGAACAAATATTAGAATTGAAACAATGAAGCACAAATTAGTAAAGTTGAAGATAAATATCTCAAGACCAAAATACAAGAAGAAGAATCTATTAAAAATTTTTAAGGTAAAGGAAATCTAAGAATTTCATGAGCCACTATCAAAAGTAACTATATCTGATAAACATTACAGAATGGAATATAAAATAATCTGAGAATTATTATTCCCTAATATGACAAAATAGAAATTTATAATTTCAGAATTCAAAATATACCCCAAACAAAACTGACCCCAAAAGAAAATCACCATGACCCCTCTTAGTCGAACTGTATAACATCAAAGAAAAGGAAAGAATCGTGATAATCACTGAGGGGTGGGGAAGAATAATCGCCTACAGAGGGGAACCAGTAAGAATAAGCTCAGATTTTTCAATGAAAACCATACAGGAAAGAAGGCAATGGAATTATAGATATAGATATAGCAAAACCTAAAAAGAAAAAAGATTTGCCTAGCAATAATCTTATAACCAGCAAAATGACCCCTCACATATGAGAAGCAATAAAGATAGCTTCTGACAAGGAAAAACTAAAAGAATGTGTAAAAACAAGAGCACCTTACAAAACACACTAAAGGGAGTTCTTTGGAAAGACAATCAACAACAGCAGACAGCAACCTAAAGTTAACGTGTAAGTCACCATCATCAAGAAATCAATCTACACAAGCAATACATAAAGTGAAACAGAACCACAAAATTCAAAATAGGGAAACATTCTGCAATGAAGACAACAAGAAAGCCACAAGAGCCAGATAGAGTTGCCCTTTTCCTCCACTCTTATTTAATGCAGTCTTGGAAGTCTTGGCCAGAGTTTTGAAAAATAGCTAAACAGCATCCAAACTGGCAAAGAAAAGCAAACGTCTTTCTATGAGCAGATTGTATGACCCTGTTTACAGATAACCCCAAAGACTCATTTTTTAAAATTGCTGGAACTAATTGAAAATGTTGTAATGTGGCAGCCTGTGAAATCAAAATACAAAAAGCAATAAAATTCTTCTATATTAATTAAGGACTCTGAAAAGGAAAAAATTTTAAATACCATTTATAATTAATACCCCAAAGATAAAATACTTAGGAATAAACTTAAACAGAGAAACAAAGAATTATACACAGACAATCATAAAACACTACTACAAGAAACCAAAAGAGATTACACAGATAGACGAATAGCCCATGTTCATGGATAGGAAGATTTAATAGAGAGAAAATGTCAATATTGTCCAAAAAAAATCACTTTATAAACACAATGAAATTCCAATCCAAATCTCAGAATAAATTTTCAAATGGAAAAACTAATCACTAACTTCATCCAGAAAAGAAAGGAATACAGGATAAACAAAATACTTTTATAAAATAAAAACAAAGTAGAAAGCCTCTCACATTCCCTGATTTCTAAACTTAATTATACAGCCACAATAATCAACACAGCTTAGTACTGGTACGACAACATATATGCTGTAACAATGGATCAGAACAGAGAATTCAGGAATATAACCAAATATCCACAGACAGCTGATTTTAACAAAACCTAACACATATTTAATGGGAAAGAGATCGTCTTTGAACAGAGGGTGCTGGAAAATTGCATCTCCACCTGAAAGAGAATGAACCAGGACCCATGTCTCACACTATACACAAAAGCAAGCTCAAAATGGATTAAAGGCTTAAATATAACCTCTAAAACTAGGAAAAATAGGGGCAGACTTAAGGCATAGGGCATAAATACACAACCAAACATAATAGGAAATGCCCACAAATATCTTTATGTAATCAAAAGGGTAAAAATGAACCTACAGATTGGTTGGGGGTGGGACTGGCAATAATACACTAGACAAAGGGCTAACCTAAAAAAACAATCTGTGGAAAGCTGCAATGCCTTAATAAGAAAAATACAATAATCCAATAAAAATGGGTAGATGACACTGAATAGACAACTCACTAAAGAGGACATCCTGGTGGCCAACAATCACATGAAGAAACTCTCGAGATGATTGGCTAATAAAAGAAATACAAAATAAAACGACAACGCAATTCCACCTCATGCTGACTCTGATAGAAAAATTTTTTAAAAATCCACACACAACAGAAAATAATAAATGTGGAGAGACTGGAACACACACGCATTGCTGGTGCAATTGCAGGGTTGTTGTGCCAAGGAAGAATAGCATGTCCCTTCCTTAGACAAATGCAGATAGGAATCCCATAGGACCCCACAATCTCTCTGCTTGGTACACACCCCAACGCGACAAAGAACCAAGTACAAACCGATATGCACACCCGCGTTTATCACAGAACGATCCAGAATAGCAGAAACAGCCAACACGCCTGGCTGTGGAGGAGCGGATAACGAAGCGCCGGTACACACGGACAGTGGAACAGTCTGCACGTCTAACACAATAAGAGACTGCCTACGGCCACAGGGCGAGGACAGGCGTGGAAGACATGCTCAGCAAAGTTACTCAGTCACCTGAAGAGCCACCCGGACTGCGTGACACCATCATGAAATAAACACAAGAAAAATGGTTTTCTCACCCCACCCCACCCCCGGCCAAAAAAAAGCAGACTTAGAAGGTTACTCTGTGTGTGTGTGTGTGTGTGTAGGGGGTGATGGAGAGGGATCGTGAAGAGGGGTCTGGGGAGAGATAAAAAGATAGGGGCGCCTACCCAGGGGGCTTTCTGGGATGCTGTCGGCATGCTGAGGAGTTGGCCCCTGCATCTGTGCTTTGGGCGCTTCTTCCTGTGGGCGCTAGAAATGTTTTTAAAAGATGGACGGGCCCTGCAAAGAACAAACGTATGTCCTTTCTGGGAATCTATAATTATCCCAAAGTAAAAAAGTTAAAAATAACAAATAAGGACCCAAAAAAACACAAACCACTAACAACAGCCCGATGCCTGGCGTGCACTTTCTTTAATCCTTCTGCGGCAGTGCTGGTATGTCTCATTTATTATATAACGCTGTTTTCCGCTCTGGAGAGAGATATTTTTGGCCTGGGGCCTTTGAAGAGCAGGCTTCCCGCACCCACCCGCTCCCACTTCTCCAGCCCCTACGTTATTTTTAGTGGGCAACATGGCCCGAGTTCTGGCAAAGAAGTCTGAGGGCTATTTGCTCGCTCAGAAATTTAAAAAACCAAGAAATTGAAGCTGGGGTGGCGGGCGTGCGTGTGTGTGTGTGTGTGTGTGTGTGTGTGTGTGTGTGTGTGTGTGTGTTAAAATGTCCATGTTTTAATCATTTGCTGATTTCCCCCCCATACTCTAATTTACCTGTGCATTAACCCTCCGCCTCTCACCTCCTCTGGGGCAGTCTCCTGAGCTCTTCTTCCCTAGGAATCTGTGAGCCTTTCTTCTTCATCGGCCCCTCTCCTCTGACTGTGCAGAAAGCCCCGTTCTTCTGAGCCTAACATGTCCCTCCCAGGAGGGCGCCTCCCTTGACAGGTGATGGTGTTAATGTTGGGTGTGATTGGATCAGGTCAGTAGGATAGAATGAAACGCTGCCCTCCTCACAGCCATTTCTGCATGGCGTTTCAGATCACTCCGGGAGCAAATGCCAGCCTCATAGCCTTACTGGTTTTCTGACGTTGGAGGGTCTTCGCTCGGCCTCAGTTTCCCCTTCGTTCAGTCCAGGATGGCTCCTGCCTCACAGCATTGTGGGGTTTGAGGCCAGCGAGGACGTACGTGAAGTCCCTTGCCTGGAGCCCAGCACGCTGCTATTAAAGTTAGTACCCTTTCCCTCTTGCTATCTCCAGTCCCTCCCCCTTCCTGCCAACATGCTCTGTGTAGGCAGCTACTTCTTCATTTCCCGTAGACTCATCCCCTGCGATAGGCGTTGGTGCCATAGCCCTGTTGAAACTGATAGTTCACAGGAGTGACTGAGGCTTCCTATTTGCCACGCAGGACAGGTCACCTCCTCCCCCCCTCCCCCCCCCCCCGCACCTCAGTCTTCATTCTGCTTCACCTCTTTATGCCACGTTACCTATTTTGACCATGGTTCACCATCTGTCTCTGATGGCCTATCCTAGTCTCCCTCCTTGATTTCTCTTTTTCTGCGCCGTTGGCTCCTCAAACCCAGAGCTTTGACCTGGACTCATCTCTGCTGCCTCTCTGTCTGAGTGGTCTCATCTTCACGCGTGGCCTCCAGGCTTCCTGTGACCCAACTAGCTACACATCTTTCTCAGCTGTGGGCTCTCTCTCAAGCTCCAGACCTGAGTTTCAACAGCTCCCTGGATGGGTCCTCCACATGGATGTTCTGTAGCCTCTCCAGCTCTGCCCACCTTCCATTCTCTTGCTTCTCCAAATGCCATTGCCCCCCTTGTAGGAGACACTCGTCCCTAGGTAGTGCAAACAGTTAATGTGCACAGTTGCTACCTGAAAGGTTAGAGTTTCAAGCCCACACAGAGATGCCCAAGGGGGGGAGGGAATATCCTGGCAGCTTGCTTCCGAAATATTAGCTATTGGAAACCCTGTGGAGCCTGTTTCTCTTCTGACACACATGGTGTTGCTGTAAGTCACAATCAACTCAATAGCAACTGGTTACTACCAGTATATAACATTGGATTTTTATTGTAACACTTTCTTAAATTATCTTGATCTATCCCCTCTGTGATAGTTAATGTTTATTGTGCCAGCCTGGCCGATGAACACATGTGGGATTCATTGAAGGGGGGAGAGATAAATGGCTCTGCGAGCCTTGCCTATCTGGTCTCTAGTTCTCTGATGGTCAGACCAGGGTGTGGCTGCCTTAGCCAGTTCTCTGCCTCAGCTAGTAAGGCTCACTTTCTGTGAGACATCCCTGAGGAGAAGCCACATGGACCTACCTTGACACAGCCCTGGGGGCTGGAGCAGCCATGTGCAGACCCCTGTCAGCGCTGAGATGCTTACATGCTCACTGAGTCGGCTTTCCTCCTGCAGTTGGAGTCATTGCATATGTTTTGTGAGTTTGAGAAGGACTTTGTAGATCTATGTTGGACTTGTGGGCTAATGTAGGACTTATGGGCTTGGACTGGACTGGGTTGGGATGCTTAACGTACCTATATATACCTATCCTGCTTAATTACCCTATATATATAACTCCTTTATAAAATATGAGTGTTTATGAATTTTGTTTCTGTAGTCTACCTACACTAACACACCGTCTTCTCTCTCTCTCTCTCTCTCAATCAGCACCTGACCCCATAAGATCATCTTTCATCAGATACCATAAGACATGGAATTAGACTTCCAAAGTGATTGACAAAGGGACAGATGATACAACCCAGAGTGCTGGAGAGTGTTGCCTTGTGAAGTTCCACTGGTGAGAAAAGCGAGATAGGCGGGGCCCAGGGAGATGACTTCTTTCTCTCTCCCATAGGTGACTTTGAGGTGTGGTCCCTGTGCATGGTCCTTTGGGAGCATCAAGCGGGCTGGGCAAACATTCTGTTAAGCACTATTGCTTCATTGGTGTTCCTTTAAACAGAGCCAGAGGAAAAGGCTAGCATGTGGAGCGTGTGCTTCTGAAATCATCCCAGGAAGAGACAGGAGAGTAGGACAGAGAAGAAGGGAGAGTCAGCCTGAGCTGGCCTCATGATGGGTGGCAGGCACTCAGTAAGGCGGGGTCTTCCAAAGTGGAGTCTGTGAAATACATCTCAGAACTGCCCACCGGGGGGCATTTATCCATCAGCTCCCAGTGCCTCCTTGGTATTAGCACTTGTGTACTTCCAGGTTGTGCATGCGTTGAGCGCTGGGTGGGTACTCCAGCATCTCAGGCCTCATAGCACCATGGTAACCCCGGGGTCAGGAAGAGAGAGGCCTGGTCCACCCAAGAGATGACACTCTGAGGTTAGGCTGTGTTCAACAGGTCGAGACCTTCACTGAGTTGTTGGCTGCAGACGTGGTTAGAGTAAGACATGGGCTGGGGGGGGTCAGAGTGGCACACCCCAGTTGTCAGCTTCAGCCCCGCTGTGTCTCTCTGTGGCTCACTGCGAAGCGGTGGTCCGTGCAGCTGAAAATCCTGGCGGGGGTTGGGAGTGGGGAGAGGCACATTAAATTCAGCAACGTTTAAAACAAAATGGCAACAGGTATGCAACGTGATTCACCAGCAGGGACCTTTTATGGAAGCTGTTTTATTAACGCTCTAAAAACAAGATCGTCTGATTATCTCAATAGGCGATGAATCTATTTGATACAATTCAGCACATTCCACAGAAATAAAACGCCGGGACTAGGAATGGAAGGAACTTCCTTTCGCTAGTAGTCTTGGAAGAGATTGATCACATCTGAAAGTTTCATGGTGTGTCCTCTTTCCCAGTTCCCCGGGGTTGGAGCCAGTGTTTCCAGCGGCTGTGTTGGGTAGCAATTCCCCAGGGTTTCTCACAGGGAGCACTTTCCTTGATTAATAGTGAAGCAGTCGGCATTTAATTCGATTGTATTTCACTCTCTCTTGAAGATACTCCCGAACATTTCTGGCTCTGAGCAGTTTCCTCGCTCAGCTGTGTTTATTGTAGTGCTAGATTTATTACAGTCGTTTGGTCGGTCTAATTGAAAGTTGGAAAAGGAGAGTGCTTTCAGGGAACCCGTTTAAGAGAAGCATTTTCAACATGCCGTGCACATTAGCATCATCGAGGACTTTACTGTTTTTAATGCAGAGCTCTGAGCCCACCACCAGAGACTCTGCTTACCCTAGACTTGATTTCCCGGCATCATGAGTATGGAACTAGGCCAGCCATGTCCCGTATCTGGGTGGCACAAACTGTTAAGCGTTGGGTTGGTAGCAAAAAGGTTGATGGTTAGAACCCGCCAATGACAGTCTGGGTACCTTAGAGAAACAAATCCACAGAAACTCATATGTATAAGAGAGTTTTATATAAAGGGTAAATGCACATCAAGAAATCATCCCAACCCAGTGCTGCCCAAGCCCCAAGTCCAACATTAACCCATATACCTAATACCAATTCACAAAGTCTTCCTCCATCTCACAAAACACACACTCTGATGCTGACTGCAGGAGGAAAGCCAAATCAGTGAATGTGTAAACATTTCAACACTGGTGGGGGTCTCCACATGGGTGCTCTAGCACCCAGGGATGTATCAGGGTAGGCCCATGTGGCTTCTCCTTGGGGATTTCTTGCTGGAAGTGAGCCTTGCCAGCTGAAACAGGGAACTGGCTAAAGCAGCTGCACCCTGGCCTGAGCATCAGAAAACAAGAGACGTGAGAACTAGAAAGGCAAGGCTCACGGATCCATTTATCCCCCACCCTACAATTAATCCCACATGTGTTTATCAGCCAGGTTGGCACAATAAACTAAGTACCTCACCACTCAAAGGTGGCTTGGGAGAAAGTCTTCACATCCCAAGTCACATCCATGAGAACCCAAGTCACAGTCACGAGAACCACGTGGACTATAGTTCTGCTCTGAAACACACGGGTCACCATAAGTCCCAGCCAATGTCATGGCAGCTGGTTGGTTGGCTCATTGATTCATTAGATGAACATTGATGCTAACTGGAAGATGACATGCAGAGGGGTAGGGCTACAGATGACCCACACCTTGTGTGGGGGAGGTTTTAGCACTTCTCAGAAACTGCTAATGACTCAGTTCATTCAATATGAGGTGCAAGGATGTGGCAATGCCTCAGCCACTCCAGTGGCCCTTATGCTGCCCCATGCAGTTCCACTGTTAGGAAGGAAAAGTAATGTCAGGTGGGAACGCTGGCGCAGAGTCCCATTCATGAAAATAGGTTATGACATTCTGAAGAGGGCACACCAATTACTGCCCTGAAGGGTCCTCTTCTGAAGGTGCTCATGATCTGAGAGATGAAGTGAGTAGCCCAGGAAACATGTCTACCTGTCCTTGGGCTAGAAAAGCAACACAGAAGCAACCATGCAGGCTGAACCTCCCCTGAGTGGCAGAACCCGTTGGATTATCCTATTGCCAGCTAAGGTTGATCCAAGGGATGGAAGGACAATGGATCCATCCTTCTATTCTGCAGTGAACCCAATGATCAGTTTGAAAAGAGCAGTACAAATTCTGCTGAACTGGACGTAAGAATAAATAGCAAATTTGTGTTGAAGCTGGGTAGAATCATGGTCAAATTGTTGATGCTTTACAAAATGTTTATGGGGACAATGTCCCCAAAGAAATTGTCAGCTGGCATATGGCTAACTCATTTTAAGTAGGAACAAATGAAATGCTATTACAGATGAAGTTGAGAGTAGTAGCACACCATCCACCTGAATTAGCAAGGACTAGATCTTGTTCGGGTGGTGATTGACAGGGCCAGGGATTAACAGCAGAAACAACGGATAGCACCATGTTGTCGTTAGGTGCCATTGAGTGGCTTCCAACTCATAGCAACTCTGAGCTCAATGGAATATCACCCCACTCAGTCCTACACCATCCTCACTCCCAAGGATCCTTTCGGCTGTACTTCCTCCCAGACATATTGAGTTGTTCTGATAGTCCATGGTCCAACAATAGTCTTCACCAACACTGTAATTGAAATGTATCAATTCTTCAATCTCCCTTGTTCTTTGTCCAGCTTTCATGTACACATGAGGAGATTGGAAATATGGTGGCTTGGATCGGGCATCTTAGTCCTTGGGGTAGTTACACAATTGAATGTCCACTTGATAAAAGAATGAAGGGGTGGAATCTAGCCTGTCAATCAGGTCACTGCCTGATGGTCTCTCCTGGCAGGCGTGGCCTTCTCATGAGGGCTCTGGGAACTTCCTCTCTCTTGGTTCTGCCATCAGAAGAGGCAGACCACACTTTCTCTCTCTCTGCTTCGTCCCACTGAGGAGCCACGTGGAGACCTGCGCCCACACCTACATGCTTCCATACATATTGGATCCACAGATTTTTCACCCATTGGCCTGTGATCTTCCTGCATTCAGAAGCATTGCATGTGCTGCATGAATCTGAAGAGGAATTTATAGACTAGTATCAGACTTATGGACTTGATCTGGATGGGCTGGGATGTTTTCTCAATATGCAATTGCTCCTTGATATAGCGCTCTCTCACACGTATGAGTGCCTCTGGATGTGTTCCTCTCATCAACCCAGACAGACAGTCCCCAGAGTCACATCTTTGCTCTTTAACACTTTAAAGGGGTTTATGCAGCAGGATTATTCAATGAAATTAATTGTTTGATTTATTTTTTGTGTGGCTGATGTTTGGGGTTTTTTTTAAAAATCATTTTATTGGGGGCTTGTACAACTCTTATCACAATCCACACATAGATCTATTATGTCAGGCACGTTTGTACATTGGTTTCCATCATCATTCTCAAAACATCTGCTTTCTACTTGAGCCCTTGTTATCAGCTCCTCATTTCCCCCTCCCTCCCCACTTCCCCGTCCCTCATGAACCCTTGATAATTTATATATTATTATTATTTTGTCATATCTTACACTGTCTGACATCCCCTTCGCTCACTTTTCAGTTGTCTGTCCCCCAGGGAGGAGGTTATATGCAGATCCTTGTGTTCGGTTCCCAAATTGTTTCATTTCTTGACTGCTCTTCGATGAACAGTTTTATATTCAAGTAAAATGAAATCTTTGACTACTTCAATATCTTCTCTGTTTACCATGTTTTTGGCCTGGTTGTGGGGATTTGGGTTTCTTCGCATTAAGTTGCCATTCATACTGAAGACTGCAATCTTCAATCTTCATCAGTAAGTGCTCCCAGCCCCTCTTGCTTTCGGCAAGCAAAGTTGTATATTTGCACAGCACAAGGTAAGGAGCTTTCCTACAGTCCTGAAGCCCTGGTCTTCTTCATATAGTCCAACGTCTAAGATGGTTTGCTCAACATACAGATTGGATCAATATGGTGAAAAGATTTCACCCCGCTGTACCTCTTTCCTGATTGTGAACATCTCCTTGTTCTGTTTACAAAATGGAACAAGCAACACCTGTCCTCATTTGAACTCTCTGGATGTATTTTCCCCCAAAGAAGTTATGGATTTCAACAAGAGATCCATTCTCCTGAAAAAAAAAATATGTTGATGGGGAAGTGGGGACACACAGACCTCATCTTGTATCGGAAGCCCAGTGTAATGGCCTTGATCATGTTCTGTACGTGACTCCAGACAGGGCGGGCTGTAGCCAGTTCCTTTCTCATTCTCCACCATTTGTCAACGCGAAGCGTCTTCTTTTTCTTTCCGAGGAGACTGAGTTCTACTTCAATGTGATGGAAGTCCCACCACAGGGCTCTTCTGGGACCCTTCACAAGAACAGTGTGCCCCTTCAGGGAAATGTCAACAATTGCTGGAAAGTCCACAGTCTGGTTGCCGAGAATGGTCTTCATTCTCACAGGAGAGGCGGCAGAAGGAGGACCCACTGTTCTTTAAGGATAGACTAAATGGCTGGGGTTATTGATTACATTGAGAAATAAAGTTTATGTTTCTATTTGTTATCCTTTGATTCCATTTTCCATGAATGTTTGTTAGTCCTCTTGCATAATGTGAATATGTTTCTCTGTAGCAGACATGCCATCTCACAGCTCTAAATGTTGTTTTTGTTATAGAGTTAGTTCTGATTCCATCTATGGAATCTTAGGTGCCATCTAATGGGTGCCAACTCATCGTGGCCTCATGTACAACAGAATCACACACTGCTTGGCCCCATCCTCATCATCTTTGGGGCCCATTATTGTGGCCATTGCCTCAATCCATCTCACGCAGGCTTGCCTCTCTTGCATGGGCCCTCTACCTTATTAGCATGATGCTCTCCTCCAGGGCTGTGTCCCAAGGTACACGAGATGAAGCCTCGCTCTCCATCCTTGATCCCAAGGGTGTGCTTCTTCCAAGACAGATTTGTTTGGACATCTTCGCAGGGTACTGCAAGGAACTCCGCCTCATTCTGATGCATGGACACCGCATCTTCCAGAGCTAATTTATTCACCTGTTCGTCCAACATCTAGGTTGATTCTCGTGATTTTGCTTTGTCCAATCATGTTTATCCCATGCATCTAAAACTCGCCATCACCCAGACAATGAGGATCGGAACCAAGCCCACCGTCATGAAGTCATTTCCTGCTCAGAGCAACCCAATCCCACAAACTCACTGCCACTGAATCCAGGCCGATTCAGAGCAACCCTGGAGAACAGGGCAGACCTGGCCCAGTGGCTGGACTAGACGTGGGGCTGGACTAGACAGGGCTTTCTGCGCCCAGAAAGAGTGGCAGCCATCCTCGAGGACAGAGTAAGATGGCTCCATCGGATTTCTGAGGTTGTAAATCTTTGCAGAAGCACAAGAGCATCTTTCTTCTGCCAGAGCAGCTGTTTATTTGAATTGCCCACCATTCAGTTAGCAGCTCAATGCTTAACCAGCTTCGCGACCTAATTATCCTGAGATAATTGGGACAGTGGCAGCTAATTCAGCAGATAGGTTTCTTGCCCTTTCACGTGAGCCTCCGTCTCTCTCCTGGATACGCTCTTTTAAAAATGCTAGTTGCCATTGCATCTAATTAGTGCTGCAACAGGATTTTGCACTGTTACCGTTTAAAAAAAATTCAAGCAGTTTCATGTGAATAATTAAGATTTTAATGAGTTAGGTGAAATAGAGATTTGATTCTCAAGCTCCTAGAACTCCCACTACCACCACCCTCCTCACCCCTAGGCCCTGTCCCCTAACCACTGGGAAACTGGTGTCTGCTTTCTCCACCCAAACTCTTCTGGTCTCAGGTACATTGATTCCATTCACAACTTCAGAGGCAGATGGTTGGTTAGTTAATACACTCAGCTGCTAAGAGTGAAGTCCGCCCAGTAATGCCTTGGAAGAAAAGCCTGGTGTTGGTTTGCTTCTGAAAAATCAGCTGTTGGAAACGCTGAGAGGCACAGATCTATTCTGACTGAAGGCAACTGGGAGCAAAATGAGGCTTTGTACTCCCAGAAAGAGGTATGATCTCGGAAACTCACAGCAGTGCCTCTGCCCTGTCCCATAGGGTTGCCTTGAGTTGGCATGGACTCGAGGACTGTGAGCTTGATCTTGGTTTGGGTTATGGCTGTCACCCAGCAGTGGTGATATTAATCCTCTGTGGGTCTCACTCTCGGGTTCATTAGAGAGGGACATCGGTGCCGGGGGGTGGAGAACTCCGCTCAGGAAGCGGGAGCTGCAGGTTTGGACACTTGGCTGGAGGGTGTGTGGGCCGTGCCATTCGGTTTTAAGGTCAAGTGCCCCAGGCACAGCATGTGTCAGCCTCTGGTATTGGTTTGGCCAGCTTCCCTCCCCTCGCAGCCCATCCCAAGCACCGACTTGGCAAGAAAGGCCCGGTTCTGGTACCAGCAAATAGAGAACTTCCAGAGGAAGCCCCGGGAACAAAGTCTTAATTGGTTTCTCATGCGACAGGCTCTTCCCTGGGGCGTCCGTCCTTGATCCGACCATGTCTGGTGACAGAGGAGCAGACTGTGTCCATCACAGGGTCTATCTCTATGCACAACAACGAGATCCCTCCTCTAGAAAAGCACCGCCCTTCCCTTCTCCCACCCCCAACTCATAGCCCCCATCTCCGCCTACCCAGCACCTGCCTCTCTCCCCCCTTCCCTGTGGCCCAGTACAGAGTGCAGCCACCAGACCTCTGGGTGGCTGTCAACATGGGAACTTCAGATGAAGGTAAAGTACCTGTTTATGTCATCTCGTCATCTATTTGTCTATGCCTTCTATCCTTTGTCTTAACAATCCTAGACTTTTCCATCCTTGCTGCACTGGACACCAGAAGTTGCTCTGTGTGCTTCCGTGAGGAGGCAGCTTCACGGGGATATAACTGTTAAACACCAAACTGCATACAGGAGCCCTGAGGGCATAACGGATTATGCATTGGGCTGCAAACCACAAGGGCAACAGTACAAACCCACTAGTTGCTACTGGGGGCAAAGATGAGGCTTTCTACTCCCATGAACACCCTGTGGGTTTCTAAGACGGTACCTCTCCAGAGGAGCTGAAAGCCTCATCTTTCTCCTATAGGGAAGCTGGTGGTTTGGAACTGCTGACCCTATGGTTAGCAGCCCAATCAATATGTATCAAAAAAACTGAAGTCACTGCCATTGAGTCAATACTGACTTGTAGTGATCCTACAGGGCAGGGCAGAACTCCTGCTGTGAGTTTCCACTGTAACATTTACCAGAGTGGAAAATCCCGTCTTACTCCCGAGAGCTGCTGGTGGTTTCTAAGTGCCGCCTTTGTGGATCACAGCACAGTGTGGGGAACCACTCTGCCGTCGGGGTTCCTTTGGCGTATGTACGGATCACTACAGTTTAGATGCCAGACATCTCTGTCACTGCCAAAAGTTTCCTTGTGCCTACTTGTAATCTAAGCAAGTCATTATTTATTTTTAAAAAGTAAGGACTGAATTGCTTAATCAGTTCATTTGCATTCCATAGTGTGGTAGTTACATAACCTAGTGTCAATTTGAGACTATTAAGAGTGAATGGGGTGGACTTTAGTCTGTCAATCGGGTCTCCGCATGATGACCTCTTATGGAGGCCCAAAGGAGAGAAATAGCTCACTGGAGGCCAGATACACTCTTTCCCTGTGAGACATTCCTGATCACAAGCCACATGGAGACATACTGAGAGAGCCAGAGCCCTGGAACTGGAGGAGCCACGTGAAGACCCACACCAGTGCTGGCATGCTTCCACCACTACTGGATCCACAGGATTTTACACCCACCGGCCCGTGATCTTCCTGCACTCAGCATCATTGCATGTGTTGCGTAAGTCTGAAGAGGAATTTACAGACTGGGATTGGACATATGGACTAATATTGGATTTATGGACTTAATCAGGACGGGACTGGGATGTTTCCTTAATATACAATTGCTCTTTCTATAAAGCTCTTTCTTGTACACATCTGCGTGTCTCTGGATTTGTTTCTCGAGTCCACCCGGACTGACACATATCGATTGAAAATTGCTATGTGCTTAGTTACCATAGAAACCATGCCTACTCATGGTGGCCCCAGGGGTGCCCAGTAGAACTGCCTCATGGGATTTTCAAGGCTGTCACTTTGGGGAAACAGATGCCAGGCCTGACTCCAAGGAGCTTCTGGGTGAGTTTGAATGGTCAGACTTCTTGGTTAGTCACCAAGGTATTTAATTTTAAACCCCACTGCCATTGAGTCTGTTCTCACTCACAGTGACCCTCCAGGACCCCACAGAACTACCCTGTAGAGTTATTTTCCAGGGAGACGGATGTTCACATCCTGCTCCACCTCTTTTTAAAAAGAATTTTTAAATCATTTTATTAGGGGCTCTTACAGCTCTTATCACAATCCATGCTTCCACTGTATCAAGCACATTCATACATAGGTTGCCATCATCCTTTTCTAAACATTTTCTCTCTGTTTGAGGCCTTGGTATTAGCTCCTTCTTTATCCCCCACTGCCCCAGCCCTCTCACCCTCGTGAACCCTGACACATCTCTCTGGGAGAGCAGGATCACTAACCTTTCAGTTAGCAGCTGACTGCTTTGAGCATCTGCCAGTAGGACTCCTAGAGCAGTGTCTAGAAAATAGAACGGTATATAATTGGAATCATATAGCATGTGATCTGTCTTCTTTCATTTAGTATAAAGATATTGAGATTTAGCTATGTTGTTGTGAGCCTTGTGTAGTTTTGAGTAATATTCCACTGTATGAATATAACACACATTCTTCTTTTTTAGGTGAAGATTGTATCTATTTTATTTTATACCCATTTTTTGTTTTATTTTTAATAGTTTTATTGATGTAAAATTCACATACACTTTTGTATTCACTGTTTGCTCCCCAAATCCTGGTGCCCCACCCCTTCCTCCCCATTACTGATAAACCATCACATCAGATATTGTCTCTCTGCATCCACCCCTGTGCTTCATGAACTGGAGAACCAAACCGAAACAATCAAAACAGAAAGAAAAAGAGTAGTATAAAGATAAAAATAGAGTCATAAGGAACAGACCGCCACCAATGTTTTTAAAAAGCCAGGGAAAGAATCTCTCATGGAACAAGCAAGAAATCTCTAAGCTTAGACCAAATCCAGGTTGGGTCAAGATGGAAATGAGCCGACCAAGTGTCAAATGCTACCATGTTTGAGCCGCCAAAGTCAAGTTTACAGTAGTCTCTGCCTGACAGGAGAGCATCTATTTGAGGCTCTTGCCTGTGGCTAGAGGGGATCTGCCCGGGGCTTCATCCGACTGGATGCTCTGCAGAGGGACTTGGGGCTCCCCCTGTCTTCCACGGCCTTCTAAACATTGACAGTTCAAGCTCTGATACTTTTCCGTTCATCATCTTTGGATTTTGTTATCACCATCATTGGATCACACAGGCTGATGTGCGTCTTCCATGTGGACTTAGTTGACTCCTCACTTAGATGACTGCTTGTTTGAATACAAGTTTTAAGGCCCAGACACTATGCCAATTGATAGCCAGGCACCCTCTGCTTTCTTCCCCACACTCTGGTGTAACACCCTTATCTTCGGTGGTCTCTTCAAGAAGGCGAATATCAAGCAGGGTGATGTTGTAAGAACTAACTGTTCTTGGGGCTAGAATTAAGTGGGAGCCCAGAATCCATATGCTTGTCCATGAGTGATAAACAACTCTGGTTGACTTTAGCGGTCCTAATATCATTTTAACACACACACACACACACACACTACAAAAACAAACCAACCCCACAAAATCAAAACAAAAAAGAAACACATTGTCAATCATCCTCCTCCTGAGGTATAAAGCATTGATTACATCAATAATGTGTCCAATGGCATAGAATTTAAGGTACTGTTGAGATGAGACGTTCATCTGGGTCTAGTCCAGCTACAAGCTGCATCCAGGAGATGCGGCTTTGTGCAGATCGAATTCTTAAACGACTGTGCTCCATCGACATGGCGAGTGGGGGCTGATGCTGGGGGACATGTCCTGTAACGTTCCTTGCATGGATGGATCCCTGCCTAGCAGATTAAAACCTGTCATATTAACACAAAGGGAGCATTGGAGTACGAAACATGGTGGTTCTGGCTCCCCTTTCATTGGACACCCACAAAGCCAGGGGTCCCATTCAAGGTTCAGGGACCACCATTTCCCAGCCATCTTTTGCTTCCTCTCCCATCAGGGAATTGCAGTCCTAAGTCCAAGGGCTACAGGTCGTTTTGAGATGGGGCTCAGTTCATTCAGTCAGGCTTCTGTGCTGAGTCCTTCTGGGTGGCCAGAAGGGGGCATATCATGTTCCCGTATGTCCAGCCTCTGAGGTCATCATAAAACTTAGACCATGGCATGGTTTTCCGAGGGCTAGGTAGAAGCCTATTCAAAGTGTTTACTCAGGAACATAGAAGTGGGTTTATGCTCGCCCTTAGCTTTCCTGCAATTATTGTTCAGTATCCCTCTGAACTGTAGCTGCTCCCTCCTCTGGTCTCTACTTGATGTTCCAGTGAGCTTGTCCTCTCATTCCTGTGGAGGCCTGGGGATTCGTCGCAGGCTTGTCTCAGTGTGTACAGCACGCACTGGATGGTCTTCTCCCTTTCCCCCCTTCTTGAAGGAGTGACCCCAGCTGACGTGAGGTCTCCCCTTTCGAGGTGGTTCTTAGGAAGCGCATATAAGGGGGCAATGGATGGCTGATGGACAATAGACAGTCTTTCCGACCCTTTGTTTGGGAATTGGCCTCTCAGATTTGTTTAATTGGTGCTCCTCCTGATAGTAGTGGACTCATTCAAAATGTGTCCTTTTGTGGTTGACTAACTTCACTCAGCATAGTGGTGTCCAGGTCCTTCCACGTCATGTGGCGTTTCATGCTTTCATCACTCCTTTTGAGGGGTGCATAGTATTCCACCGTGCGTGTGTATCCCAGTTTCTCTATCCATTCTTCCACTGTTGGGCATCTGGGCTGCTTCCAGTTTCTTGCTTTTGTGAACTGTGCTGCTATGAACATGGAGGAGCATGCCTCCACTCGTGGTGTGTCTCTTTTTCCTTTGGGTGTATGCCTATTCGTGGCATTGCTGGATTGTGCGGTCTCTCCTGGTAATGTGTCCAAAGTACATGAAACAAACTTGCCATCGTCATGCGGGACAAGGGCGGGGCTTCGTTCTTTTGAACTTGGGGTTGCCGTGAGTCAGAGCCAGCTCAGTGCCAACTAACAGCAGACACAGTAATCCAGCTCCCCCCGGCGGCAGTTGCATAATCTGGTGTCAATTTGAGGATTCAGAGTGAAGAAATGGAGTCTGGCCTGTTAATCAGGTCATAGCCAATGAGTCCTCTGTGTGGGCCTGGCCTTCTCCTGAGGATTCTGGGAACTCCTGTATTTCCTCCTTGGAGGTGGGAAACACTCTCTTCTCTGCTCACTCTCTGGGAGACATCCCTGTGGAGAAGACACATGGAGAGAGGCTGATGGAACCAGACCTCCGGAGCCAGAGAAGCCATGTCAAGACCCACGCCAGCGCTAAGATCCTTCCACCAACACTGGATCCACAGACTTTCTACCCACTGGCCTGTGATCTTCCTGCATTTGGCATCATTGCATGTTTTTCGTGAGTCTGAAGAAGACTTTATAGATTAGTATCGGGCAGATGAGCTAATATTGGACTTATGGACTTGATCTGGACTGGGCTGGGATGTTTTCTCAACATTCCATGGCTCTTGTGCATAAGGCTCTTTCTTATCCACACATGAGTGCCTACAAATTTGTTTCTCTGTTCTACGCAGACTAACACCTCCCTCTGCCACTTCTCCCGTTTGCTGGCTTCTCTTCCTGGCCACTACTTCGCCTGCCCTGTCCAGTTGGCTGAGCCTTATCAGTGGCTTTTCTCTTACCCACCTATTTCCTGAGTCATGGTCCTGGGTCATTCAGCCAGGCCAGTCTATGGTTCTTCCTGCTGGTCCTTGAAGCACTTGGGTCTCCCCATCTTTTCTAGCACTCACCCCCTTTTTTTTTCTCTTCCTGGGCATTCTGCCATCAAGGGTGTGGCAGGCCCATCTGGCAAATCCCAGTTGCCTCTGGCAGATGTCTCTATGAGGTTGGTTGGGTTGCTGGAGAAGTAGCCATGGAGATACACCTGGGGAGTCCGAGGCATGGGACTTGGAAACCCCCCTCCACCTTGAGGCCATGGAGGCCGCCCATCTGCTCGAGAGGAAGCACCAGTCCTGTTCCAGGCCAGATCCAAAGACAGACACCTTGTCTCCACTTTCATTTGAGTTAGCGTCTTTTCTGGAAGCAGTAGATATTGGGGGAGGGGGTATCCTCGAGTTAAAGCATTTCTCTACCCCCAGGGACTGTTCAGATGGTGAGATGTAACACCATCCTTTCTGGAGGAGGGGTGCGGAGGTAGTGGTGTCTATCGTTCTCCCATTTATGTCCCTTCCTTTTCCAGCCAAGAGTGGGGGGGGGGAGGGCCCCAGTTGCATACAAGGTGCGGAGCCCTAAGGTGACAAGTTTGGCAGGTGGATCAAAGGCAGGATTTTACTCCACTGACCCGTTTCAAAGGTACCTTTACTGAGAGCACAGCCCTGATGAGCTAGCACCTCTCTTTGAACACACGAGAACCCTAAGCCCATTGCCCTCAAGTCGATTTGGACTCACAGCAACACTGCCTGCAGGACGGAGTAGAGCTGGCCCATGGGGTTTTCTTGGCTCCAATCTTTATGGGCGCAGGTCACCAGGAAGCAGGTCTTTTCTCCCCAGGAGCAGCCGGTAGGTTTCAAGCACCAGCCTTTTGGTCAGCGGCTGGGTGCTTCCCACTGCACTGCCACGGTCTTCTTCAAATAGGGCAGAGGCTGTGTGCACGCAGGTCTGTGTCTGAACCTCTCTGAGGCTGGGAGCGATCGGTTCCCTCTGACCTGGTTGGGGATGAGGGCCTGGGTGTGTTGCTGCTGCTCAGCACGATGGGCGTCAGACTGCAGGGCGCAGCCACATCCATTCTTCTGTGGCAGTCTTTGTTCTCCGTCTGTGAGGTTTTATCGACAAAGAATTCACCCATCCGACAATTAACTTGTGTGATCCTGTTGGAAAGGGCTGTGCAGTCATACCACGATCCATTTTGGAACATGCTTTTCTTTCTTGGACTCCTTGTGGTTAGCTCCCCATCTCCCCGCAACCACCCCTGCCTCGCCCCTAGGAAACTATTAATCCAGTCGCTGTCTCTACAGATTTACCTCGCCTGGATCTCATACGCAGAAAAAGATAGAAAATGAAACGTAAAAGCAACAAGACAATAACAAACCCCAACAGCAACGATGAAATAAAACAGAAAAACCTCAATCCAACGAAAGCAGAAAAAAATATTATGAACTGGAACAAATTCAAGAAGGGCCCAACGGTAGAATAAATGATAAGGTGTTAACTTTTATCATCATCCACTGTACAGTGCACTCTGTTTGATATCCACAGCCCTGGTGTGTTACTTGCAGCCTGATTGGCAGGCTTGACTCCACCCCTTTGCAAGTTGACAGGAGATGATGTCATGCCACACCTGGTCTACGGTCAGAGGGGATTTGCTGGAAGCTGAATCCATGAAGGAACCATGCAAATGAATTTGGGGCCTTCACTGCCGTCCGTAAAGTAAAACCTACTGCCATCAAACCAATCTAACTCACAGTGACCCTAAATGACAGAGTAGAACTTCCGCTCTGGTTTCCTGAAACTATAACTTTTTATGGGAGTAAAGCCTCATATTTCTCCCAGGGATTGCCTGGTGGTTTTTAACTGATAACCCTGCAGTTAGCAGCCCAGTTCATAACCACTACACCCCCAGGGCTTTCATCCATAGCCTTCTGCAAACCATGTGTTCAGAATGTAAGCTTTCATGCCATTGCCTCCTCCGGATTTGGATTTTATTAGCGACAATCCTTGGATCACACAGGGTGCTGTGCTTCTTCCATGTGCACTTGTTTATGCATAGATGGCTTCTTGCTTTAAGACAAGGCGTTAAGACCCCAGGCCCTATTCTTTCTGATAGCCAGGCACCATCTAAAATCAGTCGTTCTGACTTTCAGATCTTCCTTATTGTTTTTGACCCAGGAAGAGCATCAATGCACGTATAGTTCTATGTATTTTTCTGTCATTTCTAAGACTCCAGGCCTTTGTAATGAGACTGAGCACCCATTTAGTCCGCCATGTTTATTTATAATTTAGAACATTTTTAAGTGGATAAATACATGGATGGAGCTGTGCTGTCCTAGAATAAGAGAACTGCCATTGCTGTTGTCATCCTCGTTCACGAAGGAGAGCTATCAGGCCGCTCAACATTGCTGACTCTCTCACTCACGCATCAGTGGGCAGCAAACCCTGGTTCCCTTTCACGTGCATCAACTGCACCAGAGACCGGGGATACAAAGGAGAATGACCTGGGACCTTCTTATGGATACCTTTGTGCTCCCAGTCCCCAATAGGTGTGGTTAAATCCTAACACCTTAAAAATGTGGCGAGATGCTCTGATGGCTCAGTGGGGTGAGTGTTAGGCTGCTGACCAAAAGATCAGAAGTTCTAACACCAGTTGCTCTTTGGGAAAAAGATGATAGTCTGCTTTTTAAAAGATTTACAACCTCAGAAGCACCAGGAACAGTCTGATTCCTTCCTTCAAGGGTCACTAGGGGTCAAACTTGACCCGATGGCAGTGGAGTTTTGTTTAGTTTTGTGTGAAAAACCTGTGGTTATGATCCCATTTGGGAACAGGTTGTCTTTGAGATAGAACAGGGCCGATGAAGTCAGCAAAGCACGGAAACACAGAGGGGAAGATGCATGCCACACGATCTCCAAGGACCTAGGAATAGATGCTGGACGGACCTTCCCGAGAAGAACCAGAAGAGAGAACCTGTCCCATGGCCTTGGACTTCTAGCCTCCTACACGGTGAGAAAACAAATTTCAGGTCACGAGCACCACCCACTTGTAGTGTGTTGCTTACAGTAACACTAGAGACCTGAGACAGATAAAATCCTGAAATTTCAGTAGCGTGATCCGGAGGGAGAGAGCGGCTCAGCATTACACCCCTGCACGGGGCAATGGGGGGAGGTAGGGGGAGCACCTTGAATGTCTCCAATGACACAAAGGAGGCTTCCAGGAGAAGACGATGTCTGAGCTGAGCTTTAAAGCAGGCTTGGGCATAGCTAGGGAAAGATGTGGGCATTTTAGTGGAAAGGAGACCAGCTGCAAAGAGGCCTGACACCGCCTGGAGGCCCTGGTGCCAGGAAGCCCGTGTGGTATCATTGCTAAAACCAAGGATGCTTGTAAGAAGGGGGCCGGAGGAGAATTATTAGTTTGGAGTTTAGCCAAATAATCTATGAGGAAAACAGAGTCGCTGTAGTTTCTCCATGAGCTTGCAGGTCGAGGGAAATCCCGGTGGGGACAGAGAGGTGGGGGTGGAGACGACAGTGGAGGAAGGCCAGGTGGTACGCGATTGCAGCCATTCTGACAAGAGGAACCGGATGCGTGCTTTTCACCCCCTGAAGCAGTGGCATAGGGAACAGATGGGAGGTTTCCAGGAGGTAGGGTCTATAAAACTCCGTGGCCGCTTGGTTAGCAGGGTGGGTGGGCGGAGTGGGTCTAGAATGTTTCTGGCTTCCTGGAAAGGTTGGTTGGGTTAAAGAGGTGTCTCTTCCTGCTATGTGCCACACAGAAGGTAGGACAAGGGTAATCTTTGGATTCCTTTTTTTTCCCCTTCAATTAAAGGATCATTTTATTGGGGGCTCTTATAACTCTTATTGCAATCCACACATCCATGGTATCAGGCATATTTGTACACAGATCGCCATCATTCTTTTCTAGACATTTACTTTCTACTGAGCCCTTGGTGACCGCTCCTCATTTTTCTCTCCCTCCCCACTCCCACCCTCATGGCCCCTGATAGATTATAAATTATTATTATTTCATATTTCACACCGACCGCTGTCCCCCTTTCACCATGGTTTTTGTTGTTCTTCCCCTGGAGAGGGGTGTATGGTTATGTGTCAGTCATTGCAATGGGTTCCCCCCTCCTCCCTTCCTCTCCCTCCCTGCCCCCTACCCTTCTGGTATCGCTATTCCCATTCCTTGTTCCCGAGTGTACTAGTTGCTACAAAAAAAAAAAAAACATTACCCCAAACTCACTGGCCTAAAGCAACAAGAACTTATTACATCACAGCTCTCCGTGGAACAGGAATTTGGGAGACGCTTCACTGGCAGCTCTGTTTCAGGATCTCGCATGAAATTGTAGTCAAGATGTCAGAGGAATGTGGTCACCTGAAGGCTTGGCTGCAGCTTTATTTACAAGTTGGTTCCCTCATACGGCTTTTGGTCAAAGACCTCAGGCTCTGCTCTGTAAAGCGCCACTCAATTCCGAATAAAACACTAAAAAATAAAAAGAACTTGCGGACATATGTGACAAGTGAGCATCCTTCACTATCTGTAGGAGTTCCGTATAGAGATGTCCAGGAGGCTTCTGGCTCTATGGGTTTGAACTTGTGCTGATTGACCTGGACTGCAGATATTGCTTCCTGATAGATGTGAGTCAATGGGAAGTGGAGCAGACTGGAGTATCAATCTTGGCAGTTGAAGCAGTTGTCCATGATGGCAAAGTCTAGGGTGGGGCCATGATGTCGTCCCTAAAGCAGTGGCTCTCCACCCTCCTAATGCCATGACCCTTTACTACAGTTCCTCATGTTGTGGTGACACCCAACCACAAAATTATTTTTGTTGCTACTTCATAACTGTAGTTTTGCTACTATTATGAATCATCATGTAAATATCTATTATGTATGATGTATTCTTATTGTGACAAATTGAACATAAAGAAAGCATAGTGATTCATCACAAACACAATATGTAATTAAATATTGTGAAATATGTATTTCCAATGACAAATCAATGAAATTTTGTCTTGAGGCATGGTGGTGTAGCTTGGATAATAGTCTTCACACCAGGGATTCATCCGTGGGCATATCTGCACGTGGGTGGACCTGTCTGGAGATGGATAGAGGAGCGGTGTCTGGGTTCCTAAGACCATCGGAAATATGCATTTTCCAATGGTCTTAGGCGACACCTGTGAAAGAGTCGTATGGCCCCCAAGGGGGTCGCGACCCAGAGGTTGAGAACCATTGGTCTAGGGTGTGGCCATGATGTTTTACCTAAAATATTAGGTTGTTGAACTTCCCCAGGCTGGAACTTTCCACTACTTGAACAACAAAGTTTGAAAAAATTCTGCTCGGTCTTTATAACTTTGCTATATAGTGAGATCAGAAGTCTGGCTTGCAAAAAGAAATACCTGTGTGGGCCAAGAGTGAGTCACAGGGGCATCAAGTCTCCCCTCGGACTTGTCCCACGGTGGACCCAAGGGACGATGCTCCCGTCTAAGCGCTGCTCTTGCTCAGATAACATCTGCTGCTGGGTCCGTGCGTTAATGCATACATTCGTCATCATTGGCTTTTCCCCACTTCATTTGCATAAAATACCGTAGCCATGGCTCTGAAGACAGTGGGCGATACCAGCAGTCAAGCTAAGAGGAAAACCGAGAACCGTGGGAGTTCACAGAAAGAAGTCACTGACGCTGGAGTCAGGGCCGCCTGTCGGATTTGGAGGTCGGGTACAGCACAGCTGAGACAGCACTGTCAAACGTTTTTGAAAAATAAATGTGATGAAAGCAGCTGCTGTCGCGAAAGGTGGGAAATAATCAGCCACGAAACCAAGAACCCAGATTATGGAAGAGGGAGAAAAGTTCATTTGGATAGATCAGAAACGACCCTATGGCGACAGCATATCTGAGCTATTGATGTGGAAGAAGGCTAGATGCTTCCATGGTGATTTAAAGTCCTGGAAAAAGGAATTGGTCAGTGTAATTTGGGGGTCCCAGAAGCCATGATGGGGTCCTCCCTTATTGCTTATGGGGAAAAATATGCGCCGTTCTCAAACTTTTTGGCATTCGAATTGGGAAGGAATTGAGGTCTAGAGCCGAGGTATCACTGTGGCTGATTTTGCAGGTTTCCTATGGTTCACTGATGAGTTTCTCCTCTTAGTTTCAGATCAGAGGGCCCCGATGCTCTAGTGTATGGCACTGTAATAAAAGGTGAGTTTCTTTTCACTGCACATTCGCCTCTCTTTGGGGCCCACCTGCTCCCAGAAAGCTACTCTCCTGTCGGAAAATGTGAATCTGATTCTGGCTTGGTAACTGGAAAACGGATCGGAGCTTCTCACACCTCCGATGGGTCCGGAAGCCACTGCCTCCTGTGTGTCAGTCAGTTCACTAACTGAAACCTGGGGATTCTCACTCCTAAATTGACAGCCAGAAATCAAACTATCATGGTGCAAGCAGTTTGCGATGGGCTCCTTGCAGAAAGGCTGGCCACTCTACCTGACCCATAAGAAAGGCCGGCCTAAGAAAGGCCTGGCAAACATAGCCTCCTCCCAGGGCGGGCGGACAAAAGAAAGATGGGTGAAGGGAGACATCATTCAGTGAAAGACAGGGGAAAAAATTTATAAATTATCAAGGGTTCATGAGGGAGGGAGGGAAAAAATGAGGAGCTGATACCAAGGGCTCAAGTAGAATGCAAATGTTTTGAAACTCATGATGACCACAAATGGACAAATGTGCTTGACACAATGGGTGGTTGGATGGATTATGGTGAGCTGTACAAGCCCCTAATAAAATGATTTTTTTAAAGGTGTGGCTATCTGCCTCAGGGAGCATTTCCCCTCAGTAACACGCCCGGTCACCATGAATCAGAACCAGCTCAATGACAGTGAGTTTCAGTTTTTGTTTTTAATAAGCATATTGAAAAGAATTATTTGTACATGACAGTGAGAGACAGCTGTGATTCTACTAGAGGGTTGTCCCCCTAGAAGAAAAGGCAATTCTCACAGAGAAGATACGTCAGCCCAGAGAATTACCATCATGCCCTTCAGGTCTCTTAGTTGTGCAGACTGACACAAGCAGCATCTGTCTGTCAAAAGCTTTACAAATGGCATGGAAAAATGAGTACCCCGTGGCCAGCATCTATTAACAAGATGAACATCCTGGGCACACCAACTCACAGCTTCCACTGGCTCCCAGATGTATAATTGGGGTTGAATTTTTCATGAACACAAACACCCTTGTCTTTGTTCACTCTGCGGTGCTTTGTGCTCGACAATTCCCCACACTCCTCTCAGGCAAACTGACACAGGAGAAAAGAGAGTCACATCCTCCCCAGGTGGAGATAATTCTAGAGCCAGGCCCCTCCCCTGGAGCTGGAGATCTCTATGGGTGGAGTATGACTTGACAAGTTCTGCCCACTCCTGGCCACCTTGAGCTGAGAGAAAGACTCTGAGCTTTGTCATCTAGAGCAGAGTCCCTTAGCCAGACCCCCGGGTTTGACAAGTGGAAACAAATATCAGAAGTCCTTCATTTTTAGTCCTATCTGTACACACCATCCTTTTAGCGTCATTTTAAGAAAGTAGACAGCACCTGGGTGCAATTTCCCCCTTAAGCTACCTACTCTTCTTCCTCCCCACCTGGGAGGTCTTCACAGCCTACCTGAAATGGCGTCCAACCACATTGCCTGTCTTTCCCTCACCCGACCCTTCAGCCATATTAAATTGCTCACAGCTTGTTAAATTCGCCTTTCTTTCACACAACCCTGCCAATTTCCCTTGATTTTCTACCTGCCCCCTCCCCAAATAAAAAAAAAAGGCCCTTTAAAATCTGGATCACGTTATGTTAAAATAGATATGTCTCAACCCATAGACTGGCTTCTTACTTAATAGGAGAAATACTGAAGACAGTACTGCTCAAGACAGAACTAAAGCGAGAAAGTAAATGCTGTATTACCGATATTCTTTATCAGCCAATGTGTTGGCGATATCAGCCAATGCAATCAGACAAAGCAACTAGAAGGAGAAGAACTGAGAAGGAAGAGGTTAAACTTTCTTGGCCAATGAGAGGATAACATACCTGAAAACTACCCAGGAATCAAATCTTTAAAATTAGGTTTCATAAAGCAATTAGAAGCTCTAACTTGAGAAGTCACATTTTATATATGGTAACCAAACCAAACCCACAGTGCCATTGAGTCAATTCTGACTCACAGTGATCCCATATAGGGTTTTCAAGGCTGTAAATCCTTATCAGAGCAGATAGCCTGTCTTTTTTCTTTGGACCAACTGGAAGCTTTGAACTTGTGAACTTGTAGCTAGCAGTCCAACAGTGCCACCAGATTTCTACTAGGAATACATTTAGCAAACAAAGTGCAAGACCGTAAAGTCAAAAAGGTAGGACTGGGTTTGGGGCTCTCACTAAATCCTAGGTCCAACCTAAGAACAATCAGTTCTTTCATGGTCCTGCTCGATACTCACCTTCCTGAAATGACCACAGAAGATCAGGGGGCTACGGCAAAGTGTGGTGAAGAAAGTAGAGGGTGTCTGGCTATGAATCAGAAGAGCGTCTGGGATCTTAAAGGCTTGCAATAAATAAGCAGCCATCACACGAGGAGTAAGCCAAGTCCGCATGAAGAAGCATGCCGGAGTGTGTGATCCAAAGGTGACAATTGCAAAATTCGAATATGGAGAAGAGAAAAGTATCAGAGTTAAAATTATGCGCACCCAGTTTATGGAGGACTCTGGGAGACAGTGGGAGCCTAAAGCCCACCTGCAGAGTACCTAGTCAGACTGAGCCGCTGGCAGACCCGCTCTAGCGTAAGGCAAGCGTCTCAACAGCCTTCCTCTCAGGCAGAGACCATTGTAATTTTGATTATGGTGGATCGAACTCCATACTTGGACAGCTGACCACCCTCTAGACGCAACCTGAATTTGTTCTGGGTGCAAGTAACTCATACTGATTTCATGACCAACATTTCTCTTTTTTTTTAATGTTGGTCTTTTCCTTCTTATGCATCATTTGTATTTTTGTCTTTATACTGTTATGATTGTATCCTTTCCACCTTAGTGCGATTTTATTGTTTTCTGTTGGGTCTCCCAGCTGTAAAGCACAGGAGGAGTGGGTGCACAATGAAAATAACTGATATCAGAGGATTTAGGGAATACAGTGGTGGGGGTGTTGATAAGGAGGGAAAGGGTATTTTGGAAGTACATAATAAAGGTGGGAGGGAGCACTAGACTGGATTATGATTACACAACTCATTTTAAAGGCGATGAAACCATGGGGGGAGAATGCTCTAAAACAGTGGTCCTCAACCTTTCTAAAGCTGAGACCTTTCAATACAGTTCCTCATGTTTTGGTGACCCCACTCCCCAACCATAAAATTATTTTCATTGCTACTTCATCACTGTCATTTTGCTACTGTTATGAATCAGGAGACCCCTGTGAAAGGATCGTTTGATCCCCAAAGGGGTTGTGACCCCCAGGTTGAGAACTGCTGATCTAGAGAAAAAGTTTTTATCAAGAAAATGGCTCACACAGTTGGAGATATGGGCAAGTCCCAAGTCCATTGGTCAGATGTTAGACTAGAGGCTTCTCCAGGCTTGTCTAGCTGTGGGAGCTGTCGAACCCAAGATCACCAGGAAGACTACAGGCTCGTAGCAGCAGGGGTGAAGAACCCAAGGTCAACAGATCAGGAATGTGCCTGCTGATGATCCCGAGGCTCGGCAGGCAATATGACAGGCCATTGGCTCATGTCCCAAGAGCAGGAGGCCAAGAAACCAGATACAGGATAAGATCCAGCAAAGAGCAGGGAAGCTTTTCCATAGGCTCTGCTTATATTGGAAGCAGACTAAACTCTTAAGGCAATCTCATCATGGGGAATGACTAGGTCTTAACTGCCAAACAACTGAGAATCATGGCCCAATCAAGTTGACACATAACTGCACCTATCACGCTCTCTGACGTCCAGGGATCCTTCATAATTCCTACGAAGGGCACCCTTTGTTACGTTTCAAAATAGCTACAATATCTCTAAAGCTATATTTTCTTAAATTTCTGTGGAGATTGAAGCTGATTCTTCAGTTCTCCTGACCCAAGAGATGCCTTTTTAAAAGTAAGTAGGTAATTAGAGTCACTGTGAGTGAACCATTAAAACCCAAACCACACAACAACAACAACAGGTATTTGAACAACATTCATAGGATGTGTCTGGGATGCCTTTGTGCTCCCCCATCAGAGGTGCGGATACTGCAAAATCAGGATCGGAGGTGTTTCTCACGAACCATTCCAACCCTTAGCGAAACTCTAGGGGATCGACGTGTTCCTGGATCTCAGCCTGGTCGAGGGTTTATCTCTTGTCCATTGTAATAACAATGACTTGGTCACTGATTGGTGATGCTCCTGTTGGCTGGAAGAACATCCAGATCCATAGCGCTCAGAAGCAAAATCAATCCCATCGACTGCAAGCTGAGAAATGACCCTGAAGGCCCAAGCCATATGCTTGGTAATTGCTACTTTATCAAAGGAAGGCACCTTTAAACAAGCTGTAATAAGAATGGTAAATACTTTGCAGGTAGGAACTCGATCAAGACAAATGGGAAGCAGGCTCCGTTGTGGAAAGAGGGCCAGTTTATTTGCAAACGCACCGGGAGCTGCATGACGCAGCAGAATTGTACACAAACAGGAGAAAAGGCAGCAAGAAGGCTTCTGCTGTCCTGTCTTCTCCAACTCCTTGAGAAGGCGCAGTGGGTACCTTCCTCCACTACCTGTGGGGGGTCCTCCTGCCTTGACCGGAAAGTAAGAATGAAAGCTTTACTTCTACCCCCATGGCTATTCCTGAGGGGTTTGTCTGCCTCAGGTTCTGAGTGTCAAGAGCTCTTACCTGTACCAGTGCACATGCTCCGGCCTAGCCTGGGGTCATGATAGTGGGGGGTGAGGGAGGGTGAAGCATTAACGAACTAGAGGAAAGTTGTATGTTTTATCCATGCTATGCTGCACCCTAGTTGATTCATCCCTTCCTTGTGACCCTTCTGTGAGGGGATGTCCAACTGTCTACAGATGGGCTTTGGGTCTTCACTCCGACTCCCCTCCTTGGCATCAATGATTGTTTGTTTGGGGTCTTCTGATACCTGAAACCTGATCCTGTCGATGATACCTCGTGATCACACAGGCTGGTGTGCTTCCTCCATGTAAGCTTTGTAGCTTCCCTGCCAGATGGCCGCTTGTTTAACTTCAAGCCTTGAAGACCCCAGACACTATATCTTGTAATAATTGGGAACCATTGGTGACAGAGAAACCCTCAAGAACAGTAATGGGAGTAGCAATACCATGAGGGTAGGGGAAGGTGTGGGGATGGTGAAGGGGGAGAAAGGGGATGTACAACAGAAACGTTGAAAGGAGACAGTGAACAGTGTAAAATATGAAAATAACAATAATTTATCCTTTATCAAGGGTCACAGGGATGGGAGGGTGAGGGAGGGAGGGAAAAAGAGGAGCTGATACCAAGGGCCCAAGTAGAAAGAAAATGTTTTGGAAATGATGATGGCAACATATGTACAAATGTGCTTGATACACTGGGTATATGGATTGTTATAAGAGCTCTAAGAGCCATCAATAAAATTATATATATATATATATATATATATATATGAAAGCTTTACTTCTAAGGAACTCTTGACTTCACATGTTGGTAGTGTTGGGGTCTGAGTGAGCCCATGGGCTTGCATGTCCCTACCTTTGCCATGTTGGCTGCCAGGGCAGGTGATGGTGCTCCATCGGGGTTCCAGAAGTGTGAGAAGTTTTCACACGAAGGTGCTGCTTTTATCTGGAGCACCCATTTTCTCTACAAAAGCTTGAGGAACGTGATTTTGTGTGAACAAAACAAGATCTGTTATGAAGGTGAAGGTAATATTAGCATGACGATTTAAGATGACATATGAGATGTCAAAGAAATACTGCAAGTGTGGAGAGTACCTGCAGGATTTGTCTCTACATCTGTCATCGTATCTGTTTATCTCTTTTCTTTCTTTTAAAAATCATTTTATTGGGGGCTTGATGAACTCTTTGCTTGATGTGTTTGTGGACAGCTTCTCTGGAAGAGTTTGGTAAAAGCACCTGTAAAGGGGAGACCCTATGAACAGACTCACTCAGTACCCCCACCTTTCTCCATCTTCAGCTTGACTCCCCCTCTTACAGCTCCTGGAAAGCTAAAAACTATGCTTCCAGATTTCTCTGCAGCTTGGATTCCTAAGTTTTATTTTATTTTGTTTTGTTTTTAGCTCTTGTATTCACTTGGGACTATCTGAAACCAAGGACCAAGATTGTGTACCTGATCCTCCTTTTGTCTGTGACGTCTGCCACAGTATCTGGTGCCCTCCTCTTTTGCTAAGCACCTTGTATCATCTAGAGGAACCCTGGTGGCATAGTGTTTAGGCTTTAGGCTGCTAACTGCAAGATCAGCAGTTTGAAACTTCCCGGCAGCTCCTTGGGAGGAAGACAAGACTTTCTATTTCTATAAAAGAGTTACAGTCTTGGGATCTCACAGAGTCAGGTCTACCCTGTCTGAGAGGGTCATTATGAGTTGGTATTGACTTGGTGGCAGTGAGTTTGCTTGTTCCTAATATGACTTACCCACCTTCACCTCACCCATAACAGGACAATAGAAAGAACCTAGCTCCTGGTGGCACTAAAACCCCTTTATGGCTTGAGCTTCTACCCTTGTCCTTCATGGGAATGTTCTGTTGTAGGATTGAGGATGGAGATGATGAGGGTCCTCAGGAGCCTCGTTGTTGATATGAGGAGAGTGGGTGAATCACAGAGATGCTTAGGAAACACCACCAACTGAGCATCGAGACAAGGGGCGAGGGCCGGGGTGACCCAAAGTTTCTGACTGGTTGATTCTCAAATCAAGTAAAATCAGGAAGGGGCACGTGTTTGGAAACAAATAATAAATTCAACACTTGAAATGTCACAAAAAGGACGCCTGGTAGGCCGTTGATGCCTAGAGGTGGGGAGAGAGATCTGGTCTCAATGGTGGAGGGTGATGAGAGTGGTGAGAGGTTCGGGGTTGCAGGCTGTAGTCTGTGCCATGCCAAGGACCCAGTGGGCTTGGGTGAGCCTTCCAGGCTTCATCACTAAGTTCTCTGTGGGTGCTCACTCTGCATCTTCGTCGATTGCTTGTCTATGTGTGCATGTGTCTTTCTCTTTTAAAGGAATCAACAGTGGTTGCAGGCTTCAGCCACCCTCGACACTGGCGACTTCTTTTTCTTCCAGAAAGCACTCTTTTAAATGCTGGGCCCCCAAAGAGGTATTTAGTCCAGAACCTGAAAAGAGCAATATAGAGAAGTAAAAATGAAAAAAAAATAAAGTTTTTCTGGGCATTACTTTGTTCAGATTTGATATGTCCAATGGGCACGTGATATGCAAGGTCAAGAATTGTTGAAGGAGAGGATTGAGTGTGCCTAGTTTTGGGTGTGTGCTCTCAACAAATCCTTCCAGTAACTCGATCTGCATTTACAATCAGTCTATCAATCATTTAATCAGTCAACCAAGACAGTCTGAACTTCTGGGTCAAGTACTTGACTCTATGGTTTGAGGCTAGCTTGGGCTGCTCCTCTTTCTTCCAAGTCCTGAGCATTCTCCAGGTAAAATTCGCTCTGGCATATTCCGAATTAGACTAAGTGGAAGGTGATGAGGAGACGTCTATTCCTGATCGAATGGACTTGGGACTGTGCTAGCGAGTTGCTCTTTCTATAAGGCTGTTTCGTATTATATTGGATGTAAATATGTTCCGAGAATATTAGTGAGGGTGACAGGCTATGTCTTTGGGGAAATGTATCAACCCCTCCCCATAACAGTCACCAGGACATTCCAAACCATCTCAGAAAGGAGTGCCTGCATCTATGTCTTCACTTCCTAATGCTTCCATGACAAAGATCAGCGTGGTGGCTCAGAAAAACAGAGCAGACGATCTCACGGATCTTGTGAGACAATAAAGTGTCCTAATCAGAGCAGGAATTACTCTGACGCCTTCTGAGGGTTCTGAGGGAGGAGCTGTCTCCTTCCTAACCTCTAGTGGCTGTCTGCATCTTCTATTACCTCGTTCACTGAACTTTATGACATTGGCCATGGAAAGCACTATTTCCACAAACAAGATTACACACACAAGTACAGAGGGTGGGGCTGCAACGTATCTTTCAGGGGAATACAATTCAATCCATAAAGTATGCAAACGTACTCCATACACATTCTTTAGCTGCACACCCCACACAAACACAACAGCAACCACACCACTGCCCCCTGAACTTGTGGAGAAATTCTGAAACCACAACAGCAAACAATGATTTTCCCTCCGGCTTGAAAGTCAGGGTATCCAGTAGAAACCACTTCTGGTTCTCGTAAGATACCCCGGTGGAACCGTGTTGAAGTTCTGATCGGCTGAATAAAATATCCGCAGTTGGAGTCCACCCCATAGGTTAGTGAGAGAAAGGCCAGGTGACCTGCTCCCCCCAAATATTACAGCTTTACAAGCTCGGGTGGTTATTTTATTGTCCATTTTCACTTTTCATTATGGACACGTTCAAATGTATAAAAAGTAGAGACAGTAGTATGACGGACCTGTATTAGCCCCCACTCAGATTCAATGGTTATCAGCGTGAGACCGGCCTTGTTTCATCCCTCTTATTGGGAATCAGGTTTCAGAGTGATCGTCAAGTCCCTACAGGATGAGCTGGGCTGCTAGCTCCGAGGTCAGTAGTTTGAACCCACTAGCCACGCCGCAGGAGAAAAGGAGGCTGTTGATTCCCCGAAAGAGTTCGAGTCTCAGAAACCCACCAGGACCAGTCCGCCCCTATCCTGTCGGGTCACGATGAGTCGGAATCAACTAGATGGTTTGAATTTGGGAGTGGAAATATAAACGCAATAGTGTGATCCTGCCTGAGAATTTTCAATCATGATCCAATGCCATCAAATACAAGTGCTTTCCTACAAAAACAAATACTGCATGCCCTCCTCTGGCCCAGACGGCGTCCCTATTGTTGAGGTGCACTACTGCCCTCTCCCTGGTGAAGCATCGTGTCCTCATTTGCATTCTTCCTCATCTGCCTCCTGTCCGGAGAGGGTTCCTTCTTCCCTGACTTGAGGCTGTTTATTACATTTAAGGGACATTTTGAGCTGCTTTCATAACTCACAAGCTGGAAGGAAAATAATTAGAATAAAATTTAAATTCCAACCCTGACTTCAATATCTCCAGGGTATTCATTATTTTATTTGCTCTGTGAACTTTAACCATCCGATCCTTTACTTAAAAGGTGCCCTTGGGGGTGTATATTCACCAATCGCCCAACAAGTCATTCCAAAGGCTGAAATACAAAACCAACACCATTTAGAACAGCTTGTTAGCAAAAGCCTCCTGCTAGCAGGCTGGGAAGCCAGCTGAACACTCTACCCAGGGTCTCATTCACTCAATTGAAACCTTTATTGGGCACCAGAGATGGGTGCACCTGGCACCATCCGTGGCTGTGGAACAAGTGATTGTGAGGCAAGTGTTTCCAGGGACGTTATGCCAAGGCAAGACCTTTCCCCGAATGATAGGACTGACAGGAAGGAGAACTCTAGACGCTAACAGAAGAACTCATGTTCTAGGGCAGCAGTTCTCAACCTGTGGGTCGTGACCCCTTTGGGGGTTGAATGAGCCTTTCACAGGGGTCACCTAAGACCATCAGATCATCAGACCATCTATTTCTGATGGTCTTAGGAACCAAGACGCCTCTCCTCTATCCTCCAGACAGGTCTGCCCACGTACAGAGATGCTGATCTGGTGAGAAAGAAGCTATCTCAACCTTCACACTCATGTTGGCTTTTTACGCATACTGTCGCAAAATGTAGCAATGTAGCTTACTGCTGTTATATTAAGACTCTTCCCCATGCTACACCATGCTTCAAGACATTTCATTTCTTTGTCATTAGAAATAAATATTTCACAATATATAATTACATATTGTTTTGTGTTGAATCACGATGCTTTGGTTATGTTCCATTTGTAACAATGAAAATACATCCTGCCTATCAGATATTTTGCATGATGATTCATCACAGTAGCAAAATGACAGTGATGAAGTAGCCATGAAAATAATTTTATGGTTGGGGGTCACCACCACATGAGGAACTGTATTAAAGGGTCGAGACATGAGGAAGGCTGAGAACCACTGCTCTAGGGGTTCCCTCAAGCTGTGGTAGGCCAGGCAGACTTCCTGGGGGAGGTGCCTTAGGAGTTATCCTGGACGGATGACACTAGTCCTGGCGAAAGAGAGGAGTGGGCTACAACAAAGGCAAGGTGAACGTGGGATAATGAACAGATGTATCTGGTAGAAATAAAAGCAACACGGGGCGGTGGCGGTGCACCAGGAGCCTGGGAAGACCAGGAGTTCAAGAGGACATTGTTGGTTCAATGCTGGAACCCAATGCACCTCATCCCCAGCCCCAGTCATCTGTCCGTGAAGGCTTGTGTGTTGCTCTGCAATGACTAGATGTCAGCAGAGCTTCCAGATTAAGACGGACTGGGGAGAAGGCCTGATGAGCTACTTCTGAAAACCATTCCCCCCGCACCTCCTCACCAAATCCAAAAAAAAACCTATGGATCACAATGGTCTGATGTGCAACTGATGGTGTGGATGGTGCCCTGTTGGTTCCTTGTGCACAGGTCGCCAGGAGTCGGTGTCAGCTCAGCAGTAGCTTGCAGCAGTGGCAAGCAACAACAACCGTAGCCGAAACAGCAGGCGAGGGTTGATGGAGGGCAAAGCTGTCTGGCAGGAGGTCTGTTCTGGAGGCCAGATGCCAAACAGAGGCTGGCACGAGGTCTAGAGTCAGAGCCTGCAGAATTTAGCAACGGAAGACACAGAACTCTCCCAGCGAGTTGTTCTGCCGCCTGCCTCTGCCTTTGTCCGGCTCCGTGACTTTATTCTCCAGTGCCCTACCCGACATGCCCCTTGATATACTGGCTGCAAGGCCTAGCTGGCTGGTGCTTCCCTGACTCCTGGATTAACCTTGACTCCTTTGCCTCCTAGACTTGGACACCCCTCCCCTCTCTGTGTTTGCCCTTCGCAGCAATCTGAACTACTGTCAGCTGCGGGCACCCTTACATCTACCTCAGCCCCCCACTCTTCCCCCTCCCCAATATATATTTTTCCCCAATACATAAAAGAGTTGGGGGCTGAGGTATTTTAAATATTTATCCATTGTGGAAAACAGACAAATAGAAGACCCAGAGTCAAAATCAACTCTACTCCTTTCAATTGGAAAAACATTTTCTATTATGTTTTTGATGCATCTAAACTTTTGAGTACATTTTAAGCATCTGGCAGTGCATTAAAAAAACAACTTTGGAAACATATGGTACATTTTAACAGTCTGTATTATTTTTCTTAAATTTGAAAGTCTATCATGAATGCTTTTCCATATCTCTATATTGTTTAAAGATATAACTGCGTGTTTTTTCATTACATGTATATACAATTTTTTCCCCTTCTTTGTCAGTGGTATACTAGGTGAGGGTGAACATTTCAGATCATCAGTTTTATATTCAACAGTTTAAGCGACTCATCTAGCCCCCTTCAGTTTATGCTACCCCCACCTCCGATGGCTGATTTCCCCCCACCCCTTTCATGTATTACTATTGTCCCCTTCACCCAAGTTCGTACCTGTCAGCCCTCTAACCTATTACTGCATCTTCCCTCCTCCATGTCTCCCCACCCCTGCCCCAACTTGGTAACTTCTAACATCGGGGTTTTTGGGTATTAAAGGCTTTATTTCCCCCCCTCCCCTTTTTAGCTGTAGTGCCATGTGATATTTGTCCTTTTGTGGTTAATTAATTTCACTCACCACAGTTTTGTTCTCCAGGTGAATCCACGCCATTAGATCCCTCCTATTTTCAGTGGGGTTTTCTTAAGCCACATATCATTCCATTGTGTGTCGGTAACAAAGTTTCTGGATCCATCTTCCACGGATGGGCATTTAGGTGGTGTCCCTCTTCTTGCTGTTGTCAGCAGTGTTGTGGTGAGCATGGGAGTACGGACGTCTGTTCACGGTGCGGCTCTACCTTCTTTAGGATGTGTACCCCGCAGAGGCAGGGCTGGCTTCTATGGAGTTTCTACCCCCAGCTGTGTGAGGTGGCGTCACATCGCTGTCCACAGTGCTTGTGCATGTTTACGCTGCCACCAGCAAGGTACGAAGGGGTCCCATCTCCTTGCACCCTCTCCAGCGTGCATGATTTTCTTTCTCTTTCTCCAGTCTGGTTCTCATGGTCAGTGTAAGGTGGTATCTCATCGTGACTTTGATGGACACCTCCCGGATGGCTAGTGAGGGTGAGCATTGCTTCAAAGATGTACGAGCCATGTGGAGGTCATATTTGGTGGACTGTCAGCTCATGTCCTCTGCCCATTTTTAATGGGATTATTTCTCTTTCTGGTTGTGGTGTTGCACTCTTCTCTCCATTTTAGAGATCTGTCCCTTGATGTTTGTCATTGCCAACATTCCCCCCACTCAGTGGGTTCTCTTTGGACTTGGTGAAGTCTTTGATGCACATGAGTGTCTTGTTTTAAGTAGGTCCCAGTCATCTATCTCGACTTCTCTTGTGTGTACGTTCTCTTCATTGTATTGGGCAGTCTCTCTGTGCACAGCTCTAGGGTCTTTAAGCCTGTCCCTATTTCCCCACCCATGGTCTTCATCACTTTGAGACTTACATTTAGGTTTAAAATCCCTTTTGAGTTCATTTTTGCATAGGGGGAGGGTAATGGCTCCTGTTTCGTTCTTCTGCAGATGGAAATCTATTTTTCCAGCACCATCTGTTAAAGAAACTCTCTCTTCTCCATTCAAGGGTTTATTTGTTTGTTGGTTTGCCCTTTGTCATGACCCTCACTTCTTAAAAAAACCCAGGCTGTGTGATTAAAATTTTAAAATGCAACTTCAAATCTACTTAAAGGGATATTTTAATAAGATAGTGACATTTAGCTTAAATAAGAAAATACAATTGCAGAATGCTCTGAGCTCAAACAACCCGAGGCACCTTTGGCAGCTAGTCGTGTGGTTCTGGGTGTCTGTGCTGCCCCAGACTAAGGTTGTTGTTTAACATAAGAAAGAAAATGCCTACCTGAGGAAAATTCCAAAGTAACAAGGAGGATTTTTTTTTTGAGGAAAATTCCAAGTTAACAAGGAGGATTTTTTTCCTCTTTCTTTTTAAATTAGCTCAGTTGGTAAAATAGGAGTTCCTGAACCAGATAATACCTTAGATTCCTTGAAGCTTAAACATTTGTATCTGTGAACTTGGTTTTGCTAAATCATTTAACTTGAATACATTTCCCATAGTTCTTTCAGAAACTAATTGGGTATTGTGTAACCTCCCCTCCCCCATTGCCCACCAATGAAATGTTTTGTGACTTCAATGAATGCACTCAGGCTATATCTATTTCTTCCAACCGCCTTCCTCTTTGTTTTCAATTTTCCTATTCCAATCACCAGTAATTATCAATGCATCTTGATTGCACGTATCATCAACTTCAGGCTGGGGAAGTTGGTAGAATTCTTCAATTTCTTCATCTTTGGTGGGTAAATTTGAAGAGTAGGCGTATTAACTGGTCTTCTTGTAAGCCTGTGAGTGTTATTCCTATCACTGACGACATAGCGTTTCAGGATAGATCTTGAAATATCCTTGTAGAGCTTCAAAAGGCCACTACTACTTCATTTCAACTCACTGATGCGTGAGACTCCAATGTTTATGCATTTGATATACTTTTTGACAGATTTCAATGTCTTAGGTCCATTCTTATGTTCCACATTCCACTTATTAATAGATGTTTACAGCTGTTTCTTCTCATGTTGAGTCATCCCCCATGAGCACATGGAGGTCCTTGAAGCTTAGCTCCATCCACAGCATGAAGGTTGACTCAACTTTAGGGGCAGTTCCTCCCCAATTGTATTTTGAGGGCTTCCAATCTGAGAGACTCGTCTTCTGGCACCATATTAGACAGTCCTTAACTGCTATTCATCAGGGTTTCGGTGATAAACTTTTCAACAAAGGGCTGCCTGTTCCTTCTTCTTTCCCTGTACTGAAGGAAGAAGTCCAAGCTACACTGAATTCATTAGTGTAAAACAAGCTTCCAGGAATTGGTGGAATAATGGTTGGAATGTGTTTTTTAAATTTTATGCGGCGTGGGAAGTACTCACTAGTCTACTGCCAAGACATTTAGAAGACAGCTACCTGACCAACCAACTAGGAGAGACCCATATCGATGCCGATGCAGAAAGAGGTTGGTAGTGTTCCATCCTTTTCTGAGTTCAAGAATAGTTTGAATAGGATTGGTGTCAACTTTTCTCTGAATGCTTGGTAGAATTATTCAGTGAAACTAGCTGGACGTGGTCTTTTGCTGCTGATGTTGTTGGGAATTTTATGATGTGACAATTCCTTCTGCTATGAGTCTTCAAATGTTTATTTCAATCATTGTTTAGTCAAATAGATAGTTTGCATCCAATGACTATTTTTCTCTCAGTGTCTCCCCCTTCCTTTATCATTTTGGGCTAACCTCTGTCTTCCCCTTCATCCAAACCAACACGCATCTACCCCCTAGCCAGGAACTTACCCTCTCTTCCCTTTCGATCCTGGTAACCACCAAAGAGTGGTTCTTTTAGTTTGAAAATCTTTTCTTGACTTTATACTCAAGTTGTCTCATGCAATATTTGTCCTTTTTTGATTGATTAATTTCACTCAGCACAATATCCTTCAGGTTCATGTATGTTATGAGGCAAAAACATTCATTGTCATTCTTTAGCATTGCATAGTATTCCATTACGCGTATGTACCATAATTTATCCATTCTTCCATTGTGGGCACTTGGGACGTTTCCATCCTTTTGCCATAGTGAAGGGTGCTGTGATGAACATGGTGGGCATATATTTATTCATGTTATGGCTCTTATTTATCTAGGGTACATACCAAATATCAAGGAAATGAAACAAAATACATATGAATTATTGAATAGAAAACTTACCTTCTAGGTAAACCTTCATCCAATTCCCAATAAAAAGTTAAAACAACAACAGGACTTGAATTGACTTTTATGAAATGTGGCATACATGAATTAAAATAAACCTAATCTACAAACAATTTAAAAGGAATTCTCCATGATAAGATTCTAGAAATTTTCCATTTGTTCCTAGAAATTTGTCTATTTTTCCCAGGTCTTCAAACTCGTTGGGTAAAGTCCTTCATAGTGTTCTATTACTCTCCTGTTCTTTCGGTTTGTTCCATTGTAAGGTCAGTCATTTTGTTTCTTACAAGTGCTTGTTGATTTAGTCAATGGTTTGTTGATTTTATTAATCCTTTCAAGGAAACTACTTCCAGTCTTGTTGATTCCTGCTATTTTTCTGTTTCATTTGTTTATGCTCTGAACTTTGTGATTTCCTTTCTTTATTAACTATTAGGGGATTTGGGCCACTCTTTTTCTATTTTGAGAGTTGTAGTGTGAAGGTGTTGATTTTGGCTCTTCCTTTTGGATGTATCTGTGTTTGTTGCTATTAATTGACCCCTGAGCACTGTTTTTGCTCTGCCCCAAAGGTTTTGGTGTGTTGTGTTTTCATTCTTGTTCGATGATCAGAATCTTTTTATTCCATTTTATATTTCCTCTAGTAACTCACAATTTTTTTAAAGAGTTTTATTCACTGTCCATGCATTTTATATTTTTCCTTGTTTTAACTATTATCAACATCCAGTTTAAGAGCATTGTAATCCAAAAATATGCTATATTACAGTGATTTTTAAAATGTCATTTTATTGGGGGCTCATACAGCTCTTATCACAATCCATCCATCCATGTGTCAAGCACATTTGTATATATGTTGCCATCATCATTAATGCTTGCTTTGTGCCCTAACATATGGTCTAGATATCGTATTTTATAAAGAGACCCATAGGCCTAGAATACCTAAGCTCTCTGGGACTAAATGCCTTTTTCGGAGGCATGTGCATTGCTTTACTGTACTATGATGTAGAACGACAGTGGTTGGTTAAGGAACTAGAAAGACTACCCTGATGGAGGCCAATTTGGAAGTGACTGGTGGAGGTCTGGAAACTAGTTGGAGTTCCAAGACAAAATCCAGAATCTCTCAGTTCTCTAGGACTTAGCTAAGGGTTGGGGGAAGACAACACCATAGTTCACATGCAATGCTTTTCTTCGGTCCTTGTCCAAATTTTCTTCCTTATTCAATGTCCAACTTTCATGTGCATATGGGACAACTGGTAATACTATGGCTTGGGTCCAGGGTACCTTAGACCTCAGAGTAACATCCTTGCTTCTCAGCATTCTAGAGAGTCTTGTTCAGCATGTTTACCTAAGGCAATGCGTTGCTTGATCTCTTGACTGCTGCGTCAATGAACATTGTTGTGGGTCCAAGTAAGATGAAATCCTCGACAACTTCAGTCTTTTCTGCATTGTTACCTATTGGCCCAGTTGTGATGCTCTTGGTGTTCTTTACGCTGAGTTGTAATCCATATTGAAGTCTGCAATCCTTGGTCTTCAGCAAGTGTCTCAAGTCCTCCTCATTTTCAGCAAGCAAGGTTGTGTCATCTACATATCAAAGGTTGTTAACAAGCCTACCTCCAATCCTGATGCCATGCTCTTCTTCATATAATCCAGCTTCTCTAAAGATTTGTTCAACATACAGATCGAACATGTATGGTGAGAGGATACAACTCTGACACACACCTTTCCTGATTTTAAACTAGCTGCATTCCCTGATCCATTTACAAGCTCCTCATGGACACAACAAAATGTTCTGGAATTCCCATTCTTCTCAAGGCTATCCATATTTGTTATGGTCTATACAGTCAAATGCCTTGGTGTCATCAATGAAACACAAGAAAACACCTTTCTGGTATTCTTTACATTCAGCCAAGATCCAACTGACATTGGCAGGGATATTTCTTGTTCTACAACCTCTTCTGGTCAAACTAAACCTTTGGCATCTCCCTGTCAATGTGCTGCTGCAACCATTTTGGGATGATCTTAAATAAAATTTTACTTGTGTCCAATACCCACGATATCCTTCTATAGTTTGGGCATTCTGTTGGCCCCCCTCTTTGGAGTGGGTACACGTGTGGATCTCTTCCAGTTAATTGGCCAAGTACCTGTCTTCCAAATTTCCTGGCATAGCCTAGTGGGTACGTCCAGTGCTTCATTACCTTGTTGAAACATTTCAATCGATTCCGGGAGCTTTGCTTTTGGCTAATGCATTCAGTGCCACTTGAACTTCTTCCTTCGGCACCACTGGTTCTTGCTCACATGCTGCCTCTTGAAACGATTGGATGTCCGCTGGCTCTTTTTGGTCCAGTGATGCCATTCTTTTCATATATTCAATATTTTGTCCAATGAATCTTTCAATATTGCAACCCCAGACTTGAATTTTTTTTCTTGCGTTTTTTCAGTTAAAGATATGCTGAAAATGTTCTTCCCTTTCTCACTCCATGTCTGCACATCTCATTATAATGTTTTACTTTGTCTTTTTGAGCCGTTCAGTTCTTTGACTCCATCACTTCTTCCCTTTGCCTTAGGTACTCTACAATTAAGAGCAAGTTTCAGAGTCTCTTTGGACATCCCTTGGATTTTCTCTTCCTTTCCCGTTTTTTAATGAGCTTTTCCTTCTTCATGAATGATGTTCTTGATATCATTGCATCAGGTCTCTGTCATTACTGTTTAATGCATCAGATCTAGTCTTGAAATGCTCTTAAAATTCAGGTGGGATAGACTCAAGGTCATCTTGTGGCTCTCATGGACTTGTTTTAATTTTCTTCAGCTTCAACCTGAACTTACATACGAGCAATTGAAGGTCTGTTTCACAGTCAGCCCCTGGCCTCATTTTAGCTGGTGATATGAGCATCTCCATCTTCTCTTCCCACAGATGTAGTCAATTTGATTGCTGTGTATTCCATCTAGAGAAGTCCATGTAAAAGATATTTTTCTATGAACAAGTCATTCTTCTTGAAAAATTCTATCATGCTATTTCCCACTTCATGTCTATCACCAAGACTATATTTTCCAACTTTTGTTCCTTCCTTTTTGTTTCCAACTTCTGCCTTCCAATCACCAATGCTTATCAATGCATCTTGATCGCACATTTGATCAATTTCCAACTGAAAACATTGGTAGAATTCTTCAATTTCTTCATCACTAGCTTTTGCGGCTGGTGTATCAATCTGAGCAATAGTTACATTGATTAGGTTTCCTTGAAGGCGGGTAGATAAAATTCTATACCAGATAGCACTGTATTTCAGGATACATCTTGAAACATCCTTTCTGACAATGAATAGACCCTACCCTCTTGATTACATCATCCCTGGCATCATAAATCATATCATTTTCTGACTCAAAACGGCCAGTTCCAGCCCATTTCGGTTCACTTATGCCTAGATTATTGGTCTTTATGTGTGCCACTTCATCTTTGATGACCTCCGATTTTCCTTGATTCATACTAGGAATCTGGTACATTCTAAATTCCAATTTTTAATTGACGTCTGCAGCTGTTTCTTGTAATTTTGAGTCATGCCTCATCAAGTCCTATCAGTTTCATTATGGTCAACTCTACTTTGAGGGGCAGCTCTTCCTCGGTCACATTTTGAGTGCCTTCTGACCTGAGGGGCTTGTCTTCCATCACTCTCTCTGACGGTTTTCTGCTTATTTTCATTAGGTTTTCAGTAACTGACAATATTTCCATGATATCCATAGGGTTTTCAACGGCTAATTCTTCTGAAGTGGACAGCCCATTCCTTCTTAGTCTGGAAGCTCCACTAAATTTGTTCACTTTGGTATTTAAAATACCACATTTGTAACACTTACAAAACCTAGTCAATAAAAATGTGTTGGATCACAACATTGTCTGACTCAATAGCTTTGGACACCTCGTCAGGAGGGATCCATTAGTAAAGGATTTCATCACGTTTGGTGAAACAGAGTGCAACAAGGTCATGGTGACCTTGGTACGATGGATTGGCACAGCATGGACTCAATATGCTGGAAATGATCAGGATGATGCTTGACTGGGAAAAATTCCATTCAGGTGTGCATAAGGTTACCATGATTCAACTTGAAGAACACAAGGAGTATAAGCATGTGAATGTGTGTGTGTGCGTGCATGCGCACACACACACACACACACACACACACAACATTGCAAAGAAAATTGCATGTCTGAGTCCTAGTGGTAAAGTGTGATGCCATTATACTAGATAGGGTAAGTCAAAAAGTATTGCTTCTAGTGTTCCATTTCACACCTATTTGACCTTGCCTCTGGGATCAGTAGATGACTGCAGAAAAGTTCTCTTAATAATACACTTGTCATACTTACCTGGCAAGGGAGATACCATGATCATGAAGGCGGTTTTCCCAGGGCGAGGCTGATCCACTGCACTCCGGATGTGCTGACCCCTGCAATTTCCCCAAATGTGGGAAACTCGACTGCATAATTTGTGGTAGTGGGGGACTATGTTCGCGCTCTCCCCTGAAGAAAAAAAACCAAAAACACTTGTCTTGGTCTCATTAGAGAGCCTTCCAAAAATAAAACAGAAAAGAAAAGGTCCAATCAAAACAGTGGCCTCCAAGGGAATCCAATGGGCCAATTATATTCAAGGGACAGAGGTCAGCTCAGAAAGTTATGGTGACTGTTTTTGTGGAATTCCAAAGGGGGTCATCTTAATAGATTTTCTCAAAGGACACAGAAGGATCACAGGGGCTTATTAGGAAGTATTGTAAAGTGGAAAGCTACATTGGTGAGTGTGGCAGTTACATCATCTCCTGTCAACTTGAGCAAAGGGATGGAGTCTAGCCTGTCAATCAGGTCACAGCTTGATGACCTCATTTGTAGGTGTGACAGAGATAAATAGCTCATCAGAGGCCAGACCCACTATTTCTGCTTTCTCATTCCTGTTGTTAAGACACTCAGAGAGCTGGAGGAGATACATGGAGATCCACACTAGCATTGAGATGCTTCCACTGCCACTGGATCACAAGACCTTCTCCCCACTGGCCTGTGATCTTCCTGCATTCGGCATCATTGCATGTGATGCATAAGTCTAAAGAGGAATTTATGGACTAGTATCAGACATATGGACTAATGTCAGACTTATGGACTTGATCTGGACTGGGCTGGGAAGTTTTCTCAATACATGTGGGGGGAGGTCAGATGCTTAGACACCCTCCCTGAAGGCAGTTGCTGCCAGACTGCTGTCTCACCACACCACAGGGGTGGGCCTGCTCCCTGCTGTTGGAGACAATGGTTTACTTCTCCCTGAAGCTTGCAACCATTAGCTTGGTTCCTGTAGGGGGGGTTTATACCCTACTGATAATAGTTCCTATGGAGTTCCAGAGAAAAGGTCAAAGTTAAGCTGCCATCCTGACTCTAGAATCCGCCCATCTTGTCACATGTATACCCCCAACCCTTCCTCTTCCTATTGTGTGTATGTCCCTAGACCACCCCCTCTCATTGCTGTATAACCTGTAGTGCAGCCCCTTCCTGTGACGTATGTTTTACCTGTAGTCAGTGGGTTTGCACGCCCCCAAAGGTACATAGGCCTGGGTTAGCAAGAGAGCTCTCGCTCGCCGGTCTCTCTTTCCCCTCTCCTCTCCCTCTCCCCTGTTTCCCTTTCCCCTTGTCCTCCTTCCCTTCCCCCTCTCTCCATGTGGGTTACCAGGCGGGGCTGAGGTGAGCATGCTACCATGTAATGTGTCTGACTCCTTATTGCAATGTCTCTTCTATCTCTCACTGTCTCAGTGACCTTAATAGAGTATTTATATATCTCCACCGTACAATTGTGCTTACTGAACTCATGATTAGTGGTGGGGACCAGCCCCCCAACTCATACCACAAATACACAATTGCTCTTTTGTGTAAAGCTCTTTCTTATATACATATAAGTGTCTGTGAATTTGTTTCTCTAGTCCACCTGGACTCACGCAGTGAGAATAAGGCTGGGAAACTTGCCCCCAGGACTCTCTCTCTCTCTCTCTCTCACACACACACACACACACAAACACACACACACACATCATGACAATGCTCCCATTCATTCTTTGAAATTAAAAGACTGTCCTATGAAAATTTCACTCAAAAATAATACCCCATCCACCCTATAGCCCAGATCTTGTCCCTTCAGACACCTTTTTGTTCCCCCCAACTCAAAGAACATTCTAAAAGAACACGATCTGTGTCCCTCAAGGTACCCGAACTAGAATTTTGCCATGGTGTGAATTAAAGAGAGCAGACTTCTTTGAGGGAAGTTTAGAGAAATGGAAACACCACCTTCAAAATGCATAGATTTAATGGAGGGATATGCTTAACTTCAATAATAACTTCACATTTTTGCTGGATAAATGTTTCTTTAATTTTCTAGCAATACATTTTTACTTACCCTTGAATTTGGACACAGATCAGAGACCAGACACTTGATTTTCAAAATCTTATTTGAATACCCTATTTTTCAGATTAAAACCAAACAGAACCAAAAACACAAGACCCCCACTTGTTTAGGGTCAGATATTGGATACAGCTCTGGGTCTCCTAACTTGTACCCAACCCACTCCACATATGCCCACCCCCCTCCCCCTGAGCCCTGGTGTGTACACTGTCCCCGGTTGATAGGATCATTGTGATTCCTTTCTAATCCCAAGGCACTGAAAGACACAAAATTGCATAGGAATAAAAAAGCCCCAGCTGATAACAGAGCCAGAATAGTGATAAATGCTAACGCTCACAGGAGAAAAATGTTTCTTGTTTTTCCTCTATGGAAAATCAGCTATCGCAGGCCATGGCATGAATGCGCCCTTTCTTCCAGACCTCCAGGCTCCTGCATGATGAATGAAGGCTGTCGGAGGGCAGAAAACAGGGCCTCTGACTTCTCCAGGCCAGAATCAGTGCTCAGATCACCCCACCTGCTATTGGCCCTGGACATGGAAGACAGTCAAGTAAATCAAGGATAAGTGGCAGACTTCTCTTCAGGGGCTCAGGTGCAGAAGTGAGACTGCAGGTGGAAACTCCTTGGGTTATCACCACACATGCTGCCATCTTATGACCTTGGAAAGCAACTGCTGAAACAGCCACGGCTCAAGACAGGAAGAAAACACTCTAAGGGGCTCTGTGTAGAGTCCTGGGTTCAGGTTCAAGAAAGCCTGATTCCTGCACTGAGACCACCCCTTCCCTTGCAGACTGATTTTGTCCCTTGCTTTCCTATCACATCGGAAGGAGAGTGACTTACTGGCCCCCAGGGACTCTTCACCGAAAAGCCAGAAATCCCCAGAGCCTTTCGGAAAGAAGTGAAGGTTTCCCAAATCAGAGGCCACCAGCCCTCTCGTGCTTTAAAATCTGCCAGAAACCATTCCTCCAGGGCCCATAAGTGATTCCTGGGAGGCTCCCGAGGGGAGCACGTGCCACAGGAAAATACATTTGGGTTTCCATGCACGGTGTATTTCCTTCTTGGAGCCCCATAACCCACCTTAGGGTCCCAACGTTCTGAGAAATCCTTTTCTTAAAGACCCAAACTTGTTTCATCGCACCAGGCTAATCTGAGCGTAGAGTACAACTTGTTTCCTGGAACGCTTGGCGATTGATTGGATTCTCCGGTCAGCATAGGGCTGCCCGCATTCATTGACCGGCGATCCCACCTTGTCTCCAAAGCAAGCAGTGGCTGCTCAGACCTGTTAGATTCCGAAAGGACAGCCCTTCAGCAAAGATGGCTGATGGAAGTCAGGTCGCACGGTGCCCATAAATGGCAACAGTTTCCTTGGGCCCATGGGCAAACACTGGCCGAGCCACCTAGAGAGTATCCTGTTCTTATCTGAGGATAGCTCAAGGGGTCCCCTCTCTGCCTAATTCTCCACCCCACGCACGCTCTGGGGCCTCTGAACAAGGCTCTCAGAAGACCCCAAGTTCATTTCCAAAGCTCCCTGCCTTCTGCTCTGCAGTCTTCAGATGGACGCTGTTTATATGACACAGTTTCCCTTCTGATGGTTGGGCACCTTCGGACCTCAACATGACACGTTTTTTAAAATGATGTCTCCCCACTGTAGGGAAAGCAAAGCCCTCTTGCTGAAAAGCACCGTCCCCCGGTGTTTTGAAATGCCCATCTCTGTGTGATCAAGAGACCCAGAGAGCGGCATTCTGAATTCCAAGTGCCAGGCCGACTTGTGAGCAGAGCGGGGCGATGAATTCAATGTGCCCTGGGATATCAACTTCGGTGCTGAACCAGGAACCTGTAATTATACCAGCTGGGCAAGGGTATTTGAAGTGACGATTTTTATGCTCATTATGCATCTATTGGATGACTATTCACAAATCATGCCTGTCCAACAATTAGCTTAATTAGCAGATTATGTAAGTTAGTGATTTTTTTTTCTTGTTTCCTTCCAGGCCCCAAGCCAAGTGCGCAGACACGGATCTTGGCTTGGTCAGGAGGTATCTGTCCTGTCTGTCTTCCTCCTCCTGTTTTTAGGATGTGGTCCTCAGGCTGGCCTTTGTTGAGACAGAAGGGCCGCCAAGTTCTTGTCTCAGCTCATGTCCCAGCAGGCTCTTGGCTAAGCTCATTTCATCTCTGTGAGGCTCAGCTTGCTTAAAGAACCCCTTCCTCTTCAATGCAGTGGATTTGTTGGGGGCGGGACTAGGAATAGGAGGAAGCCAAACTTCCTAGCCTGGGAAATCGGAGTCCAGCTAATCTGGTCCCTTCTGGTGCATAGACCATGGACGAGCCCGCACCATGATCTCCTCCACTGCACAGCCCAGAGCCTGCCCACCCCTCAAGGCTTTGTGTCTTCTCCATTGGTTCCGCTGGTTTCCTCCAGCTCTTCTCCTGGGGCCCTCACTGCTTAGGGCTCCATTCCTTTGATTAAAGAAGCAAAGATTCGTGTATTCGATTTGAAGACATGAGACACAATGACATAGACTGAAATGCGACATCTTCCACCAAACCCCTCCCACTTTCCCAATTCCTTCCCAGGTCATCCCTGGGAACAGTGGAGGGCGCTCTGAAGGCTAGTCGGTGCTTGTGTCTTTCGTGGAATCCGGTGCCCCTTGGAAGCATTGCCGACAGGTCAGCTTCCTCTTTCAGTAGCTGGTGCACAGCTTGAGGAGCCTCCGGTCCTCACACCGGACAGTGTTGGGTTGCAAAGAGTGCGTACTTCCTGGAATTAAAGCAAAGGTGTTTGTGAATACATTTCCTTCTTTTTTCCCTCCCTGTCTTCTCCTCCCTTCCCCCTCACCTTTCTCTGTCTGCCCATCCTCCTTCTTAATAAAAACTAGAGACGTTTTCAACCTGTTTCTATAATGTCGTTCTCTCATGTGTCACTTTGAAGAGACACCCCCGCCCCCAACCAGACAAATTTGGAACAAGTTAAGCTTCCAAAAGAAGACTGACTGTAATGTAGTATAAGAGCTTAATTAATCAAAGCCAGTGGGTCCATGGCATCTTCTGAAGGAGAGAGGAGGTGGGAAGAGGGGAGGAGGAAGTAGTTCACTCGTTACCACTGGAGGTAACTAGTATGTGTCAACCTGGTATGGTGAACACTGATAAAGCCAGGAAAGACTGTTACCCCACTTGTTTTATATAAGAACTAGAGCTCCACTTTCCCGACACGATTGCTGAAGACAAAGTGGGTACATAGGCAAATGTGGTGAAGAAAGCAGATGGTGCCCGACTATCAAAAGATATAGCATCTGGGGTCTTAAAGGCTTGAAGATAAACAAGCGGCCATCTAGCTCAGAAGCAACAAAGCCCACATGGAAGAAGCACACCAGCCTGTGTGATCATGAGGTGTCAGTGGGATCAGGTATCAGGTATCTAAGACCCAGAACAAAATCATAACAATGTGAATGGGTAGGAGGGGGGAAACGGTGTGAAGACCCAAAGCCCATCTGTAGACATTTAGACAAACCCTCACAGAAGGGTCACAATGAAGAGATGAGTCAGTCAGGGTGCAGTATAGCACCGATGAAACATACAACTTTCCTCCAGTTCTTCAATGCTTCCTCCCCCTGCACTATCATGACCCCAATTCTACCTTACCAATCGAATTAGACCACTGCACACTGCTACAGATCAGAGCCGTCAACACAGGGAATCCAGGACAGATAAACCCCCCAGGACCAATAATGAGAATAGAGATACCAGGAGGGGAAGGGGAAGATGGGGGAGCAAGGGGGAATTGATCACAAGGCTCAATCTATAACCCCCTCCCAGGGGGACGAACAACAGAAAAGTGGGTGAAGGGAGACAGCAGACAATGGAAGATATGAAAATAATAATTTATAAATTATCAAGGATTCATGAGGGAGAAAGGGTGGAGGAGGGAGAGAAAAATGAGGAGCTGCCATCAAGGGCTCAAGCAGAAAGAACATGCTTTGAAGATGATGATGGCAACATACGTACAAATGTGCTTGACATGATGGATGTATGAATTGTGATGGGAACTGTAAGAGCTCCCAATAAAGGTATTTAGTAATAATAATGAACTAGAGCTCATCCCAGGTTGATGATAGGAAGCACATCCTTACAGAAAAACACCAGCCAGTAAATAAAGAACTGATAACGACAGTATTCTGTTGCACCCCGCGCACAATAAACAACTTGGTTGACGATTATCCTTGGATCTAAAGCCATTCTGCGAAGGGCCTGTTGGAGGTCACGGACTCACACAATCTCAAATGACCAAGCCCAGAGATTACTTACTGGTCAGAAAAGACAGAAATGTACTTTTACAATAAGGAGATCTGGTCACAAATGTATCTAAATGACGAAATCCCTTACTGGAGGCAACCTGACACGTTTCTATGCAAGATAAAGGACACAACATTTCTCACTAATCCCACAGGGGCTTAAATGGGATCTAATCCGGGTATGGATCATTGGTGTCTAGGGGAAGTCTAGAGAGAGAACAAGTCAAGTCAAGCACAAGGAAGCAATCAGACACATCCAGAAGGGACACGTGTTCCAAGTCAACTGGGTCAGTCTCCCCAAAAGTCAGTGCTCAGGAAAGTAATCTCCATCCTGCTTTGGTCAGTAAAAGCTGTGAGGAGCCATCTGAGGTGCAACTATTGGTCTCTCCCCATCAGGAGCAAAGAAATATGGAGACAATAAACTACTCAAGAATGCACTTAACCCCAAAGAGTCTCAGTCTCCATGACCCAGAGACCAGGAGAACTAGTGTCCTGCCCACTCGGACAGGGATCACGATAGAAGATCCTGAGTAAATTGGGAGAAAAATGTGGAACAAAACTAAAAAATCACAAGAAAGACCAGACTTACTGGTCAGATAGAGACAGATGGGACCCTATGAGGGTGGACATGGGTAGTTAAATAAATGTATGTCAACTTGACGTATGACAGCGTAGGGGTGGTATCCAATCAGGGCCCAGCCTGAGAGTGCCTCTTTGTGGGATTGGCCTTCTTTCTCATAAGGAGGATCTGGGAAATGGAATCTTCCCCTCTCTCTGCCTTTCCCTTTTCCTGCTGGCTGGCGACCCTGAGAGCTTCTGGGGCTCTGCCATGCTTCTATCGAGCTTGGATCTTGGTGACTTTGCTCCCATCGATCTGTGATCTTCCTGCATTCTGCAACACTGTATGTGGCTGCGTGAGTCTGAAGAGGGCCTTGTGGATTAGTATCAGACTTGTAGACTTGAGTTGGACTGGACTGGGACGTTTTCTTACTATATAACTACTTCTTGATATAAAGCTCTTTCTTATACCCATGTGAGTGTAACTGGATTTGTTTCTCTAGTCAACCCGGCCTCACCCAGGCCCTTTTCATCCTTCAAGCCTGAAACAAACTCTCTCCCATCGCTCAACTTTCAACAAAGCAATAGACAGGTCTGTACCACGAACAACAGCAGTAGAAAGAGCCGCTCTTGAGAGCAATCGATCACTTGAGATCAAAAGGGCAGCATTTGCCCAAGGATGTGGTTTAAAAGACAGAGAGGGACCGGGAAGAAAGAAGCACAGAAACGGGAAACGGAGGAAGTGGGGATTGCGATCAAAGACACAATGGAATGTGCTTGAATTGTTGGGTGGAAAACCTCTTTTCTCAGAAGCACAGAAACGGGAAACGGAGGAAGTGGGGATTGCGATCAAAGACACAATGGAATGTGCTTGAATTGTTGGGTGGAAAACCTCTTTTCTCTAAACCTTCACCCAAATGACATTAAAAAGCAAAAAGAAACAAACAAAAGTTCTCATACTACAGGGTAAATGAAATGATTGTTCTAAATTAAAATAGACTGACGAGATATAACTATATAATGCCTGAAATTTGATAGGAACCTATTTTTAAGGAGGAAAAACTATAAAAGACGTTGGAGGGACAATTGGGGAAATGTAGAGTTGGGTCCAATGTTGACTAGGAGTAAGGATTAATGTTACTTGTTTCAGGAGTTGTACGGAAGGGCGTCGTGTTAGGCAGTAAAACACCCTTACTCTTAAACAATGCATGCAGAAATAATTAGGACTAAAGTGTCATGATGCCTCGCATTTGATTTCAGAAAACAGTATGATATATGCACACATATGCAGACAGAAGCAGAAAGACATAAAGGAAAGGCAGTCAACGTTGACAGCTATTAAATCTGTGTGATGCCTATGAGTTTTCATAGAATTATTCTTTCCACTTAGCTGTATATTTGGAAATTGTTACAATGAAAAGCATGGAAATATAGTAGGGAAAATCAAGCTCCTAGCCCACATTTTCAGTAGAAACATTGTTTCAAAGGAATCATATCACTACAGCCATGGAGGGAAGGAACACACACCCCCACCCCCGCACCGCTAGCTGGTGTAGAAGAAAGGTCTATTAATCATTAGTAAAATTATCAGTGAATGGGTGATGGGGATGTTGAGCTTCAAATAGAGCAGTGGTTCTCAACCTGTGAGTCCCAACCCCTTTGGTGGCTGAACAATTCATAACAGTAGCAAAATTACAGTTATGAAGTATCAACAAAAATAATTTTATGGCTGGAGGCTCACCACAACATGAGGAACTGTATGAAAGGGTGGCGGCATTGGGAAGGTTGAGGACCACTGACATAAGAGTCACAGGAACATCACCTAGACCAGGGGTCCTCCAACTTTTTAAACAGGGGGCCAGTTCACTGTCCCTCAGACCCGTTGGAGGGTCGGACTATAGTTTTTTTAAAAACAAACAAAAAACTATGAACAAATTCCTATGCACACCGCATATATCTTATTTTGAAGTAAAAAAGCAAATGGGGCAAAAACACCTGGTGGGTCGGATAAATGTCCTCGGTGGGCCGCATGTGGCCCGCGGGCCATAGTTTGAGGACGCCTGACCTAGATGGTTTCTGGTTGGGATTTCAGACTATCCCCACCTTAAGCCAACACTTAGGGAGGTTAGGGAGGACTCCGTGTGGTGTCATGGTGACCTTGCCTGTATCCATGCCAGCAAAGCTTGGACTCCAGCTAATCTGAATCCTGGCAGAACAGCTTGTGATCCTGCTGGGACACAAGAGGGTGGGAGGCTTGTGAGGAGCCGTCACGAGGCCATCTCCCACTGGCTCCTGCCCCCATCTTTGCTGTGCCGCTGACGCGAGAGCGTCTCATGACCTCCTAACTCATTTCTGCCCATTCTTGACATCCCTACTTCAGCCCTACCTCATTTTCATGTTGCAAAAAAAAAAAAAAGCAAAAATAACCTTTTTAAAAAAAATCATTTTATTGGGGGCTCGTACAACTCTGACCACAATCCATACATCCATCTATTGTACCAAGTACCTCTGTTGTCATCATCATTTTCATAACATTTTCTTTCTACTTCATCCCTCGGTATAAAAATGACTCTTCGTGGTTCTATACAACTTGCTTTTTATCCTTCTGTGGTTTTGAGAATAGTATGATATGCAAATAATTTCTTTAAAAATGAACCAAAATCCTATTATTAGCTATCCTAGTATTAGATCTATCTTCTCAAATTTCTTCTTATAAGTAATGCTAATGAACAACTTTGTAAACAAGGGCTCCACGTTGGGGGCCAAAAAAACTGTGGGTATTTTAAAGACTGTCAATTTGTGGCCAAATTTCTTCCCAGAAAGCTCTTCTCTGACTACATTCCAACCAAGAGTTGTTCAAATGGCTTCCCCACATCCTGTCTATAGTACATAACATCATTCAAAAACAGTTTACCATTTAATAATTGTGAAATTCATTACTCTTTGAATATATTTCCTTTGTTGTTTAATGAGTTAGATTTCTTTCTATTTGCTTATTAACCATTGGAGACTCACGTGTGAATTGCCTATTCAAGCTCTTTGCTCACGTTTCACTTGGAATGTTAACTCTTTCTTATTGATTTTCAAAAGCCTCCGTCCAATGTTAATTTGAAGTTTAAATCCCCAATGATGCAGCTGTCAGAAAAGCTGATGGCTGCAGTTCTCTGCTGATCTAATTGTTTTAATCAGTCCCACTAATGATTCAGAGGCTAATGGAGGTGTTGAACTGATTGATGGGCCTTTAAAAAGTGATATAATTAGAGGCTTCCTCTCCCAATCAAAAGAGCCCACTATATTTATCAATGCAACATCCTACCCCTTTCCTATTTTGAAAAATACTTTAAATACATCCCATTGGCAGGGTGGTGAGGGGGACATGAGACTCATGCATGTCTGGTCCTTATATAACTTGCCAATTAATTGGGGGAGGGGGGGACACAACGGGTTACAGTTCCTCCCTCAGTTTTATATTTTGTCTTTAAAGCGGAAGCGTCGAATCTCCGGTCCATTTCTTCCTCAGCTGCCTCCAGAACCCAGGGTGAGGGCGTCACTTAGCAACCAGGGCTCTGCTTACAGAATGAGAAGCATCAGTCCCAGCCAAGAGAGAAAACCACCAGTTAGAATAAGAAGTTTCATCGGAACGCAAAAGCTGCCCAAGGAACAAACCCAACAGGATGCAGGGGGCCAAGTCTGTCCTCCCAGGGGAGCACAGGCACAGGTGAAGCCGCAGACACAGGTGGGCTGGCGGCCCGGCTTCAGGTGCAACCTTAAAGAACCTTAACCTCCCACCCTGCGGGATGAGAAGCCAAGTACTGGGACCTGGGGGGCCCAGGGGATGCGCAGTGGTGGTTAGTGGTGGTGCTGAGTTGCAGATCAGCCCCCGTCGAACAGAAGGGAATGTTCGCCCAGGTCTGCGCGCCGTCGTAGAATCTGAGCTGTTCTTGTTACGCTTGTTTAACTCACAACGACTGTGAGAGACGCTGTCGGACTGCTGGTCCTTGACGTTTTCGAGACAGAAACCTCCAGAGTTCCCAGGGGACCCCGCAGTGGTTGACTGAGCAGCACTTAGCCTGGTGTGTCCCGAGGGGGCCACCATGAGCTGAGACAGGTGGTCCAATCGCTCAGCTCCCTGGGGCCACGACTGGGGGCCACAGCCCTCAAGGCTTCGCCCACGAATGTTAGCATGAAGAATGCGGCTCCCCAGATTCAGTTTTAACCTCTGAATCGGCACGGGCTCTGTAAAAGCCCTCTAGACTCCTGCAGCTCATTCTCCTGGACCCTCCCCAGGGCCCTACGTTCTCTGCAAGCGACGTTCTCAGGCCAGTGGAAAGATCCTGAGCATGGCAGGAGTGAGGTCCCCAGTGTCCTTCCTTGTGGTTTGGCTCACTCCCTTGATCCCCTGCAAGTGGTCACTGGTCCCAAGTGGTTGGGAAGGTGCCAACTGAGCACCTGAGCTGAGCTGGCACCCATGAGAGAGCCATCTTGGCCCAGCCTCAGGCTCACAAACAAGAAACAGAAGGGCTTGTTACTGACTCACTGAGCACTAGGGGCTAGATGTTACGCAGCAACACCTGACAGGTACACTGTCCATCTCTCCCCACCCACTCAGCAGTTCTCAACCTGTTGAGTCATGACCCCTTTGGGGGGTCAAACGACCCTTTCACAGGGGTTGCCTGATTCATAACAATAGCAAAATGACAGTAATGAAGTAGCAACGAAAATAATCTTATGGCATGGGTGGTCACAACAACATGAGTGACTGTATTAAAGGGTTGCGGCATGAAGAAGGTTGAGAGCCCCTGCGCTAGATGGTCCATTTCCTGTGTCCACTGAGGCTGGGGTTGATGAGCTTTTCCTTCCATTTGGTGAGATTTCGTCAATTCCTCTCTTTGTTAAAGTAGGTTGGGATTGATTTCTTCTGTTTGTTGCTTGTGACTGGTCAAGCTTGTCTGACAAACCAACCTCCTAGTGGTGCCGGAGATGTTCTCTCTGTGGCCTTTCTAGCCCAGTTTATAACTCCCACCAGGGGATGAGGTGTGACTATTCAAATAAGATCCTTGTGGACCACCAAACGATTGGAAGGACGGCTTGCTGATCATGCAAATAAGGTGCATGGCATCTGAGATCAAGTAGAATCCTAACAGAGAAGGGTCATTGGTTTTGTCATGAGCCATCCCAGGGGCAGAAAAGCGGACCTCCCAATTGCTCAGAAAAGCCAGGAGCATAGTGCACCCTTTGGACCTGGGATTCCTGTGTTGAGAACCAACTAGACCCAGGAGACAGCGATGTCGAGAGACTCGTAACACTGGGGAGAACGCAGGGCAGCAAGAAGCAGCAACAGAGAAATAGGGGCCGCAGAGCCAGGAGCCTGTACAGGGGATGGATGTGACGGGCTTTCCAGCCTGCGGGGCAAAGAGGTTACAGTGGGCTGGCTGAACCACAGGGGTGAGAGGAGTGTCCTCTGTCAGGAGACTGAGGCACGAAGGGGGTTCCTCTGGGCAGACCCACGGGAGTTAAAGAGATTTGTAACGCTTGTCTGAGCAGGGCCCTGGGAGAGATCTGCCTGTCGTCATAGGGGAACAGAGGAGCGGATCTATTCAGAGTGTCTCTTGATCCTGAATTGTAACATGTGACTTCTCCCAGAGATACTGTGATGGAGAGTATGCTCAGTGGTTTCTGTGTGGCCATGACCACCAATGATGAAGCCTTAAACCTTGCCTGCCCCATCACCTGCCTCTCAGCTTATTCCCTCCACGCTGGCCTTCTCCCCTGTGGCTGAGAAGTAGAGCGTGCTGGGGAGGGGGCGCTGGGGTCAGAATGGGTGGCCAGGTTGGAGAGAGGAAGTACGTCTGCCTCAGAAGACTCAGCAGTGGGCTGTTTCTTTCTCCGTCTCTTGGTGAAGTTAGAGGGGGGTCAGAGGCAGCTGCCAGGCCACCAGCTCCCTCTCTACAGAGCCTCTTGGGGCTTCTTCCTCTGCTAAGTGGAAATTGGCTGAGGCCAAACTGCAGGGGACGCAAGGAGCTGAGCCCTTTCCCACCACGGTCATGCCCTTAACCACTTCCCAGTGGCACCTGCCGACTCCGTGATCAAGGGCCCTGGATGATCTGCTTTGTATCCTTGTGGCCAAGCTCAGAGGCAGGAACAAGCCAAGGATTGCCAAGGGTGTTGGTTATCTGAATGCAGCCATGAGAATCTTGGTCCAGAATAAGCCCGTGATTGAAATCACATGTTAGCTAACCCTGTGTTTCCATTGATCCCCAGATTGGATACAACTCCTGGGTGACCGAGTGTCTGGGTCGACAGGCAGGTAAGTGATCGGCGACTAGCTGCTGCAAGGTTGGCAGTTTGAATGCGTCCAGAGGCACCTCAGTAGACAGGTCCAGCGATTCCCTTCCCCAAATCCACAGCCTTGAAAACCTCGCCGTGCACATAGACTGTGCACACTGCACACACGAGCCTCTGGGGAGCAGAACTGAGTTGGCAGCAACTGGGCTCGTATGGATTCTTTTCCTGGTCTTTCTTACCTTGCCCAGGGATGGAGTTGAGTCTGGGGCCAGCCAAAGACAGGCCAAATGTAATTAGGAACTATCTAGATCAGGGGTCCTCAAACCACGGCCCGCGGGCCATAATGCGGCCCGCTGAGGACATTTATCCAGCCCGCTGTGTTTTCGCCCATTTTGTTTTTTTACTTCAAAATGAGATATGTGCAGTGTGCATAGGAATTTTTTCATAGTCCTTTTTAAAACTATAGTCCAGCCCTCCAACAGGTCTGAGGGACAGTGAACTGGCCCCCTGTTTTAAAAGTTTGAGGACCCCTGATCTAGATCCAATATCCAACCCTAAACAATTACTAAGCCCTTCTTGCTACAGCTCGTGGGACCATGTCAGCCTGTGCCCACAGGTTCCAGTTGGGTAGCCCTATGTCAGCCTGTGCCTATAGGTTCTGTTTGGGTAACCGTATATCATCCTGTGCCTACAGGTTCCGGTTGGGTAGCCCTAGCCTGTGCTTACAGGTTCTGATTAAGTAGCCCTATATCAGCCTGTGCCCACAGGTTCCAGTTGGGTAGCCCTATATCAGCCTGTGTCTATAGGTTCTAGTTGGGTAGCCCTGTATCATCCTGTGCCTACAGGTTCCGAATGGGAAGCCCTGAAGAGAGGACCAGAGCGGGGAAGCAATAGTCCCAGCTTGACACAGATGGTAAAAAGCAGAGTGAGAATTAGAAACCAGATCTTCAGAGCGTCAGTCCTCTGTCCCAGGGGAGAGCAGGCAAGAGAGCCTCCAAGCTGGATTTTCCGGTCATGCCTATTTGCACAGGCCACTGATGAGGAGAGCAACACCACCATTGTGCCAAGCTCCACAGCTGAAAAGGCAGCTAGTCTATGCCCAGGGTGATTCTTAAAATAAGAGGGCTGCTGGCCTCTGTGGGCTGCAGCCAACCATCTCGGCCCACTTGGTTCCCGAATTAGAATTTCCTTCTCTTTACCTGTGGTGATCATTGGAGTCAGAGCACCTGGTGAGCCATATCCGATTGCAACCTGGTAGCCCGGGCTCGCTTAGGTAGGGGAAGGGAGAGGGTGGGTGGCAAGTGATGGGGCAGGCAGGACATTGGGAAGTGGATGGCCTGAGTTCAAATCCTGCCTCTGCCAGTTGCCGCCTCTATGGCCTTCTTCCCATAGGTCAAGTGGGAGTCATTAAAATGCCCACCAAAGAAAGGTGATGTGAGACCAACACAGTGTGCAGAGCAGCGTGTTCCTTGGAATATGACCTTCCCGGCCCTTGGTGGATGACTCTGCCCAAAATAATTGGGCCACAATCTGCCCTTTGCCTGATCTATTTCACAGACCTTACCACGGATTGTCTCAGAGGCCTGGTGGTGTAGTGATTACATGACGGGCTATGATCCACGTGGTCAGCAGCTCCCAGGGAGGAAGACTGGGCTTTCTAGTCCCATAATCAGTTACAGTCTCAGAAACCCATAGAGAGATCACTGTGAGTGGCATCAACTCAATGGCAGTGTTTGTTGTGTTTTTTCTGGGGGGGGGGGAACTATGGATTGAACAATGTAGTATGCAAATAAGGTATATTAGACTCTCAAAGGCATTGGGTGATTACTGTGTAATTAATGTGACTGACCTACCTAGGCTTGGTCAGTTAATAGTCTTGTCATGGATTGAATTGTGCTAACCCAAAATATGCGTGAACCAGGCTGGGCCAGGATTCTCAGTGGTTTGGCAGGGATGTAATGATACCAGCATCCTCTGCAACAGTGGTTCTCAACCTTGCTAATGCCACAACCATTCCATACAGCTCCTCATGTGGTGGTGAGTCCCCAGCCATAAAACTGTATTCATTGCTACTTCCTAACTGCAATTTTGCCACTGTTATGAATCAGGCGGCCTCTGTGAAAGGGTCGTGACCCACTGGTTGAGAACCGCTGCTCTACGATGTGGTCTTATATGAGCAGCAGTCCCTTGTACAGGGATGAGGGTGGGACACCACGCCCTGTCACAGCCCTGCTCCAATGGAAGAGGAGCTTCTTTAGGGGAGTGCTCTGCCCCAACCTCTGTCTTACAAGATGGCAAAGGAAAGCCGTGTGGGCAGTAAGAGAGGGGCCAAAGTGCCACCTAAACAAAGAGCTAGTAAAAGGTGCACACGCCCTGTGGACCCAGGGATCTTGTGCTGAGAACCACCTAAACTCAAGGGAGGATCTAGAAGGGGACCCCGGGCCCACAGATATTGACAGGCCAAGTACCTTCTCCTGGAGCTGACCATCAGGAAACCTTTCCCAAGAGCTGGGCGCCCTGAATTCAGGCTTCTAGCCTCTCCAACAGTGAGGCAACAATTTTCTATTAAATAAAAATCATCTACTTTTGGTATTTCTCTTATAGCAACACTGATCACTAAAGCAATGAGGTTTATAAAAAGGTCGGTCTCACTGAGTCTCAGGGGAGCCTCACTACCATCAAGGAGAAGAGCCTGTATGGCAATGGATTTGGGGGTGAGTGTGTCAGGCCACTAACCCGCCCAAGGGGAGGGTATTGTTCATGTCTCCACAGGAAAGGGAGAGCGAGAGTAGACCCCATTCCGCAGTGCCAATCCTTGGGGGCAACATTCTGGCTCAGAGCAGCTCGTTCCCAGAGATGACTCTGGGGGACCGGCCTCAGCCTGAGACATGACCCCTCTCCCTACATGACAATGCTGCAGAGGACAGGCCTGAAGCTACAGCTTGGGGAGAACAACCGGTCTGACCAGCACACATGGGGGCCAAACATAAGGGGGGCACAACAGACCAGAACACAACAGAGCGAGGCCACCTCTTTCCTGAATATCCTGATTGTAGACTTCTGACTTGGTGGGCAGCACTTGGACTCGGTGAGCAGCATCTGAACTGGTTGGGGATTACTCACAAGGGGGCCAAACTGAATGGTGTAACTGGGGTGGGAGGGGTAGGAGGTGCGGGATATAAAAAGACTTTTCCCCAGCTTTGTCTCCCCCAAAGATATGCCTAACCAAGAGCCTGTTTGCCAGCACATAGTGGGAGGTCAGATGCTTAGAGCTGTTCTCTCTGAAGATGTTCAGCCATCAGTCTACTGTCTGGTCCACTGTAGGTGGGGCTCACACCCTACTGATAAAGACAGTAATTGTTTTCCATGGAGAGCCAGAGAAGTGGTCAAACCTGCTCAGTGACATCCAAAGTTAGGCTGCCATCCTGAATCTAGGATCCACCCATCTTGTCACATGTGTACCCCTAATCCCTCCCCTTCCTATTACATGTATATCCCTAGATTGTCCCCCTCTCATTACCATATTACCTATAGTACAACCCCTTCCTGTGATGTATGTCTTTACCTATAATCAGGGGGCTTGCACACCCCCAAAAGATATATAAGCCTTGGTTAATAATAAATCAATTTCTCTCTCTCTCTCTCTCTCTCTCTCTCTCTCTCTCTCTCTCTCTCTCTCTCACTCTCTCTCTCGCTCTCTCCCCTGCAATTCCCACCTTCCACATCCTCACATGGACCACCAAGTGGGGCTGAGGTGAGAATGCTACAATGAAATGTGTATGACTCCTTTATTATTTCATTCTCTCTTCTATCTCTTTTGTTCTCTATGAGTTTACCATAATCTTTACTAATTATAACTGTACAATTGTCCCTGCCAGACCTGTGATGATTTGTTAGGAGCTGGCCCCCCTGACAAGACGGGAGAGCTTGGCACTAGACTATGCCCATAGTATTGGGGACCTTTAGGATACTCACCTTTTGGGGACGAAGGCTGAAGACAAAAAGGGTACGTGTGTTGTTGGGTAAGCGGGATCCAGGATATGCAGCTCTGGGAGAAAGGGGAACTGGACTGATGGTTGACAACGTGTCCTTCTCTCTACTTAGATAATCAACCTAAGAGCAGTGGACTATCTCTCTGCTATCTATCTATCTATCTGGTTTTCTTTCTTTCTTTCTTTCTTTCTTTCTTTCTTTCTTTCTTTCTTTCTTTCTTTCTTTCTTTCTAGACTGCACTGATGGCTTACAACATGTCCTTCTCTCTACTTAGCAGTGAGATAGTCATCTGTTCTATGTCAGGATCCCTGCTATCCAGGCTGACTACAGAAGCAAATTATCGACACATATGTGTATAAGAGAGAGCTTTGTATCCAAGAGTAATTGTATATTAAGAAAATATCTCAGCCCAGTCCAGATTAAGTTCACAGTCTGATATTAACCCATATATCTGATACCAATGTATAAATTCATCTTCAGGTTCACACAACACATGCAATGATGCTGAAGGCAGGAAGATCACAGGCCGATGGGTGGAAAGTCTTGTGGATCCAGTGGCAGTGGAAGCATCTCAGTGCTGGCATGGGTCTCCACGTGACTCCTCCAACTCCCAGGGCTCTGGCTGCCATCAGCGTAGCTCCATGTGTCTTGTCTACAGGAAGACAAAGCAGAGTGAGTGTGGGTCTGACCTCCAGTGAGCTATTTCTTTATGTTGCACCTCCAAATTAGGTCATCAAGTTGCGACCCAATTGACGGGTTAGACTCCACCCCTTCATGAATTGACAGGAGATTATGTGACAGCCACAGGATCCCTGTTAGTCTTGTGACTGTGTGTGTGTGTGTGTGTGTGTGTGTTGGCTTATCTATACAAGATAGGCAGGTTGGGCAATCTTATGGAGACAGCAATTGGTCCAATCTTTGCTGGGCATCATGAGAGGGGTGGTGGTGAAGGGGGAGCCAACAATGACAGGGACAGGGGAACAGTAAGTGTTCTAAAATTGATGGCAAGGAGGGTGTAGCTTTTCTGGTCATGTTTGATCAATCGAGATATATCTGAGGAATTACTGAGAGGGGCACAATTGATAAACATAACAGTGGAGCAGGAGGAAGAAAAGAAAGAGGAAAAAAGAAAAAATATATATGTATGTGTATATATATGTAAATATATACATATAGGTGTACTTGTGTGTGTGTGTGTGTGTATGCAACAAGGAAGCAGATGGACTTTGGGCCTCTTCTTAAATCTGACCTCAGTGCAGGAACAGTTTGTTCTACTAATATGGCATTGTATGATACCTCCCTGACACAATTGCTGAAGACAAAATGGGTGCATAAGCAAATGTGGTGAAGAAAGTTGATGTTCCCAACTATTAAAAGATACAATGTCCGGCGTCTTAAAGGCTTATAGTTAAACAAGTAGCCATCTAGCAGGGAAGCAACAAAACCCACAAAGATCAGCCTATGTGATCATGAGGTGTCGACAAGAGAGAAATCAGAAGTTCAAAAGCATGCAAGCAAACTGATGTGAAGAGCATGGGTGAAATGGAGACCTAAAGCCCACCAGTAAGATAATTGGACAGTCCATCGCAGGAGGGCCCCACGGAAGGGTGATAAATCCATAACACTGATGAACCACATAACTCTCCTTTGTTCTACAATATGTCCTCTCCTTACTGCTATGGTTTTTATTTGTTTTACCTCACTCATCATGTTAGATTTGTGTATGTTCATTCATATATTTAAGATGATTTGGTGCATGAAAGCCAAAGTAGACAACCCTTCAGAAAGAGTAACAGGAGTAATGGTTCCCTGAGGGTACAGGAAGAGATGGGGGAGGGAAGGGAGGAATAGGGAGCTGATAGCACTGATGAATTTATAACCCCACTCTATGGGATCCAACAACAGAATTGTATGTGAATGGATATATTGGATTGTGTAAGACATGACAAAAAAACTATCATATGGAAAAATAAATACATAGTGGTTCCTGGGGGGTAGAGTGGAGGAGGGAGGAGATAAAGGGGAGCTGATATCAAGGAGTTCAAGGAGAAAGAAAATGTTTTGAAACTGATTAAAGAGTATCCCCCCCACACCCCCACACCCCACACACACACACAAAGAAAAAAAATAGGTTGACCTGCTTACCTCTGGTACTTGGGAATGTGATCTGATTCGGAAAACAGGTCTTTGCATCTGTGAATTAAATGGAGACTCTCACGATGACGGCAGTCTGGTTTGGGCGTGGACCATTACTATGTACAATAAGAATGCAGCTAGTCCTAATCTAAGCATCCCCAGAAAAAGACTTTCAGATGAAGAATTGAGTGCTTGGAGTTTATGGAGAGACAATTCCAGGAAGCATCATTCTAAGTGAGAAAGGGCAGGGAAGCTAATAATGTGTAGGCTACCCCTTTGATCCACTGGGTGGAGGATGCCTCATAATCCCCCATCCTCACAAAGAGATGAGCCATTGGGGTCTTTATTCATCCATTCTCTTGGGAGAAGGGCAGGGTGTGCAAGGGTACTGGCAAGCTTGCAGAGGAGAATGTGAGCAAGGACCACTCTTCTTGATTCCAGAGTGGGCTGAGCTCAGCCGTCCAATAAGAAATGGGCAGTACATAAAGCAGAGGACGGCATTAAAGAGGCAGGTGTATAAGAACAGGCCGGAATTCTGTGTGACTCCTGGCAGGGCACAGCCTCCCTTTTCATCAAATCGTTTTACTGGGGGCTCATACAACTCTCCTCACAATCCATCCATCCATCCATTGTGCCGAGCACATTTACACATTTTCTGCCCTCATCATTCTAAAAACATTTGCGTTCTACCTGAGCCCTTGATATCAGCTCCTCATTTTCTCCTCACTCCCCCCTCCCTCATGAACCCTTGATAATTTATAAATTATTATTATTTTGTCATGTCTTACACTGTCTGATGTCTCCCTTCACCCACTTTTCTGTTGCCTGTCCCCCAGGGAGGAGGTTATATGTAGATCCTTGTGATCAGTTTCCCCTTTCTATTCCCCCTTCCCTCCACCCTCCTGGTATCGCCACTCTCACCACTGCTCCTGAGGGGTTCATCTGTCCTGGATTCCCTGTGTTTCCAGTTCCTATCTGCACCAGTGCACATCCTCTGGTCTAGCCGGATTTGTAAGGTAGATTTGGGATCATGACAGTGTGGGCGGCGGGGAGGAGGAAGCATTTAAGAACTAGAGGAAAGTTGTATGTTTCATCGATGCTACCCTGCACCCTGCTCATCACAGCCTCCCTTTGCAGCCAGTAGTAGAAGAACTTATGCCTTAGGCTGGCTGAAGCAAGTATCAGAAATCCCCACTGGAGTTGGAGTTGAATTTGAATGGATTACTTGAGTTTCCGGAATGCTTTGCAGCTCGAACTACAAACAAACAAAAAGCGCAGCGTTGTGACTCCGGATGGAAGTATAAAATAAGGTCAAAACCAAACTCATTGCCCTTGAGTTAATTCTGACTCACAGATGAAGACAGTGGCCCCAGCATACCTCATTATCCTCATGGAAAAATTGCCCAGGAAAAGAAATTTTAGAAGCTGAATTCTCATTAGAATTCCCCCTGGTGTTTATAACTATGTGTGAAGGGAATTGCTATTTTTAAGTACCATTTCTCAAATCCCTTCTGTCCACTGCGTATCTTGCTTTCATGGCTTCAGTTCATGGAAAGCCTCACCATTCACATGTGAGGAAACACAGACACCCAGAGTTGAACTGCTCTGCAAGGCTGCACACACAACAGGCAAGCAGAAAACCAGGACTGCGAGCCCCATTTCTCAGATTGCACGGCCACCTTGTAAGTGCCTCATGCCACGGCCCTTGCCTTTTCGTGGTCAAACGTCACTCTCGTAAGAATGGAGGCATTTTCCAATTCGTCTTCGCTTCGTGGTGGTCCAACCTTACCAGATCCCTGCAGCACCACGTGGAATCCATGCTTCTGACTCAACTTTTGCTTTGGTGATTGTAGCAGTTCATAATCTCCTGTCAATTTTCAAAGGGGTGGAGTCTAGCCTGTCAATCAGGTCACAGCTTGATGACCTCTTTTGGAGGCACTATGGAGACAAATAGCTCCGTGAAGGTCAGGTACACTCTCTGCTTCATCTTCCTGTTGATGAAGCTATGCTGATGGACCCAGAGCCCTGGAGTCGGAGGAGCCACATGGAGACCCACGTCAGTGTTGAGATTGGATCCACAAGACTTTCCACCCACTGGCCTGTGAGCTTCCTGCATTTGACATCATTGCGTGTGTTGCAGGAGTCTGAAGAGAAGTTTATAGACTGGTATCAGTCATATGGGCTAATATCAGACTTAGGGACTTGGTCTGGACTGGGCTGCGGTGTTTTCTTGATATACAATTATGTTTTGATATGAAGTGTTCTATAACTCACGTATGAGTGTCTCTGGGTTTGTTTCTCTAGTCTGCCCAGACGGACACAGTGATAGCTCCCTTCTAACCAGTTACGAAAGCTACAGATGGATAGACTGAACCCAGGATGTAGACTTGCTTAGATGGGCCTTGTTGTTGATTTTGTTAGTCGCTAACAAGGCAGCATCCGTCAGCACATAAGTGGAACAGAAAGGTCCTGCAGCATCCTCTCAATCTGTTCTACGTTTGAGTCCATTGCAACAACTTTGCCAAACCATCTCCGGGAGCATCGCCCATCATGTTTGCCAGCTTTCCACTCTACCAGACACAATCTCCTTTTCTACCAGTCGGCCTTTCCTAAGGACATGCCCAGAGTAAGCAGGGCCCAAATCTCACCAGCCTCACTTCTCCGGAGTCTTCCGGGCTACTTCCTCCAAGAAGTATTTGTTTGCTTATTCTTCTGGATGTCCACGATCGATTCGGAATTCCTCACCAACGGTGGTCACCATTCATCTGCATCACAGTTACCATGTGGGAGAGTTTCTATCAAAATTGGAATTTTCCATTCTTTTTGAAAAATACAAGGCTCAACAACACTGAATAAAGGCTTTTTCGTAGTTAGTGTCCACCTGTCTGCATGGCAGTGAATTACTCAATATGGTGCTTCTAGCTAGAGTTGTTATGACGCCCACACAAGACTGGGTGGTGTGGCGGGTGTAATGTTACGGACTGAATTGTGTCTTCCCCACCACAACCCCCACCCAAAGATGTGTCAGTGTGGCTCGTCTGTGATTCCTGGTATGAGGTGGTTGTCTTCCATTCCAGGATTTAATGTAATTATCCTCGGTTTTGTGATGTGTTACAACTCCTAACTTGTGTTGGCACTGGTTGCTAATTGCAAGGTTGATGGTTCTAACCTACCTGCCAATTTTAGGGCAAAAAATGAGCCTCTCTGCTCCTGTAAAGATTTACACCTTGGAAGCCCTAGATAGAGTTGATATCAGTTGGAAGTGACTCAATGGAAATGTGATTACGGGTCTATTTTGGAGTGAGTTGTCAATTATTCTAATGAGGCAGGATTGCAGTGGGGTCTATACTGACTCACCCCCTCACTGGAGAATGTGACTCAGATCACTACCCTTATCCCGTCACCATCCTTACCACCCGTATTCAAGGCATACCACTAATTAAATCAGACCCTTTAGCTTCAAACAAACTCCCGTCAATGCTGACTCAGTCAATGCTGACTCATCGCGATCCCCCTGTGGGTTTATGAGAGAGACTGTGGAAAGCATAGTCGTTCTCCCTCAGAACTGCTGGTGGTTTTGAACAGCCGACCATTCAGATGGCAGCCCAGCGCATAACCACTACACCACCGGGGCTTCTGTCTTAAAAGAGATCAAAGGAAAATGAAGCAAGCGGAGGAAGATGGGGAATCGAGAAAGAAACGCTGAGAGAAGAGTACATACTTTGGGTCTGGAGTCCCTGAGCCCAGAACCTTGTCGACCCAGAATAGAGAGAGTGGGAGGGTGATAAAACTGGAGGGGGCAAAAGATAGCAAAGCCACAGAAACAGCAGAGAAACGATGGCGGCAGAGATCTGGCACACTGGGCTTCCCCACCCAGGAAGCAAGAAAGCTGAGTACCTTCGGGAAGAAGGCTTACTGGCAGAGTGGAATGGGTGTCTCCAAGCACTTGAAGGAGCTAGGCTTGCTGACCTGGGGAAGTGTACAGGAGGGCTGAACACTTTAAGGCAGGAGGCTTACTGGCAAGTGGGATGCTTCCAGGCACTCAAAGGAGTTAGGCTCATGGACCTAAGCGAGAAAGCTGGGACCTTCAGACAGAAGGCCTCTTGGCAGAGTAGGGTGCCCTGGGGTACTTATTGGTGGAGCTAAAGAACACTTGCTCAATCAAGGCAGAGGTTGGTCAGAGGGGCTTGGGGACAGAAAGAGGCCTGCCTGCAGGCATGACTAAGAAGAGGTTATGCTGATGGAAGAACTGAGTCCTGAGATATTTCTGATCCTGAATTGGGTTGGTTCTCTCGGTTACATGTTGGGCTGCAATCCTCATGGTCACCAGTTCAAAACCACCAGCCGCTCCTCGGGAGAGAGACTGGGGTTTCTACTCCCGTAAACAATTACAGTCTCAGAAACCCACAGGGGGTCACTATGAGTCAGCATTGACTCAATAACAGCTAGAAAAATAAATCCCATCACTGTGAGTGTGGTCCATGAGTTCTGGTGATCATAAAACTTAATTCTTGAGCCCCGCTGAGAAGAGGGAATGTGTGGGAAAGATGACTGGTGTCAGAATTGCTTTAAAAAGTTGGAGATAGAAGGGAGGTCTGATCTCTAACCCATAAGGATCAGTCTTGGGCCATTGAATCAAATTTGACTCATCTTCCTCCTTGTGAACTTAGAGGAGATCAGATGCCTATACCACACCATGTCATTAAACCGCTATTGAAGTATTGGTGCAAGTGACAAAAGCTGTATAACTCCACACTTTGCACTGCATTTTCCTGAGAATTATTCTTTATCACTTCCATTTCCCACCCCCATCCCCGCCACCCCATCCTCAGACTTCTAACCTCTTTAGAGATTTGAGACTTCGACACTTGAAAATGGGCTCTTCCCAATTCCGTTCTGTCCTAGAGTGTCCATTCAGAGCACTAGGTGTGTGGAATGTTACAGTTTACAGTGGGGACCCTAAGTCACTTTGAGTCCCCATTCATAGATTGAGCCTCCATTGAGTTCTTTCAGCCATGCCAAAAGCTTTGTCCTCAGGAGGAGTAACTGGGATGGGCTGTGACTCCTCTGGGCAGCCCCGTCCTCAGGAATTTGACCTTGGTGGGAATAGGTTGCAGGGTTATGCATGAGCCACCTCCATCACCTTAGCCTGAGGGTCCTGGATCCATCTCTACATTGTTCTCATCTGCAGTCATGGTCATGCCTCCTGGGGCGGTGAAGAACTGATCTTCCCTCAGTCATGATTTTCGACTAGGGGCTTCATTGCCCACACCCTATTGAAATAGCTTCGTAGGAGTGAAGCCTTTAGATGCCATTGTGGCCTCTTGCTGATGGTCTCCCTCATCTGGATGCTCGGTTTCTGTGTTTGTTCTGTTTAAGACAACAAATGGGTCTCTAGACAACATAGTTGGATGGGGGATCTCTGTACCCCTAGCGTAGGTCTCCTGATATACCAGTAGAGAGTCCATTCAGCACAGATGAAACATACCAGTGTACGAGTCTACAGCCTAGACATCACAGATCACGCAAAAGCAAACCCACTGCCATCGAGGTAAGTCCAACCCGTAGGGACTGTCTAGGGCAGCGGTTCTCAGCCTGTGGCCTTGACCCCTTGGGGGTTGAATGACCCTTTCACAGAGGCTGCCAGATTCATAAGAGTAGCAAACGTACAGTTAAGAAGTAGCAATGAAAATAATTTTATGGTCAGGGGGATCACCCCAACATGAGGAACTGTATTAAAGGGTGGCAGCATTAGGAAGGTTGAGAACCACTGGTCTAGGGTTTTCGAGGATGTGAATCTTTATGGGAGCAGATAGGCTGATCTTTCTCACATGGAGTGGCAGGTGGGTTTGTACTGCCAACCTTGCAGTTAGCAGTCCAATGCTTGCCCTGCAACATCACCGGGGCTCCTTACAGCATGGAGATGAAATGCAAAAACCCAAACACACTGCTATGGGTTCAACTCTGACTCAGAGCAACCCTGTAGGGCAGAGTGTACTGACCCTGTGGCTTTGTGGAGTTGTAAGTCTTTATGGGAAGAGACAGCTTTAGTTTTCTTCCAGCGAGCAGTTGGTGAGTTCAAACCGCGGATTTTACCATTAGCCGCCCACTCATAACCCACTCTGCATGAGGTTGTCCTCAGCAGAGGTACAGCCAGTCAAATCCTGGATTTTAACCTGTCCTCTCTCCTGCCCTCTTATCCTGCTGAGTGAAAAGAGAATCCACTCCATTTCCGACATATCCTTTAAAGTTATGAACCCAACGCTTGCTATTGTGACTTCAGTCAATACCCTCAGCTTCTCCAGCATCAGTTTCCTCATGTGAAAAGTGACTCTGTATCCTTTTACCTAATGACAGTTAGCCAAAGACCAAGCCCAACGGTCTTGACTTGAGGCTGGGGAGGAGGGAAGAATTAAAGTGAACCCAGAGTGTACATGGAGAAGTCTGGTCGGATGGCGACACCATCCAGGATGGCAGTATTCACGGTAACTGTTGTTCTTAGGGGTCATCTCAACCCATAGCAAGCCCTTGATGGCGCTCCCAAAACACTGAGGGCCAGGGTGCGAAGTGAGCAAATCCCAAATAGTTTCCATCTAAGCGTTCTCTTTTTTTGTGACCAGTTTTCATCTTATCTCCATAATAGGATTCAACTTGAGTCTGCCCCAGCTCCACCACGCAGCTGGAGACTGAAGCACCCCAAAGAGAAGATGTAGACAGGTGGACGGGGGACTAACAGAGGGGCAGGTGGGGGTGAGGGTGTGCATAAAGAGAATACATTCAGGAGAATATGCTCTTCAATACGGAGATCCTTATAAATATGCTAGTCTTATGAATAAGGAATATGCTCATTAAAACGCCAATATTAAAAAATATATTACATTTCTTTCCCTCTGTCTCTCTTCTCTCCACCCTCAGGCACTAACAGCAGCAGGAATTCAGGAAAAGAATACACGGGAAGTTCCTTGACAATTCTGTGATGAGGATCAAATGAAAACTGGCCACTTAAAACAAAATAAGCAAAACAAATAAATTGGACAAATTTGCCATTCAACCAGTTGGGAAATATATCAGTCTTTTCCTCAGAGGCTCATTGAGAGGATTAAATGAGCTAGTAATTGCGCAGAGCATAATACACTGCTCCCTAAACAGTAAGTACTGTTATCGTAACCTGGTAGCCCAGCAGTTCTGGTTTGGGCTGTGAAATAAAAAGTAGACAGTTCAAATTCACCCAGTGGTTCCAGCACCCAAAGACCCATCACAAACAAGCAAACAAAAGCAAATTGTTGAGAACGAGGGGGGCTGGAGCAGAGAGCCAAAGCCCATCTGTGAACAATGGGACATCCCACAGCGGGGTCACAGGGAAGGGATGAGTCAACCAGGCACAGTAAAGCACCGATGAAACACACAAGATTCCTCTAGTTCCTTGAGGCTTCCTCACCCCCCTCCCAACTATCATGACCCTCTCACTTCAGACTAGACTGGATCATATACACTGGTATAGATAAGAACTCACAATACACACACAGAATCCAGGAATAGGAATGGGAAATACCAAAAGGGGAAGGGGAAGGAGAGGAGATGTGGAGAGGAAGGGGGCACCGATTGCAATGATTGACACATAGCCACACACACCCCTCCAGGTGGAAGAACAGCAGAAACCATGGGGGAAGGTTGACAGTGGTCGGTGTGAGATATGAAAATAATGATAATTTATAATCTATCAAGGGTCACAAGGGTGAGGGTCGGAGAAGCTGACACCAAGGGTTCAATGGAAAGCCAATGTCTATAAAAGAAGAATGACAGTCTATGTACTACTATGCCCAATGCAATGGATGTATGGATTTAATAAGAGTTGTAAGAGCCTCCATAAAATGATCTTTTAATTTAAAAAATCTTTTAAACCCACCCCAGTGGTTCCAGGGGCAACAGGCCTGGTGATCTGTTTCCATAAAGATTGGAAACTCACTGCCAAGGAGTCAGGCCAACTCATGGCGACCCTAAAGGACAGGGGGAAACTGCCCCTCAGAGCTTTGAAGGGCCCAGACTGTAACTCTGTATAGGAGTAGAAAGCTCGTCTTTCTCCTGAGGAGTGGCTGGTGCTTTTAAACTGCTGACCTTGCCATTAGCAGCCCAAAGCTGAACCACTATGCCACTAGGGCTCCTATGGTGATAACAGCCTAAGGAAGCCCTACAGGACAGGTCTGCACGGTCACAAGGGGTTGCTGTGAGTTGACAAGACTCAACGGCCCCTCAGAACAGCAGTAACTGTGAATACTTCCATCCAACCAGACTTGTACATGTAAACTCCAAGTCCACTCTAATCCGTCCCTCCTCCTCAGTTCAAGTCCAGTCTGCACCAAGATTCTACCCACATGGAGGTGACCAAAAAGGGATGTGCCCAAGAGCGTGGGCAGGGAGTCATTAAGGATGTCCTGAGAGTTCCACTATCAAAGCAGCTCATAGCAGAGGGAGAGGCCCCCAGGCGAGTCCGTGATGATGAACTCAGCCATTTGGCAGGAAGGAAGGGATCGTGGGAAAATGCGCTCAACAGGAAGCCTGGAGTCGAGGCAGAGGTCACACGGTGGTAGGATCTACCCAACCTCTGCCCAGGGCAGGCTGGAGCCAATAAACGCTCACTCTGGAGAGATGAGCCTTATTCCAAGTCCAGACACCATCGGATGCCAAGGGAGCCTGAAAGGCAGCCCCAGGGGGAAAATGGACTTGGCCGATGAGAATATCAAGGCCACTTGTAGCAAACTTTTTTCCTGATGTTTTTTTTCCACCTTTTTAGTTAAGCATTGAATTTAAGAGATTGATTTTCTAAGCCTACATGGCCGAGGGCCAGACTCTAACGAGTGGCTTGATCTCCAAGGTCAATGTCTTGTCCTGGAGGCCTGCTCTGTGTCAGCTGGACTCCTCTGTGGGGGTGGAAACCTGCACCCCAAAATCCTCCTAAATGAGACCCCCGCCCCCACAGCAGAAGGTAGGAAGCAGTGCTGTTGCGAAAAAGAATTGAGTTTGGCGTTCCCTATGAGGCACCAGCAAATTGCGCCCTTGATCAGAATTTATGACCTTCCCTAATATTATTGTAGAGGAAGAATCTAAGTCCCTCTTCTTATTAGTCTTCAAATTGAATTGATGAAAACTCAGTTGCCTAGACAATAGCATATGAAATTGCTCAGCGAAAGCAAAGGATTATGAAGAATCATCCCCGATCTATATAAGGAAGGAAAGCAATAAATCTCCCAGGATTTTTCAGTCCTTTTCAGACATGCTCAGAAATGGCATGAAGCACAGATAAGATGGCCCAAAGGCCACAGGATCCTGAATCAAGAGGACAATAGCCACAGCGGCCTGGTGAGACGTGTGTCCCCAAGTACATATCCAAGGCAAGGTCGGGGGCAGGGGTGGCATTGAGCATACTGGGGGTCCACTTTGTGCACCACGCTGCCTCTCCACTCTACCATCGCCTTTCGCCCTATCTGTGTGCTCATGGAAGGAGCCCTCGTGGCTACTGGATAAAGCATTGGGCTGCTACCTGCAGAGTACAAACCCATCAGCCTCTCCGTGGGAGAAAGATGAGGCTGACTGATCCCTGTAAAGATATAGTCTCGGTGCCCAACAGAGCCGTTCTGCTCTGTGCTATTGGGCCACGATGAGTTACATCTGACTTGATGGAGGTGGGTTTGGGGAGCTGCTCATGGGGCAGTTGTGTTAGTCTAGGTACTCTAGAGAAACAAATTCATAGACACACATATGTGAATATGAATGAGGTTTATATACAAGAGCAATTGAATATTGAGAAAACATCCCAGCCCAGTCCAGATCAAATCCATAAGTCAAATATTAGCCCATATGTCTGATACCAATCTATAAAGTCCTCTTCAGACTCACAAAACACATGCAATGAAGGCAAATGCAGGAAGATCACAGGCCAGTAGTTTGGAAGTCTTGTGGATCCAGTGGCATTGTAAGCATCTCGGCACTGGCAGGGGTCTCTATGTGGCTTCTCCGGCTCCAGAAGTCTGGTTGCATCAGGGTAGGTCCACATGGCTTCTCCTCAGGGATGTCTCGTAGGGAGTCAGCCTTGTCAGTAGAGAGTCTCCAAGGGAGTGAGCCGAGAAAGAGAAGTGTCTCCTGCCTCCAAGAAGGAAAGATAGGAATCCCCAGAATTCTCAGGAGAAGGTCATGGCCACACAGAGGCCTCATTGGCTATGACCTGATTGACAGACTAGACTCCACCCCTTCACTCTTAATCCTCTTGAGTCCTAAATTGACACCAGATTATGTAACAACCACAGCAGCATATGCACTTGGCACTTCGTGTCCATTATCTTTTCTTTGCGTGGCAAATGAGAGAAGCCCACATTGAATAACTGAAACAAAATGTTTTAGGTTTGTACAGGGCACATATTGCTGCATCCCACAGAATAAGGGGGTGGGGGGGGCTTGAGCCAAGGCAGGAAAAGGAGAACAGGAGTCAGTGACAGGACTGTGGGCTTAGCAGCAAGGTTTGCTCACTGTCTCTCTGGGATGCTGGCATTACAGCGACAGCTCCCCAATGTCTCCATCTGTCATGACAGGGAGGGAGAACGTGATAGATCTTTCCAGTGTTGGATTCTCACTAGATCTTTGAGGGATAGCCAAGGGATTGGGGCACGGGGGGGAGGGGCATACAGTGTAGACAAAACCCATGGAGGCTCATCCACACAGGATTTGTGAGCTGCTAGGTACAGAATTTGCAAGTCAGCAGCCAGGACCCCAGCTAGACAGGCTGAGGCAGGTGCCAAGTCCAAAGCGGTGGATTATGTATCATTGTCATGGCAGGGTTGTGATGTTGTGAGGTACCCTACAGTCAGTTCTGACCCATAGCGACTTTATGCACAGCACTGCCCGGTCCTGCACCATCCTCTCTGTTGCTCCTCCCCTTGAGCCCACTGGTGCAGCCACAATGTCAGTCCATCTCATGAGGGCCTTTCTCTTTGTCACTGCCCCTCTACTTTAGCAAACACGATATTCTTCTCCAGGGACAGGTCTCTCCTGACAGTATGTCCACAGTATATAAGAAGAAGTTATGGAAGTAGCTGTTATCATGACCCATGCTGGGCCTCTCCTCGTCTTTAAATTATTCCTTGCCCCCTTTATTTTTCAAAAGCTTACCCCAAGAGCTGGATGGAATCTCACATTTGTTTATCAGTGTTTTAATCCATACGAATTCATCTAAAGAATGTTGTTGGTTGGTTGGTTGGTTGGTTGTTTTTTCCCAACTGACTCAACTACACCAAGAGCTTATTTCACTTAAAAATAACAAGAAGGGGTGAGCCAGGCCATATTCTTTGCTGACTATGTAGATCAAAATCAACTGGCTTCAAGTTGACATATGATCCTGAACTTTGAAAGAAGCTGGGAGTGAATAAAAGCCAGCAGTGGAAGGACAACACATTTGGAAGGAGTGGAGCTCACTGCTGGGATAGTAAAAGGGAAGTCTGGGGAGGAAAACCTCTCTGATATGGCAAAGAGCGATTTATAATCCAGACATTAAAGTTCGAGGACTAGGAGGAAACAGCTATTTCCTGACTTCTTCCCCGGGTCCCGTTTCATTGGGCCCAGGTCACTGCAGAATATAAAATTATGCAGAAAAAAACCGTCTTTGCCCAAAGAAATAGTCATAGGAGCTGTCATTTACGTTTGTCGTTCTAAACTCCCCATGGGAGGAATCTGCTGACTACTGAGAGCTGGTTGCCGGCCTTCCTCTGACTCCAAGCGGATTACCCTCTGCCTTGTTCTTTTTATCCTAAAAGACATAAAGCTAAAAACTGCCATTTCTCTGTACAAGAAAAGAACTGTGATTGTGACCACACTGTATTCTTCTCTCTTTTTTTTTCATTTTATTGGGAGCTTTTACAGATCTCATAACTTTCCAAAGACTTCCTAAGCATTCGGTTGTGGGAATACAGCACCAGACGGGGGAAGGAAGAAGAGTACAGACCAATTCAGCACAAAGGCTTGGATCACAGAGCAATGCTGCTTCATGTTGTAGACGCTGCCTGGTCTTCTTCCTGTAGAAATCGCCAACGTATATAGACTATTTCTATAGCTCAGACTTACATTGCCTTAGTAGATGATCCAGTTCTCTTTTCCCTTACTCAGCAAGATTTTAGAAAGGTATTGCTTAAGCACTGATGATACTGAAGTAGCCCACAGTGGACTATATCGAAATTGTGCGAGTTTGTGTGTAACTTTAATAGTTGGAAACAATCATTGTTCACCAGCCTCAATTCAAAATTATATGGTATTTTGATTTAATGTTATATCAGACTGATAGGGAAATTGTTAAAATAATGATATTTTAAAACTAATGCTCTCAAGTTGATTCTGACCCATAGAGGCACAATAGGACAAAACAGATCTGCTCCTGTGGTTTCCAAGACTATCACTCTTTACAGGAACAGAAAGCCTCCTCTTTCTCCCATGAAGTGACTGGTGGTTTCAAACTGCTGACCCTGTGGTTAACAGCCAACTTATAACCTACTATGCCACCAGAATGCCTATAATAATAATTAATAATGCTATTAATAATATAGCATAATAACATCGTCATCATCATAATAGCTAGCATGCATGAACTATTTAGGATGTACCAGGTATTCCATGCATCTCATTTAGTCCTCATTAAACTCTTACGATTATATGAATTTCCCTATTCATTTCCCAATAGTTATAGATCAGAAAACAAGCTCAGTAAAGCATCTAATTTTCTAGGAGTTCCCACAGCTGGTAAATCACTTAATCCCCAAACCCTTTCGCAAAACTACCTCTCTCAACTTTTTCCATTAAAAGGGAGAAATACTAGAAACACTATGGTTTTACCTCTTCCACCCTCAAATATGTGGCTCTGGATTCCAAGCAAGGATCAAATACCAACCCCAAGAATATTCCCACCTTAATGTCTACCTGTGAATGAAAGCTTCATCGGTGAACTCTCAAGACCAGTTAACAAGCCTGACCTGGTGAACCTGGCAGGGAATGGGGGTGGAGGGCTCATCCATGTGTTGACCCCAAGCTCAGCATGTTTGATCTCACATGATGAGTGGGACCATCTATCCCCTCTATCTGATTATTGGCTGCCGTGCTCAGGTATCATCATTTTACAAGCCACATAGGAAGTTGTCCTTGAAATAAGCAGTCAGGGGAAGTTTGGGTCTCGAGTCTCAGGTTAGGACCCGTAGTCCTTAGCCCTAACAATACATTTCTAAGCAACCCTCTAAGAAGAGAGTGCAGAGATCCCAATGTAACAATATAACAATTTAGCCCTTGTGATAAATTCATCTCTCTCTAATGCTGCTCATGACTCCCTTCTCCATGGTCAAGTTAGACCCTGAATTTTCAGGATGGTCAGCCAGCTGGCTGTAGAGGGTGGCGAGTCAGCCACCAGGCAGCCTTTATCACATGTGGGGGAGCCCATTTCATGGTGAGTTCTAGACCTTGGAAACGTGAGTCCCAGTACACTTTCACGGGGCAGGCAGTAGCCAAGTCCATGGGGTTCGTTTGCAAACCTCACAAAAACGAAGGCGTCTGGGGAAAACACTGCAGGAAAAGTGGCTTCACAGATGGGATATGAAGAGCTCGCCGTTGTTTCAGGCTGTAAAGGAAACTCCTCTCATCTACTCCCCGGGGTTGCCATGGAAGTCTGCCTAGAGTTTGGATGCGGAAAGAAAGGTTTCCAAATCTCCTATCTGCATTACATTCGGAAGAGGTATCATGCTCTGGCTGCATTTTCTTCCTTTGGACCACTTATAAATTTTCAAGTACCAAGAAGTCATGCACCAGAAAAGTCTCTGCACAGTTTGAAGCTCCACGAGGGCCAGGACTTCACTTGTCTCGATCATGATTGTGCACGATACAGACAATAAAGATGTATTAAATAAGTAGATTGTTACAATCAAGAGATGCATGGGCACATACATACATGGAACCAGGTGCTAGAGCCAGCTCCAGCAGAAGGCAACGTGCCAAAGAGAGATTGGATTCCGCTCAGTCTGTTTTAATGCACGAAAGGCCCCACCTCCAAGGAGCTGTTGTCAGGCTCACACTTGATGGATGATTGATAAGGTGGGCTCTAGCCCCACCCTTACCCAGAAATGTCTAGTGGGCATTTCTGACAATTATCTTGAACTTCATTCTTTGCATTGATCTATTGTTTTTATTGAGTTTTGGATTCTTTGGAGTTCATGCTGCGTCAACTCTGAGATGTAGTACTTGGTCCAGTCCAAACCAAAAACCCCATTGCCAGGGAATTAATTCTAACTTTTAGGAACCCTGTACTTGGTACTGCTGCCTCCTCCTGCTGTGCCACCTCTTCTGGAAGCATCTCAGGGCTAACATTCCCGTTCTGTCCCGGAGTTTCCTTAATGACTAGTCAACTGAAGTCATTCGTGATTGGTGTATGCCCTTAGCAAACTGTTAATGAAGCTCCTGGGCCAATGTCAACCAGGGCTACTGCACAGAGAGGGCCAGATAGACCAAGAGCAACTGCAGGGCCTGATTATGAGATGCCCTTCAAGGAAGGAGATAGGGTCCTGATCAAGCATGGTAGTCAGTGCACCTACCCCATCATGGAGGCAGATCCCAAGCCAAGCAGGACTGAGGAGTCTTGCAATTGATTCTTCACTATTGATCCTTCATGTTGCCACTGTAAATCCGGATGGTCTGCTGGCCTTCTCTGCCAACTCATCCTCTCTGCCAGGGCAGCTCTGGTTCATCCTAGGGAGAGATTTACTTTGCATGCACTGTCTTCTCCGTCTGTTGTTTATGGATAAAGTGCATGACCCACTTCTTCTGGGACTTGCCTTATGAATTGCAAAAAAGGAAAAAGAAATCATTTCTTTCCCCCTTAAGAAGCCTGGCTTTTGCCATTGCAAAGATTCACTGCCTTTCACGGCTATTGTCTTAGGAAAGATGTTGGGATCTAAATTGCAAGAGAGAAGATAAACATTGCTTCGTTCTCTTTATTTGCTATCCGTTTGAAACGATACAAATTTTACAAGAGAAATGTTGTCCTCAAGGAAAGAAGACAACAAAGGTACACTTAAGTGTTTCAAGATATTGTGGGACTGAATGCACAATGGTTGAATGTGTCATTCATTCAATGTGCCGGTAACGGCACCGGGTAAGTCCCATCAAGACCCTCTGGTAATCACCTTCTACCGCAGCTATGCGGGGCCAGCCTTGCTGCCTCAGAGCCCACAAAATAAGCCCATGAAGTCTGCCTGTAGCCTCTTCCATTTCTCCATTTAGCACTGGCTTTTGCTTTTCCAAGTCAGAGTTGATTCTAATATCTTCCTATTTGCAATGATCTCTCTCTCTCTCTCTCTCTCTCTCTCTGTAGCAAATATGTATACAACAAATCACTTACCTTTTCCATACTTCACATGTACATTAGTTATATTTATAATACCTTTACGACCATTCCCATTATGTTTCCAGTTCCCCATAGTCCTTAACAGGAGCTCAGGGTTCCTTATCCAGGGTCTCCATTGTCCCTTCCCGCCCTGCCATCTACCTTGGGAACCACTCCTAAGCTTTGCTTTCTATACACTTGACTATCCTGGATATTTCATCGAAGTGGACTCACACAAGAGCTTGATTTTAATATCTTTGGCATCTCTCTTCCAAGCCAATGCTGTAATCGGTCTGGCTAGCAGAAATAGAGGAAGATGTGGCCAATGCTCAAACACAATAAATGCCAAATGAATGAATTTTAGAGGGTTTAAAGAAACAAGGAGCGCTTTTGAGACTTTGGAGAGAAAGAGGCATATTGAACATACACAACTGTGTTCGCTTCTTCTCAAGAGGCCCTAAAACAGCCAGGAAAAATTTTAAAAGTTCACCACATAAACGTTCAGAGAGACTTTGACAGCATGTCAAGGTGAAGAAAGCCGATGGACGCGGGCAACTGACTCAGCAGATGCAGAAAGCAGACCCCCAGGTAGCAGCCGAGCAGGGAAGACAGAGTGTGAGTCCCTCAGAGCATTCAATGGCTCACAGAGGCCCAGCAGCAACTATATCTGCAAGTGTGAGATTCTTCACTCTGTTCCCCATCAACGGTGGCTCTGAAGAACAGAAACTTGTCTTCTCATGGTTCTGAAGGCGACAAGTCTAAGCCAGAGGCTTGGTCATGTCCAGCCTCCCTAGGTGTTGCTTGACGTGAACATGTTATGAAGGCTTTCTCCCCCACCCAGGCCTCTTTATAACTCAGAAGTGAACAGGTTTCAGATCCACTCTACTGTAGTGTGACCTTATTATTTTTAATTAATAAATCATTTTCTTGGGGGCTCTTACAGCTCTTATAACAATCCATACATCAATTGTTTCAAACACATGTTGCCATCATCATTTTCAAAACATTTTCTTTCCTCTTAAGCCCTTGGTATCAGCTCCTAACGAAAGTCTCCCATTTCCAAACAGGGTTCTAATTAAAGTAGGGGAGTTGGGATTTCAACACGTACTTTGGGGAGCCACAACTCAATCTCTAACAAGGGATATAACCTGGGACGTCTTCCCAAGACACTAATATATCTGCACATCCCGAGAAGAGAATTAGACAAGTGAGGAAAAGCAGGTGATTGGATTTGTGTTAAGTGCATAGGCAATTTGGAGTCACGGTGATACAATGGCTAAACACCCAACAGCTTAACCATTAAGTTAAGCTTAACTAGCTTAACCCAAAGGCTTGGCAGGACAAGCACATCCAGGCACTCCCAGGGGGAAAGAACTGGTGGATTTGTTTCCATAAGGATCTGGCCAAGAAAGCCCGTAGGCAGTAGTTGTCCTCTGCCACAGAGAGCTGCAATGAGTCAGGATCAAGGGCACCTAGCAGTTAGCAACAATGAGGAAACGAAGTAAGCCATCTAACAAGCACAAACAGACAAGCTTTACTAAGGAGGAGAGGTGCTATCTATGAAAGGGGCGTTTTCATACTCAGGATAAAACCCAGATACGACCCTACTCATGGTTGGATGGTGTTGTTGGACGGACAGCCATGGAGGTGCCTGCACACGGCCAGGCAAGGAGCAGAGGGTGCTGCATCTACACCTTCCTAGTGGAGGGAAAGCCCTATTCTACAGGCGCCAAGAGGCAGAATAAATGCATATTCTTGTGGAAATTGAAAGTACATGCCAATGGCATCAGCTGAAGGATTTGAAGACATTTTATTTTCATCCCCTGAAGGAGAGAGATGTGAGAGGCAGGTAAGTGAGAGAGTTCTGACTTTTCATCACAACGATGATTGAATTCTTATATTAGGAGTTTATGTCATCTGATGAAAAAATTAAAAATTCAAATAAATCTTTGAGCTGCATTCACTGAATGGTTCTTTTCCTTTTTTAAAAATTTAATAAGTACTTAACCCATTCCCCTGATTAAATCTGAATTTTTTGGTCTCTTTTCAAACAAATGAGTAAGGGAGACATAATATTGTTCACTTAGCACCAGGACACCACAGAGAGAGAGCCAGGGCTCACACCTTACCCATCATTCCCAGCTGTGTGGACTTGGCTAGGTTGTTGAACCTCTCCGTGCCTCAGTTTCCCCATTTGGGAAATGGTGATAATAATGCCTGCCTGTTTTAAATCGTTTCTTCTTGAGATATAGTGAGTATATCCTACACTTCACGAGTTCGATCCTATTAAGAAGGAAGGGGCAGTCATCACCACGATCAACTCTGGAGCATTTTCCTCTAACCCGTGCTCATTGCTGTTGGTTGCTCATTTCACGTCCACCTGCCCAGGTGTCCCCAGGTAACTATCGATCCAGTTACTATCTCCCTAGATCCACCCATCCTGACTTCTCCATACAGAAAAACATACAAAACAAAGATTCAAAGAAAAAGAAGAAGAAGGGCAAGGACCCAGCAACAACAATCAATAAAACTGAAAAACGTAAATTAAAAACAAAGCCTAAAATATGAACAGACTAGAATAAATTCAAAATCGGTCTGAAGGGAGATCATGTGACAAGGTCTTCCATTCCAGCCTACCTACAGCTGCCGGAATCCACTTTACAGTGATCTTTACCTGAGAATGAGGCTATTCATTTTCCTAGACTGTGGGCAGGGCACAGTCACTGGGGACTCAGTCTACGGAGGAGCCCCACAAATGGATTTGGGGCTTTCACTGTCACCCACAGTGTTTGGAAAACTGGGTGCTTAGGATTGGGCCTCTGGTACCATTCCTTCCTCCGGGTGTGGATTTTACAGTTTCGATCCTTGGATCACACATAGGAGACCCTGGTGCGTAGCAGTTACTTGTTTGGCTGCTAACTGCAAAGCCAGTAGTTGGAAACCTCCAGCCATTCCGAGGGGGAAAAAACAGGGCTTTCTCCTTCTATGAAGAGTGACGTTCTCAAACCCCACAGGGGCCGTTCTACCCTGCCTTATAGGCTTGCTATGAGTTGGCATCGACTTCATGGCAGTGATTTTTTTTCTTTTTATGACACAATTCACGTATATTTAACTGACTCCTCAGTTCCTCGCTATATTTTGCTGTGGCATCCATATCTTCAGTGCTAGTTTTACGAGGTCAAGTGCCGATCCAGGCCTTGACACAAGAATGAGTTGTTCTTATATTAGGGCTACGATCAAGGGAGAGGCAAAACCCATTTGTATATCTATAATTCACATGTGTCCCACATTCACTTTAGAGACATCATTGCCATTTTATTGGCGTGTATAGTAAATTTCTAGAGTAATCTGCTGGTAGTATCATCATTTTCATCACTGCCTAGCAGCTTTTGGATGATCATAATCCTGTCAAGTATCTGTAGAGAACAGACCTCCAATAAATATTTTAAAATTATAAGTATTATAAAATAGTGACTACATAGCCCAATAGGGGTATATCAGTTTCTTATTACTGTTATAGCAAATTACCATACCATGCCTTATAAGGACACAAATTTATTATCTTCCAGTTATGGCCATCCAGAGTCTAAAATCAAGGTGTAGTAGGCAGGACTACATTCCTTCTGGGCGTTTGAGAGGATTAATTGTTTTCTTGCCTTTATCAGCTTCTGGAGGCTACCTGTATCCATAGGCTTGTGACAGCATCACTCTGACCTCTACTAATATCATCACACCTGCACTGACGCTCTCACCCCACCTCTCCTACAAGGGCCCCTGGCACTACATGGAGCCCACCTGGGTAGTCCAAAGTCACCGGCTCCTCTCAAGGCCCTTAACATGAACACATCTGCCGGTGCCTTGTGAGATGACATACCCTTCGGCTTTTGGGAGCAGGATGTGGGCCTCTTTGGTGGGGGGCACTATCCTGCCTGCAACTAGGAATAAGCAGATTTTAGGGGGGACAAAAAGAAATTGACTTTATTCTTTCTTTTAAAATGTATGCTTAAATTCTGGACAATGAAGGATGTCGATTTTAAAGCTTTCTTGTTACATTTTTAACTGTGATGATGGTTTTATGATGTGGTTTTAAGCATTTTTATAGACCTATACTGAAATATTCCTGAATGAAATGTTGTGATAGCTTGGATTTGCATGGAAATAATCTCATGCTGAAATAATGAGCGGATATGTAAGAGAAACGCTACTGACCACAAGTCAGAGGTAGTAGAAAACACGGAGACATGGTGATGCGGAGGTTCACCGTGTCTCCGGGTGTTTAAGCTTTTCCGTGAGGAAAAAAAGCTTGTCCAATTTGTCTCTCTCTTTTCACCATTTTTCTCTACTTATTTCCTTCACTCCAAGGGCTGAGATCACTCCGTTCCACTATGATACTTGACCTCCGTTGCATGTTTTATTCCACCTTTTTTATTCCACCCCTCTGAGAGCCACATACTGTGACTGTGAATGCTCATGAAGCTCTTAGTTCTTAAGAGTCTCCGCACTCAACACTGAAGAGTTTTCCAATGGACCTACATAGAAATTATCAGCTGCAGGTTGGTTGGCTTTTTAATTTTCTGAGGGAAAAAAAGATTAAAAACTGCTCAGTGAGTTGTGAGCCCTGATTTTTCCTGGGTGTACATATCAATGGAATATCTTATGAAAATGATCGCTGGTCCTCTTAAAGCTATCTTCAAAACTTAACTTTGAAAATTGAATCTGCCTTCCAAAGAGATGACTGATAAATAAATCATCCAAAACTCCTTATGATGGCAGCTCTTTGACTGGGAATTGGGGGTGGGTTGGCACCCTAGGAGGGAGGAAATAGGGAAGACAAGCTGAGGGAGATGAGGTCGGTGAGACACCCGGAGCCCCGTCAAAGAGGATTCTATATGTCTAGCTAAAGCGTTTGGATTTTTCTGATAGCCACTGGGGGACTGAAAGCAACAGCATTGCGTCTAAGCAAAACATCCACATTATTCACTCCCAAGTACAAATGCCCAAGATGCTCTCTGTTGGCATGTAGCGCTGCTTGCACCTCCTTGTGTGTTCTCCCTGGGTTGTGGGAGGCCGGGAGTACCTGTGTCAATGGGGTTCCTGGAGTACTTGACGTTTCACCCATGAGATACACCCATGGAGGTTGAGAGGGCAGCAGGAGGGGGCAGACGCTCTTCTTAGCCTGGCAGAGCTGCTGTTGTGTGGTCCACTGGATTTTCATTGGCTGATGCCCTAAATTGTTCTTCCTAGTCCATATTAGCCTGGAAGCTCCACTGAAACCTGTTCAGCATCATAGCAACACACAAAGCAACGCGCCTGCCTCCCTGACATATGGTAACAGTGAATAAAGAGCATTGGCCAAGACTCAAATCTAGGTCTCTCGATTGGAAGATGAGCCTTCTACCAATGATTCATCACTGTCGACCTAGCATGGGTCAATCTTGCCATGACTCGACTGACAGCATGCTTCTCTCCAGGAGCAAATGGCCTTTGGCCAATATGCCACAAAAGGAATTGCCTACAGTAAAAGCAATCGTCTGTACTCATGAGTCTGTGTGTTGTTTTGGAACAAGATGGGTCAGCCTGTCAGCATTGTCTAACAACAATGATAGGGCTTAGGGTTCGCACCTGGTTTGGGTAGTGCCTAGGAGGGAAATTTCAATGGTTCTGGGTTGACCATGGAGCTAGAATGTGTTTATGCAGCCAGATCCTTAAAACAGACCTCCACCACTGTCCACATACCAACGTGCTTTGCGCATGTGCCAGTGATGGCCTGAAAGGTGGACCCCAGTGCCTCCTATGTGACTCAGCAATGAGTCCAAAGAAGCCTGTGCCTGAGGCTTAGCAACCTCTTTCAACTCATAGCCTTTCCTGCTTTTGATATAGGTGCCTGTCTATGAGATAAGATTTACAACAAGCATATCTATTCGTGAACTTGACATTTAGAGGAAATATATATATACATTTGAGAGTCATGAACATGCTGCTGCTATTTGAAGTTGTGGGAGTAGTTCAGGTCAGAGAAGAGGCCTAAAGCCGAGTCACAAAAACATTGACCAGAAAAGAAAAGGAGATTCAAACAAACAAACAAACAAACAAACAAACAAACAAAGGAATAGTAAATAGTGAGATGGGCAAGCATTGGGAACATGTATGGGGTCTCAGAAGACACACAAATACAGCTTTTGAAGAAAGAGACAGGGGAAAATGGTGTTCAATGTTGCTAAAGGAAGTATGTGGACTAAGACCTGACCATTGGGCTTGGAAACTGGAGATCTCTGGGGCCTTGAGAGTGTTTTCAGTAAAGTGAATTCAAGAGAGAATGGAGGGTGAGGTGGAGGAAAGGAAAGTCAGGCAACACCTGTGCGGGATCTTGCTATAAATAAAGAGCAGGTAAGTGGCGGGCAGCTCAAGATCTAGAGAGGATTTTCTTTTTAATGGGAGCTACTAGAATGTGTCTCTAAGAGAGTAAGTAATGGAGTGTCGTTGTTCACGTTGGTCTCTCTTTACAGCAACTCTGTGTACAAAAGAACAAAACACTGCCCGGTCTTGCCCCACCCTCACAAGGGTTGACAAATTTGCATCCACTGTTGCCGAAACAGTATCACTCCATCTCATCAAAGGTCTCCTCTTTCTCCCTGACCCTCTGTCGTCGCTTCGTAATATCTTGTCAACTTGGGGGTTTTAAGAGTGAAGAGCTGTAGTCTCGCCTGTCAATCAGGCCACAGTCTGATGATGCCTCCTTGTGGGTGTGGCCTTCTCATGAGGATTCTGGTAACTTCCTCTCTTTCTCCCTGCAGGTGGGCCACACCACCTCCCTCTCTCTCTCTGCTTTCATCCCCCTGGTGAAAAGCCACATGAAGCTTCCATGTGGAGCGACTCTCGGAGAGCTGGAGGAGCCACATGGAGAACCACATCAGCGCTGAGATACTTCCATCGCCACTGGATACACAAGACTTTTCTCCCATTGGCTTGTGATCTTCCAGCGTTCAGCATCACTGCATGTGCTACATGGGTCTGAAGAGGATTTTGAGGATTAATATAGAACATATGGGCTAATATCAGACTTACAGGCTTGATCTGGACTAGGCTGGGATGTTTTCCTAATATACAATTGCTCTTTGATAGAAAACTCTCTCTTAAACGTATAGAAGTGTCCTTGGATTTGTTTCTCTAGGCAACCCCAACTAACACATTCACCAAGCATTCTGTCCTTCTCCAGATACTGGTCCGTCCTCCTCTGCCCAAAGTACATGAGATAAACTCATAACATCCTTTCTATGGTACACTCTGTCTGGACATCTCCTGATGTGGATTTGATTGTTTTTCGGGAAGTCCATGGTATATTCCAAGTTCTTTACCAACACCTGAATCCAAAGGCATCAATTCTTCTTCAGTTTTCCTTATTCACTATCCAACTTTCACATGCATATGAGGTGACTAAAAAAAACATAATTTGCATCAGGTACACCTTAGTTCTCAAAGTGACATCTTTGTTTTCTGACATTTTAAAGAGAGTTTTGAAAAAGTTCTGCCCTATGCAATATGACCGTGAAAGGCTGCAGCTTCCACACGCATTCATTGTGGATCCAAGCGAAATGCAATCCTTGCCCGCTTCACGCAACCATGATGTGGCTTATTGGCTCCGTTGTGTAGATTTGCGTGTTCTTCGCGTTCAGGTAGAATCCATCTTCACCGGTGGTGCTTCCAGTCTTCTTCTTGTATAAATCAGCTACTTATGCAAAAGCAAACACCAAACACATTGCCACAGAGTTGATTCGGACTTGCAGTGACCTAATAAAGGTCTTCAGATGCACATCTACCAATAGCAGCTTGCTAATGAACTTTCCTGAAATCCCGATGCTGCATTCTTCTTCATGTAGCCCAGCATCTTGGATTCCCTGCTTGGCATACAGATTGACTAAATAAGGTGAAAGGACACAAACCTGCCACACATCTTTCTTGATGTTCAACCACGTGGTATATTCCTTGTCTAGACAACTCCTTCTTGGGCTATGTACAGGTTTTGCATAAATGAAATGAACTGCCCTGTAATTCCCATTCTTTGCAGGATAACCCGTCATTGGTTATGATGATCACAGTCAATTATCTTGCATAGTCAGGCACAAATAAACATCTTTCCTGTATTCTATCTTCAGCCCAAATCCATCTGATATCCCTTGATCCGTATCCTCTTCTGAATCTGGCTTGACCTTCTGGCAGTTTCCTATTGATGTAATTTTACAACCATTTTGAATTATCTTCAGTAACATTTTTTATCATTTTATTGGGGGTTTGTACAATACTTACCACAATCTAAACACACATCCATTGTATCAAGCATATTTGTACATTTGTTGCCATCATCATTCTCAAAACATTTGCTTTCTACTTGAGCCCTTGGTATCAGCTTCTCATTTTCCCCTCCCTTCCCGCTTCCCCCTCCCTCATGAACCCTTGAAAATTTATAAATGATTATTATTTTGTCATACCTTACACTGTCCAACATCTCCCTTCACCCACTTTTCTGTTGTCCATCCCCCAGGGAGAAGGTTCTATGTAGATACTTGTAATTGGTTCCCCATTTCTACCCTCCCCTCCCAGTATCAACACTCTCACTACTGGTTCTGAAGGGATCATCTGTCCTAGATTCCCTGTGTTTCCAGTTCCTATCTGTACCCGTGTACATCCTCTGGTCTAGCCAGATTTGTAAGGTAGAATTGGGATCATGATAGTGGGGTGGGGAGGGAGGAAGCATTTCGGAACTAGAGGAAAGTTTTATGTTTCATCAATGCTGCACTGCACCCTGACTGGCTCATCTCCCCCCCATGACCCTTCTGTAAGGGGATGTCCCCAATCTGTACTCCTTCTTATTCACAATGATTTGATTTTTTTTTCCTTTGATGCCTGATACCTGATCCCTTCAACACCTTATGATTACACAGGTTGGTGTGCAGGTTTGTTGCTTCTCAGCTAGATGGCTGCTTGTTTACCTTCAATTCTTTAAGGCCCCAGATGCTATATCTTTTGATAGTCGGGCACCATCAGCTTTCTTCACCACATTTGATAATGCACCCATTTGTCTTCAGTGATTGTGTTGGGAAGGTGAGTATCATGGAATGTCTGTTTAATCGAGCACAGTGTTCTTGTATTGAGGGAGTGCTTAAATGGAGGCCCAATGTCCATCTGCTACCTTAATACTAAACCTATAAATATATGCACATAGATCTATTTCCCAATCATCATATATAAATATATTTACATATGTACATGCCTGTGTTTAGGCCTAGATAGATGCCCTTTGCCTCCTGCTTCTTTCCTCTATTTGCTTCTGCTTTCCTCTTTTCCCACTCTCATGCTCAGCCTTCATTTGGGTTTCAGTAATTCCTCTCTGTTACATTATCCTTGATGAAGCCCTACCAGGCCTCCAACACCCTCCCCACCACTGATTTTGGAACACTTGTTGTTCCCTTGTCCCTAGGTTTGTTATCGCCACTTCCTTTCTCCCACACCTGCCCCTCTCCCATGTTCGCACCCCCCCCACCTGCCACCAAGCCATTGGTCCCGTTGTTTTCTCCTCCAGATTGTTCATCCAGCCTGTCTTTTTTAGACAGACCTGCAAAGGTAATAACACGCATAAAAACAGGACAGAGCAAAACAAAGCTACAAAATAAAACAGAACAACAACACAAAAAAACACCCAATGACAAAAAGAAAAAAAATAAAACCCTGTAGTTAGTTCAAGGACTGTTTTGGGGACAATTAGGAGTGTTTTCTGGTGAGTTTGATGGGGTGCCACGCCCTGGCCCCAAAGTATATTTTTGGTATTCCCTTGGGACTTCATTGCTCTGTTCCTCTTGTTCTTCTGTTGCACACCCTTAATGTTTTGCCTTGGTGTGATGGGGTCAGATTGGGTGCAATTCCCACACTGTCTGCAGTGTTGTCCCCTGTAGGGCTATGGATCAGTGAGGGATGTTGTGTCTCATCGTGGGGCCAGCCATACGGTCCTCTCTGTGCATTGGATGCTCTGAGTGGGCATATTGTCTTCAAGGCTTGGTTGGTCAGGATGTGCTCCACGCTCTCTTCCTCCCCCTTCATTTGCTCCCGTGTGCTCTGATCAGACATGTCCCTCTCTCTGAGCTGCAGTTTCAGTGCTGTCCTCTGAAATAAATTCTTCTAGGGGGAGGGGCTTCAGCAACATTTTATTTTGGTGTGATATTAAAATATATTTTTAGATAAGCTGATGATTCTGCTGGATCGTCTTTCTTTGAAATGGGCACAACTCTGGATCTCTTTCCGTCAGTTCCAGACAGGACAAAAACCTGGCACAGACGAGAGAGAGCTTCCAGCACTGCACCCATTTGTTGAGACCTCTCCATTGTCTGTCTTTACAATGCCTGGACCCTCGTTGTTCATCAGTGCTTTCAGGCAGCTTGGACTTGCTGTTCAACACCATTGTGTCTTGGTCACGTGCTACTTCCTGAAATGGGTGCATGTTATCCGTTCTTTTTCATCCTTTTGAGCCCTGCAATACGGGCACTCCAGTATTTCCTTCAGTTCTTTTCGTTTAAGACGTTCCAAGGCAGTTCTGTGCCCATTTCATTCTCACACTCTACTTTGTCTTCTCAAGCTGCCTTTTGCAGTTGTCTGCTCAACTTTTCCTTCATCATGTCTCCCATTCGCTTTAGCTATTCTTTCAAGATCAAGTTTCAGAGTCCTCAAGGGGGGAATCAAATAGAAACCACGCAGGGAAGGAAGAAGTGATAATGCACTGCCACTTGTCTCATACCAAGTCTGAGAGTAGGCTGAAGTGGACGGGATGCAGGACACGTGGAGAGAGGCTGCCCTTGATGGAGCATTAACAGTTCTTCCGTAATAGCAGGAGGGAAGGCTGAGAGTGCAGAAGGGACATGTGTGTGGCGGGAGCCTGAGGATGGCCCATCTGAGAGCCTCTGCGTCCTCGGTGAAATAGGAAGTGATATCATCGGCTAAGGGAGAGGGTGGGGAGGAGGTGTTGAAGCTTTAAAGGGAAAGGAGAAAGTGTGAAACAGTTATCTAAGGGCTGGAAGTGGGAAGGCTCATTTGTTGGCAGCTGCCATGAATGTTAAGTGAGATTGGACATGTTGCTTCTTTTTCCCTTGAGACAAATACAACTACTTAGGTAGCCATGCAGAATAGGTGGAGACTTGGATTTAATCAGTGTTGAGTTTTAGCCTGATGTGTATGCGAGAGAGAGAGAGAGAGAGAGAGAGAGAGAGAGAGAGAGAGAGAGAGAGAGAAAGGGGGGCGGGGGGTGAGGTGTGTGTATGCTCGGTGTCCTTAGATTAACGGCTCTGGAAGACAAGCCAAGGAAGGAGAACAGACAGGCTTTGGGGAAGGTGAGGACATCGGTCAATCATTAAAGTGATCCGTGGGTTCTGAGCATTGTTAGAGACAGTGCAATGGGACCCAAGGTGTTGGGAGAGCAGAATGCTTAAAACAGAGAGTTTGGAGGCAATAGAGATGCTTGAATGAGGGAGGTCGTGGTTCTTAGGTGAACGTTGGTTGGAAGTAGAAACTACCAGAAAGCTAGTTTGCCTGACAATACAAAGGCATTCGGTTCTGTGAATCATACCAAATGATGTTTAAAATTGTGTGTGTGTGAGGGGGGGGGATTCCATAACACTGAGCTGTGCTCATGTGGAACCTGTACACAGACCCGAGAGGCAATCATTGGAGCAGAAGAGTAGGACACCAGATGGTCTAAAATGAGGAAAGCTGAGTACTAGGGTGTATCCCTCCCGCATACTTACTTAATCTGTACGCCGAGCAAATGCTCCTAGGAGGTGGACTGTGTGAGCAAGAACACAGCATCAGGCTTCACGGAAGGCTCATTAACAGCCCGCTATGAGCAAATGAGGGAGCTCTGGCGACATCGTGGGTCAATATTTGAAACACTGGTCAATAGTTCGAAAGCACCGTCCTCGCTGAGTCAGAAAGAGGAGACTCTCTGCTCAGAAACCTACATGGGGCGTTCTACAGGCTCCTACAGAGGCACTGGGAGTGGGAAGCTACTTGATGACAATGAGCTTTTTAAAATTACATGCAGAGGACACAACACAACACTTACTACAAAGGAACCAGAGATGATTACGGAGGAAAGAAGAAGTAGCAAGGAGGATCAGGTTCGGCCTGGGCCCAGAGACCCCAGACATAAGTAGTGTTTGAGATACTGCATAGCTTGAGGAAATTCTGGGAAGCAGTCTACTGAGGGTGGGCAACATGCAATCTGATTCCCCTATTGGACCAAGTTAGGCTGCAGGATACACAAGGCCCGGGCAGCAAGGCCCACAGAACACGAGCCTCCCCATGGATGCTCACAGTCTCCTTCTAGCCGAGCCATAGGCACCTCTTTGCTCAGAAAGAAAGGGGCCAGGAATCAGAAGGCCCTCTTGTCAACCCCCTCAAGGCCACCAAGATGTGGCCAGCCCAGCCTGGGTCATCAATACCAGGGTTTTGCTGTTGGGCCCCATCACATCGATGTTTGACTCACTATGACCCCAGGTGCCAGAGTAGAACTGACTCACGGGATTATCCAGGCTGCCATTTTCCCTGAAACACATCATCTGGTCTTACTCCCTCAGAGCCTCTAAGTGGGTTTGAACCATCAACTTCGCAGCTGACAGACAAATGACGAACTGGTGCACCATCATCACTCGCTCACTCCAGTCTACAGACAGGAAAAAGGAGGTTCAGAGACTTCGGTAATGCCACAGGCAGTGGCCGAGCCAGGAAACCCGCCAAGTCTTTTAACTCCCCCCATCCACAGCAGCCTTGTGTTTTGTAGCCTCTAGTTTTTCTCTTGTTTCCCAAAGATGTGCTGTATCTACAGACACTTAAAAAAAACTACATTCTCCTGAGCTCCATTCGGGAATCAGCATTTTTGTAATCACCATGGGAGTTTTTAATTGTGAAAGAAGTTTGGAAACCCCGCAGGGACCCCAACTGCCTTCTCTTGATTTAGTTCATGTTCAGAAAATTTCTTCGTCTCTTGATAACTCAATTCCCAGCCTCTGAATGAGACGCTATGACAATGGCCTGTTGTCCTAAGCTAGTTGCCTAATACCGCTCCCAGGACAAAGTTAAAAAGCTGGAGACCCAAATTTGCAGGTAATGGATAGAATGGAAAATCAATAGTAATAAGTAAAATGAATTTGTTCTAAGAAAATTTTGTAACACATAATTCTATAGAATTGCTAACATAATGTTAATATGGAAAATAAATACCAATTAAAAATAAATGAAGTACCATAGTATTATGTGGGGATTATAGGTTTTTTTGCTGTTTTGTTTTAATATTTTTATTGGGGGGGGCTCAGAAAACTGTTATCACAAGCAATACGTATAGGGGATTATGGGTTATTTTTCTTTTGGGGGGGATTATAGGTTTTGAGGAGAAAACTATCCCATCTCCTTAGCTTACCAGGCTCAAGAAAAGCCGAGTTATTTAGCCCCACCACCTGCAAGATGATTACAATACACTGTTTTTGCAAGGTTTAGCAGCATTACATGTAGAAAGAGCTATGAGGCTGTGTAAAATTTGCAAAGCGGGAGTCAATGTGGCAACTGCTGGTACCAGAAGCAGTAATAATCAGAGGGACCACTGCTGTCCCAGTCTAGCTTTGATTGTTCCAGAAACCAGAGAGGGCAAGCTGACCTCAGAGCGATGGCTATCAGCGGGGCCATTAACCGTGAGCAGGAGAGCACCGAGCCAGGAGCTGATGTTGGGAAACCTCGGAGAGGCTGTTCCAATCAATGCGCTAACATCTGCTTTGTCCTCCCGCCTCCCGCCCATGTTGACACAGGTGGCCATTAGAGGGCAATGAGCTGCAGCCGAGTAATGGGCTGGAAGGAGGCGGCAGCACGCTGGATTGAGCACTTGAGGAGATAGTGCTTGAATCGATGGCAGGTTGTCATTAATGTTGGGTGATGGCCAGGATGGAGTCAGGGGCATCATTCCACTCTGGCTCACCCTTCACCAGGGAGCAGGGTTCTAGCTGCATACGCACGATGCTCTTTGATCTCAACAGCAAGCGCGCCGCCGGTAGGAATGTTACCGATTCAGGCTGTGTGCTTGGGCATCGTGAAATACCATCTTCTCTAGAGAGAAAGGAAAGTCGTGCGAAACCAAGGTACCTGAGCACTAGCTGAGCCTGAGCACAGCGTCTGCTCCTGACATGCTTTCAGTCAGTCCTTCTCTTGTCTGAAAAATGACTGGGCGAGCTGCAGACATCGACGGGGGCCACTGTGCACCTGCTTTTCCTTTGGAAAGAGAAAGGGAACAACAAAGGGCAGAGAGAGGAGGAGGATGGTTGTAAGGATGTAGGATAAACATTCGTCTGCACAGCAGCGTCTTCTAAGCGCCGTGGTAATGCCCCTTTCGTTCATAGGTGTAAAAAAATTGTGCGGAAATTATGCTTGTAATATTTATGCATTTCATAAAACTTGTTATACTTTTGATGAAATACCACCTTTTTGTTCCTCTATGTTCTTTGCTTCAGTAAACAAACACATAGCATAAAAAGTGCCAAACAACCAGAGGGTGACACACTGTCACTCATTTCAGCTTTCTGTGATGCCCCAAATTCCCATCCGAGATTATGATGAAATAGACAAGTGTTCACAGTGTTGAGAAAGCTGAAAGTGTGGTCAGAACAATTGCTGTCAATGGATGGATGGGTTCTGATAAGAGTTGTATGATTTTTTTTCATTGCTGTAAGTTCAGCGGAAGTGGAAATGGGTTTTTCGGAGATGGACAGCTGTTGCAAACAGGCTTGGTTCACTCACTCCAGTTCTTTCCTTCCTCGTACGTTGTGGTGGTGAGGTGCCAGCGAGTCAGCTCTGACCCATAGCGACCGTGTGCATGACACAGTGAAGCACTGCAGGGGCCAGTGCCACCCTCACAAGTGTTTCTATGTCTGAGCCCATCGATGCAGCCAGCCACCGTTGTCCATCCATCTCACCGAGGCCCTTCCTCTTTTTCGCTGCCCCTCCACTTTACCAAACATGATGTCCTTGTCCGGGGACCGGTCTCTCCTGACAATATGTCCATAGTCGTCTGTAAGATGAAGTCTTGCCATCCTTGCCTTGAAGGAGCGCTCCGGGCTTACTTCTAACACGGATCGGTCTGTCCTTTTAGCTGTCCCTAGGACTTTCTCTGTTCTTCACCAGCACCGCAATTCAAATGCATTGATTCTTCATCCAGTCTGCAACTTTATCCAACGTACAACTTTCACATGCTTGTGATGTGACGGAGAATACCATGACTTGGGTCAGGAGCACCTTAGTGCTCAAAGGAACATTCCTGCTCTTCAATAGTCTTAAGAGGTCTTGTGCAGCAGATTCGCCCAATGCAATACCCTTTTGATCTCTTGAGTACTGCAGCTTCTATAAGCCTTGGTTGGATATCCAAGCGAGACAAAATCCTTGACACCCTTGACCTTTTCTCCATTTATCATGATGTTACCTATGGGTCCAGTTGTGAAGATTTGGGTCTTCCATACATTGAGTTGTAGTCCATACTGAAGGCTAATGTCTTTGATCTTCACCAGCAAGTGCCTCAATTCTTTCTCACTTTCAGCAAGCTAGGTCATCTGCATATCTCAGGTTGTTAATAAGCCTTTCTCTAATATGATGCCACATTTTTCTTCATATAAGCCAGCTTCTCTGATTATTTGCTCAGCATTTCGATTGAACAAGTGTGGTGAGAGGATACAACCCTGACAAACACCTTTCCTGATTTTAAACCATGCAGGATTCCGTTGTTCTGTTCGCACAATGCCTCTTGGTCCATGCACAAATTCCTCATGAGTACAATGACGTGTTCTTGAATTCCCATTCTTCTCAATGACATCTAAAGTGCGTTAGGGTCCACACAGTCAAATGCCGTTGCATAGTCAATAAAGCGCAAGTAGACATCTTTCCGGTCTTCTCTGCTTGAACCAAGATCCATCTGACATCTGCAGCAATCCCCCTTGTTTCACATCCTCTTTTGAACCTGGCCTGAACTTCTGGCAGTTTCCTATCAGTATGCTACTGTAACCATAGTTGGACAATCTTCAGCAAAATTGTACTTGCATGTGACATCAATGATATCATTCAATAGTTTGAGCATTCTGTTGGGTCGCCTTTCTTTGGAATGGGTGTATATATGGATCATGACCAGCCAGTTGGCCATGTAGCTGTCTTCCCAATTTCTTGGCAGAGATGAGTGAGTGGTTCCAGTGCTTCTTCAACTTTCAGAAACATTTCAATTCCTGGAGCCGTGGTTTTGGCAAATACATTCGATGCAGTTTGAACTCCTTCATTCAGATCATAGGCTACTTCTTAAAATGGTGGAATGTCAACTAGTTCTTTTTGGTACATTGACTCAATGCATTCTTGTCATCTTTCCTGGTTTGTCTTTGTATAAGGGGTGGAAAGCTAAGGACTACGTTTCCCAAACCCTTTTATGGCTTGGATTTCCATGAGTGATCTGAAGTCTGATGAGCAGGTATCTGTGGTGCTGCTTCCACTCCTGGGTCTCACACAGGTATGTCCTGGAGTCCAGGACAAACTCCTTTCTGTTCAAAATTGGGGTGCATGTAGTCAAAATGTTTATTGTCATGGACATTTTTTTCTTTTTAGAAAGCATAAAATTATATATATAGCATGATCCCAGCAAAGGAATAAAAAAAAACACACAGGAAAACAACAACAACAACAAAGGCCCAAAGGAGATGTGGTTAAAGTATAGCAGCAACCATCTGCAGGTGCTGAGACTGTGGGGAGATTCTTCTCCCTCTTTACCTCTTTGTGATTTTCAAACATTCTCTAAGGTGATCGCTATATTATGGATTTAATTATGTGTCCCCACACCCCCACAAAAAAATAGCTAGTCTCTTTACCTGTAAATATGATTCTATTTGGAAATAGAAGGGTTTTCCTATGTTAATGATGCCGTACCCGTGTGGGTTGGGTCCTAAATCTCATTATTTATGACAGATGGATGTCTTATCAAAGGAGTAGCCGGCATCCAGTGAGGAAGAAACCAAGTGGAGATCTGTATACGAGAGTCAAGAAACCAAGGAACACCCAGGGCTACGGACCACCTCTGGTCATTTGCACTAGGGCAGCATCAGCAAACTAAGACAATGTGCTACTGGTGCTTTTAAATATATAGATAGGTATATAGATAGATAGATAGATAGATAGATAGATAGATAGATAGATAGATAGATATAGATAGAATGGTGAGTTAACTGTGATGTGTTGACTTGTATTTCCAAGCAGTTTTGTTATTTTCTTAGCTATCTTTTTTTGTGTTATTGTTGTTGTTGGTGGTGCTTTTTTTTTTTTTAACTTTTAAAACACAAGACTACTGTCACTTGATTCTAACCATGGAGTAGCAAAGAGGATTTTGTGAATGCTCACTTCTCCCGTGTCCACCCAACATGGGACACTCTCAATCTTTGAACAATTGGATGTCTTCATCTTGGCTTCTCTTTTCTGCCTCTCCTCTTTCCATCTGGTCCCCCCTCCCTTCCTTCCTTTCCTATTAATATGGACGTCCAGAGGAGCATCAGGTTATCCGTACCCCAAATGCTGCCCACCATCTGAGAGTTGGTCATGCTAAGCTACGACATGAAGGGAAGAAAAACCATCACATCATCCTACAAACGGAGACCTTTGGCCCGGGGGGAGGCAGAAGCTCATTTATTCTGCATCCCTGTATGAGACACACGTTGGTCCTTTTCCTTTTGGAACTGGCAAGAAGTGATACAATCCGTAGGTTCTGGTGACAGAGACAGACAGAAAAGCATCTTCCTTCAGAAGATGGGCCTGGTGGGTGGTGTGGGGCCACACAGGCAGCTACAGATTGCACCCATCCAGCCAACGTTCCAGAGTGTCGGAGTTCTGGCAGTTCAGGGTCCAGGAAGGCCTGTGGAGAGGAAATTCAGAAGAATGAATGGGAGGGGACTCCTTATTTAGCATCTCTATCCAGGGTACCACTGCCTTCACATCCATCAACCACCACCACCCCCTGGTTTGGCCTTTAAAGCAGTTGAGTTTGCCACCTCTGCTGTGGGCACAGGTAGGAAGGATATGTCGATCTCAGGTTCATCTCCCTTGCTCTCACCACACCTTGGCATGAATGTTGGTGCTCCCCAACTCTTCATACCCCTCTTGTCCCATGCTACACCCCCAAACAGACAAACAAAACAAAACCTCACTGCAAGTGAGTCAATGCTGATTCATAGCAACTCTAGAGGACAGAGTAGAACTGTCTCTGTGGTGGGTTTCCGAGATTGTAACTCTTTGTGGGAGTAGAGTGCTTCATCTTGTTCCCATGGAGTGGCTCGCAGTTTTGAACTGCTGACCTTTTGGTTAACAGCCCAACATGTAACCACGTACTTAGAGCATCAACAAAACGGGCCCGTTTTGTTGATATCTTATGTTGATAACTAGCTCCTACAGTTCCTGTCTATGTAATTGAAACTCTCTGTCTTGGCAGGTCTTTGGAGAAGATATGATTTCTTTATAATAAATAAGAAGTGGGATGAACGATAGCTATTGAGTCTAACTCTTGCTACAGTCACCTCATAAGCAACTGGACCCAACATGCACAGTTACTGGACCAGGACAGTCTATGTTCATGGATAGCAGGTTTCTGATCTATTCTGAGACAGCCATCCACATCTGCTGATCTGGCAGCGGCAGCCAGGAGGGCCAGCAATCATGGCTCTTTGCGGTAATACAAACACAGCGGGCACCCCAGTCCCTGGCGGCATTTCAAAGTGAGGAAAGTCACAAAAGTCAATCACTGCAATGAATTTCGTCAAGTTATTTTTTAACTATGGAACCCTTCCTTACATACAATTGTGTCCTAAATTTTATAAACCACAATATTTATAGCTTTAACGTTAATATAGTTTGGTACATATACGGACACAATCTAGGACAGTTACTTGAACACTAGCATGAGTTTTCATTTAATATTCTAATTTAATCATTTACTACCAAACAGAGCAGACATTCGAAAATACTGGAAATATTAATACTTATAAAATATTAGAATTTTTCATTGATGTGCCAAATGAGAGGTCTGTCTCAATGTTGGTGTTATTAGGGCTGCCTTGTGGAGTCATGTTGGTGTGTGTGTGGGGGGAGGAGAGACTCATGAGCCACCTTGGTTTTGGGTAGACTTACCATGTCACTCATTGTCCAAACAGGGTCCCTTTTGAGAGTGTATATGACAAACTATATCAGATCAAGAGGCATCACCTGGAAACCACCCACCCGCCTGTAAGCCAGGATGTATGGCCCTCCCAGGGATGGTAGCTCAAATCCCACTGGCCTGCATTTGTGCATACGCTCGCGCGCATGCGTGTGAGTCTCCTGTCCAGTGGGGTCTGTGTTCCTAGACAAGAGGCCCGGGGGAAGCGTGGTTGGCTCATCTGCTACGTTGTCTGTGTTCCTGAAACAGTTTCCCTCCATCTTGCTCACTTGTGGACGCCTTCATTCATTGACTGCTTTTGTTCCTCTCCATTTGCCTTGTATTCACTTTCCCATTGAATTCGGCATTTATTTTGAAGAACACAGAGAGACATGGTGCTCTTGCGGCAAGTATGTCTCTCTCTCCCGATAAAGTCGAACAGTTCCAGAAAGAAGGAAAACGCATATTTGATAACTTTTATACATGGGAACAAGTGTATTTCCCTGTTGATTCAGATGGGTCTGTTTGAACCTCACATTCAGGTCCCTCTCCTGGACCACCTAAGAACACACCGCAGCACTATAATCCCACGACACCCTGTCCCATGCAAAATGAACCAGAACACTTTTATGGAAACTCTAAAGCCTATAGGAATTTACACCAAAGACATCATCAGGGAGGGGAAAGATCCGAGGCATAGACCCTGGTATCCTATCTGCCTGGCACCCTAAGCCAGATTTGCAATATAAAATAAAAATTAGTGTTCAACTAAAAGCAACTAGTCAGATCATTATTCTTTTCCCCCAGGGCCTAGGAGCTATGGGACTCCGTGACGAAGTGTTGCGTGGATTGGTGCGTTGGACCCCACGGGTGTGTGCTGCATCTTCACCTTGGCCCAGAAGGAGACTCGTCAATGACAAGGAAGGGAATGCCATTAAAGACAAATCGCTTACCATGCTCCCATCCCTTCCTTGCCTTGTACAATTTTCTTGGCACATTCAATGGTCTTCTTTAAATCTGGATTGAGGAGAGCTGTGGAGAAAATGAATTGGAACAGCAGCATGCTATTGGGTGACAGCTAAGTCAGGAAAGGCACCGAGGGCTCACACCTAGAAAGGCCTGCATGTGTTTCCAAGAATAACTCTATCCCTAGATTTTTTTTATTAGGCCACCTTAGGGGGTAGCAGGGGGTAGTCATATTTGACTAAACTCGTTGCCTTTTTCTTCTTATAATTCTTGACTCATTTTTATTAGAGAGATATGTTTACATCTAGTGTTGTTCAGAGGAGTCCTGGGGGATAACTGCAATGTCAGCAGTTCTAAACCACCAGCCACTCTGCCAGAGAAAGAGGAGGCTGACTGCTTCCTCAAGAGTTACAGTCTCAGAAACCCACAGGGGCAGTCCTACTCAGTCCTCGAGGGACACCACCGTGAGTCACAATCAACTCCATTGCAGTGAGTTTGGTTTTGGGGGGTGGGGGTGGGGTTGGTTGTTGCTAGGTGCCGTCCCAACTCATAGCAACGCTGTGTGAAACAACATGGAACATCCTCACAATCATTCTCGTGTCTGAGCCCGTTGCTGCAGCCACAGCGTCAATCCATCTCATGGAAGGCCTTCCTCGATTTCGATGCCCCTCCACTTGACAAGCTTGATGTCCTTCGCTAGGGACCGGTCTCACCTGCTAACATGTTTAGATGTCTTTGCATAGCTAGATATCTATATAATGTGTATGCTGCGCTAGACACTACGAGAGACAGTGGAGACATAAATTACAAACATGGCAGGCCAGACCCTACCCTCAACAGAGCATGCAGCCTGGAAGAGAGTAGAGTCGTAACCATCGCACCAAGTTCATTCTGATCCTTGCAACTCTCTGGGACAGAGAAGAACGGGCTCCTAGGGCTTCCAGGTGCTCCTCTTTGTGGAGGCAGACTGTCACATCTTTCTCCTGTGGAGTGGCTGGAGGGTTCGAACAGTCAACCTTTCGGTTAGCAGTCAATCACATACCACTGCCCAGGAGGGCTCCTTGGTAGAGTCATAGGCAGTTGTGGTACAGGGATTCCTGGAAGGAATGGGAGGGGTGGAGGACACAGCACGAAATGGGAGCACTTAGGAGGGAGGAGCGTTTACTTTAGACGTGAAGGGCAAGGGAAGGGTGAATGGACCACTTAACCTCTGAGGAGTAGATACAGAAAGGGAGTTGTGGGAACTCTCTGGAAGAAAAGTTGTTCCGGGAGAGGAGATAGCATGTGAAAGGGCCCAGGGGTGCTCCTGAGGGACTGACACATCTACGCCTTCCTCCTGCCTCTTCCAGTCTCCCGTTGGAATTTGGAGACCAAGACCTCACCTCTTGGGTGAGTGCAGAAACTTCCTTATTGTCTACAGTCTCCCTCTTTCCTAATCTGGTCTGGTTGCTCTTCCTTAAAGCGTTGCTTCAGTGTCCCCTCTGTGGTCATTACAAAATCTGTTGTCAATTTGAGACTTAAGAGTGAAGGGGTGGAGTGTAGCCTGTCAATCAGGTCGCAGCTTGATGACTTCATTTGGAGGCACTAAGGAGATAAATAGCTTGCTGGAAGCGACACACACACACACACACACACACACACACTTCATGGGAGACATTCCTGCTGACAAGCCGCATGGAGCTAGGCTGATGGGAGCCAGAGCCTTGAAGTTGGAGGAGCCACATTGAGATCCACGCCAGCACTGAGATGCTTCGACCACCACTGGATCCACAAGACTTTCCACCCACTGGGCTGTGATCTTCCTGCATTCAGCGCCATGCAATGGCTGCGTAAGTCTAACAAGGAATTTGTGGACTAATATCGGCATACAGGGTCATATCAGACTTATGGACATGATCTGGACTGTACTGGAATATTTTCTCAATATATAATTGCTCTTTTACATAAAACTCTCTCTTATACACATATGATTGTCTATAAATTTGTTTCTCTAGTCAACCCAGACTAACACACTCTCCAAAACTCACTGCCATCTTCAGAACTTTAAATCCTTTAAAAAGAAGAAGAAAACTCTCTGCCATTCCAACTCATAGCAACCCTATAGGGCAAGGTAGAACTGCCTCTGTGGGTCTTGGAGACTGTAACTCTTTATCGGAGTAGAAAGCCTCATCTTCATCCAGCAGAGTGGCTGTGGCTTTGAACTGTTGACCTCACAGCAGCCCAAATCATAACCTACAGCTTAGAGATATGCCACGCTTCCTATGGCACTTTTCCCCTTTGTATCCCCTAACCTGGGTCCTCCGTTCATGGAAACAGTAGTCATTCAAGCTCTGCCACTGATGAGCTCGCCTGCTATCTCCCGTCCATTCTGAATTCTTTCCACGCAGCTTTGATTCAATACAGGCAGCACCTGTATTGATTATGCACGTCCAACTTACGGACAAACCAAGCCCTTCAAAACCTATTGTATTTCAAATTCAAGGTATATAATACAGTGGTTCATGACAACACAAGGGCACTAGGTTACGATACAATAAAAACAAACAAAACATTTATTATGGCATTCCAAGGGAGCTTCAAACATTCATGAAAAATAGAATTAAAAAGTAATATAATGTCTCAAAAAACTTTTAGAAGCCTCTTTGCGTTATGTTAAAGATGGTTAATATATCACGGAGTGCTTTTTAAAAAATGTATGCATGGAAATCTACACTACATAGTACATACTAAGACAAATGATGGTAGATGTAAATCTCACCTAACTGTTCTGAGTTACATACATTCAACTTACAGGCAGATTTAGGAAGGGGGTCACATTTGTACTCAGTGTAGGCCTTTACTTGTATCTGTTATTTACATGCATTTATATATAGCATCCTGGTCTCCAATTTCCTTGTAAAGAACAACTACTCCTCATTTATTGACTACCTTGTTAACCAACATTTCAAATTTCAGAACATCAATCATAAAGATCTTCTGTCCACAATGTTATGCATTAGAGACATACACCCTGCGGTAACAGTGGCTGTGACGGTTAAGGTTCCATGTCATCTTGGCTGACTCATGATCTGCCACCATCCTGCCAGAGGGGTGGCAGTTATGAAATGATGTACTTTGGCACAACAATGCCATGTGGCAGCGAGGTGATTGTGACATTGTCCTCCTCCATTTGGTGATGTGTTGTGGTCATCCTCCATTGTTGCATATGGTTGGTTTTGCTTACCGTCTGCGCTTGGGAGTATAGTCAGGTCAGGAGTGAGGAGTGGGTGTATCAAGCACCAGCAGCAGTCAACCCCAGTCGTGCTCCACCCTCTACATACCCTGTCCAATTGAAAAGTCCATAAAACTCTTGTGACCTCGGGACTGGTGTGTCCATTTTACAGGTGAGAAAACTGAGGCTCAGATCACACAGCTAGTAAAGGATTGGGAAAAAGGCCAAGATTCTATTGGGCCACCAAGTCTGGGCTCCTCTTGTTCCCTCACCGTACTGGGTAGGAAAAGTATGCAATACTTCTTAGGGCTCAGCACCTCTTCCTATAAAACAGAGAGTCTAGAGCAGTGGCTCTCAGTCTATGGGTCATGGCCCCTTTGGGGGGTTGAACAACCCCTTCATATGGCTCACCTGAGTCATACCAGTATCAAAATGACAGTGATGAAGTAGCAATGAAAATGATTTTATGGTTGGGAGGGGTCACCACATGAGGAACTGTATTAAAGGGTCGCAGCATGAGGAAGGTTGAGAACCGCTGTTCTAGAGCCTGTTGCTCACAGTGACTTGCTTCCCTTCCTTGTGAATCCTATTCCTTGGTGGCTGCAGATTCTCAGGGAAGACTCTCTTTCTGTTCTACTTAGAATGTCCTCGCTCTGGACTTTCCTGCTCGTCCTTTTCACTGGGTGTAGTCCCTGGACTGGGGGAGGGCAGGTCTCGGCTTTCTGTGGGCATCTCCAAACTATCTCCCTGTCTTGCACTGGTCCTGTTTGTTCGGTGCCCATTCAACCCATGTAGTGGGCTACAAGGATCACCTGATGCCCTCCGCGTCATCCCTGACTGCAGTCCTCACTTCCTCTTCTTTTGAACTGCTACGGATTTGTCTCATAGGCATGTGGCGTTGAAGAAGGAAAACCGAAGAACGACTGCTTTGAATTGTGGCGGTTGGAGAAGACTGGCCAAAGCTCCAGAGAAGCAAACGAATCTGCCTTGGCAGACACGCAGCCAAGAATGCTCTTTAGAGGCAACTATCGCGACACTTGGTCTCAGGTTCTTCAGACGTGTCGTCGAGAGAGACCAGTTCTTGGAGAAGGACATCGTGCTTGGTCAAGTGGAGAGGCAGCAAAAACAACAAAAAGAGAGGAAGACCTTGGGCAAGATGGATGGACACGGTGGCCGCAAGAGTGAGCTCAAACATCAGGACCGCTGTGGGGGTGACGCAGGACCGGGGTTGGGGAAGGGGTGGGGGGGTTGGTTCCGCTGTGTTAAGGAGTCCCGCTGAGTCGGAACGCCCACCTGAGGGCACCCGACCACAACAGGATTTGCCTTCCTCTCTTGATGGCAAAGTGACAGCATCGGTTCCCCCGAAGGAAGGAAGTCGGGGCTGAGTGTGAGTGAACGCAGGCCCTGCGGGGGGACCCTGTGCTCCTACAACTCTGACTCAGATGCTCTCGGGTGGATTCAGCTTCCCCCCGCCTCCTCTTGACACTCTGACACCTTTCTGTCCATTTGGGTGTGGGGTTCCTTTGCTGCGTTCCCAGGTGACCTCACCTGACTCACCGCAGCCCTTTCTCACTGTCTACTCTTGTCCCATTAAACACTCAACTACTACCTGGAGGTGCCGCCGAAGAGAGCCCTGGCAACCTGCTTTCGAGAGGTCACCGCCTTGAGCATCCTCGGAGGCGGTTCCACTCGGCACACAGTGGGTCACCATGAGTTCAAATTGGCCCCACGGCAACCAGCAGCAGCAACCACGCTGGAAGTGCCCGTGCTCAGGCCCCTTGAGCTTCCGCCTTAGATGCAGTTCAGCTCAGATCCTGCCGGGCTCTCCCCATCCTTCCTTCCAAACTTGTCCTTCCAGGCCGGCCCTGGGAAAGGGAGACTCCTGAGCACACCACCACCATCCCCAGATCTCCCGTATGGAACAGAGGGGAGGGGCTTACCAGAGCATGACACGTGGCAAAGGTTCTTGCCGCGGTCGCACCACCCATTATTGCGGATCTGGAAGAGGCCATAGCCAGTGTAGTCCCCGTGCAACGTGTCGTACACAGCGGTGGGGTTGAACTTGCTCTCGAAGTAAGCCAGGCACACCCCTAAGACAGACCAGGAGATGTGCCACTCTGCGGGAAGCTGGAATTGGGTTACCTGGGCAAGGGCTGGGAGGGCTGGGGTGGAAAGAGAAAGGGGTCGACAGGCCACACTCACAGTTTTCAAGGCTATAGCCATCAAAGTCGCCCAGGCCTCCTTCCTGGAGCTTCTTAGCCACCTTGCAACGCCCTAGGACCCGAGTTCCACTTGGCACCACGAGGTAACTGATGAGGGAGAGGACCACAGGGGCCTTCATCTTCTTCAGGATTCCCGAAGTGGCCACTCGCGTGAGCCGGTGGAGTCACAGATACTCCCTACAGCATCCCAGGGACCCTGGCTCCTCGGAAGGACGGAAAAGAAGGGGGGTGGGGAGAGGCCGTGTGGCATTCAGTGTGTTTAGGAAAATGGAGTCCTGCCAGTCTTCATCATAAAACTCCCTGCCACCTCACACTTTGCTTGGTATCACTGCAAGCCTGGGACAGCTGAGACTTTGCCTCTTCTTGGCCTCCTGTTTCCTAAGGATGAAATCTCGAGAAGCCCACCACCTTTCCCCACCCCACCCCCTACGTGCTCTGGTCTCTCACTCTAGCCACACCCAGTAGCCTTTCCTTGGTTTGTCTCTCATTTGTTTCCTTCCGATTTTAACTAGATGTGCTCCATTATTCGCTGCCCCTCCGTGGTGAAAACAGTACTTGTTCCTGCAGTACATTTAGGAAACTAGAGATGCTCCCACCACCCAAACACAATCCTGGCACATATTCCACATTGTAGTCTTGGCCTCGGGTTTGTCAACAAACCAAACTCCACTATCCTTCATCACTCTCAGAGACAAACTTAGGTCCCGTCTAGACATACCCACTTAGTAGTTGGACAACTACCAACAAACCACTTAGTTTCACAAGGCCTCGGTTTTAAAGTAGACTCGAGAAAGGCAAGTACCACAACCAAAACCAGAAAGCATGAATACTATGTTATTGTTTGTGTTAGTCTGGGTTGACTAGAGCAACAAATTCATAGACACTCATGTGTGTATGAGAGGGTTTTATATACAAGAGCAATTGAATACTGAGATAACATCTCAGCTCAGTCCAAACTAAGTCCATCTGTCTGATCTTAGCCCATATGTCCGATACAAATCTGTAAATTCCTCTTCAGACTCACACAACACATGCATGACACCGAATGCAGGAAAATCACAGGCCGGTGGGTGGGAAGTCTTGTGGATCCAGTGGCAGTGGAAGGAGCTCAGTGCTGGCAGGGTCTCCAAGTGGCTCCTCCAGCTCCAGGGCTCTAGCGTTGCTCCATGTGTCTTCTCAACAGGAATGTCTTGCAGAGAGTCAGCGTGTGTCCCACCTCCAATGAGCTACTTATCCCCGTTGCGCTTCCCAATGAGGTCATCAAGCTGCTACCGGATTGGCAGGCTAAGCTCCACCCCTTCACTCTCAAGTCTCAAATTGACAACAGATTATGTAACTACCACAATGTTGTTGTGGACCATCAAGTGAGTTCTGATTCATAGACACCAGAATGAGACGGGGCCAGGTCCTGCACCATCTCCACAATTGTTGTTACCTTTGAGTCCATTGGTGCAGCCACTGTGTCAATCCAACACCTTGAGGGCCTTCCTCTCTTTCACTGACCCTCTGCTTTACCAAGCATGATGTCCTTGTCCAAGGGCTGCTTGCTCCTGCTAACATGTCCAAAGCGCGTGTGACAAAGGCATGCCATCTTTGGAACCTCTAAGGAACATTCTGGCTGTATTGCTTCCAAGGCAGATTTGTTTGTCCTTCCGGGAGTCCGTAGTACTTTCAACAGTCTTTACCACACCCTGATTCAAATGCACCGATTTTTCTTTGGTCTTCCTCATTCGTCGTCCAACTTTCACATGCACATGGGGTGATTGAAAATACTATACCTGGGGTCAAGGGCACCTGGGTGCTCAAAGTGGACGCCCTTGCTCTTCAATGTGAAAGAGGTCTTGGGCAGCAGAGTCACCCAGTGCAATGCAGCATTTGATTTCTTGACTGCTGCTTCTGTGAGCATTGACTACAGACCCACGCATAATGAAATCCTTCATTCATGTAGTCAGCCTGCTTTCTCAATGGTGACATTAACTTAAGGTGCCATGAGCGATGGGGAAGGTTGTCCCTCCCAGGACACTGTTGCTCATCAGTTTTATCATCACAAAGAAAAGTTTAAATTAAAAAAAAAAAAAGCTTTGTCATTTTGGTAGGTTGAAAAAGCCAATTATACTTCTTGAAGGCACGGGGTTGGTCTTGCTCTACTTCCCCTGGGCTCTTCCCCCACCGCCCTTCCTTCCTGTGACCCGCTTCCCTTGGACCAGCCACTTTGGCTACTCCTCTCTCTGCCCTCACTTCTCAGAAGAGCACCAGCTCTCGTGTGACCCGAGGGTTCTCACAGCTCTGCCATCACATTGCCCTTGCCCTCATCCCAGGGAACGTGCCCACATAGCCCCTACCAGTCCTCAAGCACCACAAGCCCAGCACTGGCGGTCTTCCCAGAGCCTGGGCTGGACACAGGTGATTCAGCAGGCAGCCCCTGATCACCACAGCCTGTGCTTCATGGGCATTTCCTTATGTGGACGTGGTGGATCACCAGCACAGTGAGGTTGCCAGCACAGTGAGGTCGTGCAAGCATCACTTGCACCATGGAAGACTGTAGAAGATCCTAGAAGACGCAACGCCTTTGGACTGTGGTGATGGAGAAGGCTATTGAGAGTACCACGGACTGCTCAAAGGACAAGCCGATCTGTGTCGGAACAAGTCAGGCCAGCATGCTCCTGGGAGGCGAGGACGGCAAGACTTTGTCTTACATGCTTTGATACGCTGAGCATGTCGTCAGTCCCTGGAGAAGGACATCGTGTTTGGTAAAGAGGAGGGCCCTCGGCTGCACCCATGGGTTCAGGCACAGGAACTAGTGAGGATGGCACAGGGATGTGCAGTGTTTCACTCAGTTGTGACTGGGGTCGCTATGGGTCAGAGCCGACTCAACGCTCCCTCACAACAACTAGGTACTTGAGTGTGTCTGGAATTTCAAACACGTAAGAGTAAGAGGTTGTAATTCCTCCTTTCTGTCTTTGAGTATAGAGGCAGGAGGAGAGAGACATCATTTTTTCCTAACTTCTCCATGCTGAGCAAAGTAAAAAGAAAACCAAACTAGATACTGTGGAGTCGACTCTGATTCAGGACCATGAGTGGTAAACACGGCTGGGTGCGACCTCACCCCTTTGAGTGAAGGTTCCCTTCTCCCAGGAAAGTGTAGACTCAGGAAGCTTAATTAAGTTTACACACACACACACACACACACACACATGTTGGTTTGTTGTACTGTGTTGGCTTATGTGGGGCTATGATGCTGGAGGTTACAGCATTGGTGTTTCAAAGACTAGCAGGATCCCCCACGATCGGCAAGTTTCCATGTAACTTCCAGAAAAAGCAGACCAGGAAGAAAGGGCTGGCTATCTGTTTCCAAAAACTAGTCAGTGAAAACCTCTATGGATCACAGCAGAATAGCATCTCCTACATTGTTGGAAGATGAGTTCTCAGGATGAAAGGGCACTCAAAAACACACAGCCATCACACAGTGGACTTGAGCGTTCCTGTGATCAGGAAGATGGGAGAAAACCAGGCAGCATCTCTGTCTGCTGCACATGGGACTGCCGTGGGTCAGAGCCACCTCTGACCGAAAAGAACAATAATTAGGAGTAAGGCTCACATCTGGTCCAAGACAGGACTGGAACGCCACAAACCCCAGCAACTGTCTAGCACACCTGGATTCCCCTCCTTTTTAGGCAACTCAGCCGGAGGCTCTCTGAACTGTCCTTTACGATGGACACTTGAGTTCACTCTTCTTCGTTTCTGCTGCCACCACCTGCCCCCCCATCCCCACCCCCTCACTACGAGCACTGTTCACCCTCCTGGCCCCCATCTCTCCAGACCAACTCTCTGAGATCGCATTTCCAACTTTGACGAAGGAATGGCCCCAAAGCATGTTCCACGTGTCACCCCTGTGAACGCTCCATGAACGCTCCCTACCACTCCCTCTCATTTGCTGCCTCTTGGTCCACACCATCACCACCCCTTCTCTTACCTGGACTTCTGTAGAGGTTTCTTAAATACCCTCCAGACTACTCACTCTCTTGGGGGCCTAGATCCATGCTCCACAAAAGTACTAGAAAGGCCTTTTCAAATCCATGCACCCAGTCATGTGACACCTCCAGTGGGTTCCCCTTGCACCTTAATTAAGGTCCCAATTCCTCTCAATCTGGCTGGCAAGCCTCTTGCTGAGCTAGCCCCGCCCACCTCTCCAGTCAGATTTCACACCACTTACCCCTGTGTTCACCATCAAATCCCCCGGCATTTGCCTCCTCTCTGATTCTTGGGTGTGCCAATTTCGTGCCCACCTCAAGCCCTTTGCCTCCACTGTGCCTTCGGAAGCCGATTTCCCTCAGCCACCAGGCTGCCTGTCCTTTCTGAGCTTGGTCTCCACCTCACAGATTCTCTGGGGCCTGACAGAAGACGGCCTGTCTCTTCCTCCGAGCCTAAGACAGTATCAGAGAATGTCTGACTCCCTTGCTTGCGCATCTGTCAGGTCGGCAATCGTCTGCCTGCCCCTGTACCAGTGGGTGAACACCAGGGATGCAGAATCCTTGTCTATCTTGGTCTCTGCTTTCTTCAAAGAGCTTCGGACAGAAGTCTAGCACACAATAAGTGCTCCATACGACTTTGTTGAATGAATGAATGAACGAACCTACTCTGCCTGAACTGTCATCAGAGGTACACCGAGGGAGCTTGCGGATCTGAGACTCACACCACAGGCTATCTTCACGCCTGTGCTAGCGCTCACCCACTGTTTACCTACCTATTTACCAGTTCATTGGTCCTCCCACGGGTCCACAGGTTCTCCCCAGTGGAAGCCACGGGACCCTTTCCACGCTTGCCACGGAAAAGTTGCTCTTTCTACACTTGCTTCCCGGATTTTTTTCTAATTCGACTTCCTTAATAACCCGTTTGCCTTCACTCACTAGCTTCTGACTCCTTCTCCATGCCCTGCTCTTCTGGAACCTTCTCTGTGACATCAGAGTTGCTATGCACCAGAATATTCTGAAACAAGGTGAGGCCTCTCACCAACATGTTTCGTATGACCTGTCTGTGGCGGCTCTAAGGAATGGCCCCGGACAGAAGGACCTAAACAGCACATGTTGGTTTATCCTGGAGCTCTGGAGACGGGCGTCTAGCCAGGTTAAAACCCAGGTGTCCAAAGAGCAGCATGCCTTTCTGGGGGCTCTAGAGGCAAGTCCATCCCCTTACTCACTCGGGTGGCTACAGCGTTCAAGTCCCTGTACTTCAAGAACCGGGGTCCCCATTTCCTTGTTGGTTGACTAGTCTTAGTTTCTAAGGGCTGTCTGAATTCTCTGGCCTGGCCTGCCTCTCTTTGTCTCTTATGCCAGAAACCCCTTCGGATCTCTCCTGCTGTGTCCTCCATCGTTTTATTCCTCAGGTCCACATTTTTGCAAATCTCTCCTTTTAAGGGCGCGTGTCAGAAATGGGCCTTCCTGGAATATCCCGTGTCGCTTCCTCGCTTCAAGGCGCTCTACTTTAACCATCTCTGCAAAGTCTGCTTTGCCACAGGAAGCCCTTTGGCTATATTATCTCGGGTACTGGGTTTTAGGGCAGAGGTCCCCTTCAGGAGCAGTGGGGAATACGCTTGCTACTCCCGAGAGGGCCATGGGAAAGAACTTCCTCTCTCGGGCCCTGGGCAGCCTCGTTGATGACATGAAGGCATCAGCTTTGGTTATCCTTGACATTTCTTCTTCAACGTGGTTGACGTGATTCAGGATGATCTTGAAGCTGATTGAGGATGATGACATGAGGTTGGCCTTTGAATGGCTCAATAAAAGTCCTCTGAGTGACTCCATTAGGACTGGAAACTCCCTGCTTAGTCATAACTCTGAGAAAGTTGACATTTTTCATAAATATATCTGTGGTAGTTATATAACCGTTTGTCAGTTTGAGAGAATTAAGAGTGAAGAGGTGGAGTCTAGCCTGTCAATTAGGGCATAGCCAATGAGGCCTCTGTGTGGGCGTGGCCTTCTCCTGAGGATTCTGGGAACTCCTTGGAGCTGGGAGACACACTCTCTCTCTGATCAATCCCTGGGAGACATTGCAGTTGATAAGACACATGGAGACCAGTTAGTGCTCTGAGCTGGAGAAGCCACGTGGAGACCCTTGACAGTGCTGAGATGCTTACACCGCCACTGGGACCACAAGACTTTCCACCCACTGACCTGTAATCTCCCTGCATTCAGTGTCACTGCATTTGTGGACTGAAGAGGACTTTATAGATTGGTATCTGACACATGGGCTACTTTTGGACTTAAGGACTTGATCCGGATAGGTTGGGATGTTTTCTCAATGTTCAACTGCTGTCGTGTATAACGATCTTTCTTAAACATATACGTGTGTCTATGGATTTGTTTCTCTAGTTAACCCAGACTAACATAACATCCATACCATACGCACACATTTGCTCAACCATCTCTACCCACTGCCGTTGAGTTGAGTCTGACACAGTATTCTTAAAGGACAGAGTAGAACTTCCCCCATAGGGTTTCCCAGTCTGTAAATCTTTACAAAAGCAGAATGTCTCGTCTTTCTTCCAAGGAGCAGTCAGTGGGTTCAAACCACGGACCTTTTGGCTAGAAGCTGAGTCCTTTCCCCACTGTGCCAGCACATTCCTTTGAGTGGTAGCCTTTCCTTATAGAGGTCACCTGCTAGAGCGTCTACCTAAACATTTCTGCATAAACTGTATGTACGGTGACCCCTGGAGGCACAATGATTAAGCATTCAACTGCTGACCAAAGACTAGAGATTCAGACCCGCCTGGCAACTCTATGAGCGACAGACCTAGCAATTTTCTCCCTTAAAAATTCCAGCTACAGGGAGTCCCTGGTGAGTGCCGAGGGACAGGAGACAAATGGTCACTAAACAGAGTGCATGAGAGAGCGGAGTGCAGGTGATCAAGGCCTACATCCGACTTGGAACATTAACACTTTGTCAGCAGATCCCCCCTACGATACATGGTGGGCCTGCTGTGGTTTCCAAAGTTTTCTGTATGTTTTGACTTGTATTGTTCGGTTTGGTTTTTGTCTGTCCATATTAGGGGTATCTCAGGGAGTTAGGTCATTGGGGGCCACCGCCTTGAAGTTGTGGTATATGTTTTTTTTCAGTTAGCGGTTGATGAACATCTACTGGGGTAGCAAGTAGAATAAGGGACTCGCGGAAGGGGACTCGGGGAGGGGGAGAAGGAGAGACAATATCAAGGAGTCCATGTAGAAAAGAAATGTTTGAAAATGGGTTATGATTGCAAATGTACAATTCTGCTTGACATGATTGAAGTACAGTATGATATGACATATGTATTAATTCCCGACTAACAATAATAAAGAAACACAAAAACAAAGCAAAACAGTTTAATGAATTAAAATTGTGTTCTATGCAACAACAACAACAACAAAATTCCAACTAGATACTCAATGGACACCCCACCAAATGAACTAGGCTTTCCCTCAAACTTACCAGCAGCCCTTGAACTTAAGACTGAAAGTCCCTGGTATGACAAGATATTGATGACTGCCACCCAGGACTATGGAGTTGGCAGTCGCTGAATTTGATTACTATCCCTTCCTTTATAGGTGCTCAGTGAATGAAACGGGGCCCAGGACCACCGTATATTACTATTTTAATGCCCTCCTTGATTTACTGTGACATGGATTAATCAGACAGACATGGTTCAGCCCTTGTGAATAAATGTTACCAGAAATTTTCCCCCATCACCAACCCCCAGGGTCAATGTAAATAGTACTCAGCCATTTAAGAGTTCAATCTGTACCTATTAATAGCTCATGGATTTCAATTCAGAGCCAGACTTTATTTGTATAACTTTCTTTTTTTAATCCAAATTCTATACCAGTGGAAAAATTAATGACACTGTCAACCTTATGCCCCAGCGGGATGATTAATAATGTTCATTGATAATGTTCTCCGTCATAAAATCATAACGGGGCCTCTAAAGGGAACCAGAGACGTACATTGAACCACAGTCAAGCAAATGGATTTTGGGCTCGCTCTTAGTTCTATCCCCAATCTAAGAACGAGTCGTTCTTATGACTTGGCCCTGCTGGATGGTCGAACTCGGGAAGAATTGCTGAAGATAAGGGGACTGCAGCAAAGCACAATGAAGAAAGCTGATGGTGACCCCGTTATCATCCGGGCTATAAAAGGCTGGTCTTCCAACAAGCAGCCATCTAAGTGAGATGGCAGATAAGTCTGCATGGAAGGAGCTCACCACCTGTGTGACCCAAGGATGAAAAATAATAAAATTCGAAGGAGGGAATGGTGTCCGAGTTTGAATTGTGAACATTCCATTTTCAGAAAGCCACAGAGGACAATGGGAGCCCCACCCAAACCATTTTCAGGGTTCCTTACATGGATTAAGCCTCTGGTGAACCCTCTGTGACCGCTGCCAGGGACGTGAATAACCTCGCTATTGCACAAAGAGTAGTCACACTCCGTGTGGCAGATGTAATTCAGTTAAACTGTAACGATGATCTACAGTCTCCCGTTGGACCCATTTGAAATTTGCTCTGGTTTTTAATACGTCCTGCTGTTTTTATTGATTGAGACATTTTCTTTGGTTATTTTGATTTTGTTGTTGATATATATATATATATATATACATACATACATATATACATATATATATATCCTGCTTTTGGGGGTATGTGTGGGGGGATTTAGGGGGGAGGTGTGATGTCTTCCAGTGTGTGAAATCTAGGATAGGCAAATGTATAGAGACAGAAACTGGTATAAAAGCCTATTGAGGACATGCGGGAGGAGGTTGGAGGGGAATGGGGAGCTGATAATGAACACAAGAAGGGTGAAGATGCTCTACAGTTGTCATGATGATGATACAGCTCTGTAATGCAGCTGAACTACGGACGTGTATGATATGTAAATTATATCTCAGGAAAATGATCTTTAAAATGACAGCCTAGAAAATCCTAGGGGGGCAGTTCTACCCCATCACGTGGGGTCGGGGTGCGTGGAAGTCAGCCCAGTGACAGCTCACAACAATCCTGTGCTATGTGCTGTTTCTGCTTCCGTGTCTTTAAAACAGAGCAAGAACTTGAACACAGGCAAAACCATGTCAATGGAGAATCTTCCTAGACTTTCCAGGAGTTTCTAAAATGTCCTAGCTATTTGCTTATTCCTGTCATGAAATTGCTGTCTAGTGATTTGCCTTCACCCGCTCTTCCAAAGTACACAACTTATTCCTGATTGTGACCTTAAGCTACTATGACCAACTCATCATCCCCGGGTGGCTTCTACCGCCAACATGTCACCCAGTAACTGAGTGCTCAACATCTTTCCTGGGGAATTCCCACTTGGATCCTATGGTTTCTGATGGTTTGTGGTCAGTCCCTCTGGGAATGATGGGTCTACTTCTGTTCCTCGCTGACCATAACCTAAACAAAATGTATAACAGGAGAGGATGTTGTGGCCTTGGGAAGCAACCCTGAGTGTGCTTCTTAGTATCTGGACGTTCTGTGTGTTGGGATGGAGGATGTCCTCAATCCGAGAAATGTGCTCTGAGAGACCTCATCTCAGACCATCTTGGAGTCTCCAGCAAGTACCAGGTCCCAGCAGCAATCTCCATCCCGGGTTCCTCTAGCTCTCTGGGAGGAGCCCTCTCTCAAGCATCTGCTTCCAGATGGTCCTGGACAATGAGCTTCCTGATCACATCCCTCTGCCCTGGACCTCCCAGGGAAGTCAGAGAAGATGCGAATGGGATCCCATCCCTCCCCTTGGTGTGGTGCAGATATTATTCAGAAAGCTGGGAGACTTCTGGGCATGGGAGAGACTCTTCCTTGGCTTTCTCTGAGAGGATCCATTCCTTTCTTTGATCAGGGATCTTAAAGAGCCTTAAGCTGGGTCTCGTTCCTGGTGAGACCCGAGATGCCCAGCCTCAGGAACTTTTCAGAGCACTCAGGAATAGGGGCAGTACAAGAGAATGGACAGCTGAGAGCTGGCCCCAGGTTCTGGAGATGGGTTGACAAAGCTCTGATGTGCTCTTCACGGAAACGTGTTAATCATGAAACACCCCATCTGCAGAAACTCCCGTCGGTGCGAAGCCACATCATCAGAAAAGAAACTTCCTCCCCATCTCCATCTGGTCGATGGTTTGCAAAAATAGACATAGATCTACTCTTGACTCCATATCCATGTCCCCTTTGCCTTGTGACTTTTAGCTCCTCCCATCTCTCCATCCCTTACATTGGGAAAGGAGTCCTCATGGAGCGACTGAGTGACATCGGGCTGCCAGCTGCAAGGCTGGATGTTCAGACTCATCGGCCACTCTGCAAGGGAAAAGTTGAGGCCATCGGCACCATTAAAGATTACATTCTCAGAAACCCCGTATGGTCTGTCTCTATGAGTCATAATCACCTCGCTGTGCCATGGTCATGACGGATTGGTTGTTTTTTTCGATCTGGGGTAAGCTTGTGTTGACTGATAGAATGAAGAAAAACAATGACATATTGGTGCTGAGCCTGGACCTCAAGAAGCCCTACAGCTCCTGCTCACCCTGAATCGGCCACTACCATGTGTCTCATCTTCCACGGGGTGAGTGGTACCCGTCACCCCTGTTGCCCCATTAACCAGAGTTCACTGCCATTGAGTCCATTCTGATGCATAGCGACCCTGTAGGACAGAGTAGAACTGCCCGTGTGGGTTTCCAGAAGTGTATGTATCTCTCTTTTATTTTTTCTGTATTTTTAAAATCATTTTATTGGGGCTCATACAAGTCTTATCACAATCCATGTATGTAGCTCTTGATGGGAGTAGAAAGCCTCATCTTTCTCCAGTGGAGCAGCTGGTGGTTTCAAACTGCTGGCCTTGTGGTTAGCGGGTCAACTAGTAGCCCACTACACCACCAGGGCTCTGTTGGCCCATTGGACTCCCCAGTAGCCAGACATATGTATAAGGCTACTCAGGGCAGACTGGTCCCTAGCTGACCAGAGACCCATAACCAATATCAGTCCCCCAATCAACCAAGTGCAGTTGGTCAAGAAACTGCAAGAAAAGCAGAAGCTTCCCAGAGACCACAGACTTACAACAATCATGAAAGATTCTTATTTTAAGCTCCTGTGTGACTTGGGGTAGGGGCAGGACTTCCTATACAGGAAGAGATAACTAACAGAGATCCCCTCGCCTGTGCTCCTGCCTTGGCCCAAGTCTCTAGGCAACAATCTGTCTGGGCCCCTCACACATCAGCCATCTGCTCTGGATTCCTATCAGCAAACCACCCTATTGACTGTTCTCACAGAATTGACTGGTCAAGCTGGTATCACCATGACAAACCTTCCAGCAAGGAGGAGGAGAATTTCTTCCGCTCCCTGATATGAAATGGACCTTATAGGAAAATTGACCAGGATGCCCTGGTGATAAGGGGCCTCCTTCAGGAAAAGGCACTGAGGAGTTTGCAGTCCCTTAATTTGCCTTACTTATCAGTCTTTCGGTGCAACTGGGAAGACTGGGTTTAAGGATGACAGGATTTCGTGGCCTGGCTGCGCATGCTGCGTTAACTGAATGAAGCGACCTTTTCTTGGGTCAATGTCCAAAGGCTCTGTGCAGCATTACTTATTAGACCCTGTGATGCCATCAGGTGTCCCTGGGGGGGTTCAAATGGTTAGCACTTGACGTTGAACCTAGACATGACTGTGGGAACCCACGCAATGACATCATGGAGGAAACCGAGTGATCTGCTTCGGTGAGGATTATTGCCAAGGATGCCTTATGGAGAAGCTCTCCTCTTGAACACACGGAGCCTGCATGGCCTGAGGCCAACTGGATGGCGATGAGTTCATTGGGTCGTTGCTTTTTATTTATTTATTTCTGGCACAGGGTGATGACTATGTGCTAGAAACTGTGCCAACGCCTGGGGACACCACAGCACGGCATGGTAACTTAAGCAGATCAAAATAATAAGCTGTGGCTCTCTAATAAATGCCCCCATAGAAATCAATTCATGACTTCTGGACGGGGAGACTGCAAAAAGAGGAAACCCCTAACCCTACCTGGGGTGGGGTGGGATGGGGTGGAGCCAAGAAGGCTACCCGGATTAAGACATGCGGAAGCTGAGGCTTGCTGGATGGTGAAGGAGGTCCCCTACAGATGGGGAGGGGTGAACTTAAGATCTGCCTCTCCTTATCTTCTTGTCGTTTCCACCTCCTCCCCTTCCAGCACCACAATGCTCAAGTGCTTTTTGAAGCTACTGAAGGTCCACCACTTCTAAAACTGAAGCAGGCATTTGCTGAGGGCAGCCAATGTGTGGAGCCTTGAAATGTCAGGCAACCACATGGACTAGGCCATGGAAGGTCCTAACAGAAGCACAGGAACATGGCCTACGTTCCTGGAGTCTGTTTGCATGAATCGCTCTCCAATGATAAGATTATGGATTTTATCGTTTGGGAAATTCCTGTTGCATCCGGGATCAAAGACATACCTGTTAGGCTTTTCCATTGTAAGTGATAGGAAACTTGGTGCAAACTAGCTCTAAAAATAAATAAACATCATGAGAAACATATTAGCTATAAAGACAGGAATATGTGTGAGGTGGAGAAATCTGTTCAGCCCACTGTAACCAAGGGATCTGGCTTGGCATTCGAAGCAGTTAGGTAGCAGGCCTGTATGCACCCCTGATGTGATTCTAAGAGCTGCACCGTCTCGCCCTGAGCTGTTCTTACCCAAAATATTTAACCCGGATAATCACAAAGCACTCGACACATTGAATAACACCAATGTTCTAGATTAGCTGCCCTGAGATCTCAAAGGGATTCAAGAGCTCAAAGAATGGAAGGAGATGAGGGACTGCTTTCGTGGGAGAGATTAAAGTTCCATCACGGCCAGAGGCTGTCTACAAACCTTGATTGGATTCTGGATGGGAACATGAAAATAACTCTACATGACCTGCGTGGGACAACTGAGGACATTTAACTATGGACAGTGTACTGGAATATATCATTCAAGTACAGTTGATTTTGCTAGGGATTAAAATGGTATTAAGGCTGGGAAGGCAATTTCCCTTGTTCTTGGCAGACTCAGACTGGCATCTTTAGGAGTAAAATGTCTGGATGATCACAAGCCAACTTTCGCGGGTGGTTTGGCAAACGACAAGTGTTCGTATATACTGAGAGAAAGAGCAAGATGAACCAAAAGAGTAAGATGCTCACAGCCAGGAAGCTTAGCCAGTGGACTAATTATACTGGTCTTCCCTCAAGAAAAATAAGTTAATATTTTTAACTAAAAATAAAAAACCTCACTGCCATTAACTCAACGGCTGCTCATCGTGAGCCTACAGAACAGGGTAGAACTACACCTGTAAATTTCTGGGACATTAACTCTTCACAGGAGTAGAATGCTCCATCTTTCTCCCAAAGAACAGCTGTTAGTTTCAAACTGCTGACCTTGCCATTAGCAGCCCAGCGTGAAACCACTACGCCACCAGGGCTCCACTTGTAAGCCAATGAAAGAAGAACTGGGATTTTAAAGAACTGGATGTTATCGTGCTGGCTCTACCACTTCCTAGCTCTGTGAACATCACTTATCCTCTCATTTTTATTTCCTCACTTATAAAACAGGGCGAATAACAGAATCTACCATTAAAAACACCATTAAGTAAGATTAATATAGTGAAAATGCTCAATCCTATGCCTGAGATGTCATAAACTTTTCTGATCCATCAATCTGACTCCCAGCAACTGTGTGTACCACAGAATGGAGCCTTGTCAGTTCTGAGTCACCTTCACAATGGCCAGCATGCTCAAGTTCATTGCTATAGCTACCTCAACAATCAGTCTCACCTAGAGTCACCTCCTCCCTCATCAGCCATTTACTTCATCCAACATGATAGCCTCCTCTAAAGAGTGACCCCTCCTCATGGCAGGTCCCAAGAAAATGTGTCTGACAAGGTTCTGTTGTCAGCCATCAGGTTTCCATTGGCTGGTTTCCTGGAGTAGAAGTTTCACTGTGGCTTTTGTTTGTTTGTTTCTTAGTCTGGAAGCTCCTTTGAAACCTGACCACTCTGGGTGACTCTGTTGATATTTGCAGTACCACTGACAGAGCTTCCAGCATCTCAGCAGCATGCGAGCTTGAGCAGTACACCAGACGGACCGATGGGGCTGTTAAAATCAGCATAAGGAGGAGGAGGAGGAGGAGGGCGAGATCAGATGAAGGAGGAGAGAAAAAAGAAGAGAGAGGAGAGGAGGAGAATGATAAGAAGAAATAGGCTAAAGCAGGAGGAGGGAAACGGGGGTGGGGCGATCCCCTTCCTCTTCTCCAGCCAATAGCATCCCTTCACCCAATATATATGACACAATGAGAGAGAGAGAGACAGAGAGAGAGAGAGACAGAGAGACAGAGAGAGAGAGACAGAGAGAGAGAGACAGAGAGACAGAGAGAGAGAGAGACAGAGACAGAGACAGAGAGAGAGAGAGACAGAGAGAGAGAGAGAGAGAGAGAGAGAGAGAGAGAGAAGAATGTTGCCAGGCAAAGTTTTCTGTGGGAGAGGAAATCTAGATTTGGGAGAAGGTTTTATCTCAGACCTCCCAAGTGAAGTCAACTCCTTAATAATAAAGGGAAATCATTTTCCAAAGCCTTCAATAAATGGAACTCAAGAACAACCACATCCACCTCCCGAATGCCCGAGGACAGCCTGCCTCCCTCCCGTTCTCAAGCCTGGTGACAAGACAAAAGCTCTGTAAGCGTGTCTAATGTGCCATCATGTACACATGCCACCCGTGGCCCTTGTCCCTGCTTCTACAGTCCTGCCTGCAACAGTGATGCACTGACCTGCCACCAATCGTGCTTCTGTGATGGTTCCCAGTGTTGTCTATCATCTCTGATCAGCCCACCTGGCTGTGAACCCTTTGGACACCGCCTTGGTCTCGTGGCTTGGAGGATTTGTCTTTGTCCTATCTTAAGTCTTAGTGAAGGTCTCTATTAAAAAGGGGAGGGGGTAAGGATGAGGTTGAGAGTCCGTCTTAGCATTGGTCTAACTAGTACAAGAAAGAAAACCTTATTTCCCGAAATACTAGCTGTATCCACGGGCACAGGGGTTAGGGTTTCAACATTCCTTTGAGGGAGACACTCTCAAGCTGGGGCACAGGGCTTCTGAGTGCCAAGAAGGAGGGACTGCGCAGGACACCGAGTCGCAGACTCAAACCACTTCTTCCTAAAACACCCCAATATTGCTTAGGCATTGGGGGGGAGGCACTTTCATTTTATGAAAGGTAGATATTGCCCCTAGCTTATATGACGCAGTTCTATAGATGATCCACTTCTGACCAGTAGAACGTAAGGAGAGAGCGTCTGGAATGGCGTCCTCCTTAATAAGACACAACGGTAAGAGAGTTGTAGTTCTGAACTAGCCCAATTCCCTTCTCTGAAGGCCCCTCTGCGGAGCGTGATGGTTGAAGAAGTGGCTGTGCCATCATTGAAGGCAAAGAGCCCTAGAAAATGACACTGATGCCAGGTCAGGACCCGACATGCCCAAGTCTTGACTCCATGCCAGCCACCACCACCACCACCACCACCACCAGACTTCATAGGCAAACGCAAGAAAGCTCTGAGAGAGTCCCCTTCGTGGTGTGTCGGTCCTTGCTGCTGACAACAGCCCTCGCTGATGCTGGGGATTCGTTACCCCCACTTAACGTCACAGTTGAAGCCGTGTAGCTGTGGTGCCGCTTACTAGTTTACAAACATTCAACTGCATCCGGAATGACATCAGAAGTCAAACAGGCCTGCTTTTGTGGGCTCACGGAGCGTTTCTCTGAAGCCAAGTTAAAGGGGGAGGGAAGTACAGGGGTTCTCTTTTATGAGCCTTCTTCATGTGACCATGTTAGGACAAAGCCTCCCTTGCTTACCCACAATGCCCTGGAATGGCAGGAGAAAGACATCCGGCTGTGCCGAGAGAAACGCGGTGCAGGGAGCAGGCAGGGATCCATCACGACCCACCAGTCCAAGCATGCTAGGAGGCAAACCCCCCTCTTGATCCTGGGAGGCTGTGGAGCCACATCACAAAGAGGACGAGAGAAACCAGCAGGGACCTCCCCATACCCCAGGGCCTTCCAGAAGCAAGAAGGCTGAAAGGGGGAAGCTGCCCAGCTCGGTAAAAAGAAGAATTGACTGAGACCCATGGGGCTGGGGTGGGGTATCCGGCACGCAGGCTTGGCCACAACAATGTCACAGCCAGCAGAGTCTCAGTTGTAATTCCGAAGAGGAGACACACATAAGAGACGGCTCACAGTCTCCCAGCCACAGAGCAAGTCTAGCCTGTCTCTTGGAGGACTGGAGCTCATTTGTCTGTAGTCACCCTGTGAGATAGTTAAGGTTTATTGTCCCAATCTTACCAATAAACACATGTGGGATTAACTGAAGGGCGTAGAGATAAATGGCTCAGTGAGCCTCGCCTTTCTTGTTCTCTGGTGGCATTCCTGAGGAGAAGCCACATGGACCTACCCCAATGCAGCCCTGGGTGCAGCCTTGTGGAGGCCCCTGCCAGTGCCAAGATGCTTACACGTTTACTGACTCGGCTTTCTGCCTGCAGTCGGCATCATAGTATGTGTTTTGTGAGATGGAGGAGGACTTTGTGAATTGGTGTCAGACATATGGATTAATGTTGAACTTGTGGGCTTGGACAGCACTGGGTCGGGATGTTTTCTTGATGTGCACTTACCCTTTATATAAAACTCTCTCTTACACATGAGTTTCTGTGGATTAGTTTCCCTAGTTTACCCAGACTAACACACCCTGCAAGCTCTGAATGAACAGAAACATTCATTGAAAACATGAATGAATGAATGAATGAATGAATGAATGAATGAATGAATGAAACCTAGTGGGTAAATCACCTATGTTTGCATGGCAGATCTATTCCCAACACCACCCTTCTCCATGGTAGAAATGCAATCCATGGACAAGCACTAGTGATGTGGGCTGCCTTCTCGGACTCAGCCCAGCAGGGCAAAGGAAGACCATTCGAACCCATGAACCAAACAACATCATCTTCATACTCATTTCACCAGGGGTCTTCCTGCCCGAAAGGATCTGATGGATGTGTGAACACAGAACAGACAAGGGGCCGTTCGAAAGCTTGAACTCGCCCAGTGTCGGAGCTAGCCGACAAGTCGAACAGTCCTGAAAGGGGGAGTGAGGATTAAGGAAAAAGAGAGAGACAGAAAGTATTGGGAGGGCAACAGTAAATACTGAAGCCCCGAGTTTATTCTACATACTCCTTTTATCCATGCAGAAACAACCCGAGGTTAATTATCTCATTGTTAAGCAAGCACATTTGATACACATAGCAACTCTATCTTCTGCCAAGTCAGAGATCCTTGAGAAAATTAAACCACCTGTTTTTCCCAGAACTTTCATACCTCCTTGGTTTTGTTCTTAACAGTCTGTTCAAAACGCTAAGTCACAGAAGAAATCAGCAGACACTGACACATAGGTCAATGAGACTTCTTAGCCGTCTCAAGGGTGAGTCTTAATGGCTTTCAACAGGCCAGTACCACAGAAGAGGCTCACAGGAAGTCCCATGGAGGAGGCTCATGGTGGGGGGTGGGTGATGACTTTCCCAGGCCTCACTCCATGCTCCCGACAAGTAGGTACACTTATCATGCCCCATTTTTTTCTTTTTAAAAAACCAACATTCCACACATCCATTGTGTCAAGCAGATTTGTAAATTGGTTGCGATCATTTCCAAAACATTTTCTACTTGAGCCCTTGGTATCAGCTCCTCTTTCCCCCCCTCCTTCCCCCACCTTCCCTGCCTTGTGTATCCTTGATCTATTATATATTGTTATTATTATTTCATATCGCACACTGTCCATTGTCTCCCTTCACCCACATTTCTGTGATCCATCCCTTCAGGGGGAGGGCTCTACATCCAATCTTGTAATGGGTTCCCCCTTCTCCTTCCCTGACCATCCCTCTTCCTTCATGACATCACTACTCCCACTACTGCTCCTGAGGGGGGTATCTGTCTTGAATCCCATGTGTCGAGAGTTCTTATCTGCAACAATGTATCGCCCCAATTTTGCAGAGAGTACCTGATACTCGCAGGATGGGGTGATCTGATGAAGCTCAGCCAGGGAGAAAAGGATGACGCCACATCTGTCTGACTCTCTTCAGCCCCATGCTGCTGCCTTCTGCCCCAGGGGCAGGAGGCCGACTGAACTTCTTAGTACCTGTGTGGCCTCAGACAAGAGATGCTGCTTCTCCAAGCACCAAATGAGAGGAGAAGGGGCGCTGACCTTATCCGATGGTGTGGGCCACGATGAACCCTCCGTGCACGGGAGTTGGTTTGGCAGGTCCGACCTGCAGGTGAGGAGGAGCAACAGGTTCAGCCCAGGACCACTTCTCCCACCAGGCTGTTCCCCCGAATCACCCGGTCCACCTGAACACCTAGGATCAGCCCCCAAGCATCCGCATTTCTCCCTTCCTCAAGGGACACAGTAGAGTAGACCCGTACAACCAGGCTTGAAAGCCAGGGGCCAACATCATGACCTTCAGTTGCCCCGATGAACTTTGGAGGAGCATGTACAATACGTGGGGGCTGGTTCGAAATGCAGACACTCAGGTTGCACCCCAGGCCAGCTGCTGGGAATCTGCATGTGAACAAGATCCCCGGAGGGCCAGTCCCTGGTGTGCATGTTAAAGTCACTGGTGTGCACATGAAAGTCTGGGCATCCCTTGGCTGGCCTGTGGTTCACACAGATGGTGGAAAGGAAGCCAAATGCCCAGCAGGCTGTGAGCCTGATTAAAATCCAAAGTGCACGTTGGAGGGGGAAATGAGGGGCTGCTATTTACAGTGATCACTCAGATAGTCTCATCTCCTGGCAAACGCAAAGGGCGAGGGCAGCGGCTGTGTGTTTAAACTTTGATGAATCTGCGATTGCGGACGCCCAGGAAGGCGGGGATGCTGCCAGCTGCCCGGTGTTTGTTCCCCTGCCACTGCACGGACTGCAGACAAGCAGTATCTGGTGTCAACCATGCACACCAGGATTCACAGAATATTGTCCGCCTGGATGGGGCCTGGGACTTGTAACAGGGAACTAACTCCCAAGGGGCCTCTTTGCCCCAGAATGAGGTGCTCTCTCTAGCTTTGGACCAACAGGGGCTCCTGGGGGTCGTGGGCCACAGGAGGGAAGGAGCTTGCTTTGCTTTCTGTGGATGAAGCACAAGGCTAGATGATGTGGACATGCAGGGCACTACAGAGTGTTAGAGCAGGGGCTCTCAAACCGGCGAGCCTCCAGGACATATCTACACAACTGTCAAAAATAAGTTTACTGCGTTAGAAAACTTGGGGTCATGGTCTCGAGGGGCAAGATAGTCCATTGGTACAACACAGTTCACAAAGAGAATGTTCTACATCTTCAATCGATGAGTAGAGTCCAGGGCCTGAAAAGCTTATGAGTGGTCCTCTAAGACGCAACAATTGGTTTCTATTCACAAGGACCAAAAGTCGTCAAAAGCTAAAAGGGGAAACCATTCCATGGGACCCCCAGCCCACGCCAACCATAACCTCGCCTACTCTGAAACTCAGAGCTGGATGGTGGCCGGCTTCCACTCCTGAGTGTTCTCATGTAATACAAGGTCCCACTGAAGGAAGCTCTGAGACCATGGTCTTAAGTCTGCAAGTAAACTCATCCCCATGGCTCAATTTCCAGCCAAACAATAAACTCAACAGCTCAACACCACTGAGTTGATGCCTACTCATTATGATTCTATGGGACACACTCATCATAACCCTATGGGACACACTCATCATGACCCTATAGACACACTCATTGTGACACTATGGGGCACACACATCGTGACTTTATAGACACACTCATCATGACCCTATAGACACACTCATTGTGACACTATGGGGCACACTCATCGTGACTCTATAGACACACTCATTGTGACACTATGGGGCACACACATCGTGACTTTATAGACACACTCATCATGACCCTATGGGGCACACTCATCATGACCCTATATGACAGGGTAGAAATGCCCCTGTGAGTTTCCAAGACTGTAACTGTTTATGGGAACAACAACAACAACAAAACCCAGTCTTTCTCCTGAGGAATGGTTTAGAACCACTAACCTTATAGTTAGCAGCCCAACATGCAACCACTATGCCACCAGGGCTCCTCCCAGGCAAACATAGACAGATCTCTAAGGGGTGCAATAACACTAGGGAGGTATCATATACACCTTAGACTAATCAACCATTTGAGATGAAAAGGACAGCATTTACTCAGGAACAAAGTTCAGAAGGAGGAGTGGAAATAGGAAACACAGGGAGGAAGTGGGATGAGTGAGGTTACTTTGCAATGAATGCAATCAGTGAGATGAAACAAAATGTCTATGAACTGTTGAATGGATAACTAGTGCACTGCTCGCACGCTGGTCTACAGGGCTTCACTCGATTCACAATAAAGTTGGGAGGAGGAGGAGGAGGAGGAGGAGGAGGAGGAGGAGGAGGAGGAGGAGGAGAAAGTCCCAGATAGAAAGGGAGGAAAATGTAGAACAAGATTCAAGCTCTTAAAAAAAAAAAAAAGACAGATTTATTGAACTGATAGAGACTAGAAGAACCCTTGAGACTATTACCTTTAGAAAGTTTTGAAGTTGGATTTGAAGCTATTTCTGCAGGCCACCTTTCAGCCAAACAATAAACTGAGGTCTGAAATAAACAACGCACCAGGTGCTCCAAGGGAGGAAAGATGAGGCCGTCTGCTCCCTCGGAGATTTATAGTCTCAGACAGGAGTCGTTCTAGCCTGTTCTATAAGGCAGCTTTGAGTGAGAATCTACTGATGGCAGTGAGAGAGTTTGATACGAAATGGGAGTCCCAGACTGAATCACAAACGTTACCCACTTAGCTGCTAGCTAAAGGGCTGGAATAATGAAGTTCTAGAGTTTTACTTCCTATTATTCATTCACACTACTCTTGGTAGCTTCGCTTTTATTTATTTTAGGGTCTATCCACTAGACCCTAAAGATTGGATCATGATGCACAAGGTCAGATAATATGACCTTGGGCTGAGCACCTCTGATTCCTGGTGATCAGTCCGGTGATCAGTCCGGGAATAAACGCATGACCTATTCAGTACCAACAACGAAAACCAAACTCAATGCCACAGAGTCGATGCCGACTCAGAGTAAGCCCCATAGGACAGGGCAGAACTAGGTGCCCCTGTGGATTTCTGAGACTATAACTTTTTATGGAAATAAAAAGCCTCATCCTTCCCCCCACAGAGGCTGGTGGCTTTGAACTGCTGACCTTGCAGTTATCAGCCCAACCCATAAGCACTACATCAACGGAACTCCTTATTTGGAACCAAAAAGGATCAATAAACATAATAAAGGCCCTGTGTCCTTTCCTATTGATGTGAGCTAAGTTGACACAGAAGCAAGACTGCCGCTGCCGTCTTGGAACCAGGAGGGGCAAGTCTCCTGGAAAAGAATTCAACAGGAAGTTAACAGAGGTCAGAAATGGGAGAAAAACAAGGTGCTGAAAGCAGCAGTTGTGCCCTGGGATCCAGTCATGTCCACTCTGGACAGTTTAACTAAGCCGGTGTCAGTTGAGACAGAAAGTGTCCTGACGTATAATCTTAGCTAAGGTACTGGCGTTGATGGTTTTCCATGTGCAGCAAATGACACGAATAGTGTCAGTGTCCAGAGGGTCTTTATGATGGTGGAATGAGAGACTTCCAGTTTCTGTAAAGCTTTCCATTCCGACAGTTAACTCTCAACTTCTCCCAGACTCCTTTGCAAATAGACTCTCAATACAAAGTTCTTTGAATACAATTTTACCAACAATGTCCACCATTGGTAAACTACAGGAGCAATGAAAAAGAAGAAGGCCTTCAACCAGATGGACCGGCATCGTGGCTGAAGCCATGGGCTCAAGAATGGTAATGTGTGAAGATTGCACAAGACCCGACAGTGTTTTCTTCTGTCGTGCAGAGTGTCGCTATGGATCAGACCGACCTGATGGCACGGAATAGCAACACTGCCCACCACGTAGCACAGATTATGACATCACATCGCAGATCACGTATGTTCTTTTCTCCTGTTGCCATAACTGAATCATGCAAAGCTGAGTACAGCCCTGGAGCACGAGCTTCGACTCTGGGGAAGCAGGCATTCAGATATCAAACAAGTGTTATAATTGTGATTCAAATGCTCTTAGGCTTCAAAAGTACACATGCCTAAAGGATGTTGATTTCTGACATGCCAGAGCAGGAGGGGTCAGCTGACAGCCAGATCCCAGAGCTAGAGTTTCCTGCAGCCCTGTGAGAAGCCCGACACTGACGAGCTTGGTCTCTGCAGCAAGCAGACCTCCAATCAAATCTCAGCTCCTCCACTTACCATCTCCATTTCCCTAATTGTCAAAGTGAGCTTATGAGCATCTATCTTGCTTGTAAAATTATCAAGAGAATTTGAAGGCTCCACCCTCTCCCTAAAGAGACCCGGTTTATTGTTTTCCTCCACTAAACAACTCCCCAAGTACTGGGAAAATGCCCCCCCAAAGCATGCCCAGTGCCATAGAGTCCATTTCTATGCACTGGGACCCCAGGTGACAGTCAAGCAGCTCCATGGGGCTCTCTTGGCTGTAATCTGTCCGGATTCAAATGGCAAGGCTGCCACAGAGCAGGTTCAAACTATCAACCTCGCTGTCAGTAGTGGAGCATAAACTGTGCCATCGGGAGACCTAGCAATCGGGCGCCTCCTTATTGCATAGATAGCGACTCAATGCAGGCCAAGAGTGAAGCAGGTACCGTGTTTCTTCTCCTGCAAAGACTGTTACTTCGAGTTGATTCTGACTCAGTGAGTGACCCTATGGGACAGAATTGAACTGCCCCCTGTGGGGTTCAGAATCAGTAACTGTTTACTAGAACAGAAAGCCTCGTCTCTCTCCCTCAGAGAGGCTGGTAGTTTTGAACTGCTGACCTGGCAATTAGGTCAGCCCAGCTTGTAACCCACTATGCCACCAGGGCTCTACTCTGTTAGCAATAAGGTTTTGGTGTTTTTATGTGAATGAGGTCATATCAGAGTATAGTGTGTCTTAAGCCAATCACTTTTGAGATAGGAAAAGAGTGGAGTAGGTGCTGAAGAAAGCACAGTTACTGAGGAGGACCAGCATTTTCTGAAGCATCAACAATCCCAGGAACTCCAAGGGTGGCCAGTAAGAGCAGCTAAGACGAGACTTTCCCCCAGTTGTGCCCTCAATGCAGACTTCTAGGCTCCTAAACCGAAAAGCTAAAATATCTGTTCACTGAAGCCACCACTTGTGGTATTTCTGTTATAGCAGCACTGAGAAACTCAGACACATGAAATGTTTATGGGGGGAATATTTACAGGATTTGTTTCAATATCTTGGGAATAGAATGGGTTGGGGTGAAGTCAATATTGCTGCCAACCACTGTTGAACATGGTCAACATTTGGTGCATGTAGGTTTCATAATATTACTCTCTCAGATGTATTTATGTTTGAGATGCTCTATACTCAAAAGTTGAAAAACTTCCAAGCACTGGTGAGTGATACCATTTTTTCCTAAAGATTTGGAAGTAAAGTGCAGAGTAGCATCATGTTGGCAAAATGTATTCAAATGTTCCTGGGGCCTCATTTAAGTCTTCTCCTCAATCCTATGCTTCATGACCTGATACGTTGTGGTAGTTACATAATCTCTTGTCAACTTGAGGGTATTATGAGTAAAAGGGTGGAGTCTAGCCTGTCAATCAAGTCACAGTCTGATAGTGCCTCCCTGTGGGTGTAGCCTTCTCGTGAGGATTCTGGGAACTAACTCTCTCTCTCTCTCTCTCTCTCTCTCTCTCTGTCTTTCTCCACCTTCCTGGTGAGGAGCCACACCCAGAGAACTGGAGAAGCCATGTGGAGACCCACCACCACTGGATCCACAAGACTTTCCACCTACTGCCCTGTGATCTTCCTGCATTCGGCATCATTGCATGTGCTGAGTGAGTCTGAAGAGGAATTTAGGGACTAGTACCAGACTTAAGGGCTAACATCAGACTTATGGAATTTATCTGGACTGGGCTGGGGTAATTTCTTAATGTACAATTACTCTTTGATCTAAAACTCTATCTTACACGTATATGGGTGACCCTGGATTTGTTTCTCTAGTCAACCCAGCCTAACACACACATTCATCCTCTATTTCCAAATCCACCTTTCCAGTCTTCCTCTGCACACCAGTGTACTTACTCCCACATCTCTCCCTCGGCTTCTCTATTCCACTCAGCAAAATCACAGCCTTCCCTGGAGCCAAGCAATAACCCCCAACTATTTCTCCCAACTGCCCTTTGGAGCTTCCATTCATCCTGTCGCCATTTCAAAAGCCTGGCACAGGGTGTGTATTCTATAAGTGAAGGCTGTCCTCCATGGGGTCTAACCCTATAGCTGCAGAAACACCTGGGAGCTGCTAGAAATGAAGATTGCAGTATATGTGTATACACTCCCAGCCCAGACTGAGAGTCTCTGAGGTAGGACAGGGTTACCTGTATTTTCTCAAGTTCTCTCAGGTGGTTCTGATACAGTCATCAGTCGAGTTTGAGTTCAGGGTTTGGTGAAGGCCACACCATTTAGCAATACATGGAGGGAGAGCGGGGCGGAGAGAAACGATCAATCTTCTATTACTTGGAGCTCCCTGGACTTTCATGCAAATGAGGTCCCAGAAAAATCAATGTAAAGAATAATAGATTCCCCCACGCCCACACTGTGAAGCAAAATATTTATACAGGGTCTAGGATACACAGAAGGAGCCCTGTGGCACAGTGGTTAAACTCTTGGCTGTTTACCGAAAGGTTGATGGTTCTAACCCAGGGGAGTAAGAGGCGACCGATGGCTTTCATCAAGACTGTATGTACCTTTGGAAACCCTACAAGGAAGCTCTACTCTGTCCTACAGGGTCTCCAAGAGCTGCAACCAACTCAAAGACAACAGGTTTGATTTGGTTTGGTTTTCCCTTTTTACTCCCTTTTAGGGGGATAGCAGAAGGTCAGTGTGCCTGCTAGTCTCCGCCTACCAGTCCTCAAGGTTACAGCCAAGTACCATTATGGGTGTGCAGCAAAATCTGTAAGGGTTTATGGGCACTGGACAGAGGCTGGTGTATTAGGCCAGGCTGTCAGAGAAACAAAACCAGGGACATTCATATATATGTAAGAGACAGCTTTATATCAAAGAGGAATTGTATATGAAGAAAACCTCCCAGCCCAGTCCAGATCAAGTCTGTAAATCTGACATTAGCCCATAAGTCTGATGCTAGTACATAAATCTCTCTTCAGACTCACACAGCACATGCAATGATGTCGAATGCAGAAAGATCGCAGGCCAGTGGGTGCAAAGTCTTGAGGACCCAGTGGTGGTGGGCGCATCTCCAAGGCTCTCGCAGGTCTCAGTGTGGCTTCACGGAGCTGGTCAACAGGAAGGTGAAGGAGAGAGCGTGTGACTGCCTCTCGGGAGAGAGAGAGGAAGTTCCCAGAATCCTCATGAGAAGGCCACGCCCACACGGAGGCATCATCAGTGTGACCTGATTAGCAGGCTGGGCTCCACCCCAACACTTACTTATCAAGTTGACATGAAATGCTGTAACTACCACAGCTGGGCTATGAAGTTGATCACTCCTCCTTCCTCCTCTTTGCCTCTTCCTTCCTCCCGTCCTTTATTTCTCCCCTCTCTCCTCTCCTCCCTTTCCCTTCCCTCAGAGACACACACCCACAATGGCTGCCAACGCTCAGAGTCAACGGGGACACTGACTGCTCTGGAGGGTGAGAGAGCAGGACCCCGTGAGTGTATGCCCAGCACTGGTACAAACAACAGGAAATGTTTCTCTTTTCCAGAACAATTTTAACCCATTTAAAGTGAAGGACAGACCCTAACCTACACTCTAGGGCAAAACAACTCCCAAGTAAGGCCCTCCACTCAATTTAAAGGATTTCATTGCCAGTTTGGGAGGTCATTGACATTTAACTTTTCCCTCACCTTTAAAGTGTCGGCAATACGAGGGCCTACTTCCTTACCTGCTTAGTCACCATCAGGTTGATTCCAATTCCTGGTGGCCCCATGTGTGTCTCAGTAGAAGTTTTCCGTGACTGACTCTTCAGAGGTAGACCGCCAGGCCTTGCTTCCTGGGTACTTCCAGGTGGAATCAAAATGTCTTTGTTTCGGTCAGCAGTAGAGCACACTAATCATTTGCACTACCCAGGGACTCCTACTTACTTCCTTAAAAACTCCTTGCCAGGGAGTTTATTTCAAAGCTTAGTGAGCCCAAAGGAGAAAGAAGAAATACTCCATAGACCAGCGGTTCTCAACCTGTGGGTGGCGACCCCTTTGAGGGTCAAACGACCTTTTCACAGGGGTCACCTAAGACCATCCAAAAATACCTCTGGTCTTAGGAATGGAGACACCTCTCCTCTATCCATCTCCAGGCGGGTCCACCCACATGCAGATACACCCACAGACAAGGACCCGGCGTGAAGTGTAACCCATGCTACACCATGATTCATGACAAAATTGCATTTATTTGTCATGAGAAATAAATATTTCACAATACATAATTGCATGTTGCTTTTGTGATGAATCGCTATGCTTTCATTGTGTTCAATTTGTAACAATGAAAATACATCCTGCCTATCAGGCATTTACATGATGATTCATCACAGTAGCAAAATGACAGTGATGAAGTAGCAACAAAAATCATGTTATGGTTGGGGGTCACCACCACATGAGGAACTGTATGATAGGGTGGTGACATGAGGAAGGTGGAGAACCACTGCCATCGAGTTTCCAATGCTGCCATCTTTACAAAAGTAGACGCTGACACATCTTTCTCCCGTGAAGCTACTGGTGGGTCTAAACTTCCACCCTTTTGATTAGCAATTGAGTGGGTAACCACACCACCAGGCCCCTTACCTGTGTCCTTGACTTCCCTAACCTCTCCCTCGTCAACCCCTATCTTTATTTCACCTTCACTTCTCTCTACAGCACTTCTCTCCATCCAGTACATTGCGCCCTTCACTTATCTCTAACTGTCGTCTCCTACTCAGTCCACCCAAACCAACCCAACGCACTGCCATCGAGTCCATTCTGATGCGCGGTGACCCAGTAGGACAAGGTAGCACTGCCCCTGTGGGTTTCCAAGACTGTAACTCTTCACAGGTGGAGGAAGCCCTGTCTGTCACCCAAGGAGTGGATGCAGGCTTCTAACTGTGGACCTTGGGGACCGCAGCCCAATGCATAATCACCTTGCCACCGGAGCTCCATTCAGTCCGCCCCCTAGGATATGATTTCTACAAGAGCAGTGACTTTTCTCGTTTTGCTCCCTATTGAATCTCCAACACTTGGCCCAGGGTACATGGTAGACTAAGGACTTGTCGGCTGCTACTTCATCACTGCAATTTTGCTACTGTGATGAGTCGGGCAGCCCCTGTGAAAGGGTCATTCGACTCCCAGAGGGGTTGTGACCCACAGGTTGAGAACCGCTGTCCTAGGGACTCTTCCTAAATCCAGATTCTAAATTACAGAGCAACCCCAGTTACGAACATTCGGTTTTAGACATTTCTGTTTTCCCTTTAATGGCATGTAAATATGCCCTCATTTTAAAACCACTGAATCAGCCCTCGCTTCTGACTTACGTGCTAACGTAACCACCGTCACTTGCTGCACTTACAGCTGTCCAAGCACGGGGAAGCCTTTGAGCCTTTCTGGCACGAACACCCACCGCCATCGCTGATTCCAGCGCAGAGCAACCCTGCAGGACAGAGCGGTCCTGCTCCCCAGGGTTTCTGAGACCATAAACCTTTACCAAAGCAGCCAGCTTTGCCGTTCTCTCTTGAAGCAGCTGGTGGGTTTGAACTGCGGACCTTGAGGCTAACAACCCTTTAGACCAGCAGTTCTCAATCTGTGGGTCACGACCCCTTTCACAGGGGTTGCCTGAATCATAGCAGTAGCAAAATGACAGTTATGAAGTAGCAACAAAAATAATTTTGTGGTTGGGGTCACCACCACATGAGGAACTGTGTGAAAGGGTCGCGGCATGAGGAAGGTTGGGAACCACCGCTCTAGACCATCAGGACTCCTTGTACTAGGGTAATTCTAAATAAGGACTATGTGTAACTGGCCGGGTCTGACTTACCGACGGATTCTTAAAACCAAATTGGGAACTTATTTTGTGTTTACCTGTACAAAGGTATTTGGCCGTGGGGACCATGACAAAGAAAGGACAACATTCAGAGGAATGGGGATTCCAGAAGACTTAACTGTATTCACGCACAACCTGTGCAGAGACCAAGAGACAGTCACTGGAAACCAAACAAGGAGATGTTACAGGTTTATAATCAGGAAGGTGTGCATCAGGGTTGTATCCCTTCCCCGTACTTACTCAATCTGTATGCTGAACAAATATGCCAAGAAGCTGTACTTTCAGAACACGATATCACAATTAGAGGAAACCTTATGAACATTTTTAAAAACCCTTGCTGAAAACAGAATAGTTGCAGCACTTACTAATGAAAATGAAGACAACAGTTATCAGAATAAATCACAACTTAATGCAAATAAACCAAAATCCTCAGACTGGACCAACATCACGATAAACGAGAAAAGACCGACGTTGCCGAGAGGTTTAGTTGTCTTGATCCCGCCATCAATCCATCGACATTCAGGAAGTCAGATAATAAGTTGCATGGAAAAAACTGACTGCTTTAAAGTGTGAAAGAGGCCAAATGTCCCTTTGAAGAGTGAGGTGTGCCTGACCCAAGGCATGGCACCTTCAATTGCTTCATATGCAGGTGGAAACTAGACAATGAATAAAGAAAGACTAATGAAGAATTTATAAAAATATAACTTATGCCTTTCAATTATGGTATGGTAAAGAATTTTGAACATAAGGTGAACTGCCATGAATCTCTCTTGGAAAGAATACAATCAGAATCTCCAAACTTTGTGTCACATGCTTTGAAGATGTCAACAGGAGGGAGGAATCCCTAGACAGTGGCCAAGGAGAGGGTCGGGAAAAGCGAGGAGGACTCTGAGCTATATGGACTGACAGCAATGATTGTGAGGCCGACCCAGAGCTAAGTCCTTGTGTTCTGTTGAAGCTAGGGTCGCACGCTCAGAACGGACACAACCGCGCCTAACAGTAACAAGGGCCCGAGTGCACACAGCTCTTAGCCAGCCTTACTTTACTGCAAGAAAGGCTCAAAGTCTTTTCAATTATTTAAACACTACAAGTGCAGCAAGTGATGAAGCAGGGATTGGATGAATGGTCTCAACGTGAGGGCAGATGTACATGCCATAGGAGCTGCCCATAAGTGAGACGTTTGCAAATCATAAGAAAATGCAGGTCTGCTCTGATTGACTGGGCAGGTGAGTGATCTTGCCCTCACGCAGAGTGCACTGGAAAACGGATTACTGCAAATATCGTCCATTTAAAAGCTATGGCGTTTTCCCTTTTGACCCATGGTTGATTGGTTCTAGTTTCTGTTCTACTCTCTTTGGAATTGAGGTGTTTCTGTGTTTTATTTTGTTGTCCTTGTTGACGTTTTGTTTATATGGCATCCAGAATAGTAATTCGTAGAAACAGGAACTAGATTCGTCGCTCCTTAGGGTTATGGCAGGGCTGGAGCGTAATGGGGAGCTAATCATAATGGGCAAAAGACCTAAGAAAGGGGCTGAAATTGGTTGTGGCGATGATGCTACAAGTCTTTTAAAATACATTAAAACCATTGAATTGGACGGTATAGGAATTACATACCCATAAAGCGGTCTGATTAATTTATGAAGAAAATGCAGGTCTGGAGCTCTGTATTTTTAGCTCACCCTCCAAAGCGATGCCAGCTGGTCCTCAGATCAGACCTCAGTGTCCAAGATGGTAGGTGGCCAACTAAAGCAAAGGGTCTGAGTGTGAAGGCAGGATGCAGCCCAACTACAGGTGAAAGGGGCGACTCCTGGTTCCCTTGAAGGCAATCAGAGGGAAACCCACCGCTAGCATCATCCAACACGATGGTTACTTAAATTCGAATTAATTACAATTAAGTAAACATTCGTTTCCCGGTCACACTGGTCACGTCTCAGGTACCCAGTCACTACATGGGATCTGTAGCTGCCATCCTGAATGGCAGAATAGAACGTGTCATAATTGCAGAGAGAGGGACTGAACAGCACGGACAGACCAGCAGGTCTCCACCAGGAAGAAATCCCCCTCTTCCTGTTGTATGGAGAGCCTTCTGGCTGCTGCCTGCCTGCTGTTAGGGACTCTTGGAGTCAGCTGATCCTACCTTCATGGCCAGCTCGTTTTCTGCCTTTGTTCCTCACAACCAGTCAGTCCCATGTTGAAGAAGTAAATGGATCCATATGATCTAATTCTAAATACCCATTGTTGTTCTTGTTAGGTGCCTGTGTTTGTCTGGGTTGACTAGAGAAACAAATTCATAGGCATTCATATGTGTGTAAGAGAAAACTTTATATCAAAGAGCAATTGTACATTAAGAAAACATCCCAGCCCAGTCCAGCTCGTCTATAAGTCTGATATTACCCTATAGGTGATACGAATCCATAAATTCCAGATCAAGTCCACAAGTCCAATATTACCCCATACGTCAACACTACTCCATAAATTCCTCTTTAGACTCACATAGCCATGCAATGACCCCGAATACAGGAAGATCACAGGCCAGATTATGTTCCGGCCCCTACTGACCCAATGCACAACAGAGTGAAAGATTTCCCTGTTCTGGGTCATCCTCAAAGTTGTTCCTGTGCTTGAGTCCACTGTGACAGCCACTGTGTCAGTCCATCTTGTTGAGTGCCTTCCTCGCTTTCACTGCCCTCTACTTTACCAAACATGACGTCCTTCTCCAGGGACTGGTCTCTCCTGACAAGTCCAAAGTATCTAAGACTTAGTCTTACCATCCTTGCCTCTAAGGAGCACCCTGGCCATACTTCTTCCAAGACATGTGTTTGTCCGTAAAGCAGTCTATGGGACTTTCAAATATCCCTTAGCATAAGGCGATCTCAGCAATAGACTCAAAAGACTCGTTTACTGCCTAGTAATCATGAAAGGCTCCCCAAACATTGCTTTATTTGGCTCCTGCCTCTAAGACAACCCAGAAATAAGGACTGTCCCTCTTTCACTGAGGAAAATAAAATAAGAATAGCATGACATTTGGCATTTTACCAAATCCCAAGCAATTGACTGCGTGGGTCCTGATTTCATGTTCACGCCCCGTTCTGGTTGTGTTCACTGTAGCGGGGGCTTCGTCCTCTTTCCAACAGATGGTGTTGCTCGTGGCCACTGGGTGACTTCTGACTCGTGGCAGCTCCAAGGGTTTCTGAGCAGGGCACGGTTCCAGAATGCCAGGCCTTTTCTCCATGGGACCGTGGGGTAGATTCAAACCCCCAAACTTGAGGTTCACAGAAGCGTGTCAGCCGTTTGTGCTCAGTCTTATCGGATCAGAGTAGCCCCCTGTGTGGTTCTGTTCTTGAAATGATAGAATCCACCTGTTGTAGGAACGAGTCACAAACGCAGGTGCAAAAAATGCCATCGGCTTCATCAGTTTATGACTCGCTGTAATTTCTATGGTGTGTCTTGCAGTAGCGGGTGGGATGTGTCTTCCAGTTCCCCTTCAGGAATTAAGAACGTATTTCCTCCATTGCCAGTGGTGTGGCTGGCAGAGGACCCTCACGGCCCTTAGGGCAGCGGTTCTCAACCTGTAGGTCACGACTCCTTTGGGGGTTGAATGACCCTTTCACAGGGGTTGCCTGATTCATCACAGTAGCAAAATTGCAGTGATGAAGTAGCAACGAAAATAATGCTATGGTTGGGGGTCACCACCACATGAGGAACTGTATGAAAGGGTCGTGGCATGAGGAAGGTTGAGAACCACTGCCTTAGGGGATGCTCCACCAAAGGGAACTGCCTCTTTCAGGTGTCGCTCCTTTCTCAGTGGTGGTGTTCAATAACTGATCAATTCCACCCTCAACTTGGGACAACTCTGAGGATGTAGCCCCTGGGGAGGGCTGAAGCCTCCATGATACCCATGTTGTCAATCAAAATCTCCCTCTGCCCAATCCTGCTTCCTTTTGCTCCCTGAGCAGATGCTGGTCCTGAGAGCACTTCTTCAAAGACCTCCTTCATAGCTAACCTACATCTCAGTGTATGCTTCCCAGGGAAACCTACCTGAGAAAAAGATGATTCTGCTGTCTTAGGGACAGTGCCTAATCCCCAAGGGCCTCTGAAGGAGAAAAGAGGAGCAATCTTACTCCTGTAAAGAGTTAGTCTCAGAAACTCACGGGGCCAATTCTACCCCTGACTCCCAGGCTTGCTTGGCAGTTTTAAGGACCATTGACCTTGAGGTGAGCTGCCCAACTTGTCACCCACTACACCACCAGAACTCCTCATGTTGGAAAAGAGACGGAAATCATACAGAAGATTAAAGGGCAAGTCTGAATGATCCATAATTGAATGTTCGTAACCTGGGAAATTACAGTAGACACAGAAAGAGTCCCTACTTAAGGTTTCACTGGTGCGGAGTTCAAGGCCAGGTAAAACCCTGGAGTGGAAGATTAACTGGAAAGGGGCACAAGGGGGTGTTCTCAGATGATGGAAGCGTTCCGTCGTGATCTAGGTTGGGAAATCAGCAAGGCTAACGTTCACAGGTTTTACTGTCAGTAGCCTTGCCTCGATTTTAAAGAACACGCCAAGTGGTCAAAGTCCTCTCCACCTTCGGCAAACAAGCATGTGTCATTGTATATCACAGATTGTTGATAAGACGTCCTTCCACCCTGATGAACGCCCTCCATCATATAGTTCCTCTCACATTAGTGGCTCGGCGTTCAGATTGCATAAGTGTGGTGAAAGGATACGACCCGCCACACACCAGTTTTCAGCCATTCCATCTCCCCAGGTTGTGTTCTGAATGATCGGTGTGTGCACAGGTTCTGCATGAACACAATGACATCTTCTGGAAACCCCATCCCTCACAATCGCATCCACAGTTTGTTATGCCTTTTGGGCATCGTCAATAAAACATGAGAAAATATCTTTCTGGTACTCTGCTTTCATGCAAGGCCCGCATGACTCAGCAGTGAGAGCCGTGGTCCCACAGCGTCAGCATCCAGCGTGAAACTCTGGCAGCTCCTTGTTGGTATTCTGCCGCAACTGTTTTTGAATTGTGTTTGGCAAAACTTAGTTACATTCAGGATATTGTTGGATCATTTCAGCATTCTGCTGGAATGGGCACAAATCTGAATCTTTTCCAGCTGGTTGACCAGCTAGCTGTCTTCCAAATTTCGTGGCATAAACTAGTGAGTGTTTCCAGTGTGGCGTCAGCTTATTAAGATATTTCTACTGGTATTTGGTCAGTTCCTGGAGCCAAGATTTTCACATACCTTCAGGACAGCGCGCATATATTGCCTCTTGAAACGGTTGAATGTTGGTGCATTCTGTTGGGTACAATGACTGTGGATCTTCATTCCATCTTCTTTGATGCTTCTTATATTGTTCAATATTCTGCCCATGTTGATGTTGTTTTGCTGCTGTTGGGTACTGACTCATAGAGACCCTACGCTCAAGCAAATGGAACCCTGACCAGTCCTGTACCATCCTCACAATTTTTCTCATGTTTGAGTCCATTGTGGGAGCCGCTGTGTCATTTCATCTCATTGATGGTCTTCCTCTTTATCATTGACCTACTTTACTAATCACTGTGTCCTTTTCCAGATAATGTGTCCAACGTAGAAAGAATCAGTCCATATTGCAACTCACGAAATGTGCAAAGACCTGGGGTTAGAAAACCAAAAAAGAGTATGATAGGTTGGTTTATTGTGCCCACCTGGCCAATAGGAACAGGTGGGATTAATAAGATTGCCATTTGATTGGAGGGCAAAGAAATAAATGGCTTGGCAAGGCCCTCTCTTCCCCTCTGGTGATCAGACCAACGTGAGTCTGCTTTAGCTAGTTCTCTGCCTCAACTTGTGAGCTACCCCACCTGTGGGACAGCCAACCCAAGGATTTTGTTGCTAGAGCTTGAGGTTCCTTGGATGTCGTCTTGCTGACTGTTGGTGACCCGCCCTGCTGTTTGCTGCCTGTGGGAAGACTGCCTGTGTTGCCCGAGGGAAGACTCATCTATCTGCTTCCTTGACCTTGGACCCAGCAGCCCTTGTGAGTTGAAGAACTTCTGGTATATCAACTGTTCCACAGAAGTGAGTTGAACTGAGCCCTCTGTACTGCTGTGTGAACTAATTAACTGTTATATTCCTTTGTGCTGTATAAATCTATCCATATATATAAAATCATAAGTGTCCTGGTTCTGTTTCTTTAGAGAATCCTGCCTAACACAAGGAGGAAAATACTCAGCATTTCTCAAGCTGAAAGAACTGAAGGGAAAAATCAAGCTACGTATTCAATACTGAAAGAACCTATGGGCAAAATAAAATGTACATGCAAACTACTGTTTGCAAATTTTACTCAGGAACTTATTCTCTGGTGACTTTTCTTTCACTGACATGCAAAGTTTTGCATTTTCCTCAAAATTGGTCTTCTTTTCTTCTCTGTAAATTGTGTAAGAGGCATCGTGCTTGGAACAGTAGAGTGGACGGCAGAAAAAGAGGCAGATGGATTGACACCGTGACTCTATCCACAGGCTTACACAGAGGAACACTTGTGCGGACGCGCAGGACCGGGCAGTGTTTGGTTCTACTGCACGGAGGCGGGCTACGTGCTGGAACCCACTCGAGGGTACGTACCAGCAGCAGGATTCGCCAAACTCTGTTTTAAGCTTTTTAGATTCTGAACTGCTGGTTTACCCGGGAGAACATATTCCTACTCTCAGCAGCCTCAGGAAACAAGCCCATTCTGCCCAGGCACACCAAGAAACTCTCTTTACCTTCAAGGCCTTTCTGCCTCCCCAGGACCCGCCAGGAAGTGGGGATTCCCTCACACCTCCCTGCTGCTTCGGACCTCCACCTCATCACACCCCTGTTCCCTCTGCCTGGAAAAGGCACCCTTCTCCCTTCATTGCTCTGCCTTCTACACATCCTTCAAAATCCAATCTCCCTTGTAGGGATCCTTGCCTTACTCCGGCTTTCCCTGGCCTCCCCTGCCCTCTCCTGGAACCCTGTGGGGTCCCTGCAGCTTTCCCACTGAACTCTGTTCTCGCCTGTGTACATCCTGCCAGCAGAGTCACATCTCCAGGGACTCCCATCCTCTCCCTAGCAGTGTGTCCAGCATACAGTGGGGTCGGGGGGATAGGGGTGTGGATTTGTTAGGCGATGGCCCCAAGAGAGATGGATGGTCCTTCGATTCTGTTTCGGCACAGCTGTTTGACGGGGTTTTCATAAGATTTAAAAACAAAAAAACTCCAAGATTGCAGAAATGCATCCAGAGATTGAGGAAATGAAGTGCTCATAAATATAAAAGTGCTGTGGATGCAAATGTGTCAATGAGAAGGCTTGCCTTTTTATGGCAACTAATTGCCCCCAGTGGACTGGCAGCCAGTAATGAGCGGTGAAGGGTGCCAGGATTATTTATAAAGATTTGGCTCCTGACGTGTTGGTAAATGTGTCATGAAATGCCCTCCAGAAAACCTCAACCGCAGCGGGAGCCGATGGCTTCTGGGATCACAACTTGAAATGCACTCAGGGCTCTGCCTATGGCTGGGTTTCAGAAGCAACAAATGCCTGGAGTCTCCTGTGGGTAAGAGGAGTCGTGGGACCTCTAACAAAGTTGGAGAGTGAACTGCTTAGCAATACAGCTGATCAAGGACTGCAAGCTTTTGGTATTCCTGCTCCAAAGCCCTGTCATGTTTCCTCTGAGAACGGATAGATATGATAGGAGGACTTAGGTAGACCTGCTGTTGTGGATTTAAATACAGGCTCCCCGCCCCCCCCCCCCAAAAAAAAATACTCACTACTGACTCATAGAAACCCTATAGGACAGGGTAGAATGGCCCCCTTTGCGTTTTTGAGACTATCATTCTTTAAAGGATTAGAAAGCACCGTCATGGAGTGGCAAGTGGTTTCGATCTGCTGACTTCGCAGTCAGCAGTCCAACACATAACCGTGCCACCAGGGCTCCACACTAGGCTGAAAGCTACTGAGCATCACTGATTTGATCTTTTTTAAAATTTTTATTTTAGTCTCGGTGAAAGTTTACTAAGCAAATTCATTTTCCATTCAATCATTTATATATACTTTTTGCTTTGGGTTTGAGATTGGGGTTGGGGTTGGGGTTGGGGTTGGGGTTGGGATTTGGATTTGATTTGTGGTTTGGGGTTTGGGTTCAGGTTCGGGGGTGGGTTGAGGTTTTGAATTTGGTTTGGGGTTTTGAGTTTGGGTTTGAGTTTGAGCTCTGGTGATGTTGCTTACACTCCCCTGCAATGTAACAGAACTCTTCCGACACTTCCTCCCTGGGGCTCCCCCTTCCAATTGTCTTTTCCTGCCTTTTGAGCTTTGTTTTGGGACAAACACTGCCTTTCTGGTCTCTTGAGGTTGACTGTAGTCCTCTCCGCTGTCAAAAATAAGTTTTCAATAAGTCTTCCCCCAGTAGTTACAGCAAGAACCTCTTCGGTCCGCCCAAGTCCATCTGGCACCCACAATGATGGCCTTCAGTCCACATCCTCTTTTGAATCGGGCTTGAATTTTTGGAATTTCACTGTCCATGTACTACTGAAACTGTTTTTGAATTCTCTTCAGCCAAGCTCTACTCGTGTGTGATGTCAATGATATTGTTCAATCACTTCCACTCTCTGTTGGATCACCTTTCTCTGGAATGGGCACAAATATGGGTCTATTCCAGTCCAGTGGCCAGATGGTTGTCTTCTAGATTCCTTCACACGGACGAGTGATCACTTCCAGGCCCTGGAGAAGGACAACGTGCTAGGTAAAATACAGGGTCTGTGAAAAACAGAAAAATCCAATGAGATGCATTAACATCGTGACTGCAAGAATGGACTCGAGCATAATAAAAATGTGAGGCTGGTGCGTGATAAGGTTGTATTCCTTTCCGTTGTGTGCTGGATAGCTTTAAGTTGGAACCAACTCATGGCACCTAACAAGATCAGCTGCAGCTAGAATAGGGTCCCTCTATGAGGGTCATGCACTTGGGGGGGGGTAATAACCATCCATGGCAGGAGAGGCAACGACATGGTTATCGTATGGGGTAAGAGAAGGCAGAGAACCGCCAGGGAAGTCGCGAACCAACACCACACGGACATTTCCTTTCACACCCCCTGTGAGTGCCAAGACATGAGTCAGGCACAACAAGGGTTAATGCGGAGGTGGAGACACCGCCATGGGTTGCTGGAGGGAACAGCAGAGACACTGTGGAAAACGATCTGGCAGTGTTCAGAAAAGTTATCTGATTAGGCAGGATAAACAATATGGAGGAGAAAACCACGGGACCGACGGTTCCGGGGGGACATGGGAGAGGGGAAGTGGGGGAAAGGAAGTGGGGTTAAGAAACCCAGGGGCAAGGGAACAACAAGTGTTCCAAAATCGGTGACAAGGAGGGCGTAGGAGGCCTGGTAGGGCTTGATCAAGGGCAATGTAACCAAGAGGAATTACTAAACCCAAATGAAGACTGAGCATGATAGTGGGACAAAAGGAAAGTAAAAGGAAATAGAGGAAAGAGCTAGGAGGCAAAGGGCATTTATAGAGGTCTAAATACAAGAATGTACATATGTAAATATATTTATATATGATGATGGGGAAATCGATCTATGTGCATATATTTATAGGTTTAGTGTTAAGGTGCCAGATGGACATTGGGCCTCCACTCAAGTACTCCCTCAATGCAAGAACACATTGTTCTATTAAACTGGCATTCCATGATGCTCACCTTCCCAACATGATTGCTGAAGACAAAGCGGGTGCATAAGCAAACGTGGTAAAGAAAGCTGATGGTGCCTGGCTATCAAAAGATATAGCATCTGGGTCTAAAAGACTTAAAGATAAACAAGCAGCCATCTATCTGAGAAGCACCAAAGCCCACATGGAAGAAGCACACCAGCCTGTGCGATCAGGAGGTACAGATGGGATCAGGTATGAGGCATCAAAGAACAAAAAAAAAATCTTATCATTGTGAATGAAGGGTAGTGCAGAGTGGAGACCCAAAGCCCATTTGTAGGCAACTGGACATCCCCTTATGGAAGGGTCGCGGGGAGGAGACGAGCCAGTCAGGGTGCAGTGTAGCAACAATGAAACATACAACCTCCCTCTAGTTCTTTAATGCTTCCTACCCCCTACCCCCACCCCACTATCATGATCCCAATTCTACCTTACAAATCCGGCTAGACCAGAGGACATATACTGCTACAGATAGGAACTGGAAACACAGGGAATCCAGGATTGGCGATACCAGGAAGGTGGAGGGAAGGTGGGGTAGGAAGGGGGGAACCGATCACAAGGATCTACATATAACCTCCTCTCTGGGGGACAAACAACAGAAAAGTGGGTGAAGGAAGACATCGGACAGTGTAAGACATGATAAAATAATAATAAATTACAAATTATCAAGGGTGCGTGAGGGAGAGGGGCGGGGAGGGAGGAGAAAAAATGAGCTGAGACTAAGGGCTCAAGAAGAAATAAAATGTTTTGAGAATGACGATGGCAACAAATGTACAAATGTGCTCAACTCAATGGATGGATGGATTGTGATAAGAGTTATACGAGCCCCCAAGCAAATGATTTTAAAATTAAAAAATTTAAAAAGATTTTAAAAATTATCTTATGACCCAACAGTTCCACTCCACAAAAGACCCAAGAAGAATGAAAATACACATCTACAGAAACCCTTGTGTCTGAATGCTCATTTCAGCGTGATTCATAAGAGCCAAATGATGGAAACAACCCAAATGTCTTCTCAACTGACGAGCAACATTAACTATATCCATACAATGGACTCACCCAACTCAAGTTATTCAACCTCTGCAAGCCTCCATTTGCTCATCTATAAAATGAGGACATGGACACCTGCTACGCGGGCTTGTGATGAGGACTAAGTGCCCAGCAGCCCAGCAGAGCACGATTTGTTGTTGTGAGTTGCCGGCAGGTTGGCTCTAACCCATGGCCATCTTTACACAGACCAGGCCCTCAACACGTGGGCGCTAGCAGTCACGTTGGAGTGCTCAGACGGAGCAGATGACTATGCACTTGAGGACCAACCAGAACACTGGCACTTGAACCCACCCAGAAGTATCTTGAAAGAAATGTCTTATGATCAATTTTTAGAGGTCCTGGCCTTGAAAACCTCATGGTCCAGTCAGTTCTGCTTTGCGCACCGGGGACAGTGATGACTTGAAGTCAACCCAATGGCGACTATCATCAAGAGTAACAATAACAGGAAGTGCTTTCATCCGGGAGCCCTTTCCCAGGCACCCCTCACTGACTCAATGAATCTATCGGGTGCCCACCCTGAGTCTGACAATGTTCAAGGGAACACAGCTGCGAACGAGAGGCGAGACCCCTGCTCTCATTTTAGAACGTGCCTTCTAGGGGACGAGAAATCATAAGCATGCATGACAAATATCCCACAGAGCCAGGAGCCTCCAGGCGCCACCGCCTCCGAACTGCTTATGACCATGCTTTGCACGTTCAGTTGTTACATAAAGCGTTGTTGGAATCTCAGATCCTCCCAGCTCCACCAGCCTCTGCCCACACTCCACCCAGAAGGCTCTGAGCCCCCACCAGGGGGCACACACGGCACAGCAGATATAAATGTTGTTTCCGAATTGGTTTCCGATGATATGGCTTTAAACGAGCCCTCTTTCCAAGCTTGAGGAAAATGAAATTTCTCTTCACTTTCAAGGAAAGCGGTGCTTCCTACTAAACACAATTCCAGCTACTCATCCCGGGAGGAGCCTGGTGTCATCCTGATCCCATTTGGATCTCTTGAAAACGCCTCGATTCAATTTGGAGCTTCCGAAAATGCCAGTGGCCGGGATTTAGGACGTGTGAATTCAGGCTGGTTTGTCGAGTGTAGGACGTTGCTCTTCATCACCCATCCACTTTCCTTGGTGACTAAGGCCTGGGCCGCACCAGTTGGGTCCATTTTTAGCCTGGTGCTACAGGAAAAAAAAGAAAAACAAAAAACGCATACCAGAATTAAAATCTCATTTCCCCGGGTCTCACAGGTGCACTCTGCTGCAGAAGTATAATGTCACGGTCAGGTCCCCTCAGTCTCGGGAACACAGCTGCAGAGCCCAGCGTTGAGCATTCCTAAAACTTACTCCACACTGACGCTCAGTTAGGAAGGCGCTGCAGCTGCCAGCAGGTTTGCTTCCTGCAGCAAAGCTCATCTTCGTTTCTCCCTTCTCATCTCAGATCAGCTAACACGACAGATGGGGTTCTCTTAGAGGATGCTCCTGGCATCACAACAGACACAGTCATGGCTCCCCCTGGGAGTCGATTGCTGTGTTCTCTGAGAGGGTGAGGGAGGAGAAGTTAATGGAACAAGCACTCCTGCCCTCTCAGAGTCTGGCAAAGGTGGTCACCCACACCCCATTGGGCATGAAAACAGGGATGCAATTGGGGCAGCAGTACTGTGGGGAGATTTCGGTGAGGCCCTTGGTGTCCTGGTGGCAAAGACTTGGGAATAATAGTTGTGTATTCCTTATGCATCCTGCCTCTTCCCTGGGATGGGAGAACAAAGGGATCAGAACTTTGGCTTGATCTTTACATTTCAAGGTTAATTTTGAGTTGTAAGAGCTCCGAGGACTTGGGACCTGAGCTTTGTAGAAAATGAAGAAATGCTAAAGAGCTTTTAATGCTCCACAAGAGAACAAGATTCCCAGTGCAGAGGAAAGAAGAGTGGAGCATCATGGGACAGCAAGAGGAGGGGCCACTGGGAAGTTTTCCTGAAAATGGCCTTGACCCTCTGCTCACACCCCCAGATGGATCCTGCACCATAGAGACTGTGTTAGTCTGGATTGACTAGAGAAACAAATTCATAGACACTCATCTGAGTATAAGAAACAACTTTATGTAAAAGAGCAGTTGAATATTAAGGAAACATCCCAGTCCAGATCAAGTTCATAAGTCCGATAATAGCCCATATGTTGGATCCAGTCTATAAATTCCTCTTCAGACTCACACAACACATGCAATGCCGCCAAATGCACGGAGATCATAGACCAGAGGTGGGAAGTCTTGTGGATCCAGTGGTGGGGGGAAGCATCTCAGTGCTAGTGTGTTCTCCACGTGGCTCCTGAAGCTCCAGGGCTCTGGTTTTATCAGCGTAGTTTCATGTGGCTTGTCAACATGAATGCCTCGCAGGGAGCGTGTGTGTCCTGCCTCCAGGGAGGAGGACAGGAGTTCCCAGAATCCTCAGAAGACCACGCCCACACAGAGGCCTCATTGGCTATGGCCTGATTGACAGGCTAGACTCCACCCCTTCACTCAAGTTGACAGGACATGATGTAACTGCCACAGAGGCATATGTGGGTGTAGGGACCCAAGGTAAGGGGAACCCATGCCTGTGGCTGCCAGATAAAACACAGTATTGGGAAACATATATTTAAAAACATTCTTTTCTTTCCTGAAATTCAAATTTAACTAGGTATCTTGTGCTTTTATTTTCCAACTCTGAAAACAACTACCTGCACCTATCTTCCAAGGGTGGAGTTAACACTAAAAATCTCTTCACCAGAAGTCAGATGGCGTCAAGCTATCAGAAAGAATAGCATCTGGGGTCTTAAAGGTTTGTCTTAAAACAAACAACCACAAAAAATCTTATTGAGAATGAGAGGGGGTAGGAAAAGAGCGCCAAAACCCATTTGTAAACAATAGGACATCTCCTCACAGAAGGGTCACAAGGAAGGGATGAGTCACCAGGGTACAGTATAGTGCCAATGAAACACAGAATATCCCACTGGTTCCTTGAGGTTTCCTCAGCCCCCACCATCATGACCCCAGTCCTGCCTTTCACTGTGGGCTAGACCAGAGGATGTGCACAGGTACAGATAAGAGATAAGAGCTCATGATACATGGAATCCAAGAACAGGAATGGAAGTAGTGATACTACTTAGGGGAGAGGCGGGGAGGAAGGGGGAACCGATCACAGTGATCGACACATAACCACACACATGCACACACCCGGGGAGATGAACAGCAGAAACCATGGGGGAAGGGAAACAGTGCTTGGTGCACGCTATGAAAACAATAATGCTTTATAATTTATCAAGGGGTCACAAGAGTAGACGGGGGGAGGGAAGGGAAAAAAGAGGAGCTGATACCATGGACTCAAATAGAAAGTAAATGGTTAGAAAGTGATGATGGCAACATATGTACAAATATGCTTGATATAATTGATGTATGGGATGTTATAAGAGTGGTAAGAACCCCCAATCAAATGATCTTTTAATTAAAAAACAACAAACAAACACAACAAGCAAGCAACCATCTAAGTGAAGTGTCGGCTAAATCCACACAGATTAGCACACCAGCCTGTGTGATCCAAGAATGACAAATAATAAAATCCAAGACCAGAGGAGGGAACTGCATTTGAGCTTGAATTCTGAGCACACAGTTTACAGAAGACTGTAGTGCAGAAAGCCCAAAATCCATTTGTGTGGTCCCCATGTGGACTGAGCTTCCAGTGAAAACCCTCTGACCATTGACCAGTGTTATGAATAGCCTTGTCATCAGACAGAGTGCATTTGGAAAGTGAATTAAGGCAGATGTAGTTATATTGAAGCTTAATGCCTTATCATTTATTCTCCCTTTTGACCCATTTTAAGTTTGTTATAGATTTTAATAATTTCTGCTTTCTTTTCCTTCGAGGTTAATTTTCTATTGTCCTTCAGCTCTTTTGAACTTTTGCTATGTTTTTATGTAAATGAAATCTAGGATAAGTTAAACCTATAGAGAAAGTGACTAGATTAATAGTTTCTTACAGTTGTGGCAGGGGAGGTTGGGGGAAATTAGCAGCTAATAATGAATACAAGTCAGAAGAAAATGTTCTGAAATTGCTTGTGGTGATGCTTGCATAACTCTTTTTAATCTGATATCATTTAGTTGTATGATATATGAATTATATGTCCATAAAACTGTTAAAATTATCTTCAGCAAAAAAGACGACAAAATATCTCTTTTCCTTAAATGAAGTATATTCTGTAATATCTAATTTAAGTTTCTTGAAAATGTTTCATTTCCCAAGTTGTCATAAACATAGAAACTTTTTGTCAAAAAAAATGAATTCATTTCATCAAATCTTTATAGAATTGATTCTCTAATTCATAAGCACCTATTTATCTTTAAACCAAATGAGTAAGCTCTTTGAAGAAATTAAAAACCCAAACAAATTCACTGCCATTGAATAGATGCTGGCTCATGGAGACCCTACAGGACAGGGTAGAACTGCCCTTGTGGGTTTCTGAGACTGTAGCTCTTGACAGGAATAGAAAACCTCATCTTTTTCTCTCAGAGCAGCTGGTGGTTTCAAACTGCTGATCTTGCGGTTCCCACCCCAACACATAACCTGCTTCACGAGCAGAGCTCAGGCTTGAAAAAATGCCATTTTCTAATTTCATAATACGCATACTACATGGAGACAAAAATTTTATCTTCATAACTGTGTTACTTTATTTGTTTCATAAAATATTTAGAAAACACACAAAAAACCCAACTCTACACCCCAAGTTATGAGGAAGCCAAAGACAAGGTATAGCAGAAGGGCCTCCAAGCATTGTCCCCACTCCCCCACGACTTGAGGCAGAAGAAAAATGGTTTCTCTGCTTCTGTGGTAGTTACATAATCTGTTGTCAACTTGAGACTATTAAGAGAGAAGGGGTGGAGTTTAGCGTGTCAATCAGGTCGCACTAAGGAGATAAATAGCTCTCTGGAGGCAGGACACACACTGAATCCCTGAGAGATACTCTCTGCTTCGTATTCCTGTCAACAAGCCACAAGGAGACAGGCTGATGGCAACCAGAACCTTGGAGCTGGAGGAGCCACGTGGAGACCCGTCAGTGCTGAGATGCTTCCATCGCCACTAGAGCCACAAGATTTCCCACCCACTGGCTTGTGATCTTCCTGAATTCAGTGTCATTGCATGTGTTGCATGAGTGTGAAGAGGAATTTATAGATGGGTATCGGACATATGGGCTAATATTGGATTTATGGACTTGATCTGGACTGGGCTGGGATGTTTTCTTAATGTATAATAATTGCCTTTTATATAAAGCTCTTTCTTTTGCACAGATGAGTGTCCATGAATTTGTTTCTCTAATTCACCTGGACTGACACAGCTTCCCATTCACTGCCATCTCTCTAATCAATTCTGATTCATAGTGATCCTATAGTATAGGAAACGCATAGTGACCCTGCAGGACAGGGTAGGACTGTCCCTGTGAGTTTCCAAAACTGTAGCTCTTTACAGGAGTAGAAAGTCTTGTCTTTGTCTCAGGGAGCAGCTGGTGGTCCCAAGAGCCAGTTTCTGGGTCAGCCTTCAGCCTCAGAAAGAGGAGGAGGTCACCGTCACCATCTGTAGAGCCAGATGAGTGAGCCTCCTCAGAGAGTAGTGGATTCCTGGGAATGATGACATCTCTCGGCCTGATTACACACACACACACACACACACACACACACACACACACACACATACCATGTGGCTCTGGAAGAAAGAAAACGGTAAAAACTCACATTGACTGAGCAGCTGGGCCCCTGCGTAGTGCATACCACATACGCTTACACACTCAACAACTAACCAAAGGGTTGGTGGTTCAGATCCAGCCAACAACTCCTGGGAAGACAGTCCTGGTGATCTACTTAAAAAAACTCAGAGCCACTGACTGAAACCCGGAAAGAGGGGTGAGTACTGCTGCTCTGGCCCACCTCATGACATAAGGAATGCCATCAACAACAGCTAGTTTGGGGCTCTGTTGGTGTTGCTTTAGTTAGCGATTGTTATGCACCAGAGACTGCTCACAGAGCTGTATGTTGAATACTTTCAGTAGGGGCCCTGGTAGTATAGTGGTTATGTGCTAGGCTGTGGGCCACAAGGTCAGCGGTTCAGGACCACCGACTGCTCTGCCAAAGAAAGACAAGGCTGCCTATTCCTGAAAAGAGTTACAGCCTCGGAAACCCACAGGGGCAGTTGTACCCTGTCCTGTAGAGTCCCTGGGAGTCAGTATTGACTCAGTGACAGCGAGTGAGAATGACATCCCACTTCCTCTTGTCGGCTCCTCTACTCCTGGCAGCAAGTCCATGAGGTAGTGTGTTCATCCAGGCAGACTAGAGAAACACATTCATGGACACTCATATGTGTGTAGGAAAGAGCTTTATATATAAGAGCAATGAACTATTGAGAAAACATCCCAGACCAGAGCAGATCAAGTCCATAAATCCGATATTAGCCTATAAGTCTGATACAAACCTATAAATTCCTCTTCAGACTCATGAAACCCATGCCATGACGCCGAGTGCAGGAAGATCACAGGCCAGTGGGTGGGAAGTCTTGTGGATCCCGTGGTGTTGTAAGCATCTCAGCACTGGCAGGGGCCCCACATGGCTTCCCTGGTTCCCAGGACATGGGGTCTATCAGCGTAGTGCCCTGTGTCTTGTCAGTAGAGAGTCTCTCAGCAAGTGAGCGGAGCGAGAGTGTCTCCCACCTCCAAGGAGGAATTCTGGAGTTCCCAGAATCCTCAAGAGAAGGCCATGCCCACACGGAGTCCTAATTGGCTATGACCTGATTGACAGACAGGCTAAACCCCACCCCTTCACTGTAAGTCCTCTCAAATTGACAACAGATTATATAGCTACCACAAGTAGGTATGTTATTATGTGCATTTTCCTAAGGAGAAAACAGAGACAAAAAAAGTTAAGTGATTGTCCATCCCAGGGACCCGCAAGAGACAGGTGGCAACACAGAGGCAGGAGTCCCAAGGGACAAACTCCTTATAAAGTCTTCCAAGAAGTCATACACAGCTTCTTAGCCATGCAGCCACCTCTTGCTGTAAAAGAGTCCGGGGTAGGTAAGTCATCTCTTGGCTGGTTGGCAAGGCTCCCTGCTATGTGTGAGGGAGAAAGAGGATGGTGATCATGACGCAGAGCAGTCCCTGCTACAAGACCCTTGGAGTTGTAAAGCTCCTGTAACAAGGGCCTTGAGTAGATTGACTGCTGCCCCAACCTTTTCTCCATGACGAAGCCAACCAAACAATGCGTGTGGCTTCCCAAGGCACTCACCAGAAGCTGAGGTGGCTGGAGGCTGTGCTGTGGGCGAGTCTCAGGTGAATCTCCCATCCTCACCTTGAAGCAGCCAATGCCCGATTGTCACCCCCATTGGTCCGTTCATATGCGAAGGCAAGGGCGGTTCAGTGGTAGAATGCTCCCTCCCATGCAAGAGGCCCCCAGTTCCATTTCTGACCATGTACAGCATAGGCAGCCCCACACTTCTGTTAATAAAACCAAAACCAAACTCACTTCCACTGCGTCAATGCTCACTCACAGCGACCCCACGGGACAGAGTAGAACTGCCCCTAGGGGTTTCCAAGACTGTAACTCCTTACGGAGCACCTTCTTCCTCCGGAGGAACGGCTAGTGGTTTCGAACTGCTGACCTTGCAGTTAGCAGCCCAATGCATAAACACTATACTGTATGTTGTTGTGCTGCCTGGCATTCATCTATGAGATGTATCCCCATATGGTGTGTGTCAGGAGTTCATACTTCTGATTGTGAGGTCCCAAAACAGACCAAACTCGCCGCATGGAGTCTATGCCAACTCCTAACTCTAAGGAACAGAGCAGAAGCGCCCTGGGGGCTTACAAGGCTGTAAATCTTTAAAGGAGCAGGGACCTCCTGTGTCACCCAGGGAGTAGCTGGAAACAGCGAGGTTAGCAGTTCAGTGCACAGCCCACTCCACCATCATGCTCCTGATTGCAGGGTGGTGCTCCCCGCCCAAGGTGCGTGGACCACAATGTGTTTCTTCCCTCGCTTGTTGATGGGTGGATCTGTTTCCAGTGTGAAGCGATGGTGAATAAAATTCCTGCACAAGGCTTTTTGCTGGCATTTTCCCACAGTTCTTGGGTAAACACCTGTGACATGGCTGAATGACAGGACAGACGGACATTTCATTCTCTGCATAAGTAGTGGTTCTTGCAAAGCGGTCTGTCAGGTTCCACTCCCTGGGCATGGCATGGATGTGCCATTAGCTTCATGTGGCAAACTTGAGGGAGGAGCGCTGAGGAGAGGTGCATTGACCTCAAGTGGTCCAAAGGCTTGGGACTCACAAGCCCACCCTGTGTAGATCTAACGTGGGAGACCCTTGGGGGACATTCTTCTACGGGGCAACCAGAAGGGTGCTGGGTGAAGGGATTCCAGAGCGGGGGAGGGAAGCCTGCAAAAAGCCAGGCTAGGATGTGAATTCTCAACCTCATGTTCACCCCGTGCACAGCAGGATAGGACAGCTGTGACCTGGGAGTCCATCACAGTTTCCATCGGTTGGTTGTTGGAAGTCACGTGCCAGGCCTTTCTTTCTTGTCCGTCTTAATCTGGAAGCTCAGGTGAGACCTGTTCAACATCCTAGCAACAGACAACCCTCCCTCCACTGATGGAGAAGGACAGTGGGTGGCTGAGTAGCTTGAGGCATCGGACAGGAATCCATCTCCCGGCTCCTCCCTGAAAGGCAAGGATTCTATCCCTGAACCAGCACTGCCCCTGCTGGGGGATTCACACATGAGTTTCAGGCACTTAGGGTGGGCACTAAGGAGGAGGAAGGACCCCAATGAAATGACTCCCCAGCCCACCCCAAGCATGCTCTATGACGTCCTAGTGTCCGGCCCTCTCTCCTCTGGAGCGGAGGTTTTGTAATCTGCAAGGATGTTAGAAGCTGGGGTCTTTTTTTCTGGATATAAAAGCCAGGAAAGTTCTTTGAGAAGACTCTCCCTCAGGCGTCTTCAGTTCAGAATCAAGCCTCAGCTTTCTTCTGACTTCCATTTCCCTCAGAAAGCATCCCACCTGCAGAGGGCTGGTGGCCACGTGCTGGGGGTCCGTTGTTAGGGTTAGAGTGGAGACAGACTCGTAGCCCTAGCCGGGCCAGAGGACCTCCGAGGCCAGCCTGCCAGGGTTCAAATCCTGCCTTACATAGCTGTGTCACCTTGTCCCGGAACCTCTCTGCACCGCCATTGTCCTTGTCCAGAAAATGAGCATCAGGACAGACTCGCCTTCACAGACTCTAGAAAAGTCCATGAGTCCAGAGAGAGAGAGAGAGAGATCGTAGAGAAGGCCTGAAACCTAGCAAAACCAAACTCACTGCCATCAAGTCAATGTCAAATCATAGTGACCCTGTAGGACAGGGTAGAACTTCCCTGTGAGTTTCTGAGCTGTAACTGAGCCGTAATAGGGAGCAGAAGTCTCTCTCTCCCCCCCCCCCCCCGTCTTGCTCCCAAAATCCAGAAATCCCTCAATACATTCTGATTCCCGGAGGTTTCAGGCTGGAACTTGAGCAGTGATGTGACGAGTAGCGGATCATCCAGGGAGCTGAGGACAGTGTTAGCCCTGTGTCTGCGCCCAGAGTCGCTAAGTGTCAGCGCTGCTCCTGATCCCCCGCTTCCTTTTCATTGTATCCAAACGAAAAGCAAAAACCTGTCTGGATTGAATGAGTTCTGAAAGAGGCCTTAGGAACGTGGCGTCCCTGCCACCTGGTGGTGGTACCACCACATAGCCCGTGGCTGTGGTTCCCACTGAAGACGTCCAGACAAGGCAATGTCCTTAGACTGGGGGACTGCCACAGGGCCACCTGACCCACAGAACGCCACATGTTCCTAAAATCTCTCTGGCAGCATTTCCCCCAGACAACTCCGTACCCCACAATTAAGGTCTCTTCTTCCAGAAAGCCTACTGTCGTCAAGTTGACTCAGACCCACAGCGACCCCATAGGACGACGTGGAACCGTCACACAGGGTGTTCAAGGCGATCATTGCTACGAAGAGGGGCTAGTGGGTTTGAACTGCCCACCCTGTGGTTGTCAGCTGACCTCTTAACCCCCACGCCCACCAGGACTCCCCCTTTGGCAAATAGGCACTTAGACATCAGCCCTTGGAAGGTTTGCTCGGGTCGTTGATAGCGTGCCAGATTCTGTGGCATGGGTGAAGAAGATAGTAGGGTGGTGGGACGTGGGTGGGTACGTCTATGCGAAAGATGAATCCAGGTTGTCTTGGTGCCCGGGCAGCGCCGGCAAAGTCGGCTTGAGAGAGGGGCATGGGTGTGAAAGGCCGTTGATAATGCTGTCCGCGCTCGGCCTGGCTTCTACAGTTCCACCAGCTCAGTGCACGGATGTGGCTCACATCCTGAAGCAGGAGCACAAACCTTCCCATGTTCTGGGACCTCCTGTGTCCAGCCTCTCAGATAGAGAGGGAGAGAGAGAGAGAGATAGAGAGAGAGAGAGAGAGAGAGAGAGAGAGAGAGAGAGAGAGAGAGAGAGAGACTCCACACATTAGCTGAACTGTTGTTACTCAGACTCCACCCTCAAACTCATTTTCTGGGAAATTCCCTTCACTGCCCAGACCAGGACCTCCCTAAGTTCACCTCCAAGGGAGTCCTGCACGCGGTGCTCCTTGTGGAGGGCCTCCCTGGGGCACCAGCCGCCCCCCCCCCCACACACACACACACACACGGCCGTGTGAACAGCGGCTCTGGGGGCTGGACGACTGTGCGAAGCCTACCATGACCAGGGTGCCAGAGTGCCACCAGCATCGTGACAGTCACCTGACTACAGGACCATAACGGATTGGTCTGGTGAGGGAGCCAAACCATGAGCACCAGAGAGCTCCACACTCAGAATACAAAGTCGACAGGAGAGGTTCCGAGCTCGGATGGACTAGGGCCTCGGAGAAAGGGGTAAGAAGTAACTCCCAGCCCTGAATTCTGTGTTGTGGGTGACCTGGCCACATCCCCTGCACTGTGTGCTGTGAGGTTGGCTGCTAGCCTTCCAGTGCTACCCCTTCTTGAGAAAATGCCCTGCTGCCAGAGAGCTGCCTTCTCTGGGAGATGCTACACCGAGTCTATCCTCCTCTCACAGAGGCTACAAAAGAACAACCCCAGGGCAGGGAGACTGCCCCTCCACCACCCCTAGACCGGGCCCTTCTTTGTTTTATTATTTTTTATCAATGAATCATTTATTTTTATTAATGAATTTTTATCCATGAATCATTTATTGGGGGCTCTTACAGCTCTTAGAACAATTCATATATCAATTACAGTAAGCACATTTATACCTATGTTGCCATCATCATTTTCAAAACATCTTCTTTCGCTTGAGCTCTTGGTATCAGCTCCTTTTCCCCTCCCTCCCCTACCCTTCCACCCTCATGGACCTCCGATAAATTATAAATTATTTTCATATTATTTTCATATCTTACACCATCCGCTTTCTCCCTTCACCCATGTTGCTGTTGCTTGTCCTCCGTTGGGGGGGAGGGGTGTTATACGTCAATCATTATAGTCTGTTCCCCATTTCCCCCCTTGGCCCCTACCTTCCCCCTACCCTCCTGGTATCACTCCACCCATTACTGTTCCCAGGGGGGTTATCTGTCCTGGATTCTGTGTGCTGAGAGCTCCTGTCTAGCACATGCTCCTGTCTAGCCGGATTTTTAAATTAGAACTGTGGTCCTGAGAGTGGGATTGGGGGGAGGAAGTTTTAAAGACCAGGGTCTTTCTTAATCCTGCCCCTTCCCTGAAAGTTTTCTTCCTTTCTCCCTTATACACTTCATCTGCAAGCACTACCCCCAACAAATCACTAAGCCCCTGCCTCAAGCTCTGTTTTCATAAAAAGAAAACCCACAGACAAGAGAGCAAAGGAAGCCAGTCCACCATGGAGAGAGGATAAAGAAGTCGGGGTGGAACATGGGGACATTCCTTGCCAGCACCCTAGTCCCTGTTTCCATGTTATTCCAGGCATTGCTCTGCCCCTGCCCCTTGGGCTCCAGGAAACATTTTGTGACTTTGTCATGAATCCCAACTTCATGCCTAAGCCGACTCATGGCAATTCCAGTGATTTGCAGCGAACTCAGCATTTGCTGGCTGTGATGGGTAAGTTTATTGTCCCAACCTGGCCAATGAACACATGTGGGATTAGTAAGGTCGCAGTTTAATTGAAGGGTAAAGAGATAAATGGCTCAGCGAGCCTCGCCTTTCTTCTCGTGCTTTGATGATCGAACCAGCCTTAGCTCGTTCTCTGCCTCAACTTGTGAGCTACACTACCTATGGGACACCCAACCCATGGACCATGTCGCTCTAGTTTGAGGTTCCTTCAAGACCTGCTTCACCACACTGCTGGTGTACACATCACTTAAGCTGGGGACTGTTGGACCCTGTCATCTAGCTGACAATTGGTGACCCACCCTGCTGTTTGCTGCCTGTGGCCGGACTGCCTGTATTGCTCTACAGAAGACTCGGCTGTCGCTTCCTTGACTTGCACAAAAATCTTAAGTGACCTGGTTGTGTTCCTGTAGAGAATCCTAGCACATTGGCATTTCCTGCTCCTGCTCCTGCTCCTGCTCCAGCATCACCTCCTCTCAGAAGCCTCCACCCCCACCCCTGCCCAGGCACTCTGCAGCCCCTCGTGTGTGTCTCCGGCATGCACTGTGGTAAACATGTATGTAACAAACCATTCTGACGCTCTTCACCTGGGCATTGCCATGATGCAAACGATGCTCATTGTGTTGTGCAACCATCGCCCCCAAACACGTGGTGGTTGCATCGTCTGTTGTCAATTTGAGTGTTAGGAGTGAAGGGGGGGAGTTTGGCCTGTCGATCGGGTCACAGCTTGATGAACTCATTTGGAGCCACTGAGGAAATGGAGAGCTCACTGGAGGCGGGAGACAGATTCACTCCCCGTGAGACGTGCTTGCTGACAAAACACATGGAGCTGTGCTAGAGCCTTGGAGCTGAAGGAACCACGTGGAGACCCCTGCCAGCACTGAGAGGCTTCCACCACCACTGGATCCACAAGACTTCCCACCCACTGGCCTATGATATTCCTGTATTCAGCATTGTTGCATGGTTGCATGAGTCTAAAGAGGAATCTATGGACATACAGGGTAGTATTGGACTTATGGACTTGAACTGGACTGGGCTGGGATGTTTTCTCAATATTCAGTTGCTCTTGTATATAAATCTCTTTCATATACACATATGAGGGTCTATGAATTTGTTTCTCTAGTCTACCCAGATTAACCCAACCCATTTCCAAGTTTCCCCATCCCCCTTAACAGAGGCTTGGTGTCCCCTAAACATTGACTCCTCTTTCCCCCTGCTTTCCACCCACCCTGGTAACTACACATACATGTGGGCTCTTTGGACGTGCTGTCAGGAGAGACCAGTCCCTGGAGAAGGACATCATGCTTGGTAAGGTAGAGGAGAAGCTAAAGAAGAGGAAGGTCTTTGACATGCTACATTGTCGCAGTAGCCGAAAAAATGGACACAAACATAAGAGCTCTCGTGAAGATAATGCGGAAACTGGTGGGGTTGCATTCTGGGATATCTGAGGTTGCTGTAGTCGGAACGGATTCTGCAGCACCTAACGGCAACAGCAATTATATCCTGGCCTATCCTAGATGTTTCCTATAAATTAAGCATCGAATTACCAACCACTTCATGCCTGCGCATGGACCCCAAAGAATGGGCAGCAGGACCACACACCGAGACGGGCGCACCGATGTTCATGGCAGCACGATTCACAACAGTCCAAAGGATGCCGCCGCCTAAACTCCCACCGGCACATGGATGGATGAACCAAGTGTGGGCACGCACACAATGAAGTGTCAGTCCGCTGCCCTAAAGAGAAATGCCTGCGCTTGTGAGGGTTTATGATGTTAGAATCCCTCTGCGTTTATGCGAGAAACCCACTTGGCCATCAGAACTGGGGGACAAAATGTGTATTTCATGGAAAATTATGCAAACTGCTTGGAGCATACTGGTTTGCATAAGCTATTTCTGATTTTATGGAAATTAATTTGCAACTCAATAGCTGATATCAATGCAAAGTTTGTCTTCCCTGTTGTTATTGGGTGCCACGGAGTGGAACAAAACACGGTTCCATCCTGCACCATCTCCACAATGGTTGATAAGATGGTACCCATTGGGGCCGCCTCTGTTATTGATCCGGCTCATGGAGTGTCTTCCCCCTTGTTCTCTTCCCTTGACGAAGCATGAGTCCTTTTCCAGGGGCTGAGGTCTCCTGACAACATGATCAAAGTTGCTGGCCATCCTCACTTCTAAGGAGCATTCGGGCTGCACCTCCTCCTCTGAGGCCATTTCTCAGCCCGTGATGTTTGCGATGTTCTCCTGCAACATCACGATCCAACGGCATCGATGCTACTGCAGTTCGCTGTACAACTTTGTTGCCTCGAGACACATAATTAAGTTCTGTGTGGTGAAGGGACGTATTCCTCCCTACGGGAATGTCAGTTTTGCATCCACTTGAGCCATTGTGAGGTACCAGCTCCCACAATCGACTAGGTCCAAGAGGCGGTTGTGTAATTGCGGGGTAAAATTAAAGAGCCATCAGACAAGACAAAGTATGCAATTGCTCGCCTCCCCTTGATAGATTATAAATTATTATTAGTTTCATATCTCACACCAATTGCTGCCTCTCTTCCCCCATGGTTTCTGTTGTTCTTCCCCCTGGAGGGGAGTGTGGTTGACTATCAATCATTGCAATCAGTTCCCCCTTCCTTCCCTCCTCCCCCTCTTCTCCCTACCCTTCTGGTATTGCTATTCCCATTCCTGCTCCTGGATTGCATGTGTTGTGAGCTCTTATAGTTTACCTATACCTATGTACATGCTCCAGTCTAGTCTGAAGTAAGAGGCAACACTGGGGTCATGATAGTGGGGGGGTGAGGAACCCCTCAAAGAACCAGAGGAATATTGTGTTTCATCGGTGCTTTACCGTGCCCTGGTTGACTCATCCCTTCCTTGTGACCCCTCTGTGAGGGAATGTTCCATTGTTCACAGATGGGTTTTGGGTCTCTGCTCCAACCCCTCTCGTGCTCAACAATATGTTTTTGTTTGTTTGTTTGTTTGTTTGTTTGTTTAAGGGTTTTCTGATGCCTATTACCTGGTCCAAATGATGCCTCATGATCACACAGACTGGTGTGCTTCCATGTGTGCTTTGTTGCTTCTCAGCTAGATGATCGCTTGTTTCACTTAAAGCTTTTAAGATCCCAGACACTATATCTTTTGACAGCCGGGCACCATCCACCTCTTCACCACATTTGCTTATGCACCCACTTTTCCTCAGCGATTATATTGACAGAGTGGGTATCACAGAACGACAGTTTGCTAGAACAAAGCGTTCTTGTATTGAGGGAGGGTATGAGCAGGGGCTCAAAGTCCGTCCACTACCTCACTGTATTGCCATATAAAGATATGTACCTAGACCATTACCTCTATTTTTATAAATTAATGCATTTACATATGGACACCCCTATGCTTATCCCTCTATCCATAGCTTTGCTTCCTAGATCATTCCTGTTTCCTTTTACCTTCCTCCTGCCCCACCCTCATGCTCGCTTTACTTCTGCCTCATAGTACTTCCTCTCAGCTAGACTGCTGTTGTGCCAGCACCCCCAGGATCTCTCTATCCTCCTTGCTGTTGATTTTAATTCCCTAGTTGATCCTCTGTCTATGCCATTGCTTGCTCACCGCACGCTTCCCTCAGCTTTGTCCACTGACGTTTATGACTATCACCTCACTGGTCCTGGGGGGATTCCAGGAGCTGCCCCTACTATCATGAAGTCTATTTTGGGGGCTCTTTAGGGGATTTGTGGCTTGGCTTGTCTCCCGTTGCTGATCTGTTATATTCCCTTCTTGGTTTTCCCCGCGTATGGGGCTTTCAGACTGTACTACCTCCCTGCCATGTGCCCCCAGCATTCTCCTCTGTCACAGTATGCTCCAGCAAGGGGACAACATGCATGAGCTGTTGTCAACCCCACTGTCCTCTCTGTGCCTTAACAGTTCCATGCAGGGACGTCGTCCTCCATGCTTGGTGTGCCCATATGGGGTCTAGACTGACCCTTCCTCCCTCTCTTTCATTCTTGGTTTGCTTCCGTGTGGGCATGATATGCTGGCCCCTCACCCCAACCTGTAGGTTTAGTGTTGTTCTCTGTCACATGTACTTCTAGGGAGGGGGTCAGTCTGGCTCTGGTTGGGGTTGGCTCTGTACCCCCATATTTTCATGCAATCCTCCTCATAGTAACAGGCCGTGGTGGGGTTTGTATGCACACTCCCAATTTTGTCCATCTTTCTGAGAGTAGAAGCCTCATCTTTCACCTGAGGAGTGGCTGGTGGTTTCAAACTACTGAACTCACCATTAGCAGCTGTGGCAGTTACATAATCTGTCAACTTGCGAAGGGGTAGAGTCCAGCCTGTCCATCAGGTCACAGCTTGATGACCTCGTTGGCAGGTGCCACAGCGTCCTATGTGGGGCCTTGGAGAAGAATATCTGCGTCTTCTAGTCCCTCCCAGGCTGAGCCACACCTACCACCTGGGCTGGTTCTGGCTCCACATTGCTCCGCCTTCATCTAGGGTCCAGAGCTCCACTCCCAAGCATGTGTGCTGGCCCAGGGAGGAGCAGCCCTGCTGGAAGTCAGAGCACAGAGATGTTTTTGTTCCGGTCTCCTCAGCCTGGGGACCTTGTCTCCACCATTCAGGCAAAGGATGTGCGTGGAAGGGAGGGTGCCCCCTTTCCCCACCCAATAGCTTCTTCTTCTTTTTTCAATCATCTTATTGGGGGATTGTACAACTCTTATCACAGTCCATCCATCCATCAATCCATGGTGTCAAGCACATTTGGACATGTGTTGCCATCATCCTTTTCAAAACATTTTCTTTCTACTTGAGCCCTTGGTATCAGCTCCTCATTTTTTTATCCCTCCCTTCTCCCCAAACACTCGTGACCCTTTTTGGCTGCAAGCATCTGCATTTCCTGGCTGGACAACGGATTTTTTTTAACAGAACTGAGACTTTTCACCTCAACGCCCTTGTAGCACCACCTCCCATAGTCAAGGTTAACTCATGTGGGTGGGGGTGGGCAGAAGGCCTGCGTCATCATCTCCAGAAGAGGCCCTCAAAGTAAAGGATGGAGCGCTCCCAAGGCCTCTGGCCTGCAGGTGACACATGCTCAGGTAGCACACTCCCTGATCCCAGGAATCACCTCTAACCTCCTATCCCTACCTAAGGCCCTGTCCATGTTCAAAACAAGCCAAATCAACATGCATCAGAGCAGAATCTATCCAGGCTGACATTTTCCAGCCACCCTGGCAAGCAAGATGTGCCCTTGTGACTAAATTGTGGCAGGTGGTATAGAAGAGGTGGCCGGATAACTTCCAGGTCACACAGTTAATAGGAAGGGGAGTGCCCTCATTCCCCTTTCCCACAGATGGAAATGTAGAAGTGGTAGCGGGCCAGCTTGACCCAAAGATCTTCATCTCCTGGTACCCCTCCCCTCCTGTGGGCCTCTGTGGTAGGTACATAATCTGGTGTCAATTTGGGACTTGAGAGGATTAAGAGTGAAGGGGTGGAGTCTAGTCTGTCAATCGGGCCATAGCCAATGAGGCCTCTGTGTGGGCATGGCCTCCTGAGAATTCTGGGAATTCCTCATTTTCCTCCTTGGAGGCGGGAGACTCTCTCTCTCTGCTCACTCCCTGCGAGACTCTCTAATGACAAGACATCTGGGGCTATGCTGATGGCAGCAAGAGCCCTGGACTGAGAGGAGCCACGTGGAGACCCCTGCCAGCGCTGAGATGCTTACAATGCCACTGGATCCACCAGACTTCCCACCCACTGACCTGGGAGCTTCCTGCATTCAGTGTCATTGCAAGTGTTTCGTGAGTCTGAAGAGGACTTTATAGATTCGTTTCAAACATGGGCTAATACAGTACTTATGGACTTGATCTGGACTGGGCTGGGGTGTTTTCTCAATAGTCAATTCCGCTTGTTTATAAAGAAAGCTATTTCTTCTGCACACATGAGCATCCATGAATTTGTTTCTCTAGTCTACCTGGACTCACACAGCCTCCCACATTGAATGAGGACCGGCCTAGGTGACCATCAAAAGATGGTAGGAGTGGCAGGGTGCGACTCCCAAGGGTTTGTAGCTTCTGTCTTTGTCTCTGGGAGCCACTGCTCGGAGGTATTCTTTGGGGGAGGCGGTGGATTGCTAGGTCTTTGCTCCCTCGGAACTGCATACCCTTGCTCCACTGATACCTCTTATCCCCAGGATAAGCCCACAGCCATTGAATCGCTTTCAATTTTCAGCTACCCTACAGGGCAGAGTAGAACTGCCCCTTTGGGTTTCGGAGGCTATGGATTTTTACAGCCTCGTTTTCCCACCCCTGAGCAGCTGCTCAGTTTGAACTTCTGGTCTGTGGTTAATAACCCAACATGTAACCCACTCTTCCAGCAAGGCACCCATCTAAAGGACATGGAAGCTTAAACACAATACCCACAACATCATTACCACAGAGCACCTAAATTATACAGGATGGTTCCTCAATCACGTTAACGATAGTCATCGTGTGTTTTCATTCCTTGACTTTAATTCCTCATTTCGATTTTTAACCTAATTGTCTGCTTAAATGAAGTCCACACATTTGAATTTAGTCCAGGGGTCCCCTCCATCTCTCAGCCTGTGCCCCTCTTAACAAGTTCTCTTTTGGGGAAACAAGGCTGCTGGTCCTGTATCCTTGACTCCTGCTGTCCAAGGTCCCTGGAGGATGCAAACAGTCTGTACTTTGGACCACTGAGAGGCGCTGTGGAAGACAGGTGTGGCAGTTTGCTTCTATAAAGATTCCAGCTAAGAGAACCTTAGGATAGTTCTACTCTAGCCATGGGGCTGCATGGCAGGTGCTTCAGTGTGATGGAATGTATTTCTATAAGACTGATTTTTTTTTTATTTTAACAATTTATTAGGGGCTCATACAATTCTTATCACAGTTCATACATATACATACATCAATTGTATAAAGCACATCCGTACAGTCCCTGCCCTAATCATTTTTTTCTCCTCTTTTCTTTTTTTACATTTTATTAGGAACCCATACAACTCTTATCACCATCCATACATATACATACATCAATTGTATAAAGCACATCCATACATTCCCTGCCCCAATCATTCTCAAAGCATTTGCTCTCCACTTAAGCCCCTTGCATCAGGTCCTCTTTTTTTTTTCCCCTCCCTCCCCTTTCCCCCCTCCCTCATGTGTCCTTGGTAATTTATACCTCGTTATTTTGTCATATCTTGCCCTATCCGGAGTCTCCCTTCCCCCCTTCTCTGCTGTCCCTCTCCCAGGGAAGAGGTCACATGTGGATCCTTGCAATCAGTTCCCCCCTTCCAACACACTCACCCTCCACTCTCCCAGCATCGTCCCTCACACCCTTGGTCCTGAAGGTATCATCCACCCTGGATTCCCTGTACCTCCAGCCCTCATATGCACCAGTGTACAGCCTCTGTCCTATCCAGGCCTGCAAGGTAGAATTCGGATCATGGTAGTTGGGGGGAGGAAGCATCCAGGATCTGGGGGAAAGCTGTGTTCTTCATCGATACTACCTCGCACCCTAATTAACCCATCTCCTCTCCTAAACGCCTCTATGAGGGGCTCTCCATTGGCCGACACTTGGGCCTTGGGTCTCCACTCTGCACTTCCCCCTTCATTTAATATGGTACATATATGCATATACATATACACATATATACACACACTTGTATCATTGTTGGTTTTTTTTGCATGATGCCTTATACCTGGTCCCTTGGCACCTCGTGATCGCACTGGCCGGTGTGCTTCTTCCATGTGGGCTTTTTTGCTTCTGAGCTAGATGGCCGCTTGTTCACCTTCAAGCCTTTAAGACCCCAGACACTATCTCTTTTGATAGCCGGGCACCATCAGCTTTCTTCACCACATTTGCTTATGCACCCATTTAAGACTGATTTTTTAAAACAAAAGTGAGACCCTGTTAAGCTGAAAGTACCACTCACTGGTAGCCACTGCCCAGGTATTTTCAGGGACCCCCTGTGATTCCCCTCACCTTCTTTACCTCCCTGCTCATCTACTGCAGCCTAGTTGGCCCCCTGGCTCTTCCTGCCCCTCCCCCCACCCTGTTCAGGTCTTTGCAATTCCTTCTACTAGGATTGATCTTCCTCTGGGATCCCTGTAGCTCCCCAGCTCTCTCCCCTTAGCAGCCTGGGCGCCCCTCCCCTCTAACTCCTGAGCCTCCTGCCATGCCCAGGCTTTCCCATGGCTCGTGTCCCCTGAGTCATATGCCAGCTAATCATTTGTGAATTTACGTCGTGACATCTATAGATATGAGGGGTATTTCACCACCACCACCACTCAAAAAAAAAAAAAACCAGAAAAAAGCTCCTCTGGGCAAAGCTTTCGTAGGACTTATTCTTCCCACTAGTTGAGCATCAAGCTACTCACTCTGAGTTAGTGCACCCAGTGGCATTGCCTGGGAAAGTGCTCTCCCGTCACAGTGAATTCTTTCGTAAAAGCAGTTTCGCTTGAACCCCGTTTTAAATGATGTTTTGTTTATTTAAAATGTAAATACATAGCTTTAGGAAAAACTTCCTTTTGGGGAGGTGCCTCCTCAGATATTAGAATACAGAATATAATATTTATTTTTATGTCCCCGAGCTAGAACATGAGCTCCACCAGGGCAGCAATTTCTGGCTGTTTGGTCACTCGGGAGAGTGTCACATTCCTAGGTGCCTGTCACACATCAGCTCCCTGTTCATATTCGCAGCATACACACCAGAATGCGCGTCCTGAAGCCCAGAGCTAAAACTTCCCCTCCCTTGGCCAAGCTTTCTGATGGTGAAACTCTTCCAGGGTCCCTTTTGACCTGGCCTCGGGGCTCTGTACTCCCCACCTCCCTACCTGTTCCCCCTAAACCTGGGCTCTGCACTACAGAACTGCCCAGACCACACCACACACTGCCTTGCTTCTGTGCCTTTGCTCAGGCCGTTTCTTCTGCCAGGGTGCTCCCCACACCTTGAATCTCAGGGGGTCCTTTGTCATGCCTCAAGGCTTAGAGGGAGTGCCAGTCACTTCATATCATTAAATCCAGGGGGCCTTCTGGGGCCTCTGCTGGGATGATGGACCTACAAGGGGGTGGGGGGGCTAGTGAAAGTTGAACAAGCAAGAGAGCTGGAACTCCTTCAAGAGGCCTTGTCAACTCATCTCGGATTTGAAGCCTTGGCCAAGCCTGACCTCTGCCAGAGGCTAACACCAAGACCCAGGGGATCCTTCACCAATAACAGGCCTGCACCCAAGGTGCCCTCTGAGTCCAAGCTGACCCTTGATCCTCAGCCTCAGCCCCCCTGGTCTGACCCGACTCCAAGCTGACACCAAACCTGTGCTGACCCTCACCCTGTAGCCTGATCTGAGCCCAGGCTGAGCCCTGAGCTTGACCACAACCCCAGCCCCTACAGGGCATGGGAGGAGGGTGGGATCACTCTGGGAAGTGGAAAGACGCAGCAGGCTTCTGCTTATAGGTCAAATCCCTGACAAGGGAGAGAGCCAGGACCTCAAAGTTGGGGGGCCCTGGGGCCCTCAGGAGCACTTCTTACACCTGCCTGTTCTGCATGCCTCATCCCCTGGGGCTATCAACCGAGGGTGCTGTCTCCTCCGTCTGCCCTGGGAAGGGGTCAGGGGAGGGAAGGACAGGCCAGCTCAGCCCACACCTCTGTTTGCAAACCTCTCTCGCTTCCTCCCTGTCCTGGCTCCTGCCCAGGTCCCAGACATTTGCCAGCTGTCCCCGCCCCTTGGCCTCATCTCTCCTAGGATGGCATAGGGCCCAAGAGGATGGGGATAGGTGCCCTGACTATGTCCAAGTGAACCCTGACACCTGCCCTGCCTCTAGCAGGCCACCTGGAGGGGTGATGGCTTCTCTTGCCTCCAGGTGGCTCCAGACAGGAGGTGACTCATCATCCCCCTTTGGGTCCAGACCTAGCTCTGCCCTCCTCAAGGCAGTGGGAGGGGAAGTGTTGGGGGAGAAGGCAGAAACTCAGACCCTGCCTTGAGAGGACCAGAATCCTCTGTACGGGTGATGTAGGTAGGGTGTGGGGATTGGAGAAAGGAGGTCTTGAAATGGAGTGTGTGTGTGTGTGTGTGTGTGTGTGTGTGTGTGTGTGTGTAATTACCGGTCTTGGAAACCGGGAGTTCTCTTGTTCTACAGGGTCACTAAGACTAGGCATGGGCTCCATGATGAACTGTGGTACTTATACAATTGTTTGTCAATTTGAGAGGAATAAGAGCAAAGAGGTGGAGTCTAGCCTGTCAATCAGGTCATAGTCAATGGGGCCTCTGTGGGCATGGCCTTCTCCTGAGGATTCTGGGAACTCCTGTCTTCCTCCCTGGAGGTGGGACACACTCTCTGCTCACTCCCTGGAGACATTGCAGTTGACAAGCCACATGGAGACAGGCTGATGGCAGTCAGAGCCTCGGAGCTGGAAGAGCCATGTGGAGATCCCTGCCAGCGCTGGGATGCTTCCACCACCACTGAATCCACAAGACTTCCCACCCACTGGTCTGCGATCTTCCTGCACTTGGAATCATTGCATGTGTTTTGTGAGTCTGAGAGGGCTTTATAGATTGGTATAGGACATATGAGCTAATATAGGACTTATGGACTTGACCTGGACTGGGCTGGGATATTTTCTTAATATACAATTGCTCTTTCTATAAAGCTCTTTCTTATACACAGATGAGTGTCTCCATGAGTTTGTTTCACTAGTCTACCCAGAGTAACACATGGACTGAAGTCTTGACCGATAAAATGATCACCAGTTTTTCACATCAAACGTCAGAGGCTGGAATGGAGGCATGCAGGAAACAAGTTAAGGAATGGGGACGTGGGAGGTCCAGAATATGACTTTAACTACTTTGGGTACTTTGAGGCTCTTCTTAATAAAGTACATAATAACAATAGTACTCACCCCAGCCTGCTGAGATTGAGGGGTGGGGTCCAGAAGAGCCAGATCCTAGGAGGAAGCAGCTAGAGTGAGCACAGCGGGTGAGCCATAGAGAGTTGAGACCGGAAGCAGTGGGCAGGTTGACCAGGGAAGAGGTTCCTTCCTCTCCCTCATCCCAGTATTGGGTTTCTTCCTCCCTCCTTCCCATTTCCCTCTCTTCACTCCTCCAGAGTCACTCCACCTCCCTCCTCTCTCTTCTTCCAGACCTAGTTCCCAGTCCAGCCCTCATGGTCCCCACAACCAACTTTTTCTCGGCAGTTGGGTTGCCAGGCAGCCCCAATTTGATTCCCCTGCCCTGACCCCAGCCTGTCCTCCAAGGCCTGCTCTCTCCTCATTGAGGCCTTGACTTTGGCCTCCAAGCTTCCTTCTGCAGAGGCAAGTGCCTCACTCCTCAGAGCAGGCACCAGCCCAGCCCAGGACTGCTCCCTGGAGGCCTGTGGAGTGGAGAGAGATGCGTAGAGTGGCCCTCCAGACCCAACTGTGAGAGAAGATCAGAAAGTGCTCTTGGCAGTTCCTCTGCGGAAATGAGTCTTCGCTCAAGAGGAAGATTTCTCAACTGCAAAGAAGGCTGAGTGAAGATGCGTGGGAAGCAGAAGTGGCCCGTGGGCTTTCCGGCCCAGGCCTTTGTTTTTGTATCTAAGGGCCCCACAGATGAAGGGGGGAGGACTTCCCTGCGACTCCCCCAGACTGCCTCCCTTGACCATCTTGGGACTCCCATCTCTGGAAGGAAGCTGGCCACGGACCCCCAAATTCATTTGAAAGTTAGGGAATGAAGAGAAGCTGTGTTCCTTGTGCCTCAGAGGGGGAAGAACTAAGATTTACAACCATGTCACAGAAAGTCAGCGCAAGGGCTTCCTGCTCTGGAAGACCAGAAAGCAGGCTTGACCACACCCCAGGCTGCAGGCCACCGCTTGCGTCCGGGGGTGGTGGGACGTTGTCCAGGTCTGGGCCACTCCCTCAAGGGCCTTTCACAACCAAAGGCAGAGCCGGGGCGCTGAATACAACCACAATGACCATAGCATTAATAAAAAGCCTTTAGGGAGTTTGTCTGTGGGCATGCTCAGGTTGCACGACTTCCAGAGGCCCCTTGACTGGACATGTGTGCTGGGCAGAAGAACAGAGGAGGGACCAGAGCTGAACTCTCTCCGTCTATTCTCCTGTCTTCAGGTCACAAGCCTGGCCTGAGTCCTGGAGCGTCACACAGTGGTCCTACAAGGGTGTCAGGTGAAAGTCTGGGTTCAGAATAGTAGCCGAACCTGGCACTTCCCAGGGCTGGGCTGGGCTGGGCCTTCTCCACCCATGGGAACCCAGACTTTGTACTCATCCCCTGGGAGTATATGGTTTATCAAGAGCAGCTTCTGTGTCACCACCCCAGATTGGCTCCTCCTGTCTTGACCTCTACCAGACAGGTGAATGAGGTCCTCCCTCTGCAGACATACCTCCTGGGTTCGAGTGTCCACACCTCCCATACAAGAACTAGCAGTGACTTGCTTGAGGCACATCAGCTGATATGATCTGCTGCACCCCTGACCCCTTGGTGAAGTCGTGGTTTGGCTTGCTGACCTTCATCCAGGAAGTGCGATATCTTTGTAGGGGGTGGAATTAATTTTTGTATATGAATTTATTTATTAAAATCATATTATTTACAGCTTTCTCTATCTGTGTTATTCTGGCCAAATCCCACCTTCTCTGCAAGCCTAGAGCAGTTTGATGGCTTAGAAGTTATCTGCTTCTTGAAAGTTTATAGGATTTGCCTATAAAATCACTTAAGCCGACTATCTTTTTTAGGAGTCAATTTCACAGTCTACATTTCTCTAGAAAATCATTCTTTTCACCTAGATATTCAGCTAAGTAGACAAGTCAGGAATTATTGCTTTCTAAGGACAGTGTTCACAAGAACGGCGTTCTAAAAGGACACTGTTCTATAGCCTATTTGGGTGAATAGCAACGGTGGCCTTAAAAGCTCTCAAGCGATGCTAAGGTACAGGCACTAATGTCTCCCTTGTCTGGAGGAATGAAGAACAATGAAAATCTAAAGACATATGGAAACAATTAGTTCACTGGACTAAGGACCCACTCAAACACCGATATCCACAACCCTGAGACCAGAAGAACTAGTTCGTGACCAGCTGTCACCACTAATTGCTTAGGAAAGGATCACCTTAGAACGCCCTGGATATAGTGGGAGAAAAATTAAAAATTCAGAGTTAGACCAGAGGCAAGGTTTACTGGTTGCATCGAGACGAGTGGGACTCCCCAAGACTATGGCCTTTAGTCATCCTGCACATCTAGAATTGAACCCACGTGTCAGCATAATCATCCATTTAAGTTCTACAGGGTGGCATCTGGCCAAGGACAAAGTTCAGAGGGTTAGTGTGGCAGTTACATAATCTCCTGTCAACTTCAGTGAAGGAGTGGAGTCTACCCTGTCAATCAGGTTATAGCCAACGATGCCTCTGTGTGGGCATGGCCTTTTCCTGAGGATTCTGGAACTCCTGTCTTCCTCTCTGGAGGCAGGACACACACACTCTCTGCTTCGTCTTCCTGCTGACAAGAAGGACATGACAAGCCACAAGGACCTATGCCTATGGAGCCAGAGCCCTGGAGCTGGAGAAGCCACGTGGAGACCCACACCAGCACTGAGATGCTTCCACTGCCACTGGATCCATAAGACTTTTCATCCACTAACCTCTGATCTTCCATCGTATGTGCTGCGTGAGTTTAAAGAGGAATTTGTAGACTGGAATTGAACATATGGGCTAATATCAGACTTATGGACTTGATCTGGACTGGGCTGGGATGTTTTCTTAATGTACAATTGCTCTTTGATATAAAGCTCTCTCTTACACACATATGATTGTCCCTGGATTTGTTTCTCTAGTCAACCTGAACTGACACAGTTAGGGAACCAGGAGGAATGGAAACTGGAAACACAAGGAGAAAACAGAGTAAGAGATGGACGTTGAAGGGATTGCAATGGTTGAGTTAAAACAAACACGTATGAATTGTTTAATATACAGCTGATTATCTCACTGTAAGTCTTCCCTAATTCACAACAAAAAAGTTTTTTGAAATATTGATATAAAATCAGAGGCCCTTTATAAAAACAAAAATATCAACATGGGAAGCTATTGTTTTTCAGTATTATCCTCTCTCTGGGTCTAGACACTTCTGAAGGTAGTGTGTCCTGCTCTGCTTCCTCAAAGAGTTCTTCACTCTTCAATTAATACCACATCAAAATGGCGCATTGGGCATCCCAAGAGACTCAAATGGTGTTCCTTTTTGATGTTCTTTGGATGTGGGGACAGGGGATCTGAAAGGACACAACCAGGGTGGAGGTAGATGGGCAAGGTGGAAAGCCCCCTGGGATTTCCTCTTGTAGTTGACAGATTTCTAAAATGGGAACCAAAGAGTCCTGCTTCTTAATAAATCTGACCTACACAAGCCCCTTCATCTGAATGGGGGTGGACCCAACCTAACCAGGAGAGCCCTTTAAGAAAGGGTTGGATGTTGGAAAAAGAAAAGGTCTGAGAGGTTCAGTCTCCAGACTCACAACTTGATCATAGCAAATGCCGCGTTGTTTGTTTCCAACAACACAAACTGCAACTATACACATGGACGTCTCCAGAAGGACTGTATAAAAACATAGAATATTCAATGTAGCAGTCAAATTGACTACATTTGTGGGAAGAGACAATGGAGAAGTTTAATATCAGCAGCTACAACCAGACAAGGAGTTGACTGTGTAACAGGCTAGCAAGCTGTAATATCAATATGTAAGTTTGGCTGAAGCTAAAGAAAATTAGAATGCATCCCTGAGAGCATTGAGTCTCTCCCACCTGAGTTTCGAGAACATCTCAAGAAAGAGATGTGCTGCATTAGGCACTAATGACAGAAGACTGTGTGGCAGCTGCCAAATCTGGTGTCAACTTGAGGAGTTGAGTCTAGCCACTCAATCAGGTCACAGCTTGATGACCTCATTTGGAGGTGCCACGGAGATAAATAGCTCACTGGAGGCCAGACACAGAAAGACACCCTGCTTGTCTTCCTGCTGACAATACACATGGAGACCACCTGATGGAACCAGAGCCCTGGAGCTGGAGGAGCCACGTGGAGACCCACGCCAGGAGTGAGATGCTTCCACCCCACTGCATCCACAAGACTTCCCACCCACTAGCCTCTGATCTTCCTGCGTTCCACATTATTGCATGGATTGTGTGAGTTTTAAGAGGAAACTATAGACTGCTGTAGGACATATGGGCTAATATTGGACTTATGAACTTGTTCTGGACTGGGCTGGTATATTTTCTTAATTCGCAATTGCTCTTTGATATAAAGTTCTCTCTTACACACATATGAGTGTCCATGAATGTGTTTCTCTCGTCAAACCTGGACTAGCACAGACCTGACGAGCTGTGGGAGGGTATTAAGAACATCATTGACGAAGAAAGCAAAAGATCATGAAAGAGACAGGAAATAAAGAAAAGATCAAAGTGGATATCAGAAGAGACTCTGAATCTTGCTCTCAATTGTAGAGAAGCTAAGGCAAGGGGAAGAAAGGATGAGGTCAAAGAGCTGAAGAGAACATTTCAAAGGGAAGCTCAAACAGTAAAACATTATCATGAAACATGCAACGATCTAGAGTTAGAGAAACCTAAAGGAAAGCACGTGTAGCTCATGTTAAACTGAAAGACCTCACGAAGAAAATGCAAGCGCTGAGTTGCAAGACTGAAAGGTTCTGTGGGCAGCGCATTGAATGATGCAGGAAGCATCAAAGAAGATGGGAAGAATCCACAGAGTCACTGCACCAAAAAGAACCAGTCAGCATTCCACCAATTCAGGAGGGAGCACATGATCAAGTACCAATGGTGCTGAGAAAGAAGTTCAAGCTGTGGATGATACCCGGTTATCAAAAGATATAGTGTCTGGGATCTTAAAAGGCTGAAGATAAACAGCTAGCTGAGAAGCAACAAAGCCCACATGGAAGAAGCACACCAACCTGTGAGATCATGAGGTGTCGATGGGATCAGGGATTAGGCATCAAAGACCCAGAGCAAAAAATCATAATGTGAATGAGGTGGGGAGTGCGGAGTGGAGGCTCAAAGCCAATCTGTAGGCAACTGGGTAACCCCTGACAGAAGGGTCATGGGGAGAAGACGGACCAGTCAGGGTGCAGTATAACACCGATAAAACATACAACTTTCCTCTGTTTTTTTAATGCTTCCTCCCCCATCCCCACCCCCACCCACTATCATGACCCTAATTCTACCGTACAAATCTGGCTAGACAAGAGCATGTACATGGGTACAGATAAGAGCTGGAAACACAGGAAATGCAGGACAGATATACTCCTCAGGACCAATATTGAGAGTAGTCATATCAGGCGGGGAAGAGGAAGGTAGGGGGAGAAGGGGGAAACCAATCTAAATGACCTACCTATAACCCCCTCACAGGGGGGTGGACAACAGATAATGGGGTAAAGGGAGGCATCGGACAGTGCAAGACATGAAAATATTATAATAATTTATAATTATCAAGGGTTCATTAGGGAGGGAGAGAGGGAAGGAGGGAGGGAGAGAGGGAAGGAGGGAGGGAGGGAGGGAAGGAAAAAGATGAGGAGCTGATGCCAAGGGCTCAAGTAGAAAGAAAATGCTTTGACAATGATGATGGCAACATATGTATAAATGTGCTTGACACAATGGATGGATGGATGGATGGATGGATGGATGGATGGATGGATGGATGGATGGATGGATGGATGGATGGATGGATTGTGATGAGTTGTACGAGCCCCCAATAAAATGATTTTAAAAAAAACGAAGAAGGAGAAGTTCAAGCTGCACTAAAAGCTTGAGCAGGGCTTCTCAACCTTTCTCATGCTGCGACACTTTCATACAGTTCCTCGTGTGGTGGTGACCACCTCCCCCCAACCATATTATTGTTTTCATTGCTAGTTTATCACTGTCATTTTGCTACTGTGATGAATCAGGTAACCCCTGTGAAAGAGTCATCCAACCCCCAAAGGAGTCACAGCCCACAGGTTGAGAACCGCTGGCCTAAAACAAGGCTTCAGGAACGGTGGGATGCCAATGGAAACGTTCAACAAGTTAATGAAGCACTGGAACCACTCCCTCATCTGTGCCGGGAAATTGGGAAGATGGCTACTTGGCCAACTGATTGGAAGAAATCCATATGTGTACCCATCCCAAAGAAAGGTAACCCAATAGAATGCTCAAATTACAGAACAATATCTTTCATATCACATGCAAGAGAAATTTTGCTGAGGGTCATCCAACAATGGTTGCAGCCGTCTACTGACAGGGAGTTGCCAGAGGTTCAGGCCAGTCCAGGTGAGGACTTGGAGCAAGGGATCTCATTGCTGGTGTCGGGTGGATCTTGGCTGAAAGCAGAGCATAACAGAAAGATGTTTCCTTGCGTCTTATTGACTTTACGAAGACATTTGACTGACTAGGTGGGTAATAACAGACTATGGACAGCCTTGAGAAGAATGGGAATTCCAGAACACTTCATTGTGCTCATGTGGAACCTGTGCATGGATCAAGAGGCAGTTGTGCAAACAGAACAAGGGAATACTGCAGGTTTTAAAATCAGGAAAGGTTTGCGTCAGGGTTGTATCCTCTCACTATACTCATTCAATCCATATGCTCAGAAAATAGAGAAGCTGGACTACATGAAGAAGGATGTGGCATGAGGATTAGAGGAACGCTTATTAACAGTCTGCAATCTGCAGATAACTCAACCTTGCTTGCTGAAAAGTGAGGAAAACTTGAAGCACTTGCTGATGACAAACAAGGACCAAAATCTTCCTTATGGATTACAACTCAATGTAAAGAAGACCAAAATCCTCACAACTGGACCAAAGGGTAACATCGTGATAAATGGAGAAAAGATTGAAGTTGTTAAAGAGTTTTCAGGGTAAGAGATGACAAAATAATAATAATTTGTAAATTATCAAGGGTTCATGAGGGAAGGGGAGCAGGGAGGGAAGGGGAAAAATGAGCTGATCAAGGGCTCAAGTAGAAAGCAAATGTTTTGAGAATGATGATGGCAACAAATGTACAAATGTGCTTGACATATGGATGGATGGATGGATGGGTGGTGATAAGAGTTGTATGAGCCCCCAATAAAATGATTTTTTTAAAAAGACTCTGTCTTGCTTGTATCCACAATACATCCAAGTGATACATCCAGGGTGCAGTATAGCACCGACTAAACACACTACATTCCTCTAGTTCTTTAATCCTCCCACCCACCACTATTATGACCCCCGTTCTATCTCACAAATCATGCTAGACTGGTGTATGTACATCAATACAGACAAGAGCTTTAGATATACTGAATCCAGGATAAACAAACACCTTAGAAACAGTAATGGGAGTAATGATTCCATGAGGGTCTGGGAAGGGAAAGGAGGGAAGGGGGAACTGACAGCAACGATGGCGATATAATCCTCCTTGAGGGAGACAAATGTTAGCATTGTAGGTGAAGGAATATATTGGACAGTGTAAGATATGTAAAAATAATAATGTATAATATATTAAGGGCTCACAAGGGTGGTAGGACAGGGGAGGGAGGGAATAAAGAGAAGATGTTATTAAAGGGCTCAAAAAGAAATCAAGCATTGTGAAATTGAGATGGCAACATCTATACAAGTTCACTTGATATAATTGATTTATGGATTGCTATAATATATGTAAAAGTCTCCAATAAAATGATTTATTAATAAAATTGATACTGGTACTAATTAATAAAATTGAATATTGAAAATACCATGAACTGCACAAAGAACGAACAAATTTGTTTGGGGAGGAAGTATAGGCAGGATGCTCTTTAGAGGCAAGGATGGCGAGACTTTGTCTCCCGTACTTTGGACATGTTGTCAGGAAAGACCAGCCTCCGGAGAAGGACATCATGCTTGGTAAAATGGAGGAGCAACGAAAAAGAGGAAGGTCCTCGACAACAATGTTGGATTGACAGAGTGGCTGCAACCATGGACTCAAACATAAGAACAATTGTGAGAACAGCAATGAAACCGTGAAATACCTCATGACATGGTGCGACCTGGGAACCATCATGCTCAGTGAAGTTAATCCTTCACAAAAGAACGAATGAGTCCACCACTATAAGATATACACCAAGATGAAGGCAGGTCACTGATTCCAGGGCATGTATTCTAATCCAGCCCCTTAAGCAATGTGGTGGAGTGCCTGCCCAGTGTCCATGAGATATACATACATCATCCCCTCTACATGTACATTCTACAAACCACTTGGACAGATGACACCTCAGCTGGGGCCAGATTTTCAAGATCTGGGAAGAGGGAGAAGATTATTCAGTTGCTGCCATATGAAATGGTACTAAGGTTTTTTTACACACACACACACACACACACACACACACACCCTGACAATCCAATAGACACTCCCACCAGAGTCCCAAGGAAATCTTACTGGAAAATCAAATCAAGATCAGGGAGGGGGCATGTGCTTTTCAGAGAAGAAAGTAACATCTCTTTTGGCGGGAAAACTAGGAAGAACAACCTCCTAAAAGGGGATGGGGGAGATTGTTAACAATACTTAGGTGGGGCCCAAGGGGAGAGTATACCTGGTACTAGGTTCCTAATTGAACGCTTTAAAAAATTTATTAGGGGCTTGTACAACTCATCACAATCCATTTGTGCATTTGTTGCCATCATCATTCTCAAAACATTTCCTTTCCATTTGAGCCCTTGGTATCAGCTCATTTTCCCCCTCCCTCCTTCCCCATCACCCACCTCATGAACCCTTGATAATGTATAAATGATTATTATTTTGTCGTGTATTATACTGTCCGACGTCTCCCTTCACCCACTTTTCTGTTGTCCATCCCTCAGGGAAGGGTTTACATGGAGATTCCTGTAATCGGTTCCCCCTTTCTATCCCACCTCCCCTCCACCCTCCCAGTATCGCCACTCTCACCACTGGTCCTGAGGAGTTCATCTGTTCTGGATTCCCTGTGTTTCTAGTTCCCATGTGTACCAGTGTACATCCTCTGGTCTAGTCAGATTTGTAAAGTAGAATTGGGGTCATGATAGCAGGGGGAAGGGGAGCATTTAAGAACTGGAGGAAAGGTGTATGTTTCATCATTGCTACACTGCACCCTGACTGGCTCATCTCCTCCCTGCGACCCTTCTGTAAGGGAATGCTTAATTGGACACTTTTACCTAATTTCTATGTAGTCCCTGGTGACCAATCTGTGTGTTATGAGATGACTGGGACTTTATAGACATATCATCCCTTCATAGGCCACATAAGAAGGTCTCGATGTGGAAACCCCACTAAATGGCCTAGGCTTTGCCTCAAACACCCTTGTAGCCATTGAGCTGAAGGCTGAAGTTCCCTAGTGTGAGAAGAAGCAGGTGACCACTGGACCAAGGGTGCAGAACGGGTTGAATGTTGGACTTATGGTTCAAATCTCTTGCCTGAAGGTGCCAACAGAATGGTAGCTTACTACTTTAATGCCCTCCTTGCTTCATTATATCATGTACTAATCTGGCAGGCATGGCTCTGTTGTTGTGAATGAATATTACTGGAAGATGTGCCCTATCACCAGCCCCTCTTGTTTGTGTAAATAATGTCCAGTCACTTCAGAGTTCAACAATTTATGCATTGCGCTTCATAGATGGCCTCTCCTCAGATAATCTCCTTTTCTCAACAGTGTACTAAATCCCATACCACTAGCTAAACTCATGACACTATCAATGTGCAGTGATTACACACTAGGCAACTAACCACAAGATCAGAAGTTAGAAACCACCAGACAGATATGCAAATGAAGGAAGAGGCTTTCTACTACTGTGAAGATTTGCAGCCTCAGAGACTCACAGGGGAATGCCCTATAGGATCAGCACCGACCTGATGGCAGTGGAAGCGATGTCCCAGGGGTATGACTGATAATGATCTCTTACCATAAAATGGTGATGATGCCTCTGAGGTGAACCAGAGACATATATAAACCACAGATGCAGGAATGGGTTGGAGGTTTACACTTAATTCTAGCCCCAATCGAAGAATGATTAGGTCTTATGACATAGCCCTGCTGGATGCTCAACTTCATGAAGGGTTCACTGCAGGTATGGTGCTATAGCAAAGGGTGGTGAAGAAAGTAAATAGTGCCCAGCTATGAGAAAGAATCATTTTGGGGGTCTTCAAGGCTTGTTTTCAAACAAGGAGCCATCTAAGGGATGTGTCAACTAAGTCCACGTGGGAGAAGCACACCCCCCTGTGTGATCCAAGGATTGCAAATTATAGCATCCAAATCTCAAGGAGGAAAGGGTATCAGAGCTTACATTGTGAACACCTGGTTTGCAGACGACTCTAGAAACCCAAAATCCGTTTACAGGGTCCACACATGGATTTAGTCTCCGGTGAATACCCTCTGATGATAGCTGAGGGGATCTGAGTAGCCCTGTTAACAGACAGACAGCATGGCAAAGCCGATTCCGGTAGATGTAGTCAGGTCAAAGTGTAATCTCATATTATTTGATCTCCCTTTTGAGCCATTTTAAAGCTGTTCCAGTTATTAAAAAAAAAAACCGTGAAGGGGAAATACACAGGAATTAAGCCCCTGGTGGATCCCCACTGACCATGGACCAGGAATGCCACGTGCCTCTCCAACACACAGAAGACATTGGAAAGTGGATTGTCGCAGCTGCGGTTAGGTTAAAATGTAGCAGCCTGTCATCTGGTCTCCTTTAGGATCCACTTAAACGTGTTCTCATTTTTAATATTTTCTACTTTCTTTTCAATTGAGATTTTTATGTTTTACTTTGCTGTTGTTTTTTTTTAACATTTTTCTATGAAATCCAGGATAGCTAAATCTATAGAGGTAGTGCCTGGATTAATGGCTCCTTGGGGGGGGGGGCGGTAACAGGGGGGTTTGGGGGGAAATGGAGAGCTAATCATGATGAGTACGAGGATGGAGAACATGTTCTACAACTGATTGTGGTAGGGACTGGACAACCACAAAGTCAGTGGTTCAAACTCTCCAGCTTCTCTGTGGGAGGAAAATGAAGCTGTCTGCCATCATATGACTTGCAGCCTCAGAAGCCCCAAAGGAGTACTCTACTCTGTCCTTAGGGTGACTATGTGTCAGAATCCACTGGTTTGGTTTTTTGGATGGAATGAGTCAAGTGACTAGGGCCTAAGGACAGCCTCCAGGAGCTGAGAGCGACCATGTAGCCAATAGCCAGCAAAGAAGAAAAATGTGTGTGTGTGTGTGTGTGTGTGTGTGTGTGTGTGTGTGTGTGTGTTTTACTCAGCCCTGCAACTGCCAGGAACTAAATCATACCGCCAGCCTGAAGGAACTTGAAAGGGGACTCTGGGTGTCAGAAGAGCTCAGTCCTAGCCAACCCTTTGTGGGTGAGGGTTCCTCTCACCCAGACCCAGATGGCCAACAGACTGAAATGTTAGGTCACAAAAGGGCATCGTCATAAGTCATTGAGCATTGTGGTGATTTTTGTTTTGTTCTGCTTCAGCAGCAATGAAAAAGGAATGCACTTAGATTATCATGCCCCCTCCCATCCCTCCCTCTGCCTGGCAACCACTAACGTAGCGTGAGTAATTTATCATTCCCATATACGTTTCTCTCTTTGGGCTACATGTGTACATCCATGAGCGTTGCGTGGCATTGTCTGTCGATGTTGCACTCAACGTAAGTCATGCTGGGCTGGACTCTGCTTTGGTTGCTCAACACCCCATTTTTCAGACCTACCTCCCAGCAGAGAGACGTGGCGCTGGTTCATGGATGTTGACTGCTGAATGACTTGTCTAAGAGAAGCGTGTCCAAGTCTTCCACCGGGACAGCAGATTTGACAGTGTATCCTTTCTAAGTTTCTGTATTTGGAAACTGTATCATTAGAGACATGCATGCTTGTGATGAGTGTGCTATTTTAAGAGAGTGAATGTGATGCTATTATGAGCTAGTCCTCTTGTGACTTACATAATTTCCATCTTAAATCTTTCGTTCACATTGATAGTGATGATCAATGCTTAGAATCACTCCTGATATCAGATGTTATGTTTCTATTTATCCTCTAGCTTTTTGGAAGTTACTAAGGACTATTCTTACCTTTCAGGTTGTAACATATGCATGACTCTTCGATGACATCCATGATGATAGTTCTCCTCTCTGCCTGTTTTGTCCCGGCCCACATTGTCTCCCTTTCCGGGAATCTCTCCTCAAGGACAACCTCATGCCTAGTCACAGGGCTGAAAGTGGGGAAGGTGACCATGCTAAGTTTGAGATCCTCTGTAGAGTCAATCTGGGCTCTCCCCCACGATCCTTCCAAGTGTCTACTGTCCCATGACCCAACTAAGAGACATCCAAATGCTGTCCAAGATCCTGACTATCCTCCCCCGAGACTCATCCCTCTTTTGACCCTAGCTACATAAACCCATGGCCCTTGCGGTGCCCCCATCCATAACATACTGGCAAGCCTGGCCTTCTTACTGCAGTCAGAAGCAAACACTTCTGTACAGATGCATGTCTATCCAGCAAGCATGCATTCTCTCTCTCTCTCTCTCTCTCTCTCTCTCTCTCTCTCTCTCTCTCTCTCTCTCACACACACACACACACACACACACACACACACACACACACACTGCAATGAGCATTTACCCAAGAGACCACCGCTGCTGCTGGAGAGTAAACAGAGAGAAAGCACCCTCCCCTCCATGACTAACAGTAGCAGGGACCCCCCCCACTGCCACCCAGCTATGTGATGACAAGACTTCTGACCCCGGAGCCAAACCCGGCCCTGGGGTAGTGAGAGAGATCCTTCGTAAGCCATCCCTCTCTGTATCCCGGTAAGGAGCTCCCCCATCCTCAACCCCAAGGGACCATTCTCCACAGCTCAGTCTCTCTTCTGCGGCAACCATAGGGGAGCCCTTTGGCACAGTGCAGTGGTTAAAGCATTGGGCTGCTAACCAAAAGTTTGGCGCTTCAAACCCACCAGCTACTTCATGGGGGGGAACGTGGCAGCTTTGCCATGCAGATAAAAGCCTTGGGAACTGGCAGGGACAGTTCTAAGCAGTCCTATAGAGCTGCTAAGAGTTGGACTCCATGGGCGTGGGTTTGGTGTTGGGTTCTCGGCCACTGTGAGTCTGGAAGAAAGAAGTTCCATTCCACTATCAGCACAACTCTAGGCTGCCCTCCTTCAAGGTCCACTGGAGCATCTGGCCCCAGACTGGAGCTGCCAGTCTTGCTTCCTCCCCCTTTCCCTTTCCCAAAGCCCCTCCATTCCACAACCAACTGCCCGCATTCCTGACTCCTTCTTAACCCAGGGATGCCTTGAACACCTGCTGGGTAAGCTCTGAGGCTCAGGCTTGGGGGCCCTTCAGAACCTGAGCAATTGGTTCCTGAGCTTCATGCCCCACCAGTAGTCAGGACAATTCTCCCTCAGCCCGCTTCGTTTTCTTTTGAGGTGTAGTCATTCTTGCATGAGCAACAGCAGAACCACCAGAAGCTCCTCTGCGAGCCCCCCTCCACCCGCTGGCCCCATCCCAGAAACGCGAGGCTCCTCAGAGGGCACAGCTCAAACCCAAGTCACGGGCACTGAAGGTCATGACAGAAGGCAGGGGCCACTGTTCTCGGTCAGACACTTACCCCGGCATTTGCATCCTCCATCACCACTTGGAGTTGAGATGGGTCATCGGGGAAGGACCTCCCCAAACAGGGTCAGTCTGAGGCTGTCAGTGGCTTTTGATGGATAGAGACTGAAAGGTTTAAGTCCTTCCAACTCAAGGACCCTAAAAATGCAGCAGAGCATGCCTGCAGCTGCACAGCAACGTGGGCGACTCTAGAAGGGGATCCACAGGCCAAAGCTGCACTGTGGTCCTCAGCCAGCAGTCTTCCCAGAGCCCCATGAGACCTGGCAGCTCGGAGCTGCCCCACTCGGTGCCTGGAAGGCTGGGAGTGCCTGACTCTGTGAGGTGGATGAAGGGCTGGCAGAGGGGGCTATGCCTCCCACCTCTAAGATGAGGCAGGCAGCCAGGTGGGCTCCCCATGAATAGCTACAGATTTCCTCCCCGCATTGCAAGTGCCCACCTCCCACTCCCTCTGGACCCTTGTGCTTCCAGGCATCTAGAAAGTGGGGGGTGGGTCATAAGCTGGTTCCAAGGACCTGGGAGTAGGACCTCAGAGCACACCACTTCAGTGGGGAATCACTGGGAAACAAAGGCCAGGGGCCAGCTGTGGGCCTCCTTTCCAAGCCTGAACTGGTGAGGCAAAGACAGACTTTGGAAGCTCTCGGGCTTTAGGTGGAGGGAGCTGGGGCTAGGGGAGGGGGGAGTGCACAGATTGTTATGTGCACCCCTGCTTCCCATCCCCTTCTGATAGTCTGCTCCCACCCCCAGCCCACCCCACCCCAGCCCCACATCTTCTCCTGCTCTGAGAGCACCCCTCCTCCCAGAAAGGCAGCAAAAGGATCCCTTCCCTCTGGGACCCCACATAACTCCCCAAGAATAGGCCTGTGGCTGAACCCACTGCCCAGAGCACTGGACAACAAGTGGGAACACTCCTCCGTGGAGATACAGTCCAGTGTAGATTGGGTTGAATTTGTGTACGGTTGGTTTTTTTGGGGGGGTGGGGGGTTGTACTCTTTTCTTTTTGTCTGTTCCTTTGCCTGTGTGTGTGTGTGTGTGTGTGTGTGTGTGTGTGTGCAAGAGAGAAAGCTGCTCTTTGATCAATAAGAAAGGGCAGGTCCCCCAAGGGAACATTTCTGAAAGAACAAGGAGTGTTTTTGACGACAAAGAAGCTTCAGGGCAACTGTTCCTCCCTCCCCAGCCCCCCTCTTCCACCACCACCCCCATCCGCTCAGTTTTTTAAGCGCAGAAGCTCTGACTGCCACTCACTCTCCCCATCTGGCCCTCCTTCCTCCTGTGTCCTCCAGCCGAAGAGGGCCTTTGCTGGGGACCATTCTCTAGAGCAAATGCCCGGCCCTCACATTCCCCTCCCCCACCAGCCCCACTCTCACCCCTCCATCCACAAGGAAACTAGCTGCATCCTTCCTCAGCCTCTCCCTCCTCAATATACTCCCAAGCACTGTCCTCTGAGACCCACCTGAGCCTCCACAGGTCCGCACTGACGGTGGGTGGGACTCCAGCATTCTGCACCTGGCCAGTGGGGTGTGTGTGTGTCTTGGGGGGTGGGGTGGGCAGGATTTATGATAGCCAAAGCCCCTTCATTTGCAGTTCCCAGCTGAAGCTCCTAGCCAACAGAGGTGGCTTCCAGGAAGGAGGGGGAGGGGAGGGGGCTGCCATTGGTCTGCAGATCTGAGAGAGGGCACTGTCAAGCTTCACAAGGAGAAGCAAAGACTTCTGGCCCTGCAACCGCCCCCCCTCCCCCTTGCTCCACCTTCCAGGAGTGGGGTGGCTGAAGAGGCAGTGACTGTGTTCTAACACCCGCTCCTCCACGGACCGCTGAGATGAAGGTCCAGAAAGGCCGGGGCAGAGGTGCCGCCTGAGTTCCCAGAACTGGGGGAAGGCCGGTGTCTGGGCTCCCAGATTATACCTGGAAGGGATGGGAATAGTGGGGAGCATCGGTAATTAATGCTCACATCCCCCTGGGACAGGAAGGACAGCCTGTTAACCCATTCAATAACCCCCCACCCCTACCCCACCACCTTACAGCCCTGATACACATAAAAACTATACGTCCTGGTGCCCTCCATCGGAGTCTGGCTCACGAAGGGCGACTCCCATGGGTTACGGAGTCAAACGGCTCCAGAGTGGCTTGACTGCCATCTTTACAGAAGCAGATCGCCAGGCCTTTCTTGTGCAGTGCAAACATGTGGGTTCAAACCTTTAGCTTTGTAGCACCCGGAGAAGTTACAGACAGAAGATGGTGGAGGAAGACTGGGAGAGAGGAAAGAAAAGAATGTGGGGGAGGAAGTAAACAAAGCAAATTCGGGCGCTCTAAATAAGCTGGAATGGAGGAGGGGCACAGAGCCAGGCCCAACTGCCGGTCCCTGGAGCGCAGCAGCCCAACCAGGGAACCAGCGAAGCCCAGCTGGGCCTTGGGAAACCGGGTGGGTCAACCGGGCACTCGGGCTCACGGGAGCGGCGCCCAAGAACGTGCGCCCCATTCTGCTGTCCCCTAAACTGCGGCGGAGCAGGCCGGGCCGAAGTTCCCTGTCGGCGAACTGCCAAGCCTCGGAGGCGGGCGCCAGTGACAGGAGGCCCGAACCCTGACCCTTCCACAGACCTCAGCTCCCCAGGCTGAGAGGCAGGGAAGATGGATGAGAAGGAGGTCTCCGCGGTCATTGCGGTCCGGCGCGGAAGTTAGGTCCGCGCGCAGGGCACAGGGGGCGCTGGAACCTCGGCCAGGCCTCCCCCCAGGGAGCTGCGCGGCGGACGCGCTATCCCCCCACCCATGGAGCGGGGCCCGGGGCGTGCGGGACCAGGGCGCCCAGTCCGGGCGGAGCGCAGCGCGCTAGAGCGCCCGACCGCTGGGGCGCGTCGGGGCCCGGCCTCCTTTGAAACCCCATTGCTACCGCCAGGCTCTCTGAGGCGCCCGGAGAGCTGGTAGCACTGGGGACCCTCCGGCGGGCCCCATGGACTCCCCCACCTCCAATCGCTTTCCACCGCGGTCCTGCGTGGGCTGTCCCCCAGGAGATGAGAAGTGACACTTCCTATCCCGTCGTGCGCTGGGCGCGCACGAACCCTCCGAGGTGCGGAAGAGGGAGGCTGGCGGCAAGCGTCCTGAAGGAGGCGGCCCCGGAGCTAGACGCGAAGGGAGCCCTGGGGTGGGGCTGAGGGGGTGTTTTGGATGGGGAGGCGACACCCAGGCCCTTGGGAAAGTCGTGCGTCAAGCAGAGGAGCCTGGGGCGTGGTAGTGGCGCGAAATTCCGGAATGTGCCACCCGCCCGGGGGCGAAGTGGGGTGCTGGCTCCGAGCAGGGGACAGGAGAGGAGGGAGTGGCCAGGCCAGATCAGGGACTCCCGCCCCCGCCCCATACCTGCGCGCCCGCCCCGCCTCCCCGAGCCATTGGCTGGATCCGCCACCCATAAGTCGAGCCCCCCGGGGCCCGCCTCCAGCGCCGAGCCGCGCCTCGGCTAGCTGGGGCTGCCGCAGCCGTGCCACTCCGCCCGGCGCTCGGCCCATTACCCGCACGCGGCGCCCACGGGCTCCGGGCGGACCATGCGCCCGCCACCCACCAGCTGGTTATGCGCGCTGGCCGGCGCCCTCGCCTGCGCCCTCAGCCCCGCGGTGAGTGCCCTCCCGCCTCCCCCCCAGCCCCCCAGCCCCCTGAATCCCGGCAACGGGAGGTTGAAAGGGAGGAGCAGGCAGCGGTGGGGCTCGGTCGTCCATGCCTGCATCTGTGTTAGGGGAATGACACGCACGGAGCACCCCATCTCCACCCACCCCACTCCCGCGCCCAGCCCAGGACTGGATCCAGCCCCACGGGCCGAGATCTCGGTTGCGTCTAGTCCCCAACAGCGCAGCAGGGAGTGGGGACACCGAGCGGGATTGGAAAGGCCCCCAACCTACCTTCGGTGTATGTTTAGGTGTACGGAGGCGGGGAGGGGCTGTGTGTCTTGGGAAGGAGTGTCTGGGAGATTGTAGACTGTTGGGTGGGAGGGAAGCTGTGAGGAGCCTTCTTGCGTGCCGTCGCCCATCGGCAGGTGGGCGCGCGCGTAGGGGAGGGTCTTAGCAGCACCCTTCACGCTAGGGTCTCCAAGAATCTGGAATGGAGTCGTTGGAAGTAGGGTGGGGGTTCGTGTCCCGTAACTGAGCAGAAGAGAGCAGTTCTGGAACTCAGAAAAGGTAGTGGGCCGTGGGGTGTTGCAGGGGAGGTGGGGTGGGGGCGGGGTGGGGCGGGTCACAGCAGCGGCCAGCGGTTCTCCAGAGACTGAAGCAGAAGCGGGCAGTAAATAATAACTGTCCTCTTCCCCTCACCTCCACTTCCTCTCCTCCCAACTCAGTGTGTGCCACTGAGGCATGTGTGTCGTGTTCCCTGGGAGTGTGTGTGTGTGTGTGTGTGTGTGTGTGTGTGTGTGTGTGTCTCACCTAAACTGCAGGGTAGACCAACTTCCATGAAATATCTCCCTGGAAAAAAAAAAAGAAATATCTCCCTGAAAAAACGTGGGGAAGCCCCAGGACTGCCTGAGACCACTTTACAAATGGGCAAAAGAGACCAAACACCCAGAGTCCTCTCCTCTCCCAGTGATTGAGGTTGCATTCCGCCTGACACACACACACCTCCCACCCACCACCCACCCCTGCACGCTAACCCCTGAGCAATCAGGGGAACCAAAACCCTAAATGGGGCAGGGCTCCATCATTGAGAACTCATTACCCCATAATTGACAGAAGTCCTAATAGACCTGAGACCCACATCCTGAGCACTTGTGGGGGGGGGGGGCACAGCTCTGCCATCACTTGCAGCCCCTCAGTGTCAGAGGCCCCTAGCTCCCCCTGGCAGCCCCAGTGCTCTCCCAGTCTCCGCCCCTGGCCACTCAGACTCTTTGGATGAGTCCCGGTAGCGGGTGGGGAGGAGAAGGGGGCCTTGGAACTGACATACCACGCCCTGTCTCTGGAACCTTTCAGCCCGGGCACACCGTGGTTGCAGTGACTTCTCACATCACACCAGGTCACATCTGCGCGCCCCCCCCCCCCCCCCCCCCCGCCCCATCCCTGTCCTGGAACAGCCAGGCCTGGGCTCCTCAAATGTCCATCCTCCCTATGCTCCCACACCCTCCAGCTCTAGCTCCTCCAGACTACTGTCCTTGCTTGCTCTACCCAGCCCACTCTGCCCCCCTCCCCCATCAACTACCCCTGCCAGTCCTGCTCACCTTCCAACCTGGACTGCCCTCACAGTCCCATGGGGGCAAGGGCTGAAGAGTGCTGGGCCCAGGTGGGAGCAGGGACTCTGCCAGACTGGGTGACAGCAGGCCGGAATGCAGGCTCCCCATGGTCTCTCTCTGCTGCCCTGTCTTCCCACACGGGCCACCAGTTGGGACACAAAACTGACACCTGACAATCCTGCTCCAGCCCAACTCCAGAAGGGAGGTGGGGTGCGGGTGGGGTGGGGTGGGGGTCAGATGTTATCAGAGTCATAAACTGTCAGCTGCAAAGTTCAGATTGAAAGCCCTGAGGCTTTATCACTCCCGTTTATGGTCCCCTGACCTCAGCCTGGGAAGAGGAAATCTCTAAACAGGGAAGCAAAAATAAAGGGGAAAGAAAACCTCTAGGGCAGCGGTTCTCAATCTGTGGGTCTCAGCTCCTTTGGGGGTCAAACGACCCTTTCACAGGAGTTGCCAGATTCATCACAGTAGCAAAATGACAGTGATGAAGCAACAACGAAAATAATTTTATGGTTGGGGGTCCCCACAACATGAGGAGCTGTATGACAGGGCTGCGGCATTGGGAAGGTTGAGAACTGCTGCTCTAGTGTCTCAGAGGAAGACATCACCACACACACACACACACACACACACACACACACACACGGGCACACGGACACACAAGGACAGCAGGAACAGAGCTGCCCAGAGCAGCACCCAGGCTTGGGGCAGGGTGTGGACCACCAGGCTTGGGGTGGGAGGTGGGGGGGGGGGGGAGGCCCGGTGTCTCCAGGCACTTGGATCCAAGAACAGAAAACCTCTAAAGACGTGGCCTCTTTCCAGCACGACCTCCTGGAGTCCTGGGTAGGCGTAAGCAAGGTCAGACCTCACTCAGAGAAGAGAGCTGGCCCAGCCACAGCATGTTCCCAAAGGCCCACTAGGCAGTGAGCTGGGCCCAAGAGGAGTAGGGTAGTGGGTGACAGCCACTGGAGGGCTTGGAAGCAGATGGCAGGGCCACAGTGAGGAGGCAAGGCAAGGTCTTCAGGGACAGGTGGTCAGTAACCTGCCTTAAAGAGGAAAGGCAAAAGCCAATTGAGCCATCCCAGTCTCCAGGGGCAGCTGGGACCCACCTCGTTCTTCTAGATTCAGACCTACAGGCCCTGCCAGCAGAGATGGTTTTGTCTGGAGTGAAAAGTCAAGGCAGTTTGGCCAACCTTCCAGGAACTGACTGCACTACACTGTCTCTTCCAGGGAGCCTCCCCTGACTGCGGGTCTCAGCTCAGCATTCTCTGCCCCAGTCTGAGAAGGCTGCAGCCCACACGCACCTCTGCTGACCCTCCTGGGCGAACACACCTTAGCAGTATTGCAGAGAGAAAGAACAAGAAACCATTTATTCTCAACACCATACATATGGTGATGCCCCCTTTTTAAACGTGTATCCTAAGCATGTTCAATCCTATAAAAAAAAAAGTAGGGCAGCTAGTCTAATGAGCATGCAAATAGTCCAGTCCCAGGTTTGACCATTGCTAACCCTGGGTGGCAAATGCTTACACTGCCTGCCTAAGGGAATGACAGGATGTTAGAACATTTGCATTATTTCAAGCTGCACTCGGAGACCAAGGGATGCATCGTCATCGTCCTCGTCGCACCTCATTCAAGTTGCAATGATTCCTTATTATTCCAATATCTGAATATCCTCAATCAGGCACCACAAAGTAGGTGCCGCCAGCATATAGGCCATGCCCGTGCAGTACTCCCGGATCCTTCAGGGAATGGGGTGGAAAGGGGGGATCCAGCTCTGTTCAGATCTGACCAAGAGGGAGAGAACGCTGGTCCCCACTTTGCCTGTCTGTAAAGTGGGCACAGGCAGACTCAGTGACTCCTAAGGACGTCCTTATTTCTGGAAGGAGATGTTCTATATGCAAACCTTTCCTTAATCAGGGTCTCCTCTGATGAGCTGGTGAGCCATCCATATCCAACACACGCACACACACACACACAGCACATGACACACATGGCAGGGCACACACATACCAGTGTGGGGAGGAAGCAAAGGTGGGTGGAAGAGAGGACACTTCCCTTGGGAAGGCGATAATATTATCAATTGTTTGGGTAAGGGGTTAGTGGTGCTGTCTGGTAAGCTTTGGACTGGGTTCACACGGTCGGCAGTTCTAACCCACCAGCCGCTCCCAGGAAGAAGGATGAGGTTCTCTCCTCCCATCAAGAGCAACCGTCTCAGAAGACCCCCCCCCCGGTGGGGGGGGGCAGTTCTACGCAGTCCTGTGGGATCGCTGTGAGTTGGACGGACTAGATGGCAGAGTTGTGCTGAATTGAGTTGTGTCAAGCTGTGAGGGGCTTCCTTGTCCGTGTCCCGAGACTGTGCCACCGGCTGGCAGGGTGGGTGAGGAAGGAGAAAGGCCAGGCGCTTCACTGGGCAAGGCCCCATTCTTCCACGAGTGCTCTCAGCGGCATCTGCCGGCTATCAAACTTGGATCTTTGCTAAGCTTTAAAATCAAGTTCTTCCTGCACAGTGGCCGCCACAGGAGGGGGGAGAGATCACCAGCCAGTCTCTGTGGGGGGGGCACTCACAGCCATGTGCCCGGCTTCCTGCTGCAGGCCCCAGTGCTAACGTCACCCCCAGGCTCTGGATTTGCAGCCTAGGTGCTCTGTCCCAAAGGGTTCCTGGGAAGACCCTCAAGGGACAGAGGATTCACACTGCCTGCTTGCCCTGGCTCCCTCCTTTGCTGGCCAGCACCGAAGGGACCATCTACGAAGAACTCTTAAGGTCTCGTGTCCCAAAGGAAAGCTCCTTAGAAGAACCTGGGAGAGGACCAGGCTTAACTCCAGTCTTTGCTTAGGACAACTCACTGCCTTGGAGTCAATGCTGACTCACAGCAACCATGTAGGACAGGGCAGAACTGTCCCTGTGGATTTCCGAGGTCATAACTCTTTACAGGATTAGAAAGCCCCGTCTTGCTCCCTCAGAGCAGCTGGTCGATTTGAGCTGCTGACCTTGAAGTTAGCATCCCAATGAGCAGATTCTCCTAATAACAAGAGCTCACTTTCGCCGGACTCCTCCAAGGGATGTCCTGGTCCCACTATGAGCTGTGCACCCCTAGGTCGCCCCATCACCCCCACACACCTGTTCTCCGGGTACCTCTCAGCACCAGGACAGAGGCCAGCTGTGTGGCAGGCAGATATATTCATGTAAGAAGACTGGAAGGGAGAGAGAAATTAGACTGCGGTAGGGACAGCAGGAACTGCCAACCTCGCCACCACTCCTGCGGTGGGCAGGGCTGTCACTTGTCCGTGGGTGAGACATTCAGACTGCTGTGGTTGTGCTAGGAATCAAAGCTGTGGCTGGACTGGGGCCGGGGTGTAGACAGCAAGATTAGCCTGGCGAGGGGCTGTCTGGGGCTCTGACCGTAGCAGTAACCGCTGATCCTCGTGCCCGCCTGGAGCCCTTTCCATGTGTTTCTCACCACAAGCCTGGAAGTAGGGGGTGCTGCGGTCCCCACTGTACGGAGGGGTCTCCTAGACCCCTCAGCCAGGAAGTCAGACTTCAGAACCTGCAGCCTGACCCAGACTCCGGCGTAGCTTCACTGAAAAGTACTGCTTTTTCCAGCTATCAGCTGACCTGGGTCCCAAGTGGGGGGCTGCGATGGTTAAGCCCACAAAGTGTGCCCCTCGGAAGGAATGGCGTTTGGCCTTTAACACACCTATGTAGCCACCCCCTCCTTCAAACTAAGGTGCATCCCGTACCCCACCAGGCCCCTTCACCCTTATTTCCACTTCTTGTAGCGCCTTCGACCAAGCGGGGAGCATGCTCCCCTCTCCCCATCGTTGTGACCTCTATAATCCACTAATTCTCCTCCGGTGTACTGCCCCAACCTGTCCTCACCTGTCCCCTTCGCTCCTTGACCCCTTGACTACAAACCCTCATCCTCAAACCCAGCGGTTCTCAACCTGTAGGTCTCGACCCCTTCTGTAGATCAAATGACCCTTTCACTGGGGTCACCTGATTCATCACAGTAGCAACATGACAGTGATGAAGTAGCAACGGAAATCATTTTATGGTTGGGTTTGGTCACCAGCACATGAGGAACTTGTGAAAGGAAAGGTTGTGGCATTAGGAAGGTTGAGAACCACCGCTAGAGAGCCAAAGCCCAGTGCCACAGGCAGACTTTGGCCAGCTCCCTTTCCCGCTGGCTCCTCTGTGGGTTTCCCTGTGAGTCTCTTGGCTGCTACCTCCTTCCATGGGGAGGGTGGGGGGGCATAGCTAGATTAGGGGGAGACCCTTCACTCTAACCCCCCCACCTGCCTGTCTTCTCCACCAGGCCTGGGCAGGAAAAAAGAACCCCGCTTCCCCCCTCCCACCCCCCACTACCTGACAAACCTCAGGAAGGCACATTATCCCACGGTGGCCGGTACTCGGCAGCTTGCAGGCAGAAAGCTCTTTCTCTTGTCTTGTCTAACCCAGCCTACTGTGTGTCGCGCCCCTCTCCTCAGAGGGCCTCATGCTCCCCAGTGATCCCACTGAGTAGCCCCCTCAGGCTCTCCTGCTGCTGGTCTCCAGCTAGGACCCGGCGGGGGGGTTCTGAAATCCAGCTGGTCTCAGTGGTCTCAGACTTCCTATATGGAGATGGGTGTGGCCCACAACTGAGCCGAACCCACCCCATCTTTCAGAGCCCCCAGCATCCCATAGCGACAGCCCTCCCTATCCTCACCTCCCCTACAGGCTTAGACTCTGCCCCAGACCTTTGAAGCCCCCAAAGGGGACCTTTATCCCAAGTGGCTCCCCACATCTCTGTGTGGGATGAACTCCAAGGAATGAATGTGCCTTAGAGCCTAAAATCAGCCTGACCCTGGGGGCAAGCTGAGACGAGGGTGTTCAAGGCCAGCTGGGACCCCCACACCTTCTCCAGGACAGCAGTCCCCAGGTCTGCGTGAAGAGGCGCAGGGAAAGCAGTCTAAAACCTCACCCCAATCCCGCCCCTCTTCTGTTCCCTGCCATGGGGTGGCCAGGATATGGGAGGTCACTGGCAGGGAGTTGGCATGGGAAATCCTGAGTCTCTGGTCGGTGTGAGAGGGTGGGGACTGCTGTGTTCATGCCACCATGGGCCCCTCGCTCTGCACTCCCTCTGTTCCTGCCTGAACCCAGGTCTTGTCACTTCTTACCTGGACTGGTGCGACAGCTTTCGGCACACCGCCTGCAACCTCCTCCAAAGGATCCCAAGGGAGTGTGTCTAATGTGTGGGACACCATCCACGCTCTCCTGCTTTGAATCGTTTATAATCCTCCCTGGCCTAGGGATCCAAGCCCAAAGTGGCATTCAAGGCGCTTCCCAAACCCACCCCTGCCTAAAGAGCCCCAGGACCCCCAGTGGCAGACACCCTGCCTTCACACCCCAGGAATGGCATAGGCGTTCTCATGCCCTGTGCTCCGACACATTGTTCCTTCTTTCTGGAACGTTCTTCTCTGTATCTCAGTCAAACCCTTACGTATCCTACCCCTTTCCCTGGGAAGCCCACACTCCAGCTCTGTCTCCCCCTAAATCACTGCCCTCGGATCAGTAGCAGGCTTGGCGGTCTCCTGTCAGGGAATTTCCCCACTCTTTCTGGGCCTGTAGTATCCAGAGGGATAAGGAGGATATTTAGTGTAGGAAAATAAGTGGGAGAGGAAGTCCAAAGTCTGCTTGAATTCCTCAGTGATAAGGGCTGGAGGGAACTGCCCTGGCACTTGCTCCCAAAGGGCAATGGTTGACCAGATGGCCCCAGGCTAAGCCATGGAGAGCGATTGATAGAGTCCAGACCAGTGACCGGGGAGCCGGGTTCTATGTGAGCGGGGCTTGGGAATGAGCATCGGCTAGCTGACCTTAGAGCCTTCACGACCCCTCTCTGGGTCTCCACTTCCTCTCTCCCTTTCCCACATCGGGCCCAGCACTCAATTCCATTGGTGGGAGAACAAAGGTAATTTTTCAGATTTTTCCCTACCTTCCTTCGAGACACCCCAGGCCCCTGGGTTCCTCTGTAGTCACGTCTCCTTCCTTCCCTTAGTCTGTCAGAAAGAACCCTGTGCCCACAAGCATGAGCAAGCACCATCAGGCCGGGGAGTTGACTCACCACTCTTCCACTCTCAAAGAACAGCAGGCCGGAGCTGACAGTAAGTCACCCTGTGGGGACTGCAGTGGCTGGTGGCCATCACCTCTCCATAAACCACACAGTCACAGCGCTGACTTAATTGGTGCCCTGCAGTGACGACGCCCTTTGTCCTGTTCTCAAAGCACGGTCTAGACTCCGTTGCTGACTAGGACAGAGAATACAGCCAGCTCAGGCCATAAAAAGGTGACTGTCTTATGTTGCCAGATGTAGACCGGTTCAGGCACGGCTGCACTCAGGGACTCAACACCCAGTAGGTCTCCATCCTTCTACTGGACGGTCGGCTGTGTGGTCTTCATTATTGGGCTCCATTTGCCAATAAGAGGCAATGGTATCTCCAGCTGCCCAATCCTTTAAGGTTTCCAGTCCTCAAAGGGAGAGAACCAATCTACTTGCCCAATGGCTTCTTTCAAAGTCCCAGTTAGTTAGGTGCCAACTGGTAGCTTCTGACTCGTAGTGGTGACCCCCAAGTCTACCAAGACGAACCACTGCCCAGTCCTGTGCCATCCTCACATCTGGTGCTATATGGGATCCCTGTGTGTCAGGCACTGTGCGTGTTGAGCAAATAAGCCCGTAGCAGCATCAGGATTAGGATTAGAGGAAGACTCATGAATAATGTGCTGTCTGCACTATGCAAGGGGGCATCCCCGCCACACAAACGGAAAAAAGCTCCACTGGGTGCTTTCCCCCCCCCCCCCCCCCACTAGGTAAGCATCCAGCAACTTGCTCTGAGTTAGTGCACCCAGTGGCATCACCTGGGAAGGTTCTTTCGGGTCACAGTGAATTTTTTTGTAAAAGTCCTTTTGCTCAAACCTTGTTTTTGGTTTTTTGTTGGGTTTTTGTTTTGTTTTTGTTTTTGTTTATGGTCAATTTAAGAGAGAAGCATACAGCTGTGAATTTTTTTTTCCTGCTCAGGGAAAAACGTTACAGAAACTGTTATGATGTTGAACAGTTTACAAGGACAGCACTATGGGAAAAACTCAAGTATACAAGAGGTTTTCTCGTTTCAAAAAAAGGTGAAATGCCGATTGATGACATACCTCGTTTTGGACGTCCACCAGGTTCCTGAACAGATGAAAATATCAACTAGTAGTGCATTTGAAGTTTGTTCCGCCAAGTCAGACTGTTAATCAAGCTTTCTATTTAGAGGTTCTGAAAAGAGTATGTAACAGTGCGTGACAAAAGAGGCCTGATGGGTGGCAGACGAGGGCAGACAGTTTTGTCACCATGACAACGCTCCTGCTCACACAGCCATTTCAGTGCATCAGTTTCTGGCAAAAAACAGCATGCCCCTTAGTGTAAGACATGAAAAAATAATAATAATTTATAAATTATCAAGATGAGGGAGAGAGAGATGGGGAGAAATGAGAAGCTGATATCAAGGCTCACGTAGAAAGAAAATATTTTGAAAACGATGATGGTAACATGTGCAAATGTGCTTGACACAGTCGACAGATGTATGGATTGTGATAACAGTTGTACAGCCCCCAATAAAATGATTTTAAAAAACCAGCATGCCTCTCTTGCCCCATGTACCTTACTCACCTGACCTCGCTCCATGCGACTTCTTTTTGTTTCCAAGAATGAAGAGGGGCATGAAAGGGCTGCGATTTGACAAAGTAGAAGAGGGGAAGAAAATAAAACCAAAAACGAGGGAGGGGCCGTCGGCCGTCCACACAAATGAGTTTGCAAAACGTTTCCAAGAGTGGAATCGCAGATTTGACCAATGTATGAAGGGTAATGGAGAGTACTTTGAAGGTACTAAGGTTGTTTTGTTTTGTTAATTAAGTACACAGCTTTGGGGGAGGGGATCTGGTGTATTTTGTGCAACTCCTCGTATGGTACAGCTCTGCTTCTTGAAAGTGAAGAGGGTCTGAAGCACTTGCTAAGGAAGATCAACATCTGCCCCTTTGGTGTGCATTACAACTCCCCAAAAAGAAAGCCCAAGCCCTCACACTGCACCAGTAAGTGACGTCATGATAGATGGAAAGAACATGGAAGATGCAGAGACTCTCATCTTACGCAGATCCAGAGCCAACGCCTGTGGGGCAACAGTCATGAAATCAACCGTGTGTTGTCAGGGACCTCTCTCAAGTACTAAAAATCAGAGCACTAAAGTGTGCCCAACCTCCACCGTGGTATTTCCAGTTTCCTCATCAGCTTGCAAAAGCTGGACGATGAATAAGGAAGGTCAAAGAAGACCTGATGCCTTTGAATTTTGGTATGGCAATATATTATACTATGAACTGCCAATGAATGAAAATCTGTCTTAGAAAGTATATAGCCAGAATGCTCCTGAGAAGCCAGGATGGAGAGTGTGTTAGTCCAGGTCGACTAGAGAAACAAACCAGGGAAACTCATATGTGTAAGAGAAAGAGCTTTATATAATGAGTCATCATATATGAAGAAAACATCCCAGTCCAGATCAAGTCCATAAGTCTGAAAATAGCCCATATGTCTGATACCAGTCTATAAATTCCTCATCAGACTCACGCAACACATGCAATGATGCTGAATGCAGGAAGATCACAGGCCGGTGGGTGGAAAGTCTTGTGGATCGGGTGGCCCTGGAAGCATCTCAGCACTGGCGTGGGTCTCCACGTGGCTCCTCCAGCTCGAGGGCTCTGGTTCCATCAGCGTAGCTCCATGTGGCTTGTCAGCAGGACTGTGTAGCAGAGAGTGTGTCTGGCCTCCAGTGAGCTCCTTATTTACATCATGCCTCCAAAGGCGGTCATCAAGCCGCGACCTGATTGACAGGCAAGACTCCTCCCCATTGCAAGTTGACAGGAGGAGATGTAACTGCCACAGAGAGTCTTCGTCTTATGTGCTTTAGGCATGTCATCAGGAGGGACCCTTCCCTGAAGAAGGCCATTGAGCTTGGTCAAGTGTGGGGGGATTCCCCCAAAAGAGGGAGCGAGCCCCTTAATGGGATGGATAGACACAATGGGCGCAGCTGTGGGCTCAACATCGCAGTGAGTGATGGCTCAGGGCGGAGCAGTGTCTTGTTCTGTTGTCTGTGGGATCACCACTCTTCAGAGCCAGCTTAGCAACACCTACCAGCAGCAGCGGGAGTAAGTCTCCTGGCTCCGAGTAGGCCGACTCAGGCCATATGCCAAGCCCTGCAGTTAACAATGCTCTGACTAGCTCAAGTCGTGGTTGCTTGTAGATCCCCTGGAAGAGAGTTTAGTACAGTGGTTCGCAACCTATGGGTCACGACCTCTTTGGGGGTCAAACAACCCTTTCACAGGGGGTGCCCAATTCATAACAGTAGCAAAATGACAGTGATGAAGAAACAACAAAAATAATGTTATAGTTGGGGATCACCCCAACATGAGAAACTGTATGAAAGGGTCTCGGCATTAGGAAAGTTGAGAACCACTGGGTTAGTAGAAAACCATGACGTTGGAGCAAGAAAGGGGGTGGTTTCCCAGATGGGAAAAGAGAGCCAGGTACCAGTGGAGGGTAAAGGATTCCGGAAAGTAGGAACAATGTGCATCCACTCGGCTTTGACAGTGTGGTATGATGGGAGGCATGGGTGGGCAGGAAAAGGAGAGGCGGCTGAGAAGGGGCCAGAAGGCAGGGCAGTCTCTGGTGGGTGAGAGGGAGATTTCACAGGGAGATGCAGGCACCGAGACCATCAAGGTAGACCAATGAGGGGCCACAAGCTGGGGCGGCCAGCAGCCCCGTGTCGTGTTGCTTTGCAGAGGCCACCTCTGGCGACCTCACTCCCCATGCCTGGGCCTGTGAGCCATCCAGAAACCTTGGGAGGCAGAGTGTCCCATGCAGGGCAGCCCACGGGGCCCTTATAGGAATGCAGGACACGCGTGGCCTGGGAAAGGAACCGCAGTATCTGAGGGCTGCTTTCGCAGAAACACAAGTGGGTGCATTTCACAAACAGGAATGTATTTTCTCACAGTTTAGGAGGCCCAATTGTCAGGGTAACCAGCCCCTAACAAATCTTCACCGGCCCGGCAGGTGCAATTGTCCAGCGATAAAATGTAAAGATGACAGTAAATTCATAGGGAATAAGGGAGAAAGTAAAATGAAGGAGTCAGATACATTTCATGGTAGCATGCTCACCTCAGCCCCTCTTGATGGTCCACGTGAAGATCCAGAGACCAGAGGAGCATGAGGGAGACCGATTTATTTCTAATCAAAGGTTATATATACTTGGGTGCATGCAAGCCTCCTGATTACAGGTCATGACCTATGTCACAGGAGGCAATACAGTAATGGGAAGGGAAGGATCTAGGTGTACATGCGCAATAAGAAGAACAGGGATCAGGGGTACACATGTGACAAGATGAGCGGATCCTAGTTTCTAGATGGAGCATAACCTGATTGTCCTTGAGCTGGAGACTTGACTTATTCTAAGCTTTCTGCGGAAGAGAATCCACTGCCCTCAACAGCAGGGAGTGAGACCCCTATGGTGGGAGAAACACTAGTGCCTGGTTGCTCTGGACGGCTGAATGCCTACAGGGAGGATAGCTCTTCGCCTCTGACCTCCCACCATGTCCTGGCAAATAGCCTCTCAGGTTAGGCAGCTATTTGGGGGAGACAAAGCTGGGGAAAGTCTGTTTATGTCCCGCACCCAACGTTTGCACTCATGGTCCCCGCTCCAGGGGGAGGCCTTCTCTCTGTGTCCACTCTCAGGGAAGGTCCTCTCTTGCCTCTTTAGCTCCTGGGCCTCATTTCCCTGGTGAGCTCCCACGTGCTATGGCCCCCGTCTGAGCTCACTCACTGATTGAAACCCCTCTCTTGTCTCCAAAGAGATCTACCTGACACGAGCAATGTCTCCTTCACCTAACAGAAAGCCTGCCTCCCAAGGGAAGGGCCCCACATGCTCAGGGGCTGGGGGTTCACGGCTGGACATCATTCCATTCGTTACACATAAGGGACGCACTTCCTTGAAATCTCCTGGGTGCTTGCGGAGAAAGCTCTGTGACCATGAGGTGCCATCAAAGCTCCCAGGAAGACGGGGGTGGGAGGCTGAAGAGGTGGAAGGGCTCAGTGGCATGGTCTTTGGGCACTGCATGTCCAAGCTGGGGCCCTGCCCCTATTCCACAGCAGTGGAGCAGTCATTGCCACCTGGGCACAGATTCCTCAGGAGAGCTGATTTCCTGAAGGCAATGGTCGAAGTCAAGTCGCCCACTTGGTTCCTGCAGGCCAGGCAGGGACCCCTTAAGGGAAGGAAATAAGCAGTGCCCCCTCCACCAGGTGCTCTCTTCCTAAGTCCATGGCAACAAGCCTTTGAGTCAGCAGGGAGGTAGCTGAGGCCCTTTTGGTCTATAGCCAGGAGGACCTTATCCCAGGGTGGGAGGGCCAAGCTGGTGGAGACACTGAGAAGCTCTGATTGTGGGGCGGTTTGGGTAGACCCTTACCACATCCCCCACCCGCACCCCACTTGCTAAGGACTGTGGCCTTCTCCTCTTGCTAAGATAAGGAAACTGAGGGGAAGTCAACAGGTCCTAGTAGCCATCATTTCCCTAAAACCAAAGAGCAGACAGCTGCCAGCAGCCCAGTGACTCCCTGGTGGAAGCTCCTAGCTCCTAGCTATCCTTCCCACCCGGCAAGACACACACTGTCCCTAGAATTGCTCAGGTGCTAAGAAGGAGACAGTGGAGGTGTGGCAAGCCGAGCCAGAGGGGAGAGACCCCTTCACCACCTGGGAACCCAGAAGGACTCACCACATGCTCCCAGAATGGAGACAGAGGCTGGAAAACAAGGCCAGACATATGGCCATCCCGTAGACCTGGCCCCAGGAGCTGGAGGCTATAGTACAACCGCTCACAACAAAGTAAGACTGGCTGCTCTCACTCCCATACGGGAAGACGGAGGTGGTCGCCTCCGATGGACCAGCTCTGGGCTCTGAGAAAGCTCTGTTCAAGGTTTTATGTCCCATCAGGAGACAAAGTTGTGACAGTCCCCACACTGTTGGGGGAGCCAACCAAGAAGTGATGGCCAAGTCCTTGGAATAATATACACGAGTGGTGGGTCCATTCTGGGTTAGGGCACGGGGTCAGGCTAGGCCTGGAGGTAGAAGGCCATCTGACACTGGGAGTGGAACAGCCACTTGGTCTGAGGTAGGGACCCAGACTGGGTCTGGGACCAGGGTTGGGTCTAAAGTCAGGACCCTGACTCCACTGGAACTTGGAAGCCCTCCAGGTTCTGGTCAGGTGCCTGCTTGCAGCCGGACCCCAGGCTCCTGGAGTCGGCCGGCGGTCAAGGGGCAGAAGGTGAAAGGGGTCCCCCTCTCCTCTCTGTCCGCAGGATGGCCAGGCCGCGGGGCTGCTGCGGGAGGAGTGCGTCTTCCTGCAGGAGATCGAGCTGAACCGCCAGCAGTGCCTCCTGGAGGCTCAGGTGGAGAACGTGACAGCAGGTGACACCTCGGGCTGAGCCAGGGCCCCAGAGCCTCGTGGTTCCTCAGATCCCGTGGCGTTCGCCCCACAATTGTTGGATGGGGCCCCAAGTGAACGGATCCCCTGGGATGTGAGGGAAAGATGCCTGCCGGGAGAATTGGGAAAGCCAGGTGGAAGAAGGAATGGGGAGGGGGATGTTAGGTGTCCCCGTTAAGTCGGTTCTGACTCATGAAGATGCACGTCAGAACAGAACAGGACCTCACAGTCCTGCACCATCCACGCAGGTTCCAGCCAAGGTCCTCCAACCTTAGCTGAAGAATGCATACTATGTTGGGGTTCTAAAAAGTGACAGGAGCCAGCTCGACCTTTGGGGGTCTTTCTGGGAGGGTGGTGTCTATGGCTGCCGCCCCATCCAGGGTAAGAAAGCACAAGGTGCCCTGTGGTGGGGGCCTGTGAACAACGGAAACAGCTCATAGGGGGAACACCCTGGGCGGGGTTTCTCAGCCCCTGAGCTCAGCTGGATCTGCAATGGAGAAAGCTGGCCTTACACACCCTGCCTTCTGGAATCTGAGCATTGGATGACAGAGGGGGAGCAGAGGGCACTTGATGACCATGGGTGATCCCACAAGCACCTCCATGGGAGCTCAGCGCCATCTTGACCAACTAGAGAGAGAAGGGGCCCCCAGGCTGGTGTGCACAGGTCAGGGAAACTAAGGCCCAGCCTGAGGGTTCGCCACCTGCCAAGACCCCCAAGACCTGGGAGTGACACCGAGCCTACACATGCCTAGGACACACACACACACACACACACACACACACACACTGAGCCTCCCCATCCCAACCCACCTGCAGCAAGCCAGGCTCATTCGCTGCTAATTAGATGAGCCAAGGTCAGACCCAGGGGCGGGCGCCCTGGGAGGTCAGGGAAAGCACCCTGTGGGTGAGGCTGCCCAGCGTGCCCAGCGCCTCAGATCAGGTGAGGCCATCAAGCCGAGTGACAGACAGTCTCTATTCTTCACTCCCTCCCACCCCCACCCAGGAGCCCAGCCCCTTGCTCAATAGCCCCGGGATAAAAATAGAAGGTACTGCAGGTGACTTCCTTCTAAAGGTGGCGGTTGAGCCAGGCTTGGAAGGATGGGCAGGGTTTGGAGAGACTGGGGAGGTGAGGAGGGCTCACTGAGGGGAATGGGTGGGGCGGGCAATGAGGGCTGGCTGCAGTCGCAGTGAAGTGGCTGTGCCAGCTCTGGGCCTCCTGCCCAGTTCATCTTCCTGGGCTCGAAGCTGGAGTTATGCAACCGTTGCGGTGCTTCGCCATGTCTTCACGGCCCACCGTCTGAGATCAGCAGGTCTGGGGCCCCTCACTCCTGCTCCTTGGCAGCCGGGGTGACCAGCCTCTGCATCCTGTGCCTTCAGTGTACGGTTTAACCTCAGGGATAGAGTCTCAAGGAGGGATGAGTCCTGTCTCCTGAGGCCCTGGGTGGAAGGCCTCAGCTGAGGGGGGACTGGAGCAGCCCGCAGCATGTATACCCACCCAGGGCAGGCATTCCAGACAGACAGCGGGCAACCCAAGATGCCATGACCCCAAATTCCAGCCCCACTGGCAGCACCTCCCAGACTCAGAGAGCAGGCCACCTCATGGACCCGGTGAGGTCATTGCTGGCTCAGGGTGTTTGTTGGCTGACCACTCGCTGTCACACGCAGCCAGCCCGAGCTGCAGAGGAGGGCAGGGCTATGGATCTTCCCATGACCTTGAGAGGCTGTGTGTGTGCATGTGTGTGTGTGTGTGCATGTGTGGGGGGGGTCTGCACCCAGAGAAGTACACTTGTTTATATGTGTGCATGTACTCATCTGCACACACAAGAATTACAACATGACCCAGCACAGCCCCCCACTCAGAGTCCTTCAGGGTGACCTTCCCTGGTTGGTCTGCTGTCCCCAGTGGGTGCACAAAGGCAGCCTGGGCCTGTGTCTCTGTGGGTTGGCGACACATGTGATCGGGCCAGGGAGCCTCCCTGAACAGGCAGATAGGGAGCACCCCCAGAGCCCTGGCCAGCATAGCACCAGCGGCGGGAACCAAGGATTTCCACTGTTGTCACAAACCAGCCCCCTCTTCTCCCTGTAGGGGGCTTCCCCAGTGGTGGTACACCCTGACTGCTCTTCCCTGCTCGCTGTGCTGCCCCCCACCTCAGCTTCACAGTAGTCCCCTGAGACCAAGGGTCATCTCTCCCAAAGCAGGGTCCTTCTCCCTCTCCTCCCCCCACCTCTGGGGAAGCTGAACCAGAACTGGAAGCCCATTCCCACTGCAAGTCCCCTCCCTGGCCTGTGCTGGACACCCCAGGGCTCAGAGAGAGTCCTGAGTCCAGGGGTGCCGTTTAGGAGCTGGCCCGCAGATCAGGGTATGCCCAGGCCATCAAGTGGGGGAAACCAAGTCCAACAGCAGCAACATGCCCAGAGATGTGAGGCAGAGCTGTTCTAGCCAGGAAGAGTGGGGCAGTCTTGCTGGATAGGGGTTCAGCGTGGCAACAGGCTGTGTACTCTCCAGCAATGTGACCTGACCTCTGTGTGCCTCTGTTCCCCCACACACACACCTCCTGTGAAAACCTGAGAGGGTTCAGTAAGTGATTCCTTTAAGGGGTTAGCATAACTCCAAGCGCAAGGGCTGCATTATGCGTGTGGCAATATTCCTGGCAGGGCCTTGAACTCTGAGCTGATTAAACTGGCCTGACGGGCCTTGCATGGCCTCCACGGAGACTGACAGAGGCCTGGCAGGGCCTGGCACCAGAGTGGACCTGCGGAAGCCCTCAGGCAGCACAGGAGAATGAACAAGGCACCGGACTCTCTGGCTGGGCCCCCGAGGATCCAGATGGCGAGTCTTCCGCCCCAGGTCCACCTGACTGCTGCAAGTCCCAGAAGACACCTCTCCCTGCTGCTAGCCCACCCACCACCCACAGTCCCGGGGCTCCTCCCCATGCAGCGGCAGTCCTCCACCATCTCTCCCCAGGCCCACTTCCTGAGAAATCGGAAACCTTCGGACCTGGGCTGGGCTGGGCTGGGCTGGGCTTGCTGGCATTGACTTTGGCTCCGGGGCTGGGTGTTCTGAGTAAACCTACAGGACTGGCAGAATCATAAAGACAAATTCAGACGCGTTCTAGTCCCTCGTGGCCACTGGTTCCCGAGTGGACGACACCAGGCCAGCGTGCTTCTTTCTGTCAAGCAACCGCGCGGAGACAAACAGCCCGCCGCAGCCACCTCTGAACTCCCCTCTCACTTGAACGAGCATGGGCATCGATCAGGGGCTCTGTCGATTTCGTGAGGATCTCGCAAGCAGTAGGCCAAACTCAAGTCACCCAACACTTCCTTTCCAAAGGCCCCTTGGCCCTGCTCCGGTAGGATTCAGTCCACACATCCTGTAACGTAGAAGAAGAACATTCCTCTAGCTGTCGTGTGTAAAGGAAAGCAGCGTGTCATAAAATGTGTACCTGTTCAGGCACAGTGGCAACAGGAGATAAAGCACCATGTGCAGGTTGCACCTGGCACTATAAATGCCGGGAAGTCAACCATCACCGGCGTACTGCTGTCGGCAGCATGATTTTGCAAACCGTCAGACAGTGGTGCTATGTAAGGTTCAGGACCAAACAAAGCGTGGTCCTCGCTCCCTTGGCCAGGCCACTGCATTCTTGGAAAGCACTTTTGTATGTTGGAGCAGCCCGGTAAGTACTGGGTGTGCCAAAGTCCCCTGGTGGTGCCAACAGTTAGCACCTGATGACCGGCCTGAAGGTTGGCGGTTTGAGGCCACCCAGCAGCACCACGGAAGAAGGGCCTGGCGACCTACTTCCACAAAGATCACAGTCCAGAAAGGTCCCGTGGAGCCGCACCGCTCCGTAACACCTGAAGTTGCTCTGAGTTGGCATCAACCGGTGTGGTATTGAGGGGTTTGGGTACAGGTGCAGTGAGGAAGCAGTTAGGTTCTGGCCGGGACAAATGGTTTTCGCCCACATAATTCTCCTCCGCTGGCTCCTTTGAAAGTCATGTCAGATAATCCACCCTTGTGTGACCACCTAGGTTTCCCTGGTACCCACCCATCAGGCGTCTGACTGTGCACCAGGAGGAGGAGGAGAACGGGTTCCTGTGGGCTCCCCAGGCAGAAGGCACACAGCGGCCAGGCTCACCGCATGCCCTCTGCCTTCACCTCACAGGCTGTGGCAAGATGTGGGACAACCTCACCTGCTGGCCAGCCACCCCTCTCGGCGAGGTGGTCATCGTGGGCTGCCCCTCCATCTTCAAACTCTTTTCCTCCAGTCATGGTAAGACACAGGGGCTGGAGGGAGGGGGCCCGATGGTGTGCGTGGAGCCTCCGGAGGGGGCTTCGCCCATCTCAAGGGATGGGAGGGCAAAGGAGGCCGGTGTGATTGGGCTATCAGTGGTGCCCTGGGAGAGCTGGGTCTTTGAAGGACCTGTGGGATTTGATTAGCTCTTCAGGAAAAGATAAGTGTGTGGGCAGGGCTCGCTAAATATTTGCGCAGTGATTGATAACCGATTGATTGACGGGTACTTGATTCAATGGTGGTTCCCACGTTCCCATTGTCTTGGGCTGGTCGAGATTCTGTCACTAGCTTCCTGGGACGGATGAGCGTTGGGCCTCGTTGGGGCTGTAACTGCGCCTGGCTTACACCCCTTGCTGTGTGCTGCTTAAGCGGATGTCTGCGTGTACGGCAGCAAAAAAGAAGGTGAAGCTCTTTAGGAAGTGGGTTTTCTTGCTCTTGAGTCTAAAGAGACTTCCTGCTAGCGTGTACTCAGCCCTTCTTGTATCCCATGCAAAGTGACTGAGCACCTACTAAGGTACCTCTGGGCTGGGCGGCCAAGCCCTGTCGAGGCTGGGGACAGAACACCACCTTCGAGGTCCCCATCTGCACTCACAGAGCTGAGGTTCTCGCTGGGGAGCGGTTTAGCAAGCCCACAGGGAGCTATTTCGTCATAAACAGTAAGAAGTGCCAGGAGGGAGAGTAATGCAGTTGAACAAGCAGGGGACTGCTAACCACAAGGTCCGCAGTTCAAACCCAGCAGCTACTCCATGAGGAAGAGGATGAGGCTGTCTGTTCCCGTCAAGAGTTACTGCCTTGGGCACCCTGTTTGGGCTCCCTATGAGTCAGAATCGACCTGATGGCAGGAGAGGATACGTAAGGCCATTGGCATTCAGTCTCTCTGAGGAAGTGACATTGAGCTGTCCCCTGAAGACCTGAGGGTGAGAAGGAGCCACCCTCCCTGGGCTCCCCAGATACCATGGGGGTTGGGGGGAGGGATAGAGAGTAATATCTAATGGCCCAGGCACTCAAGGAAACTCAAGGTTGGTGTGGCTGAAACTGAGAGCTCCAGATTCTGTACTCAAAGGCTCTCGGGTAAACCAGAAGCCCCTGTCAGCAGACAGACAGACAGACAGGAGATGGTGATGGTTGAGCTCGGAGCCCATCCACAGTGGAAGAGAGACTTGTCTATGGAGTGAACGTGGGACAAAGCCAGGAGGACAGTAGACTCAACCGTGGTGGCCACCCAGCTTTGGGTATAATGAACTGGGGGAGGAAGGGGCAGGACTGGGGTGGGGAGGAGGGGAGGATAGGTGAGGAGGACTAAGAGGAGAGTGTTGGAAAGGAGGAAGATTGGGAGGGGGACTCTCTCCCAAGGAGCAGGCATGGGCTGCAGACAATAGGGAGAGGAGCGGAGCAGGTGGGAAGGTTGGTAAGGAATAGGACAAAGGGGGGCCATTGATGAGAGGTGGGGCGTAAGAATTCAGAGCAGCGGTTCTCAAACTGTGGGCCAAGGCCCCTTTGGGGTCAAACAACCCTTTCACAGGGGTCGCCTGATTCATCACAGTCACAAAATGACAGTGATGAAGTTGCAACGAAAATCATGTTATGGTTGGGGGGTCACCACCATATGAGGAACTGGATGAAAGGGCCACGGCCTTAGGAAGGGTGAGAACCACTGCTTCAGAGGGTGAGCCCAGGGTGAGCACAAAGACGGCTGGGCCCCATTCTGGGGTTCTTCCCCTTCTGGACCTCAGTCTCCAAGTTTGTGGGGTGGGGGTGGGAGGTAGACCCAATCATTTCTCTGGAGTGGACTGTATTGTCCTTCCTGTGCCCTCCAGTGGTGGGTGCTGCCACCTGAGCCTGGAAGGAGAGACCTCTTTGACCCAGGTCCTCCCTAAGGTTTGCCATAATCACCCAGGTCAACCCCCACCTCGCCTGGCCTCCTGCAGGCAGCTCAGTGAGTACTTCGGTGCTAGCCAGGCAGGGTCAGTGGATGGCTGCAGTGATGGGCAGCCTGGGGGCAGGGTGGGGGCAGCAGAAGACTTGTCTCCGGGGACTTTCCCTTTGCCCCGTGTAGCTAGCTCATGTGGACAGAGAAGAGGCTGCCAAGGAAGGAAACCAGGCCAACGCAATACCTCTTCCTGCCCTCCCCCAGGGCCCTGCACTAGAAAGAGCCCCAGCCCCAGGGACGGCCCCTGCCTGCTGTCCTTTCTGTCCTCTCACTGTTCCTCACTTCCTCCTGCATAAAGTGGGGTGACAAGAATTTCTTGTGGTGAGTCACCACATCATAAGAGTTTCTGGACTTAAAAAAAAAACACCAGACTCACTGCTGTCAAGTCATAGAGAGATCCTTTCATGAGTCCTGGGGTGGAGGGAGGATTCTTTGTTGGCTTATCCATTGTCCATTCAGGATGGGAGAAGGGGGGCCTCCTTAGCTGACCTGTCCCTTTCCTATAGCTGTGGGGCAGGACTTCAGGGAGCATGGCTGCCCCAAAGCCTCTGTCTGAGCATGTTTCTGACCCCCAAGACCCTGCAGGGACTTGCAACCCGCTCCCCTTGCACATGCAGCCAGAAGCCCGTTTCTCCACTGATGAGAGAGGAGCTGTGTCCTTAACAGTGGGTCTCCCTCACCCAACGGTTATCTCCAGCACCTCTGAGCCCTACTGGGTATGGAGGTAACCCAGACCCAAGGCCCCAGGCAGGCTGACCAAGGAAGACTAGGCCAACCCAGCCAGATGGCTACCATCTAACCCACAGCACAAAGAAAGCCCCCTGCCACTCCGGCACACTAGCACTCCACAGCCTGAGGCCAGTCCAGCCTCTGTCTGTGACAAGGGGCAGCCAGAGGCAAGTGTCAGATGTTCTTCTGTGATAAGGACCCAGGCTGGTGTGTGACCAGTTTATACTGCACCTAGGATCAGGTATAAGGCACCCTGGTGGCATAGTGCAGTGGTTCTCAACCTCCCTAAGGCTGCGACCCTTTCATACAGTTCCTCATGTTGTGGTAACCCACACCCCCCCAAACATAAAATTGTTTTTGTTCCTACTTCATTACTGTCATTTTGCTACTCTTATGAATCATCATGTAAATATCTGATATGCAGGATGTATTTTCATCGTTAAAAATTGAACACAAAATCGTGATTCATCACAAAAACAATATGTAATTATTTTTTATTAGGAATTTTTTAAAACATTTTATTAGGGACTCATACAACTCTTATCACAATCCATACATACATCACTTGTATAAAGCACATTGTAGTTATATATTGTGAAATATTTACTTCTAATGACAAATGAAATTCTGTCTTGAAACATGGTGTAGCATGGGTAACAGTCTTAATATAACAACAGTGAACTATATTGCCACATTTTGCAACTGTATTCTTAAAAAGTCAAGGTCAGTGTGAAGGTTGAGATAGCTTCTTTCTCACCAGATCAGCATATCTTCACGTGGGTGGATCCACATGGATCCACCTGGAGATGGATAGAGGATCGATATCTCGGTTCCTAAGACCTTCAAAAATATGTGCTTTCCGATGGGGTTAGGTGATCCCTGTGAAAGGGTCGTTCAACCCCCAAAGGGGTCTTGAGCCACAGGTTGAGAACCGCTGGCATAGTGGGTTATGTGTTAGATGACTCATCGTTAAGGTCAGCAGTTCAAACCCACTAGCCACTAATAGGGAGAAAGATGAGGCTTTCTGCTCCCGTAAAGATTGTTCAACCTTGGAAGCCCCACGGGGCAGTTCTAGTCTACCCTGTAGGGTTGTTGTGAGTCAGAATCGGCTGGACGGCTGTGAGGGTCAGGTTTGGACCCTATCAAGGCTGAGCTGAGGGACATGGTCTGTCTCTGTCTCCTGTGTCCGCGAGTCCCCTAGTGGTCCTGGAGGGGTCCCCTGCTCCAGGGTCCCCTCTGATGGTCTGAAGACCTGCCTGGCAGCACCAGGAGCTGGTGAGAGTCAGGCTTAGACAACCAGGCTCCATGTCCTATTCCAGAGACTAGGTTTAACCTCTCCATCCTGCCCCAGGCCTCAACGTGAGTCGAAACTGCACAGAAGTAGGCTGGACACAACTGCAGCCCGAATCCTACCGTGGCGCCTGTGGCTTTGATGACAACACGTTCAGCCTGCACCAGGTGGGCCTTGGCACCCTGGAGCACCCCACCCCCGCCCCCCAAGGGATGAGATTGCTATCTGTGTGGGAGCCAGGCTTCCTGAGGCCTGCCCCTTCCCAAGATGCCTCCCTCTCCCAGGCAGCCTATCTGGGGCTAACCTTCTGGCTATCTGCAACAGAGGGAGGGAGGGGCTTTCAGGAAGATGAAGCAGTATCCCTGGGCTAGACTGCCCTGCTGCCTCCTGGGAGCCTCGCTCTAGCCCCAGAGGTGGCAGGGCAGGCAGATGGCATCATGCCCATCACATCCAAGGGGGACCTGGGACGCAGCTCTGGAGGGAACCAGCCTCAGCTACAGCTGCCCCCACTCCCTCCGGCCCCCAGCCCCAGGGCCAGTCAGGGTCAGGGCCAGGACCCAGGCACAGAGCCTGTGGTCCTCAGTCCCTGGGCAGGTTCAGTGTAGGGGATGTGAACTCAGTCTCTAGGGATGGTGATGGGGGCCGCAGTGGAGGGTACCTCAGGTAGCAGCCTCCCTGCCCATTCCCACCCCCCAAACGACCTCCTCAAAGGGAGCTACCACTTCTTCCAAGGAGGCAGCAGCATGGCAGGAGGCTTCTGAAAGCAACCCCCCCCCCAAGCCCGGTGGGGGGGGGGACCTTTACCACTAGCCTCTAACCAGGGGGAGTAGGAGAGAGGGACTGGACAAGGGGACCTGGCCCAGAGACTTGTCGCTGTGAATGCTTAACCATGAGGAGAGTGTGGGGAGAAAGAGCTAACTGTGAAGACCTTAGCAGCCCAGACCTATCTGCCTTATCCCCCACCTCCCTCCCATCCCCTAAAACTCAGATTGCCTGAGAAATTAGCCTGCTGGGCCCAGAGCTGGCCAGCAAAAGGGTGCTGACCCCACGGCTGGAGAGCAAACAAATGCTCCAGCAATGAAACAGAAGGGCCTTCCCCTGGCAAAAGCCCTCCTGAAGGAGCCAGAAGACGGAATTGAAGTCCACTCCCTCCCCCCGACCCTGGGGAGCCATCCTGCCCCGTCCATGGGATCTGGAGTGTTACAGGGGTCAGGCCACTGAAGAAGGCCCCTCAGCCTCTTCATTTACCCAAGGCAAGGCAGGGGGGAGGCGGCGGTGCCTGGGGCACCCCGCCTCTGGAAAACGCCCACGCCCCTCCCAGGAGAGCCCACCCCCACCCAGCCCCTCAGCCCCGCCTCCCTCTAGCAGCAGCAGGCGGCGGCTTTCTACAGCGCTGTGAAGACGGGCTACACCATCGGCTACAGCCTGTCCCTGGCAGCCCTTCTGGTGGCGATGGCTATCTTGAGCTTGTTCAGGTGAGGCCCAGAGCGGGACAGCAGGTCTCCCAGGAGGGCCAGCCACCCCCTCCGGCACGGGGCCCAGCCTGCGCATGCTCCGTCCCCTCCACAGTCGCCCACCCCTCCAAGCAGCACACCCAACTCTGCGCGCACGGAGCTGCCTGGGGGAGAGGGTCCCAGCGGGTGGGGCTACACCTAGGCACTGGGCCCCTGGGGCGGGACCTACATTCTGCCCTACTAGCCCACTTTTGCTGAGAACTCGGAATGGTGTGGGTCGGGGTCGGGGGTCCAAGGCCCCTGCTGCCCCTCCGCCCAGCTCCGCCCCTGACCCCCGACCCCCTTCGCAGGAAGCTGCACTGCACACGGAACTACATCCACATGCACCTCTTCACCTCCTTTATCCTGAGGGCGGCAGCTGTCTTCATCAAAGACTTGGCCCTCTTTGAAAGTGGGGAGTCAGACCCCTGCACTGGTGGCTCGGTGAGGATCCCCAACCCCGCCCTGATGCCCACCCCACTGCCCTCCAAATCCCTCCTCACCTCCCTTCTCCCTCTGTTCCCTCTCTTCTGCCTGCCCCCTCCCCTCCTCTTTCATCTTTGCCCACCTTTCTCCCTTCTTTACCCCTCAAGAGTGGTCAACACCTCCCACCACCACCATCCCCTCTTGACAGCTCCTCAAACCCCACCCCTGCTGCTGGGCCTTTGCCATACCCTCCCCCCCACCCCACCCCACTTCTGTTGTCAACACCTTGGGGAACTCCCTGACTCACTTGCAAAGACTTCCAACATCCCAACTCTGCCTAAGGCTCTGTTCAGCATGCCTCACTTCCAGCGCTGCACACACACACACACACACACACACACACACATACACACACCAATTGCCCTCTGGGTGGTGAGGTTCACGTGCAGACACGCATGCCACCCTCATCTCCTGCTCTTCTCCTGCGGTCAGTCCAGTCTGGGCCTTCCAATGGGAGGGAGACCAAGGGACCGTCTAATGACTTCACCCCTGTGGCTAAGGGGTCCCTCTCTCAGTGAGTACCAGCTCATCATCAGAGAGTGTCCACGGATCCCAGGGCCTACCCCAAGCTCGGGCCAGAGACCAGGCCTGGCTCTGGCCCATTCCTTCTGGTTAAGGAGTCCTTGCCATCCCCGGTGACCCCAGAGCCACACAAGATGCCCAGAGTCAACCGTACCTTCTCCCCCCAGGAACAAACCTCCGATGCATCTCAACAGTGGGGAAAGGGAACCCCAGAAAGCAGCAGTGGCCATTCCCATCACTCCTCAGAGGGTCTGGGCTCCCGATCAGATGGGTGGGATTGAGCCCAGGAGCCAGGGAGCACCCTTCATTCGAGGATCATCACGGAGACCAGCTTCCCAACTCATTTGTGTCTCTGAGAAACTTTTCTAGGGTAGAGAAAGCACAGATCGTTGGCCTGTTAGAGGGTTGACTTATTCTTGTTGGAAAGCAAATGGGGGGGGGGGGAGGGTAGAATAAGAAAATAAAAGAGAGAGAGCGAGAGAATGAAAGTGGCTGTATCCAGAGAGACCGACCTTTACTCTGGGGAGGGCTGTCCTATCAGAGAAAACAGGCTGCTTTCCGAGGCTCTCGAAGCCCAGGGTGAGAAACCATGTTCTGGGTTAAGGGAGGAGAGGGAGCTAGAAGCTTCCGGCAAGGGGGGGGGGGTCTTTAAGGCCTGACTCAGAGAATCTGTGTTCAATGGGAATGGAAAGCTGTTCCTGAGGGAGTTCGGAGGACCCTGAAGATCTCCCATTTGTGCCATGGGGGCCAGCCGGAGCCCCTAGATTGCCCCACTCAGGGGCCTTGCTGACTCCTCTGTCATGCTCATCCACTTTTCTGCTCTGGGAAGACTGACCGCCCACCTCTCTTCTCTTCCTTTCCACTGCCTGCTTCTCAGTCCCTAGCTCTGCTCAGCCACATCCCTCTGGCTCCCCATCAGAGTCCATGGCACCATGAAACCAGTACACTCTTGCAAACTCAAGCAAAAACTCTCCCTTATGCCTCTTCCAGTATCCTCCATTCTAACAGGAAGAAGATGCATGGCTTGGTTGGCCAGGGCATGGTTAAGCAGATGAGTAGATGTGTGGAAGACTGAGTAAGGTTGAAGAGATGATAGGAATTGGGGTCGGTGGGTAGACAGATGGATGAAAGGATGGATGGGTGGTTAAGTGGGTAGACAGATGGATGGGTGGATGACAGGATGGATGGGCGGTTAAGTGGGTGGGTTTCAAGCAGGTGTCTAGTAGATGAGTAAGTAGGTGAATGGAGACATAGGTGGGCAGGTGGATTCACAGGCGAGAAGATGAAAACATGATGGGTAAGTGAGTGAGTGAGTTGGTAATGCATGTCTGGTGAAGAAGTAGACGGCTAGGTAGGTGAATGGATGGTTGGATGGGGCTGTGGATAGATGGATACACAGAGGAGAAGGTAAAAAAGACAATGAGTGGACAACTAACATCGCCAACGTCTCCCAAAGCATCCGATGCTCAAAATCAGGGATGATGGGGACATCACAGAAGCCTTTTAAAGGAAAGAATACAAGGCAAGCAGATGTCATTGGCTGCCCCTCAGAGAGAGATGTGGGAAGGAGAGGCAGGGACCCCGGCCAGCGTCTTCCTTGCCCCTCTTCCTTATAGGTGGGCTGTAAGGCAGCCGTGGTCTTGTTCCAGTATTGTGTCATGGCCAACTTCTTCTGGCTGCTGGTGGAGGGACTCTACCTGCACACCCTGCTCGCCGTCTCCTTCTTCTCCGAGCGGAAGTACTTCTGGGGGTACATAGTCATCGGCTGGGGTATGGTACCCGGGAGGGCTGCCAAGCAGTGGGACATAGTGGGCAGGGCTGGGGAGCTCACTTGGGGAAGGGGGCCAGCCCAGCCCTCAAACTTAATGATCTGCTGGGCTGTAGGTTTGCTGATAGGGCTCTTGACCAAAGGTAAATCCTGGTTCCCAAATGTCTGAGCCCTGGCAGGTGCCCGGAGACTGCACCTAAGGGGACGGACAAGGTCTGGGGGCATCCTCTCATGTCCCCCTTCAGCATCTCTCCCACCACCACCCCTGAACAGAAAGGGCCATTGGTTGTCCAGAAGGTGCATTTGTCAAAATTGGAGGAAGACCCTTGAGGGCAGTGGTTCTCAACCTTCCTGATGCCCGGACCCTTTAATGCAGTTCCTTGTGCTGTGGTGACCCCCAACCATGAAATTATTTTCGTTGCAACTTCATTACTGTCATTTTGCTACTGTTGGGCAACCCCAGGGAAAGGGTCATTCGATCTCCAAAGGGGTCGCGACCCACAGGTTGAGAACTGCTGTTCTAGGTGGACAGAGCCAAGAGCTTAAGTAGCCGCAGGTGTCGGTCTGAATCCTGCCTCTTCTCTCTCCCTCCCTCCCTGTCTCCGGCATTGTCCTTCTGGTCCATCTCTCTCACCCCCCTGTCCCCACCTGCTCCTGGGTCCTCCCCTCGCTTTCTCTCTCCTCTGACCCTGACAGGGGTCCCCAGCACCTTCATAATGGTATGGACCATCGTCAGGATCTACTTGGAGGATTATGGGTAAGCCCCGGCTTGGCAGGGCCAGCAATACAACACTGGTTCCAGGAGGAGGGCTGCAACTGAAGGGCACCCTGCCCAGGGTAGCAACGGACTCTGCCCAGGGCCTGCCCCGTTGGTGCTCCCCCTGGCTATGGACAAGCCCTCTCTTTCTCCCTCACCATCCCTGCCCAGGTGCTGGGACACCATCAGCTCCTCCCTGTGGTGGATCATCAAGACCCCCATCCTCACCTCCATCTTGGTAAGGCCTCCTCCTACCACTTAGAGATGGGGAAACTGAGACCCACAGGACAGAGGCAGCTCTCCTCAAGTCAGGGCCCTGGTAGCAAGGTGGGCTCTGCACTGGGCTGCTGGCCTCAAGGTCAGCAGTCAGAAACCACCAGCTACCCCGAAGAATAAAGAGGAGGCTTTCTACTCCCATAAAGAGTTACAGTCTCGGAAGCCCACAAGGCAGTTCTACCTTGTCCTATGGGGTCGCAATGAGTCAGAATCGACTCGGTGGTAGTGAGTTGTCACCTCAAGTCATAGAAGAATTGGTGTCTAAGATCAGAACTCAACCCCAGGCTTCCCACTGCCCGAGACCAAAGTGAGCTCCTGACTGGCTGTGGAGAGGGGGCCGAATCTCAGGGGCCAGGGGCAAGTGAGATGGGAGGGCAGCAGGGACCTGAGGAAGAAAGCAGCTCATTATCAGCCCCGGGGGGTGGATGCCTCTGTCTCCCAATCTCCTGACCACCACCCCACCCACCAGGTGAACTTCATCTTGTTCATGTGCATCATCCGAATCCTGGTTCAGAAACTGCGGCCCCCAGACATCGGCAAGAAAGATAGCTGTGCCTACTCGTGAGTGTGGGCCCAGTGCCTTGACCTCTCCCAGCACCCCGACCCCAAGGTCCTCAAATCAGCCCTAATACTTACCAGACTGCCTCCCAGGCCCAGGTCTGTTTCTCCTAGACTCACCACGCTGGTGATCTAGGGGTTCAGACGACAGCAGGTACCCTGTGTCCCATTCACACCATGGCCCCAGGGCCTGGCATATGCCTGACACTGACCCCACAAGTAGACAAATGTCCTGGGGGAGGGACATTTACAGACACAGCCATGCTCAGGACTCCGTATGCCCCCGCCATAAGAAAGACGGCCACAGCTGACTGGGTGCTCGGGACTCAGTGTCCCCAGTCCTAAGAAGGACATCCACTACAGTTGACTGGCTGCCAGCCGCGGGCTAAGGTATTTCCATGTATTTCACTGCATTTCATCCACATAGCCGCCCTCCCCCCACCCATGTGAAAAAAATCCCCATTTTACCCATGAGGAAGCTGATAGGCATTCCCTCTTCCTCAGCAGAGCGCCTGCCCATCTCCACAGGGCAGACGGGTGGTATCAATGTGACAGTGCAGCATGGTGGGGGCTGCTCTCTGTGGTTGGGTGGGGGGGTTGCTAGAGAAATAAGTGGGCGTTCTTGGGAGCAACAAGGCGAGCAGGGAGACTGGCAGAAACATGAAGATGGGGGAGGCGGGTGGTGGGCGGGGGTGGAGGGGTTTGCACACCCAGGAGACTGGTTGGTAACCATGCTGTGCAGATGAGACAGGCCTGGGCCATTCCACAAGGGTCTTCCCGCCCTGCATTCTAGAAGTTTCTCTGGGCCTGATTCCTCCTTCAGAGATGTCTGGCACTGCTGCATTTGGGCTTCTATCTGGAACGTTGTGAAGGGTCGGCTCTGACACGGCTGGGACTCACATTCCTCAGGGGGCAGAATTCTCCCCTGCGGGGGGAGCAGCTGCAACTCCTGTCTCAGCCTGCTATATCCCGGGGGTCAGCACAGCGGGGGCCCACACACGCTCATCCTCTCCTTTCTTTGGGGGACCTTGTTTGCCCAATGCACAATCACTCAGAGCTGCTTGCATCCAGGGTAGGGGAGTTGGTCATCAGCAGGGCTGTGTGGGCGAGATGGAAATTGAACAGCTGTCTGCAGGCAGAAGGGGGGTGGGTAGAAGGTGGGGCACCCCCTCCCCACAGAGGCACTGTCAGCTCCCACTCTCCTCCTCCCCATAAGCTTTCACTTTAAAGAAAATCTCCATCTGTCAGCCTCAGGCAGGCAGGATAGGTTTGCAGCCATCTGGAGAGGGGGGATCTTGGGGTGGCTGGGATCCACAATCAGGATGCCCTGGAAGGCAAAGCCAGCTCCTCTGTTCCCAGCTGGCTGTGGGGCCTCAGGCCTAGGGCACAGCCTCACGGGTAGACTGCCAAGGCAGGAGAGATAGAAGCAGAGACACCCCCCAGCGCCCACGCCAGGGTTCTCCCAACAGGAAACCAATAGGCCCACACTCCTTGGACCAGCTATGAGATCAGGTGGGTGGGAAGCCTAAGCCAGGATGAAGCCCTGCTCCGGGGGAGAGGGACAATTCATTTGGAGTGGATTCCGACTCTGCCGAGCACACAGGCTGGTGAGGGGTGTACGATTTGTGTGCCGGAGGGTGCGATCCCTGAGAAGGTGGTGACCCCTGGAGATGTCAGTAGATACAACAGGACCCTGAGTCTTCCCTGGTGACCAAGTGCCAGCTGGGTGCCCGTCACCCTACCCAGTGTCCTTGGGCACATGTAGCCAGAGCCCCTGTTTGAAAGGCTTCCTTCCCAGAAGTCAGTGGCCTCCCGTCAGAAACGGGAGCCTCAAGGGTGCACGGTACTTCACCGCAGTCAGAACAGGGGCGATTGCAGGATCTGCCAGCTGCCCAGGTTGAGAGTACATGGACACGTGTTATACAGATGGGGAAAGTGAGGCCAGAGAAGGAAGAATGGGGATCTCCTGTGGCCTGAGGCTATCATTAGCTGCTGCAGTGTCTGAGCCTCCACTTCTCGGTATCCCCAGAGCCTCTGTTCTATAGCCTCACCGCTTGAGCGCTTGAACGAGGGGCTCCTTCTGGCGCTTCCTTCCAGTTCAGGAGGGGTGGCAGGGAGCCAAGTCTGTCCTCACAAGTCTGAGTCCTTGTCTCCATCTTCTAGACCCCCGTGCCCAGCTGCCCCATACACCAGGCCCAATCTTCCCTAGCCAGGCGGACACACAGACCCACTGACTGCCCTTTTCCCTGTCCCCCAGGAGGCTGGCCAAGTCCACGCTCCTGCTGATCCCCCTGTTTGGCGTCCACTACATCATGTTCGCCTTCTTCCCCGACAACTTTAAGGCTGAAGTGAAATTGGTCTTCGAGCTCGTCGTGGGCTCTTTCCAGGTAGGAACTGTTGGTGGAAGGCTGCCTTTCGCTCAGGCCTTTAAGTGACTTCCACCTGGGCCCCTCCCTTAACACCTGTAGTGTGTTTCACCGGGGGGGGGGGGGGGGGGGGGGAGGCAGGGCAGGGCAGCGCAGTCTCCTCCACCTCCCTCTTGCCTCTTTGCTCCCAGGGCTTTCTTGTGGCCATCCTCTACTGCTTCCTCAATGGTGAGGTAAGTCCCCCCCCCCAGACCTCGAGGGTGGGGGGCACTGAAATTCCAATGGGAGGCCGTGCCCAACAAAGACAAGACGGGTCAAATTTTGCAAGCCCACCCGCCCGCCCACCCGTGGTTCTCAGCCTAGCAGCCTCCCCGTGACCGACCGACCGGGGACCATGTGAAAAATGCAGCATTTTGAGCTGACTCCAGCCTTGCAGGCTCAGAATTGGAAAAGGAATGAAGCCCCCACCCTCACCGCCAAACTTCCGGCACAGATAAGAGTTTGGGGAGCATCTTGTTGACTGGCGGTGGGGGTGAGGGAGGACGGGAGGGCCACCAAGCAAGGGCTGAGCTGCTGCTAGGAGACACAGAATGTGTGCGCCCAAACCAAATGCGCTGCCTCGCTCCATTCTAACTCAGAGTGACCCTGCAGGGCCTGTGGGGTTCTGAGACCATAATTTATGGGAGCTGAAAGCCTCCTTCCTAGTCTGCGGCCCCAAATCTAAAGCCCTAGTCCCAATCCCCAAAGCAGCAGCCAGGGCTCTCCGGTGTGACCCCCAGAGAAGGATATGATTGGCTGGCTCAGTGTCCCAAATCAAGAGCTGCCTAATCAGCAGCAGAGGGCGCACCAGGGCGGGGCCTGACCTCCCGTCCTTCTCCCAGGTGCAGGCTGAGCTTCGACGGAAGTGGCGGCGCTGGCACCTCCAGGGCTTCCGAAGCTGCAACTCCAAATTCCAGCACCCTTCGGGAGGTAGCAACGGTGCCACCTGCAGCACCCAGGTCTCCATGCTGACTCGCGTCAGCCCGGGTGCGCGCCGCTCCTCCAGCTTCCAGGCCGAGGGCTCTCTGCTCTGACCCCGTTGGCCGGCGGTGCAGGGTGGCCTTCCCCCTCTTCCAGCCACCCCCCTAGGTGGCACTGGGGACGGAGGTCTTCCCGGGAGCTGCCGGACTCAGCTCTGAGTTCAGAGGCAGCCCTGGTGTCCCACCTTCCTGGTGTGCCTAGCTGACGGGAAGGTGCACCGATGGGCCCTGTGCCAGGGCAGGGGATCTTCATACCTTATCCTGGTCCTGGGTGTCTCTCCTGACCAAAAGATGGAAGGCAGCCTCCCATCCTGGGACCATGCTGTAGTGAGCTGAGAGGGTGGAGAAAGACCTTGCCCAGAAAAAACCAAAGGCCACTCACTGCCCCTCTGCCTCCACCTTGCTTCTGAAGTGCTTGAAATTCCACCAGCGCTGCCCCACCTTGCTGCCCCAGCCTTGCTTTGAGATAAGCACTGCCATGATACATCCCTCGGAAGCTGCACCCCACAACACCCACTCAACTCTGAGCTGCTGGGTAGTCAGGTGAGGCAGTCAGTCGCTGCTTCAGGCAGTTGCAGGTGTGAGTTGATAGGTGGGTGGGTGAGTGAGTGAGTGAGTGAGAGTGAGTGAGTGAGTGAGTCAGTCAGTCAGTCAGTCAGTCAGTCAGTCAGTCAGTCACTGGCTCAAGCAGTTTAGGTATGAGGTGATAGGCAGGTAAGTGAATGAGTGAGTGAGTCACTGGCTCAGGCAGTTAGCTGCAGGTGTGAGGCAGCACTGAAGTTCTCTATGGGCAGGTGCACAGCCACCTCTGTAGTCCCCTCTGAAACAGGCCTGGGGGTCCCAGACTGCCTGTGGTGGGAACCAAGCACCCTGCGAACTTTGATTGTGAGGAGATGGCCACCAAGGCATGCCAGAGGGGGCCCCCAGAAGAAGCCAACACCTCCACCCCTCCCCCAAGCCTCATGGCCCTGCATGTGGCTGAGAGGAGGTAGTTCTAGTCTTTGTTCCAACAACGCCGCTGGCAGAGCAGCTGGAGTCCCTGACAAGGTCAAGGATGCTCATTCTAAAGGCCCTCATCGTGCCTGCAGAGAAGGTGCCCGCGATGGGGTGCAAGATGGGCGTGTCATGGGGCCAGGCAGGTAGGTAGAGGAGGGTGCAGGTGCCAGGGAGATGAGGGAGGAAGCAGAGGCAGTCTGGCTAAGAGGAAGGCTGAGAAACAGCTACCACTTGGCATGTGATCGCCATGAACCTGGGCGAACACCCTACGAACTTGCAAGGCAGCCGCCCCGGCTGGAGCCAGGAAGAGATGCCAAGCTGATAAAAAGAGAATGGGAGGTGGTAAGAGCTCAACTCCCCAAAGCAAACCCACTGCCGTTGAGTCGATGCCCACTCATAGTGACCCTAGAGGACAGGGTAGAACTGCCCCTGTGAGTGTCGGAGACTGTTGCTCTTGATGGGAACCAACAGCCTATCTTTCTCTCCCAACCCCCAAAGCTCAGATATACCAAAAAAAAGCTCTTCCAAAGCCCTGTTCCAGCCCACCGAGCCCCTTGGAGAGGTTCACGCTCTGAGTGGTCACGCGGGACAAGAGGGTCTGAGAGGCAGGTAAGGCCAGCCCCAGCCAACCCTCTTTGATCCATGGCCCAGTATGGCCAGGAGAGGCAAGCTCCCTCCCCGGAGGTGCCCCACCCTGGGGATAGAAAGCCTCCTCTTTCTCCTGCAGGGTGGCTGGTGGTTTCAAACTGCCCATCTTGAGGCTTGCAGCCCAGTGGATAACCCACGATGCCGCCAGGGCTCCCCTGGGTTGTTTCTCTGAGATCATGCGCAGGTTGTGACCTCTGGACCTCAGTTTCTCCAGTTGAACTAAAGAGGAGAGTGTTGAGTGGGGAGTTCTCCACAACCCTCCCCTCTAAGGCTTGGATGGCTGACAAGAAAAGGCCTGCCCTACGGCCTCTGAGCTCAGGGAAGGAGACCAGCTTAGGGAATCCCCAATCATCTGGGCACCCAAGCCATGTGGAGGGGCTCCTCCAAAGCTGGGCTGAAGGGGCGGTCAGGGAGAAAAGCAGAAACCAGAGGAACCAACAGCTGCTAGAAACAGGATCTGAAGAAAGGAAAAACAGCCTCCTGCCATTCGGATCAGGAGCCTCACAGGCTGCCTGCTATCCTTGCCCCTGACCCCACCCCACCCAGACTAAGCTGCCCCTGGCTGGCCCACCCACCAGGTACCCGAGACCCCACCACCAGCATGCCCTGCTATGCCCGGCTCCAGGGTAAGGCAGGGAGCCTTAGCGTGGAGAGCAGAGTCTCCAGCCTGGAAAGTGTAGCAGAAATAAAAAGCAGAGGGACTCAAGACACAGGCACCAGAGGGAAGACCTGCCGGGCCCTCTGACCAGGGAGGCGGCAGAAGGTGAAAGACCAGTGAAGCCAAAGCCCAGACCCGACCACAAAGGCTGTGGGCAGATGTTCTACGCAAGCTGCTGGGGGGAGACTTGGGACTTCTCCATCCCCTCCCTGTCTCAGGCCCTAGCTTCCGACCCTGGACCCTTTTCTGCCCAGCGGGGCGTTCAGGTCAGTTTATCTCGCTAGCCATCTGGTGGTGCTTTGAGGACTTCGTCAAGGTGGCCCAAACTCAGATTCACTGCCATCAAGTCAACTGAGACAGTAAAGCCACCCCAGTGGGTGTCTGAGACTGTAACTGCGGGGATAGAGCACCTCTGTGTGGCTCAGGAGCAGCTGGTGGTCCCGCACCGCACCGTGGTCAACAGCCTGACTCCTAACCACTGCCCCCTCGGAGATGGACCCTAGGGTTGCAGGCCTTTGCCCAGGAGAGTAAGGGACGCAGGGCAGGCTGTGCGGCAGTCAGACAAGTGGGAGGTGGCCAGGCTCGGTTCAGCAGGGGGTAAGGAAGCCCAGGGCCTTAGCCTCAGTCCACAGCCCTGATCCTGCATCAGGCTGGCTGTGGCCCCATCAGGGGCTGGCTGCCTCTGGGGAGACACAGGCTAGGCGGTGGCTTTTGTTCGGATCGAAACAGCCCCTGACTAAACCCAGAGGTTCCTGACCCGGAGGACAAAATTTAACTTGGGCAGGGTGTGGGGGACTTCTAGGCAAGGCAAAATGAGTCCCCCCACTCCCATGTGGGTGACTGCTACCTTGCTGTGTCCAAGGAGGACGGCCTCTCTGTCCGCAGTCAGGAAAGGATGCAGCTCTGCTGGCAGAGGCGACCTTCGGGTGCTCTGAGACCCAGATCCTGGTGAACCATGCCCGGTGGGTGAGGGGACAGGGGGTGCAGTGGACATGGCAGGCTTCCTAAATGAGGCTGAAAGGGGTGGGCTCTGAGATAGGCCCTGGGAGAGGTGGCCTGGTTTTCAGACATGTTGAATCCCTGTCTTTGAGGACATCTGAAGTTGTCCCTCTCTGCCCCCAGGCTGTCGGAATTGTCATGGAAAGTGGCAGGTCTCAGGCAGGGACCAAAGAGCCCAGGGTGGGAGTGGGGGGGGGTGTACAGGAGATCTATAGGCCCAGGCACCTCGAGCTGCCATGCTGGGCGGGGAAGGGGGGTGAGTGGTAGGTGTCAGCCGCTCCATTCCCATCCTTACCAGGGCCTGTTTTAATGAGCAATGACCCAGCCTCCCCTTATGGCCATTCCCGCCCCCCCCCCACAACCAAATGTGGGAACAGGAACTAACCTTATCTCCCGGGGGTGGGGGGGAGTGCTGGAGCCACAGCTGGCAGTCATTAAACACCCTGATGAGACGGGTGGGGTGGGAGACAGACTATTAATAGCCAGGAGTCAATGGCCCTGGAGACACAGCCTCCCAGGAAGCGGGGCAGTAACCACGGCAGGCCGTGGGGATGGAGCGGACAAGTCAGGTCACCATCCTGGAAATGCCCCAGACGCCTCACAGGCCAGGGAGAGAAAGCAGTGTCCAGAGAAGGAAGGGGTGGGCTTGCTCAGGGTCTCCGAGAAGTCACTGGCCAGAACACAGCCTGGGGCCCCATTCTCCAAACACTCCCACCCCCACTCCCCACCTGACTTCTGCCAGCACAGGAGTGGTCACAGGTGAGTGTGCCCTGTGTCGAGGGAATGGACACAAGAGGAGCAGAGTCAGTCGGGCACACTGGGCTTGTCTCTGGTTCATTCTTTGTTAACATGGAGGTGAAATTCACGTCTCATGAAAGTTAACTGTTTTGGCGAGTTAACAAGTCAGTGGCATTTCATACATGGCTCAGCGGTACTGTCACCTCTGTCCAGCTCCAAGGCTTTGTCACAACCCCGGGGCCTGTGGAAAGCAGTGCTCCCATTCGCACACCCAGCAACTGCCAGCCGGCCTGCTGTCTCTGGGTTTCCCATCTGGGTGTTTCATATTCACGGGCCGCACAATACAGGACCTCCTGCGTCTGGCCCTTTCACATAGCATAATGTCTTCAAAGTTCACCCCTGTTGTAGCATGTTTCCATAAGATTTAAATATTTGGTATTTTGTTCATTTATCGTGTATTTTTGCATTTATTTGGATTTTTCAAAAAAACAACATTGTATTAAAATAGTATTTATCTCAATGGCCATGTTTTCTGCTGTGCTTTTCCGTGTCACACCACAGCCTGATTACAGCTCACCTGGGATTTCCTGCATCCCAGTGTCTGCTCCTCCAGGGCTCCAGCCCCACTGAGTCCCTGATCCTGGGACAGGAAAGAATTGGAGAACTCGGGGCCAGCCTCCATGTTCCTCTCGGGAAACGGGATCTTGCCCTTTAGAAACAGGCAGCTTCCAGGTTAATTTGGCAGCTCAATAAAGTCATCCTAGGCCTAGATGTTTTCCACCTGTCCACTGTGAGGTAACCCACAATCGAATGGTCCAAGGGGCGGTTGTGTAATTGAGGGGTGAAATGAAAGAGACATCAGGCAAGATAAAGGGCTCACTCTGGGACCACCATGACTTTAGGAGCCAGGTCTGCAGAGAGAGAATATGTTTCCAACCAAGCTTATATACACTGGGGTGGGGATGGGGGCTGCCGGCTATATACCCATCAGCCATGTGTTTATAAGAGGTAACTTGAAGGTAGCACTACTATGGGAGGATATAGTGGGGAACAACATTAATTATGAGAATGTGATTGGGACTCACCTCCAACTCACAAGGGTGAAGGACTCCCTCCACCCAGCCAGCCAGGCTTCTTAATCGATCAGATAAAGGATTCATCCGCATACACTCCTCCCTTTCTCTGCTTCCCACAGTCTGCTCTGCAAGCCTTCGTTTGCTGGATTTGTCCCTCAAACTTACCTCCTCATGACTGCAAGATAGCTACCATCACCTCCCCCACCACCACACACAAAGTCATGTTCTCACGGAACCCCACCCACTTCAAGAGGGAGGATTTCCCCTGGGGTGGCTCCCGGCAGTCTCCCCTCTGGGTCCCTGGCCAGGATTAGGTCGCATGCCTAAGCCCCAGCTTCAAGAGAGGTCAGGCTCCCAGAGGGAAGGAGGGATGGTTGCTGAGGGAGCAATCAACGGAGTCCCACTCCAGCCTCTCTGGGGGCATATGTGGTCTTCCTGGTTCCCTGCCCCCAGCCTGTGGATGCAGCACTTGGTGGGGGGAGGGGGGAGGGGCAGTAGAGGGAGTTTACTCACCTAAGTCATGGTTCAGTACAAGAAACAAGTAACTCCAGGTGCTTCCTACAGAATGTGCGTGGGAAGCCTTGGAGGACTGGAGGTAAGGACCCCCTGTCCCCCCTTTACAGTCACCCCCCTGAAGCTTTGATCCCTGCAGGAAATGATTGTGGGCATCTCGGTCACACCGTCCCCTTTGGACTGGTGACAGGAGAGCAGGAGGGATGGCATGTCTTGGCTGCTGCAAAAACCCATGTCGCCAAGTCCCACCCAGCAGCCACCACGCCGTTGTCAGCGTCACCTTCCTGGTCTTGTGGCTCATTCAGATGCTTCACAGTAAGAGAGTCTGGAAGGATACTCATTAGCCTTCGGTCCCTGTAACGCTGAAGACCGAGGAAGGGGCCTGAGCCCTGAACACCAAGAGATCATTTCTGACATGAGCCCTTGCGTGCCACAGAGGCCCAAGTCTACAGGCAAGCAGAACCGGCGATCAGGAAACAGCAATGGGGAACAGGGAAGTGGGAAACAGGAAGCTGGGAAAGCCAGTAGAAGGGCTTTAAGGAGGCGGGCCCTGGTGTAACAACAGGGACTTGTTTGCACCTGGGCCGTCTGAGGAGCTGGTCTCAGAGCTATCCAAGAGGGGAGTGCAGACGGCTGGTTCCCACCCCCAACCGGAAGCTCCAGGGGTTCCGGAGTCAGCTTCCTCAGACTTGCAGGCTTGGGCATACATGGGTGTCAAGAGGGTACCCACAGGCGACACGGATCTCAGAGAAGTGGGGGCAGTGAGCGATCTGGGTTCAATAAAGTCTGCTCCCCTATCCCCACCCCCAGCCCCCTCGGGTTTCAATCATGCTTCTGACTATCAATTTGAGGATGAAAAGTATAGCAGTGGAGTCTAGCCTGTCAATCAGGATATAGTCAAGGAGGCCCTCTGTGTGGGCATGGCCTTCTCCTGAGGATTCTGGGAACTCCTGTCTTCCTCCTTGGAGGCAGGAGACATGCTCTCTCTCTCTGCTCACTCCCTGTGAGACACCCCTGTGGAGAAGTCACATGGAGAGAGGCTGATGGAGCCAGACCTCTGGAGCCGGAGGAGCCACGTGGAAGAAGCCACAGAGAAGTCCTGCCAGTGCTGATGCTTCTACTGCCACTGGATCCACAAGACTTACCACCCACTGGCCTGTGGTCATCCTGCATTCGGCATCATTGCATGTGGCTCATGAATCTGAAGAGGAGTGTACAGATTGATATCAGAAATATGGGTTAATATCAGACTTATGGACTTGATCTGGACTGGGCTGGGCTGTTTTCTCAATATTCAATTGCTCTTGTCTATATGCATGTTGATGGATTTGTTTCTCTAGTCTGTCCAGACTAACCAACCCTGGATGGGTTGGGTGCTGCCTTCACCAAGGTTTCTGTGATGGGCTCCCTCACCATTCACCGCAGCAGGGCCACAGCAGACCAATCAGTCCAGGTTGCACCTTCTTCATGCCCCGGAGGGCACATGGGAGCTTCTAAATCTCTCCCAGACCTCTGGGAGCAGAGGGAGACTTGGGGTGCCCCCTCAGGCCTCCTGCCCTCAAATCCCTAGTGCCACTGTCTGGACCAGCAGGGCACAGCAGGCACAGATCACCTGGGAGGTTGTCTTTCAAACGCAGAGAGGGACGCATGCCTGACTCTGTTACCAGCTTCCCACTGGTCCCCTCGGGAGTTCATCCTAGAGCATAGCACCAACCGCATAGTCAGTCCAAAAGAGTCTTCCCCTTCTCCTGTCCACCACATATTCACCAAGGGAGGCTGTGGTAGTTTACATCATGTGGTGTCAACTTGAGACTACGAAGAGTGAAGGGGTGGAGTCTAGCCTTCCAATCAGATCGTACCTTGATGACCTCATCTGGAGGCACGACAGAGCTAAATAGCTCACTGGAGGTCAGACCCACCCCCTCTCTGCTTCATCTTCCTGCTGACAAGACACATGGAGCTATGCTGATAGAGTCAGAGCCCTGGAGCTGGAGGAGCCATGTGGAGACCCACACCAGTACTGAGATGCTTCCACTGCCATTGGATCCACAAGACCTTCCACCCACTAGCCTGTGGTCTTCCTGCATTCAGTGTCATTGCATGTGTTGTGTGAGTCTGAAGAGAAATTTACAGACTAGTATCAGACTTATGGACTCGATCTGGACTATGCTGGGATGTTTTCTCAATATACAATTGCTCTTTGATATAAAACTCTCTCTGATGCACTTGAGTCTCCCTGGGTTTGTTTCTCTAGTCAACCCAGACTAACAGAGGGCTTCCCTCCTGTCACTCCCCTCCCTCCCTTCTACCCTCTCCTGCCTGCCTCCCCTAGGGACAGTGTGATATCTCTTCCAAAACACCACTGCAGAGGAGTGAGTCCATTTCTATTCATAGGCTGAGGAGATGTGCTCCCGCCCCACACACACACACCAGGTTCCCAAGGCCATACATCCAAGACTTCTGAGCCTGGGAATACGGTCTGGAAGCCGAGAGCCACCTCTTTTTCCTGCAGAGCAGGAGTTTCAACCTTCATTTTTGGTGGGTGAAGGGAGACATCCATTGGAGTAAAACATTAAAAAATAATAACAATTTATAAATGAACAAGGGTTTGTGAGGGAGGGGGGAAATGAGGTGATACCAAGGGTTCAAGTAGAAAGCACATGTTTTGAAAATGATGATGACAACAAATGTACAAATGTGCTTGATGCAATGGATGGATGGATGGATGGATGGATGGATGGATGGATGGATGGATGGATGGATGGATTGTGGTAAGAGCAGCATGAGCTCCCAATAAAATGAAAAAAAATTTTTAAGCATCCCTTTTGGGCGGTGGGGGGGGAGGGGAAAACGAGGAGCTGATGCCAAGGGTCGTAGAAAGAATGCTTTGGAAATGATTATAGCAACCTACATACAAGTATGCTTCATACCATTTAATGATGGATTGTCATAAGATTTGTAAGAGCCTCCCCCTGATAAAATGATCAATTAAAAAAAGAAAAGAAAATTATGATGGCAGCATAAGCACAAATGTGCTTGATACAATTGATGTATGGATTGTTATAGAGCTGTAAGAGCCCCCAATAAAATGATTTTTTTAAAAACAATCAAAAAATAAAATAAAATTTTAAAACATCACTTTTCAGTTAGCAGTCAGGTACTCTAACTGGCTTCTGAGGAACAAAATGTCACAGAGGAGGGGAGGAGCGTGGCTGCAGGTCATAGTTCCAGAGCACGGACATGTTCTCCCAGCAAGCCCCTGCGATGCTGTGGGCTAGGATGGGTAGCTAACCCCCATCTTCCCTGAGGGACAAAGCAGAGGACCAGGCCGTCTGCTCTATCAAGATCTACAGTCTTACAAATCCTACTTAGGGTTGCAGCATTGGAGCTGACCCAACGTCAGTGGGCTGAGTAGTTCAGGGTTCTGCGTGCCGGGCAGAGGCGCCCTGGCGACAGCGTGGTCCCTTGTGGGGCTGCTAACTGCAAGGTTGGCAGCGTGAAACCACCGGCAGGAAGAAAGATGGGGCTCTCTGCTCCCCTGAGGAGCCACAGTCTCACAAACCCACAGGGACAGTTCAGCCCTGTCCTCTAGGATGGCTGTGAGTCGGCCGTGAGTTTTGTGTGGTATGGGTGTGTGCCAGGCACAGTGGTGGGCACTGAGGACACAGCTGGGAGCCGGCACAGCTCCTGCCTCCAGGGTGCTGCCCCATCGCAGGGCGGAGGCAGATCATGAAGGAGAAAGATCGTGTAAGAAACTCTAGCTGGGTGTAGGGGGTCAGAGAAAGCCCCCCTAAGGGGAGGACGCTTGTGCAAAAGTGAGCTGTTCTCCTGTTTCCACCAGGAGAGGAAGACATGAAGCCCAGTGTGTCTGGTTGGGGACCCAGAGACGTTGACTGCTAAAGCAGCCTTGCACCTCCATTGCGGAGGGGTGCAGTGTCAACTGAGAGGAGGGATTGGGTGGGCGGGGGACCCCTGGCTCTGCTAGAATGGAAGCGTGCTTCTCAGGCCCATGGACTCCATCTGAGTGTGTGGACCCGGAGGCCCTCCCCACCCGGCCGCCCCCACCTCCCTCCGCCAGCTCAGTGTGCTCGGTGCCCAGAGGCAGAGAACAGGCAGCTCTGGACAAGACTAATATTTACTCTTCGGATGGGAGCTGACACAGCCTGCTTCCTGTGGCAGCGTCCCTTGCCCCCATGGGATGGGTACAGCAGGAGGCAACTCGGAGAGATCAGCAAATGCCCCCTGCAGATGCCAGTCCCCAGGCGGGATCCGGGTCTGTGAGGTGGGGACATCCCCCACCTCGCCTCTTGGTGCCCGCACACCTTCATGGTGAGGCTCTCACTACCACATCCTTCTGCTGGACAGGGCTGTGAGAGAGGTCACACTCACACTGGCCCCGTCCCTTGCCTTCAGCCGGTCCTTGCTCTGATCCCCTGGGGGCAGGAAACATGCCTGGACAAGCCCTCGGGGCGATGGCACTGCTGGCCCCTTCTCCCTCCCACTCCCCACCCCGCTTCACTTCCTCAGGCTCACATTCAGCCACCAGAAGGGGCTATTTCTGGGTAGGAGGAAGCACTTGCCTTGGGGGCACCCCCCACCCCCCATACTCACACAGCTGTGTTCCTCATCCTCCGGCAGCTGAGTCCCTTGGGTTGGAAGAGTCCCTGCCAGGAAAGTACTGGTCAGACAGCCGAATTTGGGAAAGAGCGCCTAGAGAGAGGCCAGCCCTGGCTCCATCTGTGTTCCCACCTTGCCCTTTGGGGTGCTCTTCTCTGAGCCCCCAACACCCAGAAGACCTCACTACATGGCAGCCCAACACACCTGCAGCGGGGGGGGTAAGGGAGGACTTCAGAGCACCCTGAAGGCCGACCTGCCCAGACTGGACCCTCGAGTGGGGCTCCCCCAGGACTCAGGCCTGACCGCTGCCTCTAGCAAGGCTTTTTATAAAAAAAAACACATTAGGAGCTCATACAACTCTTAACACAATATACATCAGTTGTGTAATGCACATCTGTACATTCTTTGCCCTAATCATTTTCAAAGCATTTGCTCTCCACTTAAGCCCTTTGGATCAGGTCCTTTGTTTTTCCCCCTCCCTCCCCGCTCCCCCCCTCCCTCATAAGCCCTTGATAATTTATGGATTATTATTTTGTCATATCTTGCCCTATCTGGAGTCTCCCTACACCCCCTTCTCTGCTGTCCGTCTCACAGGGAGGAGGTCTCATGTAGATCCTTGTAATCAGTTCCCCCTTTCCAACCCACTCACCCTCTACTCTCCCAGTATTACCCCTCACACCCCTGGTCCTGAAGGTATCATCCGCCCTGGATTCCCTGTGCCTCCAGTTCCTATATGTACCAGTGTACAATCTCTGCCCTATCCAGTCTTGCAAGGTAGAATTCGGATCATGGTAGTTGGGGGGAGGAAGCATCCAGGATCTGGGGGAAAGCTGTATTCTTCATCGGTACTACATTGCACCCTGACTGACTCATCTCCTCCCCTAAACCCCTCTGTGAGGGGATCTCCAGTGGCCGACAAATGGGCTTTGGGTCTCCACTCTGCACTTCCCCCTTCATTCACTATGGTTTTTTTTTTTTTGGATGATGCCTTATACCTGGTCCCTTTGGCACCTCATGATCGCACAGGCTGGTGTGCTTCATCCATGTGGGCTTTGTTGCTTCTGAGCTAGATGGCCGCTTGTTCACCTTCAAGCCTTTAAGACCCCAGACACTATCTCATTCGATAGCCGAGCACCATCAGCTTTCTTCGCCACATTTGCTTATGCACCCGTTTGTCTTCGGCGATCCTATCCTGGAGGTGTACAGCCAATGATATGATTTTTTTTCTTTGATACCTGATAACTGATCCCTTCGGGACCACGCGATCACACAGGCTGGTGTGTTCTTCCATGTGGGTTTTGTTGCTTCTGAGCTAGATGGCCGCTTGTTTATCTTCAAGCCTTTAAGACCCCAGACACTATCTCTTTTGATAGCCGGGCACCATCAGCTTTCTTCACCACATTTACTTGTTCACCCGCTTTGGCTTCAGCAGTTGTGTCGGGAGGGTGAGCATCGTAGAGTGCCAATTTAGTAAAAGAAAGTATTCGTGTATTGAGGGAGTGCTTGAGTAGAGGCCTAAGGTCCTTCCGCCACCTTAATACTAAACCTATAAATATAGACACATAGATCTATTTCCCCATCCATTTATATATATATATATATATACATATATATATATATTTGCATGTACATGTCTTTGTCTAGACCTCTATAAATGCCCTTTGACTCCTAGCTCTTTCCTCCATCTCCCTTGACTTTTATTAGTCAGCTCCTTCACTTGGCTTCACGCCTTGTTATCTGTATGGAGTCCCTGGGTGGTTCGAGTGTGTGTTCTTGGACTTGTTGGGGTGTGAACTGAAAACTTGGAGGACTGAGTCCACCCCGAGCCACCTGGCATTTGACTCCCCACCAAATCAGCCCCAGAACTCTGGTGATTAAAGGGCGGCGGCAGCAGGGTGCCCAGGGTCCTCCACCCACTGTCTCAGCTGCTTGCCCTGATCCTGAGCTGCTTTGTGGTGACTCCGGCCCCTGGTTCCAGGGCCACCAGGGCCGCCTGGTCCAGGGCTCCAACCAGAAGAAAGCTCTAGGAGCTCAAGGACCCCCTGGGGAGGCTGTGGGGACACCCGGTGGACAGGCAGGAAGCTCCCACACTCTGAGGGCTTTGAGAGCAGCGACCCAAACCGGGCCATGGCAGTGAACTCCACCAGACTCAACTGTGCCCGCAGTGAAGACATCAGGCCCCCATGGGCTGGAGATCATGACGCCACCCTTGCACTCGCATCTGAAGCACCAAACTGCGAGAAGCCCTCAGTCTAGGAAGCAAAGCTGGTGGACTGGGGGTCCCGGGGCTTGGAACGCTCGACAGGAGCGGGGCAGAGTGGCGGTCCAGCTGCTTTCAGGTGAATGTGCACCTGTCAGTCGAGACAGCCACGCCAAGTGAAGCGTTTGCCGGTGGAGAATGCAGCAATGGAAACAGTCACGTGTCAACCGACAAGTCCGGTTCAGTGCCCGGGTTACGAATGTCCCCCTCATTGGCAACTTGTACCTGGCTCTCCCTTCGAGGCAGGGGTGGTGAGACGTCGTCTCATGTACACCAGACGTGCTGTCGAGGGACCAGTCCCTGAGAAGAGGAGGACCCTTGAGGAGATGGATGGACACAGCGGCTGCGGCAATGGACTCAGGCATCGGGACGATTGGGAGGATGGCGGGGTGCCGGGCAGTGTTTCCCTCTTAGGACCCACTCGATGGTACCTCGCCATGGCAACATTTGCCGTCACTCTAAAAACCATGCCCACTCGCCACCACCATCGCTGTCACCTGCTGCCCAGACTGCGGTTAGCCTTTCCCTGCACTGAAACTCACCGCCATCCAGTCCATGCCAACACACAGCCACCCCAGAGGACAAAGCAGAATGGCCCTTGTGGGCTCCTAGGCTGTAGCTCTTCACGGGAGTAGAAAGCCTCATCTTTCTCCTGCAGGGAAGCTGGTGGTTTTGAATCGTGGTGGTGTTGAACGGATGACCCCACGGTGAGCAGCCCAGTGTATGACCCACTCCAAACACAGGGCTCCTTTCTTGCGCCAACTCAACCCAAACAAACCCCAACTCACTGCCAACACACCAATGATGATGCACCGTGACCCCGTAGGGCAGCTTGAACTTCCCCTGCGAGTTTCCGAGAAGGTAACTCATTACAGGAGCAGAAAATCCCCCATCTTTCTCTCAAGGAGCAGCTGGTGGGTTTGAACTGCTGACCCTGCAGTTAGCCGTCCCATGCATACCCACTACACACCAGGGCAACTTCCTTGCACTTAAACCAAACCAAACTCCTGCCTTAGAGTCGATGCCAACTCACAGCAACCCTTTAGGCCAGGGTAGAACTGCCTCGGTGGGTTCCTGAGACTGGCTCTTTCCGGGAGCAGAAAGCCTGTCTTTCTCCTGAGTCCGCACCAGTCAGGCTAAATGGGAATCGTATGCACCTGCTCCAGCATATCTGGAGATCTGATTTAACTTCTATGTCATCCACTCATAGTCCAGGACCACTTGCAATGCCCAGAAAGAGGAAGCGTTCTGTCACCATGGAGATGAACGGGGATGGAGACCTTTGTCACTTCAGCACCTGATTTCGTTTCCACTCTCTCCACCAGAGGAACTCAGTCTGAAGATGCCCCGCTTGCTGTTGAGTATAACTTTGTTGATACGGGGCACGGGAAGGAGTCCAGGGGTGCCGCTGGTGTTCCCGATGGGCTGCTAACCACACGGTACAACCCCCCCACCAGCTCCTCTGGGGAAAGGTGAGGCTTGCTGGCTCCCATAAAGCTGTGTGGCCTGGGAAGCCCTATTCACAGTGACTGGGAGCCTAGACCAACTCAAAGCAGTGGGTTTGACACGCTTAACGTACCCTTCCGTGCCCAAGATCGTGGATGAAGCAGGATCGTAGGCACTCTTAAAATCCAAGAAAATGAAACTCACCGAGAGCCGCTTCTGAGATGCCAGCAAGGACTTCCCGTGTTTGTCCCCAAACCCGTTCCCGAGTACACATGGAAATAATAGCTGCTGTAAATGGCCTGCTTTCCTTTCCTCCCTCTACTGTTTAGAAAAATACAGTCCAAAGTCAAATCTGCTCATTAGCCTAGAAATGAATACTTCTGCCTTACGTGAAAACGCTCTTTAAACATTTCCTAATAAAAAGTCTTAACTTTTTAATAGTTTTTGGAATGGGTCTTCAATATAAATAAATGCACCTGAATTTCAAACATTAAGGGACAAAAAGGGAACCCGATGGCGGACAGTTGTGCTCTGGTACGCAGGGCCTCGTCGCGAGTCGTCTGACGATGACAACTGGTCTTATTGGCCCTGCGCCTATCCACCACGGTCCTGCCCATCCCAGGAGGTCATCGCTCTTCCAAAACATTTTATTGTGTATCTTTCATCATGCGTGTGTTCTTTCGGATAAGCATAAAACAGCCAACTACATGGCTGGCAGTTGACCCCCTTCCCCCGACACTCCGCAAGAGAAAGATGCAGCTCTCTGCTCCCATAAGGAACCCTTAGGGGGCCACCCACGGGTAGCTACCAGAAGGTCAGCAGTTTGAACCCACCAGCCACTCTGAGAGTGAAAGATGAGGCTTTCTGCTCCTGCCCCAGCAATGCAAAGGGCAGTCCTACCCTGTCCGACAGGGTCCCTGGGAGTCAGACTCGCCTCGATGGCAGTGAGTTGGGCTTGGGTCTGCTCTCGTAAAGAGCTACAGCCTTGGAAATCCCATGCAGGGTTGCGGTGAGGCAGACTCGTGGGTTAAATGTCACTCCGCACACTGTGCCCTGCTTGGAAGACCCAGCGTGTCCTGCAACTGGGACTTGTGTCTGCTGTATGGTGCTCTGATGTCCCCCGGGACGCGGCAGTCAGCTCTTCACCGACACAACGGCGTCGGGGACACCTACCTTCACGCTTGTCTCCGTGAGGACCTGTGTGAAGAACTGCCCTGGGACATGCCGAGTGAAGTCCCTGGGTCCTAGGTGTGCCCACAGGTCCCGGGGGCAAGGAGCCTCTCTCTCCAAATGGGCTGCGCTTGTTCAGCTTCCCATCTGTGAGCCCCTCCTGGATCCCCACGCGCCCCCAGACACCTGCAGCCATCAGCTTCCCGAGCTGTGCCAAACCAACAGGCGATATGGTGACATCACACTAAGGTTTTAATACGAATTCCTCGGTATTTCTAATGATTTTAAGGCGCTTCATCCCTGTTTGCTTTGGGACCTTTCTCTTCTGTGAATGGCCCGTTCGTTTCGCTCCTGGGATTGTCGTCTGTCTTGCTGGTTTGCAGGAATTGGTTACATAGTAATCCCTAGTGGTTACACGTTGGGCTGTGAACCACAAGGGCAGCAGTTCAAAACCACTCTTCGCTCCACTGGAGAAAGACGAGGCTATGTAGTCCTGTCTCGGGAACCCACAGGGACAGTTCTCCCCTGACCTATAACGTCACTGAATTAGAATGGACACAATGGCACCGAGTTTGGTTTTATTGGTTTCAGACATTACAAATATTTCCTTATTCTTTAACCCTTGCCCTTGAACTCTGATTTGCATTTTCAGGTGTCAAACTAATCATTCTGCCTGAAGGCTGTGCTTGTGCCGTTTTTAAGACTTGCCCCTCACTCTCTCCCAGTTCACAGAGTTTCTCGGTGAACAAAACCCCTTCCTCTGGAAGCCCCAGCCTTCCATGGATGCTGGGAGACTGGTGCTGTTCATATGGACGTGGGGTGGTGTGAGGGAAACTAGCCCCTAACACATCATCACAGGGCCGGTAGGCTCAATTGTACAGCGATCGTAAGTAAAGATTAAAGTCACAGAGCATGAGAGATAGAAGAGAGATTGAAATAAAGGAGTCAGACACATACCATGGTAGCATGCTCACCTCAGCCTCACCTAGTGGTCCATATGGAGAGACTTATGGCTAGCCAAAGCTTATATATTCTCTGGGGACATGCAAGCCCGCTAATTACAGGTGAAGACATACGTCACAGGAAGGAGTTGTGCTATAGATAATACAGTAATGGGAGGGGGTGGTCTAGGGGTTCATATGCTATTGGAAGAGGAAATAAAGAGTACACATGTGACAAGATGGGCAGACCCTAGATTCAGGAATGGCAGCCTAACTTTGGATGTCACTGAGCAGGTTTGACCTGTTCTCTGGCTCACTATAGACCATTATCAGTAGGGTGTAAACCTCATCTACAGGGACCAGACTGATACAGGGACAAGCCTTTAGGGAGAAGTAGCCCATCTTCCTTAACAGCAGGGAGCGGGGCCTACCTGTGGTGGGGCCACACAGTAGTCTGGAAACTGACTGCCTTCAGGGAGGAAACTTGACAATCATTTATCATTAGCTGCAAGCAGTGTCCTAAGTCTAACACATATTTGGGGGAGACGACTTGGGAGAAATCTGTTTCCCACAGGGAAGGGGTGTCTGGTTCCAAACACCATCATGTCGATTCCAATGCACATGCACTGCAGAGGGTTTGCAAGGCTGGGGCCTTTCTGAAGGAGACCACCAGGCCTTTCTTCCAACTCGCCATCTTTCAGTGAGTTGCTGTGTTCTTAACTGTTTGCAATCACCCGGGGACTTCCTGCAGGAGGGAAGCTCTAAAAACAAAGAAGGCTAACTATGGTGGTTACATAATCTGTTGTCAAATTGAGACTTTCGAGTGAAGGGGTTGGGTTTACCTGTCAATCGGGTTGCAGCTTGATGACCTCATTTGGAGGCAGTAAAGAGATAAACAGCTCACTGGAGGTGGGACGCATGCTCACTCCCGCCGAGCCGTTTCTGAAGTCACATGAAGCTACCCTGATGCAGAGCCCCAGAGCTGAAGGAGCCATGTAGAGACCCCTGCCAGCGCTGAGATGCTTACAACGCCACTGGATCCACAAGACTTCCCACACAGTGGCCTGTGATCTTCCTGCATTCGGCGTCATTGCATGTGCTGCGCGAGTCTGAAGAGGACTTTATAGATTGGTATCGGACATATGGGCTAATATCCGACTTATGGACTTGATCTGGACTGGGCTGGGATTAGGATGTTTTCTCAATAATTAACTGCTCTTGTACATAAAGTTCTTTCTTATATATAACTGTCTGTGAGTTTTGTTTCTCTAGTCTGCCCAGACTAACACAGTAACTCTTCAGCCTAAACATCTCACTCAGCCCTCCTGGCCTTCCTGAGCCTGGGGAACTTGCTCTGCGGGGCTGCCAAGTGGTGGTGTCCGGGCAGATGGCTGAACCAGGCTGCTGTCACTGTCTCCTGGCACCGGCATGTTTCTTCATGGGAGCCAGTAGGAGACTGAATCAGATGGTGTTTGTGGCTCTGCCGACTCCCCAATCCCACCAGAAGGCAGTCATTTGAATGCTTACTGTGGAAATCCCTGCCTGCCTCACAAAGGTTTCTGACTTGGGGGCAGATGGTGTCCAGATGCTCGGGGAGCTCGCTCCCTGGTGGGTGAGAGGGCCGTCAGGAGGGGCTGGTGTGTTTGTTTCTTTTCTGGGAATCTTACCAGCTGCCGTGGGCATAGTCTCTGCGGAGGGGCACCTCCTCCTGGGCTGAGAAAGGGGCCATGTAGTCGGCGACTGCGCCCCCTGGTGCCCACTCTGGTCATGCCCAGAGAACACACGAGCTGTGAGGAGGCTGGGGAGTGGTAGTGGACACAGTGGGGAAGGGGCAGGTCCTAGGGGATGGCAGGCTTCCCAGTCCCCCGCAGTATGGCTATACTGTGACTCTCCCACTGGGCTTTTCCAAGATCTTTTGTCTTTCTTTCTGGGACCCATGATTGTAATTCCAGCCTGGGAGGGAGGGTGGGTGCGGGGCAGGTTACTGTTAGAGAACATTTGAGCCCTTGCATTGAGCTAAACTTTGTGGACAAGAGGACTTGCTTTCCTGCCTCTGTATACCTCCACCCCCGGCACACCGAGCCTATGACACAAGGTCTAGAACAGGGGGGACCCGTGGCCGAGAATTTTCCACACAAGTCCATAAACAGACAAGTTAATAAACACCTCCAGTTTATTCTCCCCCCAACTTCGGAAGCCAGCTCATTCATCTCACATATACACAGTATACAAATGGCCACCCAACAACGATGTCCACACACATCAGCACAAGTTCCGGTTTCGCTGCCAGGTGAAAACGTACCCAGCACGTTAGCTCTTTGTCATAACGTGAAAAATAGGAAGCGTACGTACCCCACACGGGTATTCGGACGAACACGGGGAATGGATGGTTTCACGGGGCAAGGTCAGTCGACCTCGGGCTTTTCTCGCTCTCAGTAAGCGAAGTCCACTGAGCAAAACAGAACTTTGGGGCCCGGCCCAGTGAGTACCATGTTTAAAGCGACCCCAGAGTCAGGTCGCATATGGGTCAAGGGCGATCCCTGGACCAAGCACAGGCTGGATGACTAGCATGGATTTGATCATTTGTACCCCTAAATAAGAAGGCGCTGGCGGGCAACGCTCTGCCATCGGCACGCACACGGCAGATGCTTCCCAAGGTCTCCAGTCCCCTGACAAGGAGCTGTCCCCACTGCTCCCAGGCGGGCCAAGCAGAGCTCGCCCCTTGGTCAGGGAAGGGGCCGGGTCCTCGCAGTAAAACTTGGCTCTCAAACACAATGGCGCCAAGGGCTCTAGGCCTGGGAGGAGGGAGGCAGGCCCAGGCGGAGGAAGGGAAGGTGAGCGACCTTCTGGAATGGAATGATGAGGCCGCTGACCTTGCTGTGTGGAGATCTGCTTCCAGGAAAACGCACCGCGGGAGGTTCTAGTGTCACATGGGTCGCTGCAGACTGATGGCTGTCAACAATGGGACCCTAATCCACCTGCCCCATAGGGTTTCCAAGCTTAGAGAGCTTTACAGAAGCGGAGAGCCTCACTTTCTCCCAGAGTGCCTGGCTGAGACTAGCCACTAGGGCTCCTTTCAACGTCATAAAACGCCTATTTTCAACAAGCCCAGGGGAATCTGAAGCTTACAGAAACCTTGGGCCCCCCCTCAGCACAACCGGCCCGGGAGCAGGTCAGGCTTAGCCCTGCTTCCCACGTGAAGACACAGAGGCCGATGGGCAGTGACCCTGACCACCCATCACACAGGACTGAGTCAAAGAGTTCAGGCACCTTCTGACAGGCTGACCAGAGTCAGTGCCCGTGTCTCCTGGGGGACACCGCTGCCCTCTCTCCTCCTGCCATCACCACCACCACCACAGAGAACCACAGGAAGGAGCGGGGCTCCGGAGGGACTGGTTGGATGTAAGCAGTGGTGGAGAAGGGATTTGCTGGGCATAACCGGGTGCCAGAAACACTCCTACCTCTGCCCGGTCCCCTGTGAGCTGCCGGGGCAAACAGCAAGGCCTCGTAAGGCCACCTTACAATGAGCAGTCGCCTGCACGGAGGAACAGTAACAGCAGCCCCAGCTAAAGGTCTAGCAGGCAGCCCACGGGCCAGGGGGCAGCTGCCTCCCAGCAGCCAGAGTCCAGCCCTGCCTCCCACCTGACCGCTACTTCCTGGGCCCCAAAAGCCAGCCTTGCTGCCAGATGACATCCTCCCCCTGACAGGTGCACACCAGGAGATCTCCACCCCACCCCTAGCCTATCACCTGCAACACAAGGAGGTTTTACCATGCCCCACCCACCACCACCAGGTCGTTCCCCACCGTCCTTGGGGCTGGAGCATGTGGAACAGAGGTGGGGAGGTAGGGGAGACCTGGGGCACAGGGGCACCTAGGAGAGAAGCGAATCCCACTGGGGGCTGGGAGAAGAGGTGAAGGCATGTGTGCAGCCCAGTGCTCCACCTGTGCTCACACCCTGTGCCCACCTCTGGAAAAGCCCCAAAGTGCTGGGCCCTGAGTCGCCAGGTGCAAGTCTCAGGTTAACAGGAGGGCACACCCGATAACTGGCTCACACTCCTCCCTCCACAGCACTGAGGGCCACGGCCTCAGGTGTGGCCCTGTGGTCTCAGGCACCCAGGACGGGCCCTGCCACTGTAAGGCTGGCCTGGGGACTAGAGATCGTGTGTGCCCCCTGAGGATGGGAAACGCTGGGAGTGGGCTGGCTGGAAAAGGCTGCGCTGGGCCAGAGCTGAACCCCACCAATGGGGAGTACAAGAGGGATGCCGACGTGCATGCTCTGGATAGTGCAGCAGTGGACACCACAAGGCACTTGGGGGGTTTATTTTCAACATGATTTTATTCCCAGATCTGGCCCTGAGGGCAGGTGGCACTCGCGCCCTCCCCACCCCCCTTCCAGAAAGTGGAGGGGCTAGAATAGCAAGAGCCAGGGGCGGGCGGCTTTGCAACATTGAGAATGGGGGCTCCAAGCCCCCAAGTCTAGACCAAGTCCCTCATGCACCTGGGATTCCCTTGGGCCAAGTCTTTAAGATGTCTCCCTCATCACTGGTCTCTTCCTCTGCTTGGTTGGGGTCCCTCCCGTCTATCAGGGTTGAGGTTGAACAAGGTGTTTGCAGACCTCATGTGGTACTTTTTCTAACACAGAGTGTTTCCTTTGACAAAAAGGATTCTCACACATCCAACAGAGTTGTCAGTGAATGGAATCTCAATTAGCCTCGGGGCCTCCGTCGGGGCAGGAAGTGGTCTGCTCTTTATAGCTGGCTGAACGTGGATGGAGGAGTCTGGTCCCAGAGCACCGGGGCTCCTGGGCCAGCCCAGCAAAACCAACACCACACGGGCCTGAGAGGAAAATGACCCTGTTCTTTTGTAAAAGCTGTTCTGGTCAAGCTTTTTAAATAGGATGTCCCATTTGGGGAGAATTATTCTGTGTGTGTGAGTACTTCCAATTTAAAAGGGCTTGTTGTTATCTTTGGATTCTCTATTCAATTTACCACGGAGCAAAATTACCTCCCAGAAGGACTTCAAATTCACCTGCGGCAGAAAATTACACAAATGTGAAACCAACGGAGATGTTCACACCTGAGGATGCAGCCCATCTAAGCTCCGTGCGGAGACACTGCCCGTGTGATTGAAAATAGACTGTTTTATCATAAGGAGGTAAAATTACGATGGCCATGCTCTCCCAACACAGTCGTGTGTGTGTGTGTGTGTGTAGGGTGGTGTGTGTGTGTGTGTGTGTAGGGTGGTGTGTGTGTGTGTAGGGTGGTGTGTGTGTGTGTGTAGGGTGGTGTGTGTGTGTGTAGGGTGGTGTGCGTGTGTGTGTGTAGGGTGGTGTGCGTGTGTGTGTAGGGTGGTGTGTGTGTGTAGGGTGGTGTGTGTGTGTGTGTGTGTAGGGTGGTGTGTGTGTGTGTGTAGGGTGGTGTGTGTGTGTGTAGGGTGTTGTGTGTGTGTAGGGTGGTGTGTGTGTGTGTGTAGGGTGGTGTGTGTGTGTGTGTAGGGTGGTGTGTGTGTTTGTAGGGTGGTGTGTGTGTGTAGGGTGGTGTGTGTGTGTGTGTAGGGTGGTGTATGTGTGTGTGTGTAGGGTGGTGTGTGTGTGTAGGGTGGTGTGTGTGTGTGTGTGTTAATAGCAGAGCAGGAGTGTGTGTGTGTGTGTGTGCGTGCGTGTGTGCATGTGTGAACAGCAGAGCAGGAAGGCAATGGCAATACCCCAGCAGGAAAAAGTCAAGTACAACCACACATCCCACAGCTCCGCTCCTGCTTTCCCCACCAACTCAAGAGCTCTTTGCAATGGTTTTCTTCAACTTTTGAGGAACTAGCAAACTAAGATGTTTTCCTTTATGTATTGACACCACAATGTAACTCAACCCAATGTATCCCGTGCAATAGTGGTAGAGCGATTCAGATTCCGCACTTCCCCGGAGTTGAATCCGAAGGACACACTCCTGAAAGGGGACCCACGTAGCGGGCAGACCAGGCTGAGCGGTCTGGAGCCCCGAGGGGCCTTGTTCAGGTGCCCGCCCATCTTGGAAGGCAGGTTGTGACAAGAAAGAAAAGCAACTTCCGGAGCACAAGGTTCCAGACGCTGCTCTAAAACTGAAGCAATGAAATGTGAACACCTGTTGCATCCTGACTCATGATTTCTTTAAAAAGCAGCAGCCCTTGATTTAATTAGGGTGACTGGCAAAGGCTGTGCAAAGAGGGATCATTAATTCGGGCAGCCTCTGGGCACAGGGCCCGGGGTTAGTATTCACCATCGTGGAATGACCCAGGCCCTCGGCCACGGGCAGAGTCGGTGCGTGCGTGCACGCTCCTGGGCTGGCGTCCACTCCCATTCCCACTCCTGTGTGGCCAACTGCAAGGAATTTGCAAAAAAACTCCTGCTCATCCTTATAATTTTATGACCCAGCAGAGCTAGTTCCTCAATTCATTTTTCACCCGCTCCCTAGTGAAATTAATTCTTAAGCTTTCACATACACCCTACAAGTAAATACCAAACATGTCCATCCCCACTATCTTTAATACGCATTCCAGCCACCACAGAAGGCTGGGTGCGAATTCAGGAAACTGCGCTGAAATCTCACAGCCGCTTCCCCAGCTCCATTTGTCCTCGACCTACACGAAGGAACGTTCAATTTATATTCAAAATAGATTTAAATATTCCAAAGAGCACATACTGGACGGAAGTTACCCCCAGAATGTAAAAAAAATCCACCTACCTTCTATTTACAAACCACAATGGTTGGGTCTTTAGGTCCCCCTGTACTGGCCTTCTTTTAAAACACAAATCAGCCACATCTCAACTGAGGAGCTGGCTCGGGATCCTGGTGTGAGGGGACAACTGCCAATTACCAATCCGAGTGAAATCGAACCCAGTGGTTTATTGCATCGGTCCCTGTCAAAGGCCGAAAGGATTCCCACGTGCTCTTCCTGCCACGCTCTCCCTGCGGGGTCCAGGCCCTGGCCGCTCAAGTCCTGTGTGGGCCTCGGCTCTGCACGCACTGAACCGGGGCTGCGGGGCAGGGCCTCCTTCAGCCCCATCCTCGCTCCCGGCCCTTGCCTGGGAGTGACAAAGCGAGGAAGTAGGAAGGGGGACGGCTGATCTCCCCAAGGAGTTCCGGGGGTCCCTGCGCCCGTGGCGGCATCCTCATCGGAGGCCTCACACTCCGCAGTCAGCGTGCTTCTCCTGCAGCTGCCTGGTCAGTATCTGGTGCGAGGACAGAAGCGCCACCCCGACGTGGAAGAGGATCTGCCAGAGGGTCCTCAGCCCGTGCAGGTACAGGTTGCCCAGGCAGATGGAGAGCAGCAGCAGCAGCACCTTCGCCGTGCGGGTCGGACTGTAGAACAGGTACAGGTAACACTGAAAGTACACCCGGGACGGAGCCCATCAGAGGTGGTCAGGCAGGGCGCCCCCAACCCTCGGGGCAGGCGCGAGACTTCCTGACCACATCCACCACCCAGTGCCAGTCTCTGCTCAGGGCACCAGGGACGGAGCCCATCAGAGGTGGTCAGGCAGGGCGCCTCCCACCCTCGGGGCAGGTGTGAGACTTTCCGCCCACACCCGCCACCCAGTGCCAGTCTCTGGGCCCCCTGGAGGGGTGGCTGTGGGTCACTGGACAAGACACAGCTGGAGGCCTGGAAGAGGAAGCAGGGGACCCCACTCTCACACAGGCGAGAATGCCCAGGCTGTGGGTGAGGGGCGGGCAGCCGGGCCCGGGAAGGGGCTCACAGAAGGTGCATGACTTGGGTGTCTGTGTGTAGGGCGATCCCAGAGGTGGGGGGGGCGGGTAGTGGTGGCTGCTAACCTACCCAGGTTAGTGCTTGGCTAACCTACCCAGCAGCCACGTAAGACAAAGGCCTTGGAGATGGGCTTTCTGAGACGATTACAGCCTAGAAAGCCCGATGGGCGGTTCTACCAGTACGGTGTGCGTGTATGTGCGTGCATGTGTGCGCAAGCGCGGCTATGAGTCGGAATCAGCACCGTGGCACACAACCATCCACAGCAAAAGATCAACAGCACACCGAACGGGGAAAGGTGTGGATGGCACAAAGGTTAGAGAGGTGAGATTCCTGCAGCCCTACGTTTCTTAAGATGCACAGGGGAACTCCCATGGGCCACCCCGAGGGTATGGGAGCCTCGCCTTCTCCAAAGGAGCAAACTGCCCATCTTCAGGGGACACTGTCGGCCATCCTTGAGAACCAACGGCCCTGGGACATACCCTTCCTTGGTCTTGGTTATTTGTGGATTCTGTATCTGCAAAGTTACCTACACGCACACACACACACGTATTTGTGAGCCCAGCAAGTCAATGCTCATGTCACTTCTGGGGTCATTTGGGGACGGGCTGCACAGAGGGGCATGCCCATTCCCAGCTGAGGTTGAACAAGGAGACCCTCTGTCTTGTCTCAGTTCTCATGAACAAGTGTCCTTTCAGCAGTCTGTTAAATGCCACGTTTTCCACATTTTTGTTGGTAATTCCACTGTTGAAAACGGGCCCCACACATAGACCTGAAAGGCTGCCCGAGGGTCCTAAGGGTGTGATGGCCGATGCTACAAGCTTCGTTCAGGCATGAGTTACAGTACCGTGGGCTATCAGCTCACCATTTATTAATGAATCAACAGGACAAAAAAACCAACCAACCAACCCCCAGCCATCGAGTCAATTCAGAGGATTCAAAAGATGGGCTCTATCCCACTCATTGAGGATAAAGGTTATTTGAAAACAACTAATCACCGAAAACTTGCAGCTAATGTTCTCATTTCTGTTTCATTTCCCGAGGGCAGACTTAATGCAGAGGGTATCACTATTAAAACAGCAACATTTCCACGGGACCTAGTCTGGTGCTGAAGCATGCACATACGCACGGGACACTCCTTCCCGTACTTGGCGCTCGGGCCACCCCTGCCTCATCCTAGCCAGAACCAGGCCAATCCCCACAACAGTCTCGTCTCATTCACTTTCCTTATGAAAAGCCAAAGTCCAAAGCCACTGCTATCAAGTCAATTCCAACAGTAGCCAGCCCACAGGGCCAAGTACAACTGCCCTCATGTGTTTCCGAGACCATGAAGCCGCTTTCTCCCACGGAAACAGCTGGTGGGCTTGAAGCACCGCTCTTGCAGTTAGCAACCCATTGCTCAATTCACTTTACCACCAACATCACAAACATACACACACATCCCTTTTCCTTATGAGTCAAATCCAAAGTCCCAAAATCCTGGTTTCTGTTCGGCTGCGGCCAGCAGCCCTGTGCTAAGGAGTCAGCAGTTTTCCTTTTCTGAACTCAAAGCGCGTCCTTTGTAAAATGAGAGGTCTGGGCAGGGTCCCCTTCCACTAAGGGCTTGAGACTGGCCGTGATTTGAGCCGAGGCGTGGGCAGAACAAAAGCAGGCCCAGAAACCTGCCGCCACGGCCGCCAGAGGAGCAGTGTTCCACTCACCTGGGAAATGCAGGCTGCAAAAGGAATGAGGAAAGCGAGAATGTTTCCGACTTCCTCCTGGGTAATCTGCAACAGGTAGGACAGCACAGGAGAGGGCGGTGAGAGGGAGGGACACGCCAGGACACGAACTACGGCACGTCTCTCATCAAGTCTGCGATGGCTGACAGTGCAAAATCCCTGGCTGGCTAAGTCCCTTCCATGTGCCAGACCAGGGGCTGGCACGCTACCACTGTGTCAATGTCTGGACACTCCATGTATCTATGCAATGCCCTCAATTCAACCACCTCTCAAAATCCTGCTGTTCTTTCAAGACCAAGTTTTCCTGACCTCTACCCCACACGCCCAGGCACTGCTCGCTCCTTAGTGCCTCTACCTTGCTCTGCTTAGCTCCCGAGAGTTCCTGAGGCAGGGGACTCATCTTAACCACATTGTTGTCCAGGTCCTTGCTTTGGGGGTATAAATGGACACTTGGTAGGTGTGGAACTTAGGTTTTATGTCAACTTGAACCTGGGCCAAAGTAGGAGGGATGGAGTCCAACCTGTCCACCAGGTGGTAGTCCAGTGAAGCCGCCTTAGTAAAGGTACTAAGGTGTGGTGTTGGCGACATGGAGAGACCCGGAGAACTTCTTCCTCTTGCCCTTCGCCCTCCTGCTTGTTTGGATTCTGTGCGGGGCCCTGCCAGGGTCCCACCGACCTTGCACCCACAAGGCTTTGAGGCTCTGAGTCTCGCATCCACAGACTCCTTGCTTCCCACCTGACCTTTCTGCACATCGGCCTGCAGCTGCTGAGTCTGCAGAGGGCTCCGGCCAGCACTGGGCTTGAGTCGGACTTGACATAGAGTTCTTTCTCATACGCAGACGAGAGTTACTGGTTTGGATTCTCTAGACAACTCAGCCTAACACGGTAGGTAACTGGTGAAGCAGCTACCGAATGGCTGGAAACAAGGAGTGGAAACCACACATTGGCCTAAGACGAGATGAGGTAGCAGGCAGTTCCCACGCTTATAACACAGGCCAGTGGCCACTCTCCACACAGGCCAGTCTACACGAGCCCCCCGAGGCTCAGCATTAGCCGAGCTTTGGGCTCTAGCCTCCTGTATGTGAGCGAGCAGTGGGACTCTATCTTCAAAGACAGCAGCTAATTACCCTTAACAGCAGCTAATTACCCTTACAATAGTTCTCTGTTTGAAATACTTCACAACATTTTAAGAAGCTGTTTTTTAAAAGATAATTGAAATGGAAAATTGCTTTGAGATGAGCAGGCCAGGAAATGAAACTTCTCAGTGATGCAGTTATCTGACAAAGACACAATGAAAACATGTGTGTCCACGTGTCCGTACTATATACAATCTGCATATAGTAGGATGCACATCGTAAACCTACCACAGCAATAATATAGAAGTCAGCTAATGAGACACTCTTGTCCCAAAGCAAAAAAAGAACCTGAATTTTAAAGTCAGGATCAACCTTTGCCCTTGGGTGAGCTGCTCAGGCCCTGGAAGGAGCCCTGGGTGCCAAGGGGCCTGGGGCAGTCTGCCACGCTGTCAGCTTGAGGTCCATGTCTCACCAATACCCCAGCAGAGACCTGTCTACCTAGGACAAGGGACACAAAAAGAGCAGATTCTGGATTTGCTCAGCTGACGATGAGTGACAATAACCATTGCACTTGAATCAGGATTATTTTTAGACCTTGGCGCCATCACCGTCTTAGGAGTCAAACGACTCCCGGCGAGCTCTTCCCTCACGAAAGGCGGGGTTACCTGCAGGGAGTGCTCCGCAAGGTGAATGCCGCGCACGAGGTTCAGCGCAGCACACAGGATGTTGAGCACCAGGGAGAGGATGCCCAGGGCCGTCACGGGCTCCATCCGGAAGTGGCGCACTTCGCAAGGGAAAACAAAGAAGGAAACACGGGTCTAGTGAAAACAACATCGATCCAGAAGGGTGACACCGGCAGAAGCAATCATTGCACCCCCACTAAAAATAGAGGGGTTAATGTTAAACACCCAGTGGGTTGTTGAAACAGGAGCAGAGGTTAAGGGGGGGGTGGTAGTTATATAATCTGTTGGTAGTTTGAGAGGATTATGAGTGAAGGGGTGGAGTCTAGCCTGCCAATCATTGCATATAACCAATGAAACCTGTGTGGGCATGGCCTTCCCCTGAGGATTCTGGGAACTCCTATAAATTCCTCCTTGGAGGCAGGAGACACAATCTCTTCTCTCTACTCATTCCCTTGGAGACTCTCTACTGACAAGACTCACTCCCTGAGAGATGCTCTACTGACAACACCCCGACTCCTGGGAACTGGAGAAGCCATATGGAGACCCCTGCCAACACTGAGATGCTTACAACACCACTGGATTCCCAAGACTTCCAATCCACTGGCCTGTGATTGTCCTGCATTTGGCGTCATTGCATGTGTTGTATGAGTACGAAGAGGGCTTTATAGATTGGTATCAGACATATGGGCTAATATCAGACTTATGGGCTTGATCTGGACCGGGCTGTCTTCTCAGTATTCCATTACTCTTGTATATACACCTCTTTCTCATGCACATGTGTCTATGAATTTGTTTCTCTAGTCTACCCAGACTGACACAGGGGAATAGAGCCCAACAAAGGAAAGGAACTAGGGAGGCCGAGGGGGAGTTTCTGCCACATGGAGTCCCCCCTCCACCACCGCCCTCCTCCTTGCCCCCCCCAACCCTGTCCCCACCTTTGGGCAAGGCTTTTCAGTGGTGCATTATGTTTATCCAAAGTGGAGGCTCCCAATCAGGAGCAATTTGGAATACGACGAGATAATGTCGGGAGGACTTTTTGGTGTCACAAGCGGAAAGCCAGGGGGCCCTGCTGGCATGTGGCCGGTAGAGGCCAGGCACGCAGCAGTGTCTCCTACAGGACCCAGGCCAGCCCAGTGTTGGCAGGGCACTGGCTGAGAAACTCAGCCTCCACGCACTGTCTCCGGCTACCACAGGGGCGTGGCTTTGTGCACAGACTGTGTCACATTCTGAAGGCGCTTCCTCCCCCGACACTCCAGCCCTCAGCTGGTCAAACCCACCTCTCGGACAAGGGCGGCACGCAGGGCCGTGTGCTTCCAAAGCAAGTCACAGCAAACGCAAATTTTATTACCTTTTTAGATTCTAGAATGCATATCGCGTATTCTCGAGTACAAGCCGAGTTTTTCAGCACATTTTAATGCGGTTTTTGTGGTAAATTAGGTGCCTCGGCAGATATTCGGGTCGGCTTATACTCAAATATATGCAGTACTTTGGAAGAGGCGGAAAGGGGTGACAAGCTACAGGCTGTTTCTAGCACTACAGTTCCAACAAACGATCACTCGCTCCTTAAAGATAACTGATGGAATGAATTCTGGGTCCCAGAGTTAACTAGTGCCTCACCCCACTTTGCCGCCCTGATCTTTTTCAACCATCCTTTCCTATCCTTAGATCGCGCAAGTGCGAGTGCGGACACACACACACATGCGCGCGCACACTCGTGCCCAGCCACAATCCAACTTTGCCTACTGGTAGAATAGAGCTCTGGGGGTGTCGTGGTTAAGTGTCGGGCTGCGATCTGCACGGTCAGCAGTTCTAAACCACCAGTTGCTCCATTGGAGAAAGACCGGCCTTTCTACTCTCAGAAACCCAGAGGAGGTTGCTATGCAGCCACTGAATGGCAGTGAGCAGGGAGCGTGTGTGAGAGAGCTTCCACAGAGCCGCCCACAGCTCCCACTCGAGCGGAAGATGCTGCCTGTGTAAGAGGCCACCCCGGAGAGTTAAACCACAGAGCGATGTCTGTCCTAGGAGATGCGCAGGCTCACCCTTCCTGGGCCTTCTCCTCTTGTCTCAGTACTTGACCACCAACAGCTGCCCCTGCTCCGTCTTTCCTTCCTCACTCTTCCTTCCACCAAAGCGAGTGTGAATTAGGACAACGGGGAGCCAACACAGGAATTTTCTGGTAGAAGCAGATCAAGCCCAAACTTTCACACGCCACTTTAAAAAGCTCAATGAGCTCCAGAGACAGGTTAAAAGAAACCAAGATGGTGTTACAGCGCAGTCAGAGGGAGCCCTGGTGTCCCGTGGGAGAGTCCCGCCTGGAAGGCCCAGCCACTCCTGGGGGAGAGATGTAGCAGCCGGCTACACAGATGGCAGCCTTGGAAAGCTGAGAGGGGTACTCTTCTTTGGAATGATGTAGTCAGGACTTGGCTCTTAAACCATTTCAGAATTCTCCGGACTATAAATATCCACAGTGGCTGCAACAATGGGCTCAGAATAGCAGTACTGGTGAGGCCGGTGCCAGACCCACGGGCAGTGTCTCCTGCTGCTGTGCGGGGTCGCCGAGGGTGGGAACGCATTAGATGGAGCTGGAAATATGAGTGGTTGAGCTGTGGGAACGCGCTCACTCGTGTCCAACTGTCCCTGTGGGTTTCTGAGAATGTCGCTCTTTATGGGAGCAGAAAGCCCCATGTCTGTCCGTCTGTCTGTCTGCCTCTCTCTCTCTCTCTCTCTCTCTCTTAGAATTGACTGGTGTCTAAACTTCTAAGCCTTGGTTCTGGTTAAGAAAATCACCTGCCAGTCACTCTTTAATTCCTGAATCTAGCCACGCAAAGAGCAGCCCAGGGTCCTAGGAAACCAGTCAACCAAACCCACAACGACTCAACAGGCAGGGAGCCCGCAGAGGGTGCCCAGACTTCACACCCTCGAGATCAGACCTCCCCAAGCAGAGAAGTGAGGGTTCACTCACGGCACCCCACAAAATGTGGGGCATGTAGACAGGGATGCAAATCCGGTCTCTGGTCAAATGGATGCTTGTTCTCAGTGGGGCTGCAGTTTGGTTCATGGCAGGCCATCCCCACCGCTCCCCAAGAAAATGCCCCTTTGAAAGGCCTCACGTGCCTCATCTCCCCCGCATGCAAGCGAGCAGCGGCGACCTACCGTGCTGCAGCTGCGGGTGCCCGTGCACCACGCCATTGGCCGCGTCCGCGTCCTCCACCGTGAGAGCGAAGGGCGGCTGGAACTCGAGGTCCTCCCGCAGTTTCTCAAAGCTGCTCTCCAGCTGGGAGGACTTCACGTGGTTAAAGTGCCACTTCACTTTCTGAATGACACTGTCTGCAAAGAGAGAGCGGGTGAGCGTTTCCACGGGGCAAGGGCCCGCACGTGCACATGGGGCACGAGGAAGTTGGCCTTTCTCAGAAAGCTAACGTGAGCTAGATTCTGCAGTGTCGGGTGAGGCTCAGAGGTCGGGGGGTTGGTGCACTCCAACCATGGTGGGCTCAACCGCTCAAGCCGTGACAGTCCTTCTCTGGCGACATCACGGATGCGTCAGAGATCTGGTGTCGAGGAAGGACATGCACTGGGAGGGCACGCGGCCACACAGGGAAATCAAGTCCTGGAGCATGCCACAGTAATGGATGTTCCGGGAAGACATGTGAAATAAGCCACTGCACAAACCACAGACTATCGGTGACGACGACAGGGGGGCGGGCTTTCTGCAGAAGGTGCTGGGTGATGTCAGCACTGCTGGGATCGTCTGGAGAACAAGGGGTGACAAGGGTGGCAGGGCGTGAAGCACGTCGCCAGCGTTACCGAATCGGACGTGGACATTACCGAGTTGGTGACTATTTTCTGGGTGGTGGACCGCCACAAGTGCAGGAGCAGGGAGGGAGGAACTGGAGCCTGGTGGCGTGGTGGTTTCTTGTGGCGCTGCTAGCCACAAGGCCAGCAGTTTGTGGACCACCAGCTGCTCCTTGGGAGAAAGGCGAGGCTGAAGGGTGGCAGCCTTGGAGACAGACCCACAGGGCAGCCCGACCCTGTCCTAGAGGGCTGGTCGCTGGGAGCTGGGATCCAAGTGTTAACAATGAGTTCGGGTTTTCTGGAAGAGCGACAGGGGCTTAAGTTTTAGCTCAGTCCCTTCTGATAGCATGGTCCTGGGGACAGTTAATTTGGACCTGCTTCTCTCAAAAGGGGTTTGTGAATGGGGGGAGGAGGGATCGCAAATGAATGCAAGTTTTGTGTGCAAACTGAGGCTACACATTGGACAGGACTGGTTCTTACTCTGCATTCTTAGTTTTAGCCCACGGCCATGCTTCCCAAGTACTGGAAGTCTCACCCCTATTGGCTGGCCGAGTGGAGTCATGTGTAATTCTAACATCCAGGTGCTTTTACGCACCTTCTCCTCCCACTCACAGACGAGGAAGCAGGCGGCCGGGGGCGGGCACCCATCAGAGCAAGCGCACGCTGCTCTGGGAGGAAGACCCTGGCAGAGGTGAGGGGAGAGACAGGCATAAGCCCAGCCGACTCCAAATGAACAGAGCGGAGAGATGCTGTGGCTGGGCCCTCCCAACCCCCCAGCCCCACCGGGGCAGCAGGCCCTCTTCACAGGAGGAGTGGGCTAAGGGCAGCGGTTGGCTCATGGCCTCACAAGGAGGCAGGGCAGACCTGAACTATATCCCAGCTCTCCCAGGCTCCGGCCTGGGTCCCAGGGCAGTCCCCTAGTGCCTTCAGGTCTGGATGTGAACTCACCCCTGTGCTAGAATAATTGACCACGTAAAGGCCCAAAGTTCATTGGGAGGGCCGGGAAACGGGAAGGGCGGGCGCAGCGGAAGGAGTAACGGTCCACGGAGGGGACTGCAGTGAGGGAACTGAGACGCCACACGTATGGACTGCTGAGCGTGACACCGCGCGGCTCGGCAAACGTTCACTGGCTCACAATGAAGAGTCAGAGGAACGAGGGGATTCACACGATGGGCCAGGTGGCAGACCAGAAGGCATCTGAAGGCTACCGAGGGAGGGTGTGGTTGTTACAAGTTTCAACTTGAGACTACCAAGAGTGGAGGGGTGGAGTCTAGCCTGTCAATCAGGTCGCAGTGTGATGACCTCATTTGGAGGCGCTAAGGAGATAAATAGCTCACTGGAGACCAGATACACGCTCTCCCTGTTCGATATTCCTGCTGACAAGCCACATGGAGCTACACTGATGGAGCCAGAGCCCTGGAGCTGGAGGAGCCACGTGGAGACCCACGCCAGTTCTGAGATGCTTCCACCACTGGATCCACAAGACTTTCCACCCACTGGCCTGTGACCTTCCTGCATTTAGCGTCATTGCATGTGTTGCCTGAATCTGAAGCGGAGTTTACGGACTGGTATCAGACACATGGACTAATATTACTTATCTACTTGATCTGGACTGGGCTGGGATGTTTTCTTCATATACAATTACTCATTATATAAAGCTCTTTCCTAAACTCACATATGAGTGTCTCTGGACTTGTTTCTCTAGTCAGCCCAGACGAACACAGAGGTGTTAGGAAGCAAGTGTGGGACAGTTCCAGGCTGGCCCTGTACTTGACCATGTGCCAGGTGCTGCTGCCCCTCACTCAAGAGCACCGCAGAGGTGGAGGCCATTTACACAGAATGTCCCCCAATTACGGCTTCTACCACCATTCCCCCAGGAGCTCCAAGTGGTCTAAATCCCACTGAAGCACACGGGGCACACTGCGGCCGGAAAAGCGGTAACCCAAAGGCCCTGAGTGCATGTGACGAGGGCTCTCCTCACGACCGGGGGTACCCCAGGCTCCGAGAGCAGTGCTGCTCAAACCTCAACATGCGGGGAGACAGTCTCTCTCGTTGCCACACTGTGGCCGGCTGATGCCTACGTAAAAGGCAAGCAGCAGCAGCACCACCACGATGGCCGCTTGCTGGGAGACTTTCTGTGCACTGACTCGCACTCTCGGCCCTTGGCGTCCAGAGGAAGGGCATGCTCACAGACTGCTCTGAGTCGTGCTTGGTCTAGAGCGGGTGTCTGCCCATGCTTCTTAGGTGCCAGATTGGGACAATTTGGGGCCTGCGGGACAGCTGTCACCCCGACCCAGCCCTGTCACTGCAGAGCCCCTGCAGCTGCAGACAGCAGCTAAGAGAAGTTGTGTGGTGGGGTTTCGCGTTACTTACGGGAGTGGGCAAGTGGCCCATGGTGACCCCCACTTCAGAGGGCTCCAGTGAACAGTCCACATGGGTTCACCCAGCCCTCTGCCCTGCCCCCATCCCCTGGAGGGGAGGAACGCCAGGGTGCTGAGCCTCGAAGCTTTCCAGGCCACTCTGAGCCCTGTGAAACCTCACAGCCCAAGGCTGTTCTTCAGAGACCCCTTGTTGGACCGCCCCCCCTTGCTCTGTCTTCAGGTCCAAAGTCCAGCCTTGACCTACACCAGGCTGGAGGAGAGAAGGAGAGTCTGAAAGAGGGGTACCAACCAAATTCGAGAAAGGCGTAAGGCCTGGAGGCTAAGCCGATGCAGGTGGTGTCGTAGGAGGCAGTGAATTCCCACCACAGGGTCTCCAGGAAACAGAAGGCCATGGCAGGTGGACACTGGTGGGAGCAGATAGCCATGCAGGCCACGTCACCCGAAGAAGAGAAGCTGGAACAAAAGGGGGACACCCACGTTACTGCGAACCAGAACCGAGTTACGCTGCAGACCCGAACCCACAACCTCCGCACATGCTGCAGCGCACAGCTGCCCCCAGAGCCCGATGAAAGCAGAGCGCCGCGCCTGCCTGCCAGGTCTGAACCGCCAACATCTCCGCTAGTGGCTGCCCGCTGAATGGTCCACGTGCCACCTGGGGCTCCTCCTGGGAAGTAGACCCGCGCCCAGACAAGAGCCTGCCGTCGTTGGATGCATATTCCGGTAGACGGTCCCTTCAGCTAGCCTGCTCGTGACACTGGGCAGCTTCTACAGAGTCTCGCAACATCAGCCACTGCCAGTACACAACAGTTACTCTGATTGGTCCCTGGCGGAGGGACGCACACTACATTTAGGGAAGATGAGCTTCTACGCACCCTTTGAGCGAAAGGTCTTTCCTCTGGAATCAAGGTCTGCAGAGTTTCCACTGTGACATTAGGCCTGGCACCCTGAAAGGTCAGCTCTTTGGGGCTGTGAGTTTACACACATGCATGCACTTGATGGCCACGGGACTCGGTTGCTAATGTTTTAGCCAGAAGCTCTGCACCTGAGCCAAGAAAGACAGGCAGAAGCGGTCCCCTTCCTCACTGCCATCACCTGGCAGAGGGACGAAGGTGAGTCCGGTCTGAGGAAAGGAACACGGGCATCTTCTCTGGTAACCACTCCTTCTCAGACTGCGAGGCTCTAGCTCCTTGGTTGGCGGTGTCTGCAGACGCCCACTCACTGTGGGCTGTTGTTTCCTGTGTTTGTCAGCTGTCACCGTGAGTCCAACACTGCCCGGCATCTTCACAGCCGACAGGCACCCTCAAGGCCTGCTTCGTGGCACGTTTGTTTCTTCCACCGCAAGCCTGCATTTACTCGGGCCAACCACCCCCCCGCAGGGTCACAGGCAGGGCCAGTACAGAGGCTGGGAAACCCTAGACTCAAAACTCGAACCAACCCAGTGCGAGACACAGGAGCAAGGCTTTCATTTCACCAGGTGGGGCTCGGTTTTCCCTCACCATCCAAAGCCACTTCGATAGGAGTGACCTGAGTCGGTAGGTAGACGCCCTCCCCCAGCCTACCCCCTTTCTCATCAGTTCACTGGGCTTGTTGCTGGGTCTGAGTTCCCGCACACCACATCCTGCTGAGACCCCAGGGCCTCTCTTCTCGTGGGTTCTGAGACTCACACCCCAAGCCAGCTAGGATGGAACCCCGGCCCCACCGTAGCTCTCTCGATCTTCTGCTCCCCCTTCATGGCTGGCACCTGGGGGTTTCCCTCTTGCAAGTGCAGCTTACGCACGTGGACGTTACGGTTATTTTTTTTGTTTTAAAGATCATTTTCTTGAGGGTGCTTACAGCTCCTCATGACAATCCATACGTTGCCATCATTATTTTCTGAACATTTACTTTCTATTTGAACCCTTGGTATTAGCATTTTTGTCTCCTCCTCCCCCCACCCTCGTGAACCCATGATAAATTATTATTATTTCCATATCTTACACTAACCACCGTCTCCCTTCCCCCATGGTTTCTATTCTTTGTCCACCCCCACCTCCAAGGGGGGATTATGTGTGGTTCATTGAGATCAGTTCCCTCTTCCTCCTCTTGTCCCGTACCCTCGTGGTATTGCTACTCCCATTTCTGTTCCTGAGGGGTTTATCTGACCTGGATTCCGTGTGTCCTGAGCTCTTATCTGTACCAGGGTATGTTCTCCAGTCTAGCCAGAACTGAAAGGCAGGACTGGGTCATGCTAGTGGGGGGTGAGGAAGCTTCAAGGAACCAGAGGAATAGTGTGTGTTTCATCGGTGATATATTGTGCCCTGGTTGACATATCCCTTCCTTGTGACCCTCCTGTGAGGGGATGTCCCATTGCCTACAGATGGGTTTGGGGTCTCTGCTCTGACCCCCCTCATTCTCATATGATCTCACAGACTGGTGTGCTTCTTCCATGTGCGCTTGTTGCTTCTCAGCTAGACAGCTGCTTGTTTATCTTCAAGCCTCTAAGAACCCAGATCTATCTCTTTTGATAGCCAGGCACCATCAGCTTTCTTCACATTTGCTTGAGAACCCATAAAAATTAGTTTTTGATATATATTTTACCTAACTTCTGGGTGTTTCTGGTAGGAAGGTTTTCAGGTTAGGCCAATCTACCATATTTTCTGTTAACTAGAAAGTTTGTACAGAAAAACTGCTTCGATGGGAATAAAAATTTTTAAAGGCGGATTCCACCACCTTCATGTAAAGAGCAGCTTCCAGAAGGCTCTGCATCTCTCTAGGACACAGCGGTGCCATAACAGGAGAGAAGTCCCTCACTATACAGCAAGCTGCGGGGCTGTGAATTGGGAACCTCACGCCCTCTGTACAAATGCTCGTGAGCACTTGATGCAAAATACAAACGAGCAGAGCAGCTGTTCTGTGACAGAGGTTTCCTACTGGAGATGCAGCACAACTCCCCCCCCAAAAAAAACAAACAAAACAAAACGCCAGTCAGTCTTGCCACAGGGAAGAAGGGGACGTCGAGGAGCATGGATTCAGTGCCCCAGAGGAGGCAGCTTAGCATGGCTTCCAAGTGCCCAGTGCCCACTCAGCATGAGGCCATGGCCCAGCTCATCGGGCAAGGCTGGGGAGCCTGGTATCTGGCCTCAGCTTCTCCTTTCTGTTTTTGAGTCTGAGGTTGACTCCCTTAAAAGCGACGCCAACTGATTGGTCAACGGTGCCTCCACTGTGCAGGCCACCCAAGGGAGAGGTGTGGTAAATGGGGCTGAGTGCCAGCCTCTGAGCCCACTGGCACGCTCCACCCACAATTCCTTGGAGCTGCTCTCTCTTGACAAAGCACACCTCTTTGGCGGGTTGCTTCTTTCCAACGTGTGTGTGTGTGTGTGTGTGTGTGTGAGAGATGATTGGTGATGGTGATGATGAGCAGGCAGGGCCCTTCAGGACTATTTCCAGCCAGAGGGCCTGGTGTCCTCCCAAGTCCAGCAGGTTGGGGAGGGGGTGGGAATCTTGTTGTGGTGTGTGGTAAGCTTCTTGTTTGGAGTTGTTAATCTTTCCTTTGGTCTCCTGGCATTTTCTCCTCTCCCGTCCCCTCTCCTATGCAGACCAGCTTGGGCCTTCTCCCATGGTGTCCCCCTGGGAAAGCGCCCACATCTGTCTGCTTGCAGCATGCCTCCAAGGCTGGCAATCAGGCATTCAGACCAGGTGGTGCCCCTCTGCCTCAGGGCAGGCGGGAGCCGGGAGCGGACCTTTAAGAATAATACAGGAGTCTTTGGAAACGTCTATCCATTCGGGTCCTCAGAGGCTGTGAGGTTTGCCCATCGGGCTTCATGGGGAATTTCTCCATGCCACCTGAGGCCAGGGCCCAGGCTTGCCTGCAAGCAGATGCTCTCCAAGCCTCCGGGTACCACCATCCCTCCAGGCCTTGCCTTGTAAGGGCCATGCTGGTCTGAGAAAGTGGACAGCCGCCATCGGGAAGGGCCAGTGTGGGAGCAGAACTCTGTGGCCAATCCTCAAGTCGGGACGGCAGAAATAAAGTGGGCGCACATCGATTTTTTTTCACAGCTTCCCTCCCGTCCCCGGAAGAAAAAAAAAAAGATTTGTAGTTGTATGTGCCGCACTTGGCCCTGAGATCCGTGCCCTCCAATAAAAAGCAAAAGCTAATGGACTTTGAAACGCAATGGGGGCTGAGGCCCTGGAATGAAGCAGACTGACCATCTCTTGACGAGCCAGCCGCTGTGGAACTTCCAGGCCTGCCTCACTGAACCCTGCCCGAGAAGACGCTGCTTCTGACTCGGAGTTATCTGAGAACAGGAAAGGATGGCACACAGATCTTGGGGCCTGATGATGACCTGCATGCAAATCTTGGCTGCGTCTGATCGGAGGTCAGTCACTCACCTTCACAACCTACAGAAAACACTCAGAACAGCGCCCCTAGGAGGGGGGGGGGGGATGAGCCATTATGCCCGGGGCTATGCGACTACTTGATGGGAGCACGTTTCTGATTGGGTTACATTCAGGTATTGCATGTCCCTTGTTTCTGCACTAGGTTTTTGTTTCTTTGAGAGGAGTGAGCTAGCCCCGTGTTGTTTTTTTTTTCACTGCACGGCTCCCCAAAAAAACGAAAACGCTAGAAAAACAAAAAAAACTACGAAGCAAAAACCATGCGGCGTCCAGCCACCTCCCCTTTCCAAGTCACGCAGGGAGACCAGAGGCTGAGCAGGGTGTGGCCACCTCTAACTGAATTAGGGCTGGGTATGGGGTCTGTTTGGGTTTCGTTTTTCTTCCCCATTTCCTTTCCTTTCCCGGTAGGATAACCTCCTCTCAATGTTTTCCTCCTTCCCAGGCGCGGGGACCACCACAGGAGCAAAGGCGCCATGCTGGCTGAACGTGGGTCTCTGGAGGCTGACAGGCAAGGGCTGGCGAGGCGAGGCCTGGGAGACCCACTTCCTACCCACAGCCCGGGGGGCCTGTCAGACGCCTTGTCTACTTCTAAAAGCGCCTCCACATGACCGGCAGGGTGTGCCACCACTAGTGGTTAAAAGGAGCGCCGATGCGGCAAGTGCTTGGGAAAAGGGAAGACGCTTGCTTACTGCACGCTGAGGTCACGTCCTTCGGCAGAGCCGCGACCGGGATACTGGGCCAGGCGCCCGGCCAGCGCCTTGAGCCGCTGCTTGCATTGCAGGAAGTCCTGGGTGTGATAGAAGTCCGTGGAGGCCGAGAGGGGCAGTCCATCCCGCACCCGTACCACACATGCAAAAAAGATCATGGACATGGTCCACGAGAGACGTCATGAGGGCACCTGAGGGAAAGAAAGACACCTTGTCACCAAGGGCACAGGCAGCCCAGCCCGGGTCATTCCGACGACAACGCAAACGCCACTTGTAGTTTCATTTCCCTGTCCCACCGCCATGCCACTCCCACCTCTACCTTGGAGACCTACTGGTGTTGGCGGGTGAGCGTTACCCTGCTAACAGCACGGTCGGCGGTTCAAGCCCATCAGCGGCTCTATGGGAAGAAGGCGAGGCTGCCTGCTTCCATCATGAGCTACAGCCCAGAAACTCTGTGCAGGGGCGCCGTGAGTCGGAGTCAACCTGACAGCACTGGCTCTGGCTTTGGCTGGTGTTATCTTCCCTAATGGTCTCTTCTCTCCTCTCTGGTGACGTGCTCTGTCCGGAATTGAGCCAAGCGAGATGCGAGAGAAAAAGAGCAAGAAGCATGGGGACAGGGCCCTAAGGACGCAGGAGCAACAGCAGTCACAGAGCCGAGGGGCACAGGATGCACCTGACATGGGAGCTGGAAGCAAGGCCCTGTACCTTCCAGGTGTGACAGCCATAAAATCCCGTGTCAATTTGATAGCTAGAGTGAAGGGGCGGAGTCTAGCCTGTCAAACAGGACACACCCTGAGGATGCTTCCCTGTGGGTGTGGCCTTCTCCTGAGGGTGCTGGGAACTTCCTCTCTTCCTCCCTGGAGGTGGGATGCACTCTCTCCCTGCTTCATCTCCCTGTGGACCAGCCATGTGAAGCTATTCTGAGATCTGAGCGAGTCAGCGGAGGCCTGGGGAGGCAGCCCTGTGATGCTTCCACCACCACTGGATCCACAAGACTTCTCACCTACTGACCCATGACCTTCCTGAATTCTGCATCATTGTATGTGGCTGCGTGAGTCTAAAGAGGGATTTATGAAAGAAAAAAAAGAGGGATTTATGGACTAATATCAGACTGATGGACTTGATCTGGACTGGGACGTTTTCTCAATACACCATTGCTCTTTGACATAAAGCTCTCTCTTATACATATCTGAATGTCCCTGGATTTGTTTCTCTAGTCAACCCGGCCTAACACCGCAGATCACGCAGGGAGATGGGGTGGTTTGGTGGCCTCGTGCTGGCTGACAGAAGGAAGGAGAAACCTTTAACCCACCTCCATGTGCTCTGGTACTCCATGTCCCTCTCTGTCACAGGCCCCTGCTGGCTCTATCCTTACTGGCTGATTGTGAGGCATTCGTGCCTGTCTCTCTCAGCGAGCAGAACATTGACTGAACACTGGCCGCGAGCAGAGCAGAGGCAGAGATGGAGCGGCGAGGGGATGTCCTCCTAGATGCCTGCACGTTTGACACTGAGCCTGTCTTCAAAAGAAAGACTGCCTTCCCACTGACGGCCAGAGGAAGCCGTGCAGCAAACGCCGTGACCAGAAGAGATGAAATAGCTGGCCACACGATGGGAGTACCGTTAGGAAAACAAACCGAGGCCCGAGAGACCCTGGGAACGAAACAACGGGCCTCCTCTCTGCATCAACACAGCCCGCGGGGCTCACGGGCAGAGCAGCGGCTGGGTGTGTGTCCCATGTGTCAACCCCGCTGGGTGCTTGTGCGGGGCACAACCTGCACCTCCGTACAGGGCTCCCTGTGACCGCGGTTTAGGACAGTGGCCCTTTTCCTCTCTGATGGGTCTGTCCATGTGTCCCCACTCATTTCTTCCTCTATTCTAGACCAGCGGTTCTCAACCTTCCTCATGCCGCGATCCTTTCATACCGTTCCTTGTGTTGTGGAAAGCCCCCCCCAACCATAAAATTATTTCCGTTGCTACTTCATCACCGTCATTTTACTACTGTGATGAATCGTCATGTAAACATCTGATATGCAGGACATGTTTTCATTGTTACAAATTGAACATAATTAAAGCACAGTGATTCATCACCAAAACAATAGGTAATTCTATATTGTGAAATAGTTATTTCTAATGACAAATCAATGAAATGTTGTCTTGCAGTGTAGCATGGGTCACAGTCTTCACACTGGGTCCTCAATGTGGGCGTATCTGCATGTGGGCGGGAGATGATAGAGGAGCGGTGTCTCAGTTCCTATGGAACTATTAGTTTTCTGATGGTCTCGGGCGACCCCTGCTGTCCTAGAGCAGCAGTTCTCAACCTGTGGGTCACAACCCCTTTAGGGGTCGAACAACCCTCTCACAGGGGTCGCCAAAGACCATCAGAAAACACGTATTTCACAATACATAATTATATATGGTTTTGTGATTAATCACTATGCTTTAATTTATAACAATGAAAGCACATCCCTATCAGATATTTACATGATGCTTCATAACAGTAGCAAAATTAGTTACGAAGTAGCAATGAAAATAGTTTTTTTAGATCATTTTATTAGGGGCACATACAAATCTTATCACAATCCATACATACATCAATGTGGAAAGCACATTTGTACATTCATTGCCCTCATCATTCTCAAAACATTTGCTCTCCACTTAAGCCCCTGGCATCAGCTCCTCATTTTCCCCCTCCTTCCCCACTCCTTCCTCCCTCATGAACCCCTGACAATTTATAAATTATTATTTTGTCATATCTTACACTATCCGACCTCTCCCTTCACCCACTTTTCTGTTGTCTGCCCCCCAAGGAGGAAGTTATATGTAGATTCTTGTAATGGGTTCCGCCTTTCCAACCCACTCTCCCTCCACGAAAATAACTTTATGGTTGAGGAGTCAGCACAACATGAGGAACTGTACTAAAGGGCCACAGCATGAGAAAGGTCGAGAACCACTGTCCTAGAGGATGCTGGTCGTCTGACCATCATGCTCACTGGTGGACCTCTGTTTCACAGAACTAGAGGGTAGGGTCTTCATCCTGCCTCCCCACTCTTCAGAGCCATGGGAAAGGGTGGACCCCAGGCACACCCTGCTCTCCTCATCTCTGCCACCCCTGTGTCTTAATCTCTGCCTGCAATGCCAGCCCCTCCAGCCTCCCACATCCAAACCGATCTGTCCTGCAGGGCCTGTCTCAAGCTCCCCCTCTCCAAGACAGCTTCCCAGCCTGCCCAGCTGAAGTACTGTCTCCATCCTTCAAATTCCCAGAAAATCTGTCTCTCGGTTCTCTAATTTACGGATTACATCTGCCTGCTACCTATGTGTAAGTCCTGATCATAACAGCTTACCTGAGATAAATGAATGAATGCCGGTTCCCACGCGGCACATGTAGAAACAGTGCAGTGAAGGCAAAAAGAAAACTTCATCTACCAGCCAGCAGACCCCACACGGTCCATTTGTCCCCTCGCCACCTCTCCCCCAAATACACGCCTTTTTTAAGGGAGTAAAATTGGGGGGGAGGGAGAGACAAAAAAACCGAAGGAAATACAGAACCCTGCCTGTCCCAACGATGCCTCATTTCCAGAACTCTTAATAACCAGAAAAGGCTTTCCTAAACATTGTCATTCCCATTTCCAAGGCCATGATACTCCAGCCACCCAAAGGATGATATGACCTATGTTTAAAACTGTCTAATGAATAGAGGGGATTGAGAAGTCTGAAGGCCATTTTCCAGATCACACATTCCAATTTCCCTTCATTTTACATCTTCCTGGAACCTTCGAGATGCTCCAGGGCAGGCTGCTCCTCCAGGACCCTTTGAGAGGCAGCTCAATGGTTGCTCTGTGTTGGGCCGAGTTGACTAGCGAAACAAATCCAGAGATACTCACATATGTATGAGAAAGAGCTTTATATCAAGATGCTTCACATATCAGGAAAACATACCAGGCCAGTCTACCTCAAGTCCACAAGCCCGGCATTGACCACTAGCCCGACATTGTCCACTAGCCCGATATTGTCCACTAGCCCGGCATTGTCCACTAGCCCGACATTGTCCACTAGCCCGACATCGTGCACAAGTTCTTCACATACAATGATGCAGAATGCAGGAAGATCACAGGCGGTGGGTGCAAAAGCCCGTGTGGATCCCATCAATGGTAGTGTACATCTCCAGGGTTCTGTCAGGGGCCAGTAGGCCTTGCCGGCAGGAAGGTAAAGACAGAGAGGGAGGGGAGGTTCCCAGGACCCTCCTTATGAGAAGGCCACGCCCACAAGGAGCCACCATCAGACTGTGACCTGATTGACAGGCTAGATGCCACCCCTACACTTCTGCATATTGAAGTTGACACAGAATTGTGTAACTGCCACACACCTCAGAGACTATGCCCCTCCGTGCCATGCCTGGAGTCATACTTGTTCAAAGGCCTGGCATGGCTGTTCTGGGACATGTGACAATGACTCATCTGTGTCTGTCTCGTTCAAACTCAAAACGCAAGCTCCCTGCCATTGACCCTGCAGGACAGGGCAGAACTGCCCCTATGGATTTCCTGAGAGTGTAACTTTTCAGGGAGCAGAAAGCAGATGGATTTGAATGGCTGGCCTTGAGGTCGGCAGCCCCACACATACCGGCCATGCCACCAGGATACCTTTGGTGACCTGATACTCCGCGAGGCCTGGGACCCTGCACATCACTTTGTGTCCTGGCACTCGGTACAGTGCTAGGCATGTGGTGGGGTTCCAACTCCGCTCTATGTTCATGTCTTGGCAACTGTAAGTGGGAGGGTCAACACACAATGTCCCCTCCCCTCCCCACCCCTTTCCTCACTGCTGCCGAGTGAGTCCGATCCCACTCACAATGACCCGACCGGACAGAGGAGTCCTGCTCCATCAGATTGACAAGGCTGTGGGTCTTCACCGAGAGATGCCACAGCTTTCGGCTGTGGAGCAGCTGGTGGGTTTGCACTGCCGACCTTGAGTGTGCAGCCAAAGGCTTGACCACTGGGCTTCCAGGGTTCTTGCACGCCAAATAAGTAACAGACAAGACCAGTTTCTATCCCCGCCGTACTCTGAAGATGTGCTGAAGGGGGACTTGGCTACTCGAGTTGCTTCCAGAAGTTGTTGTTACTGCTAGGTGGCATCCAGTCGGTTCGGACTCACAGGTACCCTGCAGGGCACAGGACCGTCCCAGCAGGTTTCCCAGGCTGTAACCTTTCCTGCAGCGGCTCAACAGCGCTTTTCCTCCTGGGAAAAACTGGGTGGGTTCCAACCAGACCCGCACTAGTGGCCTGACTTCTGGACTCCCGGATGCACATCCCTTCGGGTCTTCCTCACAGAACGTGCCTCCCACCCTACTTAAAAGCCCTGCCTCTCCCTTATGGGCACACATCCACACACAGTGACTGCCAAGTTCCAAGCTCCATGGGCAGGGCCAGGTCAGTTTCCCGAGGCACTGCCGGCTGTGGACCAGCCAGCCGTCCCACGGGGGCCGTCTAGTACCAGAAAGGGAACCAGGTGGGGGGTAGTGGCGGCAACAGCAAGGCCTTCACAACCTTGTAACTTTCTAAAGAAATCATTTGAAAAGAACCTTTTTCACAGTTGCAGGGGACAAAGTCCTGACAGACAGTGGAGACTGACTACAAGGTCACTATGAGACCAGGGCTTGAGGCCCAGGCAGTGACGTCAGCAAGAGCCTTCAGCCACACCACAGGCATGAGCCAGGCGATACGGCCAAAGGAAAATGACAATGAATCGGGGATATATCAGAGAATTGGAGACTGAGTAAAAGGGGGGACTGAAGGGAAGGATAAAGGAAGCGGGGAGGGCCTGAGTGTAGTGTACACTCTTCGACAGGTAGGCAGAATGCACTTAGTACAAGTGTCAACTCCAAAACATGTCCCACTGGCTGGCAACCTGAAGGGAGCACGCGAATCTCATTCAGTCTCGATGGAGCGTCTCTCATATGCCCAGCAGTGAACTAAACCAGTACAAGGCAGCCCATACAGCTTCCGGGTGACAGTCGTTGTCAGAACCAGTTCTGCCACTCTCCTGGCTCCCCTTCATCCATGCGCCCTGCTTTTCTTCAAGACTTCACACCCAGGTCAAGTACAACCTACTACCCGACGTCCGTCAGGTTACTAGCACTGCACACTTGGGAAGCCCACTAAACGTCCGCTCTACTCAGACCATGCATGTGTCCCCAGGCTGGCCCGGTTTTAAAAATGCTGTGCTAAGTCTGAATTTCTGTATATGACTGGTCCTCTAGGTATCTTTGTTCAAGTTTAAAAAGACTGACTGTCCAGGGAAATTAGGAAATAACAAATGCTGATTTGCAGAATTACGTCTAAAGTAGGGGAATTCTGCAACAATTCATTGCCATTCATTAATGTGAAATTAAATGGAAAGAAAATGTTGATGCTTAGCTGAAGATGACTCTATAGTGTTAACTGGTAACTTGAACTACAAATCACCTAATATTAAGTAAACAATATTAATTTAAACAATCTTCTATAACTAAATTTCCTTAATTATGAACTAAATTTCATAACTTAAAAACTTCTGCAAGGGAAGTCTCCAGCCCACGTGGTCTCGCTGGAGAAATCTATCACACACTTTTTTTTAAATAAATCATTTTATTGGAGGCTCCTACAGTTGTTTTTTGTTAAATCATTTTATTGGGGGCTCGTACAACTCCCTTCACAATCCACACACACACCCACTGTGTCAAGCACACCTGCACATCTGTTGCCTTCATCATTCTCAAAACATTTGCTCTCCACCTGAGCCCCTGGCATTAGCCCCTCACTTTTTCCCCTTCCTCCCCGCTCTCCCCTCCCCCAGGAACCCCCAACAATCTACAAATCATTACTTTTTTTGTCATATCTTACACTGCCCGACGTCTCCCTTCACCCACTCCTCCGCCGTCTGTCCTACAGGGAGGAGGCCACAGGTAGATCCCTGTAATCAGTCCCCACTCCACCCAACCTTCCCTCCACCCTCCTGGCTCTTACAGCTCTTAACAATAATCCATACATCAATTTTATCAAGCACATTTGTTGTCATAATCATTTTCAAAGCATTTTCTTTCCGCTTGAGCTCCTGGTATCAGCTCCTCTTTTTTTTCCCCTCCCTCTCCCACCCTCCCACTCTCGTGGACACCTGATAAGTTATAAATTATTATTATTTTCATATCTTACACCATCCGCTGTCTCTCTTTGCCCACGTTACTGTTGTTCATCCCTGAAAGATGTCAATCACTGTGATCGATTCCCCCTTTCTCCCTTCTTCCCCCCCCCCATCTTCCTTACCCCTTCCCTCATGGTGTTACTACTCCCATTACTGTTCCTGGGGAGTTTATCTGCCCTGGTTTCTATGTGGAGAGCGCTGATCTGTACCAGTATAGATGCTCCAGTCTAGCCGGATTTGTAAGGTAGAATTGGGGTCTTGACAGTGGTGGGGAGGAAGCATTAAAGAACTAGAGGAATGTTGTGTGTTCCGTCAGTGCTAGGCTGTACCCTGGCTGTGACCCTTCTGTGAGGGCATGTCCAATTGTCTACAGATGGGCTTTTGGTCTCCACTCAAATCCCTAATATTTTCCTTGATTAATTTGTTTGTTTTGGGTCTTCTGATGCCTAATATCTGATCCTGTGGACACCTCATGATCACACGGGTTGGTGTGCTTCTTCTGTGTGGGTTTTGTTGCTTCCCTGCTAAGAGAGCTGCTTGTTTACCGTCAAGCCTTTGAGACCCCCAGACACTATATCTTCTAGTAGCCGGGCACCATCAGCTTTCTTCACATTTGCTTATGTACCCATTTTGTCTTCAGAGATCATGTCGGGAAGGTGAGCATCACAGAATGCCAGGTTATTAGTACTAAGTGTTCTTGCATTGAGGGAGTACTTGAGAGGAGACCCAATGCCCATCTGCTACCTTAATACTTAACATTTGAATAGATGTGCATAGACCTATATCCCTATTGTTATATATTAATATACTTACATGTATGCATGCCTTTATTTATACCTCTATAAGTGTCTTTTACCTCCTAGTTCTTTCCTATCTTTTTACTTTCCTCCTGTCCCACTGTCATGTTCGACTTTCACTCAACTCTCAGTACTTTCTCTTGGCTACACAGTTCTTGATCAAACCCCACCAGGCATTCATTCTATGCCCTCCTCGTCGTCCATTTCACATCTCCTGTTGTTCCCTTGTCCTTGGTTTGTTGGCTCCACCCTCCCTTTCTCCTCCCCCTCCTCTCCCATGCCCCCCCAGAGATGTTGGCCCCATTGTTTTCTCCTCGGGATTGATTATACTGCCTATCCGATATGGATAGACATGAGAAAAGGGGCAGGGGGGGGGACCTATAAATAGTTTCAGGTCTGTCTGCTGACCCTTCTGAATGTTTTCCAATCGGATCTGGTGAAGTGCCAAGCCCTGCCCACTGATTCCAAAGTCTATTTCAGGGTACTTCATTACTTTGCCCCCCCGTTATTCTGCTGCACTCCATCCGTCTTTTGCTCTGGTGGGGGCAGGGGTGTGTGTGAAGTCATACCGGGCACAGTTCCCACACTGTGTCTCCAGTGCTGTCCCCTGTAGCACTGTGGGCCAGTGAGGGGGCATTGTGTCTTCTCGCGGTAGAGTCAGCGCCATGATCTTCTCTGAAAAGGGCATGTTCCTCCTTTTTAGGGACTCGAACCCCAGTCTCCAGCATGACAGGCAGGGATACTCACCACTATACTGATGAGGATGGCAGCAAGAAGAGCTTCATAAACTTTACAAAGTTAAATCCTACGGTCGAAACCTGGGATTGAACCAGGGACCTTTAGATCTTCAGTCTAACTGCCTCCCAACTGAGCCATTTCAGCTGCTTCTATCACACATTTTTTTAAAAGAATGTACCCCAACTTGACATCATCTCTTTCGGGTACTAGGAGAAGAGAAGGAAGCTAGTGTCCTGACATGAAAACCAGATAAAGACCATGTGAGAAAAAAAGAAAACCGTGTCTCCACAGCATTCATGAACGTACATGCGAGAAGATTTCATTACTAGCCATCAAAATCCAGCAGTACAGTAAAAAGAACTAGCCACTACGACCAAGTGGAACTTATTCCACAGGGGAAAGACCAATCTCAAAAATGAAGTAATATAACCCACAGTGTTAATAGGCCCCCCAAAGAAAAATCACATCATTTGATGTGGAAAATTCCTTTGAGAAGATTCAACGCCCAATTTTGATTTCTTAAAGTAATTAGAAAACAAACACTTCTCAGAACGGGGACAGAGGGGACCTTCCACAACTAGAAAAAGAGCATTTACAAAAAGTCTACAGCTAACAGTATCCTGAAGAAGGAAAGACTGTTTTCCCTCTAAAACAGAGAGCCACACAAAGACGTCGTCGTTTCACTAATGCTCCTTGAGTATACCACACCAGAGTTCTTACACTGGTCAGTTTAGTCAGGCAAGAAAAGCGGGGAGGGGAGGCACACCGACAGGAAAGGAAGAATGAACACTGCTCCCGCTGTCAGGTGACATGATTGTCTACAGAGATAATACCAACGTGGAAGGTCTACCAAAGACCTTCCAGACGAACCAGTGAGTGGAAAAAAGCCAATGAAAAGCAAGATTAAAAGACCCCCCCAAAAAATCAATTCTATGTCTAGCTAGCGATGAACATGGGGGGTGCTTTTTCAGATGATGTCAAAAAAAGCTGTAATTCATCTAAAAATTAAATACTCGAATACAAATCTAACGCAATTCTATACAATCTGTATCATGAAAACATTAAACCATTGATGAACGCAATCAAGGACCTGGAAACTAAGGAAATATATTCATGGATTGGAAGGCTCAGCACAATAAAAGATGTTAATTCTCCCCGAATTGTTTAATGCCGTTCCTATAAAAAATACCTAGAAGATATTTTGCAGCTCGAGACGTGATTTTATAAAAGTTGTATGGAAAAGCAAAGGAAGCTAAACAGCTAAAGCCATCTTTCACAACAATAATAGAAGGAAGAATCACTCTATCCAATTGCAAGGCTTCTACAGGTACAGCACTCCCTTATGTGGTAACGGCAGAGGGATAGACACATAGATCAATGGAACAGAATCGAGAACCCAACATGGACTTACATAAGTACACCCAACTGTCTTTTGGCAAAACTGCAAATGCAATCAAAGAAGGAAGACGATTTTTTGTTTGGTTTTTAATAAATGGTGCTGGTAAAACCGGTCGTACATAGACCAAAAAAAAAAAAAGACTAGTCCCAAATCTCATATCTCACACCTAACACAAAATGCACGCTGGATTTAAATGTAGAAAGTAAAATTCTAATTCTTTCAGCAGAGAACCTAAGGGAAAATCTTCAGGACCAGGTGCTTGGTGAAGAGTTCTCAGAGACGACACCAAAAGCATAAGCCATACGAGAAAAAACAACCCGCACATCAGGCCTCCTTACAACGGAAAACTATGGCTTCGCAACAGTCCACGGGACACGGATAGAAATGCAAAGTGGAAGAAATTAATTGCTAGCAACATACTTGGGAAGGACTCACTTAAAATTTAAAGGAAATTTCAAAAATCACCCCCCCCAAAAAAAAAACCGAAAATGATCCAATCAGAAAACAGGCAAAAGGCACAAAAAGAGATTTGACAGAGAGAAGATATGAGGCAAATGAGCCAATGAAAAGATGCTCCGTATCATGAGCTTAATGCGAATGAAGATCACATTAAGATATGACAAAGATACTGTCGATATTGGGTCACAGTGAGTCAGAATCAACTCAATGGCAGCAGTTTTTGGTTATTAATGAGCCTAGCTAAAATGACAAACCGTGACAATATCAAATGTTGCTAAGTCTGTCGAGAAATTGCACGTCTAAAACATTCCCGGTGAGAATGTAAAGCGGTACAGCTACTATGAAAAACAGCCAGACAGTTTCTTCAAGAACTTCACGGGCACTTACCACAGGCAGTCACACAGAATGCCTTCCTGGGCACCGAGCCCAGGGAAACCAAAACCGCGTCCAGCAAAAGCAGCTGCCCAGTTGCTCACGGAAATCTTAGCACAATCCCAAAACAAACTACAAAGAGTGGATGACAAAACAACTTGTGACACATCCGTACTATGGGACAGCGCTTGGCAATAAGAAGGGGCGGCCTATTGAGTAGCGGGATGACTGATGAATGACCGCTACATGGTACGCACCCCGCCACCCCCCACAGCCATGCGACAGTTGCAACCGGAAGGCACTCTAGTCCCAGGGCTCACTAGAATGAAGTTACTGGCAGATGCCAGTGTTCCGTTTGAAAAAGGAAGCCAGTACTATCTAGCTGAGCGTTTATGTCATATTTATTGGGGGGGGGAGATATGATTAATTTCACAAGGACAAAGGCAGCCTGAGAGTGCTCCCACAGCGGGGCACTGTTCAGTCTCCAGGGCTCCCCAGCACCCTCCACGTGCCAGTGGACTTAGTCACCTAGCCCCATGCAAGGACATGCCACAGAATGAATGAATGTCCCAAGGGTTGCTCACGGAAACAAGAAACGCGGCTTTCTAGATCCCTTGCCTTGATCATTCTTGATCAATATTTTGATGATCTTTCCACAATAAATCTCGACTTGGAGAGGAAAAGGGATTTTGTGTTTGTTTTTTCCCTTCTGATTTAAAGTGGCCTTAGTGTCCCCTGAGAGAATGGTTTCAGCCCCCCAGACACAGCTCCTCACTTCCTCAGGAGATTGGTTAGATTAAAGTTTTCATAACTTTGTCCCCTGCATGCTCCACCACCTTCATCTGTCTATTTGTGGCAAAGGTGACGAAATACACAGATACGAACATCCCGGCAAGCCTGTACACATTCAGGGGTACACCCCACTCTCCTGCCACACCTCTTCAGTTTACAGGTCTACTGGTTCAAGCAGCTACTCCTCAATCTGCTACCACAAGATTGTGTGTATGACAACATTTGCCTCTGCTGCCTTTGACCCTTTGACCCAGTGTCTTCCCCGGCCGCCACCACTTTTGCCAGCCTGTCTCATTGTCTATCGCCTTCCGCTTCACCCAAGTTAACATTGACCTACCCGCTAGACCAGTGGTTCTCAACCTTCCTGATGCCACAACCCTTTCATACAGTTCCTCATGTTGTGGTGACACTCCCTCCCAACCATCAAATTATTTGTGTTGCTACTTCATCACTATCATTTTGCTACTGTTAGGAATCGGGTGACCTCTGTGAACCCACAGGTTGAGAACCAGTGTTCTAGACAATGGCCTCCTCTCCTTTCCCCTCTGGTCCCTGGTAACCATTGGAGAATGGACCATTTAGTGGGAGCACAACCCTTTAGATGAGACTTTTAAAGTAGGATGTGAACCAGCGATCTAAAACAGCACCAGTGTTACCAGAGTTTAGAAAATATCGTTTCATCTGCCCCAACCCTTACCCTAGTTCCTAAATCCTCTGCCGAGCAGCATCTACTTATAGCCTGCTTAAGTTAAAGATGATCCCTACTCTACCAGCTCAGACTTGCTGCCGATGCTTCAGCAACCTCATTCTTGCTGTGTTTTCCTTCCGTTGTTACAAATGCTCTCCCCGACTCACACTGCAGGTGCCACTTTTTCTCCATCCAAAAAGAGAGAGGAAGTGAGAGAGGAAATAGCATTAACAGGCCAGGCCAAAACCCAAACGTGTGGCCACCATGTCCATTCTTACTCAGGGCCAGGCGTTAGAGAGCAAAAGCCTATCACTGAGCTTTTGTGGTCCTCTCCCTGAAAGCCAGCAGGTGGGCTCCCACAGCCAACCTTGACACTAGTGGTCAAGTCCAAAACATTTGTGCAGCTCAGAGATCGCCATTACATGACCAGATCTTGCACGAAATCAGTGCAATCTCGAATATGAACATGCAAGGACACATGTTTACACAAGCATACTGCTGACCCCTAAGACACAAAACGCAGAAGACGAAACAGAAGTACACCAGCCTCACGCAACTCCCCTTCAGTCCCAGGGCTTGGAAACTGATCACCTCACTCTGTGGGTCATGGAGGCTCCTTGTGCCACACAGCTTGGGCACAGGGTGAGGAGGGCAAAGTCAACTTGTCCTTTGATAAAAGCTGAGAAGCACGGGGGATTAACCTTGGTGGAAACTAATACAGGACTTCAAAAAATTCATGGAAAAACTGAGTTAAAAGATAAATGGGACTTTCCCACGAACTTTTTGAAGCTCCCCCCCACCTCCCCGCCCCCTCGGTTGTGCCAGGCACTATGCTAGGAATTTCTGAATTCATCATGTGATTTATACACAAAACTAATCAGAGGTCTGCTCGGAGAGGAAGAAACCCAAGCCTAGGTCGGGTTCACCCACTCGGTTACTTGGACTCAATCTGTTTTCTCTCAGTAGTAACTTGTTGGATGCAGTAGATGATTACTGAGGCTCCTTCTAAGAATCAAAAACACTAGGTCCTCTGTGTTGTAAGGCATGCCTTTAAATCAGAACTGCGTCAACTGTTTCAATTAAACTTTCTGGATCAAATACGAAGTCCATTTAATAGCACTGTTAAGTCATGTCCAATTGCTTCCATTTTACAATTGCCTTTATCAGAATCAATTCGTTTCGGTATAAGATTTAAGGAAGATTCACCCTATTACTTCCCTCCAGTGGGCATGTTCTTCGGTGGCTTTGATGTCTACAAACCTAATAGTTTGCCCAAAGGCTCTATCTAGTCTTCTGACTGACGGTCTGGAGTAAATCTAGAGCGGACTCAATTGTCCACTCATCCCTCCTACAGCTGATGGTCATTAAAGTCCGTCCGTGCAGTGCATCTAAGGGAAGCTCCAACTCCCCGCGGCGGAGTCCCTCCTGCCTCACAGCGACCCCATCGGGCAGGTGGGACGGCCCCCTCGGGCTCGCCAGGCTGCCACCCTTAACGGAAGCGGACTGTCTCACGTCGAACCAACTCCGTGGATCGGCTGGACCACCGCTCGATCACCATCTGGCGCGGAACGCCCGCCGGGACGGCTCCCACAACATCCAGCATTAACGAAGACCCGCGGCGGTCTCGGCTCCGGCACACACCCAGTCTCCGCCCCCGGGGCCGCGCTGCGGGCGTATCTGTCAGCCCGGGGTCCGCCAAGCGCGCGCCCGGCGTCGCCGGCATCGGGAACAGCCGCAGGAGGAAAAGGGGCGAGGGCGCCGTGAACGCACGCGGATCGCGCCCCCCGACCCCCACCGCACCTCAGCCTAGAGCAGACGCGGGGGGGGGCACAGGCCCGCCCCCCGCCCCACCCGACCCCGCCCGCTCCCGGCTAACGGGCCCGGGCGCCCGCCTCGGGGAGCCAGCCCTCACCTCGCTCCCACGGCGGCTTCTGGGGGTCGGGGCCCGCCGGCCGCCGCGCCGCGCCGCGCGCTCTCCCCGCCGCCTCCCCGGCAACCACGGCCCCCCCTCCCGGGCAGACCCGGCTCAGGTCACCGGCGGCCCGGGCGCAGGTGGGCGGTGGTGCGCAGGCGCAAGTCTGACGACGCCATTGGCTGCTGCCAAGAGACACCCACTCCCGAGCCGACCAATCAGAATGCGCAGGGTCGCAAGTCGCTTGGCTCTTAAAGGGCTGCGACCCCAAAGTCCAGGGGAGTGGCTGGGGGCGCCCTCACCCACTCCCGCCCTTTGTCTCCCGGATCCCCGGCTCTCCCCGGCGGGGCTGCCAGTCCCGCCTCTGGAAGTGCTGGGAGATTTCGTAACCTAATCGCGATGCCTGCTGGTGCAGCGAGCTGGGCTGGTGTTCAGGGGCGGGTGGGCGCGGGGTGGCAGTAAGACACGCCCGGGGCGTGGGTGCCGCGGTCCGAAAGGCTGGGCTGGAGGTCAGCGATAGTGAAGCCAAAGTCGCACAACGTTCTGCCAACCTGGACGGGGAGCCAAAGTCCGACCCCCGAGGGATCACGCCCCAGGCTGGAGGTGGAGGCGCCCACAGATTGCTGGCTCTTGGCGGACGATGAAGAGACAGAATTTCTTTTTAGTCATTCAACGGGTACCGAACACTGCCTATGGGCGGGGCACTGTGCCAGGTACAATGAGGACCGTGGGGGATTCCTGACACAAAAAGTCACGTTAAGAGAAAACGACAGTGCCAAGAACACCTATCAGTTACACAAACACGTGTCTACATAGAAACAGATACACGCTTCCCAGCCAGGAACGGGATTTTGGAAGGCATTTGCAGCAGCTTCTGGCCTGGAACTGGGGGGCTCAACGGGGTTCTATTGAGAGATTAAAAGAAAACAGACTTTAGAGATCAAAGGAACGGGGGGGGGGGGGGCGGAGCATCACTGAGCAGAATCAAAGGGACAAGACCATGGAGTATATGATAGGAGGAAGGGAAGTTTGGGACAGGGCTTGGCTGATCAAATGTGCATCTTTTAGAGATCACTTTGGTTGAGGGAGTGAGGATCAAATTGGAGAAGGCTCACAGTAGGTGTAGGGAGACCCGCCCAGAAGCCAATTTTCCTGGGCAAGTGAGGATGTTGGGAACAAGATGGCGAAGAAAAGGAAGAGAAGTGGGCAGGCTGCAGAGAGATGTCGCAACAAAAACAACCAGAGTTGGTGCTGAATGGGACATGAAGGCGTGAGGAAGAAGCAGTGAAGGTTAACGCCACTGTTCTGAGGAATAAAGAGAAGAGGATCTGATTCGGGAAAGCATGATCAGTGGTTCCATCTGAAGACGAGTTGAATTCAAGGTGTGTATGAGACTTCTAAAAGAAACTTGATGTAGTAGTAGGTTACTAAGCATTGGGCCGCTAACCATGAGGTTAGTATTTGGAAACTACTAGCTTTTCCTTGGGAGACGGTTGAGGCCCTGGACTCCAGTAAAGAGTTACAGTTTGGGAAACCCACAGTCCACTCTGCCCTAGGGTCTCCATGAGTCAGAATTGACTTGATGGCAGTGAATTGGAAGGTTTTCTGGGCGGCAGGGGTGGGGGGGTGAGTGTTCAAAGGAGCCCTGGTGGTGCAGTGGACTAAGCAGCAGGTTGCTAACCAGGATGTCAGAGTTTCAACACTGAAAGATGAGGCAATTCGTCTGAGAACCCTTTGGGGCAATGCTAATCTGCCTTGTAAGGTTGCTATGAGTCAGAATCAATTCAATGGCAGTGGGGTGGGTTGGGTTGAGTTGGGTTTGGAGACTTCTGGCTGGGTTACCAACATAGGTAATCAGATGTACAGGATGAGGTCACTGCAAAGATCTGGACTGGACATATCCTCATAGCCTTTTGACAATCCTTGGCATATGGCAGGAAACTGAAGCTAAGGGCTGGGCTTTCATGGCCAAAGAAACACTACAGAACTGAAAAGAGAACTGTTACAGAATCCAAGATGTCGCCAAGGATCCTCACCTCCTGGCCTTGACCCCCTGTGAAGTCCCCTCCCCTGTGGAGTCCAGGCTGGCCAGAATGCTATGGAAGTGACAATGAGGCTAGGCTATAAAAGACACTGCTTTGGACTCTCGGGTTGCTTACTTCAGGGAATGCTGGCTGCTTGGCCCTGAAGAAGCACATGCACCTCTACAGAGAGGGCTCGTGGAGAGAAACAGATCTCCGCCTCTTGGTAGCCAGTTCCAACTTGCCAGTGATGTGAGTGAGCCACCCTAGAAGTGGATCATCCAGCGCCACTCGAGGCCTCAGTCAGCTGCAGCGAACATCTGGCTGCAACCTCATGAGTAACCGAGCCAGAACTGTCCAAATTTCTCCTAATTAAGCTACTGGGGTTTGAGGTTGACTTGTTACATGGCAGTAATTAATTAACACGAGAGCCTACCAATAAACCTTGAAAATCTCCCCACATTACTTGGGAGGGAAGGAAGAGCCTGCAGGTAACACAAGGAAGGAAAATTACTAGGATACTTGGGGTTGATAAAAAAAAAAACCACAACAACTCACTGCCATAGAGTTGATGCCAACTCGTAGTGACTCTATAAGACAGGGTAACATGGTCCCTGTGAGTTTCCAAGGCTGTAACTTTTTTAAAAATTTTTATTAGTGGCAGGGAGGGGATGGGAGGACTGGTACGGAGTGGCCAAGGGCAAGGTTACTGAGAGAAATTACTGAAACCAGAATGAAGGCTGAACATGGTAGTGGGACAGGAGGAAAGTGTAAGGAAATAGAGGAAAGGAGTAGGAGGGCATACATAGAGGCCTAAATACAGACATGCACATATGTAAATATATTTGTGATTATGGGGGAAATAGACCTATGTGCATATATTTATAGGTTCAGTAGTAGGGTAGCAGGTGGACATTGGGCCTCCTCGCGCGCATTCCCTCAATACCAGAGCACCTTGCTCAGCTAAACAGTCATTCCATGATATCCACCTTTCCGACATGATCGCTGAAGACAGACGTGTGAGTAAGCAAACGTGGTGGAGAAAGCTGATGGTGCCCAGCTATCAAAAAGATATAGCGTCTGAGGTCTTAAAGGCTTGAAGGCAAATAATAAGTGGCCATCTAGCTCAGAAGCAACAAAGCCCACAGAGAAGAAGCACACAAGCCTATGTGAACATGAGGTGCTGAAAGGATCAGGTAGCAGACACCAAAGAACAAAAACCATCAATATGTGATCACCTTCCCCACATAAACACTGAAGACGAATGTGTGCATAAGTAAGTGTGGTAAAGAAGGCTGATGGTGCCTGGCTATCGAGAGATATAGTGTCTGGGGTCTTAAAGTCTTGAAAGTAAACAAGCAGCCATTTAGCCAAGAAGCAACAAAGTCCACAAGGAAACAGCACACCAACATGTGTGATCATGAAGGGCCGAGGTGACCAGGTATCAAGCACCAAAGGTGGGGAGAAAAATCATATCATGAATGAGGGGAGTGCGTGATGGGGACCCAATGTCCATCTGTAGACAACTGGACATCCCTTGCATAGGGATAGTGGGGAGATGAGTCACTTAGGCTTCAGTGTAGCAATAATGAAACTCACAACCTTCCTCTAGTTCTTAAATACTTCCTCCCCCAACTATCATTATCCCAATTCTACCTTGCAAACCTGGTTAGACCAGAGGATGCACAATGGTACTGATGGGAACTGGAAACACAGGGAATCCAGGACAGAGGAACCCCTCAGGACCAATGGTGAGAGTGGCGATACTGGGAGGGAAGGGGGTGTAGAAAGGGGTAACCGATCACAAGAATCTACATATAACCTCCTCCCTCGGGGATGGGCAACAGAAAAGTGGGTGAAGGGAGACACCGGGCAGTGTAAGATAAAATAATAATTTATAAATTATCAAGGGCTCATGAAGGAGGGAGGAACAGGAAGGGGAGGGGGGGAAAGGAAAATGAGCTGATTCCAGGAACCCAAGCAGAAAGCGAGTTTTGAGAATGATGAGGGCAACGAATGCATAAGTGTGCTTTACACAACTGATGTATGTGTGGATTGTGAGAAGAGTTGTATGCGTCCCAATAAAATGTTCTTAAAATTTTCTTAATAATTATGAGTTCATACATAGAACATTCCATTGTTCAATCACATCAAGCTGTGCTGTACAATTGTTACCACAATCAGTTTCCAAACATCCTTTTCCTTCCTGGACTCCTGAACATCATCTCCCTTTTACCACCACCCACACAAAAACCTGTAACTCTTTACAGGAGTTGAAAGCCCCATCTTTATCCTATAGAGTGGCTGGTGGTTTCAAACCAAAGACCTTGTGGTTAGCAGCCCCAAATGTAACCAAGCTACCAGAACTCCTTTGAGGTTGGTAAGGAGATGGGAAATCCTGCAGTCTATGCTGGGAAAGGACTGGAATTCCCCAAGTACACTCACACTCTTAAGTGTGCTTCACACTAGAGGTGGCCAAATCAACGGATCTGACCTAAATGGGACCAGACCTATAAAAGCCTAGAGCTCTCAAGTGCGGAGACTTGACCTCTCAAACTTCAGGTGCCAATGCTTTAGAATAGGGTCTTGCTCCATCTGGCTAGACTATGTCATGAGGCCCTCTGCTTCCATCACTAGTCATGTTGGCTCCAGGTTCGCAAGTGTCTTCAGAAGTTTTATCTTACAGGATCGCCAGCTACCCCGACACTGCTGTAGATCAGCAGCAACAGCCTAGATCTCTGTATCACCACAGATCTGTGAGAAGACTCGCTCCCTTGACTTTCATGTCATGTCTGCCCTAACTTTCCTTCTCTGTAATTAAAAAAAAATTTTATGAACACACACTTTTCTGGTTTTCCTTTTGCGAGACTAAGTCAAAAAAAATATTGGGACTGGTGTTCCACTTCATACACGCAGGGGCTCTGCTCCAAATAAAATGTGTTTAGATGTGTGTCTGTGGCCAGTGGATGGCTGCGGACAAGTTCTCGTAGGGATATATTTGTCTTCATCTTCTTAGGGTGCATTAAAAAATAAAGTCCAATTGAGACAGTGACTTCAGAGGGGATCTACTGGATCAAGTCAATTCAGGCACAGAGACCAGGCCAGAAGGTTATGGCAACGCTACTGAGGATTCCAAAGTGGTCATCTTGATAGATTTCCTTGAAGAACACAAGACAAACATGGGAACTTATTAGGGAAAAGTTTTAAGAAAGCAGAAAACTGTGTCGGTGAGAAAAAGGCAAGCAAGGTAGTGCTGAGGACTTTTCCCTATGATCATTGCACCTGCTTATTCTTGGAAGGTAGCAACAGCTGTCCTAAGGGAATTTCACTGGGGACACTTAGCCCATCCACCCTACACCAGCTCATGTCCATTTGGGTTCGTTTTGTTCTCCAAACTCAAAGAACATGGAAGAGGGGGCGTGATGTGAGTGACTCAGGGATGTTCAAACTGCTGTTTCCACGTGGTGTAAACCCAAGAAAGCAGAATTGTTTGGGGGAAGAGTTAGAGAGATGGAAACACCATTTTCAGAAGTGTATTTTAAAAAACAACAAAAACCTCAAAACACACGACTCATAGTAACCCCATAGGACAAGGTAGAACTGCCTCGGTTAGCTTCCAAGACCAACTCTCTGTGGAAGCAAAAAGCCCACTTTCTCCTGAATCAGAAGTGTAAAGACTTATTATCATGTCATTGAGAAACAATAGTGTCGCAGTTTTATGATTTTGTTCAAGAAAGATTTTTAAGATTTTGTAGTAACATAGTTTTACTTACCCTCAGGTTATCTCTGGTCCCTTAAATCCTCTCCCGCCCACGGTCCCCGCCCCCCTTCTCCTCTCAGCCTCCTGCCCACTGCCTGGCGCGGAGCCAGCATTCTCCTCAGGTACCAGTGCACGCTTGCAATTAGCTTCCACAAGCGAGGCCTCTCCAAGCTGTACTTCCAGCCCAGAGTTCCACATCCAAGCACCTGGCCACCACGTGCCTCAATTGATCGCCCTCACCTCCAGCCCAGCTGTTGTACCCTACTGCTCCCTATCTCAAGAAATGATAACTCACGCCTCTCAGTCGCCCCAATCAGGACCCCGGGAAGCATCCCTAATCCCACTTCCTCCCAGTGCAGCGCCCAGAGTGCGGACTCCAGCTGCCGATCTGGAGGCACCGGAATGATGCTAAGAGTGCAGTGAACTTGGAAACCGGCGCGCCAGCGACGACTCGGACGTGAGCCGGGGCAGGCTGCCTCCGAAATGCTACTCATCTCGGCAACTGAAACGCTACCAGCAGCGCCGGCAGGTGAGCCTGCTGTCCCGACCCCGCCCCCACCGGAGCAGCCCGGGGTGCGCAGGCGCAAAGTGTTCCTGCTGCGGCTGAGCCACTAGGGGGCTTGGTCCGAGGAGAACGCTACGCAACGTTATCGCGCGTGCGCGTGGATGACGTCACTTCCCGTCGCCGCCTCCTTGGCGGGAGAATCCAATCAACGTCGAGAGCGTTACTCCTCTCTACGGTGGGTTCCCGCGGCGCTTGGGCTTCCGGCCGAGTGGGCTGCGAGTACTGTCCAGGCTTCCCGGGATGTCTGTGGCCTTTGTACCGGACTGGCTGCGGGGCAAAGCGAAAGTGAATCAGGAGACTATCCAGAGGGTAAGTATGGAGGCTTCGGGGAGGCGTTCCTTAGTCCGGGAGCTGCGAGCTTCGGGAAGCTTCTTGAAGTGGTAGGATTTGACCGGCAGGGCTGCAGACGGGATGTGTGGGGGCCGTCGTCTGTCCCGCCGCCGGGAGCAGACAGCCCGGCCTGGGGCGTGCGGTCACCCCGCCGTCCTGACGCTTTTTCTGCCCCTTCAGCTCCTGGAGGAGAATGACCAGCTGATTCGCTGTATCGTGGAGTATCAGAACAAGGGCCGGGCCAACGAGTGCGTCCAGTAAGTACTCGCGCCCCTGCACCTGGGTGCAGGGAATGCCCTCCCAAACCAACCAAACTCGCTGCCATCGTGTGGTGCCGACTCATGGCGACCCTGAAGGACAGGGTCGAACTGCCCCTGTGGCGTTTCGAGGACCGTAACTCACCTTTCTCCCGCGGTGCCCCTGACAGTTTCAAACTGCCATTGCAGCCCAACTGGTCACCACGACGCCACCACGGAAAGACCCTGACTAAGCTTAGTTGAAGCTCATTGTACCGTGGACGAGCGGAGAGCACAGAGAATTTCTTACCTGCCCAGCACATATTGTGGAAACTGGAGCCAGCTTTGGCTGTCTCTACAAAAGGGTTCTTCTTTGGATAAAAGCAAGTGCTGGTGGGGTCGCCATTGGAATTTGTCTTTGGAACATGTATGGAAATGGATTGGTTCTGCTTGGCTTTATAACAGTATAAAATGTTCTTCTGCCCCTGCAGTTGCTAGCCGGTTGCCACCATCTGGCTTCATGTTTGACTCATTAACTAAGTACAGAACTGCCCTTGTGGGTTTCTGAGACGAAATCTTCACAGGAGCAGAAAACCTCATCTTTCCTCAGCATTAGGCTGGTTGGTGGTTTTGAACTGCGGACCTTGGGGTTAACAGCCCAACGTGTAACTTGCTAAGCCACCAGGGATCCCTGGTTTAATGCTCAGTCAGTAGTAAAATTGAGTCACCTGGCATGCGCACATTCCCAGTGGGGTTAAACAGGTGATGACGCTCTGCCTTCTTGCTTGACGTTTCATGCTATAAATGTGCCCATTCCACAGTCTATGCAGTACCACTTCTTTTGTATTTTTGTTCTTTTAGTTGGTTATTTCATTACTCAAAATGGCCCCCGTGCATCATGCTCTGAAGCGTTTTATGGCGGCAGGTAGCCTAGACGGCCAGAGGAACAAACAACTCTAGCTTGGAAGAAGTGCATCATCAATGCCCTAGGAGGAGGTTGGCAAGACTTCCCCTTGTGTACGTAGAACATGTTACTGGGAGAGACCGGTCCCTGGAAAAGGATAAAGTGGAGGAGCAGCAAAAAAGAGGAAGACCAAAAAGATGGATTGACACCTTGATTACAACAATAGGCTCAAACCTTAAAAAAGTGTGAGGATAGCGCACGCAGCACTGGACAATGTTTAATTTTGTGCATAAGGTCTCGAAGAGTCAACGCTTTCACAGCACCAAGCAACAAGCACGAAAGTGCTCAAAGATTGTGCTGTGTTGTAGACACTACCTGTGTTAAATAAGCTTTGTTCAGACATGAGCATAGTGCTGTTGGCTGTGAGTTTAAAGAAATTGGCAGCGTATATTAAATAAGATGGATGTAAAAAGAAGCACACATCCATCCACAGACTAATGGAGAAGTAAATTATGACACATACATACAATGGAATACTACTCAGCCACTAGGGAAAATGACGCCTTGATGTGTGCCATCTAATGGCTGGAGCGGGGAGACATGCTGAGTGAGAGAAGTCAGTCACAAAGGGATAGATAGGGTATGACCTCACTAGTAAAAAGAGGAAAAAACAAACATATAGAGAACAAAGTATTTGTGAGAGGGAGGTGAAAGCTGATGAGAAAATCCCATTGATTAAGGGTAGGATTGCACAACTGCTGGTTAGAAACTGCTGTCAATTAGTTGTATCTATGAAAAATTGACTTGGTGAAAGTTGGACGATAAGCATATTTTAACAAGGACCAAAAGAAAAGAAGAAAGGGTAGCTGCCGAGGCTGCTTGCGTACAGCCCAAAGCCTCATGGCATTTGATTCCTGGGTGTGAAGATTTAGGGCTATACTTTCATGGGACATCCCAGTTAATTGGCCAAATAACATATGTCTAGTGCTTCTACTCTACTTAGTGCCTGGGGTCTTAAGAGTTTTCGAGTGGTCATCCAAGGCACGCAGTTGGTTCCTACTCACTTGGGGCACTAGTAAGGAGAGTCGGGAATAGAAGCAGAGTATGGAACGAGTCGGCCAGTTGCCTTCTTAAACAACTGCCTCCTTTGCCATGAGCCCTGAAGATCTGAAAGGATGCCTGACTGCCGCTAAGGAATATTTTCTCGCTGACCCATGGCCCTACTGGGGACAACACTGGAGACTCGGTGTCAGGATTGGCCCGGTCTGGCCCTGCAACACCGAGGTAAAACACTAAAGGCATGCAGCAGAGCAGGGAGCTCCGAGGAACTGCAAAGGATAGGCTTTGGGGCCAGAGCGTAGCACCCCATCGGACTTATCTGGAGGACACGCCTAGAGGTCAAAAATCAGACCTTGATCTATTTACAGGTTTTTCTTTTTAAAACTTATTTTCTTTTAATTAATTTATTCTTCTCTGGGTCATTAGTTTTTCTGTTGTCATAGTTGTGTTCTCTTGTTGCTTTGTCTTGCTGTGTCTTGTTTTTTGGTGCATATTATTATCTCTGCAGATCGATCTAGATAAAATAGGCTGGATGAATAGTCTGGAGGAGAAAATAAGGGGACCCAGGGTTCTGGGGAGACATAAGAGGGGGAGCGGTGGGGGAAAGGAGGTGGTGTTGACCAACCCAGGGACAGGGGAGAAACAAGTGATCCAAAATTAGTGGCAAGGAGGGTGTGAGAGAGAGGCCTGGTAGGGATTCAGCAAGGGCAATGTAACCGAGAGAAATTACTGAAACCCAAATGAAGGCTGAGCATGATAGTGGGACAAGAGGAAAGTGAAAGGAAATAGAGGAAAGAACTAGGAGGCAAAGGGTATTTATAGAGTTCTAAATACAGGGATGTACATATGTAAATATATTTATATAGGATGGTGGGGAAATAGAGCTACATGCATATATTTATAGGTTAGTATTAAGGCACCAGATGGACATTGGACCTCCACTCAAGTACTCACTCAATGCAAGAACACTTTGTTCTATTAAATTGGCATTCTATGATGCACACCTTCCAACACAATCACTGAAGATAAATGTGTGCATAAGCAAATATGGTGAAGCAAGCTGATGATACCCAGCTGCCAAAAGATAGAGCGTCTGGGGTCTTAAAGGCTTGAAGATAAACAAGTGACCATCTAGCTCAGAAGTAACAAAGCCCACATGGAAGAAACACACCAGCCTGTGTGACCATATTGTAAGTGAGGGTGAGTGTAGAGTGGAGACCCAAAGCCCATCTGTAGGTAACTGGACACCCCCTTACAGAAGGGTCACGGGGAGGAAACGAGCCAGTCAGTGCAGGGTAGCAACGATGGAACATACAACTTTCCTGTAGCTTCTAAATGCTTCCTCTCCCTGCACTATCATGATCCCAATTCAACCTTACAAATCTGGCTAGATCAGAGGATGTACATTGGTACAGATAGGCACTGAAAACACGGAATCCAGGACAGATGAACCCCTCAGGACCAGTGGTGAGAGTGGCAATACCTGGTGGGTGGAGGGAAGATGAGGTAGAAAGGGGGAACTGAGTACAAGGATCTACATATTACTTCCTCCCTGGGGAACGGACAACAGAAAAACGGGTGAAGGGAGACGTCGGACAGTAAGATATGACAAAATAATAATTTATAAATTAGCAAGGATTGATGAGGGAGGGGGGAAATGAGCTGATATGAAGGGCTAAAGTAGAAATAAAATGTTTTGAGAATGATGACAAGAAATGTACAAATGTGCTTGACATAATGGATTGTATGTATGGATTGTGATAAGAATGATATGAACCACCAATAAAATGATTTTTTAATCCCCAGCCCCCTAAAATGGTTTTTTAAAAGGAATATTTTAATCAATTTTCTATTGAATCTTGATCAAAAAGGACATGCAGAACAGCAGTTCAAATTTTCACGGATTCCTGACTTCTGAAGCCTCGGAGGTCATCTGTTGTGTCAGGCACATTTGTACATATATCGCCATCGTCATTTTCTTTTTAATTTTTTGCTGGGGGCCGCAATCTGCTTCTGGAATTATTTCTACCTAGGACAGTCGGGGGAAATTCCATTCTGCCCTGTGAGGTTGCTATGGATCTGCACGGAATTGACAACATACAAGAACAGCTGAAGAGATGTTTTTGAAAACGGTGTTGCAGCTCTACTGGAATACAGTAATCCTGCCTTTCGTGACATAAACACATTCACATCCATGCTCGCTCTCTCTCTCTCTCTCTCTCTCTCTCTCTCTCTGGCAGCTACTCTGATTTTCCTCGGTTGAGAACCACTGCATAGGGTCACATTGATCACTGGCAGTATCTGGCCCCTTAAGTTTTTTCAGCAGATACTTCATAAATACAGCCGAGGGCCAGTTCCTGTGTCCGGTCCTGAGGAATCTGGCCAAGCCTGGTAGCTCTAAACTGCAGAAACTCAAGGAAATGCTAATGATACGTGCTAGGGCTAAGAGTAAAGTCAAGGCGCGGTTGGTTACCAAGGGCTCAAGTAGAAAGCAAATGTTTTGAGAATGATGATGGCAACAAATGTGCTTGACACAATGAATGCATGTATGGATTGTGATAAGAGTTGTACAAGCCCCCAATAAAATGATTAATTAAAAAAAAAGTAAAGCCAAGAAGGTGAGGGGTGGCTATCTCGTGGATGATGTCTGCAGGAATGAACAACATGGAGGTGGCCATGCTGACCGCCTCTGGTTCCGTTGCCATAGGCAAGAGTCAGACTTGCATCCACACTTCATCTCTCGTGCCCAACTGTGTTAGTCCAGGTTGACTAGGGAAGCAAATTCATTGACACGCAAGAGTGTAAGAAAGAGCTTTATGTAAAAGGGCAATTGTATAGTGATAAAACATCCAGATCAAGTTCGTAAGTCACATATTAGCCCCTATGTCTGATACTAGTCCATAATTCTCACTCAGCAGTGGTGCGGGTCTCCACATGCCTCCTTCAGCTCTGAGTGTCTCAACGGCAGGAAAGGGAAGGCAGGGAGGATGGTCTAGCCTCCAGCGAGCTATTTTTCTCCTTAGCGCCTCCAAATGAGATCATCAAGCTGCGACCTGATTGACTGGCTAGACTCCACCCTTTGCTCAAGTTGACAGATAATGTAACTACCGCACTTGCTGTGCCTCCCACACCACTCTACATCCATCCTGGGTTCGAGAATTCATTCCAGTAACCACACAAAATTCTCAGACAATACTCATGGTGAGGGAGTTTATTTGGGAAGTTAATAGGCCACCACAAGTCAGGATCAGCAATCAGGATACAGTCATTGGTCTCAGGCAGCAGTCAGGTGCCTCTCTCTTCTCAGCTTTTCAGCCACATGATAGCCAAGTCTCTCAAGTCCTCAGTTTTCCAACTCCATGGCCTCATGGCCTCTGCCTATATAATGTAATGGTTACACCTTGGGCCGCCAGCCACAAGGTCTGCAGTTTGAAACAGCAAGCTGATCTGCAGAAGAAAGACTGGACTTTCTACTCCCATAAAGAGTTATAATCTCAAACCACAGGGCAGTTCTACCCTGTCAGGTCGGGTTGCTATGAGTCTCATGGCAGTGAGTTTGGATTTTTGCTATATATGGGCCATGAGCCAGCCTGCCTGTCACTGCCCCACAGTTCCCTGGTCTCAGTGCTGTTGCTCTGTGTCACTTCACACAGAGATCTTGGAAGTGCTTTTCCAAAATGGTTCCAGGTGGCTCATCCTTACAGCCAGGGGGCTGGCAGAAAAAGGCCAAATCCCTTGACTAGTGTGCCACATGGCCCTGTTTGCGTCGTCTCACCCAGCCATCTGGTGGGAGTTAGAGACATGGGTGGAAGAACCATATGAAGGAATCTCCCTGCACCACACCCGATGCAGAGCGGAGAGGATGACCTCATGTCACAGCTGGGGACCGCTGTGACCAGGAGAGGGCAGTGAGAGGAGCTGGAGGCCCTGGTCCCACACAGCTTGTTGGGTGGCTCGTTTTACTCTGACTGAGGTGGAGGCGATCGGGGGCTTTGACCACAAGGAAGATATCCTGGCATTCTGCACAAGGATCTTGCCAACTGCTGGGGAGCGGGAGGGCAGAGCCAGGGGACCATTAACATTGTTCAGGCAGGAAATGACAGTGGTTTGGCCGCTGAGGAGCCGCTACGTGAGACTGAGGGCGACTGCCGGCAGCTCGCTGGAGTGTATTGAACAAGACGGCTGGTAGCCCTCACCTGGCAGATGCCATCCTTCCAGAGCCGGCAAGTTTGCTCCCCTGTCTTAACTCTCGGAACCAAAAAAGCCGAACCAAAGCATTTGCTGTCAGGTTGATTCTGATGTGAGGCCATCTCTGTGTCCGAGTCGGGGCTGATAGCTCAGAAGTAGCTCCCCAGGCCTGTCCTCAGTGGGGCCTCCGGGCCATCGAGACCACCGGCCGCTTCCATGAGAGCCGGCCACTTAACTGCTGTGCCACCCAGCGCCTTCTGTTCACCGGGGAGGCAGCAAAGGCAAACTGCTCATTTTTCCTGCTTTTCCTCTGCAGGTACCAGCACGTGCTACACCGAAATCTGATTTATTTGGCTACCATTGCTGACGCCAGCTCAAGCAGCCCTCCCAAACCACTGGAGTAGTCCTCCGCCGACAGAATGGAGACGGGGGCGTTCCCAACTTAGCTGCCGAAAACGGGAACGCAGCCTCTGTGACAACGTTTGTGACGATGCGAAGAAAGCTCGGAGGTCACCATTCTCCTCAGTGCATGCATTTAAGGCCGCAGATCCCTCAGTGTTGACCTGGTGGCGGTGCCGTGGTGTAAGCCATGGGCTGCTAACCAAAGGGTCAGAGATTGATCCCCGCCAGCTGCTTGGAGGGAGAGAGATGAGGCCGCCCACTCATGGACAGATGACAGCCTTGGAAACCCTGTGGGGCAGTTCTAGTCGGAGCTTCAGGGTGGCTAGCCATCAACATTGGGTGGGTTTATTCCATGTTGAGGCAGGTGACCTCTGTGCTAACATGGGGGTGCCCTCCAGCCTGCTGTTTTTGTGTCAGTCGGGGCGGGGGAGAACCTGTGTGGATAACTGGGTGATCAGCAGGGAGTGGGGAGACTCCTGACTCAGAACCTTGCCAAACGGCCCCGTGGCTGGGTACCCCCTCCTGCCAGTCGTCGTGGTGCCTGGAGCCGCTCTTCAGCATGCTTTGATATAAAGTCTGCTTAGCCACCAGAGACAATGTGGAGGTGTAGCACGTTTCAGTGGAGTGAGTGTCCCGCCCAGAAGAAATAAATAAAATAATAATGCAGCACGATTGTCAAGTTCAGAATTAACAGAATGAAGGGGCAGGGGGCTGTGTCTGACAAAAACCTATCCCAGAAGGAAAACCGGTGTTTTCTACCACCAAGCATGCAAGACCCTGTCAAAGGGAGAAAGCCTGAGACCTGGCGAAACAAGGCATTTCTGTCCAGTCCCTGCGCCCGGCAGTTTCCCTGTCGTTCTTCGTCATCACGGCGACGTGGTCAGAACTTTCGGTTGTCTTTCTCCAGATCAGGATCCAGACAGCTTCCACGCGTTGCTCTTGGTTATGCCTCTCAGTCTCTCAAAAGCCTCGAGCACATCCTAGTTTCTGTTCCCCTGCTGTTTGTGCTGGTACCCGTGCTTTCTCCGGAAGTAGACGTTCTCGGGCAGCAGGAATGGTATAGAGGGCACCATTCTGCCAGCGACCTTTGAGACGTACATGAATGTCCCAGAATGATCTAAGTGGCCGACCCTGGTTGGGAGTTGCCACCAGCAAGTTGGTTCCCCAATGCACACAAGCCAAGTGTGCCCCCCCCCCCCACATCCCCAGAGGAGGCAGGAAAACAGAGCAGGCCCCAGAGGTGGACTGCTTATTCCCTGCATGAGGGGAGTATGACCCATTAGTCTGTTGCCATCTGTGACCCCCATGAGAGGTGGATGAGACTGCTGGGGAGCATGAGCTCAGGGAGCAAGCCAATCAGCAAACGCAGCTTCCCGTGTGCGGGGAAGCCTTGAAGGTAAAGGCCTCCCTGCTGGAGGATGTAGCATCCAGGACCGCTATGTGACGTCCCCTTGGCTGTCTCCAGTCAGCTGAATGGGGGCTGATCAAGAATGTCAGAAAGGGGCCCTGGCGGCTTCAGCCATAACCAACCTTCCAACCCCAGAGGGCCCCTTCTGTGGCCTTGCTAGAGCAGCTGATGGGGCTGGCAGTGGTCATGGTCTGGTCCAGCCCTTCCTGTCCTGAGAAAGCCGAACAGACCCTCTTGCAGGACTCAGAACTCAACATTGCTGTCAAAGATCATGGAAAGAAACTTGAACAGCACCCCTGACTAGATTTACACACACAGAAAAGCTCTGCTCCAGGGACGGGTCGTACCCGCTGAGAATGGAGAGAACAGGTTCCTGGGGAGGCGCAAAGGGTTGAAGGTTAGAGAGAGCACCCGGAGACACAGTAAAGCCTGCTGGTGGTCTGCTCACAGGAAAGGAGCCCCGGAAAACCCTATGGAATACAGTTCTACCCTGGCACATGGGGGCTCCAGGAGTCGGAATCCATTCAAAGGCAACTGCTTCAATCGTGACCACATGGCTAGGGAAGAGATGGCTCTTACTGCTACCGCATGTGCCCTTGAACCCTTTCCCCAGCCTGCATTTCTGAAGGTGACCTGAGCGCATTTTGTACAGAGCACACAGAAGCTTAGTTGTTTGTTTTTAGAAGCTTCATTTTAGGGTGGGGTTCTTCACTCAAATATTCTTTTTGAATATCTTCAATTTAAATTTTTTTAAAAACCACATTTACAGACTGCATCACATTCCCATGGAGAATCCAAAAGATGTGCTCTGTGCCTTAGTTTGTTGGTGCTGCTATAATCAGTAGGGAAACTAACTTGTTGGAGGCAGCTTCCAACCAGCGTCTGCCAGGTGGATAATTCTGGGGCATTCTGAGAGTCTCTCGGAGGTCCCTGGTTCCACAAGTGGGTGACTTTAACATTAACTTGATCACTGCCTAGGAGGCTCAGAGTCCAGATTCAGGGCATCAGCTCCACAGCTCTCCTTGTTGACTCATGGGCGTGGGGGGACGTGGGTCCTGATCTCTTCCCAGCTTAGGGATTTCCTGTCGCAGGGCACCTCTCCTCCCATCGCTGCTGGCTCTGTTGCCATTGAATTGGGTCTCTTCATAGCTATAAAGGGGATGGATTTAAAGCCCAGCCTACACTAACACTGTCTCCGTAACATGACAACGAAGACTCACCGCCAGATGGGAGTACGCTGTTAGGCGCCCTGAGTCAGCCCTGACTCAGCCACCTGAGCACAACAGCACGAAACCCTGCCCATCGGTCCTGCGCCATGCCCAGTTGCCGCCATGCACGGTGTCAATCCACCTCCTTGAGGGCCTTCCTCCTTGGGGGATGATAGCCACAGGTCTCATGAAGATTACAGCAAGGTGCCTCCAAACCACTTCCCTCATAGCGACCCTCTGTGGCAAAGTTGAACCACTACAACTACCTACAGAAGCAGAGTGCCTCATCCGAGCAGCCAGTGGGTTTGAACTGCTTGTAGCTCACTGCTTAGCCTGCTTAACTAGGGCTGGGGGCTCAGATTTACAGCATCATTTAGGGGACACAAGTCAATGCCTAACACTGCAACCTAGATGTTCTCTTGAGTCTAAGCCCGTGGTTCTCAACCTTCCTCACGCCCTGACCCTTTAATACAGTTCCTCATGTTGTGGAGCCCCCCCCCCCAACCAGGAAATTGTTTTCATTGCCATTTCATAATTGTAATTTTGCTACTGTTATGAATCGGGTAACCCCTGTAAAAGGGTCATTCGACACACACCCCCAAAGCAGTCGCCATCCACAGGTTGAGAACCGCTACTCTACGACCTTCCTTCCCAAAGCTTTAACAAGAGCCCAGGACCCAAGAGGAGGTATTTATAATTTGTATTAATTGGCTCATTAAAATAATGGTTGAGCATTTCGTGTGTGCTGAGGATACTTCAGTGGGGAAGCTAGACACCATCCCTGTTCTAGAACGTGCATTCTTGTTGCAGGGAACCAGGCAAAGAGGAAAAGCATCGCATGGGAAGTATTCAGCAGAGAGTGGGCTGAGGTGGAGTGTGTGGGTGGGTTCTTTATGTTCCTGAGTCGGAAGACAAAGAGGCAGTGCTGCAGCTGAGATCAGAATAAGATGGACCACTCGACAGCAATGCAAAGGCAGCGTCTCCACAGCTGTTGCTCACTATTGGTCTCGCATCCATTAATGACAGCTTCTGCAAAAATTGACAGCCTTGGTAACCCTTTGAGGCAGTTCTCTTCTGACCTGTAGGGTGGCCGTGAATCACAATGGACTTGCTGGCCAGACCTTTGTTTTTTTGGGTTAGTCACCAGTGTGAGATTCCCCGGAAGGAGCCCTGGTGAGTTAAATATTGGATTGCTAATGGGGTACCAGTCCCCACAATCAAACGAGTCCAAGGTGTGGTTGTGTAATTGAGGGGTAAAATTAAAGTGACATCAGACAAGATAAAGCATGCAAGGGCTCACCTCCAGGACTGCCATAACTTCAGGAGCCAGTTCCACGCAGAGAGAATATATTTCCAACCAAGCTTATATGCACGGGGGCGTGCAAGCCCCCTAATCACAGGTAAGCACATATGTAACAAAGTGGGATGTACCCTAGCCCTAAAGGTCCCTGAGTGTATAGTAGTAGTAACCTGACAATAGTGCCCTAGGCAGCTAAGGGGGAGTGGCTGACTTCAGAGCCTAGAGAGCAGTAGCACACATCTACAGGCTACCAGCAACTAGCCCCATGCTTATAAGAGGCAACTTTAAGACAGTACTACTATGGGAGGATATAGTGGGGAACAACACTAATTATGAGAATGGGATTGGGACCCATCTCCAACTCACGAGGGTGAAGACCTCCCTTCACCCCAGAAACCCAGCCTGCCAGCTTCTCAATATATGAGACTAAAGGATTCATCCATAGACACCCTCTTTCCTTCCTCTGCTCCCCACAGCTAATCTCAGGCTTGGCAGATCAAACCCACCAGCCAATCCACAAGAGAAAAGATGACACGGTTTGTTTCTGTAAACGTATAGTCTCTGAACCCCTATGGGGAAGTTCTACCCTCGCCTATACAGTTACTATGAATTGACTGGAGGGCATGGGTTTGGGATTTTGGTTTGGAATTCCCAAGCGGCGGTACAAAGGGCTCAGCACTGGGGACTGCAAGTCGCAAGGCTGGTGTTTGAAGCCTCTTGGGCCCCTCAGAATGAGGCACTGTGGAGTCGTTTGCACACACAAGATCTTCATTCAAAGGGTCGCCATGATTTCTAATCTAAGCAGTGGCAACAGACAACATTGACCAATGTAGACATCGCTTTAATTATTGTAACTGGATTCCTCTCAGCTGAGAAAGTGGCGGAGTGTTAGCACCGGACTCCCAGGGAGCTCCTAGACCCAGCTGAACAAGGACGCAGTCGCTGGTACAGCCCATCCAAGGCCCGGAATGCCTGAGCGATTGACCAGGTCCTGAGGCTGCAAGCTTTCCCTGTGGAGTTTATCAAGTACTTACAGACAGAGTTAATGAGCTGGGCTGCTAACCACAATCAGAAGTTCAAAACCACCAGCAGCTGCTCAAAAGAAGGATGAGGCTTTCTGTCCCTGTAAAGCTTTACAGCCATGGAAACCCACAGGGGCAGTTCTACTCTGTCCCATAGAGTCTCTGAGTCAGAGTAGCCGTGAGTTTTGAGTGAGTACATTACAGAGAAAAGGTCTATGCTTTGCAATGCCTGAGCTGCCCCTTGTCTGCAAACAAAAAATAAATTTGCCCATTGTAGCAGAAGCGATCAGTGTCCCACGACCATTCTTAGAACTTGACAGTTGATGTGCGTCAAGCGAATCCCAGCAGCGTGGATCTGTTTCTCTGACCCTGGCAAGTGCTCCCTAGAACTGGGAGTTGGCATCGCCTGGGCACAGTGGGTAAGAAACTCAAAAACTCACCACCACTGAGTCTATTCCAACCCGCATGAGCCTATAGGACAGGGTAGAACTGCCCTTGCGGGTTTCCAAAACTGTAACTCTACAGGAGTAGAAAGCCTCATCTTTCTCTTACACAGCAGCTGGTGGTTTCAAACTACTGATCTTGCAGTCAACAGCCTAATGCATAACTGCAACACCACTTGGGAATTCCTAGTCCTGAGAGCAGCCCTCAACCAATGACTCAGGAGTGGGTGTCTGAACACCCTAGCTCCCTCTCTTCTAAGGCAAACTCACCCAGGGGTGTCTCTTTGGCACTGGCATCAATCAACAGACTTCTCCGGCATCAGACACCCCCTTGGGCAGTTTGCTCAACAGCACACAATGTATTGGTTGCCTTTCTTGTTTTACCTCCCTACTTCTTGAATGGAGTTTCACAAGATCACTTCCTGTTGTAGTTACATAATCTGCTGTCAACTTGAGAAGGGGTGGAGTCTAGCCTGTCAATCAGGTCACAGCGTGATGGAGGCTCCAAAGAGATACACACAGATATTCTCTTTGTCTTCCTGCTGACAAACTACATGGAGACTCCTGATGGAACCAGATCCCTGGAGCTGGAGGAGCTACATGGAGGACCACATTAGCACTGAGAGGCTTCCACTGCCACTGGATCCACAAGACTTTGCAAAACCCACTGGCCTGTGATCTTTCTTCCTGTGTCATCGCATGTGTTGTGCGACTCTGAAGAGGAAATTACAGACTGGTATCAGACATCTGGGCTAATATTAGACCGATGGACTTGATCTGGACTGGGCTGGGATGTTTTCTCAATATACAATTACTCTTTATATAAAGCTCTTTCTTATAAACAAAAGAACATGTATTTGGAGGACAGACATGCAAAATGCGTCCTGGCCTGATATACAAACTCAATGCTATAGCGCACAGCAAATTCATCCACAACTTCTTGAGCTGTCTCATCCAAGTACACCTTCCATGCATAATCTCCTTGCACCTCGGGGATCCAGATTTCTCCACTTCCCCGAATGTCTGTGAGGCGGTAAAAAAGGTTCTCACGGGACATGTTTACTGCACATGATATGGAGCTACCTCTCCTCCCCCTTGATCTCCACATTGATTTGTAGTTGGATAGCCCCTGAGACTGCTCACTTGTCTGGCCTATTCTCCAAATTGTACCAGACGTCCATTTTACCACTTAGTGTTCAAATTTCAAGAAATCATCTGACTCCCTCCCGTTTTAGCCACTGTTTTACTCTCAACGTAATGTCATCCTCCTCATCCCACACACAAACCTTAAGGCAGTCAGAGGATGTGTGGCACTCAGAATGGAATTTCTCCTCCCAAATAGCATTCGGGACTTAATGTGGACTGAGTTAGGATGTTTTCTCAATATATGATTGTGAAAACAACCCCAGAATCCTCAGGAGAAGGCCATGCCCACACAGAGGCCTCATTGGTTATGACCTGATTGACAGGCTAGACTCCACCCCTTCGCTCAAGTTGACAGGAGATGATGTAATGGCCACACTGCACATCTTTAAAGGAGCACAGTTTCACCTTTCAGCCACGTGGAGAAGAAGCCAGTCACCCAGTCAAGTTAAAATACAGTGAACAAGGACCCTACCTGACAGGAAGCACCTGTTGCATGGGCTTTATGCATGCTGGATGGGATCAAAGCGCCCTCAGGCAAACTTGGCAGCAGCAAACTCACGCAAGTACACCCAGGCTCTAACACAGTGGTTCTCAACCTGTGGGTCGCGACCCCTTTGGAGGTCGAACAACCCTTTCACAGGGGTCACCCGATTCATCACAGCAGCAAAATGGCAGCAATGAAGTAACAATGAAAATAATGTTATGGTTGGGGGGGTCACCACAACACGAGGAACTGTATGAAAGGGTGGCAGCATTAGGAAGGTTGAGAACCTCTGCTTGAATACAAGTCCGTGGCTGGAGAGGACGGGGCATCTACAGTTGAGGTGACAGCCATCGCCTCAATGGCCATCTCCGTGCTATCTCACAGTCACGTTTCTCTAGGATGGTTACTGGCACTGACTACGCTGATCCATCAGAGTCTGTCCGTGACCCTGGTCACTCAGAGTGACCCACAGATGGGCATATGCACCTCATCAAGCCAATCACTTCCTCCCAGGTGCTTTCCAACAGCGACAGGCAGGAAAAAGGTTTCTACCTAGTCCTCAGATCTATGCACGGGCTGCCACTGCCATGTTCCCTGCCCTTCAGCGCTGTCAGCTGCCCCCATCCTGACTAATGCCACACATTTTCCTTGAATTCCTCCAGCCACGGATTGTTACAACACGTGTAAAATGTCGTTGTCCGCCAGGGAAGGTTGGTAGAGACTCCATGCCCAAGGTGTGGATTAGTAGCTGGTCACATATGAGGCAGCTTCAAAAAGTCTGTGGAACACTGGAGTTAAAAGATTATGGGATTGTTTCCATGAATGTTTTTTTGCCCCCTTGGTAGGCATACTCCCCCTACTACATAACCAAAATTCCAGAGTCTGGGAGGAAAGTCCGTGTTCCACTTGAAAGCTATAATTTTACACATACAACGTAGGCACAGTGAGCACTCCTATCCTTTAGTCAGAGATTTATGCTCATGGAGGGAACTGTTTGCTAGGTAAGTTCCCAGACACCAACCAAAGTCTAGTCTTCCGTCAGTGCTCGCTAAGGATAGTGGTCTTGGGCCTACTGTGTTAACTCTTTTTATTAAAAATGATTGATTCCATCTACACATTTCCCCACCAGCCTTCTTGATTCGAAGTCCCATCCTCTGAAGTCCCAGTTGTTATTAATAATCCTTCTATAAAGGTTCAACACCTGAATCATTACCCAGAAATCCCTGTGCTAATCTGGGTAGACTAGAGAAATAAATTCATAGGCACTCGTGTATAAGAAAGAGCTTTATATATGAGAGCAATTGAATATTGAGAAAACATCTCAGCCCACTCCAGATCAAGTCCATAAGTCTGATATTAGCCCATATGTCCCGATACCAATCTATAAATTCCTCTTCAGAATCACGAAATACATGGAATGACGGCTAATGCCGGAATCTCACAGGCCAGTGGGTGGGAAGTCTTGTGGATCCAGGGGCAGTGGAATCATCTCAGCGCTGGCAGGGGTCTCCACGTGGCTCCTCCAGCTCCAGGACTGTAGCGTAGCTCCATGTGTCTTCTCAACAGGAATGTCTCGCAGGGAGTGAATGTGTGTCCCACCTCCAGTGAGCTATTTATCTCCTTAAGGCCTCCAAATGAGGTAATGAAGCTGCAACCCGACGGACAGGCCAGACTCCACCCCTTCACTCTTCATTCTCACATTGACAACAGATTATGTAACAACCACTGCCCCTCCCAGGGCTCCCTTCATTGTAACAATGACCAAATCAGACCCAAGCCTGGATTCCAGTTCTCTGTTGCTCATGGCGATGATGCGGGAGGAGATGCTAGTCCTTCCTGTGGTCTCTAGCTCTGCTCCACATGCTTCTTCCCTTCACCACTGACCACATAGCGCACGAACTTACCTAAATGGGATCTGAAGTAGAATTTAATTCACAGGCCAGATTCAAAGAATCTTCGAGTAAGAAGAGACGTTAGAAGGTATTCATTGTACTTATTTTACAGAGAAGAGTCCGGGTGGCCTAGTGGTTACAAGTTGGGCTGCTAAACTCATGATCAGTGGTTTGAAACCACCAGCTGCTCCTTGGGAGAAAGATGAGGCTTTCTGCTCCAGTAAAGAGTTACCATCTTGGAAACTCATAAGGGCAGGTCTACTTTACCCTAGAGGGCAGCTGAGAATCAGAATCAACTCAATGGCAGTGAATTTGGCTTGGTGTTGTTTTTTTTTAAATCATTTTATTGAGGGCTCATACAACTCATCACAATCCATATATACATCAATTATGTCAAGCACATTTGTACATTCGTTGCCCTCATCATTCTCAAAACATTTGCTCTCCACTTAAGCCCTTGGTGTCAGCTCCTCATTTTTCCCTCTCTCTCCCCACTACCCCCTCCCTCATGAACCCTTGATAATTATACATTATTATTTTTTTCATGTCTTACACTGTTCATTGTTTCCCTTTACCCACATTTCTGTTGTCCATCCCCCAAGGAGGAGGTTATATGTAGATCCTTATAATCGGTTCCCTCTTTCTACCCCACTTTCCCTCCACCCTCCATTATTGCCTCTCTCACCACTGGTCATGAGAGTGGTTTGGAGTTTTATTTGACATTTAAGGAAAGGTGGGGAGAGGTCAAACGCTTACAGACATCCTCCCCGAGGGTAGTTAGTCACCAGACTATATGGCAGGCCTCACTCCCTGCTACTGGGGACAATAAACCATTCCTCATTGAGGCCTGAGACCAAGTATTCTCACCCTACCAATAATGATCTCTATCACCTAAGTCAGGGAACAGGCCAAACTGACTCTGTGACATGTATTGCATGTATGTCCCTAGACCACCCCCTCTCATTACTGTATTACCTATGGCACAACCCCTCCCTGTGATGTATGTCCTCACCTGTAATTAGGGGGCTTGCATGTCCCTGGAGAATATAAAAAGCCTGGGCTAACATTAAAGAGGGACTCTCTCCCTCCACGTGGACCATTGAGTGGGGCAGAGGTGAGCATGCTACCATGAATTGTTATATGACTCCATTTATCTCTATACTTCACTTCTATCTCTCATGCTCTCTATAACTTTACTATGATCTTTACTTATTATCGCTGTACAATTGCACCTACCGGACCTGTAATGATGTGTTAGGGGATGGCTTCCCCTGACAAGGAAACACCTTTAGAAGATCCAAGTGGTCTGCCCCAGGTAACAACCAATGGCGGGAAGCAGGGAAGAGATTTTGGATGGATGCAGTTAAGAATGAAGTCTAAATGTCAAGTGCTTTAAGTACATCCCAAAAGATGCCATCTCATCCCTAAGCTCTGAAGTCTATTAGTTACAAAGCTGGTTACTTGTTCCTGCCCTTTCCTCACTGGTCCTGGTATGGAAGGCAGCATTGCCAATCCATTTCAAAACTTAGAAAAATGACCGAAATGGCAAATATTTCAGTATACAAATTTCACACAATTAAAAAGAAAGTTAACCCTAATCCTTTAAATGGTGCTGGAGTCACTGGGTGGTGGCAATGGTGACATGGTCCAACAACTACCCTGATGAACCCACTATGATCCCACCTGGAGGTAGCTAGGAAGAAAGGCCAGGTAGACTTCTGAAAAGTCACAGTTTCAAAAATTTTCGACACAACAGTTCTACCCTGCAACCTGGGAGGCCTCTGTGAGCTGTGATTGGCTAGGCTGCAAATGGAAAAGAAAACAGGGGGGAGGAATTAGCTGTGACATCATAAGTCAAATACCATCCAGCATCACTGGTTTCTCAATTCAATGTGGGCTCCACGTTGAAATCCTGGAGGCTGTTCTCTGGTAGATACTGGTCTCTCAGGAGGCAGTCCTGGAAAGCTCTGGAAGGGATGGTATGGAAAGGCCAAAGGTCAGACTGTGCTTTACACAGGTACAGAAACACTTTAGAAACCAAGCAAACCTGATATTGACATATACTATAAAACTACAAAGCGAAAATGTGACACCGGCATAAAAAGAGAACGCAAAAGGTCATTAAAAAGACCGCCTTAGTTCTGGTTGTGGGACGGCTCCGGGTCATGGGGACACTGAGTGCTTGGGGACAGTGGAGATAATTTTAAATCCAAGGTCATGGTAAAATATCTGAAGTTTATTGTTAGGACAGTGATGGTACAGGAGGGAAATGTGGAAGGAGCCTACAGGACCCCACTGCAGAATCCTGACCATGGGCGGACTCATTGAGGACAGTAAGCAAAGGCAGCATTATGAGAAGCCATGCCTCAGGGGACAGCGGGAAAGCTACGAGACCTGCCGGAGGATCTACAATGTGGGAATGACTCGAAAGATCAGCTTCTTGATGCGGAAAAGTCAGGTGGATCCTTGCTGAGGGGATTGGTGTCTCTTAATTCTTTTCTGGAAGCCATTTCTCTAACCTTTCCCTACAATAAACCCCATGCATGTGTGTAAGAAGGCCTGCATGTACAGAAGTAGTTCCATTTGTCATCAGTGGGCCCTCTGGTTTATTAACTGACAAAGAAACAGCCCAAAGAAGTATAGGAGCAGTACTGAGTAAATATTCTAACATATAGAATGTATTTATTGGGCTGGGGCTTCAAAAAGCGTGGGAAAATTCCATGAACCTTTTGAAGTCTCTTCATCTTTTTCACTCAATTTTTATGAAATCTAACCAAGAACCTTATCTGTTAATGCTTTATTGAACTATCCCCCACTGTGACCTTTCTCCCCCACCCCCACCAATTCTGTAAAGAGGAGCAGCATGTATGTGTTTGGAATGAATTCTGCTTCTGAAACAAAGAAAAAAAGACCGTGTATCATTTGCTGTAACAGATGAAGTGATGTGACTCCTGTTTACTAAAAAGAACAACAGCACACTAATTTGTGCCCAGAAATTTGGAAGACAGCTACGTGGCCACCTGACTGGAAGAGATAACTGTTCCAGTCCATGCCAAAGAAAAGCGACTCAAGAGAATGTGGACATTACCAGGCAACATCATGAATAGCACACGAAAGTAACATCCTGCTCAAGAGAATTCAAAGTGGTTGCAGCCAAAACAAAAGAAAGTGCCAGAGATTTGAGTCCCATTCAGAAGAGGATGTGGGACATGCTTATCATTGCTGACATCAGATGGATCTTTACTGAAAGCAGAAACTACCAGAAGATGTTTTTGTGTGTTTATTGACTAAGCAATAACATATTATGGGTAACATTGAGAAGAAAGGGAATTCCAGAACATTCACTGTGTTCACTGGGCATCTGTACACAGACCATTCAATGTAGAACATTCAGTCTATTGTGGGTTCCCATTGGACTGCTAACCACTGATCAGAGCAGTTCTGAAAATGGTCAGCCGCCGCTTCACTGGAAACCCATAGGGGCAGTTTTATCTTGGCCTCTGGGGTCGCTATGAGTTACACTCGACTTGATGGAAGCGAGTTTGGTTGGTTTTCATTCAACACAGGACAAAGGGATACTGCTTGGTTTAAAATCAGGAAAGGTGTGCATCAGGGTTGTATTCTTTACGCATCAGATCTGTATTCTGAGCAAATAATAAGAGATCCTGGGCTATATGAAGAAGTGGCATCATGGTTAGAGACTTTTTAACAGCTTGGGATGTAAAGATGGCTCATACATGTACAGATAGCTCATACATGTATTAACAATCATATATTACACATAATCATATATTAATACAAAACTTGCATCCCAAACACAAGAATTTTGAAGGCAAAGAACATGATTGAGGTAGTTTCTTTATTGTACCAACCTGGCCAATAAACACATGTGGGGTTAATTGAAGGGCGGCGAGATAAATGGCTTGGTGAGCCTCGCTTTTCTAGTTCTCAGGTCTCTTGCTTTGTGATGGCCGGACCAGGGTGCAGCTGCCTTAGCCAGTTCTCTGCTTCAGCTGGCAAGGCTCACTTCCTGTGAGACATCTTTGAGGTGAAGCCACATGGACCTACCCTGATGCAGCCCAGGGTGTTGGAGCAGCCATGTGGAGACCCCTGCCAGCGCTGAGATGCTTGCACGGTCAGTGACTCGGCTTTCCTCCTGCAGTCACCATCATTGCGTGTGTTTTGTGAGATGGAGGAAGTCTTGTGGATTGATGTTGGACATATGGGTTAATGTTGGACTTGTGGGTTTGGGCAACGCTGAGTTGGGATGTTTTCTTGATGTGCACTTACCTTTTGTATAAAACTCTCTCTTATGCACGAGTTTCTGTGGATTTGTTTCTCCAAAGTACTCAGTAACACAATGATGGGGAAAAAAACCCAGGAAACTACTTCACAAAAGACGTGAATGGTCAATACGCATAGGGACAGAAATTGTTTTCCCACGAATGTTGGCACGGAAGCGTGAACCAAGTGGAAGGACACTTCAGTCTAAACAGAGAAAATTGCCTTTGGGGGCCGCCAGCAGACTAATTTCAGGACATTTTCGGAGCTACTCTGCGTGGGTGTGCATGCTGGGGAGGCCAAAGTCGCTGCCGCCCAGACAGCTCGCGATGTCGCAAAGTGCGGTAACAAGCAGGGCCGGAGAAGACAAGCTGCAGGAGAGCGCTCCGCGCTTGGTTCGGAAAGGGAACGGGGCAAAACTACCAGCGCAGGCGCAGACGCACGGGGCTTTAGGCAGTAGGAGCCCGTCCGGTCCCGCCCCCATGCCCACGCCCCCTGGGCCCCCTTCAGTTAACCAACCCCGTCAAGCCTGTGCTATCGCGGTATTTGCCTCCCTCTCGCGGGATTTGGCGTGGCACCTGGAGGCTGGGCTCCGGGAGGGGGTGGCGGGTCCGTTAGTGGCGTTGGGCTCTGACTGAGGTGGCAGTGCTTTTTTTCCCCTCTGCTCACACGGAGCTACTCAGGCTGGAGGCCAGCCAGGTGAAAGCTCGCCTGCAGGTGTGCGCGCGCTGCAAGGGGCCCGGGAGGCCCGGGGCGGGAGGGAGCCCCCGTCTCGGCCTCCTCAGTCGCGGGCGGCCGACCTGGCGCGTGCTCGGCCTCAGCCCCCTTCTTGACCGCTTCCCTCCTCCTCTCTCCTAGCCCTCGCCGCCGCCTGGGTCGCGATGGGGGCGCAGGACCGGCCACAGTGTCACTTCGACATCGAGATCAACCGGGAGCCGGGTAAGCGGGAGACCTGAACCTTGCTGGGGCCTGGGCTTGCCAGAGCGGAGGGGAAGGGTCCCCCCCACCCCCAACTCTCCTCAGGCCGTTTAGGGCGCGGGGCGGCGCAGTCAACTAACTTTCTTCTCCTGAGGGGATATTAACAGAGAAGAGTCACCCCCTTCCCCCTCTCCTCCCGGGGGTTTTGGCCGCATCCTCCGAAACCACACGCCCCTTTCCTTGTACCCCCAGGCTGAATCCTCGTATCCCGCCTGGTACCGACCAAGAGGGGACAGCCCTCTTGGAACTGCCCCCCACTCCCAGCGCCTCTAGGAGACAGACCCCCACATGCTCTTTTCTCTTGCCCTTTGCACTTTGAGCGGGACAGAGGGGAGGCCACCCGCTCCCATAAAGATTGTACGGTCGCTATCAGTCGGAATCGGCCCGTGGGCGGTGGGGTTGGTTTGTACTTTGAGGTTTGGACTCTTGTCATTTATGCTTTATAATCCTAAGATAACACGACGGTGATAACTGCACCTCTACTTCCCTTAAGAATCTCGAGCCAGAGTGTCTTGGTTCGTGGGGAAACGGCTAAGCTAACGCCCTTGGTGATAAACTAGAGAATTCCGTGGCCGGAGAATGGCAGTATGCGAATACGTCACATGAGTGGTTGGCCTCTAGTGAGTGAATCTAGCCATTCCTAAGGATGTTTGGTCAAAAACCAAATGTTTCCTCCGAAACAGAATTCGTTATTTCATTCTAAGGAACCAGGAAGCTTTATGTGTTGTTTTGGGTTTTTTTTTTTGGGGGGGGGGGTTGTTTTGCTTTGGTATACGTGGGGGCTTCAAAAGTTTCTGAGAGAATTCCACTATAGATTAATATCCAGTTTCTCGTTATTTAATTTTTTTCCCGTTAACATTTTGAAGCCCCTAGTAGAAGACAAGTTTTCATTGGAGAGATACTTACTGCCTGTGTGCAGCATCTTGTTTAGATTTTTGCAAGTGAGGGGCTGCTATGCTCTTACATATCAGTGAATAAAACCAAGTTCTCTCCTCTTGATAGATTATTTTCTACTGGGGAAGACAACTATGTCACACTAAGTGGCTTTCAGTAGGTGCTCATTTTAATTGATGGTCAGGGAAGGTCACTTAGACTTTGTGAGATGATGGCGTTGTAAGCAGACAGCTGGAAGACGTGAAAGTGAATCACGTGGGTACCCTTGATGCCTTTGAGCATCTGGTTATGGTTTGCTGCCGAGTTGCCCCCCCAGTTTGTGGCAGCCTTGTGCACAGCACAACCAACAGCTCTGGATGCGGTCCTGCCCCACGGTGGGTTGTGTATTGGACTGCTGGGTTCCCAGGGTTTTCACTGACTGATTTTGGTAAGTAGCTTGTCAGGCTTTATTTCTCTAATTTGTCTTGGTCTGGAAGTTCCACTGAAAATCTGTTCAGCACCATGGTGTCCCTCAAGCCTCTAGTGACTGGTGGGCGCTAGTAAGCAAGCGCCCATCTCTGCAGAATCACCAATGTGCACACATTCCTGTTAGTAGCCAGTTGCTGTCAAGCTTAGTCCGGCTCACGTGTTTCAGAGCAAACCTGTTCTCCCAGAGGGTTTTCAACAGCTGTTATTTTTCAGAATTAGGTCGTCGGGGAGATTAAAAGCAACAGTCTTTTGGGTTCTTGGCCAAAGTTAATCAGGTGTGCCACTCTTCCCCGGTTGAAGGAAAGCTGATTACAAGACTCTGTGGGGATTGGTCATGTTGGAGGAACAGCCAGGAGGAGCACTCCTGGCTGGAGTAGAGGCTCGGAGTGAATAGTGGGGACTGGTTTGACAGCCAGAGTGAGGACTTGCACTCTGTCAGCTAGAAATGGTGTGCACTTTTTCTGTAGATTTGTTTTCCACTCTTTGACAGCTCTTACCCTTTATTATATAGCCAGACTTTGAAGAAGGAAAGATTATAGTTCCCTGAAAAGTAGAAATTAGGTGCACCAAGTTTCTGTATCATGTTAATTACTGTACGTGTTCAGATTCTAGATTTGCAAATAACTTTTTTGGTGCAAACTGGTCAGAACATACTTGGTAAATGTTCCTGCCTTCCATACAGTTTATTATAACTGTTCTGGCAGAGTTGATGGACACTCTTGGGAACACCGAGTCTTATTTTGTGTTAGGCTGAATGACTTGATAATGGGCTATTTCCTATGGCTTGATCTCATGTAATGCTTCTGTCAACACTTTTGAGTATATTATGTAAGTAATAAATACTTGATTTTTTAAAATACAAGATGACTGCAGTTGTATAAAGAGGGGCCCGCCCTGGTGGCACAGTGGTTAATATGTGGCAGCTCACCAGCAGGTCAATGGCTAAGCAATGGGTCAGCACTTTGAACCAGCTGTCTCCTGAGGAGAAAGCTGTGGCTCTTGCGTTCCCAAAGATTACAGCCTTGGAAACCCAATGGGGCAGTTCTCCCCACCCTACAAGGTCACCTGCCATGAATTAGAATCAACTCAGTGGCAACAGTTGTGGTTTCTAGTGGTCTGAAGAGAAGTGTCTTACCCTGTAATACTTAACCATTCGTATATATGGCCTTAAGACAGCACTGGTGCATAAGGGTTCCTCTTTGGGCTGCTAACTACAAGGTCAGGTTTGATACCACCAGCCGCTCTGAGGGAGAAAGGTGAGGCTTTCTACTCCCATAAAGAGTTAACAGTCACCGAAACCCTCACGGGCAGTTCCATCCCGTCCTGTAGGGCTGCTATCAGTGGGAATTGATTCGATGGCAGTATGTATGTTACGCGTTGTCAGTCTCTGATAGGTAGTGCAGTAACAGAGAGGTTGATCCTGAGGTGCCTTAGAAGAAAAATTCCTAAACAACCATTGAAAACCCTCTGGAGCTCAACTTTGCAATGTAATATGATTCTTATTTAAAATAATTGCAGGATTGGGTTAAAAAATAATTATTACAGGACTATTCCTTACAATTTTTAATAGTTTTATTAGCACTTCATCCATATGATGTACAATTCAATAATTCAGTCACATCACCATGGGGGGGGGAGAGGAGCTGTTCCCAAGGGCTCAATGGAAAGTAAATGTCTAGAGAAGAATGATGGAATATATGTACGAATATGTTGGATACAATTGTATGGCTTATAACAAGAGTTGTAGGATCCCCCAATAAAATGATTTTGAAAAATACTTAACCCCCCCCCCAAAAAAAAGTTGTACAATTATCACCACATTCAATTTAGAACATTTACATCTTCCTTACACCATTGTTACTCATGGAGTTATTATTTGTTAAATTTTAGCAAAATTATACACAACAAAATATTCTCTAATTCCACAATTTCTGCATGTATAATTCATTGTCATTGATTATAGTCTTTGTGTTGTACAACCATTATTGATACCTTTTTCTAGTTTATTCCACCACCATTAACCTAAACTCCATGCCCCCTGAGAACTACTCTTTCTCCTTCACCATGGTAACTGTTGATCAAGTTTGGTTTCTTTTTTACAGTAGGTTTCTTAATAGAGTGAATGTTCACATAACGTACATTTGCTTGGTTTACATGGTTAAGGCACCTTTAGAAAGAGTTGCATCTACATTATAAATCAGTCCATCACAATTGACTTTATAATAGCGATTGTATATATGTGCCCTTCTGTGACAGACTGGTTTCCCTCAGCATAATGCCCTCCAGGTTCGGGCAGGCCCTTAGGTGCTATCCAGAGTCATTGCTAGTGAACAGTGCACAGGATGTCATGCTCTGTGTGTATGTAGTCTGCGTAGCCATGCCTCCATCCATGGGCATTTAGGGGAGTTTATGCTGTGGTGAAGATAGGTGTGCATATGTTTATTTGTGTCTCTGCTCTTAGGTTCTAGGATATATACCAAGTAATGGGATTGCTGGATCATATGATATTTTCAGGATTTTTCTTATCCGTGCAATAAATGTGGACTCTATAGTGATCGCTATTACTTTTGATAGTGGTAGTTTGAGTCATTTTAAAATTTTGTTTTGTGTTCCTCAGTCTGGCTTAGAGGTTTATCATTTATCTTTTCAAAGAAGCTTTTGGTTTCATTCAGCAACCCCCCCCAAACACACACACACACACACACACACACACACACACACACACACTCCCTCTTGATTTTTGTTTTCGTTCATTGTTTGCTTAAGTTTTACTGTGTCTCCTTTTTGTCCTAGTTGCTTAAAGTGGGAGCTTCGGTTGTCCATGTGAGACCTTTCTTTTCTAAATCAGTAGTTAATGCTATACATTTCCCTCACACTCAGAATAGCTCATCTCTGGAGGGTCCTGTGGGCCCTGCCAATCTCCCGCTTCACCTTGGGTCATGAGCTTACTCATCGAGTGGCTGGCTGCAAAGACCCCGTGATCTCAATGCTCCCTTTTAATATGCTCATAAGTAAAATAGGTCTTCATTGTAATAATGCATACTTACTAGTGTGTGGGAGATTACTTCAACCACCTGTCTTATTGCAGTGTGCTTTTAGAATATGAATTTACTGTAATAGGATTAATTAACGACCACACTTTAAGCAGATTGCTGTTTGTGCAGTACCAAACTCAGATAGCTAGGTGGCAAGCTGGTTGCATGGGCAGGCTGGGTAATTGACAGCACTGCTGCTTTTCGGCCCTAGTGGCCAGTTAAAGGGCACAAGGACTGTATTCATGACAACATTGGGCATTGTGATCAATTGAAAGATGTGAACAATTGTACGATTTCCTTTGATGTTCAGTTTTTATAATATGCCCCTAGAACTAAAGGTATGCCCTTATTAGTGATATTCATAAAGAAAAAAATACTGCAACTTGACATTCTCTTGTTCCTTTAACTACCCTATCTCCCCGTGGAAACAGTTTCTATACATGGTATTTGATAATGCTTGTCTCGTAAAATTCTGTCATCTTATGACAGAGCAGCCTGAATTTGTAAAGCACCTAGCATAGCATCTGACTTAGTTTTGTTTTGTTTTGCAAATTGCTTTAATTTATTGCATGACCATGAACATAGGTACTGAGCTAAGTAAGGGACTTTCATAGTCTGGTAGTGTAGTCATTGTTACACATTGGGTTTCAAGCTGCATGGTTAGACGTTTGAAACCACCAGCAGCTCTGAGGGAAGAAAAACTGGGTTTTCTACACCCATAACCCACAGCATTGACTCAATGGCAGTGCATTTGTTTTTATACAAAAGTACTTTCATATTAAGACAGGCCTTTTCGATTAAGCCTTTTTGCTTATATTTTAAGAAAATCATGTTGCAGGTATTTATAAGCATGAGGAGTTTTTTCCTTAGGGCTTGGATAATCCCCATAATAGCACCAACCTCTACTGGATGGCCTTGAGGCAGGGGTTTTATAGGGATCTGAGGAGAAGATCACTTTGCTGCCATCAAGTCAGCCCCCACCTCATCCCTGAGTAAGAAAGATGTCTGTGTAGTGCTTATGTTCTCCTAAGAGGTCAGGTTGAACCACGGAGCTGCTGGAAAGCTGAAGATTCTTCAGTCTCCTCAAAACTCCCGTCAGTGAAGTGCAGATAAAAATTAAGGAAACAACGGAAAACTAGTCCCAACCCCTCCCCCATGGCTCTGATCAATGAACAGTGAGAGGGCTGGAAAAGACAGGCAGTCAAACTGGTGGGGGGTTAACAAGGAGCACCTAGCCCGTGCTGAGCAAACAAAGGAGGGGGAAATAATGTCTACTTTACTTGGAATCCGATATGGCCACCCCTTTCCGTATGGGATAGTGTGCTGCCTGGACCTCTGTGTTCATAGGGTTTTCACTGGCTGGTCTTTGAAAAATAGATGGCTAAGCCTTTCTTCCTAGTCCACCGGGGGCAGTTCAGCAGCACGACAACACACACCCTTCCAAGACTCTCTTTACCTCTTTCCCAGCCAAGAGGTAAGCTTCCAGCAACTTGGGCAGGGAGTGTCTTGTAGTCTTGGGTCTGCTGACCCCTGGGGAGCAATGTCCTGTTGGCATGCTGCTCCCGTCTCTAAAGCACCCCCTGGATTTTGCCCTCTGCCTCCCAATATGATCTGTTCCTACCTTTCCCCTTTTTACTTTTGATTATGTGCTATTTCTTGTCCTCTGAAGCAGTTCTTACAATATTTTCCCTTAACAAGTGCTCATTTTCCACTGACTCTATATTTTATGTCCAGTATTTCAGTGTTGCAACCTGTAATTCCAGTGCAGCTGGTTCTGGGAATTAAAAGAAAAAAACACCCCACATTACTGCTGAAAGTGACTGGGGGATTTATCCAGATTTGGGTAGCAACTGATTTCATTCCTGCCACCTGGTGGCTAAGTCAGGATTTACAATAAAGCATAAGCATGTCTTGGCTTTTTATAGTCAAAAGTTTAAAAAGCTTTAACCAAACCAAACTCACCGTTATGAAGTCAGTTTTGACTCATGGTGACCCTGTAGCAGGGTAGAACTGCCCTTGCGAGTTTCTAAGACTGGAGCATTTTACAGGATGGGAAAGCCTCATCTTTCTTCAAAAAACACTTGACATTAGTTGATTAATCTCAATATTGCTTCCTTTTGTAGTTATTTTTAATGATTTGCAAGTTGACATATTCAGGTATGGAAGCCAGTCTTGATCTGTGTCACTCTTGCCTTTCGCTACCTGTTTTCTGCCCTAAAAGCCCCAAACTTATTCTTAGATGAATTTGTTTCAGGTTTTAATGTTACCATGATAAAGCAGTGTATTTATTGGCATAGTGATGATTCCTTGGAAGACATTTTTCTACCCAGATTATTTCTATAATAACAGTGGAAGATAAAAGATGAGTAAAGCCCACTAAATTATTAGTGGGTTTTCCTGAGAGCTTATTCCTTCATTCAAAGGCATCTATTCAATACTAATGGTGTCATTGGCATTTTTAAAACTGAGTTCACTTTCACATACAATACTGCCTACTAAGCGTCTTTTTTCTTTTCCCCAGATTTCTTTATTCCTGTAGGTATCGAGAATTGATTAGGAAGGTTTGGAATTTCTTTTTAAGATTTGACTCTATTAAAGCTAAAGGCAAAGTGCTGACACGGGAAGTTTTTCCCATAAAATACCATTGTCCCACTTTTTATCCCTTAAAATTACTACCATCCAGTCGATTCCAACTCATAGTGACTGCGTACTTAGGAGTTCTGAGGCTTTAAAACTTCTTGGGCACAAACAGCCTCAGCTTTCTCCCTCGGGGTGGCTGGTGGAGTTGAACTACCACCCTTGCAGTTGTCAGTCCAGTGCTTCAGCTTACCGAGGTCTACAACGCAGTATGGTGGTTTGTTCTCAAAGGATGGCTGACGAAGCCAGGAATAAGGGAAACCCTTGCATTGTTAGGGTATATCAAATGTAGTTTTATTATCTGACTACACATGCTTTGTTTGCCCCACATTTAATTTTGATGTGTTCTATAAATTCTTTTAAGTAAATAAAGTGTTCATCATTGGGGGGGAGTCTACAATATGAGGAAAGGAGGCTTAGGAATATGATTGTGAATCACAACTTCCTTCTTGTGTTTTGAGATCCTTTTGTGATGTCTGCAAGGTCAAAGCCTTTTTGTAATTACACTGATCCCATTTGCCTTTCCACTCCCATTCTTAAGTGTACAGTGGAACTGTGTAGAGATGACGCGGTCCAGGATACCGTCCAGCTAATGAAAAACATGCTGGTATAATCTTGTGTTTGAAATAGTAACCAGTTGTATTTTCAAGTACATAAACATCTGTAGCTCTAACTTGTATAGACACAAACGCAATGATTTTAAGAGGTAAAAGGAGTACGTCGACTGAAAGGTTTGCTAACTACATCACTGGTGTAGTTAAATTGAAGTTGCGCTTTTGCTTCTTCTCAATACCTCTGCTTTGGAGGCACTGTAGTTTTCTCTCTCCGCTTTCTCTGAGATTAGAATATAAATGTTAAGTGACATGCATGGATGATGCAATTCAGGAAACGGGCTCAGCTGTCCTGAGTAAAGGAAGAGAACTGGAAATGCCGGGTAGGAGAACATCCATGTAGTGGGACTAGCAGATGCTGTTTTAGGATATGATGTGTATGCATCACTGGGGCATCTACCTGCAGGTGCAATAATAATTGTTGTCTGTTTCTTAAATGAGCCCTCGTGGCACATTGGGTTAGGTCTTGGGTTAGGTCTTGGCCTGCTAACCACAAGGTTGGTGATTCAAACCCCCTAGCCACTGTGTGGGAGAAAGATGCAGCTGTCCACCCTTGCCAAGGTTTACAAGCTTGGAGCAGGTTACTAAGATTCAGAATGGGCTCCGTGGCAGTGGGTTTGGTGTTAGTAACCGCTATTCAGGATACTTCTAAAGAAGATTAATAGTTCAGTTAGGGGAATGTATTAAAATGAATCTAATAGTATAAGTTCCTTTTAAACACAAAGTTTTACAAATTTAGGATCCATTTGTAGCTGTGTGTGAATTCTAACTATAACAAAAGGAGTGATGTTACTGTTCGTATTGCCCAGTTAAAAAGTTTTTTGCGGGGTGGGGGCGCAGGGAGACTCTGGATAGGGCAAGATATGACAAAATAATGATGTATAAATTACCAAGGGCACATTGGGAGGGGGGAAAGGGGAGGGAGGGAAAAAAAAAAGAGGACCTGATGCAAAGAGCTTAAGTGGAGAGCAAATGCTTTGAGAATGATTGGGGCAGGGAATGTATGGATGTGCTTTATACAATTGATGTATGTATATGTATGGATTGTGATAAGAGTTGTGTGAGTCCCTAATAAAATGTAAAAAAAGAAAAAATGACGAGGGCAACATGTTTAAGGGTGCTTTGCTCAATTGATGTATGTATGGATTGTGATAAGAGTTGTATGAGCTCCAATAAAAATATTTATTAATTAAAACAAAAAGGTTTTTGCAAAAATAATAACATTACAAAATGAACCTTCCACTTTGCTGTTTCTACTAATACTGGACACTTTTCTGTTAGGTACAATATGGTACTTTTAATCAGCTTACTGACTTTTTTATTTGGTATTTCGTTCCAGTTGGTCGTATTATGTTCCAGCTCTTCTCAGACATTTGTCCAAAGACTTGCAAAAACTTTCTTTGCCTCTGCTCAGGTACGTGAATTATTATTTCCAGTGATGAATCATGAGTATCAGTTTTACCTTTAGACATTTTCTTGAAAAATACTGAGCTCTGAAATGAGTTTTGCAAATTAAGAAGAATAAATTTTCACTGGCTTCTGTATGAAATCAAGGAACCATTACTTGACAGGAGGAACAAGAAAAATTGGGGTGGAGGGGAGACTCTACTTTTTGTAATGGAATCTCTGTACATTATATCTCCTATTGTTACTTGACATAGAATCTGCTCGCACTCCTGCATAATAGAAACAGTGCCTCTGGTCCTCTTCATGAGGGTTGTGTGCCTGAATCCATTGCTGGTCTGTTGCCGGTCCATTTCCGTCAGTCACCCCATTATCTTCACTAGGCCCTCTACCAAACACGTCCTTTTTTAATGTGCCCCCAGGAAGCTAGCCAAAGTCTCTTTATCTTTGCTTCCAAAGAATATTCTGATTGTATTTCTTTGAACACTACGTTGTTTTCTGGCAACCCATGAGATATTTTCATTATTCTTCACCACCATTACGGATTTTGTTTGTCCAGGCGAAACTGTGACCAGCTTTATTAAAGACACCTTTCGAAGCAGTCATAGTACTTCCAGTAGAACACGGGCAGACAGTAGTTGACTGTATGCAGCAACATTCAAAGTCCCTTCTTCAATGAGCTGCCCATCTGAGCCCCCATAAAGCCCAGTGACGTCTTTGTTTGATACTCTGCAGAGGAAAAGTTTAGAATGAGCTTTGATATTTCAAAATTAGCAAGTTTAGTACCTCTTCATGAGCCATCCTGACTTTCAGAAAATGCAGTGAGAATGGCGGAACTATCCATGCGAAGACCCGCATTCTGACGAGGAGCTGCGGCTCCTGGGAGGGATGCCATTGAGACAGCATCCCTGGAAAGTCCAGATTGCCTGACATACTAGGGACCAATTGTGGGAGGTCGGGTCTATGCTGAAAGCAGGGAGAAGACCTGAGAATTTACAGGTGAATTTTAGTTTTACACACCACGAGATGTTTCTGCCAGGTGGCTGTTAGGTGTGTCAGTGTGAAGAGATCCCTCCTCCTGGGACTCAAGACGAAGTTTCTCAGAATTATAAGGGAGAGGCATTTCCTTACATTAAAGTTTCTCAGACTGGGCAGTCCCCACGATTACGCAGTTCTCAGAAGTGACTGGTTCCTCTAGCACCTTCAGCTTGACTGGTGACTTGACTGGTTCCTCTAGCACCTTCAGCTTTCTGTGTCTGGCCTGTTTCAGTTTCTCCATTTCCCATGGGGCTGGCCCATCCTCTTTGTTCTTTTTGAGTGCCAGCTCTTCCTTCTTGCAGGGACCTCTCTAGTCTTCGGCTTTGGAGGAGCAGGTTTAGCCAGTTGACCACCTTGTGCATGTCCAGTTGGTGAAGGTGGTAAGATGCAGTGCTGGGCGATGCAATAGTACACAGGCTTGGTCAGTCGGGGGATCAAGGGAGAGCTATGTATGCCTTTTCACACTGCTCTGCCAACAGCACAGTTTGAATATATCGATGTTTCCATTGTCCATTTTTACTGTTCAGCTGTAAGACGCATGATTAGACCATTGTAAAGACCATGCTTGGGTTAGGTAGACGTTAGTCATCAAAGTGATACCTTTACTCTAGTGCACTAGATTTGCCCAATATGCATGTCTATCGATTTCTTGAGAGCTGTTAGCATGGGCATTGGTGATTCAAGGAGCGTGAGATTGTTGAGAGTGCCGTCTCACTTCAGTTGACTATGTCATTTATCAGGGCCAGCTGTAAGGATTTTATTTCCTTCATATTCGTGCTGAAGACAAGTACTTCATGTTGCCTTCATTTTGGACCAGTAAGGACGTGTCAGCCACATACCACGAGCCTTCCTCCAATCCTGATGCTTTATTCTGCATGCAGTCTAGCTTTGTCCTTGTTTTTTTGGTGTTTTTTTTTCTTTAAGCTTTTTACTGTGATTTTGGTGAATTATACAGAGCAAATTGGCTTTCTATTCAAAAATTCACGCACATCTTCTTTCGTGACCTTGATTACCATCCCCTTTGGTTTAACAGCTTGCCTGCACCTTCTTCTCCATGCTGCCCTTTCCATTTGAACTCCTTTCCCATCCTGCCTACCGTCTAAGCTTTCTCCCCCGGCAGATGCTGCCCTTTGGGGCCAGGTGACTGGTGATTCTAAAGACAGGGCTCACCTCCCTGATGGTGGTGTTCACCTGGTAGGTGCATTGGGTGACTGAACGTTGAGCCTTGCGAGTGAGTTCTGTTGTGCTGGGTCCAAAGGATGTCTAAGGGCCATATGCCAAGGGTTCCACCAGTCATTCAGACTAGCAACCCTGAGCTTTTATTATTTATTTACTTATAAATCATTTTATTGGGGGGGGGAGTTGTACAATTCTTTTTTTTTTTTAATTTTAACAATTTATTAGAGGCTCATACAATTCTTATCACAGTTCATACATATACATACATCAATTGTATAAAGCACATCTGTACAGTCTTTGCCCTAATCATTTTTTCTCCTCTTTTCTTTTTTTACATTTTATTAGGGACTCATACAACTCTTATCATCATCCATACATATACATACATCAATTGTATAAAGCACATCCATACATTCCCTGCCCCAATCATTCTCAAGGCATTTGCTCTCCACTTAAGCCCCTTGCATCAGGTCCTCTTTTTTTTTTCCCTCCCTCCCCTTTCCCCCCTCCCTCATGTGCCCTTGGTAATTTATACCTCGTTATTTTGTCATATCTTGCCCTATCCGGAGTCTCCCTTCCCCCCTTCTCTGCTGTCCCTCTCCCAGGGAAGAGGTCACATGTGGATCCTTGCAATCAGTTCCCCCCTTCCAACCCACTCACCCTCCACTCTCCCAGCATCGTCCCTCACACCCTTGGTCCTGAAGGTATCATCCACCCTGGATTCCCTGTACCTCCAGCCCTCATATGCACCAGTGTACAGCCTCTGTCCTATCCAGTCCTGCAAGGTAGAATTCGGATCATGGTAGTTGGGGGGAGGAAGCATCCAGGATCTGGGGGAAAGCTGTGTTCCCCATCGGTACTACCTCGCACCCTAATTAACCCATCTCCTCTCCTAAACGCCTCTATGAGGGGCTCTCCTTTGGCCGACACTTGGGCCTTGGGTCTCCACTCTGCACTTCCCCCTTCATTTAATATGGTATATATATACATATACATATACATATACACATATATACACACACTTATATCGTTGTTGTTGTTTTTTTGCATGATGCCTTATACCTGGTCCCTTGGCACCTCGTGATCGCACTGGCCGGTATGCTTCTTCCATGTGGGCTTTTTTGCTTCTGAGCTAGATGGCCGCTTGTTCACCTTCAAGCCTTTAAGACCCCAGACACTATCTCTTTTGATAGCCGGGCACCATCAGCTTTATCACAGTCCATACATCCATCCATTTTTTCAAGCACATTTGTACATTTGTTGCCATCATCATTCTCAAAACATTTGCTTTCTACCTGAGCCCTTGATATCAGCTCCTCATTTTCCCGCTCCCCCCTCCCTCATGAACCCTTGATAATTTATAAATTATTATTTTGTCATATCTTATACTGTCCGATGTCTCCCTTCACCTGCTTTTTTGTTGTGCATCCTCCAGGGAGGAGGTTATATGTAGATTCTTGTAATCGGCCCCCCCTTTCTTCCCGACCTTCCCTCCACCCTACTGGTATCGTCATTCTCACCACCTGCCCTGTGTTTCCAGTTCCTATCTGTACCAATGTACATTCTTTGGTCTAGCCAGATTTGTAAGGTAGAATTGGGATCATGATAGTGTGGGGAGGAAGCATTTAAGAAGTAGAGGAAAGTTGTATGTTTCATCATTGCGACCCTTCAGTAAGGGGGTGTCCAGTTGCCTGCAGATGGGCTTTGGGTCTCCGCTCCGCACTCACCCTCATTTACAATGGTACGATTTTTGTTTTTTGATGCCTGGTAGCTGATCCCTTCGACACCTCATGGTCACTCAGACTGGTATGCTTCTTCCATGTGTAGCCTGGGCTTTTATTCTTGTAAGTTTTGTTCCATGTTCTCTCCCGCTCTGTCTAGGACCTCACAATGTGATCTCTTTCAGAGTGGTCACTCGTGGGAGAAAGCTTCTTGAATTAGTTGTTGAGTGTACAGATGAAGTGAGGTGAAAGGCTACTACCCCGCTACACACGTTTTCCAATTTTAAACCCACACAGTAACCCTTTCTCTGACACTCGATCCATCTACAAATTCTGCATGAGCACAATGAACTGTTCAATGTTAATTCATCATGTGATAGGATTACAGCTTATATACTAACAGCATGTTTGCTTATTTTTAAAGTTGTCTTGTTAGAATTTTATAAATTTCAGTACTGTGAGCAAATTCCGGATTCCAGATTTCATTCAGAGGTGGAGTTAGAGAGGCAAAACAATGAAACCAGCCTTTAAATATGTAGGGGATTCTCCTTTAAATATGTAGGGGATGGGGGAATGAGAAGGAAATATGTGTAATCATTTTTGAAATTGCAGTGGCACGTTAACTTTTTTAAAGCTGTACTTGGATGTACACAGTCATAGCCTTATATTCTTTCGTATTTCAATATGCCTCTATAATCTTTCTTGAGGATCCCTTCGGGCACAGCGACTTGATGTCTACTGGTAGTTCAAAACGACCAGCCTAGCTGCTCGGCAGGAGAAAGACGTTGTGGTCTCCTTTCATAAAGATAGAGCCTTGGGAGCCCGTGGAACAGCTCTGCTGTGACCTGTAGGGTCATTGTGAATCACAGTTGACTCAATAGCAAAAGAAAACCCCCGAACAGCAAAACTTCCTTTCTTCAATGGACGCCCAAAATAAAGAGAGATGGCTTTTAAAGTCGTTTTTGCTCCTTTGTGCCGTGCAGAGCATACCATATGATTTAACTTTTATATTGTAGTAGCAACATATGCTGGCATGGGAAACTGTCACTTTGTCTTTGTGTGTCTTTTACCATGCCCAGCACCCTGGAGACATTTAACAAAAGATAAGTCTGTTGGTTCTGTTTGTAGAAGAATGTGTTTTTAGCTGAACTTCATTTCTTTTTTTCCAGGGGAGAAAGGCCTTGGAAAAACAACTGGGAAGAAGTTATGTTATAAAGGTTCTACATTCCATCGTGTGGTTAAAAACTTTATGATTCAGGGTGGGGACTTCAGTGAAGGTAGAGCTACAAGTTATGTTCCTAATCCCCCATCTTTCAGTTTGTAGACTCCTGTCTGTTATTTTTCACTGTAAACCCTATATCACTCAAAATACAATGTAACTTATAAGTAATCATTGATTAGTTGTTGGATGAATTGACATTGTAGACCAAGAACTTAAGAAAAACCAAAATGCTAAGACATTCTTTTTATGTAATTTATTTTAGTAATACTATTTGGTACATTTCCTTTTGAACTCCAAAGTACAATCTGGTTTGTTGTTGTTATTGTTGTTACTTTTAAAAAATTTTGTTGGTGGTGTTACATTTAAATACTCATTTTAATGGAGGCTTCTTTAGGTTTTGTCTCTCTGACCCAATTACAAATTGTTAGTTCCTGCAGCAAACCAAAACCATAGTAGCGACCAGTTTAATTAATGTAACATGTTTACAGTTGGCATTATGGCTGATCATAGCTCATTATTTGCAGGTAATGGAAAAGGTGGAGAATCAATTTATGGTGGATATTTTAAAGGTAAGGCTTAATATTGTGTGGTCTTTCATTTCAGTTCTGATATGAAAGCAAGCTTGATCATGTACCTGTAATGAGAAGAGGTGTACTTATAGTTCACTGTTTTGCATGAAACTAATGCTGCATGAAAAGACTTTTATGTGCATGAATTTGGGGATAAATTATAATATGTAGCTTTTAAATGACAAGATTAATTAAGGCTAACTTTATGGTTAAACATGACTTTTCAGCATGGAGGTTAGGCAACTATATACATGAAAACTCCTATCTTCCTGCCTAAAACTGTCAACATATTCTTTTGTTTATAGAGAATGTGGTCTTTTGCAAAATGAAAAGGTAAGAGAACAAAGCTCAGTAACACAAATTCCAATTCTGTCCCCTTGCACCCTTCCTAATAAACTTATGGACAGCCTGGGTCAGGTTGTGACTGGATGTCTATTGCTTGAAGACTTGGAAAAGTTCTGTCTATTATTTCATCCATGCATCTATCTCTTTTTTCTTTTCCCAATGGGTTATTAGTTCCACATCAGGGAAAAGAGTGTAGTTGAGTGTTTTGTTTTTTTCCCTAAATCAAGCAGATTGTTTGAATAAAAGTCGGTGTTCCGCCCTTTCTCAAAGGTTTGTATGTTTTCCTTTGCTCTCTAGACGTACATGACGGTCTTTTGTTCCTACACCAGTAGCATTGGCCTAGCTCTAACCATTGCACTTGCCCCAAAAGCCTTAGAAAAGTCAGTTGCAGAGATTTATTGTGGGGTCCCACACAATTAGATTTTAACACGCTAATAACTTCAGTGTTATAATAGTCTTTTATATTTGTTTTGGGGGGAATTGGATTACTACTCTTTTTCAGAAGCCTGTTCCCAAGGTAATTGTTTTTTTTTTCTTCAAAATTTTTTGTTTCTGTTTGTTCTAAAGGAAGATTTGTTTGTTGGATGTTAAAGGGAAATTTAATTATTTTTCAAGGTATTTCTTCCATGTGATCTTAGAGAAGAGCCTTTTCTTTATCTGTGCTAGTAGGGACCAGCTCTGGAGCTGGCTCCATTAGCATGTAGCGAGCGGAAGCTGATGCTTACAGGCTTCCTGAATGTGCTGCTTCCCTGTGCAGACACCGCTGTGTCTTACAATGATACTTTGCCATTGAAATGCTTGTTTTTACAGCGCTTTCTTCCTTATGTAATGTTGATACCCTGTTGATTCAAGGGACTCCACAAATTTCTGTTGGCTTAGCCATGAACCTACAAATTGATTTATGTAATTTTTCACTTTCATACTCTAACTCTAGATAATTAAGCAGTGATTTTTTTTCCTTATAGCAACTAAGCACATAAGAGGACTAGTAAACCTCTCCTGTGTGTATAGTACATTAGGCAGGATAATTGGCAATTTGGAGGAGATGAGCTGTACTATATTTTTCAAAAACTTCTTTTCTGGTTATCCACGAAAGTTAATCGAGTAAATGAACTAAGCTTTGTGACTACTAAAGGTGACTGTTCTAAGGCTGTTTGTATAAAGAATTACACATGTGCTCTTTCTCTCAAGGCTTTATTTAGTATTTCTTGGTCTTTTATGCTTTTGTGATTTGATTAGCTTAATTTTTTTTCTATGTATTCAGTCAAATATCTGTACTGACCAGAAGAGGAATTTCATCCTTTGCTTTCTGTTTATTACTGTGAACATTACACTTTAAAAGAAGCTCATAATTGGAGACTGACGAATTTGTTTTTTCTTCAAACAGATGAAAACTTTATTCTCAAACATGACAGAGCGTTCCTTTTGTCAATGGCAAATCGAGGGAAGCATACCAATGGTTCCCAGTTTTTCATGTGAGTAGGCATCATTTAAGAGCTTCTCTTCAACAGAGAGGCGCTGTTCATGAGAAAGGTGGTCCCGCTAGCCACGTTCAATGCTAGCATGTCAACCTGGATAATTATTCTTGTTCATTTTTGCAATCATTGGTAAGCTCTAGCAGAGAGCTGTCTTTAGCATTCAGCATAGATCCTGGATGAGAAGACTGGGATGTAAACAATATAACCTGGGTTACATACAAATGTGTTGTCATCTTAAGAAATCAGCTTTGACTCTCACCAAATTTGGGGGGCTCAGTCTATCAATCTTAAGTTAGAACAGATGGGTGAACATTTTAACATTGTTCATAAAATAGGATTAGATGTACTCCTGCATGGGACGCAGTTGGTTGAGTAAATCACTGCTTGATCATTTTCTGCTCTTTAAAATCCTTATTGAGAGCAGTACCTTTATTTTAGATGTCTTGAGATAGATGGAGATAATGTGATTCACTGTTACGGAAGCATTTTAAAAACTCATTCTGTATGTATGATTGAATGAACAAAATTCTATCATTTCCACCCAAGTTAAAGAGGTGATCACTCTGGAGGCTTTAGAATGCTAAAGTTCCTTTTTAAAGACAAGCTCCTTTACCTACATGTGCATGCTTACCCCAAAAATCACTGTTTCTCGTGCAGATTCTGGATAAGTGTTTTGACATATGTTTCCTCAGGTATTTACTTAAAGCTACTCAAAAACCTATTTTACCATAGTCCCGTGATTTCAGTGGGAAAGATGATTGTCCAGCCTGAGGCATATACTGCTTTGATAAGAAGTAAATCTCTATAGTTGTATTATATCTGATGAAGAAATGTTTTATTGACGATTTAATTCCAAAAAAAGATTTGTCATCTTTCTGAGTGGATTAGTGTGAATGGCGCTTCCCTGTCTTAAAAGGAGTAATTGTTCACATTTGAAAAGTCTCGTATTTTAAATTAGTCTGGAAAAAAAATTGATTTCCACCCTGATCTGACAAAGTTCAGATAAGGGGCATTCTGTTCCTAGGAATGTCCTAAAAATGGAAAGCATAATAGATGATGATAATTTCTTGCATTACACAGGAAAAAAGGAGGACCTAGAACAATTCCTCTCTCTCACATTGGTCCTATAGAATATTTGCTATACTATCTTTCTATTCTTAAAAAAATAGGTCAAATGAAGAGAAATGAAATGAAACGTTTTATAATTATGTAGATGCTGCTTGCTCTTTGGTTAAGAGTGTATATTTCCATTTTTACGCTTATCTGAACTGTGAACATGATAAATGTTTCATTGGTCAAGAAGCTATCTGAGGGCTCTAAAGTTTCTTTTAGATTTCCTGTCTTTCATAAGTACATTAAGAAACTTATTTGCCAGTTAGCAATTGGTGTTGCTTGCAGCACATATGTAACTTACAAATATCACATACGGATTGGCTTGTTTTCTTCAGAAGGTTAGAGAGCAAACCAGTGTGTCCACATGCATTCAGTATAATTCAGTGTATGAGAATCTCCCTTTAAAAAATTAGAGTCATCGGCGTTCATGTTGTTTAGTACTTGCTGGCATCCTTCCAGGACTGCTAGGTGTCGAGACGGAGGCCCTGGCTGCCTTCTGCGCGCCATCGCTGTACATCAAAAGGACAGTTTTGGAATAGAAGACTGAGACTTTTTCAGATCAGTATCATTTTCCGCATGTTACAGTTAGGTGGTATAGCTGACACTGAAATCACTATGAACTTAAGATGGAAGGAAAATGTTGTTCCTGTAGTTTGAGATTTACTGCTGCAGAGTGCAGGTAACTGAGCGTCTTTGCACACTGAAGATCCTGTTCCCGTTTTTCACTGTTGTGCCTGCGTGCTTGCTGCCTTTACGCTGGCTGAAAGGAACATTTCCTCTGGTTACATCCTAAACAGAACGGTACTTTGTAGGAAGGATAGGGAAAAAGGACTTCATAGCCTAGCGAAGAGAAATCTTTGAAAATTTTTGTCATATGAGTCCCAATTGTTTTGACTTGAATAGTAGTGAAAATTGTGCTGGGTTCTTTCCCAGCTGTGTGTATAAATCATAGGCAATCGTGCTAGCCTTTGAGCATGATTCTTTATAAAGCACCTGGAGCAGCCTCATTCTGGGATCTGAAAAATGAAAGTACACTAGAAATGGATGGAAAATACCAAGAACTGCCTTTCTAGTGCTTGCTTTATAGGCTTAGCAAGGACTTTAATATATCTTTGCAAATTTGTATTTATATTGTAATAAATTTCTTGTTCTGCAATATCTAAGGTGTAATGTCGGTGTTTTTAGTATGAGATATTTGTAAAATGCAACTCAAATTTCTTGTAGTTTATGCATTAGGCATTATCTTTATTATTTACACAGTTAAAGCCACCTTTCCCTAAGGCAGACATCATTTTAGTAAAAGTTAAAATTTTATATATTCTGCTTCTTTGGGCAGGAATAATTGTGCATATGATGAAACTCAGCATTTCTTCCATGAAATTATTTGTAATGCTTACCATTGTGTCTGTCTCGGGCGTTATCTGTCCCATGTGTGGGGAGGAAGCAGTGCTTGTAAGCAGTGCAGTTCAAGAAGCATGCAAGAAGAGAGCGTCATTGAGGAACGGTGCTGGTTCACATGAAGGCAGCTCTCAAAGATTGACAGCCCTGGGACCACATTTCCAAATTAATCAGGGTTTAGTGTTTGGTCCTTTAAAAAAAAAAAAATTTCAGGCCGGCATCTGGGCAGAAACCACAACAAAGACTTTAGAATTATAAAGCCTTTTGGAAAGGGATGAAGAGATCATCTACTCTATATTTTGTGTTCTCTAGATAATATAATAAAACAAAAGGGTGTCTTGTGGTAGCAATTGTACAATTCTACTTGACATGATTGAAATATGAAATGATACAGATATTAAATCCCAACTAATACAAAGATAATTTTTAAAGTGTGAAGACTGCAGGTAGACATTGTGCTGGAAGAACTGGTAGGTAGCAAGTGAATTGGCCACCCCAGGTGCAGCAGCAGCATTAGTGAAGTGTCAAAGGCATCAGCCATTGCAGAGACTACTATTGTTGGGGTGGGGGTGGTATTTGAATTTTTGTTTTTAGCTCTTTGTAATCATAGCTTACTGATTCTGGCCTAAATCCCTAGTGTTTTCACAGACAGGTATAGTCATCAAAAAGCTTTTTTTTAAAAGATAGTGCATGAAAAGACTCGGTAGCTTTGCATTAACTATAGTGCGGTCCAGGGCACTAACCCGGCTCAAAGAAGGCCTTAGTTTCAGCTTTGCTTCCTATGTGCCCTCCCTCAGTCTCTGCCTTCTCAGGAGCCCTTTTGTCATGGTGGATAGTGCCTCACTGAGTCACTACTAACTGAAAGGTCATGGTCAAAACCCACCAGCTGCTCTTGGGGAGACCAGTGTAGCAGTCTGCAACCTTGGAAACCCTATTTGGCAGTTGTGTTCTGCCCTACAGGGTCTGAATGGACTCAGCAGCAGCAGAAGGTTTGGTTTGGTTTGTTGTGGTTATCCCCACTTTTAAAGATCATATTTTGGAGAGAAAATACCAACTCAAAAGGGGGAAAGTATTCCTTAGGGCAATCCTATTTCTAGATATGTGTGTGGATTTTTGTGTGAACATCATCTTGCTTAAAGGGACTAGATCTGACTGTATAATTTTGGTCAGACTGAAAGGTGCTGCACAGGAGTACTGGGCCCAGTTTGACCAAATCAGGGCAGCCTGGTCTCTTCCTCAACTGGTGTTAGAACATGGGTGCAGCTTGCCCACTCACCACAGGTGTTGCAGCCCACCCATTCCCCTTTGACTCTTGGTCTGTGCAGACCCTCGGTCACCCCCATGCAGTAAAGAGAGGCAGCAGAGACAGTCCCTATCACTGGCCATGGTCATGGGTCATAAGGATCGCAATCATAAAAGTGTAAGAAAAGATGATACAAAAAGTCAAGTTGAACTTTACAAAAGAAGCACTTGCTATATTTTAAAAGTCATCAGACTGGAGGGGCAAGACGTTTTCGATTAAGTTGCAGGACACGTAGGAGTCAGACTCGGAAGTGGCTATTCACTTGGGTGGCCATTTGAGTCGGGCTGCGAGAGACTGGGGAGAGGCTTAACCCTTTTCAAGGAATTGCCGAAGGCACACATCATTTCAGGGAGTGAAAGTAGAGGTGGGTAGGAATGCCTCTGCCTTCCACTTACAAACTTCTAAGAGAAGAAATGCCAGCAGGTTTAATTAACCTGAAACAGGCGCTTCATTCCTCCCTTTTGTGGGGGCAACACCTTCCCATGATACTCTGCACGATTGTTTTGTAAATACAGATGTTCTTAGAGCCTCGCCTTGAGCCAGTTCTGGATATCAGATTGCTTCTCTGGCACCTAGTTTTAACACGAGTTAGTGTATGTGGCCTGTGTTAGTAACCTGGATGACACTGGTATCTGGTAGTGTTTGGCACGAATTTTAGGAAGCCTTTTTGTTTGGGTAGACCTGTGGCACACAGGCAGGGCATTGTGACGTAGTGCAGACAGCTGCTTCCATTGCCTTCCCGCGGTCTGGGTCTGTACAGTTGCCTTTTTTTTAACAGTTTGGCACATAATCCACATTACATGAAAAATTCAGTGGCTCAATCATGTCAAGAAGAATTGTACAGTCATTACCACAATCAATTTTAGAACATTCATTCACATTCATTTCTAGTGTTACCTCCCCCCTCCCACACACATTGTTTGCTCCACAAATCCCCTCACCCTTCCTATCTCCCACCCTCTTACCCCTGCATCCCCTATAAAGTCTTACATCAGTTATTATCTATGCATCATCCACTTCTGTGCTTCACAAGCTAGAAAACCCAACAGAAACAGTGGTAAGGATACAATAATAATGTAAAGGTAAAATGCAAATAATGAGCAAGAAAGAAGAGACCTCCATCAGTATTCACAAAGCCAGGGAAGACATTGTTTTCATGGAACCAGGAAGAAATGCTTGCATCTCGAACAAATTCTGGTTGTGCCAACTGTCCAAATAGCAAGTTAAATCCAGCAGAATTTAAATTACAGTGATCTCTCTCCATTATTAAAGCTGTTCGAGACCCTTGCCTGTGGCTAGAGGGGATCTGCCAAAGGCTTAATCTGACTAGATACTCTGCAGATGGGGCGTGGGCTCCCACTGTCCTCTTTAGTAGTCTGCAAATTGGGTTTCACAACTTAAGCTCTGCTACTTTCCCCTTTGTCTTATTTGTTATTGTCATTGGATCGCACAAGCTGGTGTACTTTTTGCATGTGCACTTAGTTGACTCCTTGTTTAGATGGCTGTTTGTTTGAATACAAGCCTGTAAGATCCCAGACACTATTTTGATTGATAGCCGGGCGCCATCTGTTTTCTTCAGCACACTTTGCTGTGGCCCCCTGATCTTCAGTGATCCTTCCATGAAGGCGAGTGTCGAGCAGGGTCATGCTGTAAGAACTGAACTCACTGTTCTTGGATTGGGGCTAGCATTCAGTGGGAGCCCAGAGTCCATCTGCTTGTCCCTAGGATATGCATGAATCAGGGTGACTCTGGCAGGGGCATGAAGACAAAATCAAAACCCCATAAGACCAACTACCCCAACAACAGCTGCACAGTTTGCTGCCTTTCCCATGGTGGTGTGTGGTAGTTTCAGTGGCTTAGGGAAATTTCCATTTTGAAGGAATTTGAAATTTCCCTCTTCCATACTACTTTATTCAAGTCACCTATTTTGGACACAAGTACAAATTATGTGAAACAGCATATTTTTTATAGTAAATCCATAAAAATTCAAGCTTTTCTTTGGATATTTAAAATTTTAGGAAGTCCTCAACCCTCATAAAGAATTGTACCCACTGTATATGGTTTTGTGTCTGGGTAATGATTCGTATGTTTAAGGATCAATGTAGTTAGCATTGCTCATTGTATACTCTTTATAGAAGGGGTCATCAGAGAGGAGATATATGAAGGTGTATTGTGGCCAGGGCTTGACTGCACGCTTTGACTCTTCCACCTCACCTGTCTAGCCTTTTCATTCTCTGAGACAGCCTCTGACTTACAGTGATGCTGCTTATTTATCATGACTGCGCCTACTGCCTTAGCATTACCCAACTCTTAGCAGTGACTTCACGACTACCAACTGCTTTCGGGATGGCAGTCTGACAACTGATAACTACAGTTCAGACATTTGATTATTTTCCTGTGTGGACCTGTTGTGATACATGATCTAGAGAAAGGTTGCAAATGTAGAAATGTAACAGATTCTTTAACTATTGGCAGTGAATTAGTAAAAAGAGCCCTGGAATTTTGTGTGTGTTTTAACCCTTCAGCTCAATATTTTCTATTGACGGTTTTCTTTTTAACATCTACTCAACGGCGCAGGCTGATATTCATGTTTTAAGTAAGTACTCAGGATTCTGAAAGATGCTAATTGTCTTGACTAATGTTGGAGATTTGTGAAAGGACACTCTCAGACTAGTCAAGGGTTCTGAGCAGAGTTCCACTCCACGCACAGGGCTTTATTTCTCAAGCAGGAAAGAAAATTTAGAGCCCTCCATTTTATAAAGCTTTCTTGTTTTCGTATAAAACTTGAAAAAATACTTAATGTCAACGTTATATTGATATTAAAACATAGATTCAGTCTTGTCTTAAAAGTGTATTACAATTTATTTCTTGCCATTTTTGTGTAAAATTTACAGAAAGAGTGTTACACCGTGCGCTCCAAAGGTAATGTCTCATTCCTCTAAGGCTCTCTCTCTTTTTCTGTCTTTGCTTTTCTTTAACCCTGTTGTTAATGTGCATTGAATTATGTTAAGAAAAAAGAAAAACTCTGCTCTTCTGCTTGATCTGGATGACAGCGATACATGTCAAACCAGTGTGTTTTACTGCTCACTTGACTCCTGGGGGGCAGAATCTCATTGCCGTGGCTTGTTCCCCCATTTTAAGTTTCTATACACCATCTGGTGGGCGGGGGGGGGGAGGGTCCTTTATGCGATGGCTTTGGAACTCATTTCAGTGACGAGCTAATCATTTCTGTATATGATGAAGAGTTTCTTTAATTGTGGTATAAAATTTCGATGTCCCTTTTCTATTTGGCGTAACAGTGGTACCTCTTCTCAGCTTTTAGGGTTAACAAGATTTAAAGGATCCTTTGAGCAAATATTTTTGAAGTGAGGGCAGGAGAGGGAGGGACTGGAAACCCGGTTTTTCTAATGAAGATTGTGTACATGCTGAAAAGTTTTTATCATTTGAAATGTTCTTTGTGGTTGTTTCTTAAGTATCACTTCATGAGCATGTAAAAAAATCACACATTTGATGTTAGTGTCTGGCCTTCTGAGGGCCCCATTTACTGAGTTTATGTCACCATTGCACTGTGTAGTCTTAAAAGCTTTGTACAATTTAGAGTTGATGGGATGAGGTCTCTTTGCTCATTTTAGCAGAATTGAAGAGCTTGGACTAAGCATATCAAACCCCTCTCCTCACTGTTGTCACCCTATTTGGTTAATGTCCCCTATTCACCCCTGTCTGCTGTCAGCCAGGGACAGTGAAGCAAGCCTGCTTTTCATTGTTAAGATACTTTCATTCCGTATTCTTAGTATGCCAGTAGACCAGTTTAAAGGAAACCTTGCATTTCTGCCCTTCAATTGCTGATGCAAATAATGGGCTTTTTAAAATTTCCATCAAAGTAGCCTCAAAGGACCAACGGGGAGTTGGTTGTGAGAGAAAAGCGGTGCTCCTGGCTTCATTTATTGTCTTCAGCATGTAATGCAGGACTGCACTCGTTTGTTTGTTGTTCAGGTTTACTTTGAATTGGCAGCCACACTGCAGCTGTCTGTGCGATAGCAATCCCATACTCGGACCGTCTAGTCCTGTGTTGCTGCACCACTGTGATCAGGCTGCATGCTTGCCACGAAGTTAGTGGTTTTTATAGCCATTAGCCAGGGTGGCAAAATGAATTGGGTTTTGTGTGGTTTAGAAAACTGTAGATTCCTCCCAATATCAGCAGACTTAGGAAGGTTGTGAGGAAAAGGATCAGGAAAGGAGGAGATATCTATCTAATAAAACTCATTCATTGCTGCACTCTGACAGACTAGAGACCGAACCCGTATAGTGTAGAACATGTTTACCTTTTTTAAAGTTCACTCTGCCTCTAGTGGAACCACTGTCTTGTTTATGGATTTAGTTCTTCCTATCTTTCAGGTACTTTGATGAGTTTTAAATTATGCGAAGCACATTTCTATTTGAAAGTTATTTTTTACCCAAGGTGGTTTCTGTTTGCAAATGTCATTAAACACTGATAGTTCACTTATTCCCTAGATTTTTTTTTATTGATTTTTTTTATTACATTGACTTGAAACTTCACTCCCCACCTTCTAGAGGAGCAATTGAGATGTGTGGTTTTAAAACTTAAAATTTCCTTTTAAAATCTGAAACTTTTAAAGTTAGCATTTTAATTCTGTAGTAATCTTTCAGACCAAGTATTCTTAATGTAAGTATAAGCATTACAATTCCTTTTAGAATAATAATTTTCAGTGTTGTTTTGAATGTTAAACTTGTTTTGCTGACTACGTCTCTTCAATTGTCTTAAAACACACAAGCTGTCCACAAGAGCAATAATGCAGTTGACTGCCTTGATAATAAGGCCTGTTATCCAAGGACCTTTTCTTTCTCTCAGATGTCTGGTCCTCGTTTCAACATAGGAAGCTGGTTGTAGTGTATCGTTCTGAATCTTGCTATCTGCTGTGAATCTTTCCCACTGCAGTTCACACAGTGTGAAGATGTCCTGGGGAAGCCAGCTTGAAGTTCAGTGATGGACCCTGTAGTCTTCCCCAGAGTGACTTTCTGACTGTTTGAAAGGTCTCTAATCTTATCCGTCATTGCTCACTTGGCTGTCAGAGGTGTTGTGGATTACAGGGCTTATTCCCCCCCCACCCCCCCACCCCCGTGCCGCATCCTCAGAGTCACTGTGAATGGAAGCGTCCATCACCTTGGGTGCAGTAAGGAAAGGGGGCAAGGAGGGCTCCAGGGGCCTGTCTCCTTGGCCTGCCTGACAGAAGCAGACAGACTCATACAGTATAAGAAATACCCAAGAAAACCCACTGCAATGGGGGGAGGGGGGTCACACTTCTTTCCATGAGGCAGAGAATAGGTGCTTTGTATTTCTGTTAATCATCTTGATTAGGTTTGAGGGTTTTTTGTTGATGGTTTGGATTGGAGAGTAACTTTGATTTTAATAAATTTTTAGAGCCATAAGTCAAATCAAGCCTGTTACATACATGTGCCTTCAGGAATGCACACACCTATATGTATATACATGGCCATGTAGAGTTTTCATGATATTGAAGAAATAGATAGGATTTTGTAATTTGGTATAATCTTGAGGTTTTTTTAATCAGTAAAATGACCACTATTGCTGTTTTTAAGATTTTGAAGTTGGATGTCTATCCTGGTTAATGTTTCCTTTTTATCTTTACCTCTGTGTCCTCTGCATGCTCTTCGCTTGAACACCTGGTTTTGCCACCTTCCTTGTGTTATTGTTGCTTATGACACAGCACCACCAAGCCTGCACCACACCTGGATGGGTAAGAGCCCCATTCTTGTGGCTTTGGGATAGTGTGTGGGTGGAAACAGATTGGACGGTGGGTCTACCTTTAAGGACGTGCTTCTGATCTCTGGGTTAACCTTTAGAGCTAGGTTCTTCACTGAAGGTCACAGGGTTTAGTAGTCTGGAGGTCCCTTGACTTACATGTCACTATTGAGGTCTTTGATCTGGGCCCACGAGTGCACTTCTCAGCCACAGAGACTTGAGTGTCCCTGAGAGTAAGAACAATTTGAGTGTTGAATGTGGTCTGACTATCATCATACCATTTCCCTACATTGGTACAGAACCATTGTTGTTAAAGGCAGAGAACTGAGTCCTGGTTTGAGGAATTAGGTGCTGGTTTTGTTGGTTATCAAGAGATCTCCAGCTCTAATTCCTTTCGAGCTGCCGCCTGCGTTTGACACCGGCCTTGTTCTTACGTAGGTAGGCATGTCATTAGAGCCATTCTCTTGATACCTCCTCACAAAACTCAGGCCACGCCGACTCACAGCAACCCTCTCGTACAGAGTAGAACTGCCTCTGGCTTTCCTGGGCTGCAGCTCTTCCTCTCTTGAGGTGCGTCCGGTGGGTTCAAACTGCTGACCTTGGGATCGTAGCCCAGCTCATACCACCAGGGCCCTTGGACTACTACTCAGAACTTAAGTATTACCAAACTAATTTATTTAATGCAAAACTTTTCTTTCTTTTTTTGCATTTATATCATGACAGGGTGCATGTTGTCTTTGGACTAGTTATTTCTGGTTTTGAAGTAATTGAACAAATTGAAAATCTGAAAACTGATGCCGCAAGCCGGCCTTATGCAGATGTGCGAGTTATTGACTGTGGCGTGATTGCCACAAAATCAACAAAAGATGGTAAGTGTTGCATTGGGGTGGAGGGAGCTAGTGTACAAATTGATGCATTGTTAAGACTAACTCAGAGACGCCTCTTGGATTTCAGTAGTGGGAAACTTAACACAAGCGGTTTAGTAGTAGCCTTTGAGACCAATAGATTACGTCCTTTATCCAGTCAACCAGCTATGTTATCATATCGTACCTCTTCTTTGAACTTCCCTTGACACTATTGGGCAGTTCCACACCACCGTTGTCTCATACCTAGGTGTCTTAGGCTGGGGTGTGTGTGTATGTACGTATGTACGTACGTACCCATAGACAACACATGCAGTGACTGACTGACCAGGAAATGGCTCACACAGTTTTAGAGGCTGACGAGTCCCGGGTCTGTGCATCAGGTGTTAAGGTTGGAAGCATGGGTGGACACATTCAAGACCGGCAGGTCACGTGACAGGAAATGTACTGGCTTAGGCAGCATAGGCTGTTGAATCCCAAGAACTGGAGATCACATTAATGAGCCGGATGCAGTATCCAGAGTAAGCACATAAGCATATTTATACATATTGCATGCCAGAGAAGTTCCCTTACAATGGATTGGCTAATCACACAGAGCGGGTCATGGGATATAGTTACAGTATCACTTAACTACAAGTGCACTTCATTACATAACTGACAAACCACTGAGAGTCTTGATGGCCCAGCCAGGTTGACACTTAGCTTTAACCATCAGACCCAGTGACTGCACTATCCGCCCTGCTTCTGATCCTGGTCTCCTGCACTCTTTTCTTCTCACGGGTAGCCTGCTTCTAATTTGTCTCTTTACTTAAGCCCTTGGCTCTACAGGTGGATCGTAACAGTAACCAGAATAATCTTAAATCTTGTCTTTTTTGCTTCAAACCCCTACAAGAGCTGCTTCAATCAGTCAAGTGGAAGTCGGCTGTAGACATACACACACAGCTGTCTGTCAGACCGCTTTCCCCTCCTTGTCACCTTCCAGCCTTGCTGGCCTTTACTCAGGGCCTGGAACGCTCTGCATTCAGATCTCCACATGCCTTCTTTCATTGCTTCCTCTAATTCTCTGCAGACATTTCTATCAGTACCCCACTTCCACATCCTCGGCTCTCCCGAGTTCCGTTGCCCTGCTTCCTTTCTTCTTCTTGCCTTAGCATTTACTACTTGTCATATTGGGTCGTTATAGATTTGCTTTGTTATTGGTTGGCCCATCTAGAATATAGCTTTCATAAGGGCAAGGGCTTTGGTATTCTACTGTCTTACCAGCTGATTGTATTTTCAGCTTGAAGGAAAGCTAATCTGGATTTCATTTTCAGTTGGCTGTGTATAATGCGTGTTTTGTGACACTTGGGGATAACCTTTTCTACCTTGCAAGGTAGGCACTGAAATTCATTATCAATATTTTTGTCGGTTTTTCTTAAAAGCTATTGAGAAAAAGAGGAAGAAACCAATTCATTCAGAAGACTCGGATTCTTCCTCCAATTCTTCGTCCTCTTCTGAATCATCTTCAGAAAGTGAACTTGAGCGTGAGAGGAGCCGGAGGAGGAAGCATAGGAGGCGGCCCAAAGTGAAGCATTCAAAAAAGAGGCGGAAGGAAGCAAGCGGGTCGGAAGAGCCAAGGAACAAACACCCCGGGAGCCCAGCCCGGTGAGCATAAGACCCAGGGGTTGTCTGACTGGACAGACAGACCTTCCCACAGAACGGGAGACGTCTGTAACTCGACAAACTTAATTATTTCCCTGTTTAGTTGTCAAGGGATTGCATTTTGGGAACTTTACATTGAAATCTGGCAAGTCTAGGAGTAGCGCAGACGAAATTGATATCAAAGATCGTGTATTTGCTGATAGAAATGATCCCTGAAACTCTTGGTGCTGGGAAAAGGATAGTAGGACCATTTGATGATTTTCAGTTTGATAGGTTCTCTGAAAAAACTGCCCCCAAAAACCGATTTACAGACCTTTTGGCTGAGGCTTTGTTATAATCTGTCAGTACTTTTGCTGTTTGGTTACATATGCTGTTTTAATGTGAAATTAAGTGTGACATCTCTTAATTTGTGGCTTGGTTTGTTCTCTCTCAGTCACTCTGAGCGGAGTGGCACCAATGAGAAAAAGTCGGTGGACTCAAATGCTAAGAGGGAAAAGCCGGTGGTCCGCCCAGAAGAGATCCCTCCAGTGCCTGAGAACCGGTTCTTGCTGAGGAGAGACATGCCTGTCATCGCTGTGGAGCCTGAGCCGTAAGTAGGATGAACGGTTGCCTCGGTGTTGTCATCCTTCCACCAGGCGCTTCCTTCAGCCCATTCAGAACTCACTGCAGCCCCACACTCCCTTGGGAACCCAGCTCACGCACGGAGCTCTGGGAAAGATGCTCCTGGAGGGTAGCACCGTGACTGGCGTGGGTCATGCCTTTCAGAATTTACGTCCTACTGGGATGTCGGGAAGGCAGGCAGTCCGATGGCGCCGCAGTGAAGGGAGTTGGTGCACCAGCTGCTCTGTAAACCAAAGCTAAGGAAGGCAGTCTGCGTCCATACACAAACCCTGCGAGCAGTTCCACTTCTGCGCTGCTCTGCAGGGGCCCCGAGGGCAGTAGGATTGCAGTTTTGGATAGGGAAAGGGGAGTGTACTGGTCGGTCAAGCAAGAAGTTCTCATTGGAGGTCTGAAAAATGTCATCACTAAATGTGTTACTTTTACCCTCTCATTATAGGGGTCAGTTTGATTATCAGAATAGATCATTAGGTGACCTCTAAATCAAATCAAATGATAAAATGTGTTGGAATTTGAGTAAAGCAAAATTCATTGCAAGTTGATTGGGGATACATAATTTATTATCAGGGACATGTTGTGTTAACTTGCCCAGTGATAATTTCTCTGTGTTTGACAAGCTAATATATGGCTTTAAATATGGCCTAGAAAAATATTTGATGTATTTTAGGTACTAGACTGAAGTTTAGAATTAATAAAGGAACTATTTGTTGTATGAACAGACACAGTAATGTAGCTGGTGTTGATAATAATTACATAGGGATGAAGAGTTATTTTAAAAGCTGAGACGTTATGTAAATGTTCTGTTCAAAATCCGGTTTCTACATAAGGCTATCATTTAGTTCATTAAATATTTTAGAAACTTCATTTTGTTTTATTATAAACTATTACAAAATGGTATATTTTCTTGGAACCTTGCTGATATTTTTACATTCAGACTGAGTAAACGTTAATGCGGTGTTTCTCAGAGTTGCTGATAATACTGCCTCCTGGGGGCTCTGGAATGATGCAGGGAGCCTATAAATGCAGATAACTACACTTTATCCTGGGTTACAGGTTACAGTACAAACATTTTTCATTGGCAGAAGGGCATTGAGGATTTTTCTTTTCCCTGAAAAGGGGTAGGCCACATAAGTATGGGAACCGGATCTTTAGTGGAATCTTTTCTCAAAACCTTCATGTTCACTCATCAAATCTATTTGACTTTCAGAAGATAGGAAATTCAGTGTTTTTGTGGGGAGGGGTTACTCATGTAGACGTGTAGATGCAGAGCTAGGGCTCTTAACTGGGAAAGAAGTTGTCTGGACACAATGAAAGAACAGAAGTTGCCTGCTCTTATGGGCTGGGAAGCCCTTTGATCCCAGCAGCTCCTGCTAAGAAGAGGCTGTCATACAAAGAACGTGGTACCTAGCAACAGGGGTTCCACCTGTAGCTCAGACACCCAACAGGACGTGGGTTTTAGTCCTAAGAAGGTATAATGCCTTTGATAGCAGCTCGGGTTAACTGTGCTATTAAAAATGTGCTGGAAAGAGACAAAATTCTCTGTTTGTGAAGATAACATGACGGATGGTCTGGGAACCTAAAGGTCTGGACATTGGAAAGCATCGTGGGTGTCTGGACACAAAGTGTAGTCAAATCATGAGCTTTGTTGTGCGTCAGCTGTCCCTCGTTGGAATGGAAAATAACCAGTGCCATTGGCATGAGCAGCCAACACTGAAATAACGGAGAATAAAGGCAGCAGTGCCTGTCTGCTAAAACTAGGTGACATAAAGAAGAACAGAGATAACAGAACTGTCTGAAGCATTCATGACAAAAGATAGATTTTTTTTTAAGACAAAAGGTCTGGGACAAAAATACCTTTAACACAGATCAAAAATAACAATCCTTGTATGGATTGTGATAAGAGTTGTCTGAGCCCCTAATAAAATGATTTTTTTAAAAAGGTAAACAATCCTAATATGCCCCAAGTTCCTACAGATCACTAAGTAATCGATCTAGTAGAAAAAACAGGCAAAGAATACGAAGAAGCAACTTACAAAAGCAGAAACACAAATCGCAAACAATTCCATGATGAGGTGCTCAAGTTCACCAGTAGTCAGGAGATTGCCAATGAAGCAGCTCAGTGCCTGTCCACCTGACAGGCAAGAGTCTTAGATGAGAATGAAGGGTGCACCCAAAACCACGGGAAGAGGTAGAAAGGACTGCATGCTGGGAAAGTTATACGGCTTTATCCAGCTTTCAACTGCACATATTGTTTAACCCATTGTTTACACTCTTAAGAATTTGGCTTAGAAAATTAAAAGCATCGCTACACATATTCACTGCATAGCTTCCAGTGGAATCAAAACAAACTGAAAGTTATCAGGGGCTACTTGAACGGTGGCAAGTCCATATTATAAAATACCGTGCTCCTACTTTAAAATCACAGCCGCTGTGCACTTACATGACACGTGTAAGTGGTTCCCCCAAACTACCCAACCCCTTGTGTACTGGTTTCCTGTGCTCTCTGTGTGTCTTACCTGGGTGGGCCTGTTATTTGTGGGCAGTGATGACACTGAGGATGATATTTATCAAACAGTAGATGATAATGATGTGCTGTCAGGTAAATGATGTGATCCTTTTTATAAAAGAAGAAAAACTAAAAGCAGTAGTAACTGCTGAGGAGTAATCATTTCATATTTTGATATTTAATAAAGGCTTCTATGATTTTGAATCAATACTTACTTGGAAAATAGTTTGTGCAAAATTATTTTAAGTGATAATTAGCTGTTAATTACATGTATTGTAAATAGGTAGCAGATCTAATAACAATTACAAGCCATGAGATTTTGATCGCTTGTTTGGGAGCCATATTCATCGTACTTTCCTAACGGCTCGTTCAGGGACAAGCACTTGACGGTTTTACCAGCACTTCCTCTCAAGGAGCGGAAGGGGCACAGTGCCTGACGGCTCTGCTGCTGAGTGAGAGGCTGGTGATTGAAGCCCGCAAGAGGGTTCTGCTGATCTGCCTTCAGAACCCTACGAGGGAGTTAGTTGCACGCTGTCTTACAGGCTTGCTATGGGCTTGGAATCAACCCCACGGCGACATGCTTGTCCTCGTTACTTCCCTTGGTCGAGTCCACTCATCCTCAACCTTGGCTGTGCCGTAGAATAATTTGGTGCGCATTTAAGGATACCAGTGTCCTGGCCAAACCTTGAATACAGTCATGATGTTTTGAGTTAGATCAGTGATCTAAAAGGTCTTACAATGAAGTCAAATAAGTATTCTTGGTAGGCAACTGTTAGACAATTTTCTTTATGAAAGAAACTTCAACAGTTGCCTACCAAGAGTGCTTATTTGACTTCATTATAAGAATCAAATCACATTATGAATAGAGAAAATCTGAGAGCATATAATATGGTCAAGTAACATTGCGTGAACTGAAGGCCAGATTCCTAGCACCTTAGAAAAGCCTGGAGTGCAGATAGCAGGGATTAGCCAAATTTCACTTCTTTCTGTGGATTTCTTTCAAGGATTTTTAATCTGTAATTGTAAAATTTGTTATCTCTACAATGGAGATGATAATAGTAACTGCCTCCTAGTGTTGTTTCAGCATTAAATGAAACAATGTCTTTAAAATACACATTAACATAAGAGCTCAATAAATGTTTGCCGTTATGTTTACAATCTCAGCTGTACATAACCCATGATATGAAAGAACCTCTCTCTCACACACAGAGGGCTCTGTCACAAAAACTGACTCTGCATTATCTGGGAAATAAGGCAGCAGGTGACAATTACTGATGAGGGAGGAGTGGCCATTTTATCGTAGCATTAGGCAGACAAACTCTAAAAGATGCCAGGTCATCAGAGTCAGAAGAACCTCTGCTCCCTTAGGACATTACTATTTTGACGACAAGAAGCATCTAGTAAAGAGATAGTCCACCCGTTGGGTTACTCCCCACCCCCTTTAAAGGTTTGCCACTTTAAGGGTTTGCTTAGGAAAATTAGCTTATGTAGACTTGGCCACACTGCAAAAGTGTTGGATAGATGAAGTGTTTTGTATTCTAAAGAGACATAAATTTGGCATTTAAATATTGAAAAAAACCTACCTACCTTTGGCTTATTTTTAATTTGCGTCACAATCTTTTCTAGGAAGATTCCTGATGTTACACCCATTGTAAGTGATCAGAAACCATCTGTATCAAAGTCTGGACGGAAGATTAAAGGAAGGGGCACAATTGTATGTGTGTTAAGACTTCTTTTTTCAAATTATTTATCTAAGCAGTAAAATATATTTTTCCTACAGGCAAATCCTAACTTTGATTTTAGATTTAATACAAACTCAGTTCTAGGAGCTAGTGGTATTTTCCACAATTATGAGAAGATCCTGTTATTGTGGATGGCTGGTTTTGAGTGGGTGTGATTAGGTGTGGTATGGACATGGGAAGCAGTCGGTGTGCTAAGGAGTCTTAGTATGCTGAATAAGTAATCTAGGCTAATGACAGTAACCGGTAGGACTTTGAAGAGGAAAATTTCACGTGGGGTTACAGGTGAGTCTCGGCCTTTCCCATGTGCTTTCCATCCCTTAAGCTTGGAAGAATTTCAGACCATCCTTTTGGTACTTGATTTGTTGCCTTTAGTGGTGTCTGAGATTGGGTCTTATATACCTAACTCTGTCCTAGAGCAGACTGTCATAGAGAGGCGTTGCTAAAAATAGTTACTTCCGTCTTTGTCTTTAAAGCGCTACCACACACCGCCACAATCCAGATCCTGTTCTGAATCAGATGATGAGGACAGCAGTGAAACACCTCCCCACTGGAAAGAGGAAATGCAGAGGTTAAGGGCCTATAGACCGCCCAGCGGGGAGAAGTGGAGCAAAGGAGACAAGTAAGTGCTCTGAGCAGAAGCACTCTCGGGCATCTGCTGTGTTGTAGCTGTTTGGGGGTGGGGGACAGAGACTTTTACACCTTTCATAGAAGACTGGCAATCAGAATCAGATTGTGGACAAAGGGGCCACGTTTTAGAACACGAGGGGGCTTCACCATGTTCATAGAAAGATGGAATTAAAAGATGGGGAAATTTCCCCTGACCTTTTTGAAGCCGCCGCCTCCTTGGTGAAGGTAGGACTATTAGTGAAAAGGGCTGACCCATTCTCGGGAGAGCTGTTTTCAAAATCGTGTTCTCCCTCTCCAAACCATAAGCCGCCTGACTCTGAGACAGAGTTCTTAGTCCATTTTGTGATGAGCCAGATCTTTTAAGATTCCCTGAGGGAGACTTTCCTAGCCAAGTCTCTTCTTTGCTGCTGGGTAAGTTGATAGATAGGAAAAGGGGTTACCTTGTGTGTCGGTTCATTTTTTACTCCCAGGCCTGATGCGTCCTCCCTCAGAGGTGAGCCCTTATCTCTCTCTCACTGACACCACTCAGGAGAATGTCCGGTGGAGTGCAGCTGGCCGTTCTCTGGGGACCCGTGTCGCCCTTTACAGGAGTGCTGTCTTTTTGAGAGTGGGAAAGGCGGGGACATGGGTGCACTGCATTGAGACATGCAAGCTCGGACGTAGCCGGGCTGAGGGTGCCCAGCTGGGAGCCTAACATCTGCACAGATCGCAAAGTCTTGTGCATGTTCTCCATGTACTTCTGCCTCCATTGCTGTAGAAGGTGGCAGGACTTTGACCTTCGGTGAATGTCTGGTGACTCTGGCAAGACTGAGATAAAGTAGTCATGCTAGCCTCTTAAAGACAAGAGGCTGTCCTTGAAATTCAAGTAGCTATCCTGAACCTGCAGAGAAGGAACAAAATTCTTTGGGAATTCAGTTCAACAACCCCTCAAAAATTACTCCCGGGGCAGAGGGTTTAGAGCCAACAATAGCCATGACCTCTGTGCGCGAGTGGCGCTCTTGTGATCCTGTAGTTTGGTTTTCAAAATGGGTGTCCAATTTAACTCCTGGCTGAACTGTGAATAAACCGACTTCTAAGTGCCCCTGTCTGTGTGTCTGTGAAATGATTCGGCCACGATCAGCCCACCAGTCACTGGTTCGTCCCTCTTACGGGTCCTTAAAGTGTCAACAAGCCTTTGTCATTGCTCCAGTATTGCCAGCAAATGTCTTTAGCACTTGTCAGTAATTACATGCCTATTATTTATTTATTGTTTTTAAGGCTAAGTGACCCCTGTTCGAGCAGATGGGATGAAAGAAGCTTGTCCCAGAGATCCAGATCATGGTCTTATAATGGATATTATTCAGATCTTAGTACAGCAAGACACTCTGACGGGCACCATAGGAAGCACAGAAAAGAGAAAAAGGTTAAGCATAAAAAGAAGGCTAAAAAGCAGAAACATTTCAGAAGACATAAACAGACTAAGAAGAGAAGGGACATTGTACCACCTGACTCAGAATCCTCGAAGTCTGCCACCCGACGAAGGAAGCTTTTCTTTGAAAGAGAAGAGAGATTGCGTTCCTCCTCGCTGTCATCTCGCCCGTCATCCAAGAGGGACTGGTCGAAATCTGACAGAGATGACCAAAGCTCCTCGACCCACTCCAGCAGAGACTCTGACAGATCGAAAACTCGCTCCCGGTCTTATTCCAGAGGAAGCTCAAGATCAAGGACTGCATCCAGATCTTCATCACCATCTCAAAGTAGATCCAAGTCCAGATCTAGTTCCAAATCAGGGCACCAAAGGACCGCACCGAAGTCGCCAAGAATAGACTCTCAGTTAAGTGAAAGTAAACCCATGAACACAGAGCCTGTGAGAGTTACGGTACCACAAAATGAAAACATAGTCGTCCAGCCAGTGGTGGCAGAAAATATTCCTGTCATACCGCTGAGTGACAGTCCCCCTCCTTCGAGGTGGAAGCCTGGGCAGAAGCCTTGGAAGCCATCTTATGAGCGAATCCAGGAAATGAAAGCTAAGACGCCGCACTTGCTGCCCACCCAGAGCACTCACAGCTCAGCAGGTGTGAAGGAGACTGGCAGTTCAGCACCCTGCCACAAGAGGGTGAGGCGCTCAGAATGCGGTCGCAGCCCTTACTCAGAATACAGCGACAGAAGTTCAGAGAGTTCACCCCGCTCAAGGAGCAGGTCTTCTCGGAGTCGATCTTACTCCAGATCGTACACCAGGTCACAGAGTCCAGCAAGCTCGCGTTCAAGGTCTAGGACGCCGTCCTCTAGATCTCACTCACGAAATAAATACAGGGATCAGTCCCACTACAGCAGGTCATCCTCGTACCCTTCCGTCAGCAGTGATGAGAGAAGGCGGGCCAGGAGGAAACGGAGATCCAATGGGAAAAAACGTGGCACCGCCAACAAAAGACACAGCAGCGGCTCTGAAGAGAGACGTGGCACGGCGCGCCTCAGAGGCAGAGACAGGGCTTCCTCGCCGAGGAAGGAGAGTGAAAGCAGGTCGTCACTGGACGCTGCTTCTTCAGACAGCGGACAGTCAGGTGTGCGGGCAGCCCAGGATAAAGAGAAGTCCCGCCGAGCGGACACGGTCACTAAAAAACAAGAGAGAGCGAGAAGGGGAGAGAAGTCCAAGCCTGAACAGGAAGGCCCTCATCCTAAAAAAAGAACTTTGAAAGAGAAGCTTTCAGATCACTTCAGAAAGGTCAATAAGTCCAAGAGGAAGAATTATGCAGGGAGCAAGTGGGACTCTGAGTCAAACTCAGAACGAGATGCAACTAAGAACCCTAAGAAGGACCCGAGGCTGCCCTCGGACAAGGAGGAAGGGGAGGCCACGTCAGAGTCCGAGTCAGAGTCCGGTGACCCCCACGCCAAAGCCAAACCCACAACCAGGTCCTCAGCACACACTTCCCTGCCTGCTGGCAACGGGGTCTGGAAACCTAGAAAGCCACGGCCCTCGCCCTCACCCTCAGGTTCCGGGGGGTCCCACTCACATTCAGAGACCAACCGAGGACGGCCCCCAAAACACAGACACAGCTCCAGGGAAAGTCTTAAAAAGGAGCAGCACGCCAAAAAGATGAAAGAGAAGCCGAAAGGGAGAAAAGACAAAAAAGACAAGGCTCCCAAACGAAAGCAAGCCTTCCACTGGCAGCCTCCGCTCGAATTTGGGGAGGAGGAGGAGGAGGAGGAGGAGGAGGTCCCGGAAAAGCAAAATGCCCAGGAGTCCAAAGAGAAACAGCCAGCTGCACACAATGGGGACGCCCTGCAAGATCGTGCTGAGCAAGTGGAAATGCCCCGTGCAGATGGCCCCGAGGCGCTGGAACAGCACGCAGCTACCGCGCCCTCCGGTCTCAAGCAGCTCACGGAAGAGGCTGGTGCCCACACTTTGGAGAATGCAGCCAGCTCGTCCCCATGTCCCCCGCACGCTGAAGAGAGCGCCCCGTGCGGAGCAGAAGACGTACTTCCAGCTGATGATAACATGGAGATTTGCACTCCAGAGCGGAGCCCCCCTAACAAGGTAGAGGCAGCGTCCCCTCCCAGCCAGCCACGGCTCCCCACCCTGGACGTCGGCATCGCTCTGCAGCAGGACGGGCCGCCACTGGAGCAGCCTGAGCCGCAGAGGGTGACACTGGAAAGCACAGGTGCAGGGGAGGTGGGGCAGCAGGACAGTGGCGCTGCCAGCATGGCAGGTGCTGGGGAAGGTGCTGTCCAGTGGGAGGCGCCGGTGGATACCAAGTGGAAGCCCCTGCAAGGCGTGGGCCACCTGGCCCCACCCGCAATGACTGCCTCCAGTGAGGTGGGGGTCAAGGCGCCAACTTCTGCGCCGGAAACCAAACCGCAGGGCTTGAGGATAGAAATTAAGAGCAAAAGCAAGGTCCGGCCTGGATCCCTCTTTGATGAGGTGAGGAAGACAGCGCGCTTAAACCAGAGGCCGCGGAATCAAGAGGAGAGTTCCAGTGATGAGCAGACGCCTAGTCGGGATGGCGATAGCCAGTCTCGGAGTCCAAGTCGATCTCGGAGTAAATCTGAAACCAAATCAAGACACCGAACGAGGTCTGTCTCCTCCAGTCACTCAAGAAGTCGGTCCCCAAGTTCCACGTCGTCGTACCGGTGAGCATATCCCCGTTGGTACCCGCAGAGTTGGGCTAACGTCTGTTCTTAGGGAAGAGCATCCGTGCCAGGCACAGGATCACCATTCCCAAATATTTGGTGGGTCCGTAGTGTGACCAGGGAGTACCTTCCGGACCTGGGCAGAGGGATGTTCTGGGAATATAACCAGCTGAACTCAGAGCTCCGGTGGTAGGGACGAGCTGCCAGGACAGGTGGCCGGGGCCCCGCCCTGTCTGCAGGCCGGAGGAGGCTGTGCCCTCTGTTGGGGAGCTGAAGTGGACTTCAGCAGGAGTGGAAACTGGGGCTCAACCCTCCCTCAGTCTTCCACGGACTCCTTGCCAAGTGCATGCGTCCGGTGGGCCTTTTTGGAGGAAAGAAAATGGCCACAATGGCCGTCTCTATTGTGGTGGGTCAGAAGGGTGGCCCAGGGGACATGTCACATATGTCCCTGGCACAGACTGGCTCCTGGTGCAGAGAATGAGAATTTGGAAGTAAAACGGTGATGGTGACAGGGAGTTATTTTTTTTTTTTTACATTTTATTAGGGGCTCATACAACTCTTATCACAATCCATACATATACATACATCAATTGTATAAAGCACATCCGTACATTCTTTGCCCTAATCATTTTCAAAGCATTTGCTCTCCACTTAAGCCCTTTGCATCAGGTCCTCTTTCCCCCCCCCCTCCCTCCCCGCTCCCCACTCCCTCATGAGCCCTTGATATTTTATAGATTTGTTATTTTGTCATATCTTGCCCTATCCGGAGTCTCCCTTACCCCCCTTCTCTGCCGTCCCTGTCAAAGGGAGGAGGTCACATGTGGATCCTTGTAATCAGTTCCCCCTTTCCAACCCTCTACTCTCCCAGTATCGCCCCTCACACCCCTGGTCCTGAAGGTATCATCCACCCTGGATTCCCTGTGCCTCCAGCTCCCATATGCACCAGTGTGCAACCTTTGCCCTATCCAGTCCTGCAAGGAAGAATCCGGATCATGGTAGTTGGTGGGAGGAAGCATCCAGGATCTGGGGGAAAGCTGTGTTCTTCATCAGTATTACATCGCACCCTGAGTGACCCATCTCCTCTCCTAAACCCCTCTGTGAGGGGATCTCCATTGGCCGACACTTGGGCCTTGGGTCTCCACTCTGCACTTCCCCCTTCATTCACTATGATATATATATAATTTTTTTTTGCATGATGCCTTATACCTGGTCCCTTTGGCACCTCATGATTGCACAGGCTGGTGTGCTTCTTCCATGTGGGCTTTATTGCTTCTGAGCTAGATGGCCGCTTGTTTATCTTCAAGCCTTTAAGACACCAGACACTATCTCTTTTGATAGCCGGGCACCATCAGCTTTCTTCACCACATTTACTTGTTCACCCGCTTTGGCTTCAGCAGTTGTGTCAGGAGGGTGAGCATCGTAGAATGCTAATTTAATAAAAGAAAGTATTCATGCACTGAGGGAGTGCACAGGGAGTTATTTTTATCCCTGTTCTGCATTTCTTGGTTTTTCCTCAACCTCTTGATTACCCCTATCCATGCCAGATTGTCATCACTTGCACTTTACCTTGAGTAAGAGTCATGACTTTCTTTTTGCCGACCAGCGTACCTGCACCATCCCTTCCTGGTTCCTCATTTCAGTCTGTTGGGCTGGAACCCTGGTTCATTTGGGAGTGCCCCAGGAGTCCCACTGTCGGGCTGTCACTGCTTGGCGCGTTAGTGATTCTCCCCCACCTCCACTGTTCGCACAGATCAAGAAGCTACTCGAGAAGCCGGAGCAGAGGACGGTACAGCAGAGGCCGCACACGGAGTCCGAGCAGTTCCTACCGCAGTTACAAAAGCCACAGGTGAGCCTGCGGCCCACCCGGCCTGGCCTGCGTTCTCGCCGAGCTGTGAAGACCACCTGGGACTTGTCCTGGCTCTACCCAGGATGTAGTCCTATGAGAGTCAGCACGAGAAGCTGTCGGTGTGTCTTCCTGACCCTAACTTCACTTGGGTAGCCCCTCCTGACTTAGAGATTGGGACAAGAACATCTAGAGAGAGGCTTGACCAGAAGGCAGAAATGGGGCAAGAAGTGGTCAGCTTTCTAATTCCCTGCTTCATCCTCCTTGGCCTCTGAGGGGCTCACTGTCACAGCCTCAGCTTCCTGACCAGTGTCGCCCTGCCCTGCCCTCCTCCCAGCCAGGGCAAACCTTCCCAGCCACTGTATGCCTCAGAGACTTGTAGCAAAGGGACTCTTCCGTGAAGTCCAATACTAACGAGGCCAGGACCTGTTGGATTGGGCAGCACAGTAAATCTAGGTGGTGGATTTCACTTGTAAGGGCAAATCCCTGTCTCGAGTTTTGCTTCCCGTGGGCCTCAGGATGATGGGCTTTCTCGTGTGGTTGATCCTAGGACCTCCAGCAGGAGCCGGTCCCGGAGCAGCTCGTACCCACACAGTCGGTCCAGGTATGCACAGGCCTTGGGTTGGTTTAATTCTGCACCCGTGGGGGCAGATTTGTGAGATTTGTTCAGTAAGCCGTTTCGTGTTCCTTCTTATTAAATGACGTGAACATGACTCTTTGTTTCATGAAAGGAGCTCTATCTATGTGATGGTTTTTGTGGGGGCTACTCAGATGTCAAAAGTGACAGCTTATCGAATTGTAATGGCATAATTGTGTCCACCAGCCCAGCAAACTAACTCTGTGAATTAGTGTGATATTTTTGCAATGCAGAAAGCAATGGACATTTTTCTGTTTAACGTGGTGTCTGATTTGGAATAGTTACCGTATGCACTTGAGTATAAGCCGACCCGAAAAACCATCGAGGCACCTAATTTTAGCACAAAGACTGCATTAAAATGTGCCGGAAAAAACTTGGCTTAAATGGTAACTATTTCCAGTTTCGTTAGGCGCATGCTACCACACCGTGCCCCTGTTCTACGCCGGAACACGCTTGAGACCCCAGCAAGGGGTGGGGACGTCCAAGTGTGGGACAGGAGAAGTGAGTGTTTGCTGTTGTGTTACAGCAGGTCCTACACCTACGACAGCTACTGCAGCCGGAGCCGGAGCCGGAGCTGGGGCCAGAGGAGCGACAGCTACCCGCGAGGAGGCCGCCACCGCCACCACCACCACCGCCCCCGCCGCCACCACCACCACCACCACCACCACCGCCGTCGGTATCATCGGAGGTCCAGGTGGGTCGCTTGGTGCTGGGATCGGGTGGGGGGTGGGGTGGGGAGAGCAACTGCTTGAAGGAAGCGCATGGCCAGCGGCCATGGGGTCCTTCCTGATCTTCTTGAAGGCTGGCGACCCAGAGGCTGCTCCTGAGAGTGGCCTTTGCGCTGAGGGTTTCTGGGCAGTGCTTGTTCATCTGAAATACGTCTTTAAATAGCTGTACATTCTTGGACAAACATTTCTTTTGGAAGAGGTAAAGAGAGAAGCCCACCAAGCCACAGCCCATTTCCTTACAGAGGGGTTGCTGTTGAACACAGCAGAGCCAATCTGAAATGTCATCATGATGTGTCTCAGACCTAGGATTGAGATGGACTTTTTCAGCTCTTTAGTTAGACATGTGTATCTGGGTGGAGTTGGGTAGTGCTACAAAGGTTTTATTGTGACTTCCTGAAATGCCACTTCCACAGCAGCCCCTCCGCCCAGGTCTCTCCTAACCATCCTCGTCTGGCCCTCTGTTCTGCCGGTCCCCAAGTCCTGGGAGCTGCCCTGTGTTTTGGTGTGTGTGTGTGCCCACAGCCTCTAGCAAACGATTGGCTCTTCGTGAATATGTTTCAGAATCTGCATGGTGTGACCACGACCAGGTTCTTGTGACTCTCCCTGTCACTGCGGCCCAGTCCATGCCCAACCCTTTCCAGAAGGAACCTGCCCAGTCTCTTTGCCCTTCCCTCCCTCCCTCCCTCCCTCCCTCCCTCCCTCAGACCATGCAAGTGTGAACACTAACTTAGAAGAAGGGAGGGTGATTTTCTTCGGCGTGACTGCGTTTCAGACCACTTCTCAAGATGCGGTGGTTCGGTCTTTTACCCCGAGCTTGATAGGGCACTGCCATTCGTTATTTCAAACGTCTTTGAAAAGCTGATCGGGTCGCCACTGTCCGTGCCCCACCCGCCCACCCACTGCGTCACGCCACATCAAGTGTGGGCCAGCTTCTCACAGGATTGCAGCGGGGCACCCAGTGAACGGGCTCTGTGTTTTGTTGTAGGTCTTACGGCTCTGACAGTGACAGTGACGGGAGCTACTCTCATCACCGGAGCCTGAGCGAGAGCAGCGCATACAGTTGAAAGTGCCCCCCCTTATACAAATATATCTTAACTTGTAAATATCTGATGATTTAAAACTTAAAAACATTCATGGCAGTCTATTGTTCTGTTTTTGATATTCAAAGTGAATTTCAGTGACCAGCATTCCTGGTTACTTGTTCATTCATGTTTGTGCAGAAGTATTTAAAATCTACAGAAATGTGTCCTAGCAATATCCTTGTGCCACATTTTATAGTAGCCAACTATGGAAACCAATTTCACTTTCTTGAATCAAGAAATCATGAAATGTATCTATGTGTAATTTACAATATTATTTTAGACTATTTCTCTTGCCAGCTCTTATGTCTCCCCCGACCCACTCCCCATTTTTCAGGTTTGAGCATCTGTGCTGCTCAGCAGCATAGGGCTGTGCGAGGCAGCACCTCAGGGTCTGGGGCAGTCACAGCCAGGACCAGAAGGCAGTGCCTCTGCGCTTCTGAACTCGTCCCTGGCTTCTTGGCTCTTAGAATCGAGAAAGTGGTCTTGGAAGCCACGCCAGGTAAAGAGGAATAAATCCACCTGAATTCTGAATGCCTGCACTCCCTCTAAAGACTTATTACACGTTTATGTGTGTGCTTTAACAGTGTCAGAAGTTTCAGGTTGTAAAAAAAAACATCTGATTCCCATTCATGCTTTGGTGCTTGGTACCTCTTGGTGCCTCTTTAAGCCTTGTTCTTAGAGCTTATCCGTTAGAATCCCACAAGAGAGAGAAACGAAATATTTTCGTTCCCCAATAAGGAATATGTTCACTTTTGAGACTGGGGGAGCTTCTCCCCGCACAGACGTGGGTGGGATTCCCTGGAGCAGGCAGGATGGACACCAGCGTCAGTTCGAGGAGCACGCTGAGGAAGTGGCGTCCAAGTCTTCACTACCACCGTCCTGGGGACCTCTGGCGGCTTCTCAGTCAGGGGCATTCCACCACCACAGTTGGGCTGTTCTGAGCACCAGCATGCTGCTAGCAGCCCCTTTGCCAACCCACCCTGGCGCCACGAAGCCCTGCTCAGATGGCACAGGGAGGCCCGGGGCACCGGGCAGCAGGAGGCACCCACGGGGTAGTAAGATGACTTGCATTTGCAAAGCTTTGGGCGGTTCCTCTAAAAGCAATTTGAGCTATAAAGACTTGTTTCATGATTTTAATCTTTGATTTGGTTTTGCCCCCAAGTGTACTTAATCACCTTAGTGCCAGTTGGAATCCACTTAGACTAAAGAAATTCGTAAGGCTGTTTGGTGTGGAGCTTGGTGCTGTCCTACCTCAGGAGCCTGCCTGTGTGCTGGGGAAGTGGGAAGGCGCCCTCTGGTGGGGGCATTGGACGCCCAGCCTTTGTGGAAGAAGGAGGTGGTTTGGGATGTGCTGAAGCTGCCATCATCCATGAGAAGTGCACGCTAACAGGGTGGAACCCAGTTGATAAGCAAAAGTACTTTGGAAAGCAGGACGTTAGTAAACAGTACAGTCAGACGGAATGCAGTGTCACTCCTCTGACAGGTCTCAAAGTTACCTGCGAAGAAGAACACTGCGCTCACTGACACTGGGGGCTCGTGCAGAACCCAGCAGAAAGTGCCACGGTTAGCTAGCTTAAGAAACGGTACCTGCCCGTGGGCAGCGTGTGAGTTTGCTGTTGCTGTGTAACACTTAGCAACTTAGAAACTTTTAAAAGTAAGCCCTGTTCTGGCTGATTCCCTGCTGGGAGGGTCTCACCAGGCTGCAGCCAAGGGCAGCATTCCTTGCAGAGAGGCTCGAGGGCAGAACCTGCGTGTGCTCACTCCGGTCCTGGCAGAGCTGTTTCTGGAGGCTGCAGGACTGAGGTCCCGGTCCTTCCTGGCTGTCAGCTGGGGGCTTCGCTCAGGTCCTCAAGGCCACCCCTTTCCTTTCCTCCTGGTCCTCTCCATCTTCAAGACACCGGTGGCCGGTCAAGCCCTTCTTGTTCTCACACTTTTGGAAATTTTCTACTTTGTTTTATGGGTTCATGGGGTTAGATCAAACCCACCCCCAAAATCTTAACTTTAAGGTCTGCTGGGAGCCGTGTAACAACGTGATCTCGATCACAGGAGTGCTGTCTCCTCAACCATCGCGGGCTCCAGGCACGTGTGGGTGGAACTGAAAAGGAGGTACATTTGTGAATTCTGTCTCCTTCAAGCAGTGACTCTGCCTGTCTCGGCTCCGGCCTGTCACTGTGGCCTGAACAGGGCTGCCAACGTCTCTCCTGTCATCTCGGGAACGTGACAGCCCTGGACACAGCACACCACTTGTGTGTTTACCGACGTGAACTACAGAGAGCGCTTTTCTTCCTAAAGTGGATGGTTCCTGTATTTTGAAATTATTTTTAATAAGGCTGAATTATGTGTGTATTGTGCTTAATAGAAAGTACATTCTTGGGCTGCTTTTGTAATGTCCTGTCTGCTGCAAATGGAAAATGATAGCTGGTCGTGTTCAAAACTGTAGAAAAGACTTTTGTACATACTGCCAATGTCTAATTTGTATACACGCCAATTAAAGTCTGCCCACAAGTTGGAAGGGGGAACTTGTAGAGATTAAAATATATACTTGGTCTAAGCTCTGAGCCTGTGCATGTTTGATCCCTTTACCCGCCCAGACATTATTAGCCTTTCTGAAAGAGGAAATGTGGAGGCTTCCTGCTGGCCCAGCCATGGAAGGGGCTCCCTCTCTCTGCAGCCTCCTGTGCTGTTCTCTGGGGTGGCGGGGCAGGAAGGAGGTGGAGCCAGAGGATCACCTAAGCCTCGCTCAATCCTCTCTTCTGGAAACTCCCGCTGTCTCCCAGGTTATAGTGCCATCACCCAGCTGAAGCGACCTGCGTCGAGAGCTTTGCTTGGCAGCGAGTGTGTCCCGTCTCCTCTGTAGGTCTGCCTCAGGGCAGGTCCTTTACCTGCTGAACCGCCTTCAGCCTCCAGGATCCCACACTCCAAGCAGGGAAAGTCCAACAAGTTATAGTTTTCTCACAACTCAAAGAAATTTGTTTGCCGGGCACCATCAGCTTTCTTCACATTTACTTAGTCACCTGCTTTGTCTTCAGCGGTCGTCAGGAAGGTGAGTATCATGGAATGCCAATTTAATAGAAGAAAGTATTCTTGCATTGAGGGAGTACTTGAGTGGAGGCCCAATGTCCTTCTGCTACCTTAATACTAAACCTATAAATATATGCACATAGATCTATTTCCCCATCCTCATACATGAGTATATTTGCATATGTACATGTCTTTATCTAGACCTCTATAAATGTCCTTTGCCTCCCAGCTCTTTCCTCTATTTCCCTTCCCACCTTCATACTCAGTCTCCACCAGGGTTTCAGCAATTCCTCTTGGTTACATTACCCTTGATCATGCCCTACCAGGTCTCCCACACCCTCCTAACCACCAATTTGAATCACTTGTTCCGTTGTCCCTGGGTTTAACACCACTTCCTCCCCCCCCCCCCCGCCCCCCCTTTGATGTCCCCCCCGGAACTCAGTCCTGTTGTTTTCGCCTCCAGATTGTTCATCCAGCCTATCTTATTTAGATAGACCTGTGGAGGTAATAACATACACACAAAAAAGATACAGAAAAACCAAGTAGCAATACAACAAACCAATAACAAAACACAACAAGAAAGAAAAGCTTGTAGTTAGTTCAAGGATTATTTGTTGGGCTTTAGGAGTGTTTTCCAGTCCATTCTGTTGGGGCACTATGCCCTGGCCCCAAAGTCCACCTTTAGCATCCCCTTGAGGACCTCGCCGTTCCATTCCCTTGCTATTCTGTGGTACCCCCTTAGTGTTTTGCCTCAGTGCGACGGGATCAGATCGGGTGCAATTCCCACTCTGTGTCTCCAGTGTTATCCCCTGTAGAGCGATGGGTCAGCGAGGGGTGTCATGGATCATAGTGGGGCTGGCCATGTGGTCCTCTGTGGACTGGCTGCTCTAATTGGGGTCATCGTCCTCATGGTCTGGTGCACCAGGATGTGCTCCACTCTCCTCCCCCTTCATCTGTTCCTTTGTGCTCCAATCAGATATGTCCCTCTCCCGGAGCTGCAGATTCAATGCCATCTTTTGAAATAAATTCTTCTGGGGGGAGGGCAGGTGTCCACTTAGTAGTTGGGATTGGGGCCGGCCCCCCAGACCTCTCCACTGGTTTCCTACTCCATGCTGGCATGTTGCATTCACATCTTGGAGCACTGGGTTGAGTCAAAAGATATAGCGTCTGGGGTCTTAAAAGCTTGAAGGTAAACAAGCGGCCATCTAGCTGAGAAGCAACAAAGCCCACACGGAAGAAGCACACCAGCCTGTGTGATCACGAGGTGCCAAAGGGATCAGTTATCAGGCATCAAAGAAAGAAAAATCATTGTGTGCTCACCTCCCTGATACGATCGCTGAAGACAAATGGGTGCATAAGCAAATGTGAAGAAAGCGGGTGGTGCCCGGCTATCAAAAGATAAAGCATCTGGGGTCTTAAAGGCTTGAAGGTAAGTAAGCAGCCATCTAACTGAGAAGCAGCAAAGCCCACATGGAAGAAGCACATCAGCCTGTGCGATTACAAGGTGTCAAAGGGATCAGGTATCAGGCATCATCAGAATAAAAATTTTACCATAGTGAATGAGGTGGGGAGTGCGGAGTAGAGACCCAAAACCCATTTGTAGGCCACTGGAGACCCCCTGGCAGAGGGGTCTTAGGGAGGAAACGAGCCAGTCAGGGTGCAATATAGCAACAATGAAAAATACAACTTAGCTCTAGTTCCTAAATGCTACCTTCCCCCCGCCACTATCATGATCCCAATTCTACCTTGCAAGTCTGGCTAGACCAGAGGATGGACACTGGTACAGATAGGAACTGGAAACAGGGAATTCAGGGCAGATGATCCCTTCAGGACCAGTGGTGTGAGTGGCGATACTGGGAGCATAAAGGGAGAGGAGAGTGGGTTGGAAATGGGGAACCGATTACAAAGATCTACATGTGACCTCTCCTCCCTGGGGAACAGACAACAGAAAAGTGGGTGAAGGGAGACGTCAGACAGGGCAAGATATGACAAATAATAATTTATAAATTATCAAGGGTTCACGAGGGAGGGGGAAAATGAGCTGATGCCAAGGGCTTAAGTGGAGAGCAGATGGCTTGAGAATGACGAGGGCAATGAATGTACAGATGTGCTTTACACAATTGATGTATGTATGGATTGTGATAAGAGTTGTATGAGCCTCCAATAAAATGATTAAAAAAGAAAAAAAAGAATTTGTATTTCTTTCGGGCGCGCAACAAAACTTCCCATGGTTACTGTTAGAGACGGTCAGTTTTCTAAGCCAGTAGTGCACCTCCACGCTGGACAACAGATTTGCCCGACCAGTTGGGGTGCGTTGATCTGGAAGATAGAGAAAACACAGCAGCGCCTGAGCACTGTGGGAGTAGCCCTCTGACGAAGGTTCTGGTCCCCCTGCTGCATGTCTGTGGTAAGCACACACTCCTGTTGGGAATTCACCAGCCATTGATCGTGTCATCAAATCTGGTGGAGTGGGGGTGGGGGCCTCCCTGTGAGAAAGAAGCCCACTGGTGAGTGTAACCTTGAGAGGGGAGGCTGAAGACTGGTTGGCCAGGAAAGGTGGGAAAGAACTAGGCAAGACAGATTGCCAGAGAGCTCTTTGCTTTTAAGATTAATGGGCAGGGTACAGTGTAGCAACAATGAAACATACAGCTTTCCTCTAGTTCCTAAATGCTTCCTCCCCCCACCTCACTATCATGATCCCCAGTTCTGTACAAATCCAGCTAGACCAGAGGATGTACACTGGTACAGATAGGAACTGGAAACACAGGGAATCCAGGACAGACAATCCCTTCTTGACCAGTGGTGAGAGTGGCCATACCGGGAGGGTAAGGTAGAAGGGGAAGTGATGACAAGGATCTATCTACAACCTCCTCCCTGGAGGATGGACAGCAGAAAAGTGGGTGAAGTGAGACGTCGGACAGTGTAAGGTATGACAAAATAACTTGTAAATTATCAAGGGTTCATGGGGAGCGGGGAGGGAGGGAGGGAAATGAGCTGATGCCAGGGGCTTACTTGGAAAGCAAATGTTTTGAGAATGATGATGGCAACGAATGTACAAATGTGTTCTATACAATGGATGTATGTATGGATTGCGATAAGAGCTGGATGAGCCCCTATAAAATTATTTTTAAAAGATAAATGGGGAGTTAATAAATATATCACTCCATAGTTCAACCCCAGCAAGCAGAAGTCTACAATTGCCACCACAGTTTCCATTCTTTTTCTTCCTGGACTCGGACACCTTGACATCGTCTGCCCCCAATCCCTTACTCTAATCGTCCTGTAGGTTCCTCAATCCTGGGTCTCACACCGAAACACAACTCAAGAGGGTGACCCCCGATGACGTACACCTGTGAGATGCCCTCTAATATGAACCAAAATACAGAAAACCTTGACCATCAGATCAGGTCTAGCCCGCATCAGAGCAGGGATCAGCTGACCAAGGTTCACAATTCCAGTCAAGCTTACAGGGCCCTGGTCTTTGAAAGGGAATCGGCAGCCGCAGTAGTGAGCGGGGAGAGGGACTCGCTTGAGGCTTGAGTGTGACACTGTAAGGGCAACAGGCGAGGAGGGTTGGGTAGTCCTAAAACAGCTTGCCTCTGGACGGCCTGGGAAGCTCTGGGGCAAGGAGAGCCCACGGGGGTGGGGGAGGCTGTGGCTGGACCCGTGCCAAGCTGAAAAAAACGAGGACAAGCACAGCTGCCTCGGAGAGCCTGGCCCCTCTGCTGTCTGTGGTAACTCCAGCTGCAGCTCCAGCCCCACAGACTGAGCTGCAGCTCAGGCGACCGGAGAGTGCTGCTTCTCCACAGGCCCACAGCACTGACCTGGGATCTGTGGCCACACACCTGCATGCTGTGACCTGAGACCAGAGACCAGAGGCTGGCAGAGCCACCATGGTGCTCATCCCCTGCCCACAATGGAGGGCCTGGGCTGGCCCTTCACAGTGCCTCCCCCTCCCCCAGCACCTCCCGGGAGGGAGCCAGCACCTCAACAGGCTGATCCCCAGAGAAACCCCAAGTGACTGACCTCCGCAGCAGTGCCCCTGGCTTAATCTGACTCTCAAAGGAACCGCTCTGCAGTAGAGGGCAGGAGTTCAAGGCCTGTGCAAGCACTTCCTAGCTGAGCGGCTTTGATACATTGTGTGAGCTCCCTGGAATTCAGCTTCTCACCCGGAAAACTCAGATATGAGCCACTCTCATCCTAGGACTGCGGGTGAGGACCAAGTGCGTAGATCCCAGCACAGGCCCAAGTGGCACCCAGACCTCCCCCCACGCAGCGGGAAGGAGTCCCACGGAGGTTGCTGTGAAGGGCCAGGATCCCTAGTGAGAGACCCAAGGGCCCTGGAACCAATCAGCAGGAGAGATGCCTGGCAGCTGCCAAGGAGTCTGGAATTGCCAAGGCCAGGATGCCTACGCTGCATGAGGGAACAGGGCAGCCTCTGGTTTTCATTAGGGCCCCACCCCCAGGCAGCTGCATCCTATTAGTGCAGGGCTCAGCTGAGCCCAAAGAAAGAGCAACACACCCCCCCCACACACACTCCCGACCCCTGAACGCCACACCCAGCTCCCCCCTGTCCCCCCCCCCACAGGAGGGCTCTGTGTCAGCACCCCAGTGCTAACTTGAACCCTGCCACCCCCATGACCCCACGATGTGTGAGTCAGGGGCACCCTCTGTTCTCTGAGCTGCCCACTCTGCCCCCCCTCCTTCCCTCTCAGCTATGCACAGCTGCAACCCGGTCCGGGCTGAGCCTGGCACTGCCCCCCACCCCCACCCGCACATCCCCAGACACAGGGCCAGGATAGTCTTCCCAAGCCCGTCCCAGGACTCCCGGCACAGTCGGGGCAGAAGCTTGGGGCGGGGCCCATGACAGAAGGAGGTGAGGTGGCAAGGATACCTGTGAGCTGGACTGACAAGAGGTAGGGGCACGGTTCTGCGAAGCTTTCTAGGCGCCCCCTCCCTCCGCCCCAATCCTATTGCTGAGCTCAGCTCTGTCACGAGAATCTGTCTCCACAAACTCCTGCCAAGGCACAGGCTCACCTGAGCACCGAGACTCCCAAACCAGACCCACCTTACCTCCATCCAGGAAGTCTACTCCAACTGGGGTTCCCCTCTGTGCTGGCCCAGCTGACCTGTGCTGGGGTTCTCCTGTGCTGGCCCAGCTTGAGGGCCAACACCCAGGTTAGCAAGGGGTCTGGGCGATGCTCTTCCCAGCTCCCTCCCAAGGCCCAGACAGGACCACTTCTCTCTGCCCAGCCTCTCCCACCAGGATGCCAGGACACCCAAGTCTGCCCGTTCCTTGCAGGTGCCAAACAGCTCTGCTCCCCAGCCTTGTAGGTGCTGTCCTCACCCTCTAAGCTCCAGTTCACGCTGACTCAATGTGGAGGCCTCAGCTCTGCGCAGCCCTGTGCGAACAGATGAAACTCCTCAAACAGCTCCTTCTTGCCAGGTCTAGTAACCCAGGTTACTAGCGGCCAACAGCCTCCCACAGAGCCCGGCACCCCACTCCCACCCCGTCAGCAGGCGAGGAACAGGGCAGAGAAGCAAGGGGAGGCTGAGATGCATCCCCCCACAAACACACACCTGGCTTACAGCTAAGGCCTATCCTCAAAGTCCAGCATCCCCACCTGGGTCAGGCTGGCCACACCCTCTACCCAGCCTGGTCTGCCAAGCTCCTCCCAGCTTCTCCTGACCCTGGTGCCTGGCTCTGTGGCCTGTTCCTCTCTGAGGCTCAGTGTCCTTATCTGACCAGTGGGGACACACTGCCTCCCCTGCCACGCCCCCAGGCTGGTGCAGTCAGATGAAGAAGTGGTGCTGTACGTTGGAGAGACAGGAACGACTCAACTCAAAAAGTCAATGCAATAGAAGTTTATTGGATGCCTGCGCAGGGACCAACTCTCCTGGCACGGAGCGGCCCAGAACCGTATGAGCAATTTTCTTTTATACCTTTATACAAGGAAGCGCTCTTTAGCTGTGCAAGCAAGCCGAGACAGAAGCAATGTTTGCGGTTCGCCTCGAGTCTTCTTTCCTCTGCAAGGGCCTGTTTGTGGTCTGCTTATTCTTTAACCTTTCCTCCTTATTTTTCCCGGATCTTTATCAGGGTTGAGCAACTGTATATTCGCGTATCCCACCCCCACCCCACCCCCGAGTTCTTTTCGAGAACTAGATTTTGCCTGCTCCTGCTTCTCTGAATACAAAATGGCTTCTCTTGGGCTATGTTCCACAATGGGTTGAGAGAGGGAGGGAGGGAGGAACAGAGGTCAGTCCCGCCCAAGGTGACTGGCTGGCCAGAAGCATGCGGGCTAGCTGTGGCCTTGCTAGCTTCTATGAGCCCCAGATGGGCATCTGTTCACCACACAGGTGCAGAAGGCCCACAGCGGCTGCCAGGAGCTGCCCCCGCTCTCCACTCCTCGCTTGAGCCTGGCCATGCCCTTCCTGTGCCCCTTCTTCACCGGCCCCCAGTTCTTTGTCCTCCGAGGTCTCCACTCTATTTGTGCACATTCCTTCTGCCTCTTGGCACTCTCTGCTCACCCCCATCTCTGTCCCCGTGAGATGTTTTCTCCCTGGTCCCAAGTTCCTGCTCACTCATGGATGACACTGGTACAGCTGGGCATGCACCTCCCTGCCAACACATGGGCATGTGTATAAGGAGGGGTGAACACAGGTTCTATATGGTCCTGCCAAGATGGGGGGGGGCAGCCAGCATTAGTGGGAAGCACCCATCATGGAGGCTTGGAAGCAGAGAGTATCTGAGGTCCACAGAAGCACCCCCCACCTTCCCCTACCTCACGACTCCACAATGTGGCCCTAGCAGGTCCTGAGCCTCCTGGTCCCCACTCTGGCCCCGGCTCAGCCTGGCAGTGTTCCTCAGCAGCCTCCTGCCAGCACGGCCAGCCCCTGCCCCCACGGGCATCCATGCCAGAGCAGCATTCCGCAGGCGTGCTTGAGTCTCCCCAGCCTCCTAGGCTTAGCGGGAGGGCCACGCAGCAGTGATCAGGCCACGGGGAGAGGAAGGCTAAGCAGGACCAAGGGCTCTGGCCCCACTGCCTTAAGAAGGCTGTTTCCTGGCCCTGGGCCAGTTACCGTAAGGGTCCTGTGGCCACTGCTGCCCTGAGTCAGTCCTCAGAAGCCCCATTCACAGGATGCCACCAGGTAGGGATGGCCCGGCTGCAATCAAGTCCTGGCGGCAGCAGAGCAGTGAGCCCTGGGGTGGGGGGCCCCTTGGGCACCGCACACCCACCTTCGGGTCCCAGCAGGTCAGGCTGAGGCTGTGAGGTTGGATCCGTGTGGTGGGGGATGAGTACCCTACATTACTCTGCATGGGTCAGGGGAGCACACCTTTGTGAGCCGGTTTGGGGGGCCCCGATGCGCCCAGCTTCCGGACTTCAGGGAAGGCCGCTGAAGGTTAGACTCCCGGACGAACTTTCCTCCCGGCGGGACAAGGTGCGCTGCGCGGAAGGGAGGCCGGGATCCACGCCCTCCCTCGCGAGCCACGGCGGGGTGGCGGGCGCCCCCAGGAACGCTCAGCACGGCGGGCGGCGCGCGCCACGCGTGTCCGCGCGCCCCGCCGGCGCGCCGGGCGGCTGGCCCTTTAAGCGTCCAGACGGCGGCCCCAGCTGACGCGCCGGCTCCAATCGGCGCCCCGCGCCCCCCGCCCCCCGCCCGCCGCGCCCGAGGCTCCGGGCCGCAGCTGCTGGGCGGCCCGACTCGCAGCGGCCCTGCGCCTCCGCCCGCCGGCCGCGCCCCCGGGGCCATGGTCGCGGGGCCCTGCGCGGGGGCGGCCCCCAGCGCCGCGCTTCATGGGGCGGCCCGGGCCCGGCCGCCGGGGGCAGCGCGATCGCGAGGGGCCCGGTGAGCCCCCAGCGCCACGGCACCATGGTACGCAGGGCCCTGCCTGTCCCCCCGCTTATCCGCCCACCGGCGGCGCTCGCTCTGCCCGGGGGAGTGCCCCGCCTGGGGGCTCGGGGTGGCGGGATCCTCCCCGCCCCGTGGTCTCCCCGCCCCCATCGCCTGGGTGTCCCCCGAGTCCCCCCTCCCGCCAAGGCGGCCAGGAATGCAGCGGCGCTACTGCGAGGCCCTAAGCAGAAACGGGGTTAAATTCCTAGGGTTGGGGGTGCCTGCGCGGAAGACTGAGGTCCCTTTTGGCACGGAGCCGAGGGGGCCACTTATCTGAGTCCAGATGGCGCTGTCCTCATGCTGAGTGTTGGGGGCGTTTGGTGTGGTGGTGATCGGATTCCCGCCTGGGCCTCTGTCCACGTGGGAGCCTGAGCCGCCGTGCATGGGGCTTGGGGCAGCCTGGGCAAGGATAAGGGGGGCTTCCGCACCTCGCTTCCAAACTCCTGTGTGACCTTGGGTTGGTCTCCCGCCCTCTCTGGGCTGCTTCCCAGGGCGGGGTTTGGGGCAAGGGGCATAGAAGGGGGAGGAGGCAGGCAGAGACTCCATCTCTCCGGGAGCAAGAGCCCGCAGGTCTGGGACTGGAGGTCCTAGCCCCGTCTGCGCCCACCCATTGCTGCCAGGGCCCTGGAAGGTGTAGTGGGAGGGCGTGGGGCTGGGGCGGCACGCCTCGGACCAGGGGTTTTCATCCCGGAGCCTCCAGGGAAATGCTCGGGAGGCATGGGACCAAGTACGAAGGCCCAGGTACAGAAGAGGAGGCTGTAGTAGTCTCCCACGCTGGGGCAGCCCCTGCCCGGCTTAGGGGAGATCTTTTGAGGACACAAACACCCTGGGATAAGGGCAGCCTGGAGGCCCACCGTGGCCTGCATCTAGCTAGCCTGGGGCTGCTGGCACTCGGGTGGAGAGAGGGTGTGCGCTGCATTCTGCAGATCCATCTGGGGCTGGCAGCCACAGCTGCAGAAAGCTGCCGCATCTGGCCGGACAGACTGCTACAGCTGAGGAGCACCGCCCTGGAGGGGCCAGGCAAAGGGGCAGCTCTGCTCTGCTTGAGGCCGCCACTTAGTGTGCCCTGCCACCAAGTTCAGCCGGGGTCCCTGGCCCCTCAAGGACCCAGGCAGTGCTGGCTTCCCCTGTCTGCCTTGGACATGGGAGCCTTGACAATGACATCATCCCCTAGGCTTTTCCCCTCTGCCCCCTGAAGGGAGATAGCCTGGGGCGGGCAGCATAGAGGCCTTGGGAAAGTTGGACACTGCCCTGTCACCCAATCAGGTGGGCACTGAAGGGTGTTCCACCCAGCAGGAAGGTGGACTAGCGCCCAGGGGCCTACTAGGGCCTTCTTCCCTTGTCAGACCTGACTTTCGGGAGCCTTTATTAGGGTCACTTACTCTGTCCTTTTCTGACCCCGGAGAGCCCCCAAGAAGCCTCGGCAGCACAGCGGTTAAGTGCTCTCCTGCTGAGAGGTTGGGCTGTTCAAATCCACCAGCTGCTCCTCGGATGAAAGATGAGGCAGGCTGCTCCCGTGAAGATTCAGGGAGTCTAGGAGGTGTCAGGGACTCCGTGGCGGTGGGTTCGGAGGTCCCTGACAGGCCTGTATACCGTTACAGCTCAAGTTGAACTCAGACCCTTCCCAGTGCCAGGGTCCCTGGGGAGGAGGCTGGGTCATCCGCGGTAGTGCTGGGATCCCGGGAAGCCCAGCAGGTCTCCCACAGATGGGAGGGTGTCTCTGGGTACTTTTCATCCAGGGGCAGGCTCCCTGTCTGTGGGGTGCACTTTGGGGGAGATGCTATGGGGGAACCGGGGTCAAGTGAGCTGTGCCCCAGCCACTTGGATGGGGTGTCTGATCCAGAGGAGCCAGGCAGCTGCTGCTCCCTGGGCTGCTTCCCATGCCGAGCCTCAGTTTCCCCATCTTTTCCGTAGAGGGTTAGTCCCAGAGGATGAATCAGAGCGAGTCAGAGAAGGAAAATGGGTAGGGCCTGGGGCTCCATCCACGGCTTAGATTGACCAAGCCTGGACCGGCCAGCAACTCTAAAAGACAGGGGCAGATGGGTGGTCTCTTGGCTGATGGTGGGGGGGGGGAGAGGGGAGAGGGGGGTAGAAGAATTCAAGGAAGAGGGCAACCGTCTTCACGGGGCTGGCCAAGCTGGGGTCTGGGTGCACAGGATGGATGCTGGCCAGGCATGGAGGACATGGCCCTGGTAGGTTCCCATTCAGACACTACCACCCACCTGCTGCCTGGGAGATAGCAGGACGTGGGGGTGGGCTGTGGCTGACCAGGGCTGGTTCTAGCTCAGCGCCTCCAGGGAGGCTGGGCTGGGGTGGGGATGATGGTTTTGTTCAGTGGCGCAAGGTGCCCTCGAGTGCAGGCTGCTGAGGGGGCCAAGCCTGGAAGGCTTGGGCTTGGGTGGGTAGGTAGAATTGTGGGCCAGCTGCTGTTGAACCTGTGCTGGGGCAGGCTGCCTGGCTGTGGGGCTCACTTTGGGGGAGAGGCTATGGAGGAACCGGGGTTGAGTGAGCTGTGTGTGCCCCATGCTGAGCTAGTCAGACGTGGCCTGGGGAGCCTAACAATTTGACCCATCCGACTCCAGGGGGCCTCAAGTCGTGTGAGCCCCAAGATGGGAGTATCCCAGAACCTTGGTGGGAGAAGGGACTGGGATGGTGCCCAGGGACCTCTTGGCTTGACTGTGGTGGGCAGCTAACATAACTGGGTGTCCCACAGAACCCCCTATCTGAGAACAGGACCTGCCTGGAGTCAGGCCTGTGGGGGAAGGAGGTTACCCGCCCTGCCCAAGATGTGATGGTGAGTGAGGGCCACCTTGGATAGAGCAGCAGGACCAGGCTGGGGACACATCACAAAAGTGTCCACTGGCGTGGGCCCGAGCCAGGTCTCGTCCCTGAGAACCACCCCCGCCACCACCCCCCGTTGGTGAGGTGGGGGCCTGATGTGTGTGCTGCAGTGTCTGAAACAGGCAGCCTCGTGTGAGTGTGAGGGAGTGTGTGGCAGAGGCTCATGGGAGCTCGGGAGATGCTGGAGGAATGCCCAGGCCCTGTGACCGACCATCCCTGGTTTATCCAGGCCCATTCTGGGTGGAGCCCCGAAAGCCCCAGATCCTGGGAAGCCCCTCCGTCCTGGGCAGGGTGAGATGGCTGGTTCTCCCGGCGCTCTTCTTCGCCCTTTCCCAGATAAACATTTCCCATTTCACAGGGGAAGAGCTGGAGGCATAGAAAAGTTAGCTGACTAGGCCAGGAGCTGACCTCCAGCTGCAGAAGGCGCCGGCCTGGGCAGTGTGGTCCACACTCCACGGGGCTCCACTCCCCAGTTCCTGGAGGGGTTCTTGCTCTTCTGCTCATGGCCAGGAGTGATGGTGGGCACTGCCGGGAGGTTGGGAGGGATGGTGGGCCGCAGGGGGAGGGCAGCCCCCCTCCCCGCTGTCCGGCCTTAACCCTGCTCCTATGCCCTCCACCCCCACAGTTGCTGGTTGAGAAGACGACAGACTCTCCGGCGGCCGAGTTCTCGCTGGTGGAGGACGTGGCTCTGCACTTCGCCTGCTTGATGGGCCGCCTGAACGAGCAGCGCCTCTTCCAGCCTGACCTGTGTGACGTGGACCTGGTGCTGGTGCCCCAGCGCAGCGTCTTCCCAGCACATAAGGGCGTGCTGGCCGCCTACAGCCAGTTCTTCCACTCGCTCTTCACCCAGAACAAGCAGCTGCAGCGCGTGGAGCTGTCCCTGGAGGCACTGGCGCCTGGCGGCCTGCAGCAGATCCTCAACTTCATCTACACGTCCAAGCTGCTGGTCAACGCCGCCAACGTCCACGAGGTGCTCAGTGCTGCCTCGCTGCTGCAGATGGCCGACATCGCCACGTCCTGCCAGGAGCTGCTGGACGCCCGCTCTCTGGGCCCCCCGGCCTCCAGCACCGTGACCCTGACCCAGGTCTCCAGCGGTGGCAGCACCACCCCGACTGCACCTCCCTACTACTGCGACATCAAGCAGGAAGCCGACGCCCCCGGCCTGCCCAAGATCTACGCCCGAGAGGGCCCTGACCCGTACTCAGTGAGGGTGGAGGACGGAGTGGGGGCCTCGGGGGCCACAGTGCCTGCGGCCATCGGGCCGGCACCACCCTTCTTCAAGGAGGAGAAGGAGGGTGGCGTGGAGGAGGCTGGCAGGCCCTCCGCGGCCCTGTGTAAGCTGGAGCAGGAGCTCGGGGCAGCTGGCACCTACAGCCGCCGGGAGCAGTCCCAGATCATCGTGGAGGTGAACCTCAACAACCAGACGTTACACGTGTCCACGGGGCCTGAGGGGACCCCGGGCAGCACAGGGACTGGCCCGGCCACCATGGTGCTGGGACAAGAGGATGGCCTGCAGAGACACTCGGAGGAGGAAGAGGAGGAGGAAGAGGAGGAAGAAGAGGAAGAGGAGGAGGCTGGTGGCAGTGGAGTGGAGGAGGAAGAAGAGGAGGAGGGGGAGGAGGAGGAGGAGGGTGGCAGTCAGGAAGAGGAGGAAGAAGAGGAGGAGGAGGAGGAAGGGCACAGTGAGCAGGAGGAGGAAGAGGAGGAGGAAGGACACAGTGAGCAGGATCCAGAAAGCTCCGAAGAGGAGGGGGAGGCCGGAAGCAGGCAGGTACCCGCAGGGCCGGGGGGACCTCGAGGCAGCCAGGTGGACCCACCTCCCCACAGCCGCATGGCCACACGATCCCGGGAAAATGCGCGGCGCAGAGGCACCCCCGAGCCCGAGGAGGCGGGGCAGCGGGGTGGGAAGCGGCCAAAGGCACCCCCAGGCTCAGGCCCTGCACCGGCACGAGGGTCGCCCGCGTCGGACGGGCTGGGGGCCAAGGTGAAGCTGGAGGAGAAGCAGCACCACCCGTGCCAGAAGTGCCCGCGAGTCTTCAACAACCGCTGGTACCTGGAGAAGCACATGAACGTGACCCACAGCCGCATGCAGATCTGCGACCAGTGCGGCAAGCGATTCCTGCTGGAGAGTGAGCTGCTGTTGCACCGGCAGACGGACTGCGAGCGCAACATCCAGGTGGGCCTCACCTGTCGCCCACCCGGCCCCGCCCCGCCCCAACCTGACAGTCCAGCCGCCAAGCTTCTCGGGAAGGGGTGCAGGGGAGGCTTCTCGGGAGAGGTGGACCGAGCTTGGCTTGGGCACGTGGAGCAGACTGGAATAAACAGACCCCTGGGTGGGAAAGGCAGAGGTGAGCAGAGACGTCTGGACTGCAGGACGCCAGCAGGACAGCCTGTGTCCTTGTGCAGGCTGTGCACTGCGCAAAAGCATGCATGCAGGGAGGGGCTGGCATGGAGGGACCGCCGTGTGCCACTTTCCCCAGGGTGAGGTGTAGAGCAGGGCACCCTCGGGCCTGTCTCCCCCTGTCTCCTCCTGTCTTCCCCTCCGCCCACCCCACACACTCACTTCTTTGGCGATGTGGGCAGGCTGGGCCCTGGATGAGAATGTAGGAGGAGAAGGGCCGGCTGGGGAGCTGGGCTGGGCAGGGGGAGGCAGGGGGAGGCAGGGGGCAGGCACCAGCCAAACTCCCATGGGCAGGTTTTACTTTGCCTGACCCAGGAGCTGGGGGAGGGGGGGTGTTCAGGTAGGCGGGTGCTAATTGCCTGAACTAATTGCGGTGCCTGGCGGAGAAAGCATCACCAGGGTTACCTGGTAACCTGCCCTGTCCTTGTGCACCTGTTCCCACTTGCTTGCCCTACCAAACACCTGAGCCACCTTCTGAGGGGGCAGAAAGCTGTGCTCCCTACCCATCGTGTCCCCTGGCCCACGCTCTTTCTTGAACCCTGGCCTCGTCTCTAGCCCTCTATGGGTGTCCTGCAGGGACACGAATCAACCAGGAACCCTTGGCCACAGTCCAGGGGCCATAGGCAGGGATGCGGGTGTGGTCCCTCTGCTTCCCATGCCCCTCCCCTGCCTGCTGGGACCCAGCCCCTCCTGTGGCCCCCAGCCAACCCCTCATGTGCCTGTGTAGTCAGTATAGGATCCAGCAGGGCAAGGCATCAGAGAAAGACCCCCCCTTCTGGAAGCTGTCACCTGTGGGGTGACCCCCTGCAGCCGGATGTGTGTGTGCTCTGGGCAGGCGTGTTGAGTAAGCACGGGGACCCCTGGGCCTCCAGAGGTGGAGGGAGAGAGCCCCAGGGCACTGGGTGGGTGGCCGATGTTCAGGGAGTCCCCCTGTCCCACTCCCACAACATTCGGGCCGGCAGTCTGTTCAGCAGCCTGTCTCAGGTAGGCAACTGAGGGCCCACCTCACACAGTCCCGACCCAGGCTTCTCATCCCGCAGTGCGTCACATGCGGCAAAGCCTTCAAAAAGCTCTGGTCCCTGCATGAACACAACAAGATCGTGCACGGCTACGCAGAGAAGAAGTTCTCGTGCGAGATCTGTGAGAAGAAGTTCCACACAATGGCCCACGTGCGCAAGCACATGGTCGGTGAGTTGGGGTGGGGGGGTAGCATGGGGTTGGTGGGGTAGCACGGGGTGTCTCTGCCATGATGGGCTCCATCCTGCCCAGGACTTAGAGTGGGCAGGAGACCCTGCTGTGCTGGGAGGCCTGGGGAGGCTGGTGGCAGTGACAGGTGGGGTATGGATAGGCTCTGGGGCCAGTACTTCCCAGCACAGTGGAGCGGGTCGCATACTATGTACAGAGATGCCCAGGCCGGTATCCAGGCTGGTGCCAGGCTCTGTGAACTGGTGTGAGGTTCTGTCGGCTCCCCACCAGGAGCACCTTTCTAAAAATGAACGTGAATTCTGGGGTAACCGGGGTGGACATTGGGCCTTCAGCCAGGCTCTGTCCCTCCATTCTCCACTAGAGACTAGCCTCAGGGGAGGACCTCCAGGGGAGCTGACCAGGAGCCGGGATCCAGCCTAGGTTCAGCCATGCACTGGGTGTAGGGTCCTGCTCTGCTCCCAGCTCAGCGTGGGGGTGAGGAGGGTCCCTATCTCTGGTTGCCCCTCCCTCGCTCATCCTTGGGTTCCGGGGGGCTGGGCCGTTACCAGCCATCCCTGTGAAGCCCACCCACCTTTGACATGTCAGTGCAGTTGGTGTTAGCCCAGTGCAGAGAAGCATGCGGAGGCCAGCGGCCACCTGGGAGTCAGAGTATGCTGAATCCACTCATACATTGGGCTCCTTCAGTCTCCCCCTCGGCTGTTCCTCTGAGCAGGTGCTGAAGATGCAGGAGGGCCTCCTGGCACCTCCAGGGCCCAGAGGGAGACCTAGCTCCCGGAGAGCAAGGGCTTGTCGACCAATCCAGGAGCAGACCACCAGCGTTAGGGGTGACTGACTTAGGGTTGACCGTTGTCAGTGCTGGGAGAAAGGCTACCAGGTTAGGCCCTTGGGGAGGCGTTGGCCATAGGGCCATGCCAGGAGGTGACGTTCAGGTCCCAATAGGAGGGGGGGCTCAGGCTGGGTTCCCCTGTGAGGCACCATGGGGATTCCACCCTCCAACATGATGACCATGGCGACCGCCTTGTAGCCCACACCAAGGACATGCCCTTCACCTGCGAGACCTGCGGGAAGTCCTTCAAGCGCAGCATGTCTCTCAAGGTGCACTCCCTGCAGCATTCAGGAGAGAAGCCCTTCAGGTGTGAGGTGAGTGCCCAGTGCTCCTGCCCGGGACCACTGAGAGGAGGTCGGGGTGGGGGGGCAAGGCCAGCAGCTGCTGCCTCCCAGCCCTGGGCCTGGGGATGGAAGGACGATGGCTTGCAGCTGCAGAATGGGGGTGGGGCCCTATCCTTCACCTTCCGGCCTGCCCCTGCCCCACCCTCTGCTCTTGCAGGTGTTAGTGGGTTTGTGATCCAACCTGCACTACCCTGCATTATGGGCATGGAAGGGGGCCCTGCCAGGCGTTAGTGGGGAGCAGGCTCTACGGAGAGGTGGAACCGGGGTGGGGTGTGATGGGAAAAGGGAGGAGCCACGGGCCTTCCTGATCCTGCCTCCTCTCCGCCCGCACCACCATCCCCCAAGAACTGCAACGAACGCTTCCAGTACAAGTACCAGCTGCGTTCCCACATGAGCATCCACATCGGCCACAAGCAGTTCATGTGTCAGTGGTGCGGCAAGGACTTCAACATGAAGCAGTACTTTGACGAGCACATGAAGACCCACACAGGTGCGGTGGGCAGGTGCGGGCCCCGGCCCAGGACGCCTAGAGGCTGGGGAGGGCCGGTGGCCAGGCTGAGCCTCACGGGTGACCCCTTGTCCGCTCACCCCCACCCAGGGGAGAAGCCCTACATCTGCGAGATCTGCGGTAAGAGCTTCACCAGCCGGCCCAACATGAAGCGGCACCGGCGCACGCACACGGGCGAGAAGCCCTACCCTTGCGACGTCTGCGGCCAGCGATTCCGCTTCTCCAACATGCTCAAGGCGCACAAGGAGAAGTGCTTCCGCGTCAGCCACCCGCTGGCCGCCGACAGCGCGCCCACTGCCCCGGGCCTGCCGCCCGCCCACGCGCTGCCCCTGCTCGCTGGCCTGCCCCAGACCCTGCCGCCCCCACCCCACCTGCCGCCCCCGCCCCCACTCTTCCCCACCCCTGCCAACGCCACCGCCGCCCCGGGGAGGATGCACACGGACAACTAACTGCCACACCACACAGCGGTGCACACCCCGGCGGTCTAGGGGGGAAGCCCCTGCTCCCGGGGGTTCGGGGAGAGAGGGGCGCGCAGACTAGCCGCCCCCAGCTGGTGGGGGATGCCTCCATCCTGAGAGCTCCCCATTCAGAGACTCCTTAGACCTTTTTTCTCCAGTGGCAAGGGACAGAGAGGAAGGGTTTTGTAGCCCCCCTCCAGGTGGGCGGCTGCTGGTGGTGGTAGGTGCAGTGGGGCCATGGGGTCCACCTGGGCAGTTGAGCCTGGGACAGCTTCAGTGCCTCCTCCCACCTGCCCTGCACCCCCTAACTTGGCCTATATCTTGGAGGGCATGGAGAGAAGTTGGGGGGCTACCACCATCCCCACTTGGACAAGGTGGGGGCTCCATCAGAGGGCTTCCACACGGAGGCTTGGCTTGAAGCCGAATGTTTGCGTGTGCTGGGGGTGCCGCAGGGTGCGAAGACCAGCGTCCTGGCTCTGTGCCTGTGGAGGGGGCAGACAGGGGCTGGGCTCCAGGGCCTTGCTTTTTGCAAGCTGACCCTGCTGCCCAGCACAGGGTATCCGGCCTGTGCCGGCTGCATGGAGGGCCCAAGCCTTGGGAAGAACATCCCCAGAAGCCACTGGTGCTCTCTGGGTCAGGCCCAGGCAGGCTCCCCGCAGGACTGCCACCAGGGGTCCCCTGGAGGGGCAGGAGCCCCGGAGCAGGATCAGTGAATGTTTCAGGGTTTCCAGGTGCTATCAGTGGGGCGGGACCAGAGCTGCTGTTCATGGGGACCCTGCCCCTCAGCAGCCGCCCTGGCCCGGACTCCCACACCAGGAGATTTTTTTTGTGTGTGTCCCCCTGTCTCTGCTCCCGGAGGCCAGCCCAGACCTCATCTTCACGGAGGTCCTGCACACAAGTCACTCTTGGCTGGTCTCCAGCGTCCTTGTCCCTCCTGGGCCACTGTGGTCATGGGAGCCTGCACAGCCGGGCCCCTGGGTTGGGGCTGGGCTGCCAAGTGCTTGCTGCCCCCGTGAGGCTGGGCACGAATCGGACAGCTTTTTTGTTGTCATTTAATGTCTTCTCTCCTGCCTCTGAGAGGAGGGGTTAAGACTCCATAAGCTATTTTTTCCCTAGTTAAGCCTTTCCCGATGGAGTTTATACGGTTTTTGTTTGTAATACTCTGCACCTTAAACCCCTACGACGACCCTACCTTTACCACCACCTTCCCAGCGTGGCCGCAGGAAGGGGCCTGAGCCCAAGGGGCTGATGGGGATGGGGATGGGGGAGGGCGCTGGGTCCCATCAGCCTGAGAGCGGAGGGGTCCGGAGCCCTGCTGACCTCCCTGTGAGGCCTGTGGCGCTGGGGCAAGGGGACATCTTAATCATCAATAAACGAAGCACTTTATTCTGTACGGATGTGGGCAGGCCTGAGGCGCCTGCATGAGTGGAGGGTTTATGATCCAGTCCGTGCCAACCTGGATCTCTGGGCATGGAAGGAGGCTCTGGCAGGCATGCCCTGCACTGGGGCTAACTGTGAAACTGAAGGCAGGGGTGGGAGACCCCAGAGCCGGCAAGTCTCACCCTGTGGGCCCCTGCCGTCCTTTGCCAAGAGGGCTGGGCGTTGCCCACGCTCCAAGCTCAGCCCCCAGGGGTGGCTCCAGCCACTTGTGAAGCCAGCGCTGAGTTCTGAGGTCCCCACATTACTGTCACTGTGCCTTCCCTGCACCCGGATCTCTAGGCTTCTAGGACATCCTCAGGGTCCCCCTGGTTTTTTCTAACCTATTGGCCCCAGTGCTTGCCAGCTCTTCAGAGCTGGCTTATGAAGAAAAATCCATCTTTCCCAGTGCACTTGAAGCCTGAATCCGCCCGGACTCCCAGCCTCCATTGCCGGCCCCCAGGGGCCACTGACCACAGGCCACATCACAGCACATAGACTGAAGATGGGTGTGGGCGGGGCTGGTGGCAAGATCCCAGCGTGAGGTTTCCTGCTCTTGTCCCCTTCCCCTCTGAGTGCAGGAGAGGGTCCCAGACAGCAGTGGGCGGGCCTGTTGTGGGGAGCATGAGTCCCGGGGACTGTTGGGGTGGGGTGGGGGAGGCCCCCCGCTCGCTCAGGGACAGGGGTTCTGTGCCCAGTGGTGCTGAGCCAGCGTAGCTTCAAGCAAGCACTTTTCCGCCAAAGCACGGAACTTTGAAGCAACTAGAGTGGGGTGGGGTGGGGTGGGACCCTCTACAACAGCCCCAGGGTGAACAGGGACCTGAGTTTTTTCCACCAGGTTTCCACAGGACCTTTGTAATTTTGGAAACTGACAAGTTCCTGGATGTTTGGTGTTGTGGTGGGAGTGTCAGGGCTATTGCTCCCACCGGAGACCCTCTGGTCCCCGCACTGCCCCTCGCAGGGGCTCAGTAGTGGTGACTGTGGGACGCGTGGCTCTCTGCCTAGAGTCAGTGGCGACCACAGGTGGGTGAGGGAGATAGAAGGATGAAGGGGGTCCCTTCACTGCCGGCCCACCCCAGCGACTCGCCAGAAAGACTGGGGCCAGCACACGGCTGAACAAGGACACTGAGCACCGGTGCCTGGAGCATCCTGGTGCCGTCTTCCCTTGGAGGCTGGTCTGAGACTGGGTGAGGTGTTAGCCGGATGGAGGGGAGGTCGCGGCGCTGCTGAGACCAAGCTCCCCAAGGTGGTACTCACAGGGGCCCCTGCCGTCCTGATGGCTGTGAGTTCCAGAGATGAGGCTTTGGGGGGAGCTCCTTAACTGGCCTGAGCAGGCACCGGGGTCCACAATGCAGAGGGTAGAGCTCTTGCCTCCTCCCAGGCTTGGTCTTTGGGACCAATCGTTCACTATGCCCCCCCTCCTAGTCTCCCCTTCCTGGAGTGGAGCAGGGCAGAGCAGCACAGCTCTCCAGGAGAAGGCTGGGCTGGGTTGGGGTGCCTGTGACCTGTTCCCTGTGCCACCCACAGTGGAGACTAAGACAGGCTGGCTGTGCTGCAGTCAGATCACCTCAGGGGCTGTGGGCAGCGCTCTGTGGGCGGCAGCCATTCTCCATGCAGTGGCTTAGAGCTGGGGCTGCTTTGATCTCAGGGCCCCACAAAGGGGGGCGCCTGCAAAGCCACCCCGGAGTTGGAGAAGAGAGAGCAGAGGATGGGACGCCAGCTCTTCAGTGCTGCTGCCCAGAAGTGACACTGCCGTCTTGTCTCTAGTTCCCTATCCACAGCAAGTCTAGGACAGGTGTGACTGCATGGGGACATGGCCGAGTGGAGTGTGGGTGGACAGCTTGGGTCCCCTCTCTATTGGGGCCCTTGGAGGCCAGGCTGCTGGGAGCCCAGCCCGCAGAGCTGCCTTTCCCCGCCTGGAGGACCTGCCACGGAATGGAACTATGATGGAGGCCCAGACTGCAGTCCGGCTCAGTGAGGGGAGTCGTGCTGGGTTCCCCCGATTTGCTGGCAACTTTGGGGCTAGTGGAGGGTGAGATCCAGCCTGGGGTTCACAAACCTGAAGGAAGGACCCTCAGACCTGGAGGTGAACTTACAGCCACGGCTCAATGTTCATTCAGTTCTCAGCCTTGCTTCTATAAAGGGAGGCCGTAGTGGGTTGTGTGCTGGGTTGCTGTCTTCACCAGGAGATCAGGAGTTTGAACCACGCCACAGCCCTGCAGAAGGAAGACGAGGTCTGTTCCTTGGAAGGCTCACATCCTCAGAAGCCCACAGGGGAAGTTCTGCTCTGCCCTGTAGGGTCACCCTGGGTCGGGATCAACTCCTTGGCAGGGAGTTTAGAAGGGGCGGCACCTCCAGGGAGCTAAGACCGCCGAAGAACTGACCATTCCAGATCACAAGAGAAGCCTTTGCCCAAGGACGGGGCTTAGCAGGCAGGAGGGGCGAGGGAGGAGGAGGAGTCACAGCTAGGAAATAGAGGGTAGAAGGGACATTGGACTTTGGGGATTGCCCTCAGGGACGAGACTCACAGTGTCTGTGAGTTGTTCGTGGAAAACAGATTTGTTCGATAAACCTTCTCCCAAGTTGCAATCAAAAGGAAAAACAAAACCAAAAAACTTCACTGAAGGAAAAGAAGCTGTATGACCCCACCTTCAACTTCTTTCCCCTCATTCCTGTCCCATTTTGACAAGAGAGGAATTTGAGAAATTCTGCAGCCCAGCCTAAACTAAGACCCCATAAGACCATGGGCCCTGTCCTCAGACCACAGGTCTCACCACAACAAACCCTTGACAGTCAAGCCTCACCCCATAACCTGAGGCGGCTCTCATAACCTGAAAGAAAGCAACTTGTAGACATGACCAGAGAGCCACGGAGGCAGGATCTGAACCTGAGCCCGTGCAATTCCCAAGTCATGTCCCCAGCCCCCTGCTTGGTCCCTCTGCATCCGATACCAATCTATGAAGTCCTCTTCAGACTCATGCAACACATGCAATGACACTGAATGCAGGAAGAAAGATCACAGGTCAGTGGGCGGGAAGTCTTGTGGATCCAGTGGCACCGGAAGCATCTCAGTGCTAGTGTGGAACTCCATGTGGCTCCTCCAGCTCCAGGGCTTAGGCGTGCCTCCATGTGGCTTGTTAGCAGGAATGTCCTGCAGAAAATGAGTGGGTGTCCTGTCTCCAGCAAGCTATTTATCTGCTTGGCACCTCCAAATGATGTCATCAATCTGCAACCTGATTGACAGGTGAACTCCATCCCTTCACTGGTCTCCAGTTGACAACAGATGATGTAACTGCCACACTGGTGAACCAGCAGGATTGGCTGATCCTTCTCTAGCTAATTTATGCAGGGGGAAATTATCTGACAAATGATGTTAGTCTAACCCTTGAGAGAACCGGACCCTGGGGCTCTGGAGTAATCAGGACAATATCAAAACCACCCGGCTAGACTGTGCCCCAGGGGAAGTGTGAGTGCCACCTTAGCTGGGTCCTAATGGGCCTAAGAGCAGGACACAGGAAACCGAGTCCCCACTGACCCTCCTGAGTGCTGAAACCCACTCTGTTCCTCACCAAGCCAGGCAGGATCTGCATGCTTTCTGCCCTTGCTTGCCGGCTCCCCAGAGTCAAAACCTTGGCGAGACGTGTCCAGTTGATACATTCGGTCACTTGTTTGTGCCCCAGCTGCAAGGGAGGGCTGGGAGAGCATGGCCCATCATCCACTTTGGGCAGGTAGGGCTCACCGTGACATTGACTCTTCAATCACAGGAAGTCCCCACACCCCGGGTGGTCACTAAATATAACAGGGACACACCCCAATCTCATAGCACTGCATGTGCGTGTGTGTACGCGGACACACACACACACCCACACACTTCGCGAGCAAGGAAGGGCTCCCTGCTAACAGCCTCCACTGACAACTCCTCATCTTCCCAAACGGGGATAGCCTCTTTTCACCCACTGCAGAATCGGCACCACCCCACCCCACCCCACCCTAGTTTGGTTGCGCTGTGACCCTTGGGCACTCGGAACATCTGCACTGCATGTACAGGTGACCGTCTCCAGCCTGATCCTTGGTAACAGTGGGAAGATGATCAGGTAAAGCACATACAGACAGCGGACCTGAAAGGAAGGCAATATGGGAGATGTTACTGGCCTCACTCAGCCTCTGCTTGTGGGAGCAGAGGTGAACAACTTCTTCACACCCTGCTCCACATGTCCCCTGCCCTTGGCCAGCACTGTGATGGTCACTGGGTGTGGGAAACAGAAAGATTTCTCCCAAGTCGTCTCCCCCAAATATATGTTAGACTTTGGACACTGCTGGCAACTAATGCTAAATGATTGTCAAGTATTCTCCTTGAAGGCAGTCAGTTGCCAGACTACTGTCTGGTCCCACCACAGGTAGGCCCCGCTCCCTGCTGTTGAGGACGATGGGCTACGTCTCCCTAAAGGCTTGCAGTCCCTGTAGGGTGGGTTTACACCCTACTGATAATGGTCTATAGTGAGCCGGGGAACAGGTCAAACCAGCTCAGTGATATCCAAAGGTAGGCTGCCATCCTGAATCTAGGATCCGCCCATCTTGTCACAATCCCTCATTTTCCCTATTACATAGATACCTATAGCACAACCCTTTCCTGTGACATATGTCTTCACCTATAATTAGGGGGCTTGCATGTCCCTAGAAAATATAAAAGCCTTGGTTAGCAATAAAGATCTTTCTCCACGTGGACCACCAAGTGAGGCTGAGGTGAGCATGCGACCATGAAATGTGCCTGACTCCATTATTTCATGCTCTCTGTCACTTTAATATAATCTTTACTTATTATCACGGTACAATTGCACCTACCGGACCTGTGATGATGTGTTAAGGGCTGGTAACCCTGACAACTGGGATGCACTTGGAAGAATGAGCCTGAAACCCGTGCTCTTGAAAGGCAGGGGACCCTGGAGGTCTTCCACTGTGTGACAGTTACCTCATCTCCTGTCAACTTGCGAAGGGGTGGAGTCTAGCCTGTCAATCAGGTCGCAGCTGGATGACCTCATTTGGTGGCACCATGGAGATAAATAGCTCACTGGAGGTCAGATACACTCACTCTCTGCTGTCTTACTGCTGAAAAGGCACATGGAGCTACACGACAGCCCTGGAGCTGGAGGAGCCACGTAGAGACCCCTGCCAGTGCTGAGATGCTTATATCACCACTGGATCTGCAAGACTTTCCACCCACTGGCCTGTGATCTTCCTGCATTCAGTGTCATTGAATGGCTGAGTCTGAGAAGAAATGTATAGACTGGTATTGAACATATGAGCTGATATCAGACGTATGGACTCGATCTGGACTGGGCTGGGATGTTTCCTCAATACACAACCACTCTTTATATAAAGCTCTTTTTATATACATATACGAGTTTCTATCAATTTGTTTCCCTAGTCAACCCGGACCAACACAACCGCCCAATGTAAGAAGGCCATTTAGAAGGCGTGGGAGACCCCCACGTGTGTGGCACAGTCTAGCCATCTATGGTCATGACATCTCTGATGGCATGCTGGTCTGCTGCCACAGGGGCCCCCACACAACGAGGGGTGCGACTTTGTTGAGTTTCCTGGACCATCCATCAGCAAGGGATTCCCCGAGCCCGGTAAAATGAGCGCAAGCTCACTCTAGAGCTTCACGTGCCGTCTCTTAAATGACCCCGTCCGTCCATCCATCCATCCATCCATCCGTGCGGGAGACTCTTACCAAAGGCAGAAACTGTTGGTGAAACACCTGTGTGAACCAGCAGGGTGAAGCATAGAGAACTCCACTGTGTGAAAGAAGCCAGACCTAGAGAAGCGTCCGCCCAGGAGAGTCTGTGTATAAAGCACCCGACGAGCGGATGAGAGTGACAGAAAGCAGGTCCATGATGGTCTTGGGTGAACGCGGGTGGAGGGGGAGGCTAGGAAAGGGTGCGTGCAGGCTTGTGCGCGTGATGGGCGCATGCTCCCTCGTCTTGCTGCGGTGGCTCCACGAGTTGACCACCTTGGCCTCCCCGAATGACCAGACGGGAAACTTTATTCTATTTATGTATTTATTTTCATGAATCATTTCACTGGGGGCTCACACAGCTCTTATCACAATCCACGCTTCCATGGTCTCAAGCACATTTGTACATTGGTTGCCATCATCCTTTTCAAGACATTTTCTTTCTACTTGAGCCGTTGGTATCAGCTCCTCTTTTTTTCCTTCCTCCCCCACCCTCATGAACCCTTGATAAATTATTATTTTTATATCTTACACTGTCCACTGTCTCTCCTCCCCCACGGTTTCTGTTATTCATCCCCCTCGAAGGGGGGTGGGGGGAGGTTATATGTGAATCATTGTGATCAGTTCCCTGTTTCTCCCTCTCCCTCCCCCACTTTCCCCACACCCTCATGTTATCGCTACTCCCCTTACTGTCCCTGAGGGATTTATCTGTCCTGGATTTCATGTGTTGCGAGCTCTTATCTGTACCAGTGTATGTGCTCTGGTCTAGCCGGGTTTGTAAGGTAGAACTGGGGTGGTGATGGGGGAGGGGACGAGAAACATTAAAGAACAAGAGGAGTGTTGTGTGTTTTGTCGTTGCTTTACTGCACCCTGGCTGACTCGTCTCTTCCTTGTGACCCTTCTGTGAGGGGACGTCCAATGGTACACTTTAGACATGCAGCTTAGCACATGCCAGCCATGCCCAATGACAGCTGGGAAAGGAAAAGAGGATGAAGTGAAACTCTTAGTTTGTTGTGCCGACCTAGCTGATAAACACATGTGGGGTTAATTGAAGGGTGGAGAGATAAATGGCTCGGTGAGCCTCGCCTTTCTAGTTCTCAGGTCTCTTGCTTTGTGATGGTCGGACCAGGGTGCAGCTGCCTTAGCCAGTTCCCTGCTTCAGCTGGAAAAGCTCACTTCCTGCAAGACATCCCCGAGGAAAAACCACATGGACCTACCCCGATGCAGCCCTGGGTGCTGGAGCAGCCATGTGGAGACCCTTGTTAATGCTGAGATGCTTACACATTCACTGACTTGGCTTTCTTCCTGCCGTCAGTGTCATTGTGTCTGTTTTGTGAGATGGAGGAAGACTTTGTGGACTGGTGTCGGACACATGGGTTAATGGGTTAATGTTGGACTTGTGGGCTTGGGCAGCACTGGGTTGGGATGTTTTCTTGATGTGTACTTAACTTTTATATAAACCTCTCTCTTGTACATGAATTTCTGTGGATTTATTTCTCTGAAGCACCCAGACTGACACAAGGAGCCGGGAGACGAACTGACACAAGGAGCCGGGAGACGAACTGACGCAGTAGTGTCGTGGTGTTGATGAAGAATGTTGCACGGTCCACATAGGGCCCCAAGAATGTGCACGTGTCTGCAGAGAGATGCCACCAGAGTGCCCGATCACGTGCTTTGGACACCTCGGGAGGAGGGTCCCATCATCGGAGAGGCCTGGCATGCTTGGTGTGTTGGTCTAGGTGTGGAACATAGCCCCAAAGAAGCCATTTTGCATTCAGAGAAGCAGGAGCAGGCAAAATCTAGTTCTCGAAAAGAACTCGGGGGGTGGGATATGCAAATATAAGATTCCTGATAAAGATCCGGGAAAAATAAGGAGGAAGGGTTAAAGAATAAGCTGACCACAAACAGGCCCTTGCAGAGGAAAGAAGACTCGAGGCGAACCGCAAACATTGCTTCTGTCTCGGCTTGCTTGCACAGCTAAAGAGCGCTTCCTTGTATAAAGGTATAAAAGAAAATTGCTCATACGGTTCTGGGCCGCTCCGTGCCAGGAGAGTTGGTCCCTGCGCAGGCATCCAATAAACTTCTATTGCATTGACTTTTTGAGTTGAGTCGTTCCTGTCTCTCCAACGTACAACATAGGTGACTAGAGAAATAAATCCAGGACACTCATATATAAGAGAAAGCTTTATATCAAAGAGTAATTGTATATTGAGAAACACCCCAGTCCAGTCCAGATCAAGTCCGTAAGTCCAATATCAGCCCATATGTCTGAGGCCAATCTATAAACTCCCCTTCAGACTCAATGCAACACACGCAATGACGTTGAAGCAGGAAGATCACAAGCCAGTGGGTGGAAGGTCTTATGGATCCAGTGGTGGTGAAAGCATCTCAGTGCTGGTGGGGTCTCCACGTGGCTCCTTCAGCTCTAGACCTGTAGCATAGCTCTGTGTGGCTTGTCCGCAGGAAGCTGGAGCAGAGAGTGAAAGTGTGTATCTGGTGTCCAGTGAGCTATTCACCTCCGTGGCGCCTCCAAACGAGGTCATCAAGCTGCGACCTGATTAACAGGCTGGACTCCACCCCTTCGCAAGTTGACAGGAGATGATGTAACTGCCACAGCTGGCAAAGCAGGCGGTCAGTCCAAACGAGGGGGCCCTGCAAGGAGATAGATTGACCTAACGGCTGCAGGATGGCGCTTCCTTCCGTGATGCTTGAGGCAGCTGTGAGCCCGACTGGGCCGGACAGCACCTAACAAGGACAAGCTGCTCTCCTGTTGTAGAGTCCTCATTGGACTAGTCCTTGTCTGCTCTCGTCTCAATTTCAGTTGCCTTTGGGATGTGAAGATTAAGTGCGGGGAAAATGAAGAGGGTGAGTGAGTCCACTAAAAGCCTGGGGTCAGCTCTCTGCCTGAGGATCTGAGTTCCCAAGGGAAGTACTTGCTTCCCTCCAGACTCCTAACTTCTAGCTTGGCCCAGAAGCTGGCTCCTCTTACCGAGAAAGCTTCACCCATTCTCCTTGTCACCCTTTGTGGTCTTAGGAAGGACATCCACTCTCAAGCTGTTCTCTGGTCGGTCCTGAAGATGCCCACCTGATGCCTACCCTGTGTTCCTGCCACCAGAACATCGACAGACAACATCTACCATCCTGGTCTCGAGAAATCGGACAATGGTGTGGTGTCATCGGTGCTGTCCCAAGCTCAAGATGTCAACAGCACAGGAAGTTGCCAGAGACTCAGTAACTCTGTCTGGGGTTCTCAACACTGGGGCACTCTTCATGACCTGCTGGGAAAGTGCTCCCAGTTTTGGGAAGCTCCGGCCTGAGACCCCCATCTGGATCACACTTGGGAAAGGTTCTTCATCAATCCTGGCTTTTCATACACTGGTTTTTCACCTAAAGTCAAAGGATCAAGGAGCTCTGCTGACATAGGCTACATTTCTAGGCCACAAGGCCTTCGATCAGAACTTCTGTCTCAAGAGTTTGCCAGTGGATTGAAGTTCAACTTTTAGTGAGAAGGTTTTTAAGCATGCACACTGTTGTACCTCTTTATAGTGCTTAATTTATAGAAATACCAGCTTGAATGCTTCATACATACCTCTTGGTAAATGTGGATTAGCCTTGAGTGTGGTTTTCCTGAATTTGTGGAAGAAACTCTGGCTGTGATTTCAAGCCGGGGGGTGTTTTTCTGTGTTCCATAAAAGAAAACACTCCCAGTGCTTGAGCTTCACAGCCAGAGACAACCCTTCGATGGACAATGAACTGCCCTGCACTCAGAAAACTTAAATGAGCTTGAATTAAGTAGCAATGTCAATATTGTGCTTTTTTTCCATTTCCAGTCCTTCCCTCTTTCTGTGACCCCCATCTCTACTAACAGTGCCCATAACTACCAGGAAAACAAACCACCAGGTTGGCTGTCAGTCCTGCATGTGGGAATCCTCCTGTCCAGACCCACCTAAAATGCCCAAGAAGCACCCCAAACAAGCAGCTGCGGGACCCGTGGAGCAGCTGTGGGAAGTAGGGGAGGGGAGGGAGGTTCCTTCCAACCTGAGTGGATCTATGAGGGAGGGAGGGCTGCAGTGAGCAGCTTGGTTTAGTGCAGGTCCATTGGGACAAACTTGGGCAAATTCCATGTGCCTGAGCAGCAGGAGCATTCCCTAATTGTATATGTGCCCACCTGGACTGAATAAATACCGTCATGTCTCCAAATTAAAAAAAAAAAAGCCTGGGGTCATTCTTTCTCCTCTCTGTCTCCCCCACTCTCGTCCCATCCCCGGGCAGCCCCTCTCCCGGGATGATTAGTGAAGTGAGTTGAGGTAGAAATAAGAGACTTGATGACCTGAGTGTTTCTGGAGAGGGTGATCAAGGGCCATCCCACTACCTGTTCTGCTTCTGTACACGTTGGAATTTTCCAGAATCAAGAGGGGAAGCAATCCAACAATGGCTCTCCATTCCACTCACGGGAGAAACTAAAGTCCAAACAGTCACCTTTGCGGCCCACTGAGCTCTGTGAAGTTCTGGTACATGCCAATCATTCTTCTGCCTCAAGGCTTTTGCCCTGCCTGGAATCCTCCTCTTAGGGGGCTTGGAGCTGCTTGAACGTGACCTTCTTTCTCAGTGAATCCACCCAGCCTGTTCAGTTTAAAAGGTTTACCAATGTTACTTATCACTTTCCATGACCCCTTCCTCTTCTCCCAAGTTACTACCGTCTGAATCCAGTGTAACTATTTACTTATCGCTGTCTCCTCCTGTTCCCTCCAGTGTAAGCTCCACAAAGCCAGGGATTCCTGCCTGATTCATTCCCTGAGGAATCTCCACCACTCCGACCAGCACACAGTAGGTTCTCCAGGAGTGAATGGACAGCATATAAATACTTGAGTGGCCTCCATGGTAGGACCTGAGCCCCGTGGGATTCATCATCATCTAAAAATAACTCATTGAGTCATTTGATAAATCTAAATGAATTGTTCAGTCAGTACCTCCTGCCCTGGTCGTTGTAAAATGAGAATTCGATTGGCATTTTGGACAATTTGTCGGGAGGGGAGTATCCAGGCAGGGAGGGATCCTCGTGGGTTATGGACGTGGACAGATCTGGTTGACTCCAGGGAACCTATGGGTGGAGTGACAGATTTGGTTGACTCCAGGGACCTATGGGTGGAGTGACAGATCTGGTTGACTCCAGGGACCAATGGGTGGAGTGAACTAGAGATGAGTGAAGCACCTGCTTGGGAGGGACAGGTCGTGACATCACTGAGATCACAAAGGGGAGGTGACTCAGTCCTGCACTAGCCTGACATTCCCCACCCCATCTCCCCGCCTCCCCCCAAAATCTGAGTTATAAACAAGTGACTCAGAGGGATGATGGGGGAGTGCCCCAAAGCAGTGCCCAGGGGCTAAATTTAACCCACAGCTGTAGTCTCTGGCACTTTGGAAATGAGTTAATCTTGTTGGCTGAGGCCAATGTGTGTGTGTGTGTGTGTGTGTGTGTGTGTGTGTGTGTGTGTGTGTGTGTGTTGGAGGAGCAGGGTGCATGTCAGGATTTGGGGCAGGATGGACTTTGGGATTGGTGGTCCACAGTCTCCATCCATCTCGACTCTTCGGACCATAGACAGTCGGCCAGAGCCTGAGGCAGGTATGGCTGTGCCAGTGTCTCTGTCCTGGGCATGGGGTCCTTTCTGAGTTGGCTTGGATCATGCCCAGCACTGCCAAGAACAATGAGTACTGACAAAGTCCTGGATTATTAAAAGTATCAAACTCTTAAAGAATGTTAGTCTGTGAACAGGAGAATCCAGAAAGTCACCCCCCCTCATAAATAAATAAGTAGACCCCCCACAAAAACCAAACTCACTGCTACAGAGTCCATTTGACTCCCAGGGACCCTCTAGGACAGAGAACTGTCCTTAGGGGTTCCTGAGACAGTAACTCATGACGGGAGCAGGAAGCCTCATCTTTCTCCCTTGGAGCGGCTAGTGGGTTTGAACTGCTGCCTTGGCAGTTAGCAACCTAACAAGTAAGTCTTCACTCTGGGCCTTTAAACCACTACGAGATTAGACACCTGAGACATTAATTTTCTAGCATATCCAACATATGATGTCAACGTCCTGGAACAGGGACACAGAACCTCAGAGCATCTGAACTGCAGCAGAGGCCCTCTGAGCTTCACTGCCCACCGCCTTGGCATAACCAAGTTAGACCTGTCTGATTTGCCCCAGACCCCATGGGAAAGTGCTGAGTTTGTTTCCGGGAGGCACCTTCTTGTCCTCCAGAGGCCCTCAGAACTGGGCACCAAGTGGTAGGGGCCAGAGGTGGGGCTGTTCTCATTTTTAAAGGTGGGACAACCAGGCCCCTACCTGGTGAATGTCAGGGCCAAGTTCACAGCAGTGTCCAGGGCATTGGAGTAGGATAAAAGAGCGAGGAAGACAAACACCTGGGCACGAAGGCTGGAGAGACATGTTAGAAGAGGGATCCTGGGAGAGGGGCACCAGTGTTACGCCCTCCCCGGGGCTGAGGGTCAGAGCTTGCCCACCCAGGGGCATCTCGGACAGGTCTTGCTGTGCTCAATTTAGAAACGCGGTCAAGTGCAGCCTGCCTTTGCAGGGAGGGTCCAGAAATTTCTCCACTCCTCTCGCCCCTGTCCCATGAGCTCCTGAGTCAAAGTCGCCTGGGGGAGAGGACCTCTACACAGCTGTCTCCTCCACGTCACCGCAGGCGGTCCGGCTACTCGCCTTACCGCTATATATAGCTGGGCAAAGACAGCTGCGCAGACCAAGTGTGCCCCAGAAGGAGGGCGGAGGCGCAGCGCCCCAAGGGCTTGTGTGTGTCCCAGTCCGGTCCCCATCGGCTAAGCCACCCACCATGGCGCTGGGCCTGGAGCAGGTCGAGGAGCAGCGCTTGTACCAGCAGACCCTCCTGCAGGACGGGCTCAAGGACATGCTGGACCACGGCAAGTTCTTGGACTGCGTGGTGCGCGCCGGGGAGAGAGAGTTCCCGTGCCACCGCCTGGTGCTGGCCGCCTGCAGCCCCTACTTCAGGGCGCGCTTCCTAGCGGAGCCCGAGCAGGCGGGCGAGCTGCGCCTGGAGGAGGTGTCCCCCGACGTGGTGGCCCAGGTGCTGCACTACCTGTACACCTCGGAGATCGCGCTGGACGAGGCGAGCGTGCAGGAGCTGTTCGCCGCGGCGCATCGCTTCCAGATCCCGTCCATCTTCACCATCTGCGTGTCCTTCCTGCAGAAGCGTCTGTGCCTCGCCAACTGCCTCGCCGTCTTCCGCCTCGGCCTCCTGCTTGACTGCGCGCGCCTCGCCGTGGCCGCGCGCGACTTCATCTGCGCGCGCTTCGCGCTCCTGGCGCGCGACGCCGACTTCCTGGGGCTCTCGGCCGACGAGCTCATCGCCATCATCTCCAGCGACGGCCTCAACGTTGAGAAGGAGGAGGTGGTGTTCGAGGCGGTGATGCGGTGGGCGGGCGGCGGCGGAGACGCGGAGGCGCAAGCGGAGCGCCAGCGCGCGCTGCCCACGGTCTTCGAGAGTGTGCGCTGCCGCCTGCTGCCGCGCTCCTTCCTGGAGAGCCGCGTGGAGCGGCACCCGCTGGTGCGCGCCCAGCCCGAGCTGCTGCGCAAGGTGCAGATGGTGAAGGACGCGCACGAGGGCCGCATCACCGTGCTGCGCAAGAAGAAGAAGGAGAAGGAAGCCTCCGGGCCCAAGGCAAAGGATCAGGGCACGGCCAAGGGCAAGGGCGAGTCTGAGAAAGAGACCGCTGAGGAGGAGGAGGGCGAGCGCATCCTTCCCGGCATCCTCAACGACACGCTGCGCTTCGGCATGTTCCTGCACGAGCTCATCTTCATGATCAGCGAGGGGGGCGCAGTGGCCTATGACCCGGCCGCCAATGAATGCTACTGCGCATCCCTGTCCACGCAGATCCCCAAGAACCACGTCAGCCTGGTCACCAAGGAGAACCAGGTCTTCGTGGCCGGGGGTCTCTTCTACAACGAAGACAATAAGGAGGATCCTATGAGCGCCTACTTCCTGCAGGTGCTGGGAGCCCGGATGGGGGCGGCCAGCACCGGGGTCTGGGATCTGGGAACAGCATGAAGGTGGAGGGGTGGGGGAGGAGGAGAGCAGGCTGTGCGTACTTGGAGAGGTGGCGCTTGGCCTAGGACAAGATGTGGTCCAGGGTGGTTGATGGACAGTTGAATGGCAGCCCCCCACTCCACCCCCTGCCCCTGGGGTGTTGTGGTTGAAAGTCTGGGCTCTGAACATGGGCTGGGGGCAGACACCTTGAAGGAGGAGCGGGCCCAGGGCAGGGACCCTCCCATTGTACAGATGGTAAAACTAGGGCCAGCTCAGAGTGCAGGGGGCAGGTTCCTGGAGACCAGTTTGAGCCTTGTCGGGAGGCTGGTGTTCGCTGGAGGGGGCAGGTCAGGGGGAGATGGTGTGAGCAAGGAAGGGCTAACATCAGTGAGGAGTCTGGGGTGGGCCGGGCCTGAGGCTGGGGCAGTTGCTAGAGGGGTGAGGGGCAGCTTGGTGCTAGTGTTAAGGCTACAGACGTGGCCTTCAAATCTGTGCCATGTCATACTGCTATCATGGTGGTCTCTGGGCATTGGTGGAGAAGCCCCCCCCCCCAACCACCAGCTGCTGGGGAGGGGGAGATGAGGAATTTTAGGAGTATGAAGACAATCTCAGAAACCCACTGGGGTCTTGTCAGATGGACTGATGGCCAGGAGTTTGTTTGCTGACCGTCTATCTTATCACACCACCCCCTGGCAGTGTATGCTTCCAGGCTGCGTTGGCCCTCCCTGGAGTCCTGGGGGGCTACAGAGGAGGGGGGCAGGGATGGCATGTGGGGGCTGTAATTGATTGATGCCCCCCGGCTGGCCCACACAGTTCGACCACTTGGACTCCGAGTGGCTGGGGATGCCGCCGCTGCCCTCGCCACGCTGCCTCTTTGGCCTGGGGGAGGCTCTGAACTCCATCTACGTGGTCGGCGGCCGGGAGTTGAAGGACGGCGAGCTCAGCCTGGACTCGGTCATGTGCTACGACCGGCTGTGAGTGAGGGCCTGGGACCTCGGCTGGGGATGGGCATGGGTGTGTATGGGGCAGGGGGAGCAGAAACAGAGGTCTGGGACTTCCTGCAATATATCTTGGAATATGAGGGGTGGGACCCTGCTGGTGTAGGGGTTGCGTGCTGGGATGCGATCCTCAAAGCCCGCAGTTCGAAACCACCAGTCAGTCCTCGGGAGACAGAAGGGGCTTTCTACTCTCTTCAAGAGTTAGTCTTGGAAATCGACTAGGACGCGGTTCTGTCCTTTCCTATTGGGTCACTGTGAGTTGGCATCACTCAATGGTAGTGAGTTTGGGTTGGAAGACGCGGGGACTTAGAGAAAGGGGAAAAAAGGTGAGGTGGGGGCAAATGGAAATTTAAAAGATACGGAATATCCCCATGCCGTTTTTGAAGCCTCCATGCACGCGCTGGGTGCGTGGATGGGTGACGAAGAGACCAGCTTTGCGCTGGCTTCGTCATCTCCCGTCTCCTCCAGGTCGTTCAAATGGGGTGAGTCCGACCCGCTGCCCTATGCCGTGTACGGCCACTCAGTGCTATCCCACATGGACCTAGTCTACGTCATCGGTGGCAAAGGCAGTGACAGGTGAGGCCGCAGGACTTGGGGTTGGAGCAGCATCACCACCTCCCGGGCTGGCCAGCTTCCCAGGCTGCAGGGGGGCAAGGGGGGGAGGGCGAGTAGGCATTGATTGAAAGGAGCCATGGTCCGACCCCCAGTCCACCTGCCCTCTCCCCTCTCCCACTCTCCCCTCCCCCAGGAAGTGCCTAAACAAGATGTGCGTCTACGACCCCAAGAAGTTTGAGTGGAAGGAGCTGGCGCCCATGCAGACTGCACGCTCACTATTCGGGGCCACGGTCCACGATGGCCGGATTTTTGTGGCTGCTGGGGTGACCGACACTGGGCTGACCGGTTCCACCGAGGTGTACAGCATCGCGGACAACAAGTATGCTGATGCCCCACCTGCCGCTCCAGAGCGGCTGGATAGCCAGGGGCCTTAGTATCCTGTCTGTGGGGGTGGGGGTGGGAGGGTGGAGTGTGGGAGCCGCCCCCAGACACTGGCCCAGCAGCAGACCCTCTCCTCTGACCTGGCAGTTGGCAGGGAAACAGCTTCCCCCACAGGTGGGGCCAAGGCGTGTCCCATGTGGTCTGCTAGAGGGAGCTCCTTGGGTGGGAAGGGGTGACCTGGGCAGAAGCTGCCCTGTCCCGGGTTAGGTGGGTGGCAGCAGGAGAGGGAACCCGGTGGGCTCTGCCTGCAGGAGGGTTGAGGGAGAGTGGGAGGTGGTGCCCCAGCAGTTAGGGGAAAACAGAACCTATTAGGGGACAAGCTGGGTGGGGTGGCGTGTAAGGTGAGGGAGGGTGGATTGCTGGGTCCTGGGGCTGGCGACGGAGGGGCTCTCCCGAGGGCAGTGAAATGCCTGCAAAGGGCTGTAGGCTCCTGCCTGGGTTTTACTGAGACCCTGCATGGCAGCTGACTGAGGGGCCAGCTTAGAGACTTTCTAGGAGGCAAGGAGACCAGATGGGTGGCCTGGAGCTGGGGTGCAGGGGGAACAGGGCAGGAGAGAGACATAGCCCAGGGCCTCCCACACTGTCCTGGCCACCTGAGTCTCCTGAGGGTGTTGTCGAGATGCAGATGCTGATGCGTGAGAGGCTGCACCTCTAACAAGCAGGGCTGGGCACATGATTAGATGCTGGGGACTCAGAGAAAGGGAGAAGCGGGTGCTTCTGAGTGGGTGGGGAACCATGTACTGGAGAACCCTGGGCTCCCTAAAAGTGAGGGTCCAACTAGGACACAAGGAACCTGGTGCTGGGGTGGGGTATCTAGGAGGAGCCCGTGGGGCAGAGGCCTGCAGCCGGGAGGGGTGAGCCAGACGGAGAGCTGGGAAGGGCAGCACATGCTCCCTGGGGGAGAGGGGACAGAGGGCCCAGCCCAGGCCTAGATCCTGAGGGACAGGGAGGACTTTGCGAAGGTGTGGTTGGAGGGGTGGCAGGTGCTGGGGGAGTGAGGCAGGCCTGCCGGACACCAGGAGCTGGTGGGCTGTGGCGGGAGAGAAGGTGAAACAACAGAGATGGACTGGGTGGAGGGGGAAGGTGTTTCCCCCTAAGGGGGGTGAGTTAGTGAGCAGGAGTTCCTTCAGGACAGAAGGAGGGCCACTCAGGCCACTCATGGTGGACGTCACTGGGCGGGCGGGGTGGCAGGACAAGGGGCTACACAGGAAAGGGGAAGGAGTGGAGACCAGAGGGGACAGCCTTGCTCTGAGACCCAGACGGGTGGGCGGCAGCTCTCCAGAGTGGGTGAAGGGAGTTGTCCTGGGAGTGTGGGCAAGAGCCTGGGTCTCAATTTTCAGAGGGGTGCTGGGGTGCTGTGGGCACTGGCGCCGCAGGGGCTGAGAGCCCTGGGGAGGCACCCTGGGTGATGCCTCTCCCCACCTCCTCCAGGTGGACGCCCTTTGAGGCCTTCCCGCAGGAGCGCAGCTCCCTCAGCCTCGTCAGCCTGGGGGGTGCCCTCTATGCCCTCGGTGGCTTTGCCACGCTGGAGACCGAGTCTGGGGAGCTGGTCCCCACGGAGCTCAATGACATCTGGAGGTGAGCCCAGCCTCAAGTAGGCACTGGAGTAGGACGGGGAGTGGGGGGGGGGGGCGGCGCAGATCCCCACCGGCCAACCCCATGGCTGGGCACGGGACACAAAGCAGGTCATCCGGGCCTCCCGCCAAATCCTCATCCAGGGTGCCATGGGGAGGGGCAGCAAGCACCCACACTAGTCTGGTTGCCAAGCCTGACCTGACACCCGTGCCACCCTCACCCCCACAGCGAAGGGCCAAGTTTCACGGGAGCTGACCCCACATTTAAGGGCCCAGAGCCCCAGATACACTGCCCAGGGAGCAAAGGGAGTCGTGGGAAGGCAGCCGGGCCTTTCCTCCTCCGCCCTCCTGGATGCAGGGTCTGGAGGGGAGAGCTAAGTCAGGGCTGGGAAGCAGCCGGGCCTCAGCTTCTCAGGCCCTGCTTTCATGGCTGACCCTTCAAGGGTGCTGGGAGAAATTACTTGGGTCAGCTGGGTGCCCCCTGAACCACTGGGCAAGTGGAACTTGGGGGTACCCCTCGGGGCAGGGGGCTGGCGCAGGACGCTTCTGGGGCTGGAATGCAGGGCGGGGAACACAGCCCTTTCTGGAGGGAAGCCAGCCAAGAGGCTTGCAGGGATTCTTGAGGGAGGTGCCCTGTTGTGGGGGTTGGGCTTCCTGGAATATGAGGTGGGTGGCTTAAGGGGTAGGTGTTTCCTGGGGGGAAGGCCCTGGGTCTGGGATTCTCCTAGAGCAGATGATCCTGGGACAGGCCTGGGGTTAGGGGTGCACCCAGCACCTCCTGCCCCCACCTCTCAGCCGGGTCCCACCCCCATCTCCAACCCCCAGGTACAATGAAGAGGAACGAAAGTGGGAGGGAGTCCTGCGGGAGATCGCCTATGCGGCTGGTGCCACCTTCCTCCCTGTCCGGCTGAATGTGCTGCGCCTGACCAAGATGTGACAGCCGAGTGCCCAAGCGAAGTGCATCCTTGTCCCACAGCCTCATGGGGCTGGCCTCCAGGCAGGGTGTCTGCAAGGGCCAGAGCCCACCTGGACTTGCCGTGTTGCCTAAGTGACCACGCTGCGGGAAAGCAAAACAGCGGCCAGCTGGCGGCCATCAAGCACAGCTGAGAACTTCCAGGCTGCCCCCTGTGTCTCCATAGCGTCCCCCAACCCCCACCGGGCCTTCCTGGGTCATGAGCTGGAACTGTAGGGGGCTGTCGGGGTTCTGCCATGGCCCTGCCCCCATCTGGCTGGGTGTGCTGAGCACACTGTGAAATAGGACCCAGTGCCCTCCCTCGCTGTCACAGGGGTGGGGTGGGGTGGGTGGAGGTGTGTGCCCCCACTGGGCATACAGCGTGGGTGAGTCTCCTTGAAGAAGAATAAAGTGTCTTCCAAGCAACCGGTTCAGAGTCTGGGCTCAGGGCCTTCGAGAGGCTGTACTGGGGCAGTGGTCCCGAGATGGGGGCTTCAGGTGGGTGCTCTCTGCCCTGCAAACTCTGTGGGCTCCAAGAGCTGGCCCCCCTACCCCTCCAGCCCCTTAGTCATTATGGACAAGGCGTTTGGAGGCTGCTGGGGGGAAGGGGCAGGGAAAAGCCAGGCTGTGGTAGAAAAGTCTTTTATTCCACAGTGGGCCAGGCCCCGTCAGCCTGGCCCAAGTCTGGGGCCCAGACCTAGCTGAGCGAAGCTGGGTCCTCCTCCTCGCCCCCTACTCGGCCTTCTCTTTGTCCAGCTTCTCCTCCTCCAGCGCCAGGGTCCTCTCGCGCTCTTTGACCAGCTGGACTCCACAGTAGGTGACAAGCAGGACAGCCAGGGTGGTCTGAGGGAAGCCTGGGAGGGGGGGGGGATGCGAGGAGAGGGCCTGCATGCCAGGGCCAGCCTCTGTCCTGTCCTGCAGACCTTGTTCCCTTCCCAGCCCTCGCCCCACTAGGCTGCCCTCCCCGCAACCTGCCCAGCTGAGTTCTTCAGGGAGGAGGAACTGGGGGGGGGGGGCGGGTAATCCCTTTCAAAGCAGATGCCTGGCCCAGCCTCCATCTTCCTCTCCCTGCCCCCTGCCCCCCGACCCTTACCTGTGAGCAGCAGACGCCGGGCAACCAGCTCGGTGAACGGCACGCTGTTGAGGCTCACGAGGTTGTACATAATGATGGCCCAGAAGTTCATAGCCCCGAAGAGGGCCCGGACCCTGCGGGACATCTGTTCTGACAGGGAGGCCTGCTCCGTCCGTCCACAGGATCGTGGGCAGAGGGACCAGAGGCCCAGAAGAAAGAGAGCTCAATTGTCAGTGCCCTTTTCATGTGGCTGCTCAGGTCCCTGGGCTATGCCTGAGTTCCCTGGCCAGCCGGCTCTCTCCCCTGGTTCAAAAAGAGGGGCAGAGAGAGGGCAGGACCTGCTGGCCCCCACCCCACAGTTGAAGTGTGGCCTAGAGCTAGGGGCCAGAGGGCAGGAAGGGACACACTCGCAGGTTGAGTCTTCGGCCTGACAGCCCAGAAGGTGGTGGAAAGAACATCTGGGTTCTGGGCAGGGCACTGAGAGGAGCGGGGTGACTTGGGAGGGGCACAGCTGCCCCCTCTAGTGACCCAATGAACCCAGCCCCCCCTCCCTGTCCCTGCTCACCTCAATTCTCGCTAGGATCCCCCACTCTGCCAGCTTCTGCACCCAGAGTTCAAAGTTGAGCCCAAAGCAGTTAAGGAGTGACCACAAGTAGACAATGTCACAGGGCCCCAGCCACAGGGTGGTGATGGCGAACGTAGCCACTGAGGCCACCAGCTCTGGGACCACTTCAGTGTGCTCTCCACCAATGCGGTTGTACACATACCTGCCGGGGAAATGGGGCGACGGGAGTGTGGGAAAAGACCAATACCAGACGGGTAGGGCATACACAGCGCCCCTCAACCCCTGTCACCCTGGGCATACTGAACATGCTGATGGTCCTTGGGGACCGCTCCCCCTCTGCCCACCTTCTCCTTGGGGAGGGTTCGGCCTGTGGGCTTTCTCACTCCTTTGTGACCATTCACTCATTGGACAAATGATCTCATTGGACCTACGATTCAATATTGTCTCTGCGAGTGACTGCCCCCGACACACACACACACACACACACACACACACACACACCCCTTTGTGTCTTTGGCAGTATACATACCGGCTACTGCACCTCAACCGCTCAAAGGATCGATATTTCCCTGCCCTGCTCAGACCAGCGTTGCACCCCTCCTCTCATCTCAGCCACGCACACCGCCTAGTCCCTGGCTTAGCCAGAAGCCTCGGCGCCATCTTGAATGGCGCCATCTTGGATTTTCGATGTCTCTCACCATCCATGTCTGATTTTGACACATCCCGTCTGCTCCACACCATCCTTGTCTTTGCTGGCCATCTCCAAGACCCCACCCCAGTCCCGGCAACCATCGCTTCGCTCACAGTCAGGTGCAAGAGCTTCCTTGCTAGGCGGTCTCCTGGGTGAAGCCTTCGCCCCTCCCCTCGTGTCCCTGTCACACACAGCGGCCCAGGTGAGTCAGATCCCATTGCTTCTGTGTTGAAGTCCCCCAACAGATTCCCAATGTAAGTAGAGTAAGACCAACAGCCTCACTGTAGCTCCGAGGCCCCAGCCTAGAGGACTCCCTGTCCTCATCGCCACCCCCACCCCACCAACTCACTGTGCTCTGGCCTCATGGATCGGTTCTTTTGGCTCCGAAACACACAGCTGACTGTGGTTAAGGCCTTTGAATCTGTTCCTTCTACTTGGAATTCTCTTTCCCAGATCTCCTCACCACTGAGGTCTGAGCTCCAATATCACCCCCTCAGAGGGGCTTGCCCAGACGCCTCTCTCCCAGCTAACAAAAGTATCCACCCTGGAGTGGGCTCTGTCCCGTACACAGCTTTGTTTTCTTCTTAACACTACCGCTCTTCACGGTGATCTTAGGTAGGTAGTTGTTTACCTGGGTACAGTCTGTTTCTCCCCACTAGAATGTGAGCTCCGTGAGTTTTCAGGGTCTTTGCCATGTTCACGGCTGTTATGCCCATTGCCTAGAATAGTGCCCGGCACACAGTAGGTGCTCTATCAAGAGTTGTTAAGCGACCTCAGTGCGAGACCCATTGAGTGGTTTCTCTCTTCCTCAGCCACTCGACTCCACCTCAACCGCCCACTTCCACGGGCCCACCCCCTTCGCCACGGCCACCCTGCCTCCCAGACTCGCCTCTCTTAGCTTCGCCGGCTCATAGCCCACGGGCCCTTATTAGAAATAACGTGGCAATTCATGTACCCACCTCTTCCTCCTTATCTGCCCCCGAGCAGCTACACCCTGATGGAGTGGGCTCTCGTGCCTTCATATAGTGGTGCCCATAATGCCATTCCCCAGGCCCCACCTGGGCTCTCAGTGCCAATGTTCCTCCAGGCAGTGGCTCCCTTGCTCCTTTGGGCACGGGTGGTGTGGTAGTAGATCCGGGCAGAGCAGAGAGGAGGGAAGGCACAGACATTGCCTCCTCCAAGCCTCCAACTCTGATCCCTTAGCTGTTGACCCTGCCTCCTCCTTCATGGAGAACCTGGAGCCTTCTGGTGGGATCCTTCATCTTACCCCACCAACCAGCCACCTTGGGCACCGCCCCGGCACCTCACTCTACCAACCACCCCCTTTATCTGCCATCACTAGCTTCCCCTACTGAGTAATTTCCCTCCCATGTCTCCCAACTGTAAAACACCCCACTAGTCCCTCCACCTCTCTCCGGGTTGGTACCAAGCTTCTCCCTGGAGTCGCCCACACACTCCCCGACTGCGTCCCAGTTCCCTATGGCTCCTCGCCTGTCCCTGCCTCTCCAGTAGAAGACTGAGACCACCATATCACCAACACTGGAGCTCAGTCTCCAGCTTCCCTGACCCTCGGCCACTTCGGACCCGCTGCCCCTGTAAGATGGTCTTCCCTGGTTTCCAGAATGTTGTAGGGCCTTGAGCTTTCTACTGCTCCCCTGACCACCCCTCTCAGTCCTCCTGCTGGCTCTTCCCTCTGCCCTCAACCAGAATCCTTCCAGACCCAAGGTCAGCCTTCCCTTCTGGTCCCCAACAATCTCTACCATGAGGACTCACCCACTCCCATGGCCTAAGCACCACCCCACATGCTGACAATGCTTAGAGTCCCTTGGGTCTCGAGACTTCCCTTAACTGCAGACACTGAGCCCCAACCATGACCATGCACCTCTATGTCTCCAGATCCCAACCTAGGGACCCCCAAAACCCATTTATGGAAACCACACCTGCATAGTCCCGGACAGTAGAATCTGGGCTATCCATTCCCACCCCACCCCCAATCTGTGGACAAGCCCTGTTCACTCAGCCTGCTGGGTCTGTCTACTCAGACCACTTCTCTCTGCCTCCAGGCCCCCTTCCACGTCCAAGCATGTGAAGTCGTCCAGTTTGACTTGGGCAACGACAGCCGGCCTGCCCTCCTCTGGTCTGGTCTGGGGTGATCCCTGGGCACTGCTGCTCAGACTCCTGGAAGGGCACATGCGCCTGCTGGCCCGCCCGCCCCTGGCCCCACCTGGCCAACGTCGCCCAGCTCACCTGCAAAGCCAGTCGTTGATGCCTCGATCAAAGTGCCTGGGAAAGGGCACAGAAAGGCGGCCGTGAGCCAGGCTGCGGGGACACCGCTTTGGAGGGCAGGCAGGCAGGCAGGCATCCAGGTGCCACCCTGGCCTGGTACTCACGTTTCTCCGAAGACGTAGAGCGCCGTGATGCACTTGGGCGCCTGGGGAGGGTCCAGGTGGTCAAGGCGCGCCACCGTGTTGACGACACCAAACAGGACTGCCGCCTTCACCCAGTCATACACCAGGTTGGAGTAAGCCAGGAGGGCTGGGGAAAGGGCGCAGCCAGGGCTTGGGGGCACAGCCAATCTTCCCTTCCTGGGCCCCCCAACCCTCACAGGAGGCTTTGGGGTCGCCCATCAGCGGAGACTTTCTGAGCGTCTGGTGGAGGTTCTTCTCGCGGCCAGCCCCCATGGAGGCCTCGCCCGCTACTTCCCAGGGAGCATAGGCCCCTCCTTCCACCTTGTCCTGGGGGAGGTCTTAAAACTGGGCCCGCCCCCATGGAGGCCCCGCCCACTTCTTCCCAGAGGCGCTAGGCCCCTCCCTCCACCTTGTCCCAGGGGTGGTGCTGGAGCTGGTCCTGTCCCAGGGCGACCAGTTCCGGGGAGATGTCCAATCTGCTCCACAGGGGTCCCATCCAGGGTTATGGGATACGGCTCGAGGCCCCCATGTAATGAGGTGGGCTCTGTCAGATAACGCCGTTCCTCTTAAGGGGCAAAGCTAACCCCAAGCCCCTCAAATTTCAAGGGATCCAACCGCTCTCCTGTTCTCGGGTAAGTGCCTGGTGGCTGATTCTGCGCCCCCACAGCGAGCATGAGCGCACTCACCGAGAGCACTGTCCGTGAGGCGGCCCACGAATTTGAGGTCGCTGGGGATGGTGAGGATGTAAAAGAAGTGAAAGAAGATGTCCACCGCCATGACTGTGGCTACGCTGAGGCCTGCCTGAGCCCGGATGCGCCACAGCTCGCCCTCCGGCCTCACCGGCTCCACCTGGCTCACCTGGGGTGAGGCGGAGCGTGTTTGTGAGAGGAGGGGGATCTGAGAGTGACTGGAGTCCTAGTGGGGGGTGCTCTTCCAGCCTTGGGGATCCTTTGAGCAGGAGGGGAACACCCACACCCCAGGACCTCTTAGGGAGGGGCATGTGGTTCCTCCTGCTGGGGCCTGAGGAAGAAAGGGCATCCCAGACTGGGACTCTTTATGGGAGTAGAAAGCCCTGTCTTTTCCCCTAGTGGTTTCAAACTGCTGACCTTGGGGTTAGCAACCCAGCCCATAACCCTCCCCTCCACCCCACCAGGGGGTTCCGCAGCCTGCCCAGGGAGACCCCACCTCCCTTTCTGGGCGCTCCCTACTGTCGTGCAGAGGTGGGGGAGGGAGAAACTCCACCCTGTCCTCCAGGCCCCCAGGATGTCCACTCACCTGGTCGTGGAAGCGGTCAAAAGTCATGATGGGCCCGAAGAAGAAGAAGGGCAGGTAGAAGTTGTACTTGAGCAGGTCGGCCAGGGAGTAGCGGTGGTCGGGGTGGGCACACCTCTCCAGCGCAAAGCTGGTACAGCGCAGCACCGTGAAGCCGCTGCCCCCGTGAAACAGCACCTCTTGGAGATCAAAAGTGCCCGTTACAAACCCGCTCTGGAGGGGAGAGAACAGGGAGCCGCCAGCTCACCAGGGGGGCCTCTGTCTCCGGGAAGCCCACCCAGCTTCCTGCAGGAACCCAGCCTGGCTAGGGCCAGTCAACATGGGTGTCGAAGGCCGTTTCAATGGCTGGGAATGAACAAGACGCCGCCCTGCAGGCTTGGAGAGGCGTGGGAACAGCGAGGGAACCCTTGGGTGCTTGGATGGGGAGCCTTTGTGGACAGACGAGAAGCTGGGGGGCCTGTCACCCCACACCCCTCGCCGTGCCCTGCCCCAGTACACACCTGCCAGGAGATGAGAGGCTCCAGCTTGAAGGAGGCCAGGCCGGCCAGGCCCAGGCCGAGACAGAGCCAGGGCTGACCTGAGAGGGAAACCACGTAGAGGCCCACACAGTGGCCAAGCAAGAGCAGCAGGTACCCGGGGCCCATCGTGCCAGCCACAGCCAGGACACCGTATACCATGTACATCCAGGAGCGGAACTGGGGGAGGGAGGCAGGCAGCTCTGGTCAGGGGCTGGACCCCAAATGGGACAGGACCCAACCCTGGTGCCCGAGGAGGAGCGAGGGGAGCGGGGTGGGCAGCTGGGGAGGCCCAAGCTGGCTCACCTGGGGGGCTATCATCGTGCAGAGTTTAGCAAACAGCACGTGTCCGGAGAGGGCGAAGAGGATGACGTTACGGAAGGACGTGAACCACATCACCCACTCGAAGTCAGCCACATCCTGGGGGAGGAGGGGGAAGAGAGGGGCACGTGGGGAAAGGCTCAGGGCAGGCTTGCGCCTGACCCCCGTGTTCTGCATTGGGAGGGAGCAGCATCAGCATAGAAGCAGAGGACTGAGGGCACTGTGCGGCTGGCACACCACCCTGATCCTGCTGCCCCTGCAAAGGCTGATGCATCTCTTTTAGGAGAAGGGTCTGATGGTGGGGCACCGGGGGGCAGGGAAGCAGAGCTCAAGCTGAGGTTGCCCCAAGTGTGCTAAGGAGAAGCTGAAGCCAGGGGACCCCCTTCCCACCAACACACACACACACACACACACACACACACACACACATTCGAGCCTCAGCGTTGCGTTCTGTTACATGGGCACGTTGATCATGGGGAAGACTGGGGGCAGAGTTTAGAGTGGAAAAGATGTGCCAAGCGTCAAGGGCCCTAAGGAGGCTTTCCAGTCTCTCAGGGACCTACCATCTTTCGACCAATGTACTCCCAGCCCGGCCGCACAGACTCCCGGAATGTCTTCCTGTGGGCCCCATCTGAGGACAGAGTGTGGCCTCAGAGGGAGGCCCCCTCACCTCCCCGCCCCACCCTTAGGGCCCCACCCTGAGGGAGGCTATCAGGCTTGGTTTGTCCCTGGGTCACAGTCTCTCGGGGTCTCTCTGTGTGTCTGAGTCCAGCCGCTGACGTCAGCTCTGAATGAGGGTCTCTTGGTGGCTCTGACCAGGTCTCTCTGCACCTGGCTCAGCCCAACCCGCAGGACCTGGGGCGTAGCCTGGGTTGCTGACCCTGCCTTGTCTGATGAAGCCCTGAAATTCCCTGCCCCAGGGCCCCTGGGGTGGGGGTGGTCAGTTACCTTGTGATGCCTCGAGGAGGTCCCGGCCAGCGTAAGCCAGGGCCCCACTCAGCACCAGGGAGTAGAGGCCCAGCTCAGCCGCAGGCAATGCTGTCTTGATACCCATAGCCAGGAGGGGGCTGGGAGAGACAGGCTGTAAGGAGACCCAGCCACCAACCCCCGAGTGGGATCCCTGACTGAGATGGTGCCGGTCCCACTCAGACGAGACATCCCCTGCTGCCCTTTGGGGGCCGGTGCCATTGTCTATCCCCTGCATTCCTAGTGGTTCCACTGTGCCCAGGGCCCCATGTCAATGGTCCTCTGAGCTCACACCTCTCCCCTGTTCCTCACCTGCATCCACTCCTCCACACCTGGTGCCTGGACCCCCGTGACTACCTGCATGCATCACCTCCTGCATTCCTGGTCCCCAGGGTCCCCATCTGTTTGGTGACCCTCGCCAAAGGCCCCTCTTTGGACCTCCAACTCCCTGAGCTGCCCTTCCTTCCCCGAGGCCCCGTGACTCTTCCAGGTCCTGCCCCGCCCCCCGCTTCTCCCTGACCCCCATGGCCCCCCACAAGACCCTGTGCTCAGTCTGCTGCGTCCAAGGCTGTGCCTGTTTGTGGCCGCAGAGACCTTGCCTTCAGGTCTTGGAGGCCGGTCAGAGCCGGTGTTATTTGAGGAGGCACCCTGGCGTGGAGGGTGTGGGGCCAGGCAGGGCTAGGCGGGCGCCAGGAGGGCACTGGCCGCTGTCCAAGGTGCTGACTGGTATCAGGCCCTGGGGTGAGCTTGGCTCTCTCCTGCCAGGGCATAGCTAATCCCTAGGCCTGCCCGGCCAGGCTACCCCCCCCAGGGGGGGGCTTCCGATTGCACCCGCTATGGGATGAAGCCTCCCCAGGTGCCCTGTCTGGGGTGCAGACTGCTGGAGTCAGGGCTTGGATGAAAGGGAGGAGCATGGCTAGAGCCCCCCTCTTGGGCTCGGCTAAGTGCAGAGGTGGCCAGTGTGGAGGGGACGTCCACCACAGCTCCTCTCCCTCATCATCCTCGTGGTCTCCCCATTACACAGATGGAGGGTGGGAACCAGAGAGGCACAAGGACCCTCGAAGGTCACACAGCTCCGCCTCTCCTCAGGATGATGTCCCAGAGGGAGGGTAATGCCCCGCCACCTCTCCCATCAGTGGGGGGGACCGCTGGTCAGACCTGGTTCCTGCTGACAAGTGGAGGTGCCTCTCCTGGCTGGGTGGGGGGCAGGGAGCCCCGGGGATCAGGTTAATGGAGCAGGAGCTTGAAACCGGAGCACAGTGAAGAGCCCGTGAAATAGCTTTGTCAGCTGCCTCCCACTCGCCACTTTCCAATTTTAGCTCCCCATGGCCGGTGCGGGGTGTCCCCAGCAGGACCTCGGTGGGTCTGGCCAAAGCTAGTCTCTGGTCTGAAGGCTCCCCCACCCCCATAGACCACCCCCCCAAGGCCTGGGCTGACCTGCAGACCCAGGGCTGCCCCCTCCACTGCCACCCCAGGTGCCCCTGGGTAAAGCCCACTTTGGGGCTTGTGGTCTGGGGTGGGCCCCACCAGTCTCAGGCCCCCCCTGAGTGGAGGGGCCGCTTCCCCAGCTGGCACTGACCTTGATGCACCTCTGAGGGGCCCTGGCACCCTGCCCACCTGAGGCTCCAAGGGTCTGCGTCCGACTGTGAGTCTGTCCGACTGGCTGGGCTCTGGGGCCACGGTAAGTTGTGTCCAGCACTGGGGTCCCCACCCCCTTGAGGCTATGAGCGGTGAGTGGTGACAGCCGGTGCAGGGGGGGGCGGGGGAGGAGAGGGAGGAGGTGTCCTTCCCGGAGCTGAGCGGAGTGGAGCAGAGCCCTGCAGAGCTGCTGGCCGCAGGGAGCTGCAGGCAGGACTCAGCCGGGGGTAGGGTGCGGGGGGGGGGGGAGGAGGGAAGAGCCCAGGCACACACCTGGGACTCCTCTCCACCTGGGAGGGCCTCTGGCCCCTGACCCTGAGGAGGAGCAAGTGGGCACTGCAGCACTGGGTGGGGGCTGGGCCGGGGCTGCAGTTGCAGGCACTAGAGGTCAGGGTGGGAGACAGGGGCTCCAGCCGTGCTCTAGGGAAGTTCTTGCAGGGAGAGACAGTTGAGTGGCTCTGAAGGTGGAGCCCCCATGGTTAGAATAAACTCCTAACAGTAGCCACTTCTCAGGCTGTCTGTGGGTCACTGTCACCACATCCTCTGGGGTGGCTGTTACCATTAACTGCCTTGCCATCCTCACTCCCCGCTCCCCAACATCTGTAGGAAAGGATACTGACACAGGAGGAGTACCAAGTACTTGGGCCGGTCCCTTAAGCTCCAGGAACAACTACTCAGCAGGGTGAAGGGCCCCCCCTGCCCCGTCCATCTACACGGGTGTTACCTGAGCCCCACCTGCTCTCTAGCTGGTGCCTGGTCTGGCTGAGGGGCGAGGCGGGCCTGGGTGTGGCCTCAGGGTTAGGAGTGGTAGTTCAGCCCACTGTTTCTGCCCCCTCGCCCTGCTGAGAAGCTCTGGGGGGCTAGTGGTTGCCATTTGGGCTGCCCCCCACAAGGTTTGCCTTCGGAATGCACCAACAGCTCCTCGGGAGAAAGACAGGCAGGGCCAGGGGTGCTTTTGATTCTTGCAAACAGTTACCGTTCCACAACCCCCTGGGATCGGTCTATACTGCCTGCAGGGTCACTCTGAGCCAGCCTCTCACAGGCAGGGAGCTTGGTGTTTTGAGTTCCTGTCCCCAGGCCTCAGGCTCACTTGTCAGGGTGCACAGTGCTGGCCTCACCTCACTGGGCCCCTGCGGGTTGACTCAGTGGACTTACTACATGACAAGAGCTGGACTCACTCAAAGAACTGCTAGTGAAGAGGCTGTGAGGGATCCCCAGAGCCCCCCTCACCAGCGCCCCACGCACAGGGGTGACCTCCGCCCCACAGCAGGCCCAGTGGGGAGTGGGGCACATGGGCAGGGCAGCTAGTATGGAGGCCTGGGGTCAGCTCACTGTGGGGGAGGGAAGTGGGAGGGAAGTGGGGCTGTGACATGGCCAGCTCACAGAACGGGGAGGGGGCGGGAGGGGAGCTGTGATGGGCTGGGACCATGATGAGGGGCAGTCAGGCTTCTGTATGCTACATTGCAGGGGGGCAGTGGGGGACCAGGTCTCTTTGGTGGTCAAAGTGCCCTGTGTGCGCGTGCGCGGGCACGGACGACTGCATTTAGTGTCTGCTGTGTGCGTGTCAATATGTTCTGCTGTGCCGACTCCTCTGGGTGTTGGTGTGGACGGGGCTCAGTCTTAGGAGATCGTGTGTGGGGGCAGCACCTTGAAGGGGGCGGGGTGGGTGGGAGGCGGGCAGGCAGACTTCCTGTGTGAAGGGCTGGTGGGAGCTGCTTGGGTGGGGAGCCCAGTTCAGCGCATTGGAGGTGGGGGGACCCTAAGGAGCGCCCCAGCTGCAAGCATCCCTGCTCTGGACTCCTGGGCGCAAGGGAGGGGCCGGTGGCAACAATGTGTTTGGGGCTCAGCCTAAGGCAGGCCGTGACCTTGCTCAGCTGCAGCGGCCCACAGCTCAGCCAGCCCTTACCTGCCGGTGCTGGAACCTGAGCACCTAAAACTGCAGCGAGGTCTCTCCTGCTCTACACACACACACACACACACACACACACACACACACACACACACACACACACACCCTCAGCCGGCACACACACACACTCAGCCGGAACACACACGCACACACACACCACCACCACCACCACCCCCACTCTGCCCTTGTGCCTTTGAGCAGGGACCTCCATGTTCTTCTCTGTGAGCAGCCAGCCTGCTGAGGAATGAGGAGGTCACCTTGGGCCCAGAAGCAGGTGGTGATGCCCAGGAGGACCGGGGCACTGACCTGGGCAGACCAGACTTGGCCCGCCTCAGTCAGACCCCCTCAGGGCCCCACTCCTTAGCACCCCTCCTTTCCATGAAAGCCCTTCTCCGGGCTTTCCTTCACCCGCAATCCCAGGCAGAGGGCTTCCCAACGGCCCCACCCACGCCGGGCCAGCCCTCAGTCTAGGGGCTTCACAGAGGTGGGTGGGAGGCTCTGGGGCTTTCCTCCAACTTCAGGGCCGTTGCTTGTGCCTCAGGCTGGACCAAGAGCTCCCAACGTCACCTCCGTCCCTGCACAGCCCATGCTGTGACCTGACTGATGGCCCTGCGGATGGTGCCTGGTGACAGCTCTGCCTCCCCAGTTCCTGGGGAGCAGGGGCTGTGTCTGACTCACCTCGGCACCCACACCTGGGGCAGGGAAGATGTCCCCCGTGTGTGCATGGACCGAGAGCCATGCCTTACGGAGCCATCCCTTGAATCTGGAGAGAATGGTGAGGGGCCGGAGCCCACCTGGGCTCATGGAGCCGGTAGGTGGAGCAAGGGCCCTGCCCACAGCAGCACAGCTGGGCTCTCGAGGCTGCCTATGCAGTCCACAGGCGATAGTGCACGTGCTTACCTGTGTGGGAGGTGTGTCTGCAGATGTGTCTGCAGGCCTCAGTGGGCTGTGCTGTGCATGCAGCCAGCCAGGTGGCTCTAACATGCGCCCTGTGTGTGTGCATCTGTGGGCCTGCAGGTGTACACGTGTGGCCATGGACATGGTGATCAGAATTGGTGTGTGGCTCTGTGTGACCCTCCGTGGGGCCAGCCCCTCCCCAGAGTTGATTGGAGGTGACACCGTGACAGTCATGGAGGGGTCTGGGAGCTCCTGGGCCCCTCCAGTCACCCTCCTAGCTTACCTGTGCCAGGGTGAGGGCGGTGCATGAAGCCCTCCACCCAGGCTGGCCAAAGCCCCTGCCCTCCCCACAGTGTCCACCAGCCGCAGCACTGAGGGCATGCCTCAGAGCAGGGCTGCCTGGCTGTTGGCAGGCTGGCCTGCCCTGGGCAAGCGGCTTAGCCGGACGACTCTGGCTGCGGCAGTCAGACAGGCCAGGGATAGATATTAGACCTGCTTGGTGTGCCCCAGTTTCTTCACGTGCACAATCAGCTGACAACCCCCCTGGGGCTTCTGGGAGGACAAGACAGGGCCAGATTCCCAGGGGCTGAGCTCCGTCACTGGGCACTGCCGTGACTGTAGATTACAGAATGATGGTACACGGAGAGAATCATGAAGACTGCACCATAGTGTACAACAATATATCATATAATAATGAAAATCACCATCACTACACATCCGAGGGTCTGGGAGGGGGCTCACCATGTGGTGACAGAGGGTGGGGTAGCAAAGATGGAGCGTGGGGCATGCATGGGGCTCACCGGCAGTGCAGGCTGGAGGGTGCACCTAGCCCAGAGCACCGGGGGACCTCCTGTGTGTGACAGAGTGGGGCACAAGGATCCGCAACTAGGACAACAGCGATGAGCACGTGCCGGTGGATCTCCAGCTGTCCTGTGGCCGCTCTGCAGGCCCCTCCAGGGCCTCTCCTTGTCCTCTTGGCCTGGGCCCTTGGCTTTAAGAATCCTTGAGGGGCCTCTGCTGTGAGCAGCGGCTGGGCTGGCTGCCCGGACTGGCTTCCGGGGGGTGGCTGGAGTCAGACAGAACTGGGCTTCTGGGACCCAAGGCTGCACTGTTTGGACAGGCTGACATGGGGGGAGGGGCCCCCTGCCTAATGCCTGTTTGCCTTCTGCTGCCGCAGGGCTTGCAGGAAGATGCCCTTCACCTGGTCCAGGGTCTCATGGTACATGCGGAAGTCCTCCTCTTTCCCCCGCAGGGCACTGCCCAGGGCAGCCTTGAGCAGCTCGTTCTCCTCCACCTGGATGGTCAGCCTGGACCACAGGGAGATGGGGCTCAGCACGGCATGTGTGTGTGTGTGTGTGTGTGTGTGTGTGTGTGTGTGTAAAGAGGCCCCTGGGAATGAAGCCTCCACTCCAGCTTGGCCTGAATTGTGTGCGAGAGAGAAGGGGCCCGTGTGTGTGTGTGTGTGTGTGTGTGTGTGTGTGTGTGTGTGAAAGAGAGAGAGAGAGAGAGAGAGAGAGAGAGAGAGAGAGAGAGGCCCCTGGCTGGGGTGAGGCATCCAGCAAGGCCACTCCTCAGCTCAGGGTACCTCACTGCCCTGCCCCCACCCATCCTGGGGGATGACTGGGCAGGATCCCTCTCTGGGCTGGCAGCTCCAGCAAACACTGGGCTCACAAGGGATGCACTATCACCACCAGCGGTCCCTCCCCCTACTCCCTTCCCCATCACTGCGCTTAACTGAGGACAGACTGAGGAGAGTGGACTGGGCAGCCCTTGCCTGGGGTCACGGGGTTCTGCAGGATGGCCAGGTCCTAAATCGCAGGCTAGAGCCCTGGGTTGGCCTTGTAAGCAAATGGAAGCTGAAGGGACAAAGTGCCCCCCCTAACTATCTACCCATGGAAGCACCTCCATCCCGGCAACCAGCCCCCTTCAGGACTGTGGGCAGGAGAGCACCTGGTGGTCAGCTCCTCCACTTGGGACTCCATGGGCACGTCGGAGAGCTGGCCGGAGGCCTCGTCCTTCCTGCTGCTGGTGTTGGGGCTGTGCTTGGTGGTCGAGGCCCAGGCACCTGTGGGCGCAGCATCACTCTGTGTTGCGGCCTCCTCCGGGTGCCCACCTGGGTTTCCCTGCCTGCTTCTCCTCCTGTGGCCCCCTAGTGAGTTCGTGGGACACTCGAGCTGGCTGCTCTCCTGGGCACTGGGGACCTCTGTGACCTGACCTCACTCTCCCCTCCCTTCCCAAGCTGTCCCTGCAGGTCCCAGCCAGGCTCCTGGCAAGGAGGCACCCTCTCTGCCCGCAGTTCTTCAAGGAGACCCCCATTTGCCACCCAGTACCAACAGCTGCTTCCTCAGCCCCAGCCCACTGGGACAGGCAGAGATGGGACTCTTAACTTCCCTCTGACAGTCTGGCTCCATCATCTCCAGAGGTGGAGCCAGGCCCAGGACACCAGCCGGCAGGTGGCAGAGGCTACATGGGCACGGTCCCCAACTGCCTGGATAAGACCAGAGTGGCATTCTCAGAAAATTGTGTGGCTCAGCTCTGCCTGGTTGGGTGCCCGAAGCGTGGACGCACCCAGTCTGGTGGGCCAGCTGGGCTGAGTCCCAGCTGGGACCCTCAGTGCTTCCTGCAGATCCCTGTCAAGCTCTGGCCCCGCTAGGGGAGGGCGCCAGCAGGGGCCCTTGTGTGACCCCTTGCTGGCCTGCTCAGCTGGACGGCTGGAGGAGCCAGAGAGGGCCTCCTTCCTGTCTCAGACCAACGATGGGCCACGATCAACACTGGATGCAGTCTAGTGTCAGGACAGAGGGCTGAAGGCTGGGGTCCCAAGGGCAGGTCTGTGTATGTGTGGGGGGGGGGAGGGCAGGGGGCGCAGAGGGCAATCAGCAGAGGCCCTGAGGCTTTCAGATGAGCTGGGCCCTAGTAGCCTTGGACTTCCTGGTTCTGGTGAGCGTGCCGGCAGACGTGGGTACCCAGCATCCTGCCATGGTAGGTGCTCCTGCTTCCCACGCTCTCCCCAGTGGGGCTAGGATGGAGCTGCCCGGGGGGTGGGGGGCTCCACCACAAGCAACAGGGCTGCCCACCACCCCGCTTACTGCCCGCCTCTAGCCCCGCTCTACCTGCGTTGCTTCTGGGGCCTGCCTTCTGTGAGCCAGGCGCCCGCCCGGGCTGCAGCTGCATCTTCTCCAGGTGCTGCTCCAGCTGCACCTGGCGCTGCCGCTCCTCCTGCAGCCTCCGCTCCGACTCCAGCAGCTTCCGGTTGCTCTCCTCCACCCTGGAGGCCAGAGACCAGCTGCTGCCGCACCCCTGCTGCACGGTGGGGGGCAGGTCCCAGAGCACCTGCTCCAGCTCTGGGGGACGTGGGCAGGCCTCCCACTGGTGGGGGGGTGGGGGACGTTGGCACAGGGTGGTGGTAGTTCAGTCTTCCTACTTTCGATGGGAACTGCATGGGCATGGGCATGTCCAGGGTGGCAAACCCAGCCACTCAGGTGCCCCTTCTGCCCACACACATGTAGCTCACGCACTGCTGCTGAGTCAACTCCAACTGGCCACTAGTGACCCCACGGGGCAGGGCGAGCTGCCCACAAGGGCTTCTGAGATGATGCATCTCGTTCTCCCTCTGAGTGGCTGGTGAGCAAGAACAACCTGCCAACCTTGTGGTTAGCAGCCCCCACCTCACACACACCCCACCCGCCCCGCGCCTCTCACGGCCCCTCCGGATGCAGCAGAGGCAGCAGGGGAGGGAGGCTTAGAAACACACCAGGGAGTTCCTGAAAAAAAAAAAAATACAGCGACGCACAGCTCTCCGAAATGACAACAAGCCTGTCTGAGCTTAATGCTCCCGGGCGGGCGGTACTGAAGAAGGACCTGGCCCCTGGGGGACTGGTCCCGGGACATGAAGTGGCCACTGCTTGTGAGGAGAGAAGGCCCATGAGGACTGGGGTCCCCCAGTGAGAAAGGGAAAGCAGTAGCCACTCCAGGAGGGTGGAGGGAAGGTGGGGGAGAACGGGGGAACCAATCACAAGGATTGACATGTAATGCCCGCCCAGGGGGATGGACCACAGAAAAGTGGGTGAAGGGAGAGATCGGTCTGTGTAAGACATGAAAAAATAATAATTTATACTTTATCAAGGGTTCATGAGGGTGGGAGGGGAAAATGAACTGATACCAAGGGCTCAAGTAGAAACTTTTGAAAAGGATGACAGCTACCTATGTACAAATGTGCTTGACACCATGGATGGATGGATAGATAGATTGTGATAAGTGCTGTAAGAGCCCCAGGTAAAATGATTTTTTTTTAAAGGAAGAAGCAGGGACGCAACAGGGGTGAAAAAGCTCACCGCATCTAGCAGGATGGCAAACCCTGACACCATGGGACACAATTGGTGCTCTTCCTGTACTCCAGGGCAGGTGCCCACCTGACAGCCTCCTAACATTGTGTTGTCGGGTATTTCTTGAGAGCCAGGTGCTGTGTTAAGACCTCGTGTGTGTGTGTGTGTGTGTGTGTGTGTGTGTGTGTGTGTGTGTGTACAGACTACAAGAGGCAGCAGGAACACCTGGACTTAGAACCAGGTTGGCAGCGCGGTCCTGCTGACAAAGATGTGAGGCCAGGACCAGCTCTCAAGAGGATGGATCATTCTTGCTGACCAGGCTAGTGCACAGCAGAGAGAGGGCAAATGGCTTAGAGTACGACCTCACGGTCAGTGGCCCAGCTACTGATGCAGGACAAACTGCCCCAGACCCAGAGACTTAAAAGAACCCAGCTCATTTCCTGACAGCCGCTGTGAGCCAGCCGTCTAGGCTTGGCTCTGGAATTTTCTGCCTGGGGTGTCACAGGGCCGGATTCAAAGTGTCAGGAAGGGTGACTTCTCCGACCTCCTCTCTGGCTGGGAGTCCTCTTCCAAGCTCCTCAGGGTCTGGGTGGTTGGCAGAGTGCAGCTCCCTGTGGAAGTGACACTGTGGTCCCACTGCCTCCAACCCCCTCGCCCACTGCCATGTGGCTCTAGCCGTAGTTGGCTCCATCGAGGGCACCAGGAGACTCTTTCTGCTGCCACGACCCTCTCACTCCATCTCTGACCTCTACATGCTCATTTAAAGGGCTTCTGCGACGAGGTCTACAGTTCAAAGCCACCAGCCGCTGCGCAGGAAGAAGATGAGGCAGTTGGCCGCCATAGAGATTTCCAGTCTGGGAAACCCTCTCCCAGGTCTACCCTGACTCAGAGGAGGAGGGTGTGGGCGTGGGACTTTGGGGTTAGGTCAGGCCCACTCCAGGAGTTTCCCCTTTGGGCTGACCCAGAGTCATCTGACAAGTGCCCAGGACAACCTGTGAGAGCTACTACTCCACGGGCCGCCTCGCCAAGTCTTTCTGGAACCTCGGCGAGGTGCAGGCTTAGCACGTCCCTATCTGCAGTGCAGTGAGTTACTGAAGATGACTCTCCCACCAAATGGTCTTTGCTTTCGTGGGGCGGGGGAGGGGTGGTGTCTGGGCAGGAAGGTGGGCGGAGATACCGGATGCCTTATATGACTGGCTGTGAGGGATTGACTGTTAACAGAGTCACTGCTGTGAGTGCCAGCCGACTGGATATCCCAACAGTCACCCCAGCAGCACAGGGAGCAGGGATCTCATTACCAGCAAAGAGAGAACAGCCCGGAGTGGCATGCACCCCCGTGGGCCTGTGCAGTGAACCCCCTTGATCTAGGCGGCAGAACAAGCAGCCACCGCAGCGGAGCCAGGAGCCTGCGCAGAGCCTGAGGCAGAGCAGGCACATCCAAGGGCCGTGGGCCCCTGGGGATGTGGCTTGTGAAGTAGGGTGCCTCTGGGAACTTAACTGGAGGCGCTGGGCTTGCTGACTCCCAGAGCGGGAGACAAGTGCCTGTGGGTTGAGTGGAGTGGCCTGACCTTGGGGTGTTAATTGGCAGCTCTAAAAGACGGTGCTAACAGGTGGGCAGGGCTGAGGGCCAGAGACAGGCCTGCCTGTGGGCAGAGAAGAGAAGGAACTGTCCAAAAACTGAGCAGCGATGACCTTAGTGTTTCCCACCCCAATTGCGCGCTGTTCGCGTCTCTAAGAAGCCCCATGAGTCGGGGGCTCATCTGTGAGCCCTGTGCAGTGGGTTACTGAACTCTGCCACTGAAGTAGGAGTCCGGAGAGAGGCGGCTGGTGTGAGAATAGGGTGAAAGGGAGGGAGGCCTCTCTGGCCTCTGCTTTGTGGCCTGCTGACCCCGGGCACCAAGGAGGTCAGACACAGACATGGGCACTTTCCTCGCGCACTGTCAAGTCGTTGCGTGCAAAGTGCTTGTGTTTCCTTCTCTGGCCGATGGCCACCTTACACAGGGACTGCCCTGTATATCGCTGCAAAATGCCCCCGGCCATGTAAATGAAGATGATCACAAGAAGGCTACCCCATCCCAGTCATGTGTTCTGCCCGCGCTGAGGGGGAGGGTGGGCTCCAGGCCTGGACTCCAGGGGGTGGGACTCTTGGGGGTTGTTTGAGAATTCTGCCCACCGCAGTGGAAACACGGGAGGACGAGAAAGAAGAGAAGATGCAGTGGCACTGTGGGAGAACTAAGAAACCCAAACCAAGCCCACGGCCCTCATGTCGCTGTCAATGCGGCCCTGTGGGACGGGGTAGAACTGCCTCTGTGGGTTTCCGAGATCATGACTCTTTTCGGGAGCAGAGAGCCTCATCTTTCTCCTGAGGAGTGGCAGGTGGTTTTGAACTGCTGGCCTTGTGGATCACAGCCCACCTGGTAACCACTCTGCCACCAGGGCTCCTTTGTAAAAGAATGAAATCGCACAACACCGATCTAGGAATACAGAGTTCATTCAGCACCGGAACTCTGCGATGACCATTAGGACCAAAACCTTGAGGATCCTTCCAGAGGATGCATTTGGTAAGAATCACTAGCCACTGCTGATGAGAACAACACACACAAAAACAAAAGCCCGAGTCACATGAACCATCGTAATGCAGTCACCTATTTTAGTCTCAGCAGCCAGGAACCCACCAGCTGAGGCATGGCCAATCAGTCACCAGAGCGGATGCACCCAACAGAGGACTCTGGGGCGGTGGACAGCATCCATCCCAGGTAAAGGGGGGGGGGGGTGTCTGGGATATACCACAGAGTCAATTGAGCAGCCGAAGCAGGTGCATAAGATATGACGATCGAACGTGAAAGGAGGGATAACCAATGAAACATTCAAAACAGCCCGTTGCTGGGGAGCCTGTTCCTGCTTCAGCCCACGGGGTGCTGTTGGGCATGACCCTTAGGGTTTCCAAGGCTCTGGGCTTTTGTGAGGCGGCTGCCACGGCTTTCTGGCCCCTGGAGTGGCTGCTGGGTCTGCACCTCCACCTTTCACGTAGCAGCAGGAGCACTAAGCACTGTGCTACCAGGCTGCCTCTTAAATGAACAAGTCAATGCGAATAGAATCCCACAGCTTCCGTGAAGATGGCAAGAGGAACAGGCCAGAGCTACTGACTAATTTATCTGATTGGGGTAGGGGGATCCAGGAGGGGGGGACAGAGCTTTCCCTTTACTGTGTTGTTCAGTAATGTTCGTGTTTTGCTTAACTTTGTCTTTGGGTATATTTGTTGTGGGAGACATCATAAAAGACGCCAACAGCTAAACCATGTAAAATCATCAGGGATGTTACAAAATTCCCACAAGAGTGAGGAGCCACTGAACTTTGGATTGCCCAGTTCTTTCCTCTGCCTGCCTCCCAAAAACATCACTGTTGCTCACGTCCTTGCTTGGCCCGAGGCCTGCGAGTCATCTGGTCTCCTCCTCCTTGCTGCTTTGCCCCCACACCTGTTTCCTCCCCTCCACCCCTGCTCTGCCCCGAAGCTCCTTCGTCCTCTTTCCCTCGCCCCCAAACCCGGGCAGGGGCCTCAAGCCAGGCCTCCACACACACAGGCTCCGCTCCGGGCCCCCCAGTAACTTTGGCATTCAGAGGGTTCTATTTCGACCTGTCGTCGTCCTCGCCGAGTCTCTCCCCTTCGCTTGATGGCTGGTCTGCCTTGTTACCTGCCAGTGGCTTTGGGAGGGCTTCACCCCATGGACACTAACTTCCCCAAATTCCAAACGCTCCGACGGACTTGCCCGTTCCCTTACGTAACGGATTCCCACTGCGTGAAGATACTTTCCAGCAGCCGACCAGTGCGGCCCAAGGCTGGGGTCCAGACCATGAAGTGGGCAGATCACTCCAGAAGGCTTTTCTGTTCTCAAGTGGGCTGCTCGCAAGAGATGCTCGGCTGTTGGGGTCCCCGAGCCCTGAGGTCAATTCAACACACTGACGAAGCCCTGTGGTAATCATATCCACGGGTCCACGGGCGCAGATCGGGGCAATGCTATCGAAAAACGTCTTAGCCACGAGCAAACACCTTCAGGGAGTGGGTCCCTGGACTTGGGGGATGAAACCACAGTCTTGGGGGACAGCTAAGTCAACCAGCAAAGTGCAGTCCACAAAGAGGAAGTAAGTTCTGCATCCTGCTGGGGTGAGCAGGGACTGAGGTCTCGGGTGCTGGGGCGTGGCCATCGGAGGTGCAGCGACAGAGTCTCCCCATCTTGAGGAAAAAGAGTATAACACCAAAGAGTCCAAGTAAGGACTCTTCCAGAGGGCTAATAGATCATGCAAACATAGCCGCCACTACCCCGAGACAGAAGAACTATAGGAGCGGGTACGAAACAAAAAAAAAACAATCCCAGCACTTCCTTTATCACAGCTATGTATTTAAATTTTCTTTTACAAAACAACCTTAACACCTTCAAAGGACTCATCATGACACTTAATGCATTTGCCAAATTGGCGATTCCGTTCTTGGAAACATTTCTCAAACTCATCTGTTTGGATGGCTGACAGCACCTGCTCGTTTCTTCACCTCTTTTACATCATCAAATTGCTGTCCTTTCATGCCCCTCTTCATTCGCAGACACAAAAAGAAGTTGCGCTGAGTGAGGTCAGGTGGGTAAGGTGTGTGGGGCAAGAGAGGCATGCTGTTTTTTGCCCAAAACTGGTGCACTGAGATGGCAGCGTGAGCAGGTGCATTGTCGTGGTGGCAAAACCAGTCCCCACACAAAACCAGTCTGCCACAAATCAGGCCTTTTTTAGTCACACACTGTTATGCAATCTTTTCAGAACTTCTAAACAGAAAGCTTGATCAACAGTTTGACCCGGAAGAACAAACTCCAAATGCACTACAAGTCCACTTTTTCATCTGTTCGGGACATTGATGGACGTCCAGAACGAGGTTTGTCATCAATCGACATTTCGCCTTTTTCGGAAGAAGAAAATCACTCGTACAGTTTCCCCCTATAGCGCTGTCCTTGTAAGCTGTGCTGTGTTCAATAGCCCAGCGATTTCTGCAGCACTTTTTTCTGAGCAGGAAAAGCATTCAACATTCGCACATTATTCTCTTAAATCAGCCATCACAAAAGAACAGGGTTCGAGCGAAACTGCTTTGATGAGAAAATTCTCTGTGACCAGAGAGAACCTTCCCGGGTGACACCACTAGGTGCACTGACTCAGAGCGAGTTGCTCCGTGCTCACCTAGTGGGGGGAAATGTGCACTATGAAAGCTCCACTCCATCCAGCGCAATTCCTTCTTTTGGGGGGGGGGTTACCCCCTCGTATAGTACCCAACTACCATCATCGATTACTGAGAGGGTCCATGGAAAGTGGTGGACAACAGGGAATAAAAATGCAGAACAAAATTCAAGATCATGAAGAGCTGGTTAGACAGAGGTAGGAGGGGCCCATCCAGACTGGCCCTTAGACACCTTCACGTGGGGAATGAAGCCCACCTGAGGACCACCTTGCAGCCAAACCAGGACAGGCCTATAAGCTGAACAGTCAACTGCAGGTGAGACCACAAGGGCAGTCACTGGCCCCAGAAGGCAGGAAAGGACAATGGATGGAAATGAGGGACTCAAGGAAGAGGGGGAGTCCTTTGACAAGGAAGGGCTTCCAACCAATGCGATGAAACAAAATCTGTTAAAAAGGGTTGGAGACCTAAAATTTACTACTCTAAAATTTTCCCCCTAAAACGTCACAAAGGTAAGCATTCACAATATTACGTAGCACTTATATACCCCCAAATGAAAACCTGCCCTCGAGTCGATCTAACTCAGAGCAGCTACACAGGACAGAGTCAGACTGCCCCATAGGGGTTTCCGAAGCTGTACATCTTTATAGAAGCAGCTGTGGGTTCGAACCGCCAGCCTTCTGGTTAGCAACAGCTCTCCAAAACTGTGCACTGGCATAAGCAGGCATTTAACAGGAAAAAGCACGGAGCAGGCTATGAACGTGCTAAAAGTAAGCTTATCCTCTTCCGGCCGGAGCGGAGCACATCGAAATGACGAGATACTGCTGGGGAGGATGTGGGGACATGGCCCACAGTTCAAGGTACTGGTAGGAATTTGAGCGGATTCATTTCAGCAGGGCAGTTTGCCCACGTTATTGCGAACGTTTTACATGTGTGTCTTCTTGGACTCACTCATTGCACTTCCCAGGAATTGGTGATACATCAATACTCCCACAAGACGTGCTTGGTGCACGTCTAGTTTAAAAGAATTCCGCAGGATGTGTGCCTGAATGGATGTAAAGAGGGGGGAACTGGGAACAGTTCTTTATCTTTGAAGAGTGAGAAATTAGGGGCTGAGAAAGGAAGTGTTTTATTTTTAAAAGTCCAAGTATTACATTGGGGACAGAAGGACTAATACAAAATCTCCTAGCAGAAGGAGGGGTTTAGTTTAAAGCCCACGGGAGGGCAGAAGACATAAACCTGGATTCATACAAAGCAGCAAGCTGCACCTGGGCTTCCCACGCAAACCTGGAAGCCCCGAAAGAGTGCCTCCTTGTCGTTCAAGGCTGAACACGATCCATCCTCAAGGCCAAGGAAGTGGTGAGAAAGCGCGTCATCCGTGTGTGTGTGTGTGTGTGTGTGTGTGGACATAAAAAGCCATGCGTGAGAAATGCAAGCACAAAGCAGGCATGGCATGTTCAGGAAACCCTAAACCACCAGATGAGCACAAAGTCCCAACTAGAGACCCCCGAAAGCCCCAAGGCCGTGGAAACAAGAGCAGAACTGCTCTGTGAGGGCACATTCACAGCCCCGCCGCTCAGACTCCCTCCCGCTGGGAAAGCAGCCCACAGACACAGCACAACACCCACCGGCACGTGGGAACTGAGTCCCCACGAGGGGCTCGCACAGCTCTGCTTAGGGTCCCGTGTGATGCAGACAGCCAGAAGCACAAGCAAACCTGTCTTGGCAGATGCGCGTTAGAAGTGAGGGTGACAGAACCTCGTCTCACAGGAGGGACCAGTCCCTGGAGAACGTCATCATGCTTGGTCAAGTGGAGGTTTGAGGAAAGAGAGGCAGGCCTTCAACGGGATGGGCTGACCCCGTGGCTGCAACAATGGGCTTACACATAACAACAAAAGAACAAACTCACTGCCATCGGGTCAATGCTGACACATAGTGGCCCCCACCCCCACAGGGTTTCTCTCTCGGAGCTGCTGGTGGTTCAGAACTGCTGACCATGCGGGTCGCAGCCCAATGCCCTACCACTACACCACGAGGGCTCCCTAAGAAAGAGTACAGGAGGCTTATATTAGAGATGAAAATTGTTGTTATTGAAAGATTTCACGGCTGGTGAAGTGCAAACCAGAGATTTAGGGAGCTAGAAAACAGATTTCAAAATCCTACCCAGAAATCAGCCCAAAATATTAAGAGGGATTAAGTACTGCAGCAGAAAGAGTACGAAGAGCTCATATAAATTGACCAGCTGTTCCAAACCACCAGACCTTCTGCAGGGGAAAGCGGTGCTTTCTACTCCTGTGAAGAATTACAGTCTCAGGGACCCAAAGCCCATCTGTAGGCAACTGGACATCCCCTTACAGAAGGGTCGCAGGGAGGAGATAAGCCAATCAGGGTGCAGTGTAGCAATGATGAAACACAACTTTCCTCTAGTTCTGAAATGCTTCCTCCCCTCCACTATCACAATCCCAATTCGACCTTACAAATCTGGCTAGACCAGAGGATGTACACTGGTACAGATAGGAGCTGGAAACAGGGAATCCAGGACAGATGAACCCCTAAGGACCAGTGGTGAGAGTGGTGATACCTGGAGAGTGGAGGGAAAGTAGGGTGGAAAGGGGTAACTGATTATAAGGATCTATATATAACCTCCTCTCTGGGGGACAGACAACAGAAAAGTGGGTGAAGGGAAAAGTGGGTGAAGGGAGATGCCGGACAGTGTAAGACATGACAAAGTAATGTGCGAGCCCCCAATAAAATGATTTAAAAAAAGAGTTCGTCTCAGAAATCCACAGGGCAATTGTATGCTGCCCCGTAGGGTCGCCATGAGTTGGCATAACTCAATGGCACTGGGTTTAGTTTATTCAGTTACTTTTTTTCATTAGGAGTATTAAGTGAAAAAGGGGTTGAAAAATACACTCATTCCCGAGCAGGGAAAAGGAAAGAAAATCTCTATGGAAACACATCCTAGCGAAAGGTCGAAACATCCAGACGCAGAAACCACGTGAAAAAGCTTCCCGGGAGAGAAAGACCATTATTGAGAGAGGACTGACGTTCAAACCAATAAAGAGCTCTCAGCCACCCAATCCAAGGACCAGCTGCCCTCACACTGGTTCCCACTCTGAGCCACGCGGCAGGCGGAGCAGAACTGGACCAGGTTTCCAAAAGGGGGGTCTGAGGCACCGCCCTTTTGTTTAGGGGTGCGGGTTTACCCACGAGGTGGACAGGCCCAATGGCTGCAATGGCGGGTTCATGCATTAACAGCCCTGAGATGGAGCCAGACCAGGCAGTGTGTCCTGTTAAGACACAGGGTCCCTGGACTGGAGCTGACAGGACACTGGGCCCCACTTTTCTTAGCAACCTAGATGTGAAAGGACAATACAATGGAATAATAGCCTTGAATTGCTGCGACAAACATACCCGTGTGTCGAAAGATAAATGGGGGGCCCTGGTGGCTCGGTGGGTTAAGCGCTGGTCAACTCCAGCAGATTGAACCCACCGGTCGCTCCCCCGGAGCAAGACTAGCTGTCTGCTTCTGTGAAGATCCACAGTCTCAAAAACCTTCTCTTGGGAGTGGTGGGTCGGGATCAGCGTAATGGCAGCAGTTGGTTTGGGTTTGGTATGTAAGGACTTCTAAAGATGAAAAAGAAGACTCGGGTCTTAGCCTTCGCTGAAATACAGGATGGACTTCAGACCCAAGGAACTGAAGCCAGAGGAAGGCTGAGGCAGGAAGCAACTCTGCGTGAAGACGTTCACAGACATGAGACCCTAGACGTGTTCACACTTCAATGCCATGGAATGGTGCATGTGGACGAGTGAAACCGTGCATGTTTTGCTGTGTATATTCTCAACAACAGCAATAAAATAAAATTACATTAAAATTTTTTTAAAGCTGAAAGTCGTAAAAAAACATGTTGGCAACAGTGAAAAAAATCAATGATCAAAAATTTCAATTTGGAGGGTTTAATTTCAGGCCTTTAAGGTGTAGGATATGAAAATAATAATAATTTATCAAGGGGTTGCTCGGGTGGGAGGGCCGGGAGGGAGGTTAAAAAGAGGAGCTGATAGCCTATTTTATACCAAGGGCTCAAAAAGAAAGATGTTTTGAAAATGATGGCGACATATGTACAAATGTGCTTGACACAACTGATGTGTGGATTGTTATCAGAGCTCAAGAGCCCCCAATAAAATGATTTATTAAAAGAATATGACCAGGAAGAAAAAGAATGTGTGGAACCTGATTGTGGTAGCAATTGTGCCATTCTGCTTGACGTGACTGAACTGTGTGTGGAGTGGTAGGATGTGTGTTAACTCCCAACTAAGAATAAATTTATCCAAAGCTAATATGAAATGCAAACACTTGGGCACAGTAATCAAAGTCCCGCTGGGAACATCAGAATGAAAACAGAGGTTCGTTCTATGGCCTGAGCGGCAATGCAAACACTCGTGGGCGCTGTACGGGTGGAGCAGCGGAGAGAAGCCACTGAAAGCACGGAGACAGGATGTGCACCTGCCGGACTCCAAAGTCTCACTGCCACTGAGTCGATGCCAGCTCATGCTGTTGTGGATTGGGTTCTCCTGCCCGGTCCTGTGCCATCCTTACAATTGTCCTGCGTTTGAGCCCACTGTTGCCGACTCTAGGTGGGTGGCCCTAGAGTAGGGCAGGGCGGAACTGCCTTTGTGGGCGTTTTGAGGCTGTGAGTCTCTCTGGGAGTAGAAAGCTTCATCTTTCTCCCTGGGAGTGGCCGGTGGTTTTGAACTGCCCACCTTTTGGCTCGCAGCCCAATGCATGAACTACTTCCAAACTTGTTATAGAAAACCAAAAATTAAAGAAAACTCGATCAAAATATACAAAAAGGGCAAAGAAAACCAGCAGTAAATAGAAAACAGATTGGGGAAGGAAACAAAGAATCCAAACTTGACAATATGTGGCAATGGAGCTTACTCTGTTGGTAAAACACAGAAAGCCCCAGGCGACGTGGCGGAGGTGGAGACTGTGCTCTCCCTTTGTGCAGTCCCCACCCCCACCAGCTCTGGGATAGACCTTTGGCCAATGGGAGTGAGTGGAGCCATCCGCAGCAGTTGGGAGAGCCCTTTCATGCTACTGAAGGTTGCGTCAGAAAGCACGCTGTCAGGAAGGGCGGGCTACCTTGCTGCAGAGAGGGGGTAGGTAGGGGCAGGGCGCTGGAAACAGGCAGGAAGGAGGCACCCACCCGCAGACTCACAAGCGTGTCGGCCGCCTTACATTGCATGCCCTGGGTGCCCTGCTTGCTTTCCCCAACCCTAATCGAAGGCTAGAAGGTCCTGCGTGCAGACAGGGGCCACGTGGAGGAGAACTGGGGTACACCAGCCAGGGGTGCAGCCACATCGGCGCCCTGAGTGACCCGCTGTGACATTACATGAAGCTAAGCGAGAATTTCATCGTCGACCCCTGCGGGCAGGAGCACCGCTGTGTTTGAGGCCGACCAGTGTGCTGGAGTTTGTTAGACTTCAACAGATAACTAGTCCACCTGCGTCCACAGACTGAACCCCAACTCCTCTCTGCCCCTCCAGACTTGGGGCAATGCAAGCGGAGGGGGAGAGAGAGCTTGAACTGAGTGCGTCTGCCTGCCGTCGGGGCGGCCGGGCCCGTTAGGGCGCAGCGGTAGAAACCCAAGGGGACTCGCCTCTCACTCCTGAACAGGCCCGAGCTCCATTCCTCCTGGATGGACCATCGGAACAGAACGAAAGCGAGCCGACCACTCGTTACGTAAGGGACACATTGGGGGTTTGCCTTTGCCCTTCCCTGGTCACCGTGGCCCTGTCTTCCAATGAGGACAGTGATGCTCCTCCAACCTCCTGAAGGTCACTCTGGCCAGGGTGCCCAGCTTTCTCCTCGGGACGGGCCAGCGACACCAGGCTGGCTGACCCTCCTTCCCTCCCAGGGCCCACGGGCATGAGACTCCGAAGCCCCTGGGTCTGTGCTATGCGGCTGGCTCAGAAAAAGCCTGGGCTTTCTGGGCACCTCTCTGGCCCTGCAGCCTGGCGTCTTCGCTGAATTAAGTCAGACCTGGTTTCCCTTGCCAGCCGTCCGAGAGCTCTGACTGCGAGGGCAGACACTCGGCGCTGTCCTTTGTGTTGGCCGGTGTGGAGGTCACGTGGTTGGGGCATGTGATGGCCCGCACAGGACGGTCACGTGAGCAAGGGATCCTGACTGATCTGTCCGGGTCTCCGGGCCCACTGCCTTAGCTCTCCACCCTGGAGAAACCCCCCTCACCTGCTCTTGCTTTACACCATCCCTGTGCTGCCACCAAGCAGAATGCCGGGCTCATCCCAGCCCTGAACTAAAGGGTGGCAGAGGCGCTCCCCGAGAGCCCCCGTCTGAGCCCATGCACGAGAGGGCTGTTGCTGGCACCTGGGGCCCGAAGTTGTGGGGCACGTAGGTGAGCACACGAGTCATGGATGGAAACACCCTAGACCAGCGGTTCTTAACCTGTGGGTCATGACCCCTTTGGGGGTCGAACGACTCTTTCACAAGGGCTACCCGATTTCATAACAGTAGCAAAATTTCAGTGATGAAGTAAGTAAAAATGAAAATAATTTTAAGGTTGGGGGGGGGTCACCGCAACATGAGGAACTGTATTCAAGGGTCGCGGCATTAGGAAGGTTGAAAACCACTGCCCTAGACCAAGGCTTTGGGAGCCAAGCCCTCAGGTGAGGTGCCCCCGCCCCCTCCTCCCAGGAAGCTCGCACCATCCGTGGGGTCAGTGGGGCCAGTGTTACCGTTTCTGCAGCACGGTCACAAACTCGGCCAGCCGGTCACGCTCCACCTCCGCCGCTTGCCACAGGGCCTTGAACTCGGCGGCCTGGGCCTGCCAGCTTTTCTGGTCTGAGGAGTCCGAGAGCCTGGGGCAGGAGTCAGGGACAGAGGGCAGCGGTCATCTGGAGGGTGGCCTGAAGACACGCTCGCCAGGGGCTCCGGTAGTGGGAGGAGGGATTGGAAAAGACATCCAAGGGCCCCCAGAGAGAAAGCTGGCAGCCCAGCCCCTCCTGCCCGGACCTCTTCCTGGTCTGGCCAATGTGCCCAAGGCCCCACTGAGCGACTCCATAGGCAGACCAGGCAGTACAGTCTGTGTGTGTGTGTGTGTGTGTGTGTGTGTGTGTGTGTGTGTGTGTGTGTGTGCTGGGGGTGAGGGTCCCTAGAGCTGCACAGGCAACCTGAGCACCACCCCCAGGGGCCTGGGCTCTGTCTGTCGGCTATGATACTGGCTCTGGGGTCTGGAGGTGCCCTTGTGTGTGCTCTGGGGTCTGGTCTCCCTACCTACCCACTCAGGTCCTCCTGTAGTTCCAGCCTGGCCCCATGCCTGGCCTGTTGTCCTGGAGCCTAGGCATCCTTGGCCTTGTGACTTGGCCAATTTTCTCCAGTGTTGGCCCAGCATTCCCCGTCCCCCACTTCCCTGCCACCCACTAGCCTGCCCCGCTCTACCCTCCCTGTAGTCTGGGCCCAGGACAGAAAGTGAGCTCTGCCTCAGGGCCCAGTGTGGGCCAGGAGCTGCTCTCTGCTATGCCCTGCACCTCCCCTGTGAGAGCCCAGGTGCATTCAGAAGGAACCATGGGGCTTAGGGTGGGGGCGGCCCAAAGGCCTGGCTCAAGCATGGGGTGGATTTCTTTCCCTCTCTGAACACAGGGGGCTGGTTCCTGTGGCTGGAGGCCCCGGTCACCTCCATTCTCAGACAGCTGACTTGACAGCCCTGCGCTGGGAGCTCTCCGGCCTGTCCCTGGGGGAGGGGCACTGGAAGCCCCCCAGGACCATCTATGGAGCTTGCTGACTCCTGCACCTGTGAGAGGGGGCTTGAGGGGCCAACTGGCCTCTTTCCCACTTGTGCAGAGAAGCTCAGAGGCAGGGCCCACCCGCCCCCACTGCCAGTGGGATTGGCCCCCTCCCTGAGTGTCTGGTGGTACAGAGGGAGCCCACCCTCTGCCCTGTACAGGGCCCCGAGGCCTCTAAGTGGCTGGGAGCCAGGCGGGGGAGTGGAAAGCGCTCCGTGGGAGAGAACAGCTCAGAGAGGAAGCCATGATGCCCAGAGCCCAGAGCTGCACAGCAGGTCCCAGGCGGTGCTGGGGCCCCTCAGAGGCCTTGCCTGGCCGGAGCCTGAGCTGACCTGACCACGGGAGCCTGGCTCCAATGGACAGTGGCAGGGCAGGAGGTGGGACTCAGAAGCAGGACAAAACCCTCTTTTGTCTGGGGGCTGGCAGGAAGAACAAGGGACCCATTTAAGCCTGAGGCTTGATTCTATCAACAAAGAAGGGCCGGCTGGGGAGCTGAGGGGATATCAGTGACTTCCAGTGGGGGTGGGGTGGGGGGCCCACATGACATGACACTTGCCCCCCGGAGACTGACCCTCTTGAGGGGAGGTACTGCGGACAGGCCCTGGAAGGTTCCCATGGTCGCACTCTGCAGGAGGACAGACAAGCCTGGCCCTGAAGCCTGCCTGTGCTCCCCCCACTGGGCCAAGGCCTTCCTGACCCTCCCTCAGTGTCCTTCTGCCACCTGGGGAGAGTCCCTGGACCATGGCTGGCCCAGTTTCCTTCCTTTTCAGTGGATGCCAGTGTCAGCAGAGCAGGGAAGGCTGGTGGGCAGGCCGTGAGGGTCTGAGGGTCTCCTGGTTGCATACCTGGGTGAGGCCCCGTGAGGACTGGGCAGGGAGGGCCGCGTGCGAGCAGATTCCACCAGCGTGTGGCCCAGGCTGGTCACGGAGCTGCACGAAGGTGGAAGGGGCCCGTCATGGCGGGAAGGCAGGCTGGACCTCACCCCCGGGGTCTGCTCAGCTGGGAGGGGAGCACCCAGGAGCCCGGGTAGGTGGCCTCTGCCAGCTCCCCTGCTGGGCAACCCTGCAAATTGGCAGGCCTCCTTTGCAGAACCCGGGCCAAGACAGAACCATGAGAGAGGGCAGAGCCTGTGAGGGTCAGACACAGGTCTGGGCGAGGCGCCTTTTCCAGGTCTCGAACCCGCAGGCTGTCAGTGCCAGCCGATGCAAAGGGCAGGGCCCTGAACACTGCCTCTGGGGCAGGAACCAGGTCTCTGCAGAACATCTGTTTCTCGCGCTCCCACCTGCCATCCCCATCCCGGTCTGTCCTTTCTTACCGAGAAGATCCGAGCCTGGTGGTGTGGTCGCCCGCGGAGGCTGGGGACCTGGTCAGGCTCCGCTCCTCTGAGCCCTTGGTGGGGGTGTGGTTGACCTCAGGCCTGCTGGGGGCCTCGCCCAGGCCTTTATTCTGAAGATACTGTGGGGGGTGGGGGGGAAGGGACGTGGGTCTGACCCCCCACATTTGAGCTTGGCAAAGGGATTGGGGGAGGGCTAGCTTGATCTCCTGTCTCTCAGGGACCATGAAAAGGGCCTTCTTTGTCGGAAAGAGAAGGGAGATCTGTTTGGTGGGGGGGGGGACAGGGGGAGGGAGGGACTGCTTGCATGACAGTGCTGCCCCATAATGCCTCTTTTCAGAGGGAAGCCACAGAGGGCGGGACAGTCAGGGCCCAGAGGGAGAGAGTGGCACAGCCCTGCCAGCTGAGGCAGGTGAGAGGCGACTCTCTCCCGGGGGCTACCCTACCCCCACACTGAGGCACTGTTAGGTGGCTAGCTTAGGGATAGGGGGGTGGTCCCTCCCATGCCTGCAAAGGCTCCCTTAGAGGAGGATGGAAAGAAGTCAGGCGGCCACTAGACACCTATAAGACCCCAAACTGAGCATGCACAGACATAAGTCCCATGGGCCCAGGTAAAACCAATACCTGGGGCACACCTGCCTAAGGTACAACACAGGTGGGCTGAACTCAACTAATGGGGCTAACCAACACCTTCAACCATGCCTCTCCAGCCAGGGGCGGCCTAGAACAAAGGCAGGGGCATGCCCCTCCACATTCTCTTTCCCCCTTGCTCACTTGCCCTCTTGGTCTGCCGCCAGTCTCTTTTGCTCTGCCCTAGCTCAGGGGCATGATGTAAGGGGGGGTCTCTAGCATGCGTGCCCCTTTAGAGCCCACTCCAGGCCTACTAGCGCCCACGGGCGCTTGGCATCTTGGACCCTGGGGACTCCCCAGTTCCGCACGTGTGGATGTTCTTCTCCACGCGGCTTTCCGTGCTCAGTTGTGAACCCCAGCACGGCTTCCACACGGCTTGACATGCTTTCCAGAAGCAGCATGTCCCCTTTTGAGACTGCACAACCTGCCACATCTCCGTTCCTTCGTAAGAACTCAGTGGGATCACGCCGCGTGCTTTGGCGCGGATGCTTTCAGCGTGCGAAGCCAAGAACCGAGGTACTGCCTGCCCACTCCAGAAACCAGCTTCCACACAGGCTGGTTTCTGGGCCCACCCCCTGAGTTGTTCCTCTCCTGGATGTCTTCTGGCTGCCTGTTGGGTGGGCCCAGGCTGGAGAAGTTTTCTGAGCCCCCCTTTCCCATCCTTGCAGGTGGCAGGTCCTTTCAATGGGGTCACAGCTAGTGTGAGCCCCTAAGGGCTTCCATGCCACCAGCCCTCTGCCCATGGCTCCCACAGAGGCTAACTGGACTGGTGGGTGAGGCTTGCTCAGCTGACTGGTGACCTCTGAGGTCAGGGCTGGCCCCCTCCCATGCACCCGTAGCAAGGGAAGTGATCCTGTGGGGGCAGCAGGCCGAGGATGACAGGGTGATGCCCCTGCCAGTACCCACGAGCTCTGTTCCATGGCCTTGCACTCCCCTACCCACCCTGCAATCCCAGGCTGCCCAGGCCTCTGCAGGAGAAGCCAGGCTGAGGCTGGGACAAGGGGCTCCTGGGCTCCCACAGCTGGGACAGGGCCCCAGGGACAAGGCTGCTCTGTGAGGCTGCTCCTTGTCCAGAGACCACCACAGACCCCCTTCCATCACCACCACAAGGAGAGGTGCAGTGGGCCAAAGGGGCCCAGCTCTACACAGCCCTGCACTGCACCTTCAAAACGCCTGTCCGGACACAGCATCTTCAGGGGCTCACCATGACGCAAGCGCCCAAGCTTACAAGAAAACAAACAAAAAAAAAAAACCCCCAAAACTCACTGCCCTCAAGTCTGTGGGACCCAGGCAACCCTCTGGGACAGGGGAGAATCGTCCCTGCGGGCTTCTGACCCTGTCAACTCTTTTCTGGAGTAGAAAGCCCTTCTTTCCCCAGCAGAGCGGCCGGTGGTTTCATACTGTCTGCCCAGTGAGGAAGCATGCATCCTGTACCCGCTGCGCCCCCAGAGAGAGCCCTTGAGGGGGGAGTCTCTGGAAGAGCTTGGGGCTCAGTAGGGCCTAAAGCGCAGGGGCATCTGGCCAGGCAGAGGTCCTGGGGGAGAGGGGGTGCATGCTCAGGCCTGGGGTGAGGAGACAGAGCACCCTTGGGGGTGCTAAATGGCACCTGTGTGTGAGGGGGGAGGAGTGCTGGCAGCAAGAGCTGGGCACGTAGTCTGGAGAGGCCAAGGAGGAAGCTGGGCCCTCACCATGGTGTTACACACACAGGGAGCCCACGGGCTTTGAGGGCTCGATGTGGCTGGAGATAAGCACAAGGGGCCACACCCCACTCCAACCGCTTCTACTCGGGCAGTCCCACAACACCACGGTGAGGGGGGCTGCTCCCCACTGCATAGTCTCCTTCCTCGCCCACCCTCCCCTGGAAAACACAGACAGAAAGAAGTTTGCCCCTCCTGAATATGGATGCCCTTAGCCAGCTTTGACCATGAGGACGAGGTGGGGGATGGGACCGGCCAGCTGGAAGGGGCCTACCCCTCGAGGGATGGGGCCCGGAGGGCAGTGTGACGAGGCTCTAAGCAGAGCGGGGACAGTGAGTTCAGGAAGGAGAGGTGCGTGTGGAACCAGCTGAGGGTGGCAGGAGACAGGTGTGGCAGGACCTGGTGCGGCCTGAGCTATGTCGGGGAAAGGAGAGGAGGGGAGAAGAGCTGAGGGTTTCCTGGGTGCCACCGGGTGGACTCACCGAGGCTGGGGGTGGGAGCAGGTGCCAGGGCCCCCCTCACCTGCGAGCTGAGCTGCCCGACCTCCAGCTCCAGCTGCCGCACCTTGGCCTCTCGCTCGGCCACCATGGCCCGCAGCTGGGCCACCAGGCTGCTGCTCCGCTGAGCCTCACTATGGAGCTGCTGGTCCCGGCGGTGTTGGGACACCCGCGTCTGCTCCTCCTGGAGGCTCAGGCTGCCCAGGATCTCCTGCAGCTGCTTCAGCTGGTCCTGGAGGGCCGGCGGGAGAGGGGTGTGGGTCGACCAGGCCCCTGGGAAGAAGAGGGAGCCAGGCCAGGCCACCTCCCTTCACCCACTGGCTCCCAGGAGACACCCCTTTCTGGCCAGCCCTCGGTCCTGCCTTTCCCAACTTCCTTCTCCCTGAGCCTGGGTCCATGAAGGACATCCAAGAGGCTCTCTGAGACCACAGAGAAGAGCTCACTTTAACTGGCGGGGAGAGACTTGTGTGAACAGAAACCTGGGTCCGCTGTGCGGGGAGACCCCTCCGAGACAGGGAGCGTGCAGCCTGAGAGGTCAGCCCGGGACTGAGGCTCATCCCTGGGAGATAACACAAGGCAATGGCCAGGGCAGAGGCCTTCCTGCTTGGGGCCTGCAGGAAGGGCCACGCCAGTGATTCAGGCCAGTGGGACTGCTGTCCCCATTGCACTGGCAGGGAGTCAGAGGGCCAGAGAGCGGAGGACACAGAGTGCATGGTGGGAGGGCTGGTTTGCAGACCCCCTTCTGCCACACTGTGATGAGACTGGTGGCTGCATAGGGACCTCAGCACACACCCTACCCCATGCCTCTCATTAAAGCACAGGGCGATGAGGCCCAGAGGGGACCACGGCCATGCGGTGAGGAAGGGTAGGTCTGGATGTGTGGCTGCTGCCCTGACTTGTGGAATTCTTACTGACTCACTGTGAGGGCCCGAGCCAGCACCATGCCCCCAGGCCTCCCCACCAAGGCAGGCACGATGCCCCTGGGGCTGGGGCACCCCTGGCATGTGGGCATCAGTGTCCCCTGGAGGAAGGCCCTGGCTGTTGAATCTGCAAGGCTGTGTGGTCTGCTGGTCATGGAGGGCTTTTAGTCAGAGAAGCCCGGGTTCAACCCAGCTGAGGAGCCCTGGTGTCTTAGTGGTTATGACCGCAAGGTCAGCAGTTGAAGACTACCAGCTGCTCCTTGGGAGAAAGAAGAGACTTTCTACTCCTGGAAAGAGTTAATAGTCTCACAGGAATAGGAATGGCTATATAGGAGGGTAGGAGGAAGATGAAGATGGGGAGGAAGGGGAAACCGATCACCATGGTCGACACATAACCACACCTCCCATAATTTGTAATTTATCAAGGGGTCACAAGAGCAAAAAGAGGAGCTGATACCAAGGGCTCAAGTAGAAAGTAAATGTTTAGAAAATGATGACGGCAACCTATGTGCAAATGTGCTTGATACAATTGATATATGGATCATTATAAGAACTGTAAGAGTCCCCAATAAAATGATCTTTTAATACTAATAATTAAAAATCACAAAACAAATGGACTATGCTCAAAGACCCCTCACTCTCAAGGGTTTAATTTGAACAATTGAGGTCTGTTCTCAGAATGGTATATTTGCCATCTGATTCAGGGGGAGAAGAAATATTTGGGGGGTGATAGAAAGATATATATATATATACACATCCATGCAAGAAAAAAGAAAAAGTTAAGAAACGGTTCCACCCTGCCCTACAGGCTCACTGGGAGTCGACATTGACGTGAACATAGTGGGTTTGGCTGTGTGTGTGTGTGTGTCCTTAGATGAGTCCCATAACTTAGCTCCCCCCATCTGTGGAAGGGGGTGATAACAGATGTCCCTGGGGGTGGTCTTGGGCTTAACCTTTAAAATCGCCCTCTCCGGGCTCCCAATGGACGGGGCTCTCTTATGCAGACAATAACCGGCTTGGCCCCTCAGCTGACCCTCCTCCAGGCCCCCAGCCCCTTCCCACATCTGCCCTTCACTGGACTCAGCTGCCTGGTGGCCGCTGCCAGGCACCCCCAGCTCTGCAGCCATCTCTGGGCCGCTCCTGGCTGGAGGCTGGCTGTAGCCCCTGCCCTGCCCAGTGTGCTGGGGGCCGCGTGGCCTGCCATACCATGAGGGCGTCGATGAGCTCGTCGTCATGCCTGCCCTTCTCCGCTAGGGTGCCCATCTGACTCCGCAGGGTCTTCACCTCGCTGGCCAGCACCTTGTTCCGGGACTTCACCGCCTCACCCTTCTTCTTCTGCTCCTCCAGCTCTTGCTGAAGCGCATCCCGCTCGCTGGCCAGCTTCTGTTCCCGGAGAAGCACAGTCACGCGCAGCGGGGCTCAATGGGGCCTCTGCCACCTCTGCCTTCCTGTCCTGTCCCACCTTGCCATGCTCTCAGTAGCTGGTGGGGCCCAGAACAGGAGGGGCACTTGCTGACATCACAGAGAAGGTCAGAAGACTTCCAGCGTGGGACCCCTCAGCCCAGGGATGCTCAGCAGTGCCAGGCGGCCTGCAGCCTCCCTCCCTCCTTGCCCTCGCCCACAGCAGACATTGCTAATGGATGGTGGCACTCCTTTCAGCAGGCCCAGCACACAGGAAAGGAAACCTGTGGGCCAGCTGGGCCCGTGTCCCCCCAGAGAGCACGCTGTCCCCGCCCTCCGTGCATCCTGAGCCAGGGAAGGAAAAGCCACTTTCTTCTGACGGGCACAGTCTTGGGTTCCAGTTGAGACACAGCACCGGCACCGCATCCCAGGACTGCTAGGATGGGCTGCAGGCCCCTGCCTGCTCTGTCTCTCTCCCACCTCCTCCACACAGGCCCCACGCACCACCCAGCTCTGGACGAGGATGCACTGCAGACTGGTGTGCTACCCAGGCCTCTGGGACTCTCTCAACCCTGTCCCCTGTCCTGGGTGCCCGGGAAGCAGACCCACCTTACCTCCCAGCCCTCCTGTTTCTCCCTTTCCAGGACTCGGAGCCGCAGAAAGTGTTTTTCCTGCGCCGATAGCTTCCTTGGGTCCGAGTAGACGGCGGGCAGGTCGTCTCTGGCTGTCCCCGCTGACCGACTCCGGGCCTGTCCCAGCTGTTTCTCCAGCTCTCGGACCTGAGGGCGGTGAGTCCCATCCCGCAGCCTGTCATAGCTTGCCCCCCACGGGGCTGCCCTGAGCTGAGGGGAGACCCCACTAGACTGGGAATCAAGCCCTGAGGCTTTGTACAAAACCAGGAGGACATCAGAGAGACGGGGATGAGGTTTAGCAGAACGAAACTTCAAGGTCAAATAAAACAAATTCACTGCCACCTGGTTGATGCTGACTCAGAGACCCTACAGGACAGGGTAGAACCGCCCCTGGGGGGTTCTGGGTCTGTCCCTCTTTACAGGAGCACAACGCCTCCTCTTTCTCCCTTGGAGTAGCTGGTGGTTCCAAACCGAGGACCTGGGGTCAGCAGCTCACTTGTAGCCCATATCACCAGGGCTTCGAGGCAGATGAGAATCTCTGAAAGGCTGTTTGAGGCTGGGACTCAGAAGCGTGGCCCTTGGGAATCTAGGTGGGGGTGGCAGGAGGTCTCAGTACCAGGACTTCCGTAGCCTGGGTGGGCTGGCTCATGGGGGGCAGTAGGCTCCTGTTCACTGGATGGAGGTGCCAACAAAGGGAATGATCTGGAAGCTGAGAGATGGCCTCAAAGCCTCCCTCAGCCATGTGGTTGGGCACGTCTCTGAATCTCCGTTCTCTCGGCTGTAAAATGGGCCCGAGGGGTGACGCACTCTGCAAGGCGGTGGTGGGAACCTCGTGAGTTAAGGCAGGCAACCCTGAATCGGCCTGTGCCTGGGAACCCTGGGTAAGAATACTTCCAAGATGAAGCGCGTTGGTGGCTGCCCGGGGCCAACCCACCGGGGACCTGGGGGAAGGGCACAGCCAGCTGTTCTGGAAAGCTCTCGCCTGGCTGCCATCGGCCCACTCTGACTCGTGGACACCCTGTAGGACAGCACAGAGTTGTCCCTTTGGGTTTCCAATACGTGCGCCTCTCCACAGGAGCAGTCAGCTCTGTCCTCCTCCTGAGGCGCAGCTGGTGGGTTTGGACAACGGACCTGCGGTTAGTGGCCCGGTGGCTAATACGCCCTGGGGATCATGTTTGGGATTAGGTAACTTTGTGAAAGGCTGGGCCCACGTGCGGGCATGTAGCAGGTAAATTCTGTCCAGTCCACCTGGGCCTGCAAAGGAGGCAAGGCCGGCCAGTGTCCGTCGGCAGCAAAGGCCGTGGCACTGTTGGGAAAGCAAGTGCCAGCACCCTCGTGTGGTAACTCCACTGAAGTGCTTCTTCAAAGCCAAGTTCACCTCCACTGCTTGGATTCGGACACATGGCCATCCTGTAGGAGAGCGTGGCAGGTACTTCATCTGGTGTCAGCGCGAGACTATGAAGAGCGAAGGGGTGGAGTCTAGTCTGTCAATCAGGTTGCAGCTTGATGGCCTCATTTGGAGGTGCTAGGGAAATAAAGAGCTCGCTGGAGACCAGATAAACTCTCTCTCTGCTTCATTTTCCTGTTGACAAGCCACGTGGAACTACACTGATGGAGCCAGAACCCTGGAGCTGGAGGAGCCACGTGGAGACCCACGCCAACACTGAGATGTTTCTGCCGCCATTGGATCCACTAGACTTTATATCCACTGGCCTGTGATCTTCCTGCATTCGGCGTCATTGCATGTGTTGCATGAGTCTGAAGAGGAATTTATACACTAGTATTGAACACAGGAGCTAATATGAGACTTATGGACTTGATCTGGACTGGGTTGGGATGCTTTCTTAATATACAATGACTCTTTGATATAAAGTTCTCTATTACACATGTATGAGTCTCTGGATCTGTTTCTCTCGTCTACCCGAACTCACACAGACAGGTCCCAACTGCCTCAGTGGGCTTCTGAGATTGTGACCTTTTAGAGGAGTTGAAAGCCTCATCTTTCTCCTGCAGGGAGGGCAGTGGTTTCGAACTGCTGACCTTGTGGGCCTCGCAGCCCAACGTACAATCCACTACACATCGGGGTCCCTTGAAATGTGGAGGGACATGAGATTTTAGTGATTTAGTTCTACAACTTGACAGCAGTAACAATAATAGCTAATGTCCTGAGGGCTTACGATGGCCGGGTCTTTTCCGCATATTACTGCCCTTCATGTCCCAACAGTCCTCTGAGCAAGGCATTGCCACCTCCGTTTTACAGGAGAGGAAACTGAGGCACGGAACGATGAGGTCCTCCGCCCCAGGGCACAGCACTTAGGAATGGTGGTGGAGGCCAGATTCGGACTTGGGATTCGTCAGCCTTTTGAAGTTCCCCCGCCGCTTTCTGTGGCCTTGCAGAACCCCATGGGGTGCACAAGCGACCCCAGAACGGAGAGCGGTGAAAGGCCCCCAGGATGCAGGGGACACTCTTGGCAAATAGTGGGAGTCACAGCTTTCCTCGTGCTTCTCAGCGAGAAAGAAAGAGAGGGACAAAGAATCCCGGCGGACCTACATCACCGCGCCAAGCACCTGACACACACTGACCCTTCCCGTCCCACCCCCCTACCCCCCCTGTGAGCTTCTACACAGAGGGGAGCACTGAGGCCCAGGGAGGTGCATCTGCTCACCCCACACCCCAAGGCAGCCAGGCTGCGCGCTGGGGTCTGGGCTAAGTTGCCCGGCTCCCAGAGGTGCAGACCATAGAGAAGATGGCAGGCTACGGCTTTTTATGGAGTCGCAGGAACTTTCCAGAGACAGCGAGCATCTGGATCGACTTGTTTGGAAGAAGTCTCCAATTAGGACAGTCACACATGGTCTCCAAGAGCAAGCCCGGACATCCGTGTGACTAAGGGGCTAAGTCTACCCAGAGGCCTTGGCGTTGGCCGAGTGAGCCCCGTAGAGCAGTGCTGGGCCTGTGGTGTTATGCAAGGGCTTATTTTGAAATGACAAATTAAAACCAGGCTGGTGTGTGTGTGTGTGTGTGTGTGTGCATGTGTGTGTGTGCGTGTGTGTGTGTGCGTGTATCTGGGGGATGTTGACCAGCAGACCTCTCTAGGGCCCACCTGTCACGTGTGTCTCTCCGTGGGGCCAGGCTCAGGCTGCCCCTCACTCACCTTGCTCTGCAGCACCAGGATCTGTTGTGCCCGGCCCCTCCAGGTCCCGGGGGTGGACAGGAGCTGCTGGATGTTCACGTCCTCCCCGACCTCGCTGGCCAACACCTACAACGAGGTCAGGCCTTCAGTCTGGCCTGCACAGGGGACCTCCCAGGCACCCCCTTCACGTGACCCTCAGTCCAGGTGCCTGGAGCTCCCCAGAGGGGCCTGTCTCCATCCCCTCCCACCTGCTTCAGTGGGTGGATGGTCCACCACGACTGACCAGCCCTGCCTGGGAAAGGTGTAAACCCTCCTCCCCAGGAGGTCCCTGGACGTGCTCAGAGCAGCCTACAAATATCAGGGGGATCCAGTGAGCCACAGGCAGACCGACCCCCATTTCCTGGACCTACAGGTCAATCACTGAGTACCCTGCTCATCCTGGATGGTTACGGGGAGTGGGGTGGGGGGTGGCCCGCTGCAAAAGGCCACCCACAGGGTGCAGCAGAGAGGACTCCTGAAGGTCAGCCGGGGGAGGCGGGGAGGTGTGTGGTCCCAGAAGGGTCCAGCTCTGTGGCTGCCCAGGGCCCAGCCCTCAGGTCCTACCTTCAGGCTTTGAGGCGGAAACAAGAGGCTTCAGCGTGTGACATGGGCCCCGGAGCCTGCCAGGGACACCCGATCCCGAGGGCCAAGTCTCTGGCGCTTGTTCCCACAATGGAGCACTGTCTGGGACGGAAACCGTGGCCGGCCTGAGAGGTTCCAGCAGGGGAGACAAATGCCAGAGAATTCACTAGGTAAACACAGGTGCAGAAGTGGCCACCTGGGCCTGCATCCCCCTGGGCTGCACAGCCGCCTTGGAAGGGGCCTTTCATAAACAGACAACCTCTTTGTCTTCCAATGTCACTGCCGAGGGCAGCAGGCAGGTGCCAGCGGGTTCCCTAAGGCCAGGTGTCTTCTTACAGGTGACCTGGGGTCTACTGGGGTGCGGGCAACACAGGGAAGGTGAAGGCCTTGCCTGGGGTAAGACTGGGGACACAGAGGCCATGTAGTTGGGGGTCCTTCAGTGGCAAGCGGCCCACCCTGCCCACCAAGTGGGTCTGTACTAGGAGGCGGTGGGAAGAGCTGACCGGCCCCGGAGCCTGGGGCGAAGCGGAGCAAGCCAAAGGACGCTCTTGAGCCCGCACCTCTGCCCTTGGATGGAGCCCACTGTGCCCAGCCCGGCCCCGCCTGGGAGTACCTTCTGGGCCACCTTGAGCTCCTGCTTCACGGCCTGCACCTGGTTGCGGAGGTCGCTCATCTTCAGGTTGGTGGCCGCCAGCCTGTCCTGCAGGGCCTTCACTTCTGGGTGCTCTGGCTGGCGGGGAAGGAGAGCAGTCACTGGCGTTCCTGCTGGGCCATCGCTGCCACCAAGCTGGGCCCCCATGTGCTGTCCCCGGGGCCAGCTGACCCTCTAGGATGGGGCAGAACTGCCCCCTGTGGGTTTCCCAGACTGGCACGCTCACAGAAGTGAAACGCTTCCCCCTTATCTCTGGGCACGGCTGCTAATTTCAAAGGGCTGGCCACCACAGGCTCCAGGGGTCCAAGCATGGCCCTGTGCTAAAGGGCTTGTCCTGGAGAGACCCCTCCTACTGTCGGCCCCACTGTACAGAGGCCCTGGGGCCACGGTGCACCTGGAGCGTGGCACCTGGTTGGTATGGGCGGAGAGCAGATTTGAATCCTGCCGGCTAAGCTCTGGGGTCTGACCTTAATGTGGCGCGCGCACACGCACACACGCACACGTGTGCATGCCTGCATGCAGACACCACTGACATGGAGCGTCCAGAGGCTTGCAGGCCCCTCCCTCCCCACCACTTCCCGAGGGTGGGCTCCCTCTCCTGGGCTCGGAGACCACCATCACACTAAATCCTTCACCCGGGGCAAAGGAGGAACTCACTCAGAGGCCCTCCCTGGGGGCTGCCCCTTCTCAGGCCCCCACCTCCCTTTCCCGGCAGTGGGCCACCAAACAGAAACAAGACCTTGGTCTCTCCCCCAGATCACCCCTCTGTGGCCTGAGACCTTGCAACTGCTAGAACCCGCTGCCCATGAGAACTCTGTGCCTGCCCTTCAGAAAGCACCCTCGGGAGCCGATTTCCCGCAGCGCCTGTGTCTAGGCGTGGGCTTGCAGGAGGGTGCCAGCGCCTTGCGGCTGGAGGAGAGAAGCTGTAGGTGCAGTGGGCACCGGTGTCTTCAGGCCCGTCACACCAACACAGCCGCAGCAGCGTGGGCTGAGCATCTTGCTGGACAGTGGTATTGAGACACTGGCTCCTGTGGGAAGCGGGTGGGCAGTGCATTGGCTTCCTGGGTCTTTGCTGAGCAGTTGCCTCTTCATGTGGAGAGAGCCCAGTAGAGGGTGGCTGGATGTTTCAGGAGCTCTGGGTAGACCAGATGGAAACCACTGGTCCAGGAAGCCAGGCCTGGACACGTGGGCCAGAAGCCTTGGCTTGATCTGGTGTCCTCATTGGGGAAACGGGCATAAAAATGCTCCCCTCTCCAGCTGCCTTCCTTCCATGAGATAAAGTAGGGTACCAGTGCACCGAGCTTGGCAAAGAGAAAGCTTAATATTAACCATTTTTAAGGCTGCATCCTTTTTGCATAGCCTGGTTTTATCTCTCTCTGCCTAGCTGCCTGCGCTCCCTGATCACTGCGGGCCCCAGCTCTCTGATTGTCTGTGGTCATGCAGAGCAGGGAGTCCTGCTGGCTGTGTGCATGGGCTCACGAGGTGAGCCGTGGGGGTGGGCGAGCTCCCCTCTGGAACCTGGAACCCGCAGTATCTCTCCCATCCGCTCAGGAAGTGCAAGGGGTGCAGTCGAACAGGCGTTAGAACCCAGACAAGTGAGGCCCCCCTCCAAGCCTCTGTTTCCTCTTCTGTAAAATGGTGGTAGGGCCCCATGAAATGCCAGTCTGAGTCCTGGGGGTGGGAACAACGATTGACGCATTTGGTTGTTTATTGACAGGTTGAAAATGCACGTGTGCTGTGGCCGTTGTGTAATTTCACGTGAACTTGGTAAATAAGAGGAGGGGTGGAGTCTAGCCTGTCAATCAGGGCACAGCCTGATGATGCCTCCTGGTGAGTGTGACCTTCTCATGAAGATTCTGGGAACTTCCTCTAGCTCTCTGCCTTGGTCTTCCTGCTGACAAGCCACACGGAGGCTTGCTAAGATCTGTGAGAGTCCTGGAGATGCTTCCACAGACACTGGATCCACAAGACCACACCTACTAGCCTGTGATCTTTTTGCATTTTGCATCATTGGATGTGCTATGTAAGTCTATAGAAGGATTTATTAACTAGTATCAGACTTATGGACTAGTATTGGACATATGGACTTGGCTGGGATGTTCTCTTAATATACAATGACTCTGATACAAAACTCTCTCTTATACAAATGAAGGGGTACCCCCTCCCCTAAAAAAAACCCCAGAAAAAGACCTGTTGGGCAGGGCTTTCACAGTACACATTTTCCCACTAGGCGAGCATCAAGCTACTCGCTCTGAGTTAGTGCACCCAGTGACATCACTTGGGAAGGTTCTCTCTGGTCACAGCGAATGTTTTCATAAAAGCAGTTTTGCTTGAACCTCATTTATAGTGAAGGCCAACTTACAAGAGCAGCATGGGGCTGTGAAATTTTGTTTCCTGCTCAGGAAAAATGCCACAGAAACTGTTGTGATGTTTAGCACAGCCTACAAGGACAGCGTTAGGGGAAAAACTCAGGTGTACGAGTGGTTTTCTCATTTCAAATAAAGTGAAACGTCGATTGATGACGAACCTTGTTCTGGATGTCTGCCAACTTCCCTGACAAAAAGTCAGCAAAAGAGTGGACTCCTAGTGCATTTTGAGTTCATTCCACCAGAGTGTTACTCAAGCTTTCCATGTATAGGTTCTGAAAAGATTGCATTAAGAGTGTACAATAAAAAAGGCCTGATTGGTGGCAGACGGGGACTGCTTTTGCCATCACGACAATGCACCTGCTCAGACAGCCGTCTCAGTGCACCAGTTGTTGGCAAAAAATGGCATACCTCTCCTGCCCCATGCACCTGGCTCATCTGACCTCACTCTGTGCGACTTCTTTTGGTTTCTGCGAATGCAGAGGGACATGAAAGGACAGTGATTTGGTGACGTAGAAGAGGTGAAGAAAAAAATGAGGGAGGGGCTGTCAGCCGTCCAAACAGATGTTTGAAAAATGTTTCCAAGGATGGAATCGCAGCTTTGACAAATGCATTAAGTGTCATGGAGAGTCCTTTGAAGGTGACAAGGTTGTTTTGTTAAAAATAAAAAATTATAGTAAATACATAGCTCTGAAAAACAGCCCGTTTGGGGGGAGTATTCTCTCATATATGAGTGTCTCTGGATTTGTTTCTCCAGTCAACCCGGCCTAACACAACCACCCAGCACACACCTTGGACAAACGATGCGACGATCTACTTCCCAGTCATGGGAACCCTCGGGACGGCAGTTCCAGTCTGACGCACGCGGGGCCGTAGGAGTTGGGATCAGCCACTCTGCACCAGCTCTTTCCTCCCTCCCGTGGACCCCAGGCACCGCTGTCAGGTAGAGCCACCCCTGCTACGCTGCCCTCTGCCCTCTGCTCTCTGCATCAGCTGGCCACCCCCCTCCCGCTATGCTAACCATGTCTCTGCCAGAGTGAAATCCCGCAGGCCTCGTGGGAGACTGGGGTGCAGGATCACACGCACGCTCCCTTCACGTTCAGGTTGTTATCAGTCTGCAGGGTGAAGGCAGAGCCTGCTGGAGCCCGTGCTGAGGGCAGGCTGTCTAACAAGGGTGGGGGTGGGGGTGCTTCCCAAGCGCTCTCCCTGCAGGAGCTGATGAGCTCACGCTTGCAGCCCATCTGATCAAAATCCTCCATGGGGGCTGGCACCCCTGCCCCAGCTGCATGCCAGGCCCCCCCCTCCCCCAGGGCATCCTCCCAGTTTTGTGGCTGGCTCCCTCGCCTTCCCCACCCTGGGACCTGGGCTGCCAGCTGACACCCCGTGAAGCAAACTGGACAAGGCACAGGACACGTATGAGGCACTCCCGTCTCTGAACCCTTGTGCAGGAAGGCCCCCTCCTCCATCAGCTCTCTGCTGCCTTACCTGGAGGGTGAACCCAGAGCCCTCTCTCAAGGCCCCCCACCACATCCTTCCTTCCAAATGGCTACTCATCTTGCATCTTGGCCTTTGGACACAGGCCTGTCTGACTCCCTCTGCCACAAGGCTCGGGGACTCGATCTAGACTGACAGAGCCAGCAACTCTGTCCAGAGCAGCCTGAGGGACAGGGAGGCACTGAATGGTCTGGGATAACAGGGGCATCTTCTTAGTATCTCTGAGTCAGCAGAGGATGCCCTGCAAAAGACTTGGTCCAGCTGGGGCCCGGTGAGGGGCCCCTGGGGGAGGATCCCAGTTCACATGTGGCAGACAGAGAGGACCCAGTGGACTGAGACCTGCACACCCAGGCAGTGCACCCAAGGCCACCTGACTTGAGGTGGGGGAGCAGCAGAGGTGGGCAAGGGAGAGCCCTGCTCTGGGAGCCCCATGGCCTGGCTCCTTCCTTCAGCTCCCCAAGGAGGCATCCTGGAGACTCCAGTGCGAGTTTTCTGTATGGTGTGAGCCCCGTATGCCTGCTGTCCTGCCCGGCTTCATGGAGTGGAGCTTCCTGTTTCCTGGGTTCGCCCTCGGGCTCAGGAACGTGGCATTGGAGCCCTTTTGACGTTGAGTCAATTTTGGGCTCTGTGAGAAAACTCCCTGCTGGGGAGGGTGGCAGAGGCTTGGAGGAGGACCCCCATTTAGGTCAGGCCTCCTCTCCTAGTCCTGAGGTTCTGGGGCTCCAGGGTCCTCGAGCCAGGCCCTCCCCAGCCTCCCTTGCCTTGGGCAGCAGCTCTGTCCCTGCTCCCTGGAGTTCTGCTCTGAGGATGCTGCGACGTGGGCGGACACGCACCTAGCTGGGGACTCGGGAGCTCACTGCCTTGCAGAGGCCCCGGGACGGAAGAGATGTCATACCGCGGCTCGGTCTCCCTGATGGGACCTCAGAGGCCTGGCTCCTGCTTCTGTGGCCGCCTGGGCTGGCAGCCTGGCCGCGGCCTTCTGCAGCTGAAACAAAAGCAAGCCCCTGCACTTAGTACTTGATTCTGCCTGGGCGGCCATGTCATTCCACGCAGCCCCAGAGAGCAGGGCACTAGGCCTGCGGTCACTCATCTTGGGGTTGGTCTCAGCGGCTTTAGGGCTGTCTCTGGATGGACTCTCTGTTTCACACTGACTGCTCAGCCATGGGCGAGCGGGGATGTCTCTGGCTACTGGGTTCCCCCACCCCACCCTGGTCACTTGCCAATCAACAGTCATGCTGTAGCCCCTCCAGTCTGCCTCCCGGTGCCCTACGGCAGCCCCGAGAGAGCCGAGACCATGTAGAACTGCCCCTCGGGCTCCTGGCCTGCTGGGGGCGGGCATGGACCACCCACTGGACCTGAGTCACTTGAATGCTCCTCACATAAAGACCTGGTGCGCCCGGTCCTCCAGCTCTGACCACCCCTGCTCCTTTCTCGTCATCCTGGCTCCTCCTGTTTGTGCCTGCCTGTGGCTATTCCTGACTGTAGCTGTGCCTGGCTGTGCCTGTTCCTGGCTGTGGCTGTGCCTATGCCTGGCTGTCTGTGCCTGTGTCTGTGTCTGTGGCTGTGCCTGGCTGTGGCTGTGGCTTTGGCTGTTCCTGGCTCTGGTTGTGCCTGGCTGTAGCTATGCCTGTTCCTGGCTGTGCCTGTGTCTGGCTGTGGCTGTGTCTGGCTGTGCCTGTGCCTGGCTGTGCCTGTGCCTGTGGCTTTGGCTGTTCCTGGCTCTGGTTGTGCCTGGCTGTAGCTGTGGCTGTGTCTGGCTGTGGCTGTGTCTGGCTGTGCGTGTGCCTGGCTGTGCGTGTGCCTGGCTGTGCCTGTGCCTGGCTGTGCCTGTGTTTGGCTATGACTGTGGCTGTGTCTGGCTGTGCCTGTGCCTGGAGGGGCCTGTGCCCACCATGGGAGAGCTATAGCCCCCAAAGGATAGGTGGAGGGCAGGCAGGGCAGGGCAGTAGTCCTGCACCTGGCTGCAGGTAAGCAATGCCCCTTGTTCCTTCTCTGTGGCCACTTCCCTTAGCTGCAGTAGCAAAGGGCCTCTCGCCATTGACTTAGGAGCTAAGGGTCCACAGCTTCCGGTCACTGAACCGCACCAGCCCTTGAGGTGAGTACTACAAATGGGATCACCAGGGTGACCAAGCCCACACCTCACAGACGGGCTCCAGGAGCCGGCTCTGGAATCACGTGGTCGGCTCTCTCTCAGGGACTCCTGCCTGACACGGGGGCCCCTCTCGCCACATGCCTGAGGCTGAGGAAGCCCCCGGGGCATCTCCCTGGCACCCTCTCTCTGAGCCCTGGCCTGGGGGTGGGGGGGACGCGGGGGAGCTCACTTCCCGCTCCAGCTGCTTCACTCTGGTCTTGGCGCCCTCCGACTCCGCCATCAGCACCCGGTTCTTCTTGGACAGCTCCACGATCCTGGTGGCGACCATGTCCCCGGCCATGCCGGTTGTCCCTGGAACAGGGGACACGGCGAGGCCAGTTCACACTGCAGGCCTGCTCCCTGCACGCCCGCCATCCCACCAGCAGCAGCGAGGGCCGTGTCGGGCGGGTGCTCCCAGGGGAGTCGCCACACCACATGCCCAGCGACCGGAGACCCAGCTCCTGTGACATCACCCAACAGGGTTCTCCATCTGAGGGGAGCAGTTTGCTCCCTGGTGGTGAGCAGGGTGCAGCCCGGGCCCCTCTGTGCCTGCCTCTGGGCGCAGCCTGATACCAAGCAAGGCTTGAAAACCACTGCGGATGCACCTCCAAGAGCAGTCGGCCAGCTAGCCCAGCCAAGAGGGTGGGAGAGGTAGGGAACAGCCAACCCGCACTGGCCAACCTGGTGGCCAGGCTTGACCACATGGGCTGATCCCCAGCCAGCTCCCAGACGCTGGCACCAAGTGAATGCCTACTGCTGAATGCTCCCAAGAGCCGGGGTCCAGTCCCTTTGGGGGTGGCTTTGTGGTAACGCCTCACCAGTGTGAATCATTGTGGCTCTCTAGGGTGTCGGGTACCGTAGGGGTCAGATTTTCAATGGGGAATGAATGAGACGCATGCAGTTGACCTTCACCTCGAGAATGTAAATCTTCATGCCCCTGTGCTCTGGTGGCATCCTGGGGATGGACTGGGTTGCGACCCACAAGGCCAGCAGTTCGAAACCGTCAGCTGCTCCATGCGAGAAAGACGGGGGCTTTCTGCTCCCACACACATTCTCAGCCTTAGAAACCCTCGGGGCAGCTCTGCCCTGACCCCCAGGGTCAGTCTGAGTTGGCATCTACTTGATGGCAGTGAGTTTGGGTTTTTTTGTTTGTTTGTTTTAATTCTAGTGGCGGGGGATAGGGAGCATCCCAAATAAAAACAAATAAACGGAGGGGCTTCAAAGGGTTCATGGAAGAAGTCCACAATCATTTATCTTCATCTCCCCATGAACTTTTTGAACCCCCTTATCTACCTCTGTGAGCTACACTACCTGTGGGCCAAGCCAACCTGTGGGTCCTGTCGCTAGAGTGTGAGGCTCCTTCGAGACCTGCTTGGCCATGCTGCTGGTGTGCTGGTGTGAACACCGCTTGAGTTTGAGGCTGGTGGATCCTGTGCCACTGTGCTTCAGTCCCAGATCCTATCAGGGCCTGCTTCCCTAAACTCCCCAGCTCCTGACCCTTGCTGACCCACCCTGCTGCCTGGGGGCAGACTCTGCCTGCCTTGCTGGAGGGAAGACTCCGCTGTCTGCTTCCTTGACCTTGGACCTGGCAGCCCACGTGAGTTGAAGGACTTCCTGTATATTAACCATCCCATGAAAGTGAATTGATCTGAGCCCTCTGTACTGCTGTGTGGACTCATGGGCTGTTATATGCCTTCTCGCTGTATAAACGATAGTTTTATAAGTACATAATCATAGGTGTCCTGATTCTGTTTCTCTGGAGAACCCTGCCTATCACAGGCACTGCAGTCCCTGTCTTCTTTTGCAACATCACCTGGGTGCCCTGCATCCCTGAACAAGAGGAAGGGCGAGACCAGGGGGTGGGTGACTGAGCAAAGACACTGCACACTCCCTTCTGGCCATTCCCTGTTTGGTTTGAGATGATCTTGTTTGTCACCAGGCACCCCCAGTCCATTTCAATGCCATCTTCCTTCCTCTGTTGACTTTAATTAGCAGATATTGATGTGGCCCATCTTGCAGCAATACCTTGGTAAGCCCTCCAGGTGTGTGATTCTTTGACGTCCCCTCTCTCCCCAACAACCTGCCCTGCTTCTGCCCCCACCCCTGAACCCCTCCTTGCAGTCATCAAAGCCCTGTCTGCTGGTGCGTAGGCACAGCACTGGCTGACGCCTCCCCAGCCGGGCAGCAAGGTGTGCGGCAAGGATCGGGCTGCCCTTGGCAACTGCGCATCTGCCAAAGAGGAGAGGCATGCGGGGAGAGAAAGGCCCCAAAGGCTCCAGGGTGCTGGGGTATCGAGAGGGTCAGGCTTCGTTGGGCACAGAGGTGGCATGTGGCTCCCTGGTTCCTCAGTAGGTGACATGGGAGATGATCAGATCACTGGGAGGGTCAGCCACCCCAGCGGTTGAATGAATGAAAATTCAGCAGAGAATCTAGTTCTGGCCAAAGGGAACACACGGAGAAGAGCCCATTTAAAAAGGGCCACAGTCCCCAGCAGACACCAAAGGGCTAGCACACAAGAGCCAACATCCAGTGTAGCTGCAGAGCCCAGGTCCCCCCAGATGCACAAAGCCAAGGTCCAGACTAGGACTACAGGGTCAAGGTCCAGCTCCGATCCGGAGGAAGGGGGCGGGGTCCTAGAAAGTCCTCCTGGAACAGCCAGCCTCCCTGCCTTGTCCGCCTCTCTGCAGCCACAATGACCAGTGCTGTAGAGAAAGCACCACCTCTGCAGGGCTGGTTACCCCGGTGACACAATGCCCGCGTCAAGCACCAAGATGGCACAGAGCCTGTAGGCCCAGCCAGTGTGTGGTGAGCCACAGCGGGTCCCCAGCATCACTGAGGGTGCTTGCCCGCTGCCCCGCTGCCTCTGCGCTCCCATCCCACGGGCTGGCTCCCTTCCTCTAGCCTGCCCTCAAGTTCAGGACTTGTGGACACACCTGACCACAGCAGACCCCTGGCATTCTCGCTGTGAGTCCCACCCGGCAGACTTCTGGGTAGCTGGTGAGCGTGCTGGCCTCCCGGGCCGGGGAACGGGTCAGCCGGGCAGCTACCTGTGAAGGCCAGTGTGTCCTCCTCGATTTTCTTTTTGAGGTGCTTGATCTCAAACTCCCGCTCCTTCAGCAGCTTGTACAGCCTCCCGTTCTCATCCACCGTTTCTCGGAGCTGCTCTCGGAGCTGTGCGATCTCATCTTCCAGCACCCTGCGAGGCAGAGGGCACAGGGGGCGACAGGGTGGGCTGCCAGCCTCGAGGGCAGCTGCTTCAGGGGGAAAAGACAGGGCTTTCAACTCCCATAAAGAGCTGCAGTCTCGACACCCACAGGGACAACTCTACCCTGCCCTGTCCAGCCTCTGAGAGCCAGAATGGACTCAAGGCACAGGGACTCCCAGGCAGGCTGGTTGTGCCAGGCTTGGTACAAGGTGGCATGAAGAGCCACTCTGCTACTGAGTCCATTCTGACCCAGAAGGATTCCGCAGGACAGGGTAGAACTAACTGCCTCCCTGGGTTTCCGAGACCGTGCGTTGCTCTTCACGGGAGCACAAAGCTTTGTGTAAGACTAGGTCTGTACCGTAGGGGGAAGGTGGGGAGAGGAAGAGGGAATTGGTCACAGTGATTGACACATGACCACCCCTGCCACCCCCAGGGGGAGATACAGCTGAAACTGTGAGGGAAGGGAGACAGACCGCAGTCGGTGTAAGATATGAAAATAATAATAATAATTTATAATTCATCAAGGGGTCAGGAGGGTGGGAGTGGGGAGGGAGGCTAAAAGGAGAAGCTCAAAGAGAATGTAAATGTTTTGGAAATGATGATGGCAACCTAGGTACGAATATGCTTGACACCATGGATGTATGGATTGTTATAAGAGCCCCCAGTAAAATGATCTTTTAATGGTAATAATTGTATGAGATCGGTACAAAACAGGAAGGGGAAATTCCGACAACTTCGATGAGCAGGTTTTAACACGCTGTTCAAGGGCCCAGCTCAGAGGGCGAGCCTTAGACTCTTCAAGGAGGTTTGTATGTGAACAGCCAACCCCAGAAAGACGCAAGAAAAAGCAGTAGAAGGACTAGAGAACGAGTGAGAAGAAAAGGGCAGGAGCCACCTAGAAGAGCAGTAGGTCACAGGTCCAACAGGCCCAGAAGGGGCCCAGTGACGGGGTGGGCAGCGACGGATGCAGGGCCGGGGGAGCCTGTCCCCGGGGAGACGGTGGCTGTGAGCAGGGCAAAGGGAGCTGCCCCCACAGAGAAGACTATTCCAAAGAGTTGCAGCTGGGCGGGGTTTGGTGTCGGTGGGCACTGGGCAGCTGTGAGACCGCACTGACTTGCTGGTTTCTCTACTTCAACGACTGTGATCTGGGGTTGTATTCCGTCACTTCCTGAAGGAACCCCTTAACTGCCCACGCGACCTGTATGGACAAGGATGAGCAACTCCGGAAGAGGAGTGGCCAGGGGTGGGAGGGCAGCTCTTGTGGGAGTTGGTTTAGGAAAGGCTGGCGGGTGGGGAGGTGGCAGGCCTGCACTCCACAGGCATCAGCCCCGGGGGCTGATCTCCATTCCCGTGGACCCCACCCCCATGAAGTCCGACAGGTTTTGACCCTTTGTGCCGCGACCATGAAAAAGCAGAGCGTGAAAGATGGGGGGGTGTTGATTCCGGTGACAGCGGAAGCCAAGGGTTCGTGAAGAAACGCTTGGCTTTTTAAAGAGCATCCGTACCCTTTTCAGATGTTGGCTCGCACAAATCACCGTCCGTCTGCAGAGGACCATGGGCACCCCTGCCTTGGTCACCACCCGTGAAAGGTCCAGGGTCCCACAGGAGGGGAACCAGCCTGGGCCAATGGCCTCAGCAGAGACTGGGCGCAGGGACAGCCTGTGGCCAGGGCCTCGGAAACTCCAGGGACTCAGTGACACCTTGGGGCATTCCCCAATTTCATTTTCAATGGGTGTGGGGAGACACCTTCCCAATTTCCCATTTAACTTTAAGCCGTGCCTTGGGAGCCATGTCACACCCAGGCACGTCCCACCAGAGCACATGTTTTCCATCCGCTAGCAGGGCCTTCAATAATAAGCTCCGTGGCTCAACCTGTCAACAGTCATGGGCTGAACCTCATCCACCAACATCTCTCCCCGCTTCTCCCCACCTCACGGCAATGCTGCAGCGGGGGTGGGGTGTGTTCACATATTACCTCTTTTCAAAGCTGCCCTTGGCCAGTGGCATCCCTCCATGGGGGGAGCGGAAGCGGTCGGGGACCTGCGGGGCTTCCTTCTGGTCGCTGGCCTTGCTCCGCGAGCTCAGCTCTCTCTCCTTCCTTTTCTCCATCTGCTGCTGGAGCCTCTGGTGCTGCATCTCCTGCAGTGCCTTGAACTGGAGCCTCAAGGTGTCCTGGGCACCCTCATCAGCTGCCATCTTGCCCTGGGAATTAGTCACAAAGGAGGCGTGAACCCCAACCCTGGAGTCTACGGCTTCACTCCCCCTCTCCTCCTCCTGCATCTCAAAGGGGAACCGAGCATCCTCCCTGAGCCCCGGACCTGCTTCGATCCTTCCCTGCCCCTGGCCTCAGCGGCCCTCGCCTGGGCTGAGCACTAGACTCTCCTAAGACAGAGTAGCCGGACCCTTGCTGGCAACAACGAAATCTCACTTTCCAGGAGCGCAGCCCAGCCCAGGCACTGCTGATATCCATTTTTCTCCTTTTAAAATTGAGGAATCATTCACACAAAGTGCATACGGCCTGAATGTGCAACTCCGTGACTCCATGCATGCTACCCGTAGAGTGACCACCCAGAAGAGGGGAGCGGACCATCTGGAGTCCCGGAGCAGGCTACCGCACGCTCCCCCACGTCCAGTCAACTGTCTTCTACAGCAGCCGCCATTCTGAGACCTCCACCATTGAAGAGAAGGTGCTGCTTCTGTTTCTTCTCGTCAGAGGTGCTGAAGTGCAATGTACATGCAAGGAACTAGAGCCGCCTGTTACTCATGTGTACCCTGATTGTATTTATGCGTGCAGATGAGTTCCGACAGATATATAGCCATCATGTTACAACAGAATAGTTCCACCACCCCAACAAACTTCTTTTTCTCCCTGTTGGAGGAAACCAGTCTCTAATAACCGAGGTCCGCAGGCGCAATTGCGTGGCAATAATATATAGAGGTTATAGTAAAACCATACAAGCTAGGATAGGAGAGAGAGTAAAATAAAGGAGTCAGACACCTTTCATGGTAGCATGCTCCCCTCAGCCCCTCTTAGTGGTCCACATGGAGGTGGGAGAAGAGAGAGGAAGTCTTTACTATCTTGGGATAGTTATAGGTGACCACAAGACATGCATATCAGTAGTTACATGCGCCACAAGGTGGGTGGTAACCCAGTCAGGTCCCTGAGCTCACAGGTGAAGAAACCCAATTACCTGAATTGGGGGAAGGCGTGAGGGGGGGCTGGGTGCCTCGGAGGGAGGAGATAACAAAAGAATGTCTGCTTAATCTACAGGGAGATAGAATCAACCACGCGCTCACTTTAAGGCAGCACAGCTGTTAGGGAAGAAACTGTGGGAATGATATTTAAAGTCGGATCATGTACTTGGACTTTGCCTCTAACTTACCAAAGTGGAGGTTTTCCTACCATGGAACACCAGCTTCCCAGAGTCCCTCTGTGATAAGTTAGGGGATTTGGTCCTCGTCCTATTTCCCCCAGTGTGAGTTTCCCACACATCCTTTACAGTCAATCCTCCGCCCACCAAACCACAGGCCTCCTCTGCTCAACTTTAGTTTTTCCCGGGGCGGGGGAGGGGGGGGGCGGTGAGCAGAGGCTACTGGGAATGGTTGAGTCTGGTTTCTTTCACCGGCACTGCCCTTTTGAGATGAGTCCGCACCGTTGGGTATCCTTCAATCTTGTTTGTTGGTGACTATTTCACTGAAGTTCCCGCCAACCAGCCATTAGTTAGCTTCTCCGCTCGCTTGCTACTGAACTCCGACAGTGGTTCTGGTCTGGACTTGGTATGAAGCAAGCAGCTGTATAAGCTAGTCTTTGGGCGAGCCTGTCTAGTTATTGCTCTCAGGTAACCTGTGGGCTGAGACCCCTTTGGGGGGTTGAACGACCTTTTCACAGGGGTCACCTATGACCATCAGAAATGTGTGTAGGAACTGGGACACCACTCCTCTATCCGTCTCCAGGCGGGTCCGCCCACATGCAGATACGCCCACAAATGAGTACCCAGCACGAAGTCTGTGACCCATGCTCCACCATGGCTCGAGACAAAATGTCATCGATTTGTCATTAGAAATAAATATTTCACACTATATAATGACATATTGCTTTTGTAATGAATCACTATGCTTTCGTGGTGTTCCATTTGTAACCATGAAAATACATCCGGTCTATCAGAGATTTACATGACAATTCATCACAGTGGCAAAATGACAGTGATGAAGTAGCAGCGAAAATAATGTTCTGGTTGGGGGTCACCACCACGAGGAGCTGTGTGACAGGGTCATGGCCTGAGGAAGGCTGAGAACCGCTGCCTAGAAAGAAGCCTGGACTACGTTACGTTTACATGCAGGGTTTTGGGTTTGCATCTCACACCCTGTGTCGAGAACTGACTTTCAACAGATCTCAGCGAGGAAACTGCTCTGCTTTGTGGGGAACCCCGACCCTGACGCTGGTTATCCACGAATGGTTTAGCACCAGGCTCCCACATTTCCATGGTTTTAGGAGAAACTGTGAGCCGTGGCGAATGATGAGGCTGCTAAGCAGCAGGCTGGAGGCTCTGTACCTGAAGTACGTGGTGACTGGCTCGTGGAGATGACGGCGCAGGAAGTCCCACAGGGCGGTGCTGCACAACCACGTGGTGTCACCACAAACACAGCAACATGGTTTTCAGAGTGGCTCTCACATAGGATCCCTGGTGGTCCAGCTGGGCTGCTGACTGCCAAGTAAGTGGTTCAAGCCCACTAGCAGGAAGTTGGAAGCATCAGTGGCCATAACTACGGACAGCCTTGGAGTCAGCTCCATGGCCATGGGGTTGTTTTCTTTGTGGGTGTTCTGCATCCCTCAGTGCGTGTCCACCGTCTAAATGTCAGTCCTTCCAGGAGTCGACTCAACTGCTGTGAGTTTGGGGTTTGGGTGGGTCTGTTGGCGTATCTCAGCTGCGGTTTAAACTTGCATTTCCCTTGATGACTGTAAGTACTTCGACCATCTTCCCACGTGCTGAAAGGCCGTTTGGCTCATTTTGTTTTGTTTTCTTTCTCCACTTTGGTTTGGTTTTGTGAAGCAACTTCTCCTATTTTATTTTTTTGCCCATGGAAAAATTTTTTTAAGTTAAAAAAAATTTTCTTCCTCTGTTCTAGAATTTCATCTGTTTTGTATTTCACAGAAATAACATTCACACGTGGGATGGTGCTCCCCCTCCCTGGGGCTCCCTGTCCTGGAAGTCTGCTTTGCTGGCTTCCTCATTTCCCAGGGCTCTCTGCTCAGGTGTCACCTTTGCCATGTATCCTTCCTGGCCCTCATATAGTTGGAAGGTCACTGGACTCAACCCCAGGGCAATGCGCTTGTTCTCTGTGTGTGTGTATACACGTGGGCGCATGGCATTTACATAATCTGTCAACTTGCAAAGTGGCGGAGTCTAGTTTGTCAATCAGGTCGCAGCCTGATGACCTCATTTGGAGATGCCCTGGAAATATACAGCTCACTGGAGGCCAGATACTGACAAGCTCTCTGGTGTGGCTTCCTGCTGACAAGACACATGGAGCTTCTAGAGCCCTGGCGCTGGAAGAGCCACGTGACGAACCACACAAGCGCTGAGATATTTCTATCACCGCTGGATCCACAAGACTTTCCACCCACTGGCCTGTGATCTTCCTGCAATCGGCATCATTGCATGCGTTCTGTGATCTGAAGAGGAATTTATAGACTGGTATCGGACCTGTGGACTGATGGACTTGATCTGGACTGGGGCTGTGAGGTTTTCTTAATGTACAATTAATTACTCTTTATATCAAGCTCTTTCTTATACACATATGAATGTCGATGGATTTGTTTCTCTAGTCAATCCAGACTAACACACCACCTAATTATAAATGGGCAAAGACCTTGAATAGACATTTCCCCCTAAAGAAGATACACAAGTGACCAACCAGCCAAGGGAAAGTAGGGGGGGGGGAGCAGGTGCCTAGTGATAAGGTGGGAGGAGGGGAGGGAGGGAAGGAAGGGGAAGGCCAGGCGGGAGAAGGGGTGGGCAGGAGTCGATAAAGGTGAGGAGATGTAAGAGAGGAAGAGCAGGGGTCTCTGCGCAGAAGCGACAGGGGGCAGAGGTCGCAGAGGCACAGAGCTGCAGGCAAGGGCAGTAGAGGCTGAGCATCCTTCTGAGATAATTCCGGACCAGGTTCCGCCCCCTTTCAAAGTGTTATGAAAGGGCAAGCTTGACCTTTGGCCAAGGTCAACATGCAACTCAGCTCAGAGGCTGCTGATTCCCAAGAATTGTAATGGAGAGCTTTGCTTTGGAAGCGTACATAAACGATGACCCTAAAGTTCATAGGTTTCAAAATGCACCGGGGCCCTCACCTGGCTCCTGACACCTCCATGATAACGTGGGACACACTGGGAGGGGGTGGGAGGGGGCAGGCACACAGATGCGGCTGTCATTTGCATTTAGGGGAGTCTGGAGGAGTGACTGGGAGACATTGGGCCGCCTTCCAACTACTCAGAAAGCAGGAACTGCCCCGGTGGTTTCTGAAGTGTGTTTCTGCCAGTACAGGCACACCCAGTTGTGCAGTTGGAGCTAAATTAGTGTGCGTGCAATGGTCGAATAAAGATATAACAGCACACACCCCAGCCCCATCACCTCTCCACCCCCCACCGCCGCCACCCTTGCTGCCAAATCCCCCTTTTAACATGCGAATGTTCGCGGACAAACCATCTCTCCGGACCAGCAAGGCCTATTGGATAAAGAATGGGGCCGGAGAGGTGGAGGGAGGGCAGGTCCGCCCGCCCTCCCTTGTCCCCTTGCTGAACCCTTCCGTCCACGGTCACAGGCCTGCTAGCCCCTCACCGTGCCACCGCGTGGAGGGCACGCAACCCCGCGCCTGGCGACCCCGGGGCGTGGAGGAAAGGAAGTCTTGCTTCTGGGGAAGAGTGTCCGCCGCCGGGCAGAGACCGCGCCCCGCGATGGTGCGCCCCGTGCCCCGTGCCCGCCTGCCCAGCGGCTGCAGGCGCCCGTCCTCGCCCAAGGCCCCTCGACCCTCCCTGCACCAGCAGCGTCGCTCAGCGCCTACCTGCCCAGGCCCCCGGCTCGGTCACCCTTTGGGGACGCCAGCACGCGCTACCCAGGCAACCGTCGCTAAGGAAACCAGCCACGCCGCCGCCGGCAGCGTGATGACATCACGTTTCTACGGAGGCCGGGGAGGCTCAGGGGAGACCGGCTCGTGCCCAGGCTGCCTTCGCGCCGAGCCTGGAACATGTCCCAGTAGTTCCCTTCTGGGATATAGATGTGTATAGATATGTATAGGCTTTATTTACATACCAAAAAAGGGGGTTCCCCCCTGCCCAAAGCTATGTGTTGAAATTATTTTGCAAAACAACCTTGTCACCTTCAAAGGACTCTCCATGACACTTAATACATTTGTCAAATCTGCGATTCCGTTCTTGGGAACATTTCTCAAACCCGTCTGTTTGGATAGCTGTTAGTACCTCTCTCATTTTTTTCTTCTCCCGTTCTACGTCGTCAAATCGGAAACAAAAAGAAGTTGCAAGCAGGGAGGTCAGGCATGTGGGGCAAGAGAGGCATGCTGTTTTTGCCTCAAACTGGTGCACTGATATGGCAGCGTGAGCAGGTGCATTGTCGTGGTGGCAAAACCAGTCCGCAGTCTACCACAAATCACACTGTTACACGATCTTTAAAGAACCTCTAAATTAACAGTCTGACCTGGTGGAATGAACTCCAAGTGTACTATTTCCCTCACATATGATCACATCCAGTTTTGGGGGGTAACCCAATGTTTTATATATATATATATATATATATATATATAGTTTTGCACATAGATGTGGGAAAGTGAACATTCCTGCCATGAGATTTAATGAGAACATTGAGTTTGTCGTTGAAAAATGGAAAACTACGGCAAGCTTGTCCAGTGGCACATGAAAAAAAAGACACGAAATAGTTGTTAAACAATTAGGCTCAGAAACAAGACTGGGAGGAAGTACATTGAGACACTACAATAAAAATTTACATTGGGTTGGTGAGATTGAAATGCTGTATTTCTAATTTTGCCTTTGCAGTATTAAAAAAAACCATGAATGTGCTTTATGTCCATAAAGGAGAACACTTCGATGTTAAGAAATGAAACCTGTCATTATTGTGCTTCAGTGCTCTCTGAAGGCAGTTGATGGAGGATCGAGGCACATTTCTATGAATGGAGATTCAAGGAAGGGTGGAGCCCAGCTTATGCTGTGTGTGTGTGTGTGTGTGTGTGTGTGTGTGTGTGTAGTGGGGTGGCACTGCAGAGAGAAGAAAACCGAATGAGCATGTGTTAGTCTGTGTGCTAGTCTGGTTGACTAGAGAAACATATTCAGACACTCATATGTAAATAAGAAAGAGTTTTATATAAAGAGTAATGGTACATTAAGAAAACATCCCAACCCAGTCCAGATCAAGTCCATAAGTCCGATATTAGTCCATATGTCCGATACCAATCTATAAAGTCTTCTGAAGACTCACGCAACACATAGACCAGTGGTGGGAAGTTTTTGGATCCAGTCGTAAGCAACTCAGCGCTGGCAGAGGTCTCCATGTGGCTTCTCCAGCTCAGGACACTAGATAGTTCCATGTGTCTTGTTAGCTGCAATGTCTCTCAGGGAGTGAGCAGAGAGAGAGAGTGTGTCTCCTACCTCCAAGGAGGAAGACAGGATTTCCCAGAATCCTCAGGAGAAGACCATGTCTACACAGAGGCCTCATTGGCTATGACCTGATTGACAGACTAGACTCCACCCCTTCACTCTTAAGCCTCTTAACTTGACAAACAATTATATAATGACCACAGAGCAGAAGAGGTAAGAAGAACTTACCAAACTGATAGCATTCTAGAATGTGATTCAAGTTTATTCAGGCCTTTACTGTAAACTTCAGGTGTTTTTTTTCTCCTTTTAAGGTATCATGTATAGACATACGTGACTACATACATGACTACGGCACTCTGCTTGCCATCTGCACTACTGGTATAAACCCATCGTTTGCTGATAAAGGAAGGAGGGCCTTTCCTGTTCTCCAGTTGCCTGTCCAGTGAACTTCACCTTCTGACCCCTGGCCACCTTGGCCCCAATGACTGTGGCAGTTGTTCCCGTCCAAGTGAGAGACTCTTATTTCTCTCCTTTGGGAATTACTCCTTGGGTACAACCATTCATAAATGCCCCGTGAAGAGTTCAGGCAGAATTCCTAGTCAAACTGGGACAGCCTCTGTACAGAAGAGTCCACGCGCTCATTCCTCAGTGCGTGCTCATGGATTGCTCATGAAGAAGCAGATAGGGTAGTCGTAGTAGGTCAAGTATCCCTGCTCTTAAAGAGATTTCAGGAAGTTACCTTTAAAAAATAGGAGCAGTTTAATATAAGTCATTATTAATGAATTACTTATGGAAAGTAATACCTATTAGCAAATCCTTAAAAGAGTTGTTCTAAGCTGCTGGAATTGACTTATCAGCCGCCGGTTCAGAGCCCCTGGGTGGTGCACATGATTAAGGTGTTGGACTGTTAAGTGAAACTTTGGAGGTTTGAGAGCCTCTTGGGAGAGAGACCTGATGGTCTACTTCTCCCCAAACCAGCTGCTGGAAGTCCTACGGAGCTCAGTTCTATGTGGACAGACAGGGGCTCTCCGGGGGTCGGAATCCACCGGATGGCAAGTGGTTGGTTTAATGAAGATGTAAAGAATCTCTTTGGCGGTTGTAATATCCCCACCCTGTAAGATCAATGCATCCATAGAGCCATAAGCCAGTCAGCAACCAGACAAACAGAACACACACTCCCCAAAAGGAAAACAAGGACTCAAAACAGCAAGCTACAAGCAGGAAAGCAAAATTCCACATAAATAAAAAAAGTACAGCATGGTCAATCACCGTCCCCACTCCCACCCCGGGGTCTAAGTCGATTGCACTGTGATCATTAACAATCTCTCAGGAAGGTGTTCATGGAAGTGATAACGATTGTGTTTAAAAGTTTGGGCCGAGGTTGGGATCTGTTGAACAGGGATCTACACTTGGGGAGCTGGTCCAGGAAGACCCCCACTGTCTTCACCCCCATGCTTAGGGTCTACAGAGCCCAATCGAATGAGAGATTGAACTGTGCAGGACCAACACTTGTGGGCTGTGGCGCAAGGTGGAACTACACTCACACAGACGCCTGACATCATACTGACAGTGTCTGGAGTGCTGGGTCATTGGGAAAATGGATGATGACTGTAGTATTGGGGCTTCCCCGCTCAATCGTGATTTCCCATAACCCTCAGTGACGGTTATCTGGTCCCAGTCATTACTAGTTTCCTGCTCTGTGGTTTAGTCCCCAAAGACACGGGGACTTTGTTGTTGTTGTTCTGTGACATTGAGTTGGTTCCGACCCATTATGACCTTCTGCACAACAGAATGAAACACTGCCCATTCTGTGCCATCCTCACAATTGCTCCTATGTTTGAGCCCATTGTTGCAGCCCCTGTGTCCTGCCATCCCCTGGAGTCTCTGCCTCTTTTTTGCTGCCCCTCTACTTTCCCCAGCAGGATGCCCTTCTCCAGGAACTAGTCTCTCCTGACAGCATCTCCAAAGTGTGTAAGACAAGGTCTTTCCATCCTTGTCTCTAAGAAACACTCTGGCCTTACTTCTTCCAAGACAGATAGGTTTCTTCTTTAAGCAGTCTATGGCACTTTCAATATTCCTCTCCAGCGCCCACTTCAAATGCATCAATTCTTCTTCGGTTTCCTTCCCTCATGCCCATCTTTCCCATGCATGTGAGGCCATTGAAAAGACCATGACTTTGGTCAGGTGCACCTTAGTCCGCAAAGTTCCATCTTTGCCTTTCAATAGTTTAAAGAGGTCTTGTGTAGCAGATTTACCTTGTCTTTTGATCTCTTCACTACTGCTTCCATGAGCATTGATTGTGGATCCAAGCCAGACAAAATCCTCGACATGTTGTCTTTTCTTCATTTATCGGGATGTCACCTCGTGGTCCAGTGGCGAGGATTTGGGTCTTTTTTACATTGAGTTGTAGTCCACACTGAAGACTGCAATCCTTGATCTTTGTCAGCAAGTGGTTCAAGTCCTCCTCACCTTCAGCAAGCAAGGTTGGGTCATCTGCATATCGGAGGTTGTTAATAAGCTTTCCTCCAATCCTGATGCCATGTTCTTCTCCATATAACCCAGCTTCTCTGATGACTGGCTCTGCAGACAGAGTGACCGAGTATAGTGAGAGAATACTACCCTGAGGCACACCTTTTCTGATTCTAAACCATTCAGGATTCCTTTGTTCTGCTCACACAACTGCCCCTTGGTCTATGTTCAAGTTCAAAATGAGCATAATGAAGTGTTGAATTCCCATGCTTCCAAAGGTTATCCGCATTTGCTATGAGCTATAGTCCAGTGCCTTGGCATAGTCAATAAAACACAAGTAAACATCCCTGTGGCGTTCTCTTCTTTGAGCCCAGATCCATCTGACACCAGGGGTGATATCCCTTGGTCCACGTCCTCCTTTGAATCTGGCCCGAACCTCAAGACAGCTCCCTGTCTCAAGGCACTGCTGCAACCATTTTTGGATGATCTTCAGTAAAATTTTACTTGCATGTGATATCAATGACTTCGTTCAATAATTTGAACAAACTGTTGGGTCACTTTTCTTTTGAATGGGGTACAAATATGGTTCTCTACCGATCAGTTGGCCAGGTAGCTGTCTTCCAAATTTCCTGTAATAGACAAGTAGGTGCTTCCAGGGCTTCGTCAGTCTGTTGAAACATTTCAATTGGTATTCCATCCGGATCCTGGGCTTTTAGCAAATGCTTTCAGTGAAGCTACGTCTTCCTTCAACATGGGCACTTACTAGTATTTCATTTTCCCCCTCTACAGTAAAGACCATTTGAATGTAGGGGTCTCTTCAGTTACATCCTTATAAAAACCAAAGCAGATACCGATGGGGGAATTTTCATGTATATATAAATGTGAGGCAAAGTAGCTATGCTATATTGGGATGAAATATTGGACTAGAGGCCTGGATAAAGAGTGAGGAGGTTTGTGTGTGTGTAGTGGAAGATGGAAGTGAAGGAAAAAGAAGTCCAAGCATGACTTCCTGGACCTGTGCAAAGAAGGTCGCTCTGAGTAAGCTAACTTGACGCCAGTGGGGTTGGCTTTTGATTCTCTTCCGTCTCGCATCCTCTCAATGGCACCAAGAGTCTCATGTTCTGGGTTTGCATCCCAGCTCTGCTTTTTGTGGTTGGACAAGCAGGAGTCAACCACGGCCTTTTTCAAGGCATCAATGAGAGAAATATTCCAGCATCTCCCCCTGAACTTATTTTGTTGTTGAGACTAAACACAGCTAAACTGAACTCTACTTCGACGGTTCGATTCAGTGACAGTCGTGACTCTTAAGCGGTGTGCACACTCTCCCCCTTTTCTGAGCTCTTCTTTCCTGTGAGCATCAACGCGGTGCCCCGGGGGTCCTGTCACAGCTTTCGAGTTGCTCTTGTCAATCTCATCTCGCAGAGAGTTCTTTAACAAGCACAATGCTCAAGGCAGACCTTGTTTTACTAATTAAGCTACCCAGGGTTTGATTGGAAGATGACTTTGGAGGGTGTTTTTTGGTTGACTCCTCCCATGGCCACATAATTGTCTGCATTGAATGTTTTGTTCATACCATGTGTCCTCAGTCATGCTTACTTCAAGGGGAAAATGCAGGCAAAATGGATTTGGATGCAATGATGTAGGGCACCTAAGTCCCTGGTGGACTCTGGTAGCAGAATTGGTAGGATGAAGCCTGGTTTCTCAGACCCACAATTTTACAGGCCCCTGTCGGGTGATAGCATGCACTACAATTGGGAGAGCAGCCTCTTAAGAAATCTGAGAGGCTGAACCTATCGATGGATGATGTCCCACGGGTCAGAAAGGGTTCAAGTTTAAAGGGCAATAGTTTTAGGGGTTCATCCACTATTCTTGGATCCAAGAAGTCTAGAGTCCATTAAAATTTCCAATCCCATTTGATTAGGACTCTTCTATGAAATCCTTGATTGAAGGTTGAGTAAAGGTAGCCAGACACCATGCAGCTCTTCTGGTCTCGTGGTAAGGAAAGCAGGTGTTCATGAGGCCGTTAGTCCACCTCCTCCTCCCAACCCTGAATCCCCTTCTTCCTCTGCTCATGCAGGTGAGTAGAGACCAACTGGTGCCTTGGGTGACTGCAATACAATGAGACTAGGAGGTGGGCTGATGAACTGGGATGTCTCCTGGAACCATGGCCTTGAATATCCAAACCAAGGATCCAGTCCCATGAGGGGGTTGGCTGCTCGTGAGTATCAAAGCATTGTAAACGCAGCAAAGCACAAGAGCAAACTAATATCCTACCTTTGTCTAAAATTCAAATACCAGATGATGAACAAGAGAAGCTGTTCATTGCAACTGGAAGCTTTACGGAGAGTAGAAAGGGGGCTGGGTCATTAGTCGACAAGAGTGGGGAGGGGCGGGGCTGTGAATTATTTAATGTGACTCTCCTGGCCATCGTCCCTGTGACTCTCCTCTTTCCTGATGGGTCTGGGTAAGAAGGTAGGGAAGCTACTGATGGGATTCCAGTGTCAGGCTTGTTAATGGGGTCGTGGTTGGCATCCTGCTGGGTATAAAATGAGCCATGTCAGAAACACGAAGGGAGGGCTGGGGAGGGAAGACCTCACTACCAGCAAGAGGGACTTGCCAGGAGTGGAGCGTGTCCTTTGGACCCCAAGATTCCTGTACTCGAACCTCCTGGAACCAGGAGACAGCCTTTGCACCAGAGGTGCAGCAGCAGCGGAGCTTCAAGCCCACAGAGCGAGGAAAGCTGAGGGTTTGGGGGCAGGAGGCAGACATGTGAGTTCAGAAGGGACACCAATGGGGGAGACAATAAATCTGGTTGTAGGCAGTAACAGACTCAGGTGGTCCCAAGGACTCCCCCTTCACACTGTTAGCATCTCATTGCTTTGGCGCACTTCTGAATGACCCTGGGACAAGAGGAGGACTAAGCACCCCGGGATACTGTAAAGCAGGTCGCTCTGTGGCTTCTCTGAGTAGACACAGGTCCACCCTCTGGAGCCATCCACCACGATGGCACTGGGCGGAACCTCCGAACGTGCGTGCCTTTCTGAAACACGTTCTTTGCATCTCCATCCAGTGGATGTGGAGAGGGTAGGCTCCCCGAGAATCAAACAGGGCTGGCTGGGCCCCCGTGCCTTTTAATACAGTGAATTTAATGCAGTAAGGCAGTCAGCCTAAGAGGGGCGCCTGTCATGTCCCCGTTCTACAGGATGCACTTCCAAACAGCAGTTCCGGTATTTGATACATGAGAAGTTAGAAATACCTTATTATGGCCATCCGTTCAGCTGTGGCCGGTAAATGTGTGACTAGTTGTGGATGTATATGGTGAAAGAGCCCCAAATCAAGTCCTTCACCTTCTCAGCAGGGCAGTTCATGTGTGAGGCAACAGGCGGACCTAACTCACTCAGCCTGCTGCCTTTGGGCGCAGCAGCTCAGTGCACTTAGAACTCTCACCACCAGATGTCACTGTGACTTGTTACCTAGATGCTCAGTCCCACGGCTGGGGTTCCAGTCCCCAATCCTCCCGCCTTCTTGAGCTATTGACCTGGGCAAGCGACTTCACCTGCCCATGGCTCATCCCCTGTGAAGAGAGGGTTGGACAGTCGTTACCTGCTAGGAGGTCGGGGAGCTTCAGTGACACTCCATAGGAAAGGTGCCTAGAGCAGAGTGTATTGAGCACATAGCAAGTACTCAGTAAACAACAGCTTCTGTTTGGTAAGTACCTTTTAACAGTGGTATCCACCAAAAACACTAAACCTTTCATCACTTTTTCTGGAACTAAATTAAGTGCTAATTTTGTGCTAATTTGAAGAATGACTTATTTTTCCTTTTGGTCAAACGGAAATAAACACAAAACATCAGATGTGTTACATTTACTTTTAATAACATGTACCATGTTATTACCATGAACGTAAATTTAGACAAGAGAATTTCACAAGTATAGTGTATAGGATTTCAAAATCTGTGTACGATGTCTGACCAAACCAGTTAAGTTAGCTCATGATCATTTTACCTCCAGTACAGGCAAAGTGTTTGCTTCAACACTCATGCTTTGAAACAGAAAAAAATAAAAACACTGTACACCTTTAAAAAGTGCTCTTTACTCTTGGATTAGCAATTAAAATACACAATTCTTACTTGAGAATGACAATTAGAAATTATTCTAACATGACAGCAGCAAAAATATAACTCTGCAATTACAAAAGGGCTAAACAGGAATCCATAATTAGGTTATTCTCATGCGGACAAGAATGATTCTAAAATAAGTTATCTAAGCAGCTTTTGTTCACTTTTCAGGTTTAATTTGAACACACATGTTTTCAGCTGTAGGTTAGATTCCACCCATTTTTCTGCAGTTCTTTGAGAGCAGACTTGCCCTAGGAATGGAAGGATCCGGCCGGTCCACGAGGCAAGCAGAAAGTAAAGCCAGTCCACTGGGGCCCACAACACGCTGCACAGCACCCAAAGAAGAAGGCCTTCTGCAGCAGCTGGGCGTCCTTCAGCCTTGGCCAACCGTCTGCTTTAGAACTAGCTGCATCCCAAGAGTTTAAGAATGTGGGCATCTTATCACTATCCAGTGAATTTGGGTGGCCTGCCTCTGTTTGCAGACTGGACTCCCCGGAATGGCCTCATTCATGATCTAGACACGAGTAATCTGGCCACCGGGGTAGTCAAGCCTGCAAAAGAGAAAGCCTATCTTCAGAACAGTGAACTCATGTAAATCATTTATCTCCAACATAAACACAGAACCGCAAAAGGATGTGTCTCCTCCAGCAGCGCCGACAAGACGGAGGAGACCGCATCTCTTCTTCTACGGCTTAGGCTTGGCCCAGTATTCCCGATACATGGAATAGACCATACCTGAGGAGAAAGGACGGGAGTTAAACACTCAAGCACACGCTTCAGTCTTAAGAAAAACCGTTCATAAAACAGCTAAACGCAGCACCCTTGCTAGCAAAGGCTATTTGGACAGAGACAAAGAGCAACCCTAGTCACGCTCTTGCAGATTTAATTATTTAAATTTCTGGAATGTCTGATGTATACTTCCCCAAGGAGCTCATGGCTAACAGACTAGCCCACACTTTCCAAAACCGCGGGGAAGGAGCAATCACACGGTGCTCACAGACACTGGTCACCGACTCTATTTGTGAGTGGACTCTGCAGTGACACTGTAAACTCAGTGGTGACTGGAATGATCCCCTTCTTCCTCGCAAACGCCGGTCCACTGTATCAGAGACTAAGCGTGAGACCAGAAGAGCTAGATGGTGCCCAGTAGGCACTACCAACGGCTCTAAAAGGGCCCACAGAGGTGGTCCTGGAGAGAGTGGGAGAAAAAAGTGGAACTGAACCCAGAAACCTAACAAAAACCCAGGCACGCTGGTAGGAGGGAGACCTGTGGAACCCCAACACTATGGCCCTTAACCATCCTTTAGGCTTAGAAAGGAACTCACCGCCACGGCTCAATGGTCAGCTCAAACAATAGACAACTAAGTCCGTATGGGGAGCGATAATACTGGTGAGGGACACACACCTTAGAAAAATCAGCCATCTGAGATCAAAATGACAGCAGCTGCCCAAGGACAAAGCTCAGAAAGGTTCAGAGAGGGATGGAGACGGGAAACACAAGGAGAAGGGGTATTCACAGCGGGGCTTGCAGTCAATGAGATGAAACAAAATGTGTCCACATTACTGAATGGAAGATGGCTCTGCTCTATAACAATACCCCAATTCGCAAAAAGAAAAACGATGGCTAAAAAAATGAATATACCTATTTGCAAATTGCCAACTCAACATGTCTCCATGTTTAATTTGCAAAGAAATGTACTGACAGGTGACCACAGTTGAAAAAGCTCCTCTAGAGACCTACCAACAGTCATGGCTCCCACGACAAAGCCTTGTGCTGCCACACGCATGTGGATCAGGTGGACGGACATCTTGGTGTCTCCCCGGCTCTTCAGCTTGTACAAGCCGTACGCCACGATTGCTGCACAGCCCGCGATTCCTGTGGAACAGATGCGGGATGAAGACGCTGCACCATCCATCAGTCTGCGCGCCACTATTTTATCAGGCCATTAATCAAACGGCTATCAAAAAACTGAGTCCGGGGGGGGGGGGGGGGGAAGGGAGAGCTGATACCAAGGGCTCACGTAGAAAGAAACTGTTCTGAAGATCATGAGGGCAACAAATGCACAAATGTGCTCGACACAATGGACGGATGGATGGATCGTGAGAAGAGCTGTACGAGCCCCCAGTACAATGATTTTTAAAAGAAAAAGAACACAGGGAAACAACAGGAATAGGTATCTTTGGAGAGTTAAGAGAGGACTGCACTTATGAAGAACAGATTGATGGATCAGAATGACGTTGAACTTTTCAGGTATAATCTAGGAGCTAAAAAATTATGACAAAAATCCCCTCAAAACTCTGGAGGAAAGGTATTTTCAATAGAGAATACCCAGACGTGCATCGCACTCAAACATAATGGCACAATAAAGACCATTTCAGACATGTCAAAACAAAACAAACAAACCGAATCCCTTAATGTCCTCTCTCAGAACCAATAATCCATAATTGGTGGTAAATAGTACTATATCCTAAAGAAGCAGATTATCTTTGAAATGTGAACGTGTGCGCCACTTGCTAAGAATACCAGAAGCACTCTCCCTCCCTCCCTCCCTTCCGGAAGAGCCTCCAGTTAAAACCGCCCAGAAGACCCGACACCTCACCATTACTGAGAAACAGAGGCGTGGGTCTGTCTGTAACGTCACCTTTGAGATAAGGCACTACAGACTGCAAGCAAAAATGTCACAGGGGAAACTGAGAGCTCAGGGCGAGGGCTCTGAGATGAGGGCGTCGTGACCTAGAACCCTACCTCGCTGCACTCGCCTTCACTGTGAGGACCAACCACTCAGGATATGGCCTGCAGGTTTTCAGAGCCATCATCCACGTGCTCAGGATGCTTGAAAAACTAGAGGAAGCAAAGGAGCTGCAGTGGTCCAGTAATTGAGCACTTGGTTCCTAACCCGAAGGTTGTGTGTTTGAAGCCACGCGGGGCTCCTCGTGATGGGCTCCCATGGAGACTGTCGCCACTGCTGTTGGGTGGGCTCGAGTGGGTTCCGACTCTTGGAGACCCTCAGTAGGCACAGTGAAAAAGTGCCCGGTCCCGGGCCGTGCGCCCAACTGCTTCCGTGCACGTGCCCGTTGTTGCCGCCCCGGCGATGCCGTCTTACTCGGGCGTTCTTCCTGGGGGAAGACCTGGTGGCTTGATGCCCAGAGACAGATTCCAACCCAGGAAACCCCGAGGGGCACCCGACTCTGTCAATCGAGACAGTACGAGCTGAAATCAACTCCACAGCACTGAACGACAACGAAGTAGCCCGATCAAGTGAAAAATGGATCGATAAACATGTGAGAGAAGATGGTGAACAGTAAAGCCAGTCACATCTTACATAGGTTTCATGAATCACTAAGTAGCCCAATACAGCAATAGAATAAGCGAAGGCCAAGTTGTCATGAATAGAAGGTGAACTCCATGGTAAGAACATGTCTTCAGGGCAGCTTGGACTTTTCCCTTCAATACCCTTGGCTCTTTGTTTTTCTTCTTGAGCTGTAATGAACACGTGAGGCAATCCAGTAGTTCAGTCCTGTCCTGAAGGCAGTGCATTTAGCACAATAAACCTGGCTCTTAACCACACGCTGTCTCTTAAACTGGCTGAGTGTCCACCAGCTCGTTCGGGGCGGTGCCTGGGTACTCCATTCATCACCTTTCAGTATTTTCCCAATACAATCTTTCAATACAGCAATGAGGCTCAATTGCCCCTTCAGTTCTCTTAGCTTAAGATACGCGGGCCAGGAGCTTCCATTTGGTTTCCTAACTTCAGGTCTTTGCACATTTCATCATCGTATGTGACTGTGTCTTTCTAGGCGACCTTTGAAAATTCCTAATCATTTTCCTTCCATTTTCGTGAGCTGCTCTGCAACCATAAGCAAGTTTCAGAGTCGACAGCGGATCCAGGACCACACTCGGGCTTCTGATGCTTACGCCAGTGTTCTTTTCACTTCGCTACCCACTCAACGAAATAAGAATCAACAAAGTAAGTCTGGATGAACACAGAACCCCGCAGTTAGATTTACGTCATAACCATCTCAGCGTACTTCAACAATAAGGGAAAACATACTTGGAAGTAAATGCTTTCAGGATGTGCTGGTGAACAAGTTGACCACCATGTCCACTATATTCAGGCTTATCACACATTAGTAGAACGTTAAAGGTAAGCTTACCAATGGGGACAAATGGGGACTCTTTAGCTTTTCTGATGAGTTTGGATCCCTGGTCTTCATCATATGAAGAAAGAGAAAGATCTGTGTTGGATGACATAGCTGTTGGTAAGAATCTTTCCGAGATTGAAGAATTTCCTGAAAGACAATTTTCATAAGGTTTTGTAAGTACAAGCATCTGCAACAGTGTTTTGCAAAATGGGGGGGTACCACCCCCCGGGTGGCTCTAGCACACTTCGTGGGGGTGGCAAAAGCAGAAAGCTACACTTTATACTGGATAGGGTATAGCTTTTAGAGGTATGGTGAGTAGTTTGGGGTGCCCCCCTGCAAAAGGAACAGTAGATCAAGTAAGTTTGGCAATCTGTGATCTAGAACATAATGTAGTGTCTGGCTGTATTTAAAAATCCTAGTTTCTATGTAAAACCTGGCATCACTGGATGCACATACACACACACACACACACACACATTTTATTACCTCAAGGAAAGAACCCTAGTGGCATAGTGAGTTATACTTTGTGCTGATAACTGTTAGGTTCAGCAGTTCAAATCCACCAATCGCTCCTCAAGCTAAAGGTGAGGCTCTCTGTGCCCATCAAGACTTACAGTCCAGGAAACCTTCAGGCACAGTTCTACTCTGTCCTGTAGGGTCGCTAAGAGTCGGAATCAACTTGATAGCAGTGGGGTTTGACTACCACTGAGGGAGAATCTTATGCATTTATTCTCCCTAAAGTTCTGAGGTTCATCCCATAAAGCCCGTTCCTTTTTAGAACCATATTGTTAAATAATAATTATTATCAATTACAATAGCTATTAGTTTTCTGGATTTCTTCATATTTAATCAACTTCGATATTGGCAACTTTATTCTGACCAAATTGATATTCCTTATTGCTCCCACGTTGGAAATCCTAAGCACTTCAGTGCAGTACTACAGTCTCAATTGCTTTGACCCCTTTGCTCCACCAAGCTACATGGTCTCAACTCTTAACACTCATATTCCCAAAGCATTACGCTAAGCTTTACTTTCATTATTCTTAAACTAAGCTTTATTATTGATAGCGGTCGTCTTTGGGGAAGAGCAGTCAACTGTGAGTAGTCAAAATTTCACCCTAGCTCTTCACTTAGTCCTTTTATGAACAAGTTTGGATTTTAAGGATGGTTACTAGAAGTGCATGATATTATTCTATCTCCTGACTTGGCGTTATAATTTTAGACATTACTGTGTGAGAAAACGGACACCCCCGCAGGACCTTTCTGATGAATATCTTCTACGATGGCGCTTAATTGAGAACTCGCTCGTGTATTTCGGACCTGTGACCAGGAGGGACTGGAAGGCGTCAGGCTTCGTGGAAGGTCAGTGAGAGAGGACTGACCCAGTGACGGGGCAATGGGCTCAGGCTTTACAGGGGTGAGGATGGCACAGGCCTGGGCAGCATGGGGTTCTGTCGCATGCAACCCTGGGTCGCCGTGAAGGGGAGCCACTCAACAGCGCCTTCTTTTACATGTCTTATAGGCTCCTGGCTCCATAGTGGACAGTGATCTCCCTGCACCTTTTTTTTTATCACATTCCTTTAAGTGGACTCACAAAGGAGAAACACTAATAAGGAAGGAGACAGTTAAAAAAAAGATTTAGCTCCTTGTGCCTTTTCTGTTATCTTCATTCATACAGGAAGCTAGCAGGCATTCGGTCACAAGGAGGCTAATGTAAATATAATTTCACATTAGTCATAGTAACACTGTATGTACGTCATATTTAACTGAACTGATTTGAACTGCCTGTAAACCTTACCCACTGATAAAATAAGGGAGGCAACCACCGTTTATCACTGCACGTGTCCCCAATTACTGTCAACTTCTGTTCCACTGTGCTCATAAAACCCTTTACTTCGGGGTTTCCCACGTGCATCACACCCCCCTCAGTAATAGCGCTTCCACACCTTGCAATCCAAGGGGGTGGGGGTGGCCATTAGTGTGGTTAAGGCTTCCCCCCAAGTTGCAGAAACTCAGGGGTAAAGGGTGTGTGCTTAATTTGGAAAGTGAAGTCATCTTTCTAACTCCCTGGGACCTCCATGGAGAAGTGATTCAATCCTGTCATCTGACGGAAGAGAAAACCTTAGCACAGGGTAGCTGAGCAGTATCGCATAGCTAGAACGCCAACGACAATCAGAACTAGACCTTTCTGCTCCATTTCCTCCCCGCTGATCCAGCTCCTACTTCGTGAGCTCTTAAGAGACAAGGAGGCCAGGGAGGAAACTTCAGGGAGTTCACACATGTGAAAGAGTTTCAAACAGTTTGTGTGGAAAACAATATGGAGGCCAGAAGAACTAGATGGTTGCAAGCCACCACTACCAATGGCTACGAAAGGGTTCACATTAGAAGGTTCTGGAGAGAGTGGAAGAAAAATGTGGACCAAAACTCAAGGCTTATGACAGAGATTGGCGGGACCCCGGAAATGGAGGCCCTTGAACGCCCTTCGGGTCTGGAACTGGCTCAGCCACACAGTTGGTCTATAGGCGAACAGGAACACGAGTGAGGCACGTACCTTAACATAACCCACTGTGTGACCTCCAAAGGAGGACATTTACCACCCGAGGGCAAAGTTCGGAGGAATGAAAGGAGAGGAAGAGGAGCGGAAACAGCAGACAGGGCAGAAGTGGGCACAGCATCCTATATTGATGGGATTTCCATGAATGAGCAACCCAAAATGTGTATGAATTGTTGAATGTAAAACTGATGTTCTGCTCTGTAAACCTTCACCAAATTCACAATGAAAGGTTTTGAAAATTAGTGGGAAAATGGCATGAAAGGAGAATGGAATTTTTCCACAAACTTTTTAAGGTCCCTCCTGTTGAGGAGCTGAAGTATAAACTCTGCAATGAGGTATAAAACATTATTTTTAAAAAGATGACAGAGTATGATGAATCGTCAATAGAGTAACAGAGATCATTAGAACTGATTTTCGAAGGAGTGATGGTTTAAAAGAAAAACAGTAACACTCGCCCCGAAGAATCTGTGTACACTGACTGACCAAATGGAGATGAGTATTGCATTTAGGGCAACATGTTTATGAGTTGCCTTCATATCAAGTCATAAGCTCCTCAAAGACCTAACTGTTGATCACAAAGCCTTTTCCTATCTCCATTCCTCTCCATCATATGCCCTACCCACACTAAACCTTTCGAAGCTCTCGACAACTCTGCCCCTTTAACTGATCTTCCTCGACTCTCTACATGTCTAAGTACTCTGGCCCAGTAGCGTCACGGGGCCCTTTGTGGCCATTGGCAGTGCAGCGGTAGAATTCTCAGCTACTGTGTAAGGGCCTGGCCAACGCTCAGCCACTACCCACTGTCAGCGAAGACACGTGTGTTCCTTTGATGCTCAACAGGCTTCAGTGTCAAGTCCAGACTAGAACAGACCAAGAAGGAAGGCCTGTAGACGCACATCCAACAACCAGCCAAACAGTTTAGTCCACAATGGATCATGGAGGTGGAGTAAGCCCAGGAAACATTCTGTTCAGTAAGCATGCTTCTGACAAGTCAGGGCCCAGCTTGCTAGCAGCGAACAACAACAGGCCCTGTCCTGTCTGTTACCACCCAGTTTCATTGCCTGGCCTCTGGCTGGGATCCTGGAAGTCAGGGGCCTACATCTCCTCCTTGGTCCTCTCGGTCTCCTTTGCCTGCTGTGATGTCTTGCAGGCAGTAAGTACACTGCAGTATGCTTTAAGTATTACTTAAGTGAAAAATAATAACTACACCTATTTGGAGAGTTTAAGCAGTAAGAAAAATACTAAACTTATGTATGTATGTATGTATTTACCATGTATACTCATGTATAAGCTGAGTTTTTCCAGCACATTTTTAATGCAGATTTTGTGGTACAATTGGGTGCCTTGGGTGCTATTCGGAGGGTCAGATTACACCCGAGTATATACAGTAGTTCCTTCTACTGTTTCTATTCTATTTGTGAGAAGATACAACCACCAGGGTAGTTCTTTTGCCTCCCTGAAACAAAACATAATAACCCACTTTTTTAAAGTAGCAACTTCTTCTATAGATATAAAGGTATGTTTTCCTCTTTGGCTCCACTTTTTCCTAAAGTAAGAAATCAATTGGGAATTCTCTTTAAAAGAAGAATGTTAATACTGATTCTGACTGCCAACCGGAACTGACCGGATGGCAATAAATTTGGTTTGGTAACATATAACCAGTTCTGAAGCCGCATTACTACTGCTAGAGATTTAAAAACCAGCCGAGACTGTCTATGACCTCTCTGGTCCTTCCCTTCAGGGATGCGGCTACTTTGACCGATCTCGGAGCTTTGCCTTTCCTCCCTCAGCAGAGTTAAGGGGACACCCCCTCCAGACAGCTGCAGATCTTAATTAGACCTCCACTCCAGTGTGGTAGTTACATCAGATGTCAATCTGGGGCTTGAGAGGATTAAGAGCGAAGGGGTGGAGTCTAGTCTGTCAATAGGGTCATAGCCAATGAGGCCTCTGTGTGGGCCTGGCCTTCTCCTGAGAATTGTGGGAAATCCCGTATTTCCTCTTTGGAGGGAGACACCTCTCTCTTACTATTTCTTCCTTGGAGACTCTCTACTGACCAGGCTGACTCCCTGTGAGACATCCCTGAGAAGCTACATGGACCAACCCTGATGCAGAGAACTCTGGACCTGGAGACTCCACATGGAGACTCCTGACAGAACTGAGATGCTCACAACGGCACTGGATCCAAAGACTTTCTACCCACTGGCTTGTGATCATCCTGCATTCGGCATCATTGAATGTGTTTCCTGAGTCTGAAGAGGGCTTTATAGATTGTTATCAGACATAAGGGCTAATATCAGACTTATGGCTGGAGCTGGACTGTGTTGGGATGCTTTCCTTTTTTGGGGGGAGGGGATGCTTTCTTAATGTACAATTACTCTTTATATAAAACTTTCTCTTATCTACATGAGTTTCTATGGATTTGTTTCTCTAGTCTACTCAGACTATCATACCTAGTTACTGGCACCTTAATAGGCAGAAAAATTAAAACAAAAAAGTTTGCACAACATGCAGCCTTAAATAAATACCTTTGTTTTTGGCTCAACATTCTGGTGGATTTTTATTACCTATGAAACCCACTGCCGAGGAGCAGATTCTAGCTCACAGGGACTCTATAGAATGGAATAAAACTGCCCCACCCCCCAGGTTTCCAAGGCTGCACTCTGGATTCAGTCTGTCATGTCATTCTCCCAGACTGACAGGTGGGTTTGAATTGCCAACCTTTTGGCTGGCAGTCACCAGGGCTTCTTCCTATTACCTATTCCCATGTCTGAATACAACATGTACTTATTTAAATTCTTGTCCGGGAATAAAACTGCTCTGATTTTCTCAGTATTCCCGTGAAAAGCCTGTGTAAGAAGGAAATGCAGACAATCTCGATTATTTGCTTTAGCTTCCTCTAGAAACATTCAGTTCAACTCAGATCATATCATGCCATGGGAATGAGATCTGTAGTAATTTATTTAAATTGCTCTGATCTGAGAAAGCCAAATAGTCACAGACCAAATTTGGCCCTGATTGTAAGCCTTAAGAATGGCTGAAGGCAAAAGCATGAAGCTCCAGCCCTGGAGACATCTCAAAATGTAAAAGCTGGGGCTAGCGTTTATCTGGACACTAGGCAGGGTGCTTCGACATCCAAAAAGGTTAAGCTGATTACCCAGGATCCTTTCCATCTTGCCTCGATGGAGCCAAAGAGACCCCCCTCTTCCCTTTCTGAAAGAAACCCCCATCTCTTTTCTGTGTATGAAGGGAGATCAGGAGAGCATCCATCAGGAGAACATCCATCCATTGTTCTCAATCCCTCACCTACTACGACTCTCAAGTCTGTACAGAAAGGAGATTTGACCTGGCTTTCAGAATCAGTGTGGGGAACCATGTGGTCAGAATTTGCTTTAAGTGAGTAATGATCCAGAATACCTCATGTAAACATTTAGGATATTAATAAAGAAGAATATTCAAAGTCCAACACCTCCATCAGTTATTTGTTAGTCTGGAGCTCAAATGATGTATTTATGCCATCATATAATTTCTTGTATAGTATATATCAAAATGGGTACTTCAAAAAGTCCATGGAAAAAAATCCACTATCTTTTCATTCTATTGTCCCATGAACTTTTTTTGAAGCCTTCCTGTATATATGTAAACTATGGATAGAAGATTTTAATAACTGCCTTATTACTGCCTAAAGTTTCCTATGCGTTCACAAATTACAGCTACTTAAATGGAAAATGATTAGCTTTTAAATTATTATGGTGATACAGAGAAGTCTCATAATTTGAGAAGCGCCGACCCAGCCAATTAATCTAAGTCGATCGCATCATTTTACAAATAGGGAAAACGAGTTCGGAAAGGTTACCTACATTTGAATCTCTACAGCAGAATTACATCCCTGGCAGAAGAGGATTAAAACCTAGTTCTCTTGATATTCAGCCCTGACCGCATGTTGCCAAACTATCCGTGTTACGATTTTTGGAACAAACCATATGACTTTTGAACAATGTAATCTAACAAACATTAAAATTCCATTTCTTAACTGAAGCCCACATCTCCCTTTCTGAACTGACAAAAAAGAAAAAATGTGCTCCTGCCTAAAGTTAATCAGCATAAAATTACCCAGCAATATTGATGGTGATTGGAAAATACCCTGTCACTAGCATCTCTGCTAGATTTTCCTTAATCTGTCACTATCTGGTTCACCTGCTGCCATCGCCCCAGATCTCTGGGCAGGTTCCAAAAGAGACACCAATCGCCAGATATTCCAGGTCGGTTTGGAGAAAAGGAGTTAGCAATAAGCTTCCTCGATGACTACTGAGATATTCCCAATGCATGGGCACCTGGAAGCCGTGGGACAGACCAGGAACGACTCTAAAGAGCATAGTCTACCACCTCGATTTGCATCAAGCACTCGTTAAACTTGTTTAAACTAGATGCCCAAGCCCCACCCTGAAGAAGGTCTAAGCCGGGCCGGAGGAATCGGGTGATTCTGGAGCAGAGAGAACTTCTCATTCAAACTGGGCGGAAACCAACGTGCCTGGGTGGCTTCCGGAAAGCACAAGCAGGAATCATCCCGAACAGGTAGAAAGCTGCATCGTACCCCAGAAAGGGAGGCGAGTTAAATACTGCTGAATCATTCCGAGCTGCTCCCGATTCTAAACTCACACCCCGCTTGGTACACAGTCCGTTCTCAAGAAATTCGAGTTCCGTCACAGATGCATCCCCCAGCACCCGGGACCGTCACGGGGAGAGTCGGGGCGCCCAGCACCTGCGAACCCCAGGCGGTGGATGGGTAAAAAGCCCTCTCGATTTCCGTGCTCCTCTCCATCTCGCAACCTCCCCCAACCTCTCTCGCAGCCGGTGACCTTGTCAGGACGCCAAGGCCAGAGTGCCCCGGGCCTGTCCCGTCGCTCGGCCTCGGCTCTCCAGGGCAGGCACAGGGGCGTCCGGGGCCCCAGCTCCCCGCGTCGGCCCCAGCCTGCCTTCGCCCGTCTCTCCCGGCTCCTCCATCGGGCAGGCCGCGCCCGGGCGGCAGGACACAGCCCTGAGAGACGGTGCTGCGCCGTCCGGAGGACTCGGGGTGCTCTCTCCACCCACCCCCACCCCCCACCCCTCGTCCTCAGGCCCCTACGCTCTCTTGATCCTCGTGGCCCGCTCTGGTCCCGCCAAACTCCAGACCCCGACCCTTTAGTAGAGCATCGCCCCACGTCTAGCCCCGCAGCCGCAGCCCCAACCCGCCCGAGGTCCCGCCGAGCGTTCCCTCGCTTCATTGCGATCAGTAGTCGGTAGCCTTCCGCTCCTGATGGTCCCTTCATGCTCCACTTACCACAACGGTGAGGAGCGCGTTAACTCTCACCGGCTTCTGTCCCCTGCCCTCTCTCCTTTCCCGGCTGCCTTCTCTCTGCCCCGCCCACACCCGGATCCAGCCAATCAGAACCCAGGAACTGGTAAGTGGGCGGTGGCACCTGATTCCACCGAATCAGGTGAGTGCGTGCGTGCGTGTGCGCGCTGGGCGGGGCAGCTCAGAGCACGTCTTGGATTGGTTGGAACGGTGCGTGCGTGCGTGGAGGCGTGGTTCAGCGTCTCCCCTGGAGTACGGACGTCGTCGAACGTTGAGGGTTCTGGCCCCCCGGGTTCGCGCGAGGATGCCCCAGTGCCCTTGGCTCTTGGCCTGGCGGTGCTGACTGCTCTTGGACTTGCCGGTCGGGCGGTGCCCCCAGGGCCGCATCTGGGCGTACCCGGGACGAGGGTTTCCAGTAGTGGCCCCCCGCTGGGAGCCTGCACCCCCCCCGGGGGGCGGCGACGGGGGCCTCTATCTGTTCTCTGCTGTTTGCTGGTGCTTTTCCGCCACGGGATCTACGTGGAACTTACCCTTTAGGGGGCGAGGATAACGGTTCTTTACAATCCCCGAGGTCCGCAAAAGACCTTCACTGAGGCTGGGAGGGACTTCTCCAAGAAGGCAGTAAACTTCGGGGGACAGAACCCCTATTTTGTTCGTTTTGAATCCCAGGCACCACCTAATCAGTAGCTATGTAACAAATTGAATTGGTGGAAGGCGAGGAGAGCTGTGCCCTACCCAGCATACAAGTATCTGTGACTAAATTGGAGTATCTTAAACATGGCAGATTTCGTAGGGCGCTATTGTACAGGTAAGAACTTGATAAGAGCTTGACATTGCTTAAACTTTATTTCAACATTGAATAAAGAAGCACGTGGGGGGGGGGGAGCGGGGAGGGAGGGGAAAATGAGCTGATACCAAGGGCTCAAGTAGAAAGCAAGTGTTTTGAGAATGATGATGGCAACATACATACGAATGTGTTGCTCACAAATGATGTATGTACGGATTGTGAAAAGAGTTGTATGAGCCCCTAATAAAATGATTAAAAAGAAATAAAAGTATGATTAAAAATGAAAAAAATAAAGCACGTAGAAAGCGTTCGTGCTATGCATGGTAAATGAAAAGCCCCATACATTGATGATGTGATTTGCTTTCTGCTACTTGGAAGCGCATAGTTTGAGTCACCTTGGTATCTGTAATATTAAATCAAGAGAAACCTGCTGCAGGGGTTGGAGACTTAGAAATAATGTAGGGTTAATCTGGGACTCAGGATCCCTAATTTTTTAATTTTAATATGAAAAAGTACTCTTTCAGATTAGCACCAAGAGTGCACAATCTTAGTAAATGAGTGGAAAATATCCAGAAGATACTAAAATAATGTAGAAAACCAGAAACGGAGATTCTGCTTCATGTCATGTTATAAGAAAACAACAGTGACCATCGACAAACTATTAGGCTCACTCCTCACTGATTTGATTCTCTCATCTGACATTTTGTGTCTATACAATAATAAAATCTCTGGCTTGGGCATTTACAGCCATACTGTAAATAGTGATGAAATAGTGGGGTGGGGAGAGTACCCAGACTGCGATGATTAAGGTTAGGTGGTTCCTTGCCTGGGTCCTGGTACCCAGTGGCCTGACAGTGGTCTGATTTGGCAGTTAAGTGATGATGAGATGTCTTAGTTATGCCATGTAATCTGGCAGCTAAGGAATGCTACAGTCACCCGAGATTTTGTGATCTGATATGTTCACCCTCCATCTTTGCATAAGGCCGATTTTCAAATAACGACTTGGTCTTTGGAACCTAACCATATCGATAAGTGAGGTGTGATATATTATTACCTTTTATAACACATAATTGATACCATATATGTATATTATCCCCTTTTCATTAAAAAAAATCATTTTGAAGTATACTTCAGACTGATACCAGCACAGTGATGCAGAAGACTGGGGGGAGGGGGTGCAGACGGGGAAGCTCAACGATTTGGATTCTCAAATATGTAATCCCCCACCTGTAGTTTATAGAAAGAAAGGCAGCACAAGTAGTACCTGTCGGCTTTGCAAGTTGGCCTCTTCAAAAACCCTCTGACATTTCTCATGCTCCAAATAGCTGTCCACATCTAGTCTATGGGAAGTGGCCGGCAAACTGCAAATGCATATTTAAACCAAGGCTCAGGGGTGTTCGAAGACAACTAGTACTAGGTCAAGTTGACTCACCTCATTGATGGTTAATTCTGCTACCTGCGTAGGATATGGTCCGTTGACCATGTAATATGTTTGCTGAATGATGTGCATGCCTTTTGAAAGATCTGGAAGCCCATTACATGTACTCATTGTAAACTACATTCCCTCTCTCGGTCCTGACATAGGGACAAGGAGCCCCTGTGCCCTGCTGTCTGTCTGTCGTATTTTCCACAATCGCAAAGTCACTCCTGAGGACCTGTTCGAGTATTGAGGACCCCCCATGTCCCCACCCCTTGTCAAACTTAAGGGAAGAACATTGTATGTATTGCCTCCACATCTTCCTGCTGGGACACCAATCTCCTGGCTCCTATTTATTCCTAGCACCTCACTGAATCTCCTTCAGTAGTTCGGGTGTAATTCATTGGTCCTATTTCAATTCTCCAGCCCCGTCCCACGACGTTGCTGTCAGACAGCACACACAGTCTCCCCGTCACCTCTTTCTCCTACTCAGGCCCAGCTTTGCCTAATTCTTGGGCGTACCTACGGTAGAAGCTCATTTGCATGGCAAGCACGGAAGCAAATGAAACAAGGAAAGACATTTGCATCATTTTAGGCATGGCACAGGATTTATAGATATGTCCATGATATTAATATTTTAATAAATTAATATATTTTCATATAGATTTAAATTCTTATCTTTTTAATCTATAAAATATGCTAAATATATTTAATATTAGTATCTTTATTTTCTAACATTTGAAATGTGTATATTTAAAGCTACGGGACTGTCACTGAATATGTGGATCTTGGATTTTCGGCAGCGGCTCCGTGTTCCTAGTTCGGAGTGGGGTGGGGAGTTGGGCTGGTGGGGCAGTGGGCAGGAAATGTCCCCGACTTGGCTGTCTCCTTTTCCTGGTTTTGAAAACATTTGGATTTAGAATGAACAACGCAGCTATCTCTACTTAAAACCTTCCATAATTTAATGCCACCTGTAGCTTGTTATTGCAGCTGCCCTTGAGGCAGCATTCGATCCTCTTAATATTCTGCTTGGATGTGTCATATCCTGGTTTGAGATCTTGACATCTGATAGGATGTAGGCATGATCTAAAAGACAGACTTATTTTTATGACACGTGTTTATAGATTACACGAAAAGAGCATTGATCAGTGGGAGCAGCTGTTTTTTAGGATAAACTTCTGACTTTCTGCCCGCGCGCTCGCTGCTCCTTGATTTTGTGTTGGATCCCATGGTCATGTGTGAGTGTGGGGTTACAGGCTTCTGACTGCAGAACCTGTGTTGTGTTCATCTTGGGGTTGCTCTTTGAGGTGTCCTGCACATAGGAAGCCTTCGTTAGATACTGGTTGTAGGGCCTCGAGGCTGTGCCTGCTGAGGTGAGCACTTGGCATCAGTGAGGCCAATTGCATCCCAGCGACTGGGCCTGCAGAAGCAGGGCCAACCCTCCCTAAGCCCCTTCCCCATCTCCATAACAACCAAAGGAGACAAAACAGGACCTGTGACTCTTGACCCTGACTGTGATGATCCCGCTCCTGCAGAGAGGAATGGCAGGCACTCCACAGGACACCCCAAGACTGTCCTGTAGGAAGCAGATCACCCTGCCTTTTTTATGAGGCTTCAGGGGCTGCGTGAACCCCATGTTCCCCCATTATTTACACAGCTTCCCTTTCAGGGCCTTCTCCTTCCCATTTCCTCGGATAGGATACAGATTTGCCACCATGATTCCTGACTCTGTCACGCCTCATCACTTAGAGCTATTTTTCCAGCCTTCTAATTCTCTGAGAAAGAGATGCATCTTCTGCGAGTCGCCCTGCCACCCTCAATGAGGCTGCAAATAGGTTTTTATTGACTAATCTCTTCAAGCTCTACACTCATTACAGGGCACTGCCTGCTGCTCTTGATGGCTTAATGAATTGAGGGCTCACAGATGCAGCTGACATCTCAATGAGATTGCAGCCGCAGTAATGACAGTGTAATGGCCTCCGTGGCCAGAGATGGATGGACAATTACTTTTCCTGCTGCACTCCTGGGAGAAAAATAGATTAGGCAAACAGACACTTCACCTAAATGGGTGTTTCGAGAGCCTCTCCTGGTGCTGTGGCTTTTGTTCGGGCTCAGGAAGCTGTAAGCTTTGCTGCCTTCCCTGCCTAGGCTTCTTCAGGGACTCAGCAGCCAGGTGCCAGCCGCTGAAGCTCTCCTGTGGCTTACAGGGACACTGTGCCCAAGAGCAGCCTACGGCCCAACCCCGTGCCTTCCTCACTGTCTGTCCTGTGTTTGAGCCCGTCGTTGTAGCCAGTGTGATAATCCATGCAGTTGTCAATCCATGTTGTACCACAAAGCAGGAGCTTGGTTGTAGTTACATAATCTCATGCCAACTTGAAGAGACATAAACGGGGAGGGGTGGAGTCTAGCCTGTCAGTCAGGCCATAGATGGTGCCTCCTTGTGGGTGTGGCCCTTGGAACCTACACACACACACACACACACACACACACCCGCCCCCCCCGCCCCCCCCGCCCCTACCTGCTCTCTAGCTTCACCTTCTTGCTGGCAAGTCATTCTGAGACCTGCCAGAGCCACTGCCATTGGGTCCATGGGACTTTGTACCTACAGGCTGGTGATACCTGCACTCGGCATCATGCTTGCGGCTTCATGACTTATGGACTAGATTTTGTGACTTATGACTTCTAGACTTAAGGACTTTTATTGGACTGGGCTGGGATGGTTTCCTGATAAATGATTCACGTCTTGATATAAAGCTCTTTCTCACACATCTATGAGCGTCACTGGAATGGTTTCTCTAGTCAACCTGGCCTCACACAAGGTCCTTCCACTTTTTTGGCTGCCTTTCTAGTTTACTGAGCATGGCGTCCTTCTCCAGGGACGGGACCCTCCTATCAGCATATCCAAAGCGCACGAGACAAAGTCTCGCCATCCTCACCTCTTAAGGGGCATCCTGGCTGTGTTTCTTCCGATGCGGGCCTGTTCGTTCTTCTGACAGCCCACGGGACATTTAATGTTCTTGATCGATATAATTCAAATGCATCAGTTCTGTCAATCTTCCATCATGCATAGGAGGCAATTGGAAAATATGGCTTCAGTCAGGTCTTGGTCTTTGGAATGACATCTTTGCTTTTGAGTACCTTAAAGGGATCTTTGGTACAGATCGTCCAATGTAATATCCTCCTTGATTTCCTAGCTGCTGCTTCCTTGAGTATTGATTATGGGCTCAAATGAAATGAAATCTGGATTCCAGCAAAATGACATCCTTGTCAACTTCAATCATTTCTCATGATATTGCTTATTGCCCCAATTGTGAGAATTTGAAAAACTTCATGCTGTGGTGTAATCCATATTTGAAATTCATTAGTAAGGGCAAGGTTGTATCATCTACACATTGCAGGTTGTTAATGGGTCTTTCCTCAGTCCTGATGCTGTATGTTTCTTTTTATTTTATTCTTTTTTCCCCCAAATATTTTATTAGGGACTCATACAACTCTTATCACAATTCATACATACATCAATTGTGTAAAGCACATCTGTACATTCTTTGCCCTCATCATTTTCAAAGCATTTGCTCTCCACTTAAGCTCTTTGCATCAGGTCCTCTTTCCCCCCCCCCTCCTTCCCCGCTTCCCCACTGTATGCTTCTTCATACAGTCCAGCTTCTCAAATTATTTATTCATCATACGGATTGAATATGTATGCCGAGAAGATACAACCTTGATGCACACCGTTATGGATTTTAAACCAGGTAGTACTACTTTGTTCTGTTTGAATGACGGCCTCTTGGTGTATGGACAGGTTCTAAATGAGTACAATGAGGCGTCTGGAATTCCCATTCTTCCCAGTGTGATCCCTTGTTTGTCATGATCCGTGTAGCTGAATGCCTTTGTATAGTTAGTCAAATATAGCAGCTAAGCACCTCTGGTGGTCGATGCTTCTACTTTTGGTGGCTTGTACAGTTGATATAACTTTGCTAAAAGAGATGAGGGCTCAAAGCACTTGCTAGTAAAGATCAAGGCTTACAGTCTTCAGTATGGACTACAACTCAGTGTAAAGAAAATGAGCCTTCGCAAATGGACCAATCACTAACATGATCGACAGGGAAAATAAATGGAATTTGTTCAAGGATCCACAATCAATGCACATGGAAGCTGCGGTCAAGAGATCAAACGAAGGGCTCAAGTAGAAAGCCATTGTTTTGGAAATGTTTATGGCCACATATGTACAAGGGTGCTTAATACAACTGAATGATGGATTGTTATAAGACTTGTAAGAGCCCCCAATAAAATGATTAATTAAAAAGAGAAAGAAATCAAATGACACATTGCATTAGGTAAATCTGCTGCACAAGACCACTTTAAAGCATTGAAAAGCAAGCAGGTGGCTTTGAGGACGAAGGTGCACCAGACTGAAGCCATGATATTTTCAATCGCCTCCTCTGCGTGTGAAAGTTGGACATCGAATAAGAAAGACCGAAGAAGAACTGGTGCATTTGAATTGTGGTGCTGGAGAAGAATAGTGAGAATACCATGGGCTAGTAAAAGGACAAACAGATCTGAGAAGAAGTACAGCCAGAGTGCTCCATAGAGACAAGGACGGCAAGGCTTCATCTCGTGCATTTTGGACATATTACCAGAAGAAACCAGTCCCTTGGTTGGTAAAGTAGAGGGGCAGCAAACAAGAGGAAGGCCCTTGACAAAATGGATTGGCACAGCGGCTACAGCATAGGAACAATTGTGGGGATGGCGTGGCTTCAGCAAGTGTTTTGTTCCATTATTACACTGGGCCGGTGAGTTTCCAAGCTTGTAACTCTTTATGGGAGTAGAAAGCCTCATCTCTCTCCAGCAGAGCAGCTGGTGGCTTTGAACTGCTGAACTTGTGGTTGGCAGCCCAATTCGTCACCACTAGGCAACACCACCTTAGATTATTTCCACACTCTTTTGGGTCACCTCTCTTTGGAATGGGCATGAATATGGATGTCTCTCTCTCTCCCAGTTGGTTGGCCAGGTAACTGTCTTGGGGGTGAAGGACTGGGAGGTCAGAAGCTTGCAGGCATCCTCCCTGAGAAGGATCAATTGCCAGACTGCAGTGGGCCCCCCTCCCTGCTGTTAAGGACAATGGACAGGCCTGCAGTCATCCATTTGGTTCCTGTAGGTGGAGTTCACACCCTACTGATAATGGTTCCTATGGAGATCCAGAGAACAGGTCAAAGTTAACCTGCCACCCTAAATCTAGGATCTGCCCATCTTATCACATGTATACCCCCAATCCCTCCTCTTCCTGTTGTGTGTATGTCCCTAGATTGTCCCCCTCTCATTGCTGTATAACCTATAGTGCAACCCCTTCCTGTGACATATGTCTTTACCTGTAATTAGTGGGCTTGCACTCCCCGCCAAAGGTATATAGACCTTGGTTAGCAATAAAGAGCTCGCTCTGGCTCCCCTCGTTGGTCCCTCCTCTCCTCCTCGCTCCCCTGTTCCCTTTTCCCTTGTCCTCCTTCCCTTCCCCCTCTCTCCACGTGGACCACCAAGCGGGGCTGAGGTGAGCATTGCTACCATGAAATGTGTCTGACCCCATTATTGGACTCTTCTATCTCTCATGCTCTGGATGACTTTAATATAATATTTATATGTCTCAACCATACAATTGTGCTTACTGAACCTGTGATTAGTGGTGGGGGCTGCCCCCCCCCCAATTCAAACCACAGCATCTTCCAAATTTCTTGACCTGGACAAGTGAGTGCTTCCAGTGCTTTATGTAGTTGTTGAAATATTTCCGTTGTGATGCTGTCAATTCCTGGAACCGCGTTTCGCCGATACCTGAGTGTAGCTTCCAGGTGAAGCACCATGATCATATGCTACCTCTTGAAGTCGTGGAACGCTGGTCCATTGTCTCTCTATATTCCTTCCATCATCCTCAGATGCTTTCCCAAGTTCTTCCGTACGACTGTAGAATTCTTCCGTATTGCAACCGGAAGCTGGAGTTTTTCCGTCACGTTGGAGACAGGCTGAGTGTGCCTGTCAGTTCATCACACTGTGCTGGCTTGCCTGCGGCTGTCACCCTGGAAGCTGTGGCACTTTTGGGGTCAAATACCAGCAGTGTCACTCATGGTAGACAGGGTTCTGCAGAGTTTCCAGACTACTAACAAGCTAGGTAGGAGAGCCTGGCCCCCCCACTTCCCAACCAACCAAAGAGCTGCCTCCTCAAAGGGCTGGATGGGGCAGCGTTTTCGGGACCTTCATTTGCTGATGGGCCTGGCTCCATAAGAGAAGAAACAGCTGCAGGCATCTATTACTAATTGGAATGTGGAATGCGTCAAACGTGAATCTTGGAAAATTGGTAGTTCTCACCACTGCCATCCCTAGGCCCCACTGGTGCTGTCTGTCTGTCTCTCCTCTTCCTGTTCACTTTGCTCCAGTGGGGGAAGAACCGTCCCTCTCTCTCAGGCTGCACTTTGAAAAGTCCTATTGTCCCTCTCTGCTTTTCAAAATCGTGGCCACATCTCCCGTGTGCCGCCTCGTCTGGCCTGCTGCTTGAAGTTTTTCCTTCCGCTTCTTTCAGCATCTGTGGGGGAAAGGCCAGCCCCCACAACTAATCGCGGGTTCGATGGGCGCGATTATATGGTTGAGATATATGTAAAGATTATAATAAAGTCATAGAGAAATGGGAGAGTCAAGTAAAGAAGTCAGCCACATTGCATGGTAGCATGCTCACCTCCTGGATGGCCATGATCTTACCCGCCAGGACCGTGCACAGCGTGGGCCGAGAACAGGAGGGTGAGGCGAGGTGGGGAGTGTAGGTGAAAGCCTGTCTTTATTGCTAACCAAGGCTTATATCTACTTAGGGGGCATGATTACAGGTAACCACACACGTCACAGGAAGGGGATGAGCTAGGTAGGGGTGTGCACGCAGCAGGAAGGGGAGGGACTAAGGGCATACTTAGGACAAGAAGGGCGGACCCTAGATTCATGAATTCGGCCTAACTTTGGTCACCCGTGAGTGGGCTTGCCCTCTCTGGGCTCTCCTACAAGGAAACAATCTACTATCCTTATCAGAAGGGAGTGGGCCCTACTTAGGGTGGGACAGACTATACAGTCTGATTGCTGGAGATAACTGATAACCCTTAGAGAGAATAACCCCTGGCCTACTTTTCATTGACCTCCAAGTGTATTGTCATTTACCATGTGTAGCAAGCAGCTAAGGTTGGCATATATTTGGGGGAGACAACTTGGAAGAAATCTTTCTGTTTTTCACAAGCATGCTTCCTGGGCTCCCTGGTCTAGAGGAATTTGTTCTAAGCTAGGTCAGAGTGACAGGGACTTGTCCAGACCCTCCCATTCCTCGCTCTCTGCTTCGGGGCAAAGGTGGTCCTCATCTGCTCTCTCTTGCTGCACAGGTGAGTGCAGTTAGGTGCAGTACCTGAGAGCTCACGATATGACTTCATCCCGTGACCTGTTAAAGTTTCTACTCCTGGGCGCCGTGTCAGCCTCTCTTGTTCATCATTCGCTTCTCAAAGACGCCTGTCTGGGTCTCTCTGACACTCAGCAGAGGGTGGCAAGGATGCCATAGACATTTGCAGAATTAATGACCGAGATCTATTGAGTTGTGTGCTCTGTTCATTACTGCAGTAAACAATCAAATGAAAGTAATTAATCCTACATAGTGTACTAATTGCATCACACCAAGATTCTGTATCCATTACTTAGATGAGTTTTCTTTTCTTTTTAAAATTCTGATCTAACTTGCATATCCTAAAACTCACCCTTTAGAAATGCCTCTAAGGAGCACTCTGGCCTTCCTTCTTCTGGTACAGATCTGTTTGTCCTTTTAGCAGCCATGGTACCCTCAATATTCTTCTCCCACACCACAGTTGAAATTCATTGATTTGTGTGGGGGGAGGTCAGACTCTTACAGACATCCTCCCTGAGGGCAATTAGTCACCAGACTGCAGGGTAAGTCTCTCTCCCTGCTGTGGGGACAATAAACTATTTCTCCTTGAGGCCGACCAAGGGTTCACACCCTACCAATGATGGTCTCTAACAGTTGAGCCAGGGAACAGGCCGAACTGACTCTGTGACATCCAAAGTTAAGTTGCCATCCTAAATCCAGCATCCGCCCATCTTGCCACATGTATGCCCCCAATCCCTCCTCTTCTTATTACGTGGATATCCCTAGATCACCCCCTCTCATTACTATATTACCTATAGCACAACCCCTCCCTGTGATGTATGTACTCACCTGTAAATAGGTGGCTTGCACGTCCCCGGAGAATATAAAAAGCCTGGGCTAGCATTAAAAATCACTCTCTCCCTCCACGTGGACCATCAGCGGAGCTGAGGTGAGCATACTACCATGACTCGTGACTGACTCCATTTATTTCAATACTTCACTTCTATCTCTCATGCTCTCTATAACTTTACTATGATCTTTTCTTATTATTGCTGTACAATTGCGCCTACCGGACCCATAATGATGTGTTACAGGCTGGCTTCCCCTGACAGATTTGTCTATAAATAAAAAAAACCCATGTGCAGGTAGCTATAGAGACTAGTATCTAGAATAGACAAATTGGTGTTTTAGATCTATAGATAGCTGTACATAGTTTTTCTTATACTTTGGGTTGTCTTTTCACTTTCACGATAGTATCTTTTAAAGTTCAAACACTTTTTAGTTTTCACCAAGTCCATTTTAGATGTTGCATCTTTTATTGCTTGAATTTCTGGTGTCATATCTAAGAAACCATTGCCCGATCCAAGATCACAGAGGTTTACACCTGTGATTTCTTCTAAGAATTTCATTGTTTTAGTCCTTAACATTCTGTCCTTGGTACTTTCAGTTAATTTTCATATATGATGTGAGGTAGGAAATCCAACGTCAGGCTTCTGCTGGTAGATAATCCACTGTCCCCGAGCTGTTTCCTGGAAAGATTACTCATTGACACTCATGTTGAGAATGAATTGACTGTACAAGTATGGGTTTAATTTTGGACTCTTAATTCTCTTCTATTGGTTTACATGAGTATTATCTAAAGTGGGTGATGCCACCCCCTGGGCCACTGGAACCAGCAGGGGAGTTACAATAGTAGATACCGACACTTGGTCCTGGATTATGGGCTATTGTGTAATTTTAAAACAATTCTAAGTGGGAGATGAGTAATTTTTTAAAGGGTACAACAGGCCAGATAAGTTTGGGAACCAATGGCTGATAGGGTCTTAGGACAGTAGTACACAGTCTTGATTAGTGTAGCATTGCAGTAAGCTTTGAAGTCAGGGAGTTGAGTCCTACAACTTTAAAAAAAATAGCTATCCTGGGTCCCTGGCAGTTCCATACGAATTATGGGATTCATTTGTTCGTGTCTGCGAGCTGGAACTGTGATGGGAACTGCATTGAATCAGTAGCTCGATGCTGGAGTATTGCCGTCTCACAAGACGGTTTCCCGACCCACGGACCCAGGATGCCTTTCCATGTATTTAGTGCTTCCTTACTCCCTTCCGTGATGTTTCCTAATTTTCAGAGTACAAGTCTTGTTCTTCATTTGTTGATTTTGCCCTTAAGTATCTATCTTTTTAATGCTATTCTAAACAGTTGATTTTCTTAATTTTATCTTCAGCATCCTCATTCCCGTATAAAGAAATAGACATGATTTTTGTTAATTGATTTTATATCATACAGTCAAGGCTGAACTCATTTCTGTTTGTCCCCATCCTCCCCACCATACACACATGGTTTAGGGTTTTCTACATATGCAATCATGTAATCTGTAAAAAGCGTGGTTTTCTTCCTGTCCCCTCTAAGTGCCCTTCTTCCGAGGGGACTACAGAATGGCATCACTCTGGGAAACGAACGGCACTGCTTTGAAAGCTAAAACAAGAATGCCCAACACGCCAGCACTCAGAGCTGGACACACCTGCACACCCATGCTCGTTGCAGAATTACCTGCACCGGCGGAAACTGTGTTACACGTACACCATGGGATACTGTGCAACAGTGAATGTTACCACAGCCAAAGCTGGAGGACAGTACGCCGGGTGAACGAAGTCAAGCACAAAAGGACAAGTACTACAGGAGGCTACTACTATAAAAAGCCAAGGGTAGAGTTACACAGACATATATATTCTATATAGTTACACACACACACACACACACACACACACACGTATTTCTGGTGGCCAGGGAGGGGAAGGCGAGGGAGGAAGAAGCAGTAACCAGATAGGCAAGGGTTAATTCTGGTGAAGGGAGAAGCCCTACTCAATCTCGGAGACGTCAGTAGAATATGAATAAGGCAAAAGAAGACACTGAGAAATATTCAAACCTAAGCAACCACCACGGTAAATACTGTAACGTACACAATCTTGCAACAGTAGACACATGGGAAAATATATGCGCTAAGTAGGTGAGGAAGGTCATGTGGGAATATTACTGAGTACGTCTGAGGGGCTTGGGAGAGTTTGTAAAAAAATTCCATTATCCTTTTAGCCCTTTCACACGAACTTTTGAAGCCCCTCATAGATAGGTATGACGCGTGTTTGTGAGTGCTGCACGTGTACGCCTGTAGGTCGCAGGTGGCATGACTAAACATGACTTCGCCATCAGGACTGAACCACTGGACTTGAAAGCCGCGGACCACGAGCTCAGCAAACACAGAGGTCCATCGGCAAAACACAGTTGCTGAGGGAAGTGTTCTGTACCCACGTGGGTGGGTAGTTTCCGGGGTCTTCAACACCAGTGAACTGCCATCCAGGAAGCAACTACTGGTCCCTTTCCATCTGCAGAAAAGGAGAATGGAGACCGATAAAGACTGAAGGAAGCAGTTAACTCAAAGCACTTCCGCCCCTCGTGAACCCCACTCAGTCCTCTCTAACCGGAGCCAGAAATATCACTCTGACCAAGACCAATGTCCAGGGAGAATGGATTAAAGATGTATGGGGGAGAAAAGACTGGGCTTCCTGCTCTGAAAGGGACTATTGGAATAGCGGAGACTCTGGCCCTGAGACAGCTTTTTAACTTGAAACCGAAGTCACTCTTGGAGGTCACCTGTTAGCCAAATAATGTGAGGTAGGTGCCATCGGATCAGCTTCCATTCATAGTGAGTGCTTTTGTGGTGAGCTGCAATCTGTACACTCAGCCGTTCAAGACCACTGGCAGCTCCAAGGAAGGAAGACAGCTTTCTGCTCCCATAAACAGTGACAGTCTTGGAAACCCATGGGGGGTGTGTGTGTGTGTGTCATTGTGAGTCAGCATCGACTCAATGGCAGTCAGCTTTGTTTTGCTTTGGTAATGTATTGTTTTAGGGTACAAAAGAAACCTCGCTCTCAAATATAGTTTAAGGAGAACAGGTATTAAGTTTTAAACAGAACAAAGATGAGGAAGACCATTAGCATGAAGCCAAAATGGTGCCAAGGATTTACAGTCAGGAAAGTAATTCAATACAGCACGGGACAAAGGAAACTGTCACAGATTCATGATTGGTGGCTGATCAGTACATCACAGGTCCAGGCGGGACGACAGAAGCTGGAGCAGGACCATGTTGGGGACACGCACATTACATTAGATAATGTCACTTTGAGGGCCACAGTGTGCCCGGCCAGAGCAATGGTATTTTCAATGGTCTTGTGTGGCAGTTATGTAATCCTTTGTCAGTTTGAGAGGTTTAAGAGTGAAGGGGTGGAGTTTAGCCTGCCAATCAGGTCATAGTCAATGAGGTCTCTGTATGGACATAGGCTTCTCCTGAGGATTCTGGGAACTCTGGATTTCCTCCTTGGAGGTGGGAGACATTCTTTCTCTGCTCACTGCCTGAGACACGCTCTACTGACAAGACACATGGTACTACCCTGACAGACCCTGTGCCCTGGGAACTGGAGGAGCCACGTGGAGACCCCTGCCAGCGCTGAGATGGTTGTACCACCACTGGATCCACCAGACGTTGCACCCACTGGCCTGTGATCTTCCTGCATTTGGCATTATTGCATGTGTTTTGTGAGCCCGAAGAGGACTTTATAGATGGGTATCGGACATATGGGCTAATATCGGACTTTTGGACTTGATCTGAACTGGGCTGGGATGCTTTTTCAATGTTCAATTGCTCTTTTATATAAAGCTCTTTCTTATACACATGAGTGTCTATGAATTTGTTTCTCTAGTCTACCCAGACTAACACACTTTGTAAGCTGAAAATGAACAAGAAATGCCATAGAAGAATTGATGCATTTGAATTAGGATGTTGTTGAAGAATATTGTGAAGCACCAAGATTCGTCCAGGGCCTTCTATCCGCTGAGCACTTCATTCTTACGTAGAGCAGACTGTCCTATAGGATTTCCAAAGAGAGCTTACAAGATTGGTTCAGGGCCTTCTGACCAAGGCAGTCAGGGCATGACTGGATGACTCAAGCCTAGGTGACCCCAGTACTGTCCCAGTACAATCATCTCAACAAGCAGTGATCCCAAGCCAGCCCCTGAGAGAGATCACCCCTTTCTGGGTTGGCTGGCGAGAGAGTGGAATGAATCCACTTTGTAATGTGTTCTGTGTGGGGGCCAGACTATCTCCCGCTTTGGGTTAACAATCAAAAGGACTTGAGTGTAGGCTTAATCTACGTGGGGTCTCTGCACACTGGATGTTGGTTTTCCACCGTCATCCATAGACACCTGCAAGCTGGGTGCTCAGAATGTCCGCTCTAATCCAGGGCAACGGGTGCTCGGTCCTGTGGCACCCGCACAGCTCTTGCTCTGTTGACGTCCCTGGGCGCAGCCAATGCCTCAGTCCATCTTAATACAGGTCTTCCCGTTTCTTTGTGGTCTCTCTCCCTGACCAAGGATAATGTCTTTTTCCAGAAACGGGTGTCTCCTGATAACATGCCCTTGGTAGGTGAGACAAAACCTCACCATCCTCCCTTCCAAGGGATAGGTTGTCTTTGGCACATGTGTGAGATGGTTTGGCCAGTGGGCTGGGGCCTGCTTGGCTGTCCAGGAAGGGCAGTGTGACTGTCATTCCTGGGACCTGCTGACCTGCAGAGCAGCCTCGGGACAGTGACCCGAGTTCGAGGAGGACTGGTTTCAGGGCTCCAGTTTGCCCATCGCCTGCCTGTTCTCCAGAGCTGCCCTTGTATTCCCAGGTTTGAGTTGAATCAGCGATTTGCTGCTTAGTAAAGTGATCTCCGGATGTACTAGAATGGGAAGCTCAAAGAATTGTGATGAATCACCTGCATGAGCAATGTGGGCTTTAAAAAAAAAACTAATTACAGGTAGGTGGGTGTAACTAAGGCTGGCATTGGTGCCTTCAGAAGGAGCTTTGGCACGAAAAGTTATTCCAGGTAGCTTGTAAACCTTCCTCTCCAGTAACCTCTGAAAATAGAACTGTGTTAGGAAATAGAATTAGATCATAAAGTACACCACTTATCATTTTGGTGATGCACACTGAGTAAAAGGAGGGAGGGTCATACCGGAGATGGTCCAGGCTTGTATATAATAATAGACTGAGTGGGATCATGATCCCGGTCATCGAGATGAAACAGTAATTGACAAGTAGCGGAGGGCAGACCAGTTCTGGAGAGAGGAACATGGAGCTGTCTAGTAACAGAAGGATAGCGATGAGAGAGGGGGTGAGTTTTGAATGGTAAGATGGAGATTGGGGCTGAGGGGCAGCAAGAAGACGGGAGATGTTTGATCGTGTGCAGTGTGCAGATAGGAGCTGATCCACACACAGTGCTCTTGAAGCTGCACACCTGGACTTTGGCAGAAACAGGATTTCCGGGTGGGTCAGTAAGGGTGCATCACTGTCCCCCGTGTCAATACCAGGCAGTCAGGCCAAGGGTTCTTGCCTTACTTCCCATTCTCCTCACCCTGTCCCGCGATCCTAGAATCTTCAGCTCGCTGATCCTCCGCCTTCTCTGATAGAGAATGGGGTTAGATCAGCTCTAGATGTACAGAGGGGCCCTGGAGTTCACAGAGAAGAGGGAACTTTCCCTGATTTCTGCAGCAAGCTGGTTTTAGAGTTGGGATAAGGAAAGTGCCTTCTGTAACTATGAGCCTTGTGTTAGCCTGAGTAAACTAGAGAAACAAATAAATTGACACTCATATTTGTATAAGAAAGAACTTTTTATACAAGAGTAATTGAATATTGAGAAAACATCTGATAAAGTTTATTGTGTCAACTTAGCCGATAAACGCATATGGGATTAATTGAAGGGCGGAGGGATAAATGGCTCGGTGAACCTCACCTTTCTAGTTCTCAGTTCTCTTGCTTTCTGATGGTCGGACCAGGGTGCAGCTGCCTTACCCAGTTCCCTGATTCAGCTGGCAAGGCTTACTTCCTGTGAGACATCCCCAAGGAGAAGCCACATGGACCTACCTCGATGCCGCCCTGGGTGCTGGAGCAGCTGTGTGGAGACCCCTGCCAGTGCCGAGATGCTTACACGTTCACTGATTTGGCTTTCCTCCTGCAGTTGGCATCATTGCGTGTGTTTTGTGAGATGGAGAAGGACTTTGTGGACTGGTGTCGGACATATAGACTAATGTTGGATTTGTGGGCTTGGGCAGCACTGGGTTGGGATGTTTTCTTGATGTGCACTTACCCTTTATATAAAACTCTCTCTTACACATGAGTTTCTGTGGTTTGTTTCTCTAAAGTACCCAGACTAAGACAACATTCCAGTCCAGTTCGATCAAGTCCTTAAAACCAGTATTAGCCCATATGTCCGATATCAGTCTATAAGTTCCTCTTCAGACTCACACAAGACATGAAATGATGCTGAATGCAGGAAGATCACAGGCAGGTGGGTGGAAAGTCTTGTGGATTCAGTGGCAGTGGAAGCATCTCAGCACTGGCAGGGGTCTCCACGTGGCTCCTCCAGCTCCAGGGCTCTAGTGTAGCTCCCTGTGTCTTCTCAAGGGAGTGTGTGGGGGTGTTCGGCCTCCAGTGAGCTATTTATCTCCTTAGCACCTCTAACTGAAGTCATCAAGCTGCGACCTAATTGACAGGCTAAACGTCACCCCTTCACTCCAAAGTCTCAAATTGGCAACAGATTATGTAACTACCACAAGCCCCAGGCAATCTTTCTTCTGCCATTTGGCCTGACTCTTCAAATCAACGGGACTGGGTGCATCGACTGAGTGGAAAAGGGGCACAAAGTGGTTGAGGAGACATGCAGAGTGCTCCGGGAACATGTGCAGAGGCGAAATGCAGGGGTTTTCCTCGTTGACCTGACTCCCACAGAGCTAATATTTCACCAAACAAATATGGGACCACCCTGTTGACATGGTGGTTACGTGTTGGGCTACGATTCACAGATCAGCAGTTCGAAACCCTCAGCCGCTCCTCGGAAGAAAGACGGGCTTTGTATTCCCGTAAAGAGTTACAGTCTTAGAAATTCACAGGGGGGCAGTTCTACCCTTTCCTGTAGGGTCGCTACGAGTCAACATCAACTCGATGGCAGTGAGTTTGGTTTGCTCTCCAATGTCTTGCTCTAAGCCCGCTTTCAAGGAGCTTTTAAAAGCTTGCCAACTTACAACAAAGGCCCACGTTTCTTTCTCCTGCTAAATGAGATCAGGCCACATCTTCTCTTGAGGAATATCCCAAGGCCCATCGTCCCCTTGTGGTCACAAGGCGATCAGGGACAGGGTCTTAGTTGGATTCTTGCATCAAAGCATGCGTGTCATCTCCAGCCGCAGCGTGGTGAGCGGCCTACCCCTCTCTGCTGCTCTGTGGTCCTGCAAAGAGGCAGTCTCGCTTTAAAACGTTGACTCAGTCCTGTGTGCTTAGCCAACAGCATACGTGCAGCACCACAGAGGAGCTGCCCTAAGCAGAGCGGAGACATAATACAGGACAGACAAGTGCACACTGGTGAGACCCCTTCTTCATGGCATCTGTCTTCTCCCCCCTGCCCTCTGCTCCTGGGGTTCTGTGTGCCATGCTCTGTGTCTAGGCCGCTCCTCTTTCCAGAAAGGCCTTGTTTCAGGGACGCGCCATACACTGAACATGCTGGTCCATGTGTTTGGTGGCTGGCCCTCAAACCCACTGCCATCAAGTCAATAAAAATGAATCTTAAAAACTCACTGCCATAGGGTTGGCGCTGACTCCTAGAGATCCTCTCGTTAGGTCTTTCAGAGACAAGAGACGGAGCGAGACGTTTAATTGATAGATTCATCGAGAGAGGTGAAGTTTGGAGGGAACAGGAAAGCAAAGGAAACGAAGTGAAAGGAGTTTGGGATAGCCAGATAAGGAAAGGTTAGAGCTGGCCCTTTGTCTGAAGCCAGAGAATTAACAAACTTAAAAGGTATGCAGCCCATAAAGGGAGAGAAAATTAGTTTAATACAGACCCATTAACAAACTGCAACAGAGTTGGGCGAGGAGAGAGTTAAGCGGCTCTGGTGCCACAGTCTCCAGGTATCTGCAGAGAGATCCCAGAGTCTGCCCGAGAGGGGGAGCCAGCATTTCAGGTAGCACGCAGGGGTGAGAGGCAAGAGAGGCAGAGGCAGCAAGGGAGTGAACTAAGAACAGCAAGAGAGTGACCAAAAGATCATTTTGGGTCTTTAAGTCTTTGGGATGTCCCTACCTCTGTTAGCCAGGAGGCTTCCCAAGCACCTTCCGGGGGGTGTGGGTAACTCCACTGGGCTGGCAAGCTGACCTCACTTAATTGGGTGGGAAGATGGGCAGAGTAAGCCTCGTCAACAGAGGCTATGTCTGCTGCTGTTCTTAGTAACACTACCACTGGGACCCTAGGCCGGTAAGGCAGGGAAGACGTGCCCTGTGCGTTTGGGAGACTGTAACCGTGTCTGGGGAGTAGAAAGCGGCTGGTAGTTTTGAACTGCTGACCTTGTGGTTAGCAGCTCATCACATAACTATTGTGCTGTCAAGACTCCTAACAGGCCCCAAGTCCAAAGTAACCCTACATAGGGCTTAGGAGACGGTACATCTTTCCAGCCTCGTTTTCTTGCCAGAGCCTGCCCCAAATCGGTGCAGTCTGTTTCCCTTAAGAAGTCCTGGTGGGGTAGTGGGCTCGAATCCACCGGCTATTCCACAGGAGATAGATGAGGCTTTCTGTTGCCGTAATGATCTACAGCCTCGGAAACCCAGTGCTACTCTGCCCTACAGGGTCGCTCTGAGTCGGAATCAACTCCTTGGCAGTGAGTTTATGTTTTATCTTCAGGAAGGTAACTCCCACCTGAACCAGACTGGCTCACCTCATTTCTTTAATTGACCTAAAGGTGAAACAAAACTGTCGCAAAAGGCCTCCACCCCACCTCTGACAGGCAGTGTTCAGCCCAGGGTAATCTGTATTTTGTCATCCCACTGGAGTTCAGGCTTGTCCTTGCTCTTAGGCCAATTCTTGTTTAAACATCCCCTCTCCAGGTCAGAGAGAAGCAGTAAGTCTTTTTCCCCCTCACCAGGGAGGCTGGGATCCCAACACAAGATCCCTAAGACTTCACCTAAATATACTCTTATTTTTCTTCTGTTAAGAGTGCTTACTTAGTGATCTGTGACTGTTTAATTTGTTTCTTTGCTTTCTGTATTCTGTTTGCTCCCTAAATGATATAAAAGGGTTGGCCAGAGACCAGCCCCTGCTGCAGGACTGTGGACCGCTCCATTTAAAGTTTCCTTTGCAGTTCCGGCTGGCCTGAGAAGGAAACACTTCTCATAACTGAACTGGACCTTGTGGCGGTCTTCATTTACTCAGACCTGCAACACCCTCCCCCTAAGTCCCTCACTCCTAAATACCTGGCCCCCATCGGTGTTAACTAGAATTGCTGTACCAGAGAGGACCCCCAACTGCTCCCCAATCTCCCCAGGACTGATCCCGGGGCCAGTTTCCTGAAATATTGAAGGGGAAAATCTCAAGAAAGTTTCATTGTGGCCTGATGGAAGAGCAAGTTTAAAATGAAAAGATTAGAAAACTTTGCCATCTCTATCCAGCAGAGGGTGCAAACCTCATCAGGTAGATTGGGGGGAAACCATCCCCGTCCCCCCGGAAAAGTTTTTGATGTACCTGTGTCAAACCCCAAGAACAACCTTAGAGTGAGGGTACCGTTATTAACTCTGTGTCTCCCGGTTTGAAATCCGCCCCTGGGATCCCCCTCTGGTGGTGCCAATCGTTAAGCATTCTGGCTACTGACCCCAAAGCTAGTGTCCAGACCCTCGAAGCCTGAAGGAGCACAGGTCTGCTCTGTCAGCTTCTGGCCACTGAGTTAGAACCCCCAGACCGGCTGCCGTGTCTGGGGTGTGTGTGATGTTGGGACATTTTCCCCTCGCCTGCTGGAATTATGTTAGATTTTACCCGAAGGGGCCACTAGAGGGCAAACATCGTGTCCTGCCTGCCAGCTTCTGCCTAGGGGTCCACCACCTCAGCGTTAAGACTGCACCCACAGGTGCCTCCTGGGGAGAAAAGACCCCCGTGATCTGCTCCTGTAAAGGCTACAGACTGGGAAACCCTAGGGGACACTTCGACTCGGCCAGGGCCACCCACCACAACCCCAAGTGTGGAGGACCCAGCTTGCTAGTGTTGGCCGGTGGTCCCCTGCCTGCCTGCCTCTGCCCCTGACTGTGGACCAGCCCAAACCAATATCCTGCAGTCGATTCAGACTTTGCAACCCTAGAGGAGAGAGCAGGGCCCTACAGGGTTTTGAGGCCAGACCCTTCTGTGGAAGCAGAACAAGACATCTTTATCCTTTATCTTTATCAATGGTAGTTTCCAACTGCAGGTTTCAATGAGGAGCCCAGTGCCCACCCCACTCAGTCACCAGGCCCCTTACTGCCACCATGTGGGCTCCGATGCAGGCTGCATCCCAGTCTCGGAGAAGCCCTTCCTTCCAAATGAGTTCTCCTCTGCCTGGGCATTGGGCAAAGTTCTCTTTTCTTCTTTTTTTTAAAGATCATTTTATTGGGGGCTCTTACAGCTCTTAAAACAATACATACGCCAATTGTATCAAGCACATTTGTACGTATGTTGCCATCGTTATTTTCTAAAGATCTGTTTTATTTCTGTTAGGCCCCAGGGAGTCAAATTTGACTCACTGCACCCCCTGGCGAGAGAGCAGAACTGTCCCACGGGGCGTCCTCGTGTGTTTTCTAGACCGCAAGCATTGGGCACCGGCTTGGGTGACTTTTCAGGGCCTAAGGAGGGAATTACTAGCAGGAGTAATTCACCGACCTCCGAAGGCGAGACCACTGCTTGGAGTGGCCTCTCGGGAACCTCCAAAGGCGACCGATGACAGGAGCAGGCTCTCCAAGCGATGAAGGGGAAGAACAATTGAGCATGTTAGGGAAACTGGGATCTTAGCCGGACCCACTGTTGCAGCGGAGCTACCAGGAGCTGTCACCAAATGTGCTGAAGGCAACTTTGCTGACAAGCTTTTGGAGACGGAAGTGAGTAGATAGTCAGGGGGTTGGCTCCCGAATGCCTTGGGCCTAGGCTTTGGCAATGGATAACCAGCCTGCAGGAAAAGAAACCCCATTAGCACATTGGCAAAATGCTAAAACAGCCTGTTTGTAAAACCAGGAGAGAACAAAAGGAAGGAAGGAAGGTGGGAGGAGGGAAGGGAGCATCAAGCCCTGGGGCTAGGAGGGGCTAGCCTCCAGGATAGGACAGCCAGCTCACTAAGTCCTGCCCCCTCACCTCGACCCCCCTCCTCCGTGTTTGGAAGTGGTGGGAGGCATCTTGGCCAGGGTCACGTGCCCAGTTGTCCTGTATAAAAAATGATGGTGTCCACTGGGAAGCACCACCTTGCCAGGGAGCCGAGAGACACATGGCCAGGAAAATGGCTGTTTAGTCACCTGGCTGGTTGGAATCAAGGCACTGAATCGAGTCCTGCAGAGAACAACAGGGTTTATGCGTGGCTGTCTAGCTGACTGGGATGTAAAGCAGACCACTGAAAATAAAAAAGACACAGTGTTCCCATCCCATCCCATCCCAGGAATCTAGGCTGGGGAGTGCTTGAAAGCCCCTAGAAACACAGAAAGGTGGACCCGCAGTCTCTCCTAAAAACAGGGAGCATAGATAGAAATCCAGACACAAAGGAATGGGGTTTCTGTAATAGGTTACGCGTGATACCAAAGAATAGGACATAGAGACTTCAGTGGCAGGATAAACCAAGGCTGGCGTCCTTTCCAAATCACACACAGTGCAGTTTAAAGTCCTGCCGAGTGCTGTTTCCTCAGCCTATAGCTCCGAGTCACGGAACTATATGTTAGTCTCGTGGGAGAAATACCTCGCTCCTTGGCTTCACCTGAGAAAGAATTCACGCCGAAGCCTGGTTTGTGATGAGGTGAGTTTTATAAGGGTTAGAAGCTGTTTCAGGTTTCACAGTAAATGGAACACAAGCCAGACAGAGCCTGTGGCAGGGTTTCACCGAAGGGTGGCCTTGTCACCCTGAACTATGTAGCAGCCACTGGGAGAGAAGCCCCAAGAGGAAACGTCAGGCTTTTTCGGGCCTCCATTGGGAGGCATGGGCAACGTTAGTGGTTAACTCCAGTGGCTGAATTAAGGCCACCTGGCCTGGATGGGGTCCCACCCAGGTTTACCAGCTTCCTGTCTCAAAGACGTGAATGTGGTCATGCCTTCCAGCCTTAAGCAGCTGCTGACTTCCTGTAATGGGGGAGAGGGGCTTTGGCATGTAGAGGGACAACCTTAATGCTGCCGCTCGCTACCTAGCACATCCAATTGTGCTCTGTACCATGTAGGGTGGCTATGGGCAGGACCAAGGTAACAGCGGCACGTTGGTGTTAGTGGTCTTCCCCTCATGGAGGCCCCTTCCGTGATTCTGCTTGGAGGCAGTAATGTCTCCAGGCTTCTGACGACCAACCTTCAAGGGCACTGAGCAGGGGAGGCCGGAGTGCCCTTGGGAACTGCAGAGCGGGCCTTTGAATTGAGCAGGGTTTTCATAGTGATGGTTGTGATATTTAAGCCATATCTGCTTTCTTGCTCCTGGCTACTGCATGGCTTGAAGGAGGAGTCAAGTGTGTTTTAGAACACTCACTTTGGTGGCAAAGCAAAAGTTGGGTGGAGGGAAAGAAGGCAATACAGAGGGCAGCACTGAAGATACAGTCCGGGGAGAGAGGCGGGTCTGTCCAGACCACACGGGAGTGAACTAAGAGGAAGAGAAAGACAGACAGACTGAGAGAGAGAGAGAGAGAGAGAGAGAGAGAGAGAGAGAGAGAGAGAGAGAGAGAGAGAACTTCATCTTGGCCCACCAAGCCCCAAGGACAACATCGCTGCTCAGAGCAGCCAATGCACAGAGAGGACCATAGGACCGGCCCCACCATGAGACATGACATTCCTTCATTGACCTAAAGCGCCATGGGGACAGCACTGGAGACACTATAGGGAAACTGTGCCCGCTCTGCCCCATGTACAGTGGGGTGGGACTCGAAGGTGGTGCAACAGGGCAGCAAGGGGAGCAAAGTAACCACGTCCCCGAGGAATCCTGAAAATAGACTTTGACTTGGGGGACAGGGCTTGGCACTTCATCAGACTTGATTGGAAAACACCCATAAGGGTCAGCAGACAGACCTGGAACTGTCTTCTTTTTTCTTTCTTGTTTTGATTTTTGTTTTCTTTTGCCCTATGTCTATCTATAGAAGATAGGCAGGACGAACAATCCCAAGGAGAAAACAACAGAACTAGAAGTTCTGGGGGGACATGGGAGAGGAGGGGGTATGGAGGGGGAGTGGGGAGCCAACAAACTCAGGGATAAGGTAACAACAAGAGTTCTAAAATTGATGGCAAGGAGGGGGTATAATGTCTGGTGGGGTTTGATCAAGTACTATGTATCCAAGAGGAATTACTGAGAGTTGAATGGAGGGTGAACATGATAGTGGGACAGGAGGAAGGTGAAAGGAAATAGAGGAAAGAACTAGGAGGCAAAAGCTATTTATAGAGGTATAGCTATAGGCATGTGTATGTAGATAATGTAAAGATATTAATTTATAATGACAGGAATAGAGGCAATGTACACATATTTATATGTTAAGTATTAAGGTAGCAGACAGACTTTGGAACTCTACTCAAAGGCTCCCTTAACACAAGAACACTTTGTTCTAATAACCTGGCACTCTTTGATGCTCACCTTCCCGACAGGATCGCTGAAGACAAAATGGATGCATAAGCAAATGTGGTGAAGAGAGTGGATGGTTCTCAGCTATCAAAAGATACAGTGTCATGGGGTCTTAAAGCTTGAATGTAAACAAGCAGCCATCTAGCTGAGAAACAACAAAGTCCACTTGGAAGAAGCACACCAGCCTGTGTGATCACGAGGCGTTGAAGGGATCAGGTATCAGGTATCAGAAGATCCAAAACAAATAACTATATTGCAAGAATGAAGGGGGGTTGGAGTGGAAACCCAAAGCCCATCTGTAGACAATTGGATATCTCCTCACAGAAGAGTTATAAGGAAGGGATGATTCAGCCAAGGTGCAGTACAGCACTGATGAATCACACATCATTCTTCCAGTTCCTGAATGCTTCCTCCCCCCACTCCCATGACTCAGCTCTACCTTACAAACCTGGCTAGACTGGAGAACACACATTGGTAAAGATAAGAGCTCTCAACACATGGAATTCAGGACAGATAAACCCACAGGAACAGTAGTGCGAGTAGTGATGTCATGAGGGTAGGGGGATGGTCAGGGAAGGGGAAGAAGGAGAAAGGGGGACCCATCACTAGGTTGGATATATAGCCCCACCCGAAGGGGAATGAATAACAGAACTGTGGGTAAAGGTAGATACGAAGTAATAATAGCAACATATAACTCATCAAGGATTCACAAGGGTGGGAGGGTGGGGGAGGGAGGAGAAAAAAAGAGGATCTCATAGAAAGGGCTCAAGTAGAAAAATGTTTTGGAAATGATGATGGCAACATAGGTACAAATGTGCTTGAAACAATTGATGTGTGGGGTGTTATAGGAGCTGCAAGAGCCCCCAATAAGATGAATTTTTAAAAAAGTCTTCCAACTCAGAGGAGGATTTTTTGGCAGCAACTGAGGCTGGGTAGACTCAGGGGAAAGGGTAGTCTGAAGGCACACAGTGCTGGGGTCCAGTAGCCGAGTGCACAGCCTGGCTCCCTCACCGGCCAGATGAGAAACTTCGACCTAGTATATCTTCACCTCACATTCCTCATCTCTAAAATGGAAATGGGGATCCTGGTGACCCTTCCCTGGGCTGATGGGAAAACGAAATGCATGTCAATGCTGTTAGCTGAATGAGGCTGAGGTTGACTGGTTAAAGAGGCGGACTGAGGGGCACAGGACAACTCTCACTGTACAGAGACTGGGACTGATTCCCCTGTGAGAGGAGCAGGATTCAGGGGGATGCTGGTTGGATGATTTAGGGTGTGTGGCAGTACGTAATCTCCTGTCAACCTGACTGAAGGGGTGGAGTCTATCTAGCCTGTCAATCAGGTCGCAACTTGGTGACCTAATTTGAAGCCATTCCTGATGACAAGCCACATAGAGCCATGCTGATGGAACCAGAGTCCTGGAGCTGGAGGAGCCATGTGGAGACCCACTCCAGTGTTGAGATGTTTCCACTGCCACTGGATCCACAAGACTTTGCACCTACCGGCCTGTGAGCTTCCTGTTTTTAGTGGCATTGCATGTCCTGGGAGTCTGAAGAGGACTGTATCGGACCTATGGGCTAATATCAGGCTTATGGACTTGATCTGGATTGGGCTGGGATGTTTTATCAATATACAATTGCTCTTTGATATAAAGCTCTTTCTTATACCCAGGTGAGCATCTATGAATTTATTTCTCTAGTCAACCCAGACTAACACAGGGTGAAACAGACCATAATTGTAAGGTAGTCAAGAGGCACCAGAGACCAAATCAGTCAAATTAGAGCAAACAGGCTTTATTGGGGAGAAAGCCCAGCCTGGGCGAAGTCTCATGGTCCACAGTATCGGGGGGGGGGGCGGGGAGTCGCGCCCCAGGCTACAGGGGTGGTGCTTCTATGGCCAGAGAACATGTGACTGGGCTGTTTTGAGTCCATATAAGGGATTGGGAGATATAGGTATGTCTGGGTTTCTGGAATGTAAGGTGTCTTCCTGGTTCCGGGTGTATTCATGCTGGGTGCAGAGTGGCGGCCGAGAACAAAGCGGGCACTGAGCTAAATGGGCCGTGAGCAAAACAGGCCATGAGCAAAACGGGCCGTGAGTAAAAGCAAGGAAAAGCCTTGCAAAGCTGCTGACAGGTTCCATAGCCAGCTCTGGTCAGCTCCGCAGGTGTGTGTGGGAGAGTCAAGGCCACTTGCAGCTATGTGTGTCAGCCAGCTCTGGTCAGCTCCGCACGGGTGGGGGAGACTCAAGGTCACTTGCTGCTAGAAGCCGGCCTGGCATTGATCCCGCCATACAATAATAATTAGGCGCCTCGTGGTGCAGTGGGTAAGCAAACCCCAAGATCAGTGATTCAAACCCCGCAGTCATTCCGCAGGACAAAGAGGTGGCCCTCTGTTCAGCTAAAGATGGACAGCCTTGGGCACCCTATGGAGAAGTTGTACATTGTCCCACGCGGTCGCTCTGAGTCAGAATGGACTTGATGGCCAATGGGTTTGTTTTGTTCGTGCTGTTTTGGACAAACAAGAATGAAACGTAATCTTCAGATTCTGTTTGTATTTCATTCTGTATCGGGAAAATCTCACTAACCAAGCAAACGCCAAGGCCACCATGTCACACACATTAGTCACCGGGGCAGGGCTGGAGTGAAGAGTGAAGCTTTGGGAAACATGAGTTGAATGAGAACAACCACACACAGGCACACAGAGTAGGGGTGGGATGGGGATGGGGAGAAGTGTAAAGGCATTGGCAATGCTTGGTTTTATTCACAGCGTCAGGCACCTTCGGCTCACAGAATCCCAGCGGTTCTCCTGCCTCAGGCCCCACCACCATCACCCTCCCCTGCAGCCACAACCTTGACTTTGGCTGGAACACAGAGGGTAATGTCAAACACATGGAACTGGTGCACCATCCCAAGGGCCTGATCACACTCCTTCATTTCTGGATAAGCTTCAGGGCAGTGTTTCAAACTGCATCCATCACTGGGGCCTGTCCAGCATTTTAAAAAATGTGTATGCACAATAGAAAAATATGAGAGCACATTTTTCAGTGGTAAGAGAAAGGACCGTGTTGTGACTGCTGCTGCAGGTGTGTACGTGCCCAGGGGGATGGCCAGTGAAATGCCTTTCCTTCTGTGGAGTTGGAACTTCAACATACCTGCTCAGGTGGAACAGGCCTGGCTTGTAGCCCAAGTCCCATGCCTCCCTGCTAACAGATGGGTCACTGTCCAGGCCCCCTGAGCTCCTGGAGACAGTGTGGTTTTGCTGGGTGGCTCATTGAGATGTTCACATGCTACCTTGATTCCCAAGGTTCTGAATTAGTCCAGGGCTCCCACCTCGACATACTGGATTGTCCAGGAGGGAGGACACATTGAGCTAAATAGGCCTCTGGGATTTCGTACCGTCACCTTCCGGACTTCATCCAACTTCTCCCTTTCCAAGACCTTGAGCCCACACCCATGACTCCTGCCGCCAAACATCTCATCGCATTTCCAGCTAAGGCCATTCCTATCGCCCAGGGTTTCCTCACTTTGTGGCTGAGTTTCCTTGGGTGCTATGTGCCTGGTGGCGCATGCGCTTTCTCCCCAGATGGCCTCTGACTCACCCGCCCTGCCTCCCGGACCCACTGCCTTCAGAAACGCGAGGAGACAGAGGAGGCCTCTGTGGATGGTAGGGGTTCAGCCCCCCAGGGTTTGCAGGCTAGCTCTTTCCTCCCCTTTGGCGAGTTGGTTCCTCAAGGGGGGGTACAGGTGTCTTAGAGGGAACCACCAGAAGCAGGCCTGGGGGCAAAGATTTGCGTGTACTTATTGTGGTGAATTCAATGGAATGGCCAGTTTCATAAGTTGACAGCGCACAACTATTGGCAGGGTCACCTGGTTCAACATAGTAGCTCATTTGGGAGACATAGGGAGGAGGGAAAGGAAAGGAGGCCGCCGAGAGGCACAGCTATCAAAGATGACATATCCAACCAGCTGTCCTGTGGGTTGCCGGAGCCTAATCCCACTGGAGAACCTCAGGGAGACAGAACAGAACACACAATTCAAGAGCGGTTTCCAGAGGCCCCGGAGGCTCAGGTATGCATGCTCGCGTCAGTCGGTGGGTGACAGCCATTGGGTGTGGAGGATTCTTTCCCTGTAATGGACATCACGTCGTCCAGATGAGTGGGGCAAAACCAGCCCTCAGATAAAGAAGTTTAGAATCTTGACCATTGGAAGTTAGGCCTGCACCTGCCACAGAAGCTGTGCCAGTGGATTTCCAAACTGCTTCCAGTAGGTACCTCTGGCTGCCAACTCAGGTAGGCAAGAAACTACAGCCTTATTTTCCTATAGCAACGGATTTCCTATTTGGAGATCACCGTCCCACATGCTTTTGGAAAGTAAAAGTCACTCAGTTGCTGGGAGTTGCCTTTTCCTCTAACTGCTTCAATTCCAGGAGATGTGCTCAGTGACCCAGAGCATCTGTCCCTGGGGGACACTTAGATGTCATTATCCGCCTCGCTGTTGGCCATCAGCCCCATGGGTCCACATGAGTGTGGTCCACCAGCACCTGCGGGCCCAGTGGCCCCCCTGAGTCCTTCCCAGGATTGTTTCTGGGAAAGGTGAAGCGTGGGAGGTTGCCACCTGTAGTTCTGTTCACTGTGGAGCCCGTGCCAGGTCCCTTTGCTTCAGGATTCCCCAAACCAAGGAGGGACTCCAGTCGCCAAATGCCATTTAATTAAATTCCCCTCAGGGTGACCCCATGTGTGTCAGAGCAGACTGCACCCCATCATTGAGCAGTTAAATGCACCAATCAATTTGTACCTGCCAGGGACTCCTGGGAAGGCCCAGGTTCCAATGAACATCTAGACTGACCTGCCTCCTGTCTTTCCCCAAGACTGGGAATCACTGTTTACTCTGGTATAAGATGGACAGAGACCCGTAATTTCTTCAAACTCTTCTACATCGAGGTTAAAAGACCCCAAGACCCTCCCTCAGGCCCGAATGTCTGAGTGGAAAGAAGGTGTGTCAGTCTGGGCAGACTGGAGAAACAAACCCACAGAAACTCATGTGTGTATGAGAGAGAGCTTTATATAAAGGGTAAGTGCACATCAAGAAAGCATCCCAACCCAGTGCTGCCCAAGCCCATAAATCCAACAGTAACCCATGTGTCTGGCACCGATCTACAAAGCCCTCCCCCATCTCACCAAACACACGCAATGACACTGACTGCAGGAGGAAAGCCAAATCAGTGAACACGTAAGCATCTCAGCGCTGGCAGGGGTCTCCACACGGCTGCTCCAGCACCCACCGCTGCATCGGGGTAGGTCCATGTGGCTTCTCCTTGGGAATATCTTGCCAACTAAGAAAGGGAACTAGCTAAGGAAGCCACACACTGGTACTGCCACCAGAAAGCAAGAGACCGGAAAACTAGAAAGGCGAGGCTCACCGAGCCATTTATCTCTCAGCCCTTCAATGAATCCCACATGTGTTTTTCAGCCAGGTTGGCACAATAAACCTTAACTATCTCAGAAGGCAAGTATGAGGAAGCATCAACAAATAATTAAGGGAAATTAGCCTGCCAGTGTCCTGAGCCCCCAGAGCACGACCACTGTCCCCTCCACAAGGGCTCTGTGAATTTTCCCCTTTATGTTCACGATGATTGTGTAACTTAGATGGGAAAGTTGCTATCGTAAACAAAAATAACTGGAGGTATTTCTCCTTTCTAAATAAGGAGTGTTAACTTGGGTCCAGCAATCTCTGGGACTTGGATGCAAAACAAACAAACAAAAAGTAGTTATTTAATTAGCCCCTCACAAAATTAGCATCTGAATGTAGTCAACAGAATCACTGTAGTAGGAACAGGACCTGTACTTTTGTCACCAGTAGACTTCATAGTCACTTTTTTCAAATGTGTGTTAGTCCGGGTGGACTAGAGAACCAAATCCAGAGACACTCATATGTGTGTAAGAAAGAGCTTTATATAAAAGAGTAAATTGTACATTAAGAAAACATCCCAGCCCAGTCCGGATCAAGCCCATAAGTCAGATATCAGCCTGTATGTCTGATGCCCATCTACAAATTCCTCTTCAGAATCACGCAACACATGCAATGATGCTGAATGCAGGAAGATCACAGACCAGTGGGTGGAAGGTCTTGTGGATCCAGAGGCGGTAGAAACATCTCAGTACTGGCTTGGGTCTCCACGTAGCTCCTTCAGCTCCAGGGCTCTGGTTCCAACAGCATGGCTCCATGTGGCTTGTCAACAGGAATGTCTCCCAGGAAAAGTGTGTGTCCCGCCTCCTGGGAGGAAGACAGGAGTTCCCAGAATCCTCATGAGAAGGCCACGCCCACACAGAGGCTTCATTGGCTGTGACCTGATTGACAAGCTGGTCTCCACCCCTATAACCTATTTAACAAGTTGACACGAAATGATGTAACTACCACAGGATGTGTCTTGCATTCACTCTCGTCACTGTTGCTGCTGTCGGAGTTGTAAGATCCATCACTAGGTCTTTTTTAATGTGTTCCTAATGACATGCGTATGCTGCTAAGTCATCATTCTATAATAAATACATTTGGGGATCATTTTGAAAACTCATAACAGTGTTCCTCAACCTTCCTAATGCTGCAACCCTTTCATACAGTTCCTCATGTTGTGGTGACTGACCCCCACCCATAAAATTATTTCCATTGCTACTTCATCACTATCATTTTGCTACTGTGATGAATTGTCATGTAGGCAGGATGTATTTTCATTGTTACAAACTGAACATAATTAAAGCATTGTGATGAATCACAAACAATAGATAGTTCTATATTGTGAAATATTTATTTCTAATGACAAATCAATGAAATGTTGTCTTGAAGCATGGTGTAGCATGAGTCACAGTGTTCACACCAGGTACTGGTATGTGGGCCTATCTGCATGTGGGTGGACCCACCTGGAGCGGTGTCTGGGTTCCTAAGACCATCGGAAATATTTGTTTTCCAATGGTCTTAGGTGACCCCTGTGAAAGGGTTGTTGGACTCCCAAAGGAGTCCCGACCCACAGTTTGAGAACCACTGTCTTACAAGGTTGCCATCCTTAGGGCTTCACATGACGTCATGCAGTGAGGCCCTTCATGCGTGTCACTCGCTTTGTTCCAGTGGTGGCATCGTGCACAATGCGAAGCTGTAAGCTGACATGGCGCGGTCCCGGGGGGACCGCACCCGTGTCTGTGTGTGTACCATTTCATCATGTGTACATTCCTGTGACCCCCACCGTGGGGAACTGAGAACCGGGAAGAGAGTGCGTACAGGCAAATTCTCTCCCCACAGCAGGAAGCGTCCCTAAGTATGGACCACTCCCTTCTGATAAGGATCATAGATGGTTCCCCTGCAGAAGAGCTCAGGGACACTTGCCAGCTCAGAGATGACCAAGGTTAGGCCACCATCGCAACTCTGAAAGCTGCCCATCTTGTTAGGGATGTGCCTTCCTGTCATATGTGTGCCTCTAGTACCTCCCCTTCCTGTTGTGTGTCTGCCCCCAACTCGTCCCCCTCCTGTTACAGATATGCCTCTAATATAGCAGTTCTCAACCTGTGGGTGGAGACCCCTTTGGGGATCGAATGACTCTTTTACAGGGGTCTCCTAAGACCATCGGAAAACACAGATTTCCGATGGTCTTAGGAACTGACACACCGCTCCTCTATCCATCTCCAGGCGTGTCCACCCGCATGCAGATACGCCCACAGACAAGTACCCGGCGTGAAGATGGTTACCCATGCTCCACCGTGCTTCAAGACAAAATGTCATTGATTTGTCATTAGAAATAACTATTTCACAAGATAGAATGACATACCGCTCTTGAGAAGAATCACTATGCTTTCATTATGGTCAATGTGTAACCATGAAAATACATCCTGCCTATCAGATAGGCACAGTAGCAGAATGACAGTGATGAAGTAGCAACGAAAATAATATTATGGTTGGGGTCCCCACCCCATGAGGAGCTGTGTGAAAGGGTCGTGGCCGGAGGAAGGTTGAGGACCGCTGCTCTAATATAACCCCTTCGTGTTATGAAGTGGCTTGGGTGCTCCAGATTATGTACGCTTGCGAGAGAATGCATCCCTCCCCTCTCTCCGGGTCCAGTCACCATGGGAGAGGTAAGCCCTTTCCTGCCTTGTCTGATGCTTCTTTAGTTTACCCCTCAATTACACAACCGCCCCTTGGACCCATTCAGTTGTGGGGAGGCTGGTCCCCCCACATCACCCCAGTCAAGCTAGGCAATGGTCTCCTCATGTCACCCTTGTATAACCAGAGCCATCTTCCCTTCCTCCCCCGTCTCTAATCCCTGGCAGACACTGTAATCATCTCCACCTCTGTACCTTTGTCATTTCCAGCGTGTTATGTCAATGGAATCCTAGTGTACGGAACATTGAGGCTGCTCCCCCTCTCTCCTCCCCCCCAAAATGTGTGTATCAAAACTGATGGTGGTGATGATTGCACAATTCTGTTTCCTATGCTTAAATGATTGAATTATACGATATATAAATTATACGTCCATCAAACGGTTACAATTCAACAAGAAAACAGAGCCAGGAGTGGCATGCACCCTTTGAATCCTGAGATCCCTTGCATGCTGAAGCTCTCCAGTCAATTATAGAACATTTCCTTTTTTCTTTCTTTTTTTTTTGAACTTTCCATTTTTCTTGTATCCATCATGAGCTCCCCATTTCCCTTCAACCTCCCCTGCTGCCACGTAAGCAATGAGTGGGGATCGAAATAATTCAACAACCAACAATTGCCCCAGTGACCGTTTTTTTTAGTATTATATATATGTATATATATACTGAAAGGTTGCTTGTTGTTTCATACAGTTGATACTTAAATAAGAACAATAAAAGAGGTAAACAAAACCTGACAAAAGACTATAGTTAAAACAGCTATTTAAGCCATTTCCGGATTGCTTCTTGATTGGTGTCTTCATTTGCAATATTCTTTGCTTTTATCCTTAACCATCTTTTCACTGTAGGAGGTGTGGGATATAAAATGACTGTTCCCCAGCTTTGTCTCCCCCAAAGATATGCCTAACCTTAGAGGCTGTTTGCCAGCACATAGTGGGAGGTCAGATGCTTAGAGCTATTTTCCCTGAAGACGCTCAGACTGCTGTCTGGTCCACTGTAGGTAGGGTTCACACCCTACTAATAAGGATAGTAATTGTTTTCCATGGAGAGCCAGAGAACAGGTGAAACCCGCTCAGTGACATCCAAAGTTAGGCTGCCATCCTGAATCTAGGATCCTCCCATCTTGTCACATGTGTACCCCCAATCCCTCCTCTTCTATTGCGTGTATATTCCTAGACTGCCCCCTCCCATTACTGTATTACCTATAGTACAACCCCTTCCTGTGACATATGCCTTTACCTGTAATTAGGGGGCTTGCATGCCCCCAAAGGTGTATAAGCCTTGTTTAGTAATAAACTCTCTCCTGCCCACTCTGTCCATGTGGTGCACAGACCTGGCTGTGGAGGTCATGGCCATCCAGGAGGTGAGCATGCTACTATGAAATGTGTCCGACTCCTTGATTTCACTCTCTCTCTTATTCTCTATGACGTTAGTATAATCTTTACTTATTATCACTGTCTGCAATTGTGCCTGCCAGGCCTGTGATGATTTGTTAGGGGCGGGCTCCCCTGAGAGTAGGAGTAGGATCCCATTCCTATAGAGGTGGCCCAATTAGCCAACAGTCATTGGGTTTGGTATATCAGAAATACTTAGGCTGTGTCTCTTCTCTGAACAGACTGTGTTCATCTTTGAAAACCCCTTTCCATCTCTGCTGAGCTTGCAGTGATTGTTTGACGCGAGTTTTACCTCTTCACTACACTCTCAGGCATGGCCTGACTCACCCACCAGATCTTGTGGGCATTTGGGGCGTGACGCCGAGCTGAACCTAATGATATTGTGGCACCCTCTGGTCCCTGGCACTTTTTCTCCTTCCGTTCCACGTCTGGTACCGAAGTGACACATGCAGGAGAAGGAACACGTAGTATTTCTTCAGAATATAGCGGGCTTCAGGAAATGAATCCATGAATATTGCAAGCATAATTCTGTCTTAATTTTTTTCCTACGGGGACTTAGCGTACGTTGTTGTGCAGATGCATGTTAAGAGAGAGTCAGGTATGTAAATCTGTGGTTTCCACATCGGGAGCTGCCCAGCCGCCCACCTTAGAGAGCACCCGCATTGCAAGTGCCATTTTAACAACTGGTTTGCCAAACTCAACAAAAACAATGAGCGATCGGTTCTACGGAACCAGTGCAAACCGGGTGAATCCCACCACTGTCTGTCTGTCTGTCTGTATCAGCTAGCATTATGATCCTGCCCAGGACAGGCACTTGGGAAGGGCCTTCTGGATGGGGAGATGGGTGGGCGGAGGCCTCTCAGTCCCCAGCTGCTGGTTAGTAGTGGACTGTATCCACTCCCTTAGTTCCAGAAACTTTAAAACCAACACCAAAGCAAATAACCCAGACAGAGGAAAGAAGCGAGCGACAGAAAACTGGCAACTCAGTCTATCTACGCCTCCCGCCCATGACTCCACTCAGCTCTGAGCACCAATTTCCAAGCCCCACCCAATGTGTTCTGCTTGTCTTTGGACTCTGAAGATGGTCCATCTGCTGCCCTTGGCTCCCTTGATCTTAGCCGGCTGAGCAGCCTAGGGTCCAGCCATGTCTTCGCGGAAGCACAGACAGCGGTCCTCATGGGTGGGAGCCCCCGTGGCACAGGTGATGACACAGGTGACGACATGTGAGCACCGTGGGATCCTGTCCTCCGCTCTGCTCAACAGACCTGAACATGGAGCCCCAGGTAGTAGAGCTGGTGGGAAAGTGAGGACCAGGAAGTGCGTGTACACGGACAAATTCTCTACGCTCATATTTTAAGGCGTCTGGGAGGCAAGACTGGTGGAGGGAGGCCTTCCCGCTCATGAGTTGGACATGCGTCCCAGTTATATTCTCCTAAGTAAACGTGATTCCCATCATGTCCCCCGTAATAATGCCCATCTGAAGGTGCTGCTGGCAAGGACATGGTTGTCACTCCAAGGTGAACTGTTTGAAGGCTGTCCACCAGAAGGTTATCTGCCATCAAAAGCAATCAGACCATTTAATCCTAAGCACGGCCACTCCCTTCTGATAAGAATCATAGCTCAGGGACACTTAAGGTCAAGCCAGCTCAGAGATGGCCAACATTAGGCCATAATAACTCTAGAACAGGCTCATCTTGTTATGTATATACCTTCCTGTCACAGGTATGCCTCTAGTACCTCCCCTTCCTGTTGCATGAATACCCCTAGCCCATCCCCTTCCTGTCACAGGTATGCCTCTAGTACCTCCCCTTCCTGTTGCATGAATACCCCTAGCCCATCCCCTTCCTGTTAGCGGTATGTCTCAAACACACCCCCTTCCTGTTGCATGTGTGTGTGTGACAGGGCTTAACATGCCTGAGATTATATAAGCTTGTGAGAGAATGCACATGCTCCTCCCTCTGGTTCTGGTCGCCCTGGAAGAGGTGAGCCCTTGCATGTCTTGTCCGATGATTCTCTAATTTACCCTTCAATCACACAACCGCCCCCATTTGGTTGTGGAGGTTGGTAATTATGGGAAGGCCTTTTGTGTAGAGGCACTGGTTCACTTTCATTCCACCTCTTCATGTACTGTCTAGGATATGCTGTAGATGAATCACAGTTAAGCAAGAAATAATTTCTGTCCAGGAATCACTGATTATGTCAGAGTTGGAGACAAGCACCCAAACTGAACCCCAACCCAATGCAGGAAAGTTTCCCCATAAGATGTTAGAATCCCACTTTTTATCTCTTACAGCCACCACCATCAAGTCCATTCTGATGCATACCACACTCATATGAAGGTTTTCTGAGGATTAGTAAATCTTTACAGAAGCAGAGAGCCTCATAGTTTTCTGGCCATACAAGAGGTGAGTCCATTCCTGATCTGACGGCGTCAGTAGGACTTCTTTGGGGACAAGGAAGGAGCAAGTAATTAAGCACACACATTGCCTGCGAGATAGCGATGGGGCTGGAGTCGGTCCAGGTGATTTCCATCAGCTGGGTCTAAGCAGGTGAATGTCACTCTCTGAACCCCAGCAAATGTATCTACCAACTAAGTATGACAACACCAGTGTAAACAGCCGAAGGCCACTCTCTCCACCCTAATGTGTAACACATGGGTACGGTTATTTCATCAATGCACCGAAATACCGATTTAAAACAAACATCTTTATACCAAGGCCAGGGATGGGTATTGGGGGAAAGGGCTACACCTCCTTCCTATAACTCAGGCAGCCTCCCACCCCCAGAGCTCTGAGCACAGTACCTCCTGGAAGATATGCAGTAAGTGACAGCTCAGGTCTGGAATGGATGGTGGGGCAGCGCATACCAGGGAGAGGCAGCGGTGAGATAAGAAACATTTCTTTCCTGTTGTTCTTTGATGGGCCATGTGTTAGGCAGGATTTTCTAGAGAACACCAGGACACTTACAATTATACATATGAACGGATAGGTTTAAAGAGCGGGAAGGAATACAACGGTGTAATCGTCCACCCAGCAGTACAGAGGGAAGGTCCTTCCTACTCACACTGGCTTCTGGTCCAGGGTCAAGGAAGCGGAGTCTGCCCACAAGCAAGACGAGCAGAGTTGGCCTGCAGGCAGCACACATGGCACGGTGGGGCGACGACAGCTGGAAGATGCGGTGTCTGAGATGCAGCAGAGGCCGGTGCCACAGCAGTGTGGAGAAACAGGTCTTGAAGGAGCCTCAGGGCATTGTTGATGCACACAGCACGGCACAATCCACAGGTTGGCTCGCCCATACGTAGCGCAGAGCAGCTAACTCAGGTAGCAGCATGCTGGCCCGATCACCAGGGAGAAAAAGAGAGGGCAGTTTGGAGAGCCATTATCTTGGTCGCTCTCCGATAAAGCTGAGACCTGATTGACAGGCTAAACTCCACCCACAGAGTTCCTATGGGAACATGGTTCATACGGGAGCCATGTTGGCACCCCAAAACCAAACTATTACGAGCCATGATAGGGAGATGTTGAATTTAACAACTAATCTAATGCAGTAAATTTGGGCATTAACAGAGCTGCTAAATTGAAGGGAAATTCAGACTTTTAAGATCCCAGTGATTGGACCAGATTGACCCCCCTCATGGATTGAGGTGAACTTTGCACAAGGAAGACACAGAACCAGAGAGAGAGACAGAGAATGAGAAAGAGGATGAGGTAAGGCTGTTATACACACACACACCACCACCACCACCACCACTCTGTGGGCAAACCAAACCAATTGACCAGCATCTTTTGAGCTCCTGCTCTGTGTGGGGCTGGCAGCAGGCACCGTGTGTGCAGATGAACAAGGCTTACAGACTCAGAGCAGAGAAAGGGACCCTGAAGAGGCCTAGTGAGGCCTCCCAGGGCAGGTGGGCCTGAGCTGGGCCATAGGGGACAGGAAGGATCGGGCTGGAGGCAGAAATCGAGGGGTTCAGAGTGGGTGCTCGGCTGGTAAGAGAAGTGGATGGTTTGGAAATGTTTAGAAAAGGTGCTGCCATCTTCCTTGGACAATATTCAGATGGGTCCCCATTCAAAATGTGAATGCCCCAGGAAGTAGGTAAGAAGAGTCAAGAGGTTAATCTACCAGGAGGTTGAGGGGCCAGAATTCCGTTCCATGGCAGAATGCTTGCCTTCCATGGTGGAAGGTCGAATTTGTGTGCCGGCTGCGTAGTCAGGATCTCCCATCTGTCAGCAACAACTTGTGTGTCGCTGAGCGGGTTTCACAGGGGGAATGTCCAGCTTCAGACGTTCTGTAAAAGAAGATTTGATGGTCTACCTCCAAGATCCAGTCAACGGAAGCCGTGATGGATGTGAAGGCACAGGCCTGGGCAGCAGTGCCTTCCTGTCACGTACACGTCGTGAGTCATGGGGCCACTCATCCTCAGACACCACCAGCAGCAGCCCTCAAGTTGATGCGGTGTTGCAACTTGTGATAAAGGCCCGGTGCATCAGGGGCTGGTCCACCCACCCCCTTGCGTGTCCTGAAGACAGCAATAAAGGGAAGCCCACAGCTTTCTTTCTCCTGCCTTCCCCAACACTGGAAGCCCCTTCTCCGGGACGTGCATTCCTCGTGCTGTTAGTCACTGGTACACTCTGCTCTGCCTGGCCCTAAGAGCCCCGGCGGCATGGCCTTTGAGGGCTCCGGTGTTACCACAAGGTCAACAGCTTACACCCACCAGCCACTCCAAAGGAGAAAGATGTAGCCGTCTGCTTTCACGAATATTACAGACTTGGGATGCACGGGGAGCTGCGTGACTTAGTCCTATAGGGTTACTGTGAGTCAGCAGGGTCTCCATGGGAATGGGTTGGGTGAAGGCAATGGGTGGGAACAGCTGGTTACCATGCCCTGGCTGGAGAGTGCTTGGCGTGATCAATCTGGGTACATGCTGCCCAGCTGTCTGCCACCTGGGCTTCTCAGTAACCATCCCTACAGCTGGGCGGCAAGGGGAAACCAGGCAGGAGCAACTCAGGGCATGAGGTTGTCTGAGATGCGACTGGCTGGACCACTGGAAACCAGGATGACCAGAGTCACCTTGGGAAGCACCTGGGTCATATGGCTGGGGTCAACCCTTCCAGGAATGCTGACTGGAACCTACCCATTTCAGGAAAAGGCCCAGCCCTGCTTGGAAAAGTCCCTCTGGGGGTGCCAGCTCACCTCACAACCTCCCTGCCCACCAGGTGCAGGAGGCTAGCAAATGCCCCGTGACCGGGGAGAGTCATGGAGGGTGGGTGACTGAGCCCCAGTACAAACTACAGGAGGAAAAGCAACAGGAAGCAGATGGGTTGAGAAACTTTAATAGGGTATGAGAGGATCTGAGTCATAAAAGAAATCATGATAATAATGGGCAATAACCCCGAGACTGAAAGCAGTCCCTGGGACTCCGTGTTGATGCAAATAAGTAATGGAGCAAGGAGGTTGGGAGACAGGCCAACACTTCTTTACAGTAAGATTCTAATGAATCAATGAAGAAGGAAGGATGGATATTGATAATCATCTCAGATCTCTCAGGGCCAATAATGAGAGTAGCAATTCCGGGAGGGGAAGGGGAAGGTGGGGGGAGAAAGGGGGATCCGATCACATATAACTCCATCCCAGGGGGACAGACAACAGAAAAGTGGATGAAGGGAGACAAAGGTCAGTGTAAGACTAAAAAAAAAAAAAAGTAAATTATCAAGTGATCATGAAGGAGGGAAGGCAGGGGAGTGGGGAGGAGCTGATACCAAGGGCTCTAGTAGAAAGAAAATGTTTTGCAAATGATGATGGCAACCTATGTACAAATGTGCTTGACACGATGGGTTGCGGGAGGTGTGGGCGGGAGGAGGGATTAGCTGACACCAAGGGCTCAGTAGAAAGTACATGTCTAGAAAACAATGATGGCAACATGTGTACAGGTGTGCTTGATACAATGGATGTATGGAGCGTGATAAGAGCTGTAAGAGCCCCTGATACAATGATTTAAAATAAAATGAGTCCAGTGAGCGGTGAAACGTGTGTGTAGAAACAGGAAGAGCAGGCTATGGGCATCACCTCAGAAAGTCTCCCCAGAAGATACTTCTTCATGACAAGGGGGGGAAAATACCACTATCGTGGGAAACCCAGGCAGATACACCTTGTGGTAGCTGCGTCACCTGGTGTGAATTTGAAACTGAAGCGTGAAGGGATGGAGTTTAGCCTGCCAATCAAGTTGCAGTTTGATGACTTCATTTACAGGCGCCACCAAGGAGATAAAGAGCTCGCTGGAGGCGGGGCACAGACTGACTCCCTGGGAGACATTGCAGCTGGCAAGACACCTGGAACTACGCTAGTGTCCTGAGCTAGAGGAGTCATGTGGAGACCCACGCCAGCGCTGAGGTGCTTCCACCGCCACTGGATCCACCAGACGTTGCACCCACCGATCTGTGATCTTCCTGCATTCAGTGTCATTGCATGTGTTTCGCGAGTCTGAAAAGGACTTTATGGACTAGTATCGACATATGGGCTAACATTGGACTTATGGGACTTGATCTGGACTGGGCTGAGATGTTTTTCTCAATAATCCATTGCTCGTGTATATAAATCTTTTCTTATACTCATATGAGTGTTTATGAAGTTGTTTCTCTAGTCCACCCAGACTAACACACCCCCTTAACCAAACGATAAAAGTTAAAAGACAACCTAACGAAAAACAGTTTCTGTCAAGTCGCTTTCTAACTCCACCGGGCCCCACAGGGGTTCGGGGAGTGGATGGCCAGGTCTCTTTTCCAAGGTGTCTTTGGGTAGACTCTAACCTCCACCCTTTGGGTTCGCAACCACGTTCGCCATCCAGGGACGTCTGTCGGAGTTAGTATCACTGGAAGGAGGCCCAGCCCCATCGCACGCCCTTTGAGGTGAGCTCTGGGAAAGGGACAGCCTTGCTTCAGGAGCGTTATTCCGTGCCATCGCCAGGAAGCAGCCAACCCAGAGGCAGGACCCTACATTCTCCAAATGGACTGGGTCTTCAACATCCTCAAAGACAAAGCCAGACAGAGGGGCAGCCTGGATTGGAGAACATGGAGGAGACAGCACTGTAACGCCACGTGGCGGGAGCCAGAGAGAGGGCTTCCATGGGGGCTGGGCAACCTGGCATTTCATCTGTAGAGTAACCGGTAGTATTGTCTCCATGGTAATGTCCTGACCCAGATCATTGCTGGTGGCTCTATAACAGAGGCTCTCAACCCCTTTGGGGGTCGAAAGACCCTTTCATAGGGGCCCCCTAAGACCATTGAAAAACACAGATTTCTGATGGTCTTTGAAACCCAGACCCATCTCCAGGCGGGTCCGCCCACATGCAGATATGCCTACAGAGAACCCAGAGTACCCAGCGTACCCAGCGAGAAGACTGTGACCTGTGCTACAAAATGTCACTTATCATTAGACATAAATACTTCACAAGATAGAATTACATATTGTTTTTGTGATGAATCACTATGCTTTCGCTATGTTCAATTGGCAACCATGAAAATACATCCTGCCGATCAGATATATACATGATGATTCATCACAGTAGCAAAATGACAGGGATGAAGTAGCAACGAACACAATTTTATGGTTGGGGGGTGTATGTCACCACAACATGCGGAGCTGTATGAAATGGTCAAGGCATGAGGAAGGTCCAGAACCTCTTGGTCCAGATGCACATCGCCCGGAAGGTGATTGCAAAACCAGATTCAGGCCACGCCTCCACGTCACTGCAATGCCAGGACTTCAACTACCTACCAGCATTCCCTACATTGTGCTCTATTCACCAAGCACCTGCTAGTGCCAGGCTGTCTGTGAGACTGGGGGTGAAGGTGGTGGAGACACAGTCTGGGGATCACAGGTGCTGCCCTGTGGGAGAGGAACCCGCATGCTACTTAGGCAATGAACCCAGGAACACATTCATTCAGCCCATCCTTGACCCTGCCTGACCCTGGGGTGGGGAGGGTCAGAGATAGTCCTTGTCCTGGGAGCTTCACACCTGTTCCCAGAGCAGACAAGGAAACAGGTGGCATTGACAAGCTTCTATCAGCACAGTTCAGCAGAACTGTCTGGAGCAATTCTCTGAGGCCATTTCCCAGTCCCCCCTCTGACCAGCCTCTGCCGGTCCTACGGTCATTGGCTTTCACATCACAATGGAATTCAGGTAAGGGCCCTGAGAGCAATTCTTGTTTAAACCAGACCTCTCTCCTTATCAAGAGATGCTGCAGGACTTTCTCTCAGGGACAGCAGTGTCCATTTTCTGAAGCTTTACCTAAGTATACTTGTTTGACTTCTGTCAATACCACTTCCTGATCTATCTATGTTTGTGTGTGTGTGGTCTATATATTTTAACTTGCCTTTTTCCCTGCTTCTCTAGTCCACCCTCCCTGAATGATATAAAATTGGCCAGGGGAAGGGGGACTGCAGTCTGGAGAGAGATCTTCTTTGCGTATTTCCGCCGCAGCCCGGGGGAGCCTGGTATTAAAACTGGACTTCGATCATTCTAACTGGACGTTGTGATGGTCTTCAGGCTGCCAGGCATCCGGGGACGTCGCCCGCGAAGGAGAGGGCCTGGGGGAAAGGCTCAGTCCACTGGAGCCGACCAGCCCTGTTCAGAGGCAGTTAGTTCTCTTGTGACAAGAGGAAATGCTGGGTGGGGGAAGCCGGGAGGGGCCTGAATTAGCACCCAGCTCCAGGAGCCTGGGGTGTTGGGGGTGGAAACATTCCAGAGAGGTGTGGTTGGAGTAACATCCCCCCCGACCCCCCCTACCCCAGTCAGGCGACTTCACTTAATTGACTCATGTTGTCAGCAACTAGGGTAATCGCAGAGGTGGGGACGGGGCGGGAGCCACCGCAGGGTGCGCTGTAGAGAAGGGAAGAGCTCACTCTCGGAGGGAGCAGGAACTCATTCCCTCTGAGCGCGTCTCCTCCCGGGGACGGGAATCCTGCCAAGCTCTGCGCAGGCAAGTGAGTGGGGCTCTTCCAAGCAGGGGGTGGCGGGGGTGGGGGGGCTGCCAGGGATCACAGGCAGAGACTGGACTCAGGCGCAGAGGGCAAGGGAAGGGCCAGGGGGTGAGGTTGGAGTGCACTCTATCTGGGGGCACTCTGAGCTGGGGGGATGTAGGCAGGCAGTCCCGCTGGGAGTGTGGCGTGTGGTGGGTGGTAGGGGTAGGAGATGGGAGTTTGGGGGATTACTGTGAGGAGGGCAGATGAGGTGGTCTTTAAAGCCCTTCCAGGGCTGAAGTTCCTTATCTGGGGGGGTGTCCTTTTGCACACCTCCATCCTCTACCTGCACGCAGCCCCCCCCCCCCCCAGGCCTGAACCGAGTGTCAGTGTGTTGGAGAGCGGGAGTTTGCTCACTTCAGGACCTGAAAGAAACCATCGTTCCATGCCGGCCCCTGCTGAATTAATTTAAAAAATATGGGAGGGAGACATTTCAGAGGTGAGAGAACTAAGGGTCAGAGAGAAGTCATTTGTCCAGGGTTACCCAGACGTTAGTTTAGGACCGTCCTTGGGGGTGGGGGATGTTTGGTTTGGAACCGGGCATCATGCTGAAATGCAAACACAGGTGGATGTAGAGGTGCTTTTCAGTCAACAACACACACCTCCTTTTTTCATGGAGAGACCTGCAAAGTGTACCTTCTCACAGGCTCCAATCCCTTTCACTTTTATCCATTGAAAGGAGCCCTGGAGTGAGGGGGTTTCTTGGCTGAGTTGGTCATTGTCACAAACATTCTCATTTCCTGAAAGGAACCAGGAAGCAGTGAAGAACACGAGGGTCCTGGGGAGCCTGTGGACCTCACCCATCCAGGGAATGTCAGAGCAGCAGAGGCTCCCTACCCCTTTGGGGACAGAACAGGGAGGCTCCCTTCCCTGGCTCAGCAGAAGGGGCACTGGGCATGAAAACAGACAGGAGAGAGACACACAAAGAAGTTACCTGGAGGAGAGGGGAGGCGGTTATTTCTCAGGTGTGGGTTTTGTTATTTTTATAACACCCCCTGTCCCCTGCCTCTACCCCAGTCCCTGAATTTTCACATTTTGTAATTGGGGAAAACACACACACACACACACACACACACACACACACACACACGAGAGGGATGGGGAGTGATGGCTTACGTTTGAGTCAGCAGGGCTTCCTATAATACCAGGGCAGGGATGAGTCCTGCTTCTGCTCATGGGAGCCAGGAGGCTCCTCAAGGACTTGGAGGTGAGGGTGCACCTCAAAGCTCACTCTACCGTGGGCTTCCCTGCTTGAGTTCAGGAGCCAACCTGAGGTCTTGATTTCTGATTCTACTTTTGACACTTGCTGTCTGCCCTCTCCGCTCAGTGCTGCCAAACGGGTCCTAGAACCCACAGATTGACACCAAGGCAGCCTCCCAGAAAAGATTGCCTCCTTGCAAGGAGTTGGGTTAAACTTTTCCTATGGGAAGGAAAGGATATGGATGCCATCCACCAAGTTGGGCTGAGGGGTGGCTTGTCAGAGTAACCAGCCTCTGACAATCATGGGAGGGGGTCATATATAAATTGTACAGCGGTAATATATAAAGATCATAGTAAAGTCATAGAAGATAGGAGAGATACAAGAGAAGACAAAACAAAGGAGTCAGACACATGTCATGGTAGCATGCTCAGCTCAGCCCCTCTTGGTGGTCCACGTGGAGGTGGGAGATGAGAGGGAGAGAGTATATTTCTGACCAAGGCTTATATTTACTTAGAGGCATGCAAGCCCCCCTGATTACCAATAACCACATACGTCACAGGAAGAGGTTGGACCATAAGCAATACAGCAATGGGAGGGGGCGTGATCTAGGGGTGTACATGCTCTAGGAAGAGGAAGGATTAGGGGTACATGTATAACTAGATGGGCGGATCCTAGATTCAAGATGGCAGCCTAACATTGGTCGTCCTTGAGCTGGCTTGACTTATTCTGAGCTACTTTAGGAACGCAATCCACTATCCTTATCAGCTGGCCGCGAGCCCCACCTACCATTACCGGACAATAGTCTGTCGCTCTGGATGGCTGATGCCTTCCAAGCAGCTAGCTTCCGAGTGTGCTACCATCATTTACCATGTGACCACACCCTCTCTTTGGGGGGGGGGGTGTTAATGTTGCCAATTTAGACATGGCTTCCTCTTTAGCACCAGCGACTCTTCTCTTGTGTGCCTCTAGCCATGCTGTTCTCATGACGCCAACCTTCCCACATGACAGCCTCAGCCCAGCGTCAAGTGATCTGAAGAGGACCCGGGGGCAGTAGGGGGCTGCGCCCCCATAAAGGTTTACAGCTTCAGAAACCCACAGAGGCAGGTCTACTCTGCCCAGAGGATCTCTATGAATTAGAAGTGATTCCATGGCAGTGAGGGGTTTTTCTTGTTGTTCCACCCCACCCCCATCATCGCCCTTCATCCCTGGTAACCGCCAACGAACACTGGTCTCTGTATAGATCTCTATTCCTGCCTTCTTATACAAGTGGGGTCACACGATATTTGTCCTGATGTAACCGATTGATTTCCCTCAGCATTATCGTCTCCAGAGCCACTCATGTTAATGTCATGCGGTTTCCCAGACTCATCACTGGTCCTATGCTTGTGAAATATTCCATTTTATGCACGTACCGCATGGTGCTTGTCTGCTGCTCTGAGGAAGGGCCCTTGGGCTGTTTCTACAGGTTGCCGTTGCTCTTAGGAAGTGTGTTGTCACGGACCTAGGTGTGCACTGTCTGCTCATTTCTCTTAGGTTTCTAAAGCAGGTTCAAAGGGGGTCCAACAAGCATGGAACATGGATTGAAAAGACAGTGGAATTTTTCCCAATGAACCCTTCTTCCTGAGCAAGGTGATTGCCAGATCATAAGATAGCTCTATTTTCAGTTTTGGTAGGAAGTGCAGTACCATCTTCCCCCTAGTGGTTGTGCCATTTTCAAGTCCCACCGGCTAGGGTTAGGTGTTCCAGGGTCCGCACGTCCTCCGTCAAGGGGAGTTGCCATCGGTTGGCGTGGCTCTTCCCTCTCCTTAGCGCTGTTGAGCCTAGGCGACGTGGCATTGGCGTGGCATCTCATTGTACTTGTGCTTCAGATTCCTCTGACGGTGTCCCTTCCTGTGTTTGGGCTATAGAATGTCCTCTTAGGCAAAGTGTCCCCTCATGCCCTGTGCTCATTTCCAAATGGGCTGGCTGTCCCTTGGGTGGAGCTGTTGAACTTCCTACCTCTTCCAGACATCAGCCCTTTCTTTGATAGAAAGTTTCCAAAGATGTTTCCCAATGCACAGCTTCTCTGTTCACTGTCTAAGTACGTTTTTTGACAAGCTCAAGCGGTTAATTTTTATGAGGTCCCAGTGGTCTCACTGGCCTTCTGCCATTTGTGCATTTGTAGTTTTGTTTGCTGACTTTTAAAAAAAATTCTTTTTCTTTAATTAGGTCCTAGAGTTTGTTCCCTATGTGTATTTCCAGGAACTTTATAGTTCTCGTTTTAACATTTAGATCTTTGCTTCCTTTGGAAATAGTTTTTGTGAACAGGGTGAGGGCCCTGTCTCATTTTTTTTCTGCAGGTGGTGATGTGGTTTTGCCGGTCCTGTTTATGAATGAGATGGTTTATTCTCCATTCAATGGATTTTGACCCCTGGTTGAAAGTTTTTTTGTGGCTGTTAGGTGCTGTTGGGTGGTGCTGACCCGTGGCGAGCCTGTGAAGGACAGAGGGAGACACCGCCTGGTCCTGCTCCATCCTGACAACTGTTAGTATGAGTTCTTTGTTGCAGCCATTGGGCCAATCCCTATGGTCTAGGGTCTTCCTCATTTTTCTCACCCTCTGAGTCTTCAAGCAGATGTTCTTGCTTGAAGGGACAGGTCTCTCCTCATAGCATGTGCAAAGTACGTACATGAAGTCTCACCAACAGGATTTCTTTCTTTTTCCCTTTTTCAAATCATTGGGGGCTCTGGCAGCTCTTATCACAATCCATCCACCCATCCGTGGTGTCAAGCGCCTTTGTCCATAGGTTGCCATCATCCTTTTCAAAACATTCTCTTTCTACTTCAGCCCTTACCAACCTGCTTTCTATGGAGCATTGAAGCCATACTTCTTCCAAGACAGATCGATTCTCTGGTTCTTCTGACAAACTGTGGTACTTTTGATACTCCTTGAGTATTTGATCAACTTGGTCAGTGTAGGCTGAAGAAGTTCATAGAATTGTCCAATTTCTCTATCTTGGGAGTTAGGACCAAGACCATCATGAAAATGCATCTTCTCCGGTCCTTCTTCATTGTTCAGCTTTCAGATGCCTGTGAGAGGATGGAAAACATCATGGCTGGGTCAGGGACCCCTTAGTTCTCCAAGCGACATCTTTCCTCTTTCACATGTTAACCAGGTCTCGTGCCACAGATCTGCCCAGTGCACCGTGTCATTTGATTTCTCAACCGCTGCTTCCAGGAGCATTGATTGTGGATCCAAGCAAGATGAAATCCCTGAGAACTTCAATCTTTTCTCTGTTGAACACGATGCCATTAGGCCACTTCCAAGAATTTTGATTTTCTTTACAGGGCGGGGTTCCATATGGAAGTCTGCAGGTTTTGATTTCCATCAGTGAGTGCTTCAAGACCTTTTGGCTTTCAGCGAGCAAGGTTGTGTCATCTGTACATAGCAAGGGGTTTCTTATTTTTTGTGCTTTCTTTTTTTTAAGATCATTTTATTGGGGGGGCTCTTAGTACTCTTAACAGTCCATGTATCTATTATATCAAGCATGTTTGTACATAGATTGCCATCATTATTTTGTTTGTTTTGTTTTTGAATCATTTCTGGGGGGCTCTTACAGCTCTGATAACATTCCTCATATTAATTGTATCAAGCATATTTGTACACCATCATTATTTTCTAAACATTTACTTTCTATTTTCACACCTTACACTGACTGCTGTCTCCCTTCCCCTGTGGTTTTCCCCCTCCTCTTCCCAGCTTCCCCTACCCTCCTGGTATCTCTACTCCCATTTCTGTCCCTGAGGGGTTTATATGATCAGGATTCCATGTGTCCTGAGCTCTGTACTTGTGTACATGCTGTGGCCTAGCCCACAGTGAGAGGCAGCACTGGGGTGATGATAGGGTGTGTGTGTATGTGTGTGTGTGTGTGTGTGTGTGTGTAAGCCTCAAGGAACCCGAGGAATATTGTGTTTCATTAGTGCTATCCTGCACCCTGGTTGACTCATCCCTTCCTTGTGACCCTTCTGTGAGAGGATGTCCCATTGTCTACAGATGGGTTTTTGTTCTCTCCATTCTGACCCTCATTCTCACCAATAATTTTTTTTGTTTGCTTTGAGTTTTCTGATGCCCGATACCTGATCCAATTGACACCTCTTGCTTGCACAGACTGGTGTGCTTCTGCCATGTGGGCTTGTTGCTTCTCTGCCAGAGGCAACTTGTTCAACTTCAAGCCTTTAAGACCCCAGATGCTATATCTTTTGATAGCCGGATGCCATCAGCTTTCTTCACCACATTTGCTTATGCACCCGTTTTATCTTCAGCAATCATGTCCGGAGGGTGAGCATCACAGAATGCCAGGTTGTTAGAACAAAGTTTTCATGAATTGAGGGATGGCTAAGTAGAGGCCCAAAATTCATCTACATCCTCAATGTATTAGCATGTAATGATATGTACCAATTATTACCTAGAGTAATTATATGTACTCTATTTTTATGAATTAATGTGTTATGTAAGTGCACACCTATGTTTATACCCTTTATCCATAGCTTTGATTCCTAGATCTTTCCTCTGTTTCCTCTTACCTTCCTCCTGCCCCACTATCATGCTCGCCCATTTGCTGCCTCTTAGTCATTCCTCTGAGCTAGATTGCTGCTGCTCCAACAGCACCGGGGACACTACACCCTCCTCATGGTTGCTTTTATTCCCTAGTTGTTCCCTTGTCTGCAGTGTTTGCTCACTGCTCCTTTCTCCCACCTCATCCTCCCCCCCAAATCCCTATGGAACCATCAGTCCTGCTGTTTTCTCCTGAGGCTTGCTTCCCATGTATGGCAAGTTTTCCATGAATTTTCCTCCAATCCTGATGCTGTGTGCTCCAAATAGTCCATCTTCTCTGATTGTATCCTCAACACACAGATTGAATAACTATGGAGAAAGGCTACACACCTGACACACACGTTTTCCAATTTTAAATCGTTCAATATCTGCTTGAACAACTAACTGCCTCTTGGCCTATGTGCAGGTTCTGGATGAGCACAATGAAGTGTTCTGGAATTCCCATTCTTCTCGATGTTATCTGTAGTTTGCTATGACCCATCAGTCACACTCCTGTACAAAGGCAATGAAACACCAGGAACTTTCTGATACTCCGATTCCATATCCTTCTGATACCCTCTGCTTTCAGCTGAGACCTTTCTGAGGTCAGCTTGATCGTCCCCCTGCCATGTCTTCTCCTGCATCTGGCTTGAATTTCCAACAGTTCTCTATTGACATATCACTGGAACTGTTTTCTGATTATGTTCAGCAAAATTTTACTTGCGCGTGATGGTGATGATATCGTTCAGATATTTTCATAAAGCATTGGGCCACTTTTCTTTGGAGGCCGTGTTCAGCTCTCTTTGTCAGTTGTTGGCCCGGTAGCGATCTTCGAAATGCCTTGGCTTAGATGAGTGAGCACTTCCGGTTTGTGGAAACGTTCCCGTAAGCACCGCCTCAATTTGTGGCGCGTTGTTTTCTATCAGTGCACCTTAGAGTTCTTCTTCCATATACTCCTTCCTGGACTGGTTCAGCGCCGTCCAGTCACTCTGTGTATTTCTCCCATCTTCTTTTTGCTGGACGCTTCCTGCCTTGTTTAATGTTTTACCCTTAGGATCTTTCAGTAGCGCAAGCCAAGATGTGCGGGTTTCCTTCAATCCTTTCAGGTTGAGATAGGCTGAGCGTGCTCTTTTTCTGATCGTAGCTCCGGGTTTGTGCGTATTTCATTATCACACTTTATTTGGTTTTAAGTTGCCCTCCGGAAAAATTCCAGCTCTCTGACATCATCATTTCATCTATTCACTTCAGCTACTCTGCATTCAAGAGCGAGTTCTCGAGTCTCTTCTAGGATCTGCTTCGGTCTTTTTATTCTTTCCTGACTTTAAGTGACCTCTGTCTTCACCTGTGACGTCCTTGATGTCATCCCGCAGCTCATCGGGTCCTCAGTCATTAGTGTTCTGTGCACCAAACCTGCTCTGGAGATGGATATTCTCCAAGTCATGTTTTGGCTCTGGTGTTTTTATTTTCTTCCGCTTCAACCTGAACTTGCATATGAGCAATTGGTGGTCTGCTCCACAGTCAGCACCTGGCCCTATTTTGACTGATGTGGTGGAGTTGATTCCTGGTATTCCATCTGGTCAGGACCATTTGCAGAGTCACCAGTTCAGTTGTTAAAAGGAGGTATCGGCAAAGAGGAAGCAGTGGGTCCTGCAAAATTCTACTGTTTGATCTCCAGCGTCCATTCTGTTACCAAGGCCATCTTCTCTAGCAACTCATCCCTCCTCTTTGTTTCCCACTCTGTCCTCCAGTCGCCTGTAATTACCAATGCATCTTTGATCAATTTAACGGAAGAAGTTCAGAGGATTGCTCCGTTTCTTTATCACTGGCTTCAGTGGTTGGTATGTAAACAACAGCCATAGGAATTGGTCCTCTTTGTAGGCATCTAGTCGATCGCAGACAGCATTGCGCTTCAAAATACATCCTGAACTGTCCTTTTCGTTGATGCATGTAAGTTGTCATTTCCTGTGTAGTAAGCCTCATGCTCGATTGATGTCACCTAATAACCACCCGTTTCCGCTCACGAATGCCGAGGAGATCAGTCTTTATGTGCTCCATCTCATTTTAACAACTTCCAGTTTTCCTACATTCCTACTTCACACATCCATGCTTTAATGAATAACTAACGGGCATTAAAGCTTTACAGCGTCCACATCTGGAGAGTCGACTCTACTTTGAGAAGGCGCCTCTTCCTCAGTCGTATTTTGTGTGCTTTCCAAACGGAGGGGCTCATCTTCTGGTGCCAAATCAGACAATATTCCACTACTGCTTGTACGTGGTTCAGTGGTTCATCCCTTGGAAGTGGACAGCCTCTTCCTTCTTCCTCGTCTCTTCTTAAGTCTGGAAGCTCTGCTGAAATTGGTGCACCGTGCTGGTATTTGAAAAATGGCTTCCAGCCCCACACCACTGCACAAGGGACCACAGAGCAACGGACCATCAGACAAGGTTTGGAAAGCTGAAATGAATCACTGCGGTGTAAGTTCTCAAAATTGACCTGGATCATAGTAAGCGCTATGTAAGCGTCAGGCAGTATTACTGCTGGGGTTACAGACACACAGTTGAATCTCTACCATTAGCTCCCCCAAAGGCACGTGTTGGGCCACTTGTGCCTGACTGCTCTGCTCTGGACCTCTCCCAAAGCCGGACACTGTGGTTGGAGCCTGAATCACTCTCCAACTCCAGCCTCAGCTTTTCCAGTCATAACTGGGCCAGAGCTGTGGGATGAGAATGCTAGGCAGATGGGCTGAGGACAGGAGGGGCCCAGCATGCACCGAGCCTGTGCAGCGGTCAGGTGGTTGGACCCATCTCCACCCAGTCTTCCGAAAAGCCATGGAGGGATGTGGAGGGACTGCAAGGCCGCCTCCTGTGCCCTGGTTCAAGGGAGCTGTGCCAGCGGGAGAACCTCTTGTACCAGGCCTCTGTGGAAACAGTGAGAGCGCTGCGGGGGCAGGGCTGGCCTGGTCTAGAAAAACAACTCACAGAGGGTCTTGGATCAGTTCTGCGTAGGGCAGCAGCAGGGCAAGTGGAAAACCAGACACAGGAAAAAGGAGGACAGAAAAGCAGGGAGGGCCGGTGCCTCTGCTAATTGATTCCATGAAGTTTTGTCGGAGGCAAGCGCCGGGATCTCCCGGCTAGAGCCTCGGCTGGATCTTCATCCAGGAGGTGGGCACTGAGGCTGAGATATTACTTTCTGAGAGTGCTGAGGGGGCTGGGAGAGGGGATTCGCCATACCGCTCACACAGGCAGGCTTTGGGGAGGGAGGATGCAGGTTGTCATTACCAAATACTAAGGGGGGAAAAAAACCAAAATTATTACTGACTAGAGCTGATCTCCAATGGTGTGCGTGGGTTTCTATTTATTTCCAAAGCTCTTGAAGAGAGTCTGAGAAGGGGCAGCAGAGGTCTCAGCCATCAACCAAGGGACACAGACAGCCTCTACCATCTGGGGAGCGAGGGATGCCCATTCCCTGACTCTCCTACCTCCGTCTGGGGCCCCTGTGATGCGATAGAGGCACCTGACTAATCTGGGATACTCTCTTCATTTCAAAACCCTTAGCTAAGTCCCACCGGCAATTACTCCTTTGCCTTAAAAAGCAACAGAGTCACCAGTTTGGGGATTAAGGCCTGGGTGTCTTTGAGAGATATTATTCTCAAAGATCATGAGGGAGACTGTGCTTGGCAAGGCCTCGGGGCATGGACACTAGACCTTAGAGCAGCCAGCCAACGAGACCAAGATCCTGGGCCACGAAGTCTCCTGAGTCCACCACAGCTGCCTTCTGTACCCTTCTCAGGTGGCCCCTTGGTTATCTCCTGGGTGGGGAGGAGCACAGGTGGAGGCTGCGTTGGGACAGGCTCAAGGTACTGGGGTCTGCAGACCCAAGACCCGCGTTCCAGATGCACCTTGGCCGGTGACTGAGCATGAAGACGGTGCTTTCTTCCTGGGTGAAATGGAGCAGAGGATTCCTCTCTGGCTGGCCTCGTAGGGAGGAGAACCACCGTGGAGAGGAAAGTGCGTAGTCCATCATGGTGTGCACACAAGGGCACTGGCCGCTGCTGTGGTCCTCCTCGATGATGCTGTGAGTGATGGAGGCAGTGATGGACATGAGAAGACTCCTCCCCTGAAAGATCAAGGGAGCCCCAGGAGGGGAGGGAGCAGGGTTCCCTAGGAGGAGGGAGCCATTTCTAGATAGCCTGGTCTAACCCCTCACCTTCTGGCTCTGTCATCTGGCCTTGATCAAAGGTTGTTTTCCACTGTTTGCCAAAGCAAACGTTGATCAAGGTCAGGGCTGACAGCTTAGAAGAGCTGATATTTAATTATTTGCAACTCCTGACCAAAAGGACTCAAATCACTCCCAAAGTGCAAAAGAGTCCCCCCCACACCCACCCCCACCCCCTTCCACATTCCCAGCAGCCCACGGGCTCCCAACATCAGCCATGCGTGGTGGATGCTCAAACTACTCTCCACGGAGGGGAGAAGACAGAGAGGGGAGACCCCCACCCCCAGGAGCACAGAAGTACAGAGGCGTCCTAGAAAAGCAAATGGCAAGGGCTACAGTTCCCAAGGACCTCAGGACAAAGTTGGGCCCTAGTCCAGGCCTCTTGGGCTGCTTCTGGGGTGGAGACAGGGCGGCATGAGCTTCTTTCTCAATGGTCACCATTTGAGCCCCAGACGGAGGCAAAGCTCAGGGAGTGAGCGGACTCCAGGGGTCTCCAGGAGTGGCCCCACCTGGGCAGGCACTGATAGTTCCATCATCTCGGCGGTCACAGCATCATTGGTTCAACTGAAGGCCCAAGTCCACATCTCCCTCAAATTCCTTCCTGGAATGGACCAAACATGTGCGAGGAAGGGATGGTAGGAAATCTCTCTTATATATATAAAGTAAATATGTATTTTTCTACTAAAGAGATGTCTTAAAACGGAGAGGCCCACCCCACTCACACAAGAATGTTTCCACAGGAGGTAGATCAATGGGCAGCGACCATGAGGTCAATGGTCAATGAATCAATCAGTCAAAGAGTCAAAAAGCAAACGCAGGGGCAGAGGAGGGCTAGTGGCATTTCTCACGTTGTACCCGTTGCTATCACTGACGACAGCCCCCCTCTCCTCTACGTGTATGATTGATTGCCTGTGTGGGCTGCTTATTCATCTTCTCCCCACCCCCACTCCCTGCAGGTAAACTCTGCCACATGTTGAGCCTGAGCTCTCTTTCTGTCCTCTGGACTCTATGATCGGATTGAGAACAATCCTTGATGGTGGCAGATTCACACCACTAGTTCACGTGAAGTTCTCTTTTTTCCCCCAAAGCTAATTCCTTTGCATAACAGGGCAATTCTTTAAAAATAAATGTTTTATTAGGGGCTCATACAACTCTTTTTTTTTCTTTTATTAATAAATCATTTTATTGGGGGTTCTTACAACTCTTATAACAATCCATACATCGATTGTATCAAACACATTTGTACATATTTTGCCATCATCATTTTCTTTTTTTTCCAAGTTTAAACTATTTTATTCATTATTGTATTCATTATTTGTAGCTCCCCATTATCCCTCTCAAGTCCTCCTGCCATAAATCTAAGGAAATGTTACTCTAGTTACTATCTCTATCCTAACCTGGATTTATTTCTTTTTAAAAAAACATTTTATTAGGGGCACATACAACTCTTATCACAATCCATACATACATCAGTTGTATAAAGCACATCTGTACATTCATTGCCCTCATCATTTTCAAAGCATTTGCTCTCCACTTAAGCCCTTTGCATCAAGTCCTCCTTTTTCCCCTCCCTCCCCGCTCCTCCTTCCAACACAGCAATTCTTTGGGATCATCACTTCCAAAGAAACCCACTGTGATAGGTAGGTTTATTGTGCCAACCTGGCCAATGAACACATGTGGGATATATGGAAGGGCGGAGAGGTAAATGGCTCCGCGAGGCTCACCTTTCTTGTCGCTAGCTCTTTGATGATTGGACCAGTGTGTGGCTGCCTTAGCTTGTTCTCTGCCTCAATTTGCAAGCTACACACACTACCTGTGGGACACCTAACCTGTGGACTGTGTCACTGTAATTTGAGGTTCCTTCAAGACCCGTTTCACCACACTATTGGAATTTACATCTCTTGAGCTGGGGACTGTCGGATCCTGTCATCTGGCCGACTGTCGGTGACCTGACTTGCTGTTTGTTGCCTGTGGCAGATTGCCTGAATTGCTCTACAGAGGACTCAGCTGTCTGCTTCCTTGACTTGCACCCTGCGGCCCTCAAGCCTTGAAGGACTGCCAGTGTATTAGCTGTCTCACAGAAGTGAGTTGCACTGAGCCATTTGTACTGGTTTATAGACTAATTAGCTGTTTATTTCTTATGTTGTATATATCTATCTATATAAATAGATATATAATCATAAGTGTCCTGGTTTTGTTTCTCTAGAGAACCCTGTCTAACATATCCACTCACTGCCGACAGGTCAGTGCTGACCCATAGCTACTCCCCTGTGGGCGTCTGAGACAGTAACTGTTGATGGGAGCAGAAAGCCCAGTCTTTCTGGTTTTGAACCACCGACCATGAGGATCACAGTCCAACACATAAGCACTACACTGCCAGGGCTCCTCAGAAGAAACCAGAGCACAGAAACCTCTGTCCGAGCTATGAACCTGCCCGCTTCTCGTTCCTCGGATTTCTGCCGTCTTAAATCCTACATTTCTCATTCCCTTGATCTGTCCTGGTTCTAAGTATATGTTCGAAGGATGCATTTTTATTTCATCAGTCTTAGTTTTCTTTAAAAAGTATGGCATTGTGTGTGTGTGTTTATGAACCTGGAGATAAGGGGCGTGTTCTAGAGGCATTGGGGAGTGGAGACCAGCAGGGTGGCGACGAGGGGGCAGTCTGGGATGTTTCTGAGTATGGGTGTTGTCCTCCCATTAGACACACGTGGGAGACAAGAGGCTGGTGGGCAGAGGAAGGACTCGGTAGGGGCAAAGCAAGCCTCTAAGCTCACATGGACGGAGTGCCTGCTGTGTGCTAGAGGGACTTTGACAAGTTCTTGGCTGCTGATCCAAAGACTGCCATGCGGTTGGAGAGCGATGTGGCCGTCTGCTTCTGGAACGACAGTGGCCTTGGGAACCCGGCAGAGGTCTTCTATGCGGTCCTACACATCCCTAGGATGTGGGGTACCATCCACAATCGAATGGGTCTAAGAGGTGGTTGTGTCATTGAAGGGTAAAATTGAAGAGACATCAGACAGCATAAGGCATGTAACACACCTCTGGGACCTTGATGACTTCAGCAGCCAGATTTGCACTGAGAGAGAGAATGTATTTCCACCCAAGGCTTATATACACTCAGGGAGCGCACAAGCCCCCTTAATCACAGGTAAGCACATACGTAACAAAGTGGGCTGTACCCTAACCCTAAGGGTCCCTGAGTACATTGGAGGAGTAACCCAACATCAGTGCCCAGGGCAGGTAAGGGGGAGTGGCTGTCTTCAGAGCCTAGAGAGCAATAGCACGTGTCTGTCTGCCTCTGCAGTTCAAGCTGCCGGCTACTAGCAACCAGCCATGTGTTTGTAAGAGGTAACTTTAAGGTAACACTATTATGGGAGGATATAGTGGGGAACAATATTAATTATGAGAATGGGATCGGGACTCACCTCTTACTCACAAGGATGACGGCCTCCCTCCACCTCAGAAACCCAGCCTGCCAGGCTCCTTAATCGATCAGATAAAGGATTCATCCGCATACACTCTCTTCCTGTTCTCTGCTTCCCACACCGGGAGTTGGAATCACTTCAATGGTAGTAGGTTTCATTCGGTTTGGTTATATGCTAAGCAGTCTTAGTTCAAGTTCAAAATGCTCGGCCTGAATGATCGTGCTTCAGCGTGCAAACCACCACGAGACAGGCAGGGTCAGCATCTTCCTTTTGAAAAGGAGGAAGCCGAGACCTGCAAAGGCTTATGGTGGATAACGTTTTTAATCCCCACCCCCTTCATTCTAATAGCTAACTGAACGCAACCGTAGGAGAGAGTCTCAGGTCATAGAAATAAAGAGAAGATTGTGCATTCACAGATAAAGCAAGCCCCACTAAAGATAAGCTCTCATTTTAAAAGCAATTATAAACCACACAAGGAAGTGACCTGCCAAGAGATGGGGTCTCGGGGTAGCCCCTCACCCATGCTGTGAGCGCCTCTGCCTTACACAATGCAGTGTCCACATCACACCCCTCCTGCTCCAGGACCCCACCCGACACTCGGTTGTACAGACCCAATGCCAACCACACCCTTGTGACCCTCTTCTTTGACCTCCGTGTCCTTGTGGGAGCGCTGCATCCCAGCAAGCTCTTGGACACCACGACGGCTTCCTGCTAACGGCCTCCCCCGTCCAGATGATAGGTCTCTGTCGCTGTGCTGTCTGGGTCCCGTTTAAGACCTAATCCATGTGCTTGTTATTTTTTTTTAAGTCGGCGGGTGTAGCAAAACGAGGTTTGGAGAGAGCTAGGGAGTGTCTGGTTTTAGCACATCCTTTCTTTTATAACTCCCTCTCTCCACCCCCTGTGCCGCACACAGCTCCAGGACCGGACGTCCTCTCTGGACATGGTTGCGGTCACCAGCCCCCCTGTGCGGCTCACCACCGAGGATGCCCCTCCTGAGAACAGCAGCTTCTTCTATGACTATGACTACCTGGATGAGCTGGCCTTCCTGATCTGCCGGAAGGATGCGGTGTTGTCCTTTGGCCAAATCTTCCTGCCCATCTTCTACAGCCTGATCTTTGTGTTGGGCCTGGGTGGGAACCTCCTTCTTCTTGTGGTCTTGCTCCGGTACGTGCCTCGCAGGCAGATGGTGGAGGTCTACCTCATGAACCTCGCCATCTCCAACCTCCTGTTTGTGGTGACCCTCCCCTTCTGGGGCATCTCCGTGGCCTGGCACTGGGTCTTTGGCAATTTCTTGTGCAAGGTGATCAGCATCCTCTACACCACCAGCTTCTTCAGTGGTATCTTCTTCATCAGCTGCATGAGCCTGGACAAGTACCTGGAGATTGTCCACGCTCAGCCCCATCACAGGCTGAGGACACGGGCCAAGAGCCTCATCCTCTCTACCGTGGTGTGGGTGGTGGCCCTGGCCATCTCCATCCCCGACATGGTCTTTGTGAAGACCCACGAAAACCCCAAGGGTGTTTGGAACTGTTACCCAGACTTCGGCGGGCACGGGACCCTCTGGAAGCTCTATCTCCGCTTCCAGCAGATCCTCCTGGGCTTTCTCCTCCCCCTCTTGGCCATGATCTTCTTCTACTCCCGCATCGGCTGTGTCCTGGTCCGGCTGAGGCCCCTGGGCCGGAGCCGGGCTCTGCGGATGGCCGCGGCGCTTGTAGCGGCCTTCTTTGTGCTGTGGTTCCCGTACAACCTCACCTTGTTCCTGCACTCGCTGCTGGACCTGAACGTGTTTGGAGACTGTGAGGTCAGCCACCACCTGGACTATGCCCTGCAGGTGACTGAGAGCATCGCCTTCCTGCACTGCTGCTTCACCCCTGTCCTCTACGCCTTCTCCAGCCGCCGCTTCCGCCAGTACCTGAAGATGTTGCTGGCTGCGCTCCTTGGAGGGCGCCTGGTGCCTGGCACAGCCCAGTCCAGCTGTTCGGAGAGCAGCCGAATGACTGCCCAAGAAGAGATGACTGGCATGAATGAGCTGGGCAACAGGCAGGCGGAGGGCTTCCCGCAAAAGGGGGATGCGGGAAGAGAGGAAGCAAGGACAGCCACTCCGTAGTCTGCGGAGAGCTGCTGCTTGCTGGGAACAAGCCCAGGTAGGCTTCCACCTCGGCCCATCATCCAAAGTGCCTCACCAGCATCCTCGGAGGCCTCCGGGTGGAATCTGGTGGTGGGTTCTCAGCTCTCCACCATCAGCAGAGTGGGGTAGAGTCGGTGTCTGCTCCACTTTCTTGACTTACTTCAGAACCCTGCCTTCTTCCGGGAATGACCCAACAAACCTCTGGATTAGAGGCTTGCTCTTCCACGATCTGATCATCGTAGACTAGATCTCACCTTCTCCCTAGCTGGAGCAGAGCATGCCGCTCACAGCATCCTGGCAGGCTCCTCCTGGCAGCCTTCCGATCGATCGATGGCCCACGTTGACGTGCCCTGCCTCCGCGCTCTCTCTCTGATTTGCATGAAGCTGACCACCTGCCCTCCGATCACTCTGCTCCAGGCACGCTGGCCTCCCCACCCTTTCTCAGACATTCCAGGCGCATCTTGCTGGGGCTGGACTCTAACTCTTGCTAGAATGTTCTTCCCGTAGGTGTCTACCCCTTCACCTCCTCAGACCTTTGCTGGAACCTCAATTCAGTTAGGGATACCTTCCCCACCCTATTGAGCTCGGCTCCTAAGAGTCTATCTGATTTGCTTATTTGTTGTGTCTATGGCTTCTTTTCTTTCACCCCCGCGGGCCCATGTGCTCTCCTGGCTCAGTGATGTATCTGAGTGCTGGCATTGGGTCTGGACTGTAGTTTTCAGTATAGTTTCTGAAATGCAGGGTGGAGGAGGGGGGGTGTCTTTTCCTTGTGGCCCTGCTGAAGAAGACCTTGAGCATTCTACCCACCAGGTTTCCCCTTCCCGGAAGCTAGCTCAGCCTGCGGCAGCTGATGGAAAAGGCTGTCCGGGTGGCCTTGGGGATCGCTCCAACCCAGGAGCAACTCATTGCCTTCAAGTCCAGTCTAACTCTCATCAATTCTACAGAACAGAGAAGAACTGCCTCCTATGGTTTCCCAGGCTGTCATTCTGCTGAAGCAGTGTGTCAGTCCGAGTAGACTAGAGAAACAAATTCATAGACACGCCTATGTGTATACGAGAGAGCTTTATATCAAAGAGTAATTGTATATTGAGAAAACACACCAGCCCAGGCCAGATCAAGTCTGTAAGTCCGCTATTAGCCCACATGTCCGATACCAGTCTATAAAGTCCTCTTCAGACTCACGCAACACATGCAATGACGCCGAATGCTGGAAGATCACAGGCCAGTGGGTGGAAAGTCTTGTGGATCCAGTGGCAGTGGAAGCATCTCAGCGCTGGCATGGGTTTCCATGTGGCTCCTCCAGCTCCAGGGCTCTGACTCCATCAGCGTAGCTCCATGTGTCATGTCAGCAGGAAGATGAAGCAGAGTGTCTGTGTGTATCTGGCCTCCAGAGAGCTATTTATCTCAGTGGTGCCTCCAAATGAGGTCACCAAGCTGAGACCTGATTGACAGGCTCAACTCCACCCCTTCACTCTTCATAGCCTCAAGTTGACACCAGATTGCATCACTACCACACTCTGGTTCTCCTCTCTTGGCTCATTTTCCATGGGGTTTTTCCGTGCTCCCCGGAAGCAGCCATTTTCAGTCTTTTACGCTTGCATGGTCCCCCACGCAGCCTAGCGCACTTTCCAGGGACTGTGTGTACTGTCTGAGCCTGTATTACCTGACACTTCCCTTTCCCTCCTTAAAGCTAGTTGGATGACCAAAGTGCTTCTGTTGCATGAATTCTTTTGGCGTTGAGAAGCAAGAGTGGGATGGTGGTGGTGGTGGGGAGAGCAGCCCAGAAACCTCACAAGAGTATGCCTTGGTTGAGGGTGAGCTCTTACCTTTCAGGCCAAGAAGAACTCTCTCTCTCTTCAACCTTCCTTCTGAGAAGGGGACTGCTCCCTCGACAGAGCCTGTCTGCAGGACTCCTTGTCTGCACTGCTCAGCCTTGCCCCAGGGGCCTCAGCAAAGACCCCAGAATCCTCTCCACTCTGGGGCTCTGAGTCACGGTGGACCCTTCCCCACGGCTGCTCTAGGTAGAGGTGAAGGAAATGCTTTACCCATGAGCAGGGTGCTGCTGGCCACCTTCAGCCTCCTAGCACTTGCTCCCAGTGAGAGCTCTCTCTTCTTTGGATGCCTGAGATTCCGCATCCAATGGATGCTATCCGGAGATTAAAGCTGGGGATCAGAACTGCTGGGTCCCAGCAAGTGTTGAGCAGACTCTCCTTCTCCAGGTCACTGCCAGGGGAGGAAGGAGGTCTTTGTGGAGGGGCTTCCAGCAATCCCTCAACAGGTGTGTCTGCAGGAGGGGCTGGAGGTCATGCCCACCCTCCCCCCACCCCTCGGCTGGCAGATGGGTGTTGGTTTCATACTGCGATTGCTGGGGTCCTCTCTGCTTCCTGGGTGATCTGTTATAGTGGATAGCGTTGCCCCTGGCTGTGGATGCCCACTGTGGATGCCCTCCAGTCCCAGGAATGTTCTCTGGGCTCTGGGACAGACCATGGTCCAGGAAGCCCAAGACATTCCCCAGAGGTGTGAGTGTGGTCCCTCTCGGTCCTGACTCAGTGGACTTAGACCCCCTTCCTTGTCCCAGCCTGTCCGTGGGTCAGACTCATGGTCCAGGGGGAGAGGGGAACTAGGAGGACATGGAGGGTCTAGGCTGAACAGGGGCAGCCTGACTGTGTGTGGGGCCTCCCTTTGCCTCTTCCCACTGGCTAGCTCCATTCTCCTTCTTCAGTGCCTCCCCCCCAAGTCTTCTCTATGGATTCTCCTGACGCCCTGGAGGCTCAAGCAGGTTGTCCTGGCTTCTCGCATCCAGTGAGCATTCGGACAAGTTCCTGCAGACATCAATTGGAGAAGCTTGATCCGGAGACCAGGGAGCTGCAATGGCGCAGAGGCTTAAGCCTCAGGCTGGGGCCAGCAGCTTCTCTAAAGGAGCAAGGTGAAGCGGTCTGCTCCCATCAAGGTGTAGTTTGGGAACCCCCCTGGAGTTGCTCTGTTCTGTCTCACAGGCACCGACTGGAAGGGCAGTGGGTGGTAGGGTGGTAGTGGTGTGCTAGACCCACCTGCGGAGGCAGGTGGAGGCAGTCCCACCTGGTCCAGGCCCGAGGCATTGGTAGGGACATGCTTCTGTCTTCCCTTCAGCCCCTGTCCTCTGTCATTACCTACGATCCAGGCAAAACTCAGGGCCTACCAGGCAGCCAGCTCCAGGGGAGGACAAGGGGCCCATTAGAGAGGTGGGGTGGGCTGACAAAATGAAGCTCCCCGGGTGGTCCCTGGTGATGGTGGGGAGTCCATGCTGTCTGGGCCTCTCTTCTCCAAGACCCTCCCCCAGTTCCTATAGTTGTTGCCCTCCTGTTCCCCAGCAGCCATGGCCCACCACCCATCAGCCCACTGTAACCATAGCACACACAAAACTCTCTCACTCTCTCTCTCTCTCTCTTTCTCTCTCTCTCTCCTGGATCCCGGAAGCCTGCCTGGCAACACAGCTTGCACCCATTTTACATGTTGGCAAACCGAGGTCAGAGACAGAGGCTGGGCATGATTCCAGAGTGGGAATTATGTTCGCAGAGCCTGGAAATGAGATCTCTTCACTTTAATCTGCACCTAGGTCCTTGGGGTGTGTGCATGTGCATGTGTCCAGAAGTGAGTGAATCAGCACAAGGAGGGAACCAAGCAGCAACACCACAGATGGGATACAGCCAAGGCTGGAGGAGCCTGGGTTGCAGAGGCCATATCTGGCCAGAGGATGAGCCGGCCTAGACGAGACACAGGAGGCAGAAGTTGCTGGCTGGCCGAGGGCTGGGGGAGCAGGGAAGCGGCACATGGCAGTTTTAGGAACGGTTCCAGTGGGGAGAGTTGGCCACTCGTACTGGGCTGGAATGAGCAGCCTGGAGCTGAACTGCGGTGGAGCTGACACGGCCCATGTGTGGAGGCACTCAGAGGCCAGGAAATAAAGGCTTGGCCGCCAGAGGCACATTCTTAAGAAAACAGTGGCTGGAGGCCAGGCAGAGGGCACACCTGGCGCGGGCGTGGAGAAGTGTGGAGCGCTCACAGAGCTCGTGTGCTTGCGGCTCTGGGCGCATCTCAGAGGTACCTCCGAGGAGTGAGCAGACAGGGCTGGGCGTGGGATTGCATGTGGGTGAGAAAGGGCTGTGAGGTTTGGGGAACTGGTCCTGTCTGACCCTCGAGGAGAGAGGAGGGAAGTCAGGGGAAGAGAGTGCTTAGGATAGAGTCAGGGGGCTGAATACTGAGTTCCAGGTGGACAAAGCTGAATTAGAAGCGCTGTGGGGACATGGGCTGGCCCCTGGGCCTAGGGGAGCATTCTGAGCTCAGCAGCAGTTGAGGAAACCCTAGCAGGAGTGGGGACCACTCTGAAGTGGGAGGAGACTAGGACACCCACTGGGGACCTTGAATCCTAGGCCTACTCTCCACACCAGTGGCTGCCAGCCACACCGGGCTGGGAGCCAGACTGGTCTGACTGCAGAGTGCCCCAGATTAAAACGCTCATTTTTCGGATTTTGCGGGCGGAATAATGTAAACAAACAAATAAAAAGGCTCCTCACCTGTTTCTTTTTCTTACTATGTTTAATTCAAATGCATCTACTAGGAGGGTGAACATGACCTGCCTCTGGCTCATTCCGGTAAAGCACCTGCGTGGGTGGATTCTGAATGGAGAACCGATTTCCCTCAGCAACCTCTGCCCCCCCCCCATTCACCTGAGAGAGTTAAACACACCCCAAGCAAAATGAAAGGAAAAAACCCAACAACAACATTAAGTGATGCCATGGCTTCTATTTCTATGGGACCACGCGGGCGAGGGAAGAGCTGTGGGCGAACATGAGCAGAGCGGAGGGGGCCGGGGCCTCACGCTGGAGCCGTTCTGTGTTCCAGCAGCTGCTATCTGGACACAGGTGATACCCTCCTCCCCACCCCCACCCCCTAATCCAACCAGGAGAGGAAGCTTCCACATTTCCCCTCCCCCAGGAGAGGAGGCCTCTTCAAGAGAAACTGAAGCAAATGAAATGAGAAAGGAAGACAAGATGGACCAAAAGAGAGGTGCCCCAGAACCATAGCCGGGGGTGCTGTGTGTGTGTGTGTGTGTGTGAGCTGAGGAGGTGGCACACCCCAGGGAGCCCCCGTGGCCAGGCCTGGGGCAGGCTCGGCCGGCCGGGCTCACTCAGCAGACCGCAGGCGGTAGCGGAAGCGCACATCGTGGCTGGGCTGGGTGGTGCCAAAGCCCCAGCGCCGGGGGTCCACGGGTGGCACGGGGGCGTCTGGGTCCACCATTTCCATCTCAAAGTAGGTGACCATGAGCAGGATGAAGAGCTTCATTTCGCTGAGGGCAAAGTGCCTGCCGGGGCACATGGAGACCCCCGCCCCCCACGGCATGTTGTAGTAGGCTATCTTCTTGCCCCTCTTGCGGAAGTCCACTTTGCGGGTGCCATCCGGGTTGAGGAAGCGGTCGTACTTGAACGTGGTGGGCTCGGGGTGGATTTCCGGGTCCATCTGCACGGACAGGTAGGGGAAGAGGGCCACCTTGTCTCCACGACGCAGCAGGTATTCCTCCCCACCGGCCATCTTCAGGTTGAAATCCACCTGCACCGCCCGGAGGAGAGTGGGTGAAGCCCCCAGACGCAGGGACTCCTCCATCACGCTGTCCAGCACGGGGGTGTGTTTCAGAACACCGGGGTCACAGCAGAAGGACTGCGTGGCCTCCAGGCTGGCCTCCCCCAGCACCTTGGTGGCTTCCTCCTTCACAGCCCGCATGGCATCCGGGTGCTTGAGGAGGAACAAGAGGGCCCAGAAAGAGGCAGGCCCTGTGTTCCCTTGGGAGGCCCAAAGCATCATGAAGTTGAACTTGTCCTGCATGGCGGGAGCCACTTCCTGTGCCTGCAGCTGCTGCAGCATGTCCAGAATCCAGCGGCTGACCCCCTCCTTCTGCAGGTTGTGCCGCACCGAGAGCACCTTGTGAAACAGGCGCTGCAGCTGGCCCACGTGCCGCCATTCCCGGGGCCAGAGCACCGAGTAGACAAACCTGGGAAACAGGACGTCAAAGCGGCGGAACTCCACAAACAGCTCCTCGGCCTCCAGCAGGTCCTGAGCCGCGTCTGCCGTGTGGCCGAACAAGCTCAGGTAGCCGGCTTTGAACAAGGTGTTGTAGCAGAAGTGAAAGAGGCCGTCCTCGCACCAGCCACTGGCCGACGGACGCCGGCCCTTTGGCCCCAGCATGACCAGGGACAGGGTGTCCAGCATGACCTCGTTGAGCTTCTCCAAGCCACTCCCCATGAGGTGCTTGGTGCTGGTCGAGTGTATCATGTGGTAGTCCTCTGCTTGCGGCTTGTATCCAAAAACCTTCAGCACGAGTTCTTTGGCATACTCGACAAAGTCCAGTCTTCTCTGGGTGTCCTTGAGAATAGGACCAAAGGATAAAGGGTCCATGACGAAGGTGATGTACTGGCCACCGAGCAGCACGGTGAACACATCCCCGTGCTTGGCCTGCATGCGTCTCAAGAACTCAACCATGTTTACCCGGAAAGCCATGGCGTGGCCCAGCCAAGGCACAGGGCCCTTGTCCAGAGGGGGCTCCTGGGGCCTGCGTTGTCGGAGCAGCCCCGGCAGGCCCAGGAACCCCAGGATGGCCACCAGCAGGGCACCCAGCACGAGACCCCAGAGCACCATGGTTACGCTCCTCCAGGCCAGGCTGGAGACACACTGATGGCTCTGGGCATGCCAGGGACATTTTGAAAGGCCCTGACCAATCAGGAGGGAAAGGTCTGCCCCCCCACCCCCCGTAGACCTTGCCCTGTGGCTACAAATACAGTAAATAGCTCCAGTGGGAAAGTACTTTGGGGCAAAATGCTCCTCTGAATTTGCTCGAGCCTGGTCACGTGGAGGGAGGAGCTTGATCACCGCCTCCTCTCCACCTTCGGCTGGTGCTCTGACCTTTTATGCCTTCTCTGGCTAACTCATTCAGCAAAAACATACACTAAGTTCAGTTATGAAATTTTCTTTCTTTAAAAAAAATCATTTTATTGGGGGCTTGTACAACTCTTATCTTAATACATATATATACATACATTGTGTCAAGCACATTTGTACATTTGTTGCCATCATCATTCTCAAAACATTGGCTTCTACTTGAGTCTTTGGTATCAGCAACTCATTTTCCCCTCCCTTCCTGCCCCCCATCCCTCATGAACTCTTAATAATTTATAAATTATTATTTTGTCATATCTTATACTGTCCAACGTCTACCTTCGCCCACTTTTCTGTTGTCCATCCCCCAGAGAGGAGGTCATATATAGATCCTTGTGATCGGTTCCCCCTTTCTACCCCACCTTCCCTCCACCCTCCTGGTCTCACCACTCTCATCACTGGTCCTGAGGGGTTCATCGTCCTAGATTCCCTGTGTTTCCAGTTCCTACCTGTACCAGTGCACATCCTCTGGTCTAGCCAGATTTGTAAGGTAGAATTGGGGTCATGATAGTGGGGTGGGAGGAGGAAGCATTTAGGAACTAGAGGAAAGTTGTATGTTTGATCATTGCTACACTGCACCCTGACTGGCTCATCTCCTCCCCGAGACCCTTCTGTAAGGGGATGTCCAGTTGGGTCTTGGGTACCCAATCTGTACTCCCCCTCATTCACAATGATATGATTTTTCTGTTCTTTGATGACTGCTACCTGATCCCTTTGACACCTCGTGATCACACAGGCTGGTGTGTTTCTTCCACATGTGCTTCGTTGCTTCTGAACTTGATGGCCGTTTGTTTATCTTCAAGCCTTTAAGACCCCAGACGCTATATCTTTTGATAGCCGGCACCATCAGCTTTCTTCACATTTGTTTATGCACATGTTTGTCTTCAGCGATCTCCTTTCTGTCCCATCCTCCCACCCTCATGAATCCTCAATCAATTAAATCTTGTTGTTATTTTGTGTCTTACACTATCCGTGCGTGTCTCCCTTCATCCACATTTCTGTTATTTGTCCCCCTGGGGGGTGGGCTATATATCCAACCTTGTGAGGGGCACCCCTTTTTCACCACCCTCCCACCATCTCCCTACCCTCCTGATATCGCTACTGTTCCTGAGGGGTTCATCTGTTCTGAATTCCATGTGTCAAGAGCTCTGATCTGTACCAATGTGTGTACTCCAATCTAGTTGGATTTGTAAGGTAGAATTGGGTTGTGATAATGTGTGTGTGTGTGTGTGTAGAGAAGGTGGGGGAAGAAGCATTCAGGAGCTAGAGGAATGATGTGTGTTTCATCGGTGCTATACTGCACCCTGGTTGAATCATCCCTTCCTCGTAACCCTTCTGTGGGGGGATGTCCAATTGTCTGCAGATGGGCTTTGGGTCTCCACTCAACCCACCTCTTTCACACAGCTATCATTTGTTTGTTTTGGATCTTTTAATACCTAATACCCGATCCTGTCAACATGTCATGATCACACAGGCTGGTGTACTTCTTCCATGTGGGCTTTGTTGCTTTCTTGCTGGATGGCCAGTTGTTTAACTTCAAGCCTTTAAAACCCCAGATGCTTTAGCTTTTGATAGCCGGGCACCATCCGCTCTCTTCATACTTGCTTATGCCCCCATTTGTCTTCAGCAATCCTGTTGGGAAGGTGAGCCTCACAGAGTACCAGGCTACTAGAACAAAGTGTTCTTGTTCTTAGGGAGGCCTTGAGTAGAGATCCAAAGTCCATCTGCTATCTTAATACTTAACATATATGTACATTGGCCTCTATCCCTTTCATTTTAAATGAATATATTTACATATATACATGCCTATCACTATACTTCTATAAATAGCTTTTGCCTCCTAGTTCTTTTCTCTATTTCCGTTCACCTTCCTCCTGTCCCACTATCATGCTCACCCTCCACTCGGCTCTCAGTGATTCCTCTCAGATACATTGCACTGGATCAAACCCCAGCAGGCCTCCTTACCATCTTCTTCAGATCTCTTGTTCCTGAGTTTGTTGGCTCCCCGCTCCCCCTCCCTGCCCTGTCCTCTCCTGTGTCCCCCCCTCCTACAGTCAGTCTTCACTTCTCATCCCTCAAGCTGCTTGCTGAGGAGCAGAGCCACACCACAGCCATGCCTGCTCCCAGCTCTGCATACAGACACACACGCCCACAGTCCATGTCTAGTAAAAGCCCAATTCCAGTGTCCCAAGGAGCCCTGGTGGCGTAGTAATCAACTCACTGGGGGATGAGATCTGCAAGGTCAGTAGTTCAAAATCACGGGAGAAAGACGGGACTTTCTCCTCCCATAACGTCACCGTCTCGGAACCCCACAGGGGCAGCTCTACCCTGTCCTGGGGGTCACTCTGCCAGCATCGACTCTATGGCACTGACAGCGAAGGACATTAGAAGGACTTTCAACGTGCTGTGGGCTGCCCAGAAGAATGAACAAATCCGCCTTGGAAGAAGGATAGCCAGAATGCTCCTTAGACGTGATTGTGGCAAGAGTGCCTCATTTACTTTTTTTTTTTTAACAGTTTTATTGGCACACAATTTACAGAGCCTACACTCCAATTGTGCAGTCATATCAAGGAGAATTGCACAATCATTGCCATGTCAATTTCAGACCCCCCCCCCCCCCCCGGTTAAATCGCCTTTAAAATGAGCTGTGCAATCAGTCAGTTCTCAAACTCCCTCCCGCCCCGTCCTCATTCCCCACTCCTGACATACCACGTACTTTAGGCATGTTATCAGGGATGTGTCATGGAAAAGAGAAAGACCCCTTCCCCCCTCCATGAGATAGCCAAGAATAGGCAGAGTTGGCCTCCACCAACAATGACAGTCCCAAAGAAAGAGGCACCAAGAATGGAGTTTGAGGACCCTGAGGTGGCGGACAGGTGCCATCTCAGTCTGTGGGTTCAGTGTGAAGGAGGTTACAGAGTCAACTCTTCGTGACCCTCTGAGTGCTCTGGCCTGGAGCCCTCCCACTGGGCCAGCTGGCTTGTCTATACTCTTCTCTTAGATGCACCAGGGGCACAGGAGCCTCAACCAACAGCTTTATTTTATGAGCCATACTCCCTCTGTCAGCTGCCCTGCCTTGGGGACACTGAGGGTCGCTGACCACTGCCTGGGGACCTTCTGTGCGGCATCAGGCCAGGCTCTTGACAACAGGCCCAAGGAGAAAGCTGTGTCCTCAACTGCCATGCTCCCGTGAGCCGGTTTAGGTCATGTTTGCAACACAGCAGGTTCAGACACATCCAACCAGGGATGAAAGCACCCAGGTTACTTTTTAACTTTCCGGATGACCTGCAGATGGGTTCTTTGGCTCCTCAGTCTTTTTTTTTTAAATCATTTTATTGGGGGATTACACAACTCTTATCACAATCCATCCATCCATCCATTGTGTCAAGCACTTTTGCTTGTTGCCATCATCATTTTCAAAGCATTTTCTTACTACATGAGCCCTTGGTATCAGCTCAGTTTTCCCCTTCCTCCCTCATGAACTCTTGATAATTTATAAATTATTATTTTGTCATATCTTACAATGTCCAACATCTACCTTCACCCGCTTTTCTGTTGAACATCCCCCAGGGAGGAGGTTATATGTAGATCTTTGTAATTGGTTCCCCCTTTCTACCCCACCTACCCTCCACCCTCCCAGTCTCGCCACTTTCACCACTGGTCCTGAAGGGATCATCTGTCCTGGATTCCCTGTGTTTCCAGTTGCTATCTGTACCAGTGTACATCCTCTGGTTTAGCCAGATTTGGAAGGTAGAATTGGGGTCATGATAGCGGGGGTGGGTGTCCAGTTGCCTACAGAGGGGTCTTGGGTCCCCAATCTGTACTCTCCCTCATTCACAATGATTTGATTTTTTGTTCTTTGATGCCTGATGACTGATCCCTTCGACACCTTAGGATCACACAGGCTGGTGTGCTTCTTCCATGTGGGCTTTGTTGCTTCTGAGCTAGATGGTCACTTGTTTACCTTCAAGTCTTTAAACCCTAGAAGCCATATCTTTTGATAACCGGGCTCCATCAGCTTTCTTCACATTTACTTATGCACCCTCTTTGTCTTCAGTGATTGTGTCGGGAAGGTGAGCATCATGGAATGCCAGTTTAATAGAACAAAGTGTTCTTGCATTGAGGGAGTACTTGAGTGGAGGCCCAATGTCCATCTGCTGCCTTAATACTAAACCTATAAATATATGCACATAGGTCTATTTCCCCATCTTCACATATAAATATATTTACATATGTACATGTCTTTATTTAGACGTCTATAAACGCCCTTTGCCTCCTAGCTCTTTCCTCTATTTCCTTTTACACTCCTCTTGTCCCACTATCATGCTCAGCCTTAATTTGGATTTCGGTAATTCCTCTCAGTTACATTACCCTTGATCAAGCCCTACCAGGCTGCCTACACCCTCCTCACCACCAATTTTGGATCACTTGTTCCTTGTCCCTGGATTTGTTAAGATTCACTTCCTTTCCTGCCACCTTCTCTCCCATGCCCACCCCTTGGAACCTTTGGTCCCGTTGTTTTCTCCTCCAGATTGTTTATCTGGCATATCTTATCTAGACAGACCTGTGGAGATAATAACATGCACAAAAACAAGACAGAGCAAAACAAAGCAACCAAAGAAAATAAAACAAACAAACAAAAACCCCAATGATAGAAAGAAAAAAAAAAGAAAAGCTTTAGATAGTTCAAGGACTGTTTGTTGGCCTTTAGGAGTGTTTTCCAGTCCAGTCTGTTGGGGCGCCAAGCCCTGGCCCCAAAGTCTATTTTTGATATACCCTCGGGACTTCCTTGCTCTGCTCCCCTTGCTGTTCTGTTTCACACTCTTAATGTTTTGCCTCGGTGTGGTGGGGTCAGATTGGGCACAGTTCCCACACTTATCTCCAGTGTTGTCCCCTGTAGGACTATGGCTCATTGAGGGATGTTGTGTCTCATAGTGGGCTGCTCTGAGCGCGGATATCATTCTCAAGGCTTGATGGGCCATGATGTGCTGCACTCTCTCTTCCTCCCCCTTCATTTGCTCCCATGTGCTCTGATATGATCTTATCTTTACCACCTTAGTGCGATTTGTTTTTCATCATCTGCTGGGTTTCCCAGCTGTGGAGCACAAGATGAGTAGATGTATAATTATAATAACTGATAAAAGGGGTTATAGGGATTGCAGGGATGGGATGGGGGAAATGGGCAAAAGGCAGGAAAAGGGCATTTCCGGAGTAAATAATGAAGGCAGGAGGGGGAGGGAGCACTTGAACTGATCGTGAGTGCACAATTCATTTTGAAGGCAATTTAACCGGGGATTGAGGGGCGGTTCTCTAAGATAGATGTGCTGATTGTACAATTCCTCTTGATATGATCGAACCATTGAACTATTGTATGATATGTAAATTATGTGCTGCCAATAAAACTATTGGGGAGAAAAACTGATCTCAGGCCATTTCATAATAAATCAAATATAAAGTGAATAATTATGCCAACCTTCCTAAAATCAACAATTGTGTAACCAGAATCGCCAACTATGCCCTTGACCACCAGGTGTTCTATTATATGAAACTACAGTCACTATCAAAGGCCAGTGGACAGCATGATCTGCACTTTTTCCAAATCAGGCAGACACGATTCATTTGATTAGGGTAAGCACTTGGCTTAGGAATTTGAATGGGGAACTGACAAGAGAAAAACATGTTAAGTTGGCATTAGAAACAAGAGCTAGCTGCAGGGTAGAGGTGGAGTCGCGAGGATTTGAGGCAAGTCCATGTTCGGAGTGAAAGTTCTGTGAGGAGGCAGAGCTGTGAGAGAAAGTTTGCAGAGCAGGGAGAGTCGTCTGTCAAGATTCCAAAGGGGAGGTGCTCACGGGAAGCAGCAGGTGATGCCACCCACCCCTCAAGAACGCGCGAGTAAACCGGTGTCAGGGAAGCCACTTCAACCCATGACAAGTCTGCCTCCGAGGAGGCCTGGGCTCCGTAGAGGTTTCTTTTTGATCCTCTTGTTTCGTTAATGTTGGGATCACAAACCGTTGAATGTACTGCAGTTCAGCCATGTTACCTGGACATTTGGGCACCATGGACCAGCTCTCCCGGGCATGCCACCATTTCCACCCCTCTTTCTGAGTCAGGCTCCCCATCACAGAGCCACTGGCGCCCCGTCTCCTGGGTCATCTTTTGAGTCACTGCCGTCCATTTGATCTCATCAAGACCTATTTTACAAGAGCACGGTGCTCACGGCAGGCATTCTTGACCAGTTCAGCTAAACTATTATTTGGTTTTAAGAAGACTTCAGGGGATCTTTCTTGGCTTAAGGTTTAAAGATGATCTCAGACCAGTCGTTTCAGGGGTCCTTTCAACCTCCATGGATGCAGGAAGTCTAGATTCCAGAAGAACCTGGCTGTCTATGCTTCCATCTTCGAGAAATATCGTTGCCTTCAACATTGAAGGTGTAAAAACATTTTTATAGTTCTTTGGGAAGGAGGGGAATTGACCACTCTCCTTCTCCCCTCCTAAAACTTTACCCCACCCCGCCTCATTGGGTCCTCTTGTTCCCTTGTTCTGCTCCTCGTAGCCTCCCTGCCCCTCCCCTGCCTGTTGCTGCTCCCTGCCCAGCGGGGCTGCTCTCTTGCTTTCTGAAGTCAGGCTTTAGTGACCTCATTGCTCTTTAGCCTCACTGGCCTCGCTGATCTTTGCTTGACTGCTGCCCCAGACCCAACAATCCTAAGCTTGTAATGTAGTCTCTTCTCCTTTGTTTCTGTCAGTATCTCTTTTTCCTCTTATTTTTCACAACTAAGTTCCTCAGAAATTATGAACAGACAAAAGTAACTGAACTTTTTCATGCCTTAGCAATTTATTTTGAAGATTTGAAAAATCTGAAAAGAAAAAAGAAATATTGGGAGAAAGAAAAAAAAACACAGTGTAATGGTGGGGGGAACCCAATTACAGTATAAGGGGGAAAATATTGTCGAACTGCTGTATGTAACCTGATGCCTCGGTGAGGCAATTGACCGTCAACCAAAAGATCAGCAGTTCAAACCCAGCAGCCCTTATGAAGGAGAAGGGTGAGGCTGCCTGCACCCATAAAGATAGAGAGTGTGAGAAACCCGAGGGACCATTCTGCTCCGTCCTGTAGAGTGTCTCCATGAGCTGGACCCACCACTGTGGCAGGGGGCTTATAGGTGTAGCCGGCGCTGGCATTTCCTGTCTCTCGTAACAGCTGATGGACATGCAAGAATGTCGGTACATGCAGTCGTGTGGTAACATTGGAAGCACTTCACAGGACGAAGAGAGGTTGGGGAGTCGTTTTTTAACAAAAGACTTTGTACAATCATCTGGAGAACCTCCCAAGGGAGTGGTGAACCGAGGAGAGAGATTTCTTTAAAGTGGTGCTAAGGGAGGGTTAGGAACACCCCTGGAGGGCAAGGTTAGGAATATGAAGGGGCTTCCAAAAGTTCATGGAAAAAAAACACATTTTCTTTTCATTCCAGTTTTCCACAAACTTTGTGGAATCAATTGGGCGACAGGGAGTTAGTAAACCTTAACCCACTTACACATCGGGAACTTTGTGGAGGGCAGACTTCTTTGTTGTGTGAAAATATGGAGGTGCTTCAGGCATAGGGTCCAGCTTTTACCAATGTAAGGGAAGATATAAGAGTAAGTCAAAAAGTGCTGCTACTGTGTTTATTTTCAACATGTATTGATTTATTCTAAATGAAATGTGTTGAAACCGGTCTCCAAGAGCAGTGGACAGCTGCAGACAAGTTCTCTCCGTAGTACACCCCTCTGGGGGACCTTTGGGAAAAAAACCTTTTGTGCTGTGGGAAAAAATATTTTGATATCAGGGAAAATATACAAATGGAAACAACTCAAGAGGACATCTTTCCAAATGGTTGAAGATTTGAAACAAGTGTAGGGGATGCTGGCCTTCACAGAACAAGTTATTAAGGTGAATGAAGCTCTGTGACGGGGTTTGGAAAGACCTCAGAGACAAGCCACAGGAGGAAGCTTATCCACCTCGACAAACGGAGAAACCGTAACGGAAGTCCAGAGACCGGTGGAAGAAGGTAAAATTCGATTTGTCACTGATGTGATAACTACTCACATCATAGGCTGGATCTGCCATGGCTTGGCATTTTTTATCTCAAGCCAACACCTTGTCCTGAGCAAGTTTTCTGCTGGATACAATACTTGGTCAGTTGACCTTCCTGTGGATCCAACCTGAATGCACTCTAGGTTTAAATATTTCTCGCCTATTCCATGACAGAATTTTCCTCTCTGGCTTGTTTTAATACTGCTGATGGTCTTTCCTTTTTTATTCTTTATTTTCATATTATTGTCATTTCTTTCTCTTTCATTTTGTTTTTGCTTTTTTATTGTTTCTCTTAGCTTCACAGTTTATGAAGTGCAGGAGGGGGTACACGAGACAACAGCCAATGCACCAGGGCATACCGAGGATGCAGGAAGAGAAAGGGGAATGGTGAGCAAATAATGAAGGTGGGAGGGTCCTGAGGAGTGGTGGTGCAATTGGGGAGTAAAAGGAAGACAGACAGCAGGGACAGGGGCTCCCCTTTCCCGATGCCAGGAGTAAGAAGGTGAATGCATTTTCTGATGGGTTTATGTAGCTTTGGGGCTTGCAAACCTCCATCAGTCCTACACATACAGAGTGGACAGAGGCTTAACCCTTGGACATCCCAGAGCTCACTGGGGGGACAACTCATGGCCAGTATTTGGAGGCAGGCGTCAGAAGGTAGTCAACTGCCCTTTGAGTGGGAAGGACAATAGAACTTGTCTTCTCGATGAGATAGGCAGCCTCCGGCCCGGCCGAGAGAGCAGCCATGTGCTTGTAAGAGACATGTCTAGTATAGCGCTATCATGGGGTGGGGGTGAGGGTGCTATTGTGGGGATGGCTTTGGGTCCGGAGAATGTGTGTACTGGGATTCATCTCTATCTCCCAATCGTGCAGGCCTTCCAGACCCAGTGATATTTGTGCGCATAGAGAATTTGGCCGCTGCCATTCTCTCCCAGTCCTGTTTCCTACAGGAGCGGCAGGGAGCACTCTAGCGGATTGGGGTGACGCATGGCATCTCGTCAAAAGCAGCAACTATGGAAGTGCACAAGACGTGGATTTCATACCAATAAAACCATTTTGTGAAACATCTTGTAAGCCAAATCAGCCCTCACAAGACAGCTTTGTGATTGTCATCAGGTCATGTCGTGTTCACAAGTACGACCGAGAGCAAGAGTCGTTCAAACCAGTGGCTTCTGAAAGGATCTAGGCAGGTTAAATCCAAGGCCGAGAGGTCAGCTTGGCAAGTTAGGGCTTTTTAGTATTTCTGAAAGGCAATCTTGACAAGCTTTATCAAAGGACACAGAACAACCAGGACGTTTTAGAAAAATGAAAACTGCATCGGTGAGTCAACTGGTCGGGATTGTATGCTGAGGATTTTCCCTTGTGGCAGCGCATCTGCTCAGTCTTTTGTGGGTGACCTCACCCACCCTACAGGCCTGGCCTCACCTCTTCTGACTCCATTTTGTTCCTAAAATTCAAATAACACTTTAAATGTGCATGACTTGAGTCCCTTGAGGGTGCCCACATGGCCAGCTGGCACGGTGCACGTCAAAGCCAGCATGCCTCTTCAGGGAAGAGTTAAGACAAGTGGCAAACCCCACCTGCAAATGTGTATAGGCCCGTGCGAAGGACCTGTCAGGAAACAGGAGGCTCGCATTTTCTTCTACTCTTGTAACGAGCTAGGGTCTCAGAAACCCACAGGGCAGCCCTTCCCTGTCATACAGGGTCGCCATGGATTGGAATTGACGCGATGGCAGAGTCAATAGGAAGGCTATCAATATTTTTCATTCAGTGTTAAGTTCTATATGTGGTTTTTCATATCTTTCTTTTCAGCTCAGAAAAGTTCTATTTCTAATTTGTTGAGTTTTAAAAAAAACCACCATGAAATGATACTGCATTTTATCAAATGCATGTTCTCCATCTATTGAAATGATGGTCTGATTTTTGTTCTTCCCCATGCCTAACGAGTCTTCCTTACAACGAAAAATCTTGACATTATAAGCAGCAGCAGAAACAACAACAACAACAACAACACACACACACACACACACACACACAGGTTCTGAAATATTAGACGAAGAAATTCCTGGGAGCCCCAGGGAGGGCTTAAGGACCAGCCCAGTGGTGGGTTCCCTGTGACTGTCTTTTGCTTCCCATCCATTATGAATGTGGTGGCCAAGAAGAAACCAGAAACCCAGAATTGCCAAGAGGCACAGACTTTAAAATGTCCAGTAAGAGCTTCCTCCTCCTACCTGAAGGAGGGCTAGAAGGATGGCTTAGCACAACAAAAACTTGGTGTGTTTTTCTTATAATGCCCTCCCCATTCCAGCTCAACTCTAAAGAAGGGCTTGCCCCACACTCACTTCACAGTATCAGCAGCACTGAGTGGAGCTGGACCTCTGGTCAGACCGCACAGCACCAAGATGGGCGAAGCTGGACCTCTGCCTCCCCCACTAGGGTGGCATCAGAAGAGATAGACAAGGAACTGAAATGCCACCCTCAGGCAGCAGCACAGAGGAGACTTCAGCTGACATTTTAATTCTAATGAGAGTCAGTGGGACCCAACTGGATGCAAACAATGCTAATTACCACTCAATCCAGCTTCCCCTGAGGGTTTAGGAGGCCAGAGAGGAGTGTACACTTCCACCCGTGCCTCACAAAACGACTGCCTGCAAATTATATATACACATTCTCAGGATCTCACCACACAATGGCCCAAATTAACAGAATACAAAAATCAATTTCCTAGAACAAGAACCAGAAACATTTCCACTTGAGTGAGAAAAAGAATAAACAGATGCCAATATCAAGATGACATGAGCATCAAAACTATCGGAGAAGAATTTTAAAGAAGAGATCTTAAAAGTGCTCCTTAATGAACAGAGAGGTCTACAGGGCCGGCTCCAATCAGTGCCACACACACACACACCCTATAAATATGCCCTACAGAGGACAACATTAAACCTACAGGTTGGGGAGAGGGGCCACACCCCTACAGAAGCAAACCAAGAAGGAAACGGAGAGTGAGGGACTAGACCCCTTACTGGCACACCAAGTCCTGAGGATGACATCCCTGCACAGAGCTGCTCAGGCACAGAGAGGGCTGTAGGGCCGACAATAGTTCGAGACATGTTGTCTGCTCTCGAGCACACCTCAACAGAGGACCATACTGGGGACACACAGTGGGGAGTGTGTCCGGTCTGACCACCCACACAGTGGGGCGAACCAAGGAGGGAACATAACAGACCAGCAAGAGGAACAAAGTAAAGCCACAAAACATTGAGGGAGGGCTTGAGCAGAGGCCCAAAGTCCATCTGCTCCCTGAATGTATTGCCGTATAAATATATGTACGTAGGACAATACCTCTAGTTCTAGGAATTTATATATTGACGAGCGCACACCTATGTTTATACCTCTATCCACAGCTTTGCTTCCTAGATCTGTTTCTTTTGCTACCCACCTGTGCCTTCCAGATTTGGGAAATTATAGACAATGGTTGTGAATGTGAAGTGACAACTTAGGCCTCTGTATGGGCAATGATGCAGGGTGGCACAAGTTAGGAAGGAAGGGTATACAGGTAAGAAAGAAACACTTCATCTGTTATCGGCAGGGCACCTTGCCATTGAGCTGAAACCTCCACCATCACCCTCAACTCTATCATTAACCAGCAAACAATTTTAAAGCTCGCAGGAACTTCTCAACAGCCGAAGACTCCGGGAAGGAATTGAAGCTATTCTGAAAGAACACACCTAACTGATACCGATACCAATACCGATCTGCTTCCTTCCAGCCACTCCATGTTCTCGATGGACTCCTGTGCATTTCCCCACAGACGGATTGTCCTAAACTGTTAGCATGAGTGGTAGGGGGCGATACATGCCTTGGACTTTGTTTTGGCCAGTTCTGGTGACCATTACCATTTCCATTACCGATACCTCTTGCTGCACTTGGATGAATGGGCATGTTGAGCTGACGTCTTAGGCTGGTTTCTCTAGAGCAGTGGTTCTCAACTTTTCTAATGCCGCGACCCTTTAATGCAGTTCCTCATGTGGTGGTGACCTCCAACCATACAATTATTTTTGTTGCTACTTCATCGCTGTCATTTTGCTACTGTGATGAAGTGTCACGTAAATATCTGATAGGCAGGATGTATTTTCATGCTTATAAATTGAACATGACGAAAGCACAATGATTCATCACAAAACAATATGTAATTACATATTGTGAAATACTTATTTCTAATGACAAATCCATGAAATGTCGTCTTGAAGCATGGTGTAGCATGGGTAGCAGTCTTAATACAGCAGCTATAAACTACATCGTCACATTTTGCGACAGTATGTGTAAAAAGCCAACGTCGGTGTGAAGGTTGAGATGGCTTCTTTCTCACCAGATCAGCGTATCTGTATGTGGGCGGACCGCTTGGAGATGGATAGAGGAGCAGTGCCTTGTGTCTCGGTTCCTAAGACCATTGGAAATATGTCTTTTCTGATGGTCTTAGGTGACCCCTTGCGAAAGGGTCGTTTGGCCCCCAAAGGAGTCGCGACCCACAGATTGGGACCCGCTGCTCTGGAGAATCAAAGCCAGTGAAGATTATAGGTTTATGTACATAAATTTCCACCAAGAAAATGCAAATTGTAGAATTCACACAATTGTAGAAATGGGTAAGGGCCAAATCTGGTCAATTTCCAAGCGTGTGGGTCAGATGTCAGGCCAGAGGCCCTTTCTGACGTGTGTATTCGATGAATCCAGGATTGACAGGAGGATGGCTGGTTTGTGGAGGCAGAGGCAAAGGAATCCAAGGTTGGCGGGTCATGTGCCAAACTGCGAGGACTACCAGGACAGGCAATATAGCGGGTCATTGGTGCAAGGCCCCAAAACAAACCGGGGGCAGGATCCAGACTCCGCAAAAAGCTAGCCAACTTTTTTTTATAGCACCCTGTGTTGAAAGCAAGCCACACTCCGGAAGAAACTTCCTTTCAATGGACTGGATCAGGGATGAAATTTGCATAGTGGTGTTGTAGCTCACTCTAATCTTATACCTGATTGCACACCCACAGCAGATACCATTATGAGGTGATTACGCTGTTTTAGATCACATCACGGGGGTAGGGTGTTACTATTACTGCCCAATGTCTGAGAATCCTGGTCTAGCTGAATTGAGATAAAACCTTAACTGTTGCAGATGGCTTGGCCTGGATGGGGAGCTTGGCTGTAGTATTCTCCAGGAGAGTCCATTGGGTCCTCTTTGGTCCATCATCATGGTCACTGTTCTCTCATGCTGCCTGATGTCTTAGTCTGGTTTCCCTAGAGATTAAAAACCAGTGAAGGTTATGGGTGTATGCACATAAATTTATATCAAGTTTATACAACTTTATACCACTGCTCATACCAATGTAGAAGTGAGCAAGTTCCAAGTCTTGCCAATTTGGAATGGACAAATGGAATGCATTTGGCTCAATCTATCAGTACAGGTAATTAGAGTGTCTGGTGGCCTCTGTGTGGCTTACACTGAGCATGGTTAGGCGGGTGTGTGAGAGAATGGAGAGTGAAATTGTAGGGGGTTGGCTCTGCCATAGAGCCCTGGAAATCTTGTGCATTTCTATAGAAGTGGAGTGGCTATGGGCCAGAACTGCCTCGATGACCTTGACCACAACCAGAATGCAGGCAACGTGTGAGTGTTGATTTTCTGGGTTTGGGAAGGGGAGAGGATGGGGGGAGTTCTGTGAAGCCGTTACCCACTTCCTTATCTCCCAGGGGAGGCTCTCAGGATGTAGCCACCCAGCATCACTGCCACTTAGCTACAGGTTAGAGCGGCTCCTCAGCCGTGGGTGCCCAGTAACTCACTACAGGCATCCCTCCCCTTTAGCATCAGCATCATTCTTTTTGTGGATCATGGGGCAAGAGCTTGGGAAGTTGGTGCATTTGGTCAGATGTAAAACCAACTCTGTATATAAGCAATACACTGTGTACAAACAAACAAACAAATAAACAAAAACCTGGCTCAGTGTATCATTACCAGTGAGGCCATGATCTTAGCTTTGGCTATGTCCTTGATATAAGAATGGCGAGAGGAACAATATGGATACATATCTATTTATCTATCTATCTATCTATCTATCTATCTATCATCTTGCTAATTTCCCAAAACTTTTAACCCAAAACCTGATCAGAGCCATAGGAGACCTTCCTTCTTGTAGACTTGTCAAACTGGCCTGCTGGGGTGTTCTGATTCCCTCTCCAACCTGGCTGCCAATCCCAAAGGAGCTATCCCTTCCACAGCAGTTTCCGCCTCTGCGTTGCATTAGATCGGGGGCGTCAAACTGGCAGCCTGTGGGCCGCACGATGTAAATTTTTGTGGCCCACGATGCTCTGAAATAAAATGTAATGAGGGAACTGTGTGTATGGCATTGCCTCCATCTCCCCAAGTGCTATTTTCTTCATAACATTTGTTTCTATTTTCATCTTATTTCAGAGCATCATGGGCCACAAAAAAATTACCTTGGGGGCAGCATGTGGCCTGCAGGCCTCCAGGTTGACACCCCTGCATTAGATCATTCATTGAAGTAGCCACACAGAACTCACAGGCCAAACCCACAGTTATGGGCTTTATTAGGGATCTATCAGGTTACATACTATTCAGGCTCAGAAATGTTCAGTATGTAGTTCTTCAATCAGGACAGCTCCTTAGCAGCCATGCTGATAGGAAGGCCCCTATCTAGTCCATGATCCACTGGCCCCGTAGTCCCTTGGTTTCAGCTCTATACCGGCAAATGTTACAAATCACTTTTAGCTCTACAAATAAATACCCAGAGGAACCTCCCTCCGCCAATAAGCCTCAGCCCGGAGGTGTTCATATTTCTTGCCCCCATTGATTGACAAGTACCCAGAGGCATACCATTCTAGCGGTAAACTTCACGACTGAAGATGTTCAGCTTTCTCCTTCTGTGGGCTGGAAACTCACCAAGCCGTCTCCTGCTGATGTTTCTCTGTTGTGGCTTCTTGTCATCAATAATCTCAAGCACTTACTCTGCACCTGGATCTTCTTTTTGGAAGAAGTCGTGAGACTTCTCTTTCTGCCTCTGGGATGGCTTGTTTTAAGCCTTGTGGCATGGCAAGATTGATCAATCCCCACATGAGGTGTGTTAGTCTGGGTTGACAGAGAATCAAATCCAGGACACTCACATATATGTAAGAGAGAGCTTTATATCAAAGAGCAGTTGTATATCGAGAAAACATCCCAGCCCAGTCCAGATCAAATCCCCAAGTCCAATCGTTATTAGCCCATATGTCCAATACCAATCTATAAATTCCTCTTCAGACTCATGCAACACATGCAATGATGCTGAATGCAGGAAGATCACAGACCAGTGGGTGGAAAATCTTGTGGATCCAGTGGCGGTGGAAGCATCTCAGTGCTGGCATGGGTTTCCATGTGGCTCCTCCAGCTCCAGTGCTCTAGCTTAGCTCCATGTGTCTTGTCAGTAGGAAGATGAAGCAGAGAGTCTGTGTATCTGGCTTCAAGTGAGCTATTTATCTCCTTCATGTCTCTAAATGAGGTCATCAAGCTGGGACCTGATTGATAGGCTAGACTCCACCCCTCCGCCAGTTGTCACCAGATTATGTAACTTCAAGAGGGTTCCTAACACCTTACTGGGCACGGTCTCACCCCACAAAGGTGCCATGGACCTTATTTACGTGACTAGCAAGCTACTAAATCTCTTTGGTGAGCCCTAAGCACCTTATCCGCATTGTCCCACTCCATTACTTAGTGGGAGTTAGAAAGACTGGCTAAACCCATTGCCCTCCAGTTGATTCTGACTCACAGTGACCCTATATAGGGTTTTCTCAAGTCTGCAGATATTTACAGTTTTTCCTCCTGTGGAGTGACTGGTGCTTTGAACTGCCAATCGGTGGTTGGAAGCCTGAAACCTACCCGCCACAGCACAGTTCCTTAGACTAGGGCTAAATGATGAGTTGCTTATTAAGTAACTCACTGCACTGCAGGGCCTTAGGCTAGAACTAAATAGGCTATTTATTAACTAACTCACTGCACTGCAGGGCCATGACCTAGTAATTGGGCATCGCCTGAGCTCATCGTCCAATTAACTAGAGTCTCATAATTATTTTGTCTCACAGCTCAGTGTTCTTCATCTTTTCCCCTAGAACTTTATGGGAACCTGTGGTGCATGCTCAACAAGGTAGTGATCTTCACCGTGTGAGACAGTTAAAGTTTATTGTGCCAACCTGGCTGATAAACATGTGGGATTAATTGAATGGCAGAGAGATAAATGGCTCTGTGAGCCTCGCCTTTCTAGTTTTCGGGTCTCTTACTTTCTGATGGTCCGGCCAGGGTACAGCTGCCTTAGCCAGTTCCCTGTTTCAGCTGGCAAGGTTCACTTCCTGGAAGACATGCCCAAAGAGAAGCCACATGGACCTACCCCGATGCAGCCCTGGGTGCTGGAGCAGCCATGTGGAGACCCCTGCCAGTGCTACACATTCACTGATTCAGCTTTCCTCCTACAGTCAGCATCATAGAGTGTTTTGTGAGATGAAAGAGGACTTTGTGGATTGGTGTCGGACATATGGGTTAATGTTGGACTTGCTGGCTTGGGCAGCACTGGGTTGGAATGTTTTCTTGATGTTCACTTAACCTTTATATAAAATTCTCTCTTATACATGAATTTCTGTGGATTTTTCTGTAAAGTACCCAGACTAATACACTGTGGTAAGAATCACCGCTTCCTGCTCTGCACACACAACTCGTGTCCACTCATGAGCTTCTCCAGTGTCCTCTGAAAGATCGACCCAGAGACGCCAAGGTCTCCGTTGCTCTGTGGCTTTGCACAGATCTGGTATCTGTACACTTGGGGCCTGGGGAGTGTACAGGTATCCATCCTAGTAGCCGAGTTTTGTTCCGCCTGTTTTAAAAGGTTCATTTCTTTCTTGCTTTAGCACCCGTTCCTCTCCTTAAGCCTGACTTCAACCGAGAAACGAATCGGACGGGCATTTATTAGTTCTTTCATCCAACAGATACCCCTTTGCCCTTACAGACATTGACAAGCTCGGGGAGAGGACGCACACTGGGCGATCATTGCAGGTGCAGTCATCGGTGGTAAGTCCCAGACGACTCGGCTCTCTGAGACGATCAGACCTAGGCTAGGGGAGTGTGGCTTCCAGATGTCTGCTCCCATCCGTGCCACGTGGCAGTGGGGTGCGGAGGGCAGGGTGGTCAGTGCGGGGGAGGGCAGGATGCCTCCTGGGGTCCCTGTTTCTCCAGCCGCCCGCTGCCCCCGCCCTCCGTGGACCACGTCGCGGTGACCCGGGCGGGCCAGGGACTGGAGGACCCGGCTTCGGTTGCGATCGATCGCGTGGCCGTCGCTCTGCGGGGACGGGCGGGAAGACCACCGAGACGCGACTCCGCCCGCCGTCCTAGAGAAGCCGCAGCGCCCCCTTGCGGCCGCTCCCGCCGATCCGGGGCGCGGGTCCCGGCTGTTCCCGGCGCGGGGAGCGGTGACGGCCCGGCCGCGTCCGGAGCGCCCCTGCCCGAGCCCTGCAGCCCCTCCAGCGGGCGGCGGGGCCATGGCTGCCGCGGCCCTGGCCGGCGGGGGCGGGGTCAGGGTGGGGGTCGGCCTCGGAGCGGCCCCCGGGCCGCGGGGCGGAGGTCTCGGGCCGTCCCGGCCGCGCGCGGGGAGTGCGGGCCCGCCGGGGGAGCGGGGGCCGAGACGGAGGGGCCGCCCGAGGGTTCGAGCAGGGAGCAAAGTGGCGTCGATGTCCCCGGGCTCGAGTCGGCCCGCCGGGCAGCCGGCGGCGTGCAGTTGCACCGGCTCGAGCCAGGGCGGAGGCCACTGCCCTCGTCGTGGGTGGCGATTTTAATCAGCCGACTTCTACCGAGTAAAGGGCGAGCGCCGAGCGGGACAGGAGTTTGCAGGTGCGTGGAGGAAGCCGCTGGATTTCCGAGCAGACGGAGCTGCAGGTTTCAGGGCGCGCATCTGGGTGCGGCCAGGGTTGGGCGAGACTAGGTGATGCAGGAGATGTTGGGATCGGACCCTATCTAAGAAGGGGGTTCCGGGCAGGTAAGCCGGACCCGCTGGTGGTAAATGAAGTGTCTGTGGTTACAGAGAGGTCAAGGGGAGCCAGCCAGCCAGCCAGAGCCTTTGAGCTCTGGAGTGCTGGAGAATCCACTAGGGAGGCCAACAGGTGCTCTCCAGCGCTTATAGAGGCAAGGGTTCAAAGGCGATGGACCAGATTGGTCTCCTCTTCCGTGTGGAGGCAGACAGCCTGACTCGATGGCCTATAACGTGGGGAATGATACGAAGTCTTGATAGTTATAGGTGAACACTCTCTGTATTCCTTAAGGGAGAGCCTGGACAGGAAGAAAAGACAAGTTGCAGTAGCCCGGGCTCCCAAAGAAAATGGGTTCCCTGAGACTGGCGCATGGGGAAGGAGTGTATTGGAATGTGGCTGGGGTGCATGAAACATGGAGGGCACAGTGGAGTCCAGGTTAAAGTCTGTCCTGTTGAGTACAGTCTCCAGGGGTCCCAGAATCCCAGGATGCCTTCGCTGCCTCTGGCTAGTAGGTATGACTGGGAGGGAGAGAGGAGGAGGGGTTTTACAGGGGGAATGCAGGGGTGTCAGGCATGAGGATGGCATCGTAGGTAAGAGACAAAGAGCCTGACAGGCTGGGCTCGAGCTTAGGTCTATGACTTTGAGGAAGTTCATTGGGCTGTGAGGCATACACTGCATAGGTAAATACTTGCCACAAGCTTAACCAGCGGTAGCTCTTGATATCAAGGTTGCTGGGCTCCAAAGGAGCACACACCGGGGAAGGGTTGGGATCTAGATCCCAGGTGGTGGTTTTGAGGATAGAGATGCAGAAGGGGAACTCTGACCAAGAGAGTCCTGCAGAAGAGGCGAGGCTGCTCAATGACCTAAAGATGAAAAGGCTTGAGAAAGCTGGTCTTTTCTGTAAGTTGAAGGTGAAATCTGCTTAAGGTACCCGGAGTTATTCAGAACCCAGGTAACCAACAGGGTTTCTTTCCAGGCCTTCTTAGTGCCCCGTTCACCCCCTTATTCCAGGCCTGGGTCCTGGGGGTTGTCCTAGGGCATTTCAACACATTTCAGGAGTTGGTGACCTTTGAAGATGTAGCTGTGTACTTCTCGGAGAACGAATGGACCAGCCTGGCTCCTGCGCAGAGGGCTCTGTACCGGGATGTGATGCTGGACAATTATGGGGCCGTGGCTTCCCTGGGTAAGGGCTCCTGCCTCTGCCCTTCATTTCCCTGGCTCCTTCCTCCTCAGGTCTAAGAGTCATCGGTAATTCCTTTATGGAATGATAACTTTAGTCCCTTGGATTCTTAATGACCCCATCTAATGGTTGCTGAGAGGTAGGAAACCTGATATCAGTTTGGACCTCACACAGGACTTTCTCAAGATGCCTGCTGTTCCGTGGGTACAAACGGAAGAGGAACGAGGACTCCACTGGGTTTCTCAGTTTCCAGCACCACACTTTTATAGGGGAGACCCTGGCCTGGCACTGAACATCCTCATACAGGTGTTGAACCTGAGACCTCTAAGAGCGGACAGGAAAGCTCAGTCCCTCAACAGGGAAACGGTCCGCCTCCTCACTGAAACTGTTACTGAGTTCCTCTCCTCTGACTGCTGTGTCCATTTCCTGGCCTCTTGGCTCTCTGCCCTGGAGCTCCTGCTCCCAGTTATTTCCCACGTTTCCCTTCCTGTCCCAGGAGACACAGCCCTGGGAGGAGCCCCGGACCGCCCTGTGTGGTTTCGCTCACTTGCTTGTCCCATTTCTTTCTGCTCAAGCAGCCCTTCCATTTCCCACGCCACGCCTGATTTCCCAGCTGGAACGAGGAGAAGCACCATGGTGGTCAGTTCCCCGGGGAGCTCCAGATGGAGAGGACCAGAGGGGCACCTCCTCAGGTGAGTGAGGACGCGAGTGCCAGTCCGCCACAGCCCCCTTGTGGGATCTTTACAGTGTCCTAGGTATGTGTTCCGTTAACCCGATGCTGTGGGTGCCGGTGGAGTTCTCATTTTCCATCTGCGGCCCCTTGGTCCTTGAGTCCTTGTTTGATTCATCCTGCTCTCTCCTGGCTCTCTCGGCCATCTTCATACGCCTGGTTGGCCCCTCCACAGCATCTTTAATGTTCCCAAGACGGCCACCTTTTCTTGTTACTCCCCGACTTTCCTGTTGACTCTGGTCTTTCGTAGCCTTTCCACTTGCTTATTGTCTTCCTGACTCTGCCCTTGGCAGGCCATCTTTGTCGTTACAAGTTGAAAGTCAACTATACCTTGGGGTTTGCCAGTGGGAAAGCTCTGGGAATCCTTAAGGCTTTTCTGCTTCTAGTTTTCTAGTGAGACTTGTGACTCCCGACTACCTCCCTGACTCCATCCATCTTCTTAATCCTCAGACTTCTCTCTACCAAGGCCCTTAGGATGCTTGGTCTCAGTTTCCCATTGCCACAGTTGTTTTCTGCATCTGGAAATCTTTCTATATTAGAGTATGGTTGGATACACATAACAGAAAAGCCAATCAAGCTGACTTAAGGCATCAGGAGGAATGTACTATTTCCTGTCACTGGAAGTGTATAGATAGAGAGGACTACAGGTACTGTTTGATCTGAGCTCTAGTCTCCTTTCTGCTTCCGTGTCTGCCGATTCTGTCCGCAGTCTGGCTACCGTTACACCGCTTTGCGTAGTTGTATTCACTGTTTTGTTTCCTTCTGCTAACTGTGAGAGAGAAACGATGCAGGTCTTCCTTAGCCTTTAACCATTGGGAATCAGTCCCAGGATTACTCACCTAGGGCCAGCTTAAGCCATATGCCAGCTCTAAATCTCTGTGGTCAGGGGAATACCATGCACTGATTGACTTGACTTAAATGGATTCCCCTTTCTGAACCAGTTGCCTTTAGTAAATGGGATGGGCCTCACCTGACTGGTCTCTGCTCGTCAGGCCTAGTAGCGGGGGCTACTCCCCACTGGAGGATTACAGTGGATCTAGGGTGACAACCGCGTGCCCTCTCTACTGTCTCAAGCCCTTGGTGATTGCTTGTTCCACTACTTGTGAGAGTTTCCTTTCTTTTAAACAGAAAGCCAAGAACTAGGCTATTCCTTAAGCAAAACTCCAACCCCTGAGCTGTAGCCGCCTTCCCGTAGCATATCTGTTCCTACTCAGAGTCCACTTTTATCTGAGAGAAGAGACTGCTCAGGAGACAAGCAGTCCCTGGCCTCAGCATTACAAAAGGCTGAAGCTTGGAGGATGTAAAATTGCTGCAAATCCGAGGAGGTTTTAGGTGGCAGTGACAAAGACACAGGTCCTAGTAAGCATCTCAGCGCTGGCAGGGGTCTCCATGTGGCTTCTCCAGCTTCCAGGGCTGCATCTGGGTAGGTCCATGTAGCTTCTCCTCAGGGATATCGAGCAGGCAGTCAGCAGAAAGAGAGTGTCTCCTGCCTCCAAGAAGGAATACCAGATTTCCCAGAATCTTCAGAAGGCCACGCCTAAACAGAGGTCTCCTTGGCTCCACAATGATTGACAGGCTAGACTCCGGCTGCACTCTTAATCCGCAAATTGACAGACGATTATATAACCACCACAATAAGATTGCCACGTCCCTTTATATTATTGTCCCCCTCGGGTTTCAGATCATGTGCACTATGAACAACCACCTGCATTCTCCTCCCGCCAACACGCCCTCTGTGCTTTTCCTAATGAGCCCCCCTCCTCTTACTGAGCCAGCCTTATTTGCATCTTGACTCTGGCAGGGTATCCAGAGCTTCCTGGGCTCCCCCGGCCTCATAACTTAGACTTACTCACAGCCATCGCGTCGATACTGACTCATAGCAACCCTGCAGGACTGTGTAGAGCTGCCCTTCTGAGTTTCCAAGACCGTAACTGTTTACAGAATAGAAAACCCAGTCTTTCTCCCAAGGAGCTGCTGGCGGTTTCTAACTGCAGCCTTTCAGACTGTAGCGCAGGGTGTAGCCACCGTGCCACCGCAAGTCCTGCTCGCCTCACTTTGATTCCATGATGCTGCATCCGGGCCGGCATCACAGACTCTAGCATCACTCTCGTATCTGCCTGTGCTTCCTCTCACATTATGTATGCCATTCTTACGTTGTCATTTTCTGACGGAATAAGGCTGAGGAGACACAGGGGTGGCATTTAGAAACGGGCATATTAATACCCCTTGCTGGGTCTGATAACATTTTCAGCTTTGATTTCTTCTTTCAGAGGGCGTGTCAAAGAGTGAAAAAGAGGATTTTATTCTGAAGCAGCAATTATTTCAGGAGGCACATGACCATATGACGCTATCAAGTGGATCCCGGTGGTATGACTCCCAGCAATTCTGGGTTGGAAAGACCTGTGAAGTGGAGAAAAGTAAGCTAGGGAGATGGCTTACTGGGGAAAGCGTGGAGAATACTACAAATGATATTATAGAAGTGATTGTCAAGGATGAGATGCTCTCCGTGGGAGAAAGCCCAGACAGGACTGATCTCAATACTCACCTGGCCATGCATCAGAAAATTCTAAGTAAGCAGCTCTCCTATGCATGTGAAGAATGCAGCAAGTGTTTTTATCAAAATGCAGACTTCGATCAACACCAGAGAACTCACAATAAAGAAAAAGTCCATGGATGTAAGGAGTGTGGAAAAGCTTTCCGTTTTAGATCACATTGCCTTGCACATCAGAGAACCCACACCAGGGTGAAGCCCTATGAATGTCAAGCATGTGCTAAAGCCTTTGTTTGGAAGTCAAACCTGATTAGGCATCAGAGAACGCACACTGGAGAGAAGCCCTTTGAATGTCAGGAATATGGGAAGGGATTTAGTCAGAACACCAGCCTGATCCAACATCAGCGGATCCACACTGGGGAGAAGCCATACGCATGTAAAGAATGTGGGAAAAGCTTTACTCGGAACCCTGCCCTTCTCCGGCATCAGAGGATCCACACTGGGGAGAAGCCTTATGAATGTAAGGTCTGTGGGAAAGGCTTCATGTGGAATTCAGACCTTGCTCAACACCACAGGGTCCACACTGGGCTGAAGCCTCACGAATGCACCGAGTGTGGGAAAAATTTCATTTGCAAGGCACACCTTGTCCGACATCAGAGAATTCATACTGGGGAGAGACCCTATGCATGTAATGATTGTGGGAAGACCTTCAGTCAGAATTCCATCCTCACTAAGCACCAGAAGCACCATGACAGAGAGCAATCCTTTAACTGTCAGCTCCCTTACCTTCTTGAACATTAGAGACAGAGCGGAGATACTTGTTTGTGATCTTCATGTGTAGGAAGTGCAGAGAGAGAATGGGGGTGACCTTCCACAGTTTTACTTTCGCCCTAATAGTAACAGCCTGTCCCTTCTCCGGAACAGATGTCCAATACTTTAAGAAGCCTGGTCTCCCTGTTCCATCATGCTTCTATCAGCCACTCTGCAGATAGGCACCTGCTGTGTGTCAGATGCTTTACATGTATCCTGTATTTAATTTTCTTAATAATTCTATTAAGGTGGGTACTCATCTCCATTTTACAAATGGGGAATTTGAAGTCCAGAGTTCACGGTTCTTTATTTAATTGTGCACATTCCCACCTCTACTTTTGTTTTCCTGAGGCAAAAATGTCCTTTCTTCTAAGACTCAGCTTGTTCAACTCACCAGACATCTTTTTCCACACTGCTTGTAGTCAGCACCACCCAAATAGGTAGTACATGCTCTCCTGTATTTTTCTGGTAGTCTCACGTGTGCTCTCCTCACCACCAGCTAAATTACTCACTGAGAGTCAAGAGTACGTTTTGTATATTTCAAAACATTTATTTTTGACAAGCTACAACATGACCGTGATCAGAGCATGGAGAAAGAAGTTCAAAAGTGTACCCAATGAAGTTTCCTTATCCGTCCTCTCCTTAGACGCAATTCCTGCTGCCATCTGTGTATTCTTCTGGAAATAGTATCTATATGAGGGGGCTTCAAAAACATTTTTGAGAAATAGAATTAAAATATAATGATTTTTCCCAAAAAATTTTAGAAGCCCACTTGTATCCTATACGCAAGTATTTATTGCTTTTAATAAGTCTACCTCACCCAATGTCTACGTTGCTATAAGTGATATTGAAATTAGCATTGCTAACTCCAGAATCTTGTCCTTAGAAGTTGCAGTGTTCCTTGGTGTGCAACTTATAGAAGGAGGCTGGTTTGTGCAGCCATAGGAAATCTGATTGTCCTTGTATTATCAGCCTGCACGCGGGGAGTGGGAATTACAACGTTTAAGGCCACATTCAATCCTCACCCACCCTCCCCAAAAAATCTATATAGGTACAGTCCCTTTCCTTCATTGTGACATTTTCCTAAATCCTTTCCCAGCCTGTCGTCTTTATTACTAGAATAACCCATAGTCCAGACTAAGTTCAGGGCCAGTCACCAAAGGAGGAACAACCAGTTTCTGATGATTGTTGGTGCTCTATAAATGCTTCAACTAGTCAACAATTGGAAAGATCCCATCTCTAGTGTTTTGGCACCAGAGTCACAAATGCCCCTCCCACGTCCAGGATCAAAGACCAAATGCTAGCAGCACAAATAAAAGAGAAAGGGAAAAATTCCTAAATTAACCAGAAATTAGAAGGACTCCATCCAACTGTTCCTAAAAACAGAGGTCCACACGCAGGATCTTAAGAGAATAATGTGGACCATTTGACACTTTAAGTAAACCAAAGGCCCTATTCAAGAAAGAAGACTGCTGAGCAAAGGAGAGGCCTCGGTCTTTAGACTCAGTACACCATTATTTAGGCATTCAGTTATGTAAGCTGCCTGCCAGTTTATTTACTTGTTAATTAATTAAGCAAAGAAGAGAAGCCAGAGGCCTACTTGTACCCACTTTCTATTTCTTAAGAGGCACAAATTAACTCCAGAGTCAGGTTGCTGAAGCTTAAGTCCTTGTAGTAGTGAGAACTTGGCCTAGCTCAGCACAGCCCAGCCATGGCAACATCTAATAAGCAGTAAAGATGTTCTGTATCCAAGGAACATGGAACCAAGGAAATGGAAATGAACGCTGTGGGCAGATACTTGAAGGGATGTATTCAGTATTCTTGAGCACCTACTTGTGTGGGAAACACTGTGCCAGGCACTGGGGAGATAATCAGACCTGGCCCCTGCCCACCTAGAACATCCACTCTAATGGGATCACCAACTTTCTGCCCCAATCCGGTAAAATAATGTTTAAAAAATTATTTCAAGTTGCAAAGCACTATAAAGGGAATGAACAGAGTACTGAGAGAAAATGAGGAGAGGAACTTCTTTATGTAGGTGCTCAGGGAAGTCTTGTCCTCAGGAGAAGCTAACATTAAGCCTAAGAACTGGAGGATGAGGGAGAGCCACATGTATCAAGAGCAGAAGAGCTGCGCAGATGCCCTGGTTTGGGAAGAGCTTGACATGTTGAAGATATGAACAGGTGTGTGTGCAACAGGGCTTGGGTTAGACAGGTGGGTCAGATCATTCAACTCTGAGTGACAAGAGAAGGCGTTACAAGGTACTCAACGGAGGCGTGGCATGCCTATGTCGTAAGAAAGTCAATCTGACCATTAAGAAAAAGAGACGGGTGGATGTAATAATGGTGAAGACTGTTTATGAGGTATCAGCACAGGTGAAAGGAATTGTGGACTGGAGGAGGATCGTAATTCAGAGAAGTAGATTTGAAACTTCTGGATTAACAGATACGGAATTTGTGTTAAGATACGCAAGTGGGGGTTAGGTGTGGTTAGTAAACAGCTAGAGCTCTTTTACATCATAGCTGGAGCTGTGAATGAGTCAACATGGCCTATAAAGTCATGGGAAAAAATGAAACTTTTCTCGAGTGATGCTGTTTAGTATATTAGCCACCCACATGTGGATACTTAAATTAAAATTTTAGTTTTCGGCCGTACTGCCTAGATTCCAAGTGCTCAGTGATCATAGAGGGTAACCTACAGTATGGGAAAAGTGCATCTTCATCATTGCAGGAAGGAGTTTTGGACATTGCTGTCCTAGAGAGCATATAGCAAGAGAAGAGGCCAGAGTGGAATCCTATGAGATGCCAACTTGGTATTTCCATATTTGTGGTGTCAGAGAGGGAGGAGCCAGTGAGGGGTTGGCCGACCTAATGACTATACACATTATGCAGTTGAATTTATATGGCTGAAAGGTAGACCAGGGCTGCAAGGCCAAAGACCAAACTCACTGCCACCTAGTCAATTCTGATTCATAGCGACCCCTATAGGACAGAGTAGAGCTGTTTCTGTGGATTTCTGAGACGGAATCTTCACAGGAGTAAAAAGTCTCATCTTTCTCCCTCAGCGGCTGGTGGTTTTGAACTACTGACCTGGAGTTTAGCCCCCCACCCCACTGCACCAGCAGGACTGCAAGGCAGTACTCGTTGAAGTCTGAAATCTCCATCAGCTCTAAGAGTGGCCGGCCCCAAGAGTGATGAATACTCTGGATAAAACCAGTGTCTTAAAGTGGAGCAGAGACCGAGAGATAGTGCCTGTGAGTAAGGGTGACCATGAAAGAGAAGGGACCGTTTGGACGAAAGGAGGGACATTAGAGAAGCTGACTATCTCCCACACTCTCCCTCAAGATGGAGACATGCGTAAGTAGGGAAGATTGTTAAGATGTTCCCAATGAAAGAGTTCTCAAAATGGGAAGATGAGCCTTCCAGAAGGGTTAGCAACTAGAATGTGGAAATGGGTGGGCCCTGCCAGGAGAGTTAATTACCGGTCCTTCTCTAACCAAAGGCCCAGAGGTAGGCATTTGGAAGTCCTGACCCATGGTATAGACTCTAGAGTGTAACATGTTGAGAAAACAGAGGTGACTGGCCAGCCACAGAAATTCCCCAGCCTCAGGTGAGAGCTCTATCGGACTCTCATTTAATGCTAAGGTCAGTGTCACTTCAAAACAAAACAAAAAGGAATGTATTAAACATCCCCCCTCCCAAAGAAATAACCTTCCAATTTATAATGACAGTTCCCAAACACCTACAAATCAGAAGAATAACATTGGTGACCAGAATCCATTCCTCTTCCCTGTAGAATCAGTAACCCAAATATTCTTGGGAAGATATCCTTTCTCACTCCCATGGTTGGCTCCCCCCAAGTTTCTGAGTAGACTGTGTCTTATATCAATCAATTAATCCCTTGCCTTGGCCACAGAACCAGTGAGCTGTGAGAAGACACTAGGCCTTCAGGAAGAAAGAATTCCTATGCTCTATGAGAGCTGCCAAGGAGAAAGCTTCTGTGTTCGTCTTTGCTGTTTAGGAAGATGGGAGGTCTAGAACTGTAGTAACTATTTTTTTTTTCTATCAAAAGGAGAATCTGGAGCTTCTTGGTGCTACAACCAGAGCCCAAAGATGAAGTCAATACCAAAGGAAACAAAAACAAAACACACAAAAACCAAGCCCACAGCCCTGGGGTCAGTTCTGACTCAGAGTGAACCTATTGGCCAGAGCAGAACTGCTCCCTGGGTTTCCCAGACTGCACAGCCTTTCAGGAGCAGACTGCCTCACTTTTCTCCTGCGAAGCAGCTGGTGGGTTTGAACCTCTGACCTTTTGGTTAGCAACCCAACACTTAGTCTGCAGCGCCAAGAAGACAGTGGCAAAAAGGAGGCAGCCAGCCCTTGGTGACATAACTAGAGCCACTAGACCTAGACTTACTTGAAGTTGACCTACCTCTGGACTTTCCCGCTATGTGAGCCAATAAATATCTGTGAAAGCTAGTTATATGTGAATTGTCTGTTCATTTACAGCACAATGAGTCATAACTGACGCAAGCTTGCATTGGAAAGCACTTTTCTCACACAGTATCTTAATGTGGTCTTTTCCTCTTGCTCCATAGTCCCAGGAGTGTCTCATCTGTATCGCATCTTTTTAAAGGTTGACTGTCTCAAGAAGCACTTTCCTAAGTGTAAGTTCACGAATACCTCCTGACATGTTTTAACTCATACCTTAATGAACATATCCGCCGAACTTGATGAAGAAATATTCTGTTTCAGACTCTGGAGAGGATAGATAACTTCCTCTCCCTGGTGAAACGCCTGATAGGTAACCAGCCCCACCCCTACCTCCCCCCCCACCCCCCCACCCCCGCCATATTTGTGAATTTTGTATCTGTCATGTCACCTATAGCTTAAGTCAGATTCATGGCAGAATAACCAGGTGTTTAATGCAGATCTGTTAGACACTTGGCTTAATTGAACAATCATTGTTGAGAAGGACAGTCCAGGCATTGAGACAGACTTTAGGAAGCTGAAAGTCATCTCTCTGCCCAGTGATTGAGAAGAAAGTTACAGAGTGAATGTTACTTCCTTAGCAGCAGACAATGGTCCCCTCCCCCAAACAGCACTCTCTGAGTGTTTGAGGCTCTAAATCTTTTTTTTTTTTTAACATTTTATTAGGGGCTCATTCAACTCTTATCACGATCCATACATATACATACATCAATTATATAAAGCACATCTGTACATTCTTTGCCCTAATCATTTTCTTTTTTTAATTTTCTTTTTTTACATTTTATTAGGAGCTCATACAACTCTTATCACAATCCATACATATACATACATCAATTGTATAAAGCACATCCGCACATTCCTTGCCCCAATCATTCTCAAAGCATTTGCTCTCCACTTAAGCCCTTTGCATCAGGTCCTCTTTTTTCCCCCCTCCCTTCCCGCTCCCCCCTCCCTCATGTGCCCTTGGTAATTTATACATTGTTATTTTGTCATATCTTGCCCTATCCGGAGTCTCCCTTCCCCCCCTTCTCTGCCGTCCATCTCCCAGGGAGGAGCTCACATGTGGATCCTTGTAATCAGTTCCCCCTTTCCAACCCACTCACCCTCCACTCTCCCAGCATCGCCCCTCACACCCTTGGTCCTGAAGGTATCATCCACCCTGAATTCCCTGTGCCTCCAGCCCCCATATGCCCCAGTGTACAACCTCTGCCCTATCCAGTCCTGCAAGGTAGAATTCGGATCGTGGTAGTTGGGGGGAGGAAGCATCCAGGATCTGAGGGAAAGCTGTGTTCTTCATCGGTACTACCTCGCACCCTGACTGACCCATCTCCTTTCCTAAACCCCTCTATGAGGGGATCTCCAGTGGCCAACACTTCGGCCCTGGGTCTCCACTCTGCACTTCCCCCTTCATTCAATATGGTATATATATATATCTATATATATGTATATAGATATATATATACACACACACACACACATACATATACACCTACATATATCTTTTTTTGCATGATGCCTTATACCTGGTCCCTTTGGCACCTCGTGATCGCACAGGTTGGTGTGCTTCTTCCATGTGGCCTTTTTTGCTTCTGAGCTAGATGGCCGCTTGTTCACCTTCAAGCCTTTAAGAACCCAGACACTATCTCTTTTGATAACCAGACACCATCAGATTTCTTCGCCACATTTGCTTATGCACCCATTTGTCTTCAGCGATCCTATCATGGAGGTGTGCAGCCAATGATATGATTTTTTTGTTCTTTGATGCCTGATACCTGATCCTATCGACACCTCATGATCATGCAGGCTGGTGTGTTCTTCCATGTGGGCTTTGTTGCTTCTGAGCTAGATGGCCGCTTGTTTATCTTCAAAGAGGCTCTAAATCTTAAAGGGAGCTTTATTCTGCCAAGGTAACAAACATTCCTGAGGGCAGTCATACATGATGATGGAAAGGGAAAATCCATTTAAACCACGGACAAAAGAAGGTCCTGATCCTTCCACAGACCTTTGATGACAACTAGACCTGCATCTGGGACCGGCTGCCATTGCAGCGGGACACGCTCACCATCCCTGTCACTCACACGTCACCTTCAGCTTCCACAACACTCCTGGAGCTCCGCTGTTACCAATGACTGGCTTCTTTGGTTTCATCCTTTTTAGTATGTTGTTCTGCTGCCAAGTTTCATATCTTGAGAATGCCCATTTCCTCCTGGCTCTGCTGTGCCTACAGATCAGCCACCTGTGAGCTTCCTTCCTCTCCTTAGCCCCCCTGTGAAAGATAGGCAGTCCCTGCGGATCCAATAAAAAGCTCTGGTGACAGAGGGCTAGGTTGCTCCCTGAAAAATAGGCAGCCACTCGGAGGGAGAAAGATGAGGCTGTCTCTTCCCCTAGACTTCTTCTCTGGCTTTTAAAATATTGCTGGTGGTCTTTTCTTTCTTACTCTTTATTTTTATCTTTATCTTATTACTATTATTTTCTTCTTTGTTTTGTTTAATTGCTTGTGTTAGGCTTCCCAGTTTATGAAACGCAGAAGGAATGGATCAATAGAGACAATAACTGAGACAAAGGTTCACCAGGGACGGGCATGGGGGGAGAGGGAGGGGAATGGATAAGCACACAATGGATTATGGAGAAGGGAGCACTAGAATGGATTGTGATGATGGAGATACTTTTCAAAAAAGTTACTTAACAATGAGAGTGTATGATTTGAGAATTTTGTATCAAGAAAACTACTTATAAGAAAAGAAAGAAACCAAACTTGATGGAGGGTTACCATGGGCAGAGTTTTTGCTTAGGGGACATTGAGTTTATGTCAGTGATGGTGGAATCATTTGCAAAGGGATATCAGTAACGGTTGCACATCGAGCATAATCAATGGGAGGTAGGAGGTGTTGGATTGGAGAATGTCTTGTACGTATTTGGTGCCATAGTTAAAAAACACACTAATAATGAGTACAAGGAAGAACATACTCTAAAGTTGATGGTGGCAATAGTCGCACAACTCTTCTTGGTATGACTGAATTAGTATATTGTATGATTTGTGGAAGAAGTGCTAATCACACTTCAAACAACTCACTCTGCCCCAATAAATAAAAGGTGTATTAAAAAGAAGAAAAAAGATCGACAGGCTTGGAAACCCTGCGGAGCAGTTCAACTCTGCCCTACGGGGTGGTACTGAGTTGGAATCCATGGAATGTCAGTGTGTTGGGCTTTGGGGTGGGGTTTAGGAGTCCATGTGTGCCTCTTTCTGACTCAACACACTGCCACTAGGTGGCAGGATTACTAATCCATTTGGATTGAGCCACAGCGAGGTCCAACATGTACAAAGTGGAATGTGTCCTACTTATCGACAGGCGTACACTCGCCCTGTTCCCGTCCATTTGTCCAAGTCAGGAACTTCACGAGAACCTTCGGCTCTTCTCCGTTGGCACTTTGATAAGCAGTGAGTGTGTGGGCAGGGTGTGACGATCCTTTTGCACAAACGCAATAGATCTATCTCCTTTCAACCTCCTCTGCTTTGATTTGACCCTCCAGGGTTTTACCATAGCCATTGCCCTTCCCATCCTCTCTCATCCTGATCAAGAAACAGTCCTTAAAAGGAAAATGTAGTCTTATTATCCCTTTTCTGAAAATCCTTTAATGATTCTTTGTTGTCTGTAAAACATACCTCACAGGCCTTAGGTCAATAATCCAAACCTCATAGATGCTTTGTTTGAATCTATGATTTGGCTCTGTCTTCCCTCAGTCTCTCATGTACATCCGACTTCAACTAGTCTCGCCTACTTAGAATGTTCAATCATGCCTAACTCTTTCAAAGCTGAGTGCATATATTTGAATAGACCAATCATTCTCAACTAACTGTGAGTGGCTTTGCCTTACAAAGGACATTTGACGGTGTTTAGGGACATTTTAAATGATCACAGTTGGGATGGATGCTACTGGAATCCCAAAGAAAATGATATTTTTAAAAATTGTAACAATCCCCAAATAACCAAACTTATTGACATTGAGTCATTTCCAAACTCACATCTAAGTTATTTTTAAAAACATCCCCTGGGGAGTGTTTCTCCAGTTCATCTATTTGTTCAGTTGTTGTTGTGTTAAGCAAGTCAGTCCCGACTCCAGAGAGATGCATTATTACTAATGAGGTAATCATGGCCCTGGTGATATGCATCTCAGTTTTAATGTAGGAATAAAGAGTATCTTTCTCTTAAATGATTATTTTGTAAATCTTGAGCTTCCCTCTGTTTGGATCAATTTAGGGATAACCCTTTGTTGTGTGGGGCAATGCTATGCGCTTTAAAGGGATGCTGCAAAAAATGCTGAACGTTCCACATATATGCATTTTTAAAAGCAAAAATCCTCTTTGGATTTCTTTTGGTTAACAAAAACAGGTGCTCCTGTAGCCCTTTTGTAAAAGTGGTGTACAACAAACTTTCAGAAGTGGTGACATCTGTGTCTGTCCTAACACCTGTAACACTGTTTTAATTACTGTAGTTTTAAAGTATATTTTGAAATGGGGATGATTGAGTCCTGCTTTGTTCTCCTTTTTCAGGGTCGTTTTGTAACTCAGAGCCCTTCGCATCTGTGGATTGGCTTTTTCATCTCTGCTAGCAAGACATGGCATCTTGAGCGAGGTTGCCTTGAACCTGTGGATCACTTTGACATCTTAACATTGTTGTCTTCGCAGCCATAAACACTGCTTATCTCGGTCTCCTTTCTTTCATAGCTTTTACCAATGTGTCCTTGGTACCGTGCTTTCAGATCCCTGGTAGAAAGTTTTCCCCCAACATATTTTATTCTTTTAGATGCGGCTGTGAATGGAATTGGGTTCTTGAGGGATTGTTCCTTACTGGTATACTTACTACTGATTTCCGAGTGTTGATCCTATACGGTGCCATGTTGTTGAAGCTCTGGAACCTTCTTGTACTTTCTTTGATGTTTTCTAGATATGTTGTTAGGTGCTGTCAAATTGGCTCCCACACTCATGGCCCTACACACAGTCAAACGAATGACTGCCTGCGTCTGCACCATCCTCTCCTTTGTTGTGTTATTGTCCTATGTCAACCCAAAAGTGGAGGGTGTCTCTTCTCGGATTTTATACTTTACTAAGCAGGAGGTGCTTTTCCAGAATTGGCCTCTCCTGATAACATGTCTAAAGTATGTGAGACAAAGTCTCACCATACTTGCTTCTAAGGAGCATTTTGGCGCGACTTCTTCCAAGACAGATATGTTCATTTTTCTGGAAGTCCATATGCTTTCAATATCTGTTGCCAACACCATACTTCAAATGCATCAACCCCTCTTCAGTATTCCTTAATGTCCAATTTTCCTATGCACAGGAAGCAATTTAAAATCTCATAGCTTCAGTCAGGTATACACTAGCCGCAACGTGGTATTTCTACTCTTTAACATTTTAAAGAAGTCATTTGAAGCAGATTTGCCCAATGCAATACATTGATTTCTTTTTAAAAATAGTTTTATTGGCATGTAATTCACATACCACACAATTAACAGTTCAACAGTATTAAGAAGAGTGTGCGATCGTCACCACAATTTCATTTCAGAACTATTCTTTCTTTTGCATACATAGTGTTGCTAGCTCCCCATTTCCCTCTAACCTTCCATGCCATGCCTCTTCTCTGTAGATTTACTGAGCCTGGATTTCATATGTATAAAACACTCCAAAACACCAAAAGGAAGAAAACAAACAAACACCCAACAATAATGACAAAACAGAAAAACCTCAATAGAAAAAAAGCAGAAAAAACCCCCCAGAAACAACTTTAAATGGGTCAAAAGGTTGTTACATTTTAATGAAAGTGCATCTGCTATAATCAGCTTTATAGTGCTCTCTGATAAGCAAGACTGTTCACATCCCTGGATGGTCCGAGGGGATTCACTAGAAGCTTAATCATGTGGGGACCCTGTAAATGGATTTGGAGAGTCCACTGCATCCAGTCTCCTGAACTGGGTGTCAGAAGGTAAACTCTGATACCATCCTTTGGGTTTGGATTTTATTATTTACAGTCCTTGCATCTCACAGGCAGGTGTGCTTCTTCCACGTGGATTTAATTGATACTTCCCTTAAGACAGCCTTGTTTTAAGAAAAGACTTTATGACCCCAGATGCCATTCTTTCTGATAGCTGGGCACCATCTGGTTTCTTCACCACACTTTACTATAGCACCCATGTCTTCAGTGATCTCTTCATGAGATCAAGTATGAACTAATTACATGTGAGTCTCAAATCCATTCATATATCCATGGGGTACATATATCACTTTAGAGACATCATTATCATTTTATGATAGAGAACATTATAATTCTCCTGCGGCATAATTCTATTTATAGTGTCACTAATTGCATAGGCTGGCTTTCAGACTGCAATACATGAATTGCACAAATTAAATGCTTAAGTGACTGGACACTCTTTACCCAAACAATGGGGGGGAGGGGTAGTTGGTGATAGGGCAATTCAGTAACACTCATTCACAGAGGTCTACCAGACTAATACATATAGGGTCATTGAGCTGGAATTGACTCGATGGCAGTGAGTTTGAGTTTTATATGGTTCATTGGCACTAGAAAGTTTTTATACCCCACTGCTTGCGAGAATGAATTAAAAGATTACATGACCTGAGAGCAGAGGTTTGGCTTTGTCCCGGTGTTTATCCTTAAAGTCGTAGATTCATACTGTATCTGTCTTTTGTGATTGGCTAACTTCACTCAGCATAATGGTTTTCAGGTCCATCATGTCATGAGGTGTTTCATGGTTTTATCGCTGTTTTATAGGATGCATAGTATTCCCTTGTGTGTATGTACCACGGCTTCTTTATCCATTCTTCTACTGATGGGCATTGGGCTCTTTCAAGCGTCTTGGTATTGTGACCTGCGCTACAATGAACATGGGAGAGCATACGTCTGTTCACATTCTGTCTCTTACCTCTTTGGGGTCTATGTCCAGTGAAGTTCTTGCTGGGCTGTACGGTATTGCTAGTCCCAGTTGTTTTAAGGAGTGTTATATCACTTTCCATAATGGTGTACATGTTTACAAGCCCACTAGCAGTGCGCAAGAGTTCCAAACTCTCCATACCCTCTCCAGCATTTGTTGTTCTGTTTTTATTATTATTTTTAATTGGGCTATCATTGTAGGTATCATGTGGCACCTCACTGTTGTTTGTATTTGCATCTCCTGGGTGGCAGTGATCACAAGCATTTCCCGTGTTTGTTAGCCATTCCATTGTTCCATTCAAGTCTTGTCACAGTTCATTGTTTATGCCCTTTTTATCAGATTGCTTTTTCCTTATTGCAGTTTGACAGAATTCTGTAGACTTTAGTAACTAGTCCCTTGCCTTTGTGTCATTGCTAAGGATGTTTCCCTAATCCATGGGCTCTCATTTCACTCTTTTGATGTGCATAAGTGTTTTATTCTTAATAGCTCCTATTCATCTCTTTTGTCTTCTATCTATTGTATACTTCCTATACTTGGTAGTCTGTATGTCCTGCCATAGGGCTCTTAAATTTGTCCCAATTTTCTCATTGAGATCTGTATAGATCTGGTTTTTACATTTAGGTCTCTAATCCACCTTGAGTCCATTTGTGTGTGTGTGTGTGGGGGAGGGTAAGGGTATGGGTCTCATTTCATTCTTCTGAAGATAGAAATCCAGCACCATTTGTTGAAGAGGGTCCCCCTTTTCTATTTAATGATTTTTTTTGGTTCCTTGTTGTAAAACAGTTATCTTTAGGTAGCTTCTTTTATTTCGGGGTTTCTGTACTGTTCATTTGGTCTATGTATCTATCATTGAACCAGTACCAGGATGTTTTGACTACTATGGTTGTGTAGTAGATTTTGATGTTCTCTTGGTTCAGTTGTGAGGATTTGAGTTTTCTTTACATTGAGCTGTAATCAACACTGAAGGCTGTATTCCTTGATCTTCAAGTGCTTCATGTCTGCCTCACTTTCAGCAAGAAAGGTTTATTATCTGCCTTCCTCCATTCCTGATGCTGAGAATGTTATATAGTTCCACTTTTCAGCCTATTTGCTCAGCACACCAATTGAGTAAGTATGGTGAAGGGCTACAACCATGATATAGACCTTTCCTGATTTTAAACCATGCTGTATTCATTCCCCTGTTCTGTTAGAATGCCTCTTGGTCCATGTACAGGTTCCAACTGAGCACAATTAAGTGTTTTGGAATTCCCTTTCTTAATGTTATCCATAGCTTTTTATGATCCACAAAGTCAAATGCCCTTGCATAGTTAACAAAATAAGTAAATATCTTTCTGGCATGCTCTGCTTTGAGCCAAGATTCATCTGACATCAGTAATGATATCCCTTGATACACAGCCTCTATGAATCCAGCTACAATGCCTGGCGGCTCCCTGTTGATATACTACTGCAACCATTGTTGAATTATATTCAGCAAAAGTTTACTTGAATGTGATATTGTTATTCGAAAATACCAACATTATTTTGGGTCACCTTACTTTGGAACAGGGACACTATCAGTTTCTTCCAGTTGGTTGGCCACGTTGCCCTCTTCCAAATTTATTGACACAGACCAGTGAGTACTTCCAACACTGCATTAGTTTGTTGAGACATTTCAATCGATATTCTGTGAATTCTGGGACCCTGATTTTGCTCGTTTCTCAGTGCAGTTTTTCTTGTTACCTCTTAAAATGGCTGAAAGACGACCAACTCTTTTTGGTGCAACTGATTGACTATTCCTTCCATCTTCTGTTATCTGTGAATAGACATAGTTGTACTTCTTTTTAAATTTGGTTGTCTTTTATTTCTTTTTCTTGACCAATTGTTCTGACTAGAAATTCCAACGCACTGTTGAATAGCAGTGGTGAGAGCAGATATCCTTGCCTTGTTTTTCATATCCAGGAGAGACCTGTCAATCTTTTACTACTGAGTGGGATGTCAATTCTGGAAGTACAGTGGATTAAGTGTGTTGGGCTGCTAATTGAAGAACAGTGGTTCAAATCCACCAGCCACTCCCGGTGAGAAAGATAAAGTCAGCTTCTGCAGTCTTAAGACCCCCGTGGAACAGTTCTATTCTATCTTAAAGGCTTACTGTCAGTTGGAAATAACTTGAAAACAGTAGACTTTTAAAAAAATGTTGTTAATGTTCTAAATAAATGCACTCTATCATGTTGAGTAGGCTCCCTGCTATTCTTAGTTTGCTGAATAGTTTTATTATGAAGTGTTAGGTTTTGTCACAACTTAAGGTTATTAAGATTTTCTCCAGATGTTTTATGGGTTTAGGGCTTACATTTAAGTCTATGATTCATTTCAAGTTCCTTTATCATCCAGTTTAAAAGGTTAACGGTCATTAAAAAAATACTCAGCAACCCAAGTTTCTCAGTATCATTTTTTGAACAAGTTTTTCTTCATGGACTTTTTTGTCTTTCATGGCACCAATACAACAGTTCTTTACTACTATACCTTTATAATACGGCGACATGAAATATGATAAATTCTTCAATTTTGTTTTGTTTTTTTATTGCTACTTTACAATTGACATACATTTTAAAATCATTTTGTCAATTTCTAAAAAATCTTGCTGAGATTTTGGTTGCATTTCCATGGAATCTGTGGGTCACATTTTGAATAATTGACATCGTAACCCAAAAAACTTAATTTTGTAGTTTTTATAAACATCTGACACTTTTGTCATCATTATTCCTAACTATATCATCTATTGAGAAGCCACGGTTAATATTGGCTTTTGAATGTCAGGTTCTTTGGTAATATGCAAAAAATAAAAGCTGATGTTTAAAATATAAACAAAAACCCGAAAAAGTATCCCACCAGCTGCTCTCCTCCATTGGCTCAGGGTGACAGCTCACGTGCAGAGAACGGCATCTCTTGGGTTTTCAAAGCTTTGGTCTTTGGAAGCTGGTCAACAGGACTTTTCTCCAAGATGCCACTCGGTTGGTTAGTGGTCAGTAGTCAACATTTTACCCCGTCAAAATAAAACCAAACTAAGGCGGATTTCGACCCACACCAAGTTTGCAGCAGGTATCCGACACTGTAAAATCCCTACGGGAGCCGGCAGCCTACACCGATCCCCGAATCTCTGTCTCCCTGCCCGGGCACATCCCCGTGCCTCATTCAAATGCCATGGCCGGCCTGTGATTTCTTTTTCACGTCTTGTGGGTCAGGAGTTCCGCAGGCAGGAATGGGCCTTAGTCACCAAGAAGAGGGCCTGTTATCCAATGGAAATAAAGGCTCCGTCTTTGGCTCGCTCTTTAAATTCCCGCCTCTTTCTCAAGGACGTCGATTGAAGAAGAACCCAGTCTCCGCGTCTCCGCCCAGCGCTGGTGGCAGGGGGCCGATACCCAGCGGATAGAGCGGGCCTGTCTATCCGATCCTCACTATGGTCGCGCGCGGAAACTACGAGGGACCACCGAGTGCGCGATCCGCCAAGATTCCTAGAGAGACGCGGGAGGGGGGACAGGAAGTGGACGGGTCAGTGTGATGACGCGTTTCCTTAGGCCGAGTTTTAAAGGAACTGGGCTTGATGTCCATGGCCGGTGCGTTCGCTGAAACGCTGAGGGGCTTCGCTGACCCACGGGGAGCGGGCCTGGCTTGGCCCCGGAAGGACGCGGACGACCCCAGGGGTGGGGGCGGTGACGGGCGCGTCTGCTCCTGACTTTTGGTCTCGACCGCAGACGGCACGCCCTGGCCTGGTATCCGGGCACCGGCTCCGCCCCGTTTCTTACCGTGATTGATGGGGCAGCAGACCCACCGCAGGGCTATCTCTGCCCACCCTCTGGGCCACGCCCCCTAGAGACCCCTCCACTGCCTCTAGTTCCTGGGCTCCGGCAACACCCACTCCGTTTTAAGTGTCACGGTTGTGACCACAGAAAACATTATTTTGGGTGGCATGGCTTTCAGCTCAGCCCGGCAGCTTTTCATTGTCTAGCGAGCTACCAGAATGCTCAGGACGTTGTACCACGGGACTTTCATGTCAAGATGTAACTTAGTCCCCAAGTGCAAAGTCCAGATAAAAGATTCCGAATTGGTATAATACATTGTCAATCTAATGGCTTCCTTCATGCACCCTTAACATATGTATTCAATTATGGACTTATCACTCTTTTCCAAAGCTGAGAGATGATAATTCTTTATTTCCACACCTGTTTATTCTTTTTGTTGCATCTTTTTCATTTTGCTTTGTGGTTAACATTGAAATTCTGAGGATTCAGACTTGACTGGTTTTCACAATCTGTTCGTTGAAGTGATTTGTCTGCCTCAAATCAATAGGGCTTTTCATGGATAGCGTCAGGAGTGTTTGAAACACTGCTATCCAAGTGATTCCAACTCAGCCCTGTATTTTAGGAGTATTCTAGATTATTTGCATTGAACTTTAATATTTTTATAAGCATATACCTTTTAATAGCTCAGTCTCTTGATCTAAAGGTCTTTAGAGTTTTCCAATGTATGATATATTCACTCTATAAGAAAAGGAGATTCAACAGGTTCTCAATTTCTAACATGTATTCTATTTACAAGTCTTTACTACACTGGTTTACATTGAGTAGAAAAGCTTTCCTTGACATCACCAGCATTTCCTGTGAAGATTTTGATGTTTCCTTTGATGTCTTTCTGTTCATGTTTTGAAGGAGCCCTGGTGGCATCGTGGTCACAAGTTGGGCCGCTAAGGGAATAGTTGGCAGTTTGAAACCACCAGCTGATCTGAGGGAGAAAAGGCTTTCTACTCCCGGTAAGCTACAGTCCTGGAAACTCGCTGGGAAAGTTACGTAGTCCTGCCCTGCCCTATAGTGTCACTATGAGTTGCCATTGACTCGACGGCAGTGAGTTTTGTTTTATCTTGGTTTGGGTGATGTAGTGGCATTTGGGTTGGGCCGCTGAGCCCAAACAAGATCAGCAGTTTGCACTCACCAGCCAGTGTTCAGGGGGAAGAGGAAGGTTTCTGCTCCCATAAAGATTGACAGCCTCAGAAACCTGGTGTCCACAGGGCTGTCTGAGTGTGAGTGCACTCGATGGCATCGAGCCTGTTTAATTCGTGCTTTTAACCACTTTTTCTTACTAGAGTGTATGAATCTGCCAAGAAAGCTGATGCCTAGGATCATTTGACAACATTTCCTTGGGTTCACTTTTCTCAGCTGCTCCATCTTCAGAATGCCATGGGCTTGGTAAAGCTGCAAGAACTGAGTTTGGATTGTGGATTTGTCTGTTCCTGCAGGATGTACCAGTAGACGGGGAAAGTTGGGTGTGGCGGTGGCATCTGCTTTGGCTTCAATCAAGGCAGTCAGAGGTTAGAGATCCACTAGGGCTGGTGGAGGAACCCTGGTGCCACTGTGGGCTGTGTTGGACTGCTGACTGCAAGGTCAGCAGTTCAAAAACCACCAGCCATCCCCATGGAAGAAAAATGAGGGTTTCTACTCCCATAAAAATTTACAGTCTCATATCTTGCCCTATCCGGAGCAGGCAAGATATGACAAAATAACAATGTATAAATTACCAAGGGCACATGAGGGAGGGGAGAGCGGGGAGGGAGGGGAAAAAAAAGAGGACCTGATGCAAAGGGCTTAAGTGGAGAGCAAATGCTTTGAGAATGATTGGGGCAGGGAATGTGCGGATGTGCTTTATACAATTGATGTATGTATATGTATGGATTGTGATAAGAGTTGTATGAGCCCCTAATAAAATGTAAAAAAAGAAAAGAAAAAAAATTTACAGTCTCAGAAACCCACAGGGGTCAGTTCTCCAAAGACCCTGTCTTTTGGGTTGCTGTGAATTGGAATTGACTTGATGGCAGTGAGCTTGGTTTTCTGTCTTTCTTTTTTTGAGAACCTGCAGAATTTTGCTGATTGGAGATAGCTCGTCTAACCAGCAGTAGCAGTCACATTGCATCGTCTTTAATGGGTGTGTCTTGCAGAATCAGTTCACCAAAGGATAGAATCCCTACTTCCCAGTAATGGACTAAGTAGCAGAGAATGGGATTTGGAACTAGCTTGCTATTGCAGTACTGTGGTGCTGGTGATATCTCATATAACTTGACTGTTGTTCTCTTTGGATTCATCTTCCCCCATCTTGTGCCTGAGCTGTAAAACTAATGAAGCATCTTAAATCTGTCTTGGAAGAAAAATACTATTAGAGAGTTCTCAAAATCACTGACTTATGTTGCTCAATGGGGTTTATGAAGTTGTCTAGACCAGTACTCTTTTACCCAATACAAACAACAACAACAAAAAACAAACTCCCTGGCATCCATTTGATGCTGACTCATAGTGACTCTGTAGTATAGGACAGGGTAGAGTTGCCCCTGTGAGTCTCTGAGACTATAACTCTTTGTGGGAGTAGAAGCTCCATCTTTCTCCCATGGAGCGGTTGGTGGTTTTGAGCTGCTGACCTTGCGGTTAGCAGCCCAACACATAACCCAGTGTGCCACCAAGGTTCCTTTAAAGACTGGGAGTTAAGGACTTTGTCCAGTGTCTTCCAGTGTTTGAATGCCTGCCTAAGAAGCTACTCCTTGCCATGTTTGCTGTATAGATTCTAGGGGACTTTAGCTACAGTTTGAGTTGCCATTTTTCTTTTTGCCTCACAAGCCCTCTCATTCTCCCCTTCTAATTGCCCTCCTGCGATGGCACCTTTGGATATATGGAACTGACAGCTTCATCTTCCTGAAATAATCTGTCTTTCCATGAAGGGGCTCCAAAAGAGTCACAGGAAAATGCTACTCTCTTATCATTCATTTTTCCAAGAACCCTTTGAACCCCCTTTACATACACATGATCCTTTCCCGTGAATGGAAAATCATGCAGTCCATGCAGGCCAGGTTCCATGTGAAAGGGGAAGCAGGAGCGGGTGGGGGGGGGGCAGTCCGTGGGAGTCATGGTCACTTCAGTCTGGTGATTTAGCTTTGTCTGCCTTCAGCTCCTTGGAATTGTCCCTTTCTTCATAAGAGAAATTAAAGACACCAGATGCCTTGATAGCCAGGCTTCAGGAAAGCGCTGGCTCCTTCCATCTCTGCCGGCTTAAGTGTTGAGACAAGACAACACAAGCACTTTATTGAACCTATGCCTGACAGCAAAGATGCATCTGGCTGTATTCACCAAAGGAAAGTTCCAGGTTAAGAGGAGGTAGTTGCTGAGAAGAGATATACCTGGATGATAGGGTAGGCTGACGAATGCGGGAATCATGTGGCAGCAGCAGGAAATGCTCATAGGATGCAGAAGTACACGAAGGACAGGCATGAACTGGCTACATAGAAACCCATTCCTTTATTTCCTGATTTAGCAGATATTTATATTGGCAAAATGTGGATGAATCCCTCAGAGTGCAAATATTTATGCCAGTCATGGTAAGGATTCGAGATTACAATCTAGGAAACACAAGGGGGCAGTTCAACACTGCCCTTTGGGGTTGCTTGAGTTGAATCGACCTAACAGTATAGAGCAACCATGGTCAATTCTGTAAGGAAAAATGAAACCCAGAAGAAGGACAGAGAGGGGAAAATCAGGGGTTGTGAACAGTTTCTGACAACCAGACGTTTGCACAGAAACCAGAGTAAAACAAAGCAGGAGCCCTAGTGGCGTGGTGGTGACACATTGGGCTGCTAACTGTGAGGTGAACAGTTTGAAACCACCAGCCCCTTTATAGGAGACTCCTGTAAGTAGAGTGACAGTCTGGGAATTCCACAGAGACAATCCTCCCTTCTCCTGTAGGGCCGCTAGGGCTTGGAATTGACAGTGAAGTGAAAGGAGCAAGCATTCCTGGCCAGGAGAAGAGCAAATACTTGGGTTCTGAGGCAGGAAGAGCCACGTGTAGAGTGTACTGAGAGAGGGACCCAGGGAGGCTCAGTGAATAGGAAGTGAGGTCAGAGTATAAGAGGAAATGATGTCAAAGAGAGTGGATGTTTTCAAGTAGTATTCTTAGTATCACCACAAGTAAAATTATGCTGAAGATAATTTAAAAATGGTTACAGCAATACATGGACAGGGCACTGCCAAAATTTCACGCGGAACAAGGGGGATCATAGCTCTCAGCTAAATCTTTGTTCAAAACTTCTGTGGGACATAACAAATGATAAACAATATTGCAGAGAATGGGAATTCTAGAACCCCACGAGGTAGTCCTTTGAACAGAACAAGATGCTACCATATGGGTTAAAATTAGGAAAGGCGTGTGACTGGATTGCATCCTGAAACCTGCTAATGTAGTCTGTGTCCTAATCATGCCAGCAGCTGCACTGTGTGGAGCAGAACATGGCATCCGAGCTGGAGGAAGAGCTGTGGACAGCCTGTGCCATGCCGGTGACACCACCTTGGGAAGACGACCGGAAGCACTTCCTGCTGCAGGTCAAAGACTGCGGTGTTCACTGTGGATTGCACCTCAGCATACAACGAAATTCTCCCCACTGCACCAATACGTTGCCGTCACCTGCACAGCAACGGCGAGAGAGCCTGAAAGTGGGGGTTGGGAAGCAAGAAAGAGAAACAGAGACCCGATGGGATTGGAGGTCTGATCAGAGATCAGCGTTCGGCAGCTTCATTGTAAAGCTGGTGCTCAGTCTGTTTGAGGAGCTTGTCAGGTGAAACATTACTTTGTACCTTGCTCCGAGGACTTCAGGGTCCATAGACTCTGAACCCGTACATTCTATTAGCTGATTGTTTGCTTGTCACGTAGACAAGGACTACTGTGAAGGGGCACACAAAGCCTGGGACCGCACCCAAGTCCCCGACTTCTGGGCAAAATCACCTTGTCATCTTGGCAGCTGGTCGGCGGCAGTCAGTAACACCATTAGCAATGGAGCAGAAAAATTGGGCTTGTCCAGGATTTTATTTTGCTTGGATCCGCATCAGTGCCCATGGAACAGCAGTCGTGGAATCAGATGATGTGTTGTGTTGGGCGAATCTTCTGCGGAAGACCCCTCTTTGAAGTGTTACACAGTGGAGATGTCCCTTGGAGGGAGGGGAAAGGTGTATGTGGCGACAGAAGCCATGGTGTTTGTCAGTTCCTTCATATGTCTGGAAAAGCTAGGCAATAAGGAAGATTGAACAAGAATTAATACCCTTTAATTACGGTGTTGGTAAAGACATGAAATACACTATGGACTGCCAGAGAGAAGCACATGTGTCTTGGGAGAAGTATAGCCAGAATGTTCTTTAGAAGCGAGGATGGCAAGAGTTTGCCTCAGCGACTCAGGTCATGGTATCAGAAGACAGGAATCCCTGGGAAAGGACTTCACGCTTGGTAACATCTCTTGGTCAGCAACAAGAAGCAGCCCCTCACGGAAATGGATTGACAGAGGGGCTGCAACATTGGGCTCAAACACAGCAAGGATGGTGGGTGGGGGGTAAGGAGGGCATGGGACAGGACTGGGCAGTGTTTTACTATATTGCTCACAGGGCCACTGACTCAAAAGTGATAGGAGGGGTTCTGAACACCACCTCATTAAGCATCTTTTGGCTTAATGCAGTGGGTGAAAAGGCACCGACAGGGGGAGGAGAGTAAGGAGAAGAGTGAAAGCGGTGTTCCCTAAAATGGGCAATCACCCCCAGGGGGAAGGGGTGCTGGACTGATTGATCGGGCGTCAAAAGCAGATACCGATACTTCATCCTGGCTTCTTATGGGCTCTAGGACCATTTTCAGCTGCCAGGTTGGCACTGGCGAGTGTTTTTTACTGAAAAGGGGAAGCCAAATCAAATGATTTATTCTTAAGGTGAAACCCAAAGAGCTGCCCGCATAGTCACCCCGGTTTATAGATCCGTATGTATCGATGGCCTTGCTCAGGAGTGAATTCTCCCATGAATGGCCCAAGCCAAGCAGTTGTACAGCAGGTGAAATGTCCACAGAAAGTCCAAACTGCGTGGTAGCTTATCCTGGAGCTACTAGCAGAGCAAGCATGGTGAACTTTCCCTGGCTGCCGGGATTTCTATGTCCTCTTCCCAGTTTCGCACACAGACTATTCTGTCACACTCAGACCAGGACCAAATCCAAGCAGGACCGCCAAAGGCCCGAGTATGTGTTCTGGGACAGTAGGACCTTGTCATTTCAGGACCCCATGACCTTCAAGGATGTGGCTGTGTACTTCACCCGTAAGGAATGGGCCAGCCTGGGCCTGCTCAGAAGGCCTTGTACAGGGATGTGATGCTGGAGAACTAGGGGGCTGTGGCCTTCCTAGGTAAGGCTTCCCTGCTGCCACCCTTGGCCTGCACCTTCAGAGGCTTGAGGCGTCTCTTTGAATATTAACTGCGTGGTGGCTTCTGAGGTAAGGACCCTAAACGGCTCACCCTTGGGATTGTCCTGTATGGGAGAGAGATCCACGCTCCTCCCTCCCTTAGAGATGATCCTCTGGACCCAGCAGACGTTGAGGAGCTTCTTGGTGTAGCTCCCTGACCTCTCTCATCTTTCCAATCACTTTGGGGGAACCTCGGCTCTGTTGCCTCACTCCTGGGGCTTCCTACAGCAGCCATTTCCGATTCCTCTAATAGAGTAAGAAACCTTGTTTCCCATTCTAGAAAGGGGAGCACTGTCCGGGAAGTACTCCCTAGGCCTCCTGCACCTTTCCTGGGTACCGTTTGCATAACCCACCCTGGAATTCTTCTCACCTCCCCTGTTGTGTTTGCATCCAGACAGAAACAGACACCTCTGCCTCTGCTCATCATCGTGTCTTATTTTCATCCCTTCAAGCAATGCCACCTGCTCCCAGACCGGCTCTGATCGCTCAGCTGGAGGAAGGAGAAGAGCCACCGGTCAGGCAGGCGCAAGGGTACTCTGAGCAGGAGGGGCAGGAGAGCAGGTGAGTACGCAGGGCGAACCCTCTCCTTTCCAGCTTGGCCTCTTCACCAATATGAAAGACAAGCGTGCGCTCTGCTTAGCTTCATGGGATTCCTGGGATGTTTGATCACACCATTTTTAAACTGGCCAGTTACTCAGTTTCTTCCCATCTTTTAATTCATGGCATGGATCCGTATTACCCTGCTCCCTCATTTCCCACACTAAGATGCTTTATTATGCAAGAAGATGTTTGAAGAAAAATATTCTAAGTGGTGGCTTGAAACCTGTTTTCCCCATCTCTTCAGAACAACTCAGTTCCTCAAATTGGTAATTTCAGTTTTATGTATTGTGAGGACAGGGAGAAATGTTATGTTTTCTTCCCATTCTGTTTTTGGACGCTAGAGACACAAGACATTTTACTCCTAAAAACCTCAGGATGGGTCCTCAAATTTTAGGGATATTTTCTAAAACTGAAAAAGCTGCACCCACAGCCACTGAGTTATTGCTGACTCATAGGAATGCTGTAAGGGTGGGGGGGGGGGTAGAACTTCTCTTTGTGGCTTCCATGGATGGAGTCGCTATGGAAATAGACTGCCACATCTCGCTCTCACAGAGTGCCCAATGGGTTCCAACAGCCAACTTTTTGGTTAGCAGCCAAGTGCTCTAACCACTGAGTTAACAGGGATCCTCAGAATATTTTTTTTAACAAAGCTAAAACAATACTATCAAATTTGTTAAATTAAAAATAATTACACGGGGAGGGGGAAATAATTACTCAGTATTATCCAGAGTTGACTCTTTATTCAGATATCCTTTTTTGTTCTTAAAATACACTTTCACTTCATTTGCTCATGGGATTAAAAATTACAACTGCATCTTAAAGGTGTTTTTTGTTTTGATTCACAAACAGTCCCTTTTGGAAGACATTGGTTGACCTGGTGAAGGGACGGAGTTATTTGCTCCACCTTGTCAGGTTTTCCCTCAGTTGTTTCATTTACCCAGACTCCTCCCACAGCTGCAGAATGCATAATTAGATGTAACGTCATAAGCGTTAGTGACTGCGTGGCGTCATCTGTGGTCTCGTGTCTTCAGATTGCATTGCTGGGTGGCCGTTTGTGTGGCCCGCATGGACCACTGGCGTAGGAAGTGGCCTCCTCCTTCCCAGGGGCCTTTGTCGTCAGTGTGAGAGGCCTCGACCCCAGGCCCTCGTCGTCAGTTTAGGGTTACCCCTGGGGAGCCAGAGGCCTGATCCGCCATCCACGAAGTGACACTCACACCAACTATGAAGTCCTCCTCTAGTCCCTTGGTCAGCGGTGGCACGATGGTGATGTTCCAGTTTCACCTTCTATTAGTTGGTAGTATTCTGCAGAACAGACTCTCTTGTCCGCAGTTATTTTAGAAAGAAAAGGTGAATGATCACCGTAAGTGCCTGGCTCCAGATGTCCGACTGAAGGACAACTCCTGCTTACCCGTTAACACCACGTGACGTTGTCCTCCCTCGGAACCAACCCCTCCCCTAAAAGCATTCTTTGTCATGATCTCCTTCACACGCAGCTTTTACAACATCGAAGAGGTTTGACCCTTTTCTCTGTACAACACCAACCCCACTGCCATTGAGTTAATTCTGACTCACAGACCCGGTAGGACAGGGTAGACCAGGAGCAGACAGCCGGATCTCTCCCCTGACTTGCTGCTGGTGGGTTTGAACTAACCTCACCCATAGCACAAGGCATGCTCTTGGCACTGAAGTAAGGGTAAGTAAGAGCTGTGTGCACCTGTTCTGTTCTCACTTACCTATCAATTCGACTTCAAACACACTTAGCAACTGAGCTCATCTGTACCCGTGAGAGTACAAAACTGCCAGTAATTCCTTCCTTCAGTTAATGTTGAGCAAATAATCATTTGATAGCTTCAAATAGTCAGAATTAAGTTTTTTTTCTGCTTTAGTATGTGCTCAGTCACTAATAGCTCCCTTTTTCTTTTCATTTTAAAAACATTTCCAGCTCACAGGGGCTCCATGACTCTCTCTCCTCTGTCTCAGTGGCTTGTCCTCATCCCTGTGAGGATTCCATTTTCTGTTGATGTTTCATTCTGGATCCAGAGAGGAGGGGGTCGGGGTGGGGAGGCCTCTGTGATGGTGAGGGCTAAGAAACTGGTTCCCTTTCCCTGCTGCCCTCCAACACATCCAGTCGTGCCAGCGGACCGACTGTCTTTTAAAATGTTTCTGAGACGTTGCCTCGGTAGCTGTTTTCTTCAGGAGCAGAGATTCCCCCCAAACACAGATTAATTTTGTCAGTGGGATTTGGGCTCACCCTTTCTCCGAGGGTATTGTTTTTGGTGGAGTTGATCTTAGAGTAACTTCCTCTTGGCGTAACACTTTGAACATTTCATACGTTTCAGACTCACCTTGAAAACGTACATTGTGAGTCTGTACTCTTCCACAATGTCCTATTCCAGGTCAGGCCGGAGGGTTCGCATTGTAATCAGCATATCCTGGGGGCTTGGGGTGGGCGGTAGGAGGGCAGCCCAGAAAGGAGTGCCTCAGCCTGAATGTAGTTAGTTCCCGTGCAGTTTACCACGGGCTGGTCATGGTGGGTGGCCAGTTTGATCCTGTTCCCTCATCCTGTCGGGTTTTCTCCAACCCTGTACATTGCTCATGTTTGCGAGCCATTGAAAGGCTTCTTGACTGTGGGCTCATCATATATCTCGAACATGGACTATCCAAGTTACTTTATTATTATTTTTGTTTGCTATTTCATTAAGCAATGGGAGTCTCGGTTCACTTTCTCTCCACATCTTCTGCTTACTTTCTCCTTGCTGATGGTTTGGCCGATTCACCGCCCTGCTCCTTTTTGGTCTCTTCAGACCATTCTCAAGGTCAGGTGTTCCAACAGTGTTACTCCTTCCAACCAGCCATCATTATCTTGGCTCTTTTGCGTCTTTATCGTAGAACCCAATGTAGCTCTGTTCCCTTTTGAGACCCAGAACATTTCCTCTCCTCCTCCATTCCCTGTGCTCTGTGAAATGGATCAACAAGCACATAAAAGCTGTGTACTTACAGGACACAGTTACAGCCTTGCTAATACAGGTCCCATTCTAACATTGCTAAGAGGTGATCATTGCATTTATGATTTCTCCTCAGGTTGTAAATTCAGAGCTGAAAACGAGCTTTTGACCTCAAATCCGGAACTTTTGAGAAGAGTAAATCCTGTGACTTGGGTTCATAGGAATATCCGAGACCCCATTTTCAAGTCACTTTTGGATCAGATAGCAAGATAGAAAGGGATTCGGGAAACCTGTGGGGGATACATTGAGAGAAAATAAGACCAAATCAGTAAAGGCAGAAGTAAAGAATGAGAAAATTCATAATGAAAATAGACGTCATCCACATGAGAAGTCAGAGAGCAATGTCAGTCCTTGCCTCGCCACACATCTACAACTTTCAGATGCAGAAATTTCCCACCAGTGGGATGTGCCTCATAAACATTTCAGTCACCATTCAGGTTTTTCTCAACCCTGCAGAATCCACATCGGAGTACGCATTGTGGCCAAGCCTTTGCCTTGAACTCCGCTTTTGTTCAACACAAAAGGATCCACACAGGAGAGCGACCCTCCCTGTGCAAAGAGTGTGGTCAGACCTTTAGCTGCGGCTCCTACCTCACTGCCCATCGCTTAGTCCACGCCGGGGAGACACCTTTCAAATGCAAGGACTGAAGCAAGGCGTCCCTTCAGAAACTGGACACACACTGGGGAGAAGCCTATGCATGTAAGACTGTGGCCGGGCTTTCCATCTGAACTCAGCTCCCCTTCCACCAGGTGCTGCACACTGGAAAGTCCCTACCAATGTAGAGTGTGGGAAAGGCCGCACCTGGAACTCACAGCTCTTCAGGCGCCAAAAGATCCACACTGGAAAGAGAGCCCATCAGTGCATGGAATGTGGGAGGCCTTCAGGCAGAAAGCCAGGTTAAATCAGCATCAATGGATCTGCCCTTGTTGGAAAGCCCGAGAATGCAAAGACTGTGGGAAGGTCTTCAACAAGATATCAGGATTGAAACGGCATCAGTGGCGCCATCCTAGAGAAAGGGGTTGTGGGAAAATCTTCATTCAGAATGCAAACGTTATTCGTTCTCAGAGAACTGATCTTAGAGAGAAGCATTCAGATGTCATGGTTGGCTTGTGTGTCCCCCCAGAGTAAGTTAGGAGGCCCACCCTTTCTTGGCCTTGTTGTCCTGACCCAGCTGCACCCGCTGCACTTCCCTCACCCAGAGCACTCACTCCGTAACTGCCAGTCCTCCCTGCTCACTGTCTACACCACAGATGATTCACTTCCTACCCTGAGCCCTTGCTCTTCCTGCTGCCCTAGATGCCCTCTCCTCTTCTTGCCCCCTTTCTTTGACCTTACTTTGCTTTGAAGCTTGCCTCATTGATACTGTCTTTCTCATTATGCCTCCTTCATCTCTGAACTATTTTCTTAAAGATACCCTTAATTTGATTTACAATCCATTTGCTGGATTTTGTGGTGGTGGTTCTTAGTATTTCCCACTCACCTGAGCCAGGGTGGTTTTCAACTCTTACATTTGCAAGCTTCTCCAGAGCAAGATTGATCTACAGGGTGGAATATCCCCAGCTGACAAATAAAGGAAAAAAAGGACCGCATGTCCTCTCAATTTCTCTTGATGTGACTGATTTGTTATGGATTAAGTACATATTTATTGGTACTTATTTGATATCTATTCTTGGTGTAACAAGGAGCCCTGGTGGTGCAGTGGTTAAGTGCCTGGCTACTGACCTAAGATTGGCGGCTCACACCCACCACCTGCTCCATGGGAGAAAGAGGTGGCAGTCTGTGTCTGTAGCATGCTATTTAAAACCAAGCTCCGGGAGTCAAGCCCAAGTTCACAAGAGGGATTTGACATCAAAGCCCTTTAAAATTCTCTCAAATCATCCTATCAGACTTGTATCACAACTTTGTATGTGGCAAAAATAAACTTCAATACTTATCAAATAACAAAACATCAAATTAATTGTAGTTAAGATAACAAAGTTTGCTTACTAAGTTAGAGTTAATTTTGTTCTTTGTTCATTCTGCCTTAAAAGCAAAATCAATACATGCATCTGAAAACCAATATGTTCAAGTCCTAGAGTTTGCTTAATTATAAGTGATTTCTTTGCTCACTGTTTATGAAATCTGCCTATGAAGCAAACGTTCTAAGAGAACATCGAGTCCAGTTCTGTCTTACAAATCTGCTGGGTTGGAGAGGGGCATGATCTGTAATGAAAACTAGGTTGTCAAATCAAGAGAAGCACCATATTTTCCTTGAATGAGAGTTTGTCAGCGACATTTATGTCATGCTAGGAAGTAAGCACAATATTGTGTCATTCTTTCACTTCCAGCTCTATTTCTTTTAAATTTAGCATCACCAAAGTGAATGGTTTAAACTCAGAAGCAACAAAGCCGACATGGGAGAAGCACAACAGTCTGTGTCATCACGAGGAGTTGAAGGGATCAGTAATCAGGCATCAAAGAACAAAAAATCATATCATTGTGAATGAGGTGGAGTGGAGACCTAAAGCACATCTGCAGGCAATTGGACATCCTCTTACGGAAGGGTCTTGGGAGGAGACAAGCCAGTCAGGGTGCAGTGTAGCAACGATGAAACATACAACTTTGCTCTAGTTCCTAAATGCTTCCTCCCACCCTCCGCACTATCATGATCCCAATTCTACCTTACAAATCTGGCTAGACCAGAGGATGTACAGTGGTACACATAGGACTTGGAAAAACAGGGTATCCAGCATAGATGATCCCTTCAGGACCAGTGGTGAGAGTGGTGATACCAGGAGACTGGAGGGAGGGTGGGGTAGAGAAGGGGAACTGATTACAGGTATCCACATATAACTCCCTCCCTTGGGGATGGACAACAGAAAAGTGGGTGAAGGGAGACGTCAGACAGTGTAAGATATGACAAAAATACTTTATGAATTATGAAGGGTTCATGAGGGAGGGCAGGGGGATGAGGAACTGATGCTAGGGGCTTACGTGGAGAGCAAATGTTTTGAGAATATACAAATGTGATTTATACAATGGATGGATGTATGGATTGTGATGAGTTGTATGAGCCTCCAATAAAATGATTTTTAAAAAATCAGTATTTCAGTTTGGGGCTTGAATGTTTTTAGTTCTTTCAATTTGAGATATGCTGAGTGAGTTCTTCCCTTTTGGTTTTCTAACTCAAGGGCTGTGCGCATCTCAGTATATTTGGCTTAGTCTTCTCCAGCTGCCCTTTTAAGTTTGCTGTTTAGAACTTTGACTTCATCATTTCTTCCATTTGCTTGAATTTCTCTGATGAAGAGCAAGTTTCTAAGTCTCTTCTGACATCCACTTTGATCTTTCTTTTCTGTGTTTTAATGACCTTTTGCTTTTTTCATGAATGGTGTTCTTGATATCCTCCCACAGCTCATGTTTTCTGTCATTACTGTTCAATGCAACATACATGTTCTTAAGATGTTTTCGAAATTCAGGTGGGATAGACGCAGTCATGTTCTGGCTTTCGTGGGATTGTTTTGATTTTCTTCAACTTCAACCTGAACGTACATATGAGCAAATGGATGGTCAGTCCTACCATCAGCCCCTGGTCTTGTTTTAGCTGTTGATATTAGCTTCTCCACCAGCTCTTCTCGCAGTAGTCCATGTGGTTTCTATGCATTCTACTGGAGAAGTCCATGTGTATAGTTGACGCTTGTGAACACAGGGATCCTCTAAAAACCTTTCCCCGGATTTCCACATCACCAATGTGCCTGCCTTCCACTGGCTTCCCTCATTACTCTTTGCACTTTGGCTGGAGTATGGAAGCAGTAGTGAGTCATCCTAGACCCACGTAGATAAGACAGCACCTTCATGGTGAAGCAAGCCCTTCAGCTCCACTGGATCTCCATCTGGACTTTTGATTTCCTCCAAATCCAGAATGGAAGGATCCAGCTCTGGGTGGGAGATCAGTGTAACCAGCTACAGCTCCCAAGGGGAGGGAAGGCTTATGCAGGCTCCTTTCCTCTGTGGCTCCTGCTTCGGATCCCTTGGAGCAGGGCCTTGCGTGGGCACCAGGGGCCAAGGCAAGACCGTGTGAGGCCGCCAACACCCCCTTCCTGCAGGCGTGCCTTGCAGGTAGGCGGAGAGAACCACTGAGCTGTGGGGTCCTCCTAGCGTCCTAGAAAGGATCTCAGGGAAGGAGTGGATTGGCTGCTCAGTAGAATGACGCACTTCCGGTGCCGCCATCTTAGCTTCTAACGCCCCCTAGAGCTGATTCTGAGAGGAACGGTTGTGGCGCCAACTGCCTCTTCGTTGAGGCAGCAGGGCCTGGGACGGTGAGTGGTCAGGCCTGGTCCTGGGAGGGCAGGGCCCACCTTGGGGTGCGGGCATGTCTAGGGCCACCCCCGCGCCCTCAGCTACACGCCTGCTGGCCGGGCGGGCGGCGGGCAGGCCCCTGCCCTTTCCTGGCCGTCGAGGCCTACTACTCAGCGTCAGGAACTGACAACAGATTTGAGGATTTCTCCCCAATTCTTTTATTTCTTTTTCTGGTGCTTTCGTATTTCCTTGAGACGTGTCACGGTCTTCTAGGGTCCGCTCGCTTTACGGGACCAGCCCGGGGGCACAGCCACCGAGTCCCCACCCCCACCTCACCCCACCCCGCCCCCACCCCTGGATTCGAGCGCCCCCTCCCGCCTCTTCCGTTGGCGTTGGGGCCCGGGAGCCAGGCGGTGAGCGGTGCCCTCCGTCCCCAGCGTGGAGCCTGTTGAACCCACCCTTGAAGAACGCCCACCTGTGGGATCGGCACGGCGCGCAGGAAGGTTTCGGTCTCCCGGTCCTGACTCCTAGGGGTCGTGGACTCAGGCCCGACTCGGCGCTCGGCGACAGGAGGAGGAGGAAGCGCTACGGGCTTCGCGCCACCCTCCCCGTGGTTGTCGGGTTGGAGCCCGTCGGATCCGCTGGCCGGATCCATCGGACCCATCGGGTGGAGGGCCTGCCTTTTGACCCACTGAGCAGGGCAGCGGTTCGCCCACCACCGCGCCTGCGCAGTGAGCTCTGGCTTCCCGCGCCCGCCCGCGGGCGAGGAGGAGGAGGAGGAGGAGGAGGAGGAGGAGGAAGGGATGATCCCCCGCCCCGCCCTCCTCCTCCCTGGTGGTTTGCTTTTCAAATCAGTACAAGCGCGGCGTCCTGCTGGGCTCCTTGGGCTTTTTGGTGAACAGGGCTATCTTAAAGGCCCACGGTGGGAGAGAGACATTTAGCCCAAAGCTACCACGAGGCATCACCATTTAAGAGAAATCAAGTACATTCCTCCACGAGGTACCTGGTCACTCAGGATGAAGTCCTGCTTCTGTTACCCTTGGGCAGGACATTGTTTCCTTTAAAAATTGGTCGTTTTGCACTTAAAGCTACGGGCTTCACCTTTTTGGAAGCCCCCTAACTACCAAGATGAAGTTTCTAGTATCTCCTGATAGCACTTTCCCCAACAGCCTCAGCTTCCTCTGCCTTCCTGGGCTCACCACGAAGGGTCAATAGAGAGAAAAGTGGGCTTTTTTCCCTCTTTCTTTCTTTTAAAGATGTTACTGGGAGTTCTTACAGCTCTTTTTAAAAAATTTAAATAAATCATCTTATTGGGGGCTCCTACAACTCATCACAATCCATCTACACATCCATTGTGTCAAATACATTTGTACATTTGTTGCCATCATTCTCAAAACATTTGCTTTCTACTTGAGGCCTTGGTATCAGCTCCTCATGTTTGCCCTTCCCTCCCTCCCTCACCCTTGATAATTTATACATTATTATTATTTTGTCATGTCTTACACTGTTCGATGTCTCCCTTCACCCACTTTTCTGTTATCCATCCCCCAAATGGATATGTAGATCATTATATGTAGATCATTGTGATTGGCTCCCCCTGTTTTCCCCCACCTTCCCCTCACCCTCCTGGTATCACTCCTCTTACTGGCCCTGAGGGGTTATCTGTGCTGGATTCCCTGTGTTTCCAGCTCTGATCTGAACCAGAATGCACTCTCTGTCTAGCCGGATTTGTCTTTCAGCTCTTAGAACAATCCATATATCAGTTGTATCAAGCATGTTTGTATATATGTTGCCATCATTATTTCCAAAACATTTACATTCTATTTGAGCCCTTGGTGTCTGTTCCCCCTTTTGCCCTTCCCTCCTCCCACCCTTGTGACCCCTTGACAAACTACAAATGATGATTATTTTCATATCTTAACACTAACCACCACTGTCTCCCTGCCTCACTGTGTCTGATGCTTTTGTAGTTCCTTGAGACTTGGGTGGGGCAAACTGCAGCACTGGAAAGTCTTGATGGCCTATGAATGCATACACTTTAATGCTGGTTAAGTGTCTGACCTCACAGATGGCAACTGCTGTACTTCAGGTCTCGCCTGTAATAAGCTTACCTTGCTGATTCAAGTTACCGAGTGGCAGAAGACCTACTTTCTAATGGTGAACCAATTCACTGACCCCATTAGTAGTTGGAACTGGTTGAGAAGTAAGAAAAAAAATTATTTTCTACCATACTTTCTTTGGAACTTGAGTGTTAGAGAGAAGACTTGAAATCCATGGGTTCATTTAAAGTGGTGGTTTTGTTCTCACCACTCCCCAATGCTTAGAAAATGAATACCTTACAATCAATCTGCATAGTTAGTTAGAAGTAATGAGACACCAAGATAGTCCTAATATTTTCAAGTTTCATCAAGATAGCCCTAATATTTTCAAGTTTCATTTTATTCAAGTCATAAAACTGCCCTACACAAATACCTAATGTAGCAGGAAGAAAACCAGATACTAAAGTCTTTCCGTATTTGGTGGATATCTTAAATACTTTTGTGTTTGTCTTTTATGGATTCTAAGAAATCTCCCTAAACCTTTTGGTGCTCTGGATTTATTTTAGCTCCATGTTCTGTCTCCTCTCTAGATTACTGAAATTTACAGGTTTCTCGGTTCCCCTTTGCAGCTCATACCAGGCTCATTCCTGGAGTGCTTTCTTTTGCCTTTAATTAATTTAATATCTGTGCGTCAAAATGCCACCGCTTCAGGCAATGACTGAAGAATAGTAGTTCGTGTGGCCTTCAAGACAGGCTGGGCCAGAGATTATGTAGGGGTTATTGTCGGTGGTGTTATAGTCACTAATGTTTCTTTCTTTACCTTCAGCTCCAAGAAAGGCATGAAAGGTCAGATGGCAGCTATGTCCACCGCAGGCAGCCCCCAGGTGAGCTGGATGTTGTCTGCCTTCAGGAGAGCCAGTGCAAACACTGCAGTGAACCAGTACTTACGGCTAAAGAATCGGTAGTCTATACTAGCCAGGAGGATTATACACACATTCAAGCATATGCATGCATGTGTGTGTCTTTATAAAATAATGTATATGCGATATACATGAATAAGGGGTTCTTGGGTGGGACAAATAGAGACTCTCCTACTAGCTGAATGGTGGGTGGCTCAAATCCACCCAGAAGCACCTTGAAAGATGGGCCTAAAGGTTTGTTTCTGAAAGGTCACAGCTTGAAGTCCCTAAGGAGAAGTTCGGTGCTCTGCACTGCTAATTCAGAAGGGATCTAATGTTCCAGTAGCTGCCCTCAGGGAGGCGCACACTCTCCTTCCTCTTGGGCGTATTTCTAGGAGTGCAATTGCTAGATCATGGGGCATATACTTGCAGTTTTTCACTTGTATCGCCTGTGTATGAGAGTTCAGTTACTCCACATCCCTGCCAACACTTGCTGTTATTTCTAGGTATCTCATTGTGCTTTTAAAATATTTTCTCCAGTGAACTGTAATGGTAATCACATTTATTGGCTACTTGATGATCCTCTTAAATGTAAAGTGCCTGTTTTTGTAAAAGCTTTCCATAATACTCACTTTTGGTGGAGCGGTGAGATAAACTTTACAACACAGTAAAGGGATTGCCTCGGATCATTTGAAATTATGGCAGATAATCAACTTCTTTATATAATTTTATTTTGCCATTTGGTTCATAGGTTGCCTCAATCCCATACACCAAGTTAAGACGCCTGCCCCTAGAACTTTCTTCCTGAAATACCTGGCTAATGATCAGGAGCCTTTTTCAGGCCTACCTTGAGCTATATAAATCTATACACTAAGTTGGTCTAGACCAGGGGTTGGCAAACTGTGCCTCTCAAGCCACTGCCGCTCTTTTGCCATGTGCGTGGGTCTCTGAAGTAAAATAAGGATATTATTCAGATAATGGTGATTTTACTTGTTTGTAGAAATATGTTCATGACTCTCAACTGATTTTTAAATTGTTGTGAGGGACAGGATTGGCTTTTCCATTTTAAAAGTTTGCCCACCCCTGCTCTAGAAGCTAACCTACCCTGAGTAGCTAGTGTTACCCTGTGCTTCTGCAACCATCACTTTTGCAAAGGGATGGAGAACTAGGAGTGTCATTGATAGATAGATCTGAGAGCTTGTCTCACTGCGGAGACAAGGATGAAGAGTTGGCACAAAAGCAGACTTGGGAAATGGCAGCTCAGATACTCACCCAAATGCATGCGAAGTGAGGAGGCCAGAGCTAAGGTGACAACCAGATGCAGGGTCTATTCCCCTTTCCTTTGCGCACGTTTCTGCTCCAGTCCAAGCTCGGTCTCATATAGAATGTTTCCTGTCTCTGGAAGTCACAGAGGTTTGGGGGCTCATTGGGAGGCGTCATTGTTCTAACTGGAGAGGTGTGCTGCATTCTGACTGACGGCCTTTGACTTCTGCGTATCCTTCATCTTCCTTCTCTACGTCTTCCAGATTACACACACAGTCCCCCAGGTACATCAGGGACCCGGCACTAAAAATAATCACAGTAGATGCTCTTGGCAGGCCTTTCATTGACAGCTTTGAAGATCACTAAAATCCGGGGACGTGGGAGAATAGGACCTTGTCATTTCAGGAGCCCGTGACCTTCGAGGATGTGGCTGTGTACTTCACCAAGAAGGAATGGATCAGCCTGAGCCCTGCCCAGAAGGCCTTGTACAGGGATGTGATGCTGGAGAACTACGAGGCTGTGACCTTCCTAGGTAAGGCTTCCCTGCTGCCACCCCCAGCCCGGGCCCTCCGAGGTTGAAGGGATCACTCATAACTGGGTGAACTCACGTGGCACGCTCCGAGATTGCCAGTTACAGAGAGTCCTTTCTTGAACGTACAGAGGGTTTATCTTCATTTTCCATCATGAAAGCTCCCCTGCCCGCCCTCTGCCCCAGACCTTGACCCCAGACCTTGAACCTAATTTGGAGCCTCCTGAGAGAACCCAGCCGTTGTCTTCCTCTGAGAGTTGCCTCTAGGAACCCTGTCTTTCTTCCACAATGAGGTTTTCAATCTTCTAACAAAGAAGGCGTGAGATCTGGTTTCTTTTTTAAAACAAAGTTTTCTCCCACAGTGTGCCTAAGGCAGGAGCTCCAGTGGCCTCTAGTGGGTTATGGGTTGGGCTGCGACCACAAGGTCAGCAGTTTGAAACCACCAGCCAATCCATCCCATAAGCGTTACCATCTCAGAAGCCCTCAGGGGAAGCTTTGCCCTGGCCTATAAGGCCGCCACAAGTCAGAATGGACTCGACAGAATGTCTGGGCTGTCTGAAACCCTATCCAGGGTCACTATGAGCTGGACTCCACTCTATGGCAGTGAGATGGCTCTAGCTCCTTCCATGAATCCCGGGCCTCTCTAGAATGCTTTATGCTCAGTCCACCCAGAAATTACTCTCTCCACTTCCTCTGCCTGTACTTGTATGTGTGGTGGAAACAGACATTTCTGTCTCTGTTCATCGTTGTGTTTGTTTTCTTCCCTTTAAGCAGGGCCACCTGCTTTCAAACCAGCCCTGATCTCTCAGCTGGAGAAAGGGAAAGCTCCGATGTTCAGGCAGACTCGGGGCACACTGAGAAGGAGGTGCCGAAGAGCAGTTCTCGCAGGTGAGCTAAACCAGGGACGCCCTCTCCAGCTTAGCCGCTTCCTTTGTTTAATTTCATCAAAGGGAAAGACATGCGTCCTTTGTGCTCAGCGTCGTGTTGTCCACTGGCACCCATGCTCGCTCGCTCTTTCTGACTGTTGCTGCTCATGCATTCCGTCTCTCTAAATCGTAGTGCACAGGCACAATACCTTGTCCTGGTGTTTCCCACACTGGCGATTTGTGGAAGCAATTTTCAAAATACTTTGTATGTGTGAACAATTTTTTTCCAATTTCTTCCCATTTTACAAAATTGATAGACTTACTACCCAACAGACAAAGTTAAAAAATTGTTCTACCTAGTAATAAATACAATTCAAATTTCAAAACCATTTTTAATCTTGAAATACTTTATTGTAGCTTACAAATAATTGTGATTTTCTTCCCCTTTAGGATACATTGCAAAGATAAGAAGATTCACTTATTTAGCCAAAATAACATTATCGTATGCAATACAATTTAAAATTACTCAAAATCACCACTGCGGGGAAGGCAGAACCAAGGCTTAATTCTTACAGTTAAAGAACAAGCTTCAAAATGAAGAATTGATGTAAGAGCCACCTTCCAAATTTCTCTTTCTGTAAACGCAGGCATTTTCATAGATTCAATGTTCTTCCACCATTAAACATATTCATTTTGTTGTGCAGAGTGGATTGATGTGACTTTTTTTTAATGACTTCACTGAAAGATAATTTACAAACCGTGTTATTTACATATTTACATCTATAATTCAATTTAGTATATTTACAGACCTACACAAACATCACAACCTACTTTTAGAACATTTTTATTCTCCTATAGTTGAAGACAATCAGTAGCACACTTGTTATGGAAAAAAGCTGAGTTAGTGGATTCATTGTGATAGGGTGAGCGTACATGATGGGAAAAACAATATGGCGTCACAGTCTTTAAGCACATACAATACTGTGTAATTCTTAAAAATTTTTGTGTTTTCAGCAAATATTTACACAGTACATCAGGTTTTTATTTAATTATTCTATGCAACTTATTCAGTAACATTGGTACATTTTTCTTCAGTCCAGAAGAAAGCAGAATGAATAAATAAATTAATTAAGAATGGGTTAAAAGGGGGGAAATGATAAGATATTAAGGCTTAACCTAATGATACCTGTCATAATTCACTTTCAGATGTGCTCTATCTGTGGGCAAGGCTTTCGCCATCCATGGTCATTGGTCTAAGTGTATTCTACGGAGGCTTATTCCCTGTGGGATCCCTGCAAATGGATTTTGGGCTTTCACTGTCAGTCATAGGCTTCTGCAAACTATAGTTCCCTCCTCTGATCTTGGACTTTGTCATTTGCAGTTCTTGGATCACAATACTTTTAGAACATTTTTGACACCCGAAAGAACTTCTGTATCCATCCCCCTCTGACTCTGGACTCTGCTTTTAGGGAATTACTTAACTGTTGTCTGTTTCTATAGATTTGCCATACTGTCTTACTTAATGTCTACTATTTTACTATTCTAGTTTCTAATAGCCTTTGCAATGGCTACACAGAAACTCACAGACAAAATTCACAATTGAAGGGTTTATTAAGAAATTTCATAAGTTGTTTACCAGGACCTGTTACGAAGTTTCAGATCTGCTCATGAGTCCCCCAAGAAGCATACCAGTGTGCTGTAAACCTTAACCTGAAGGCCTTGGCTCAAGCTCCCTGGTCAGTAAGCCCAGCTCCCTATATTGAGTGCCCAGAGGCCCCTGCTTCAATAATCCTCAGCCTGAAGGTCAGCAAGTCCAACTGCCTCAACCCTGAGCCCAGAGGCACCCCACTGTGCAGGTCAGCCTCCTGCCCCAAAACACTAATCTAAACTTAGTCCGTGCATTGGCAAGTCCAACATTGTTGGATACTCTGATCCCTGGTCCTGCTGCTGTTTCTCTGATGGTGTAGCTGTCATCTGGATCCAGGAGGTTCCCGGCACAGGTATCTCTGGTCCAGAGGGTGTGCTTCACTCCTGACTTCCTGGTAATGAGATCCTCCTGCTTCTCAAAGGGCTCATTGTATGCCCAGCAGGATGCCACCCCAGGGAATCCTCTTGTCAATTACTTAAAGGTGAATCCTATCAGTATCTTCCCCCATTTTCTTACCAGACCCATGCAGGGAAGGGTGGTTTGGTGGGAATTAGAGACTTTGCCTAGAAGAGCCACATTAAGTAATTCACTGCCCCTGCATTTGCCTGTGCCAATGTTTAATGTAAATGGGGTCATCTACAGTGTTGTCTTTTGCAACTGGCTTTCACAGCACAATGTTTGCAAGGTTCATCTGTTTTATAGAATGTATCGTCATTCCTTTTTATAACTAAATTATATGAAGAGTCTTTAGAAAGCTCATGGAAAAATAGAATTAAAAAGATAAAAATATAAAACACAACACAAGCTCCACCAAAGTCAAGGTATTTTTGTAAGCTATGATATTTAGAGCATCTTTTTTACATTAATAACTGAAGAAAAAATGGGTTAACATGAAGGAATTCTTTTTAAATATTAGGAAACAGAGAAGCCAGAAGGAGTCAAATCAGGACTGTCAGGTGGAAGCCAATAGATCTCCTATGCAAACACAAACAGTTGCCCACGTTGGGTGAGAGGGCCTGTCAGGCATGTTGTGGTGCAGGAGGAGGATTCTCTGGGGAGACTTCCCTGGTGTGTTTCTGTGAGAACTTTGCTGGTTTGCTCATTACACTCATGAAAAAGCAGCTTTCCTTTTCCGTTCACCCTCCAGAGAGTGAACAAGGAAAAATGCCTTGAGCATCCCAAAGTAAAGTGATGGCCGTGCCCTTTGATCTTGACCTTTGCACTTTTGCCTTGACTGGACCACTTCCACCTGTTGGTAGCTATTACTCTGACTTTGCTTTTTCTTCAGCAGCATCTTGGTAAAACCATGTTACATCTCTTATTAGAATTCTTCCAAGAAATGCTTCAGGATCTTGATTCTACTTGTGTTAATTTCCCCTAACTTGGCTCTAGTCCGCAGCTGATTTGGGTGCAACTGTTTTGGCATCAAGCAGAATATTTGCTCAACTTTAGTTTTCAATCAGAAATATGTAAGCTGAACCAGTTGAGATTTCTATGGTGTTACTCTTGGTCATCTTCAATTAGGGCGTAAACGAGATAATTTCCTTGAAATAGAGGAAAGAACTAGGAGGCAAAAGACATTTATAGAGATATAAACATAGGTATGTACGTATGCAAATATATTAATATATAATGATAGGGATATGTCTATGTACATATATTTATAGGTTAAGTATTAAGGTAGCAGACGGACATTGGGTCTCTACTCAAGTCCGCCTTCAACTCAAGAACACTTTGGTCTAATAACCTGGTATTCTGTGATGCTCACTTTCCTGACACAATATCTGAAGACAAAATGGGTGCATAAGCTAATGTGAAGAAAGCTGATGGTGCCTGGCTATTACAAGCTACAGTGCCTGGGGTCTTAAAGGCTTGAAGTTAAGCAAGCAGCCATCTAGCAGGGAAGCAACAAAGCCACGTGGAAAAAGCACACCAACCTGTGTGATCTCAGGATCAGGTATTAGGCATCAGAAGACCCAAAACAAGCATTTTGGAAGAGGGAGGTCGGAATGGAGACCCAGAGCGATCTGTAGATAATTGGTCATCCCTCAAAGATGGGTCACAATGAAGGGACGAGCCAGCCAGGGTGCAGTACAGCACCGATGAACCCCACCACATTCCTCTAGTTCTTTAAGGCTTCCCCCCACCCCACTATCATGACACCAGGAGGTTGGGAGAGAAAGGGGTAACCGATTACAATGATCAACATACAACCCCCACCCCCACCCCAGGGGATGAACAACAGAAATGTCGGTGAAGGGAGACAGGAGATGGTGTAAATAGGAAAATAAATGATAAATTATTAAGGGTTCACGTGGGTGGGAAGGGAGAGGATGGGATAAAAGAGCTGATACCAAGAGCTCAAGTAGAAAATGTTTTGGAAATGATGGCAACCTGTGCACAAATGTGCTTGATAGAATTGATGTGTGGCAGGGAATCCAGTGCGGATGATCCCTTTAGGACCAGTGGTGAGTGGTAATACCGGGAGGGTGGAAGGAGGGTAGGATGGAAAGGGAGAACCGATTACAAGGGTCTACACATAGCCTCCTCTCTGGGGCACAGGCAACAGAAAAGTAGGTGAAGGGAGATGTCGAACAGTGTAAGATAGACAAAATAATAAATTATCAGGGAAGTGGGAAGGGAGGGGGAAAATGAGCTGATGCCAGGGGTTTAAGTGGAGAGTAAATGTTTTGAGAATGATGAAGGCAATGAATGTACAAATGTGCTTTACACAATTGATGTTTGTATGGATTGTGATAAGAGTTGCACGTGCCCCTAATGATTTTTTAAAAAGATTTAAAAACATGATGATGGCAACAAGCGTACAAATGTGCTTGACACAATGAATATGTATGGATTGTGATAAGAGCTGTGAGAGCCCCCAATAAAATGATTTTTTTAAAAAAGAATTGATGTGTGGATTATTATAAGAGGTGTAAGAGATCCCAATAAAATGATTTTAAAAATTCTTTGCAAAACTATTCATGGTCTTCCATTGTAGGCTGCATCTTTTATATGGTCTCATCAAGTGAATTATCCATGTGTCGTGATGTCTTGGATGCACTGTTCTATGAACTTTTTGTAAATCAATGATTTCACCTTCCACCGAAGTAAGCCTCGCTAGAAATTTGACGTTTGTTCTTCTGTTTCAGCAAATTTCACTGCTCTGATAGGGGCTCTCTTCAAACAAGTCTTAACCTTCTCAGCACTTGAAACAAGCTTCTGTTCAGATATGTTCTAGCAAGTTAGCCAAAGTTTATCGTGGTACAAAAATATTTTGAAATCCATGGCTGGTACATAACGCACATGTCTTAGGTTGCATCCTTGAGAGAAACAAACCCAGCGAAGCTTCCACATAAGCATACACTATATGCAGACAGGTTCCTGTCCAGGACATGGCTTCACGGCTTTCACAGAGAACGCCAGATGGTTCTGACGCAGATTATATCAAGAGCACATTTTGAGAAACCCCAACCAGAAGTTATAAAGTCTGGGCTACTTTATAATTTACCCTCGGTTAAGTTACCATGGGTAGTGGGTTAAACTACGCTCCTTTAACCCATTAGGATGCCATTGCATGCCTATTCTACTTCTCCAGTGAATTACAAGTCTCTTGATACAGGAATCTTCTCATATTTTCCCCATAGTGTTTCTTATACAAGTTTCTTGATTTTTGTTTTCACATGATTAACAAGATCCTTGCTTAGCTAGTTAGGGTTCTCTAGAGAACAAAACCAGGACACTAATGATTTTATACATATTTATATAACAAACAGTTCCTCTACAAAGCAGTACAAATGGCTCAGTGCAACTCACTTCTGTGAGACAGATAATACACTAGCAGTTCTTCAAGTCTTTCGGGCCGCCGGGTAGTCCTCTGTAGAGCAAGTCAGGCTCTCCGGCCACAGGCAGCAAACAGCAAGGCAGGTCACCAACAGTCAGCCAGATGACAGGGTCTGACAGTCCCCACCTCGAGATGTAAATTCCAGTGATGTAGTGAAGCAGGTCTTGAAGGAACCTCAAATTCCAGTGATAGTCCACAGGTTAGGTGTCCCACAGGTAGTGTAGCTTGCAAATCAAGGCAGAGAACCAGCCAAGGCAGCTGCACACTGGTCCGATGATCAAAAAGCAAGAGACAAGAAAGGCGAGGCTCACCCAGCCATTTATCTTCTCTGCCCTTCAGTTCATCCCACATGTGTTCATTGGCCAGGTTGGCACAGTAAACCTACCCGTCACATTCTTATCTCTTCTTTAATTTCTTAATTAAAGAATTTATTCTCACCTCTTTCTCAACTGCTTCCCTGCCGTAGGGGAACCCTGCCACCCAGCTTTCCTACCTTTGTTGTCAAGCTTTTCACTATTTCCAACCCTTCTGTGGCCACACCTGCCCCCTGGGCCACCTTTTCATCTCCAACTCTCTTTAGAACCCGGCAGTGTTTGGTGTCACCGAGTTGGTTCTGACACCCATGGGAAGCGACCACAGGTGTAACAGAATGAAACACTGCCTGGGTTCAGCTGGCATGATACCAGACGATGTTCCACGGTGTTTCTAAGGGTTTCAGTGGCTCATGCCTCCAAAGTGGGCAGCCTGTTTCTCCTTCCTCATCTGTTCTTGGCCTGGAAGGTGTGCACTGAAATCTACTCACCATGGGTGATCCTGCTGACACTTGAAGTTCAGGTAGCACAGCTTCCGACTTCACAGCAACACAAAATTCCCCACAACGCAGCAAACTGACAGACGAATGGTGGTTTACCCACTCCTAATAAAACTTCCTCTTTCTTCTTGGGATTCACATCTTCCCCTTGCCTCTCATAATTCTCTACAGCTTGTAAAGGCATGCTATAAGCATGTACAAGCTGTACTAATAGGATGTACTAATTTCACTTTGAGTGCCCTCCAACGTCAAAGTGGGATTAGTATTTCCTAGTAGTACAGCTTTTATATGCTTATAAAATGCCCTTACAACCTGTAGGGAAATAGGAAGAGGCCAGGAAAAGCCCTGAATTCCAAGAGGTGAGAAGAAGGAATAAGGAAGACGATAGAAGAATCGATGCATTTGAATTAAGATCCTGGAAAAGAATATTGAAAGTAACATGAACTGTCAGAACAAACACACCCTGTCCTGGAGGAAGTACATCCAGAAGACTCCTTAAAAGTGGGGATGGCAAGACGTGGCCTCGGGTACTTTGGAGATATTCTTAGGAGGCACCAGACTTTGGGAGAGGACAGGAAATGGGGCTCGGTGAAGAAGAGGAAGACTCAGTGAGATGGACTGACAGCAGCTGCCTCAGTGGGTTCAAGCATGACGATGATTGTGAGGGGACACAGGATGGAGCGTCGTTTCCTCTGTGATAGGTGGGGCCACTCGGAGTTGGAACCAATTCAAGCATGCCGACCAGCAGCCGCACAACAGCGTCACTTGGTGGATAATTCAGGCAAATCACGGCCCATAGGAGCCCCGGCCAGATCTAGCCCAGCACTGGTCCTTTTTTGTATGCTCTGCAAACAAAGACTGGCTGACAAACACCAGAAGAAGAATGTTAGATTTTTTTACTGTATTAAAAATTATATACTATTAAATTTTCACTTTTATGTACTGTCTATGGCTGCTTCACACGACAATGGCAGCTTTAAATAGTTGCAACAGAAAACACGGCTTCGGGAGCCTAAAAGGAGTCTTTAGGTGTTGTAAAGCGAAGTCCTGGGATACAAACAGAAAAGCTCCTGGTTTGAACCCGCCCGGGGGATCCTTGAGAAAAAAAAACAACCCTGCTTGTTGCCTTTCAAAATCTTACACACAATCCTTCTCTGGCACACATGCGGCACCAGCAGTCAGCAGGGCTCAGTGGTCAGTTTTGTTTTTGCCTGTCAAAACAACAGCCATGCTCTGTGGTTACAAACGAAGTCATATGGTCTAAGACAGTTCCCCTCTAGCTCATACTTTACTGATGGCTGATGGGTGCTGATGGTTTCATTTACTCCTTATTCTCTTGTTCGGTGGGGAAACTTGGGCTGAGGAAAAAACTTGCACTTGACTGCAAAACAAGTAATTATTTTTAATGAGCACATATCCTCTGCTTGAGATCAGATGCATGTCTAAGAAGGCTTGAATTTTAAGAGAGCTGGGTGTCAGAAGATATTTTAGAAAGGCTTAGAGAACATTTTACAAGGAATGGAATAAATAAAAGTGAGAAGAAGTTTGTGAAGGAGAGAGCTAATAATGAGAAAGTTCCCAGAGAAAATACAAACTCACAAAGACATCTTTTTGAAAGAGTGTTCTCATTGTGAAACATATCCCTCCAAGTCCCAGGTTTTCTCTTTCCCTGTAGATGGTATGTGTGGGTCAGGCTTTATAGGTGAAATTTAGATTTCCCCCACCCCCACCCTAGTATCAGAAAAGTCACGCTGGAGACAAGCCTTAACAACATAAGGAGTATAATAAAGGTTTTAGTTGCGATTTCACTGTTGTTCAGTATCAAAGGTCTACAGTGAGAGGCAACCCTGTGTGAGCAGGGAGCATGAGCAGGTGTTCAGGGGCAATTCAGTGCACAGTTCACAAGCGAATTCCCAGCGGAGAGAAGCCCTGTCAGTGTAAGCAGTGTGGCAAACTACCTGGCTGCATCACTGAAAGACCCACACTAGGAGTGACCCTACTTGTGCAACAAGCATGACAGGGCTCCCCGGTCCAGCACCCCCTGCGCTGAACGCTGTGGAATCCACTCTGGGAAGAAATTCTGTCTTCAGGCCTCCCTGGTTTCATCATCAGAGAGTGCACACTGGGAGAAATGTGTGGTAAGGTCTTCCATTGAGAAAAATGCCTTCATTCAGCATTCGAGAATTCATACTGGCGAGAAGCCACAGGTGTGCAAAGGTTAAGTTCCTTGGGTGGGAAATACCTCGGCTCTTGGCTTCCTATGAGAAAGAATCCACGCTGAAGGCTGGTTTGTGATCCAAGTGGGTTTTTATACAGGGCGGGAGGAGTTTCAAGTTTTACGGTCCCAAAAGAGTACATGCTCTTTCAGGGAAGCATGCCAAACCTCACATAAACCGCGCTGGGGTTCACTGAATATGGGCAACCTGTGGGACTGCTCACCCATAAGTGGTGACCTGAGGCTGGAGAGACCATAGCATGGCTGAGTGGGTGCAGGAGCAGGGTCAAGGGGAGAAGGCAGAGGGGCCAAAGGGGCCGGCTATCCTGCTGCCAAGGTACTTAAACCTCTGGCTGGAGGAGCATGGTCGAAGGTATTGGTTGACCCCGCTGGCTGAATCTAGCCCACCTGGGCCTAGTTCGAGCCACCCAGGTGTAACGCACACCTGGCTTGGATTGGAGCATGTCCAGTTAAAGTCTTTATGGGTGGCTAAGGCTCACCTGATGCTCTTCCAACCTCCTCTATGGGGGCCTTGAGGCCTGGGGAGGGACAACCTCTACCTGCTACCTAACACCAGGATTGTGGCGAAGCTTTTCAGCTGAACTCACAGCCAATGGACAGGGCTTGAAAAACTGCACTGGGAACCCACACACCACCCAGCATCAGACAATTCACTCTGGGGAGAAAGGAAGGTGAACACAAGCGTGGAAGTGATAGGGCAATTAGGGATAAGGGGGTGGTCCCCACCAAATGCCTATGTAAGTGAAAATCAGCTGGCCATGCCACAATAGAGGCATTTGCAAGAAATCAGGTGTACTTTAGAACCTACGGGGCCAATCCAAAGCTGGTTAGGCTCAGACCAAGGTCACCTAGGCGCAGGTGAAGGCCAACCTGGGCCTAGAGACATGACGTCACACTGGGCACCAGAAGCATTACGTCAAACATGCGCCTGAACTCAGCCACTAAGGATGGCCAGTTCCTTCAACCATGTCCCCCGCCCCCTCAAAATGGGTATAGGTGTCAGCGGAAAGCAGCCTCCAACAACCAAAGGGTCAGAGGCACAGCAGGACGGTGATAATAACTAAAGATTATGGTAAAGTCATGCAGGATAGGAAAGATAGGAGAGTAATATAAAGGAGTCAGACACGTTTTATGGTAGCATGAGCCCCTTAGCCTCTCTTGATGGTCCAGGTGGAAATGGGAGAAGAGAGCCTTTACTTACTTGGGATATTTATAGGTAAGGACCTAAGACATGCATATTCAGTAGTTACATGCGGCACAAGGTAGGTGGTATCTACATTGAAAGTCCCTGAGCTCACAGGTGAGGAAACCTAACACCTGCCCTGGGGGAAAGTACAAGTGGGGGTCGGGTGACATGGTGGGAAGAGAGAAAAGGATTTCTGCTTCTGTATTTATAGGGAGATACACTCAAGCACGAGCTCACTTTATGCTAGCATCGCTGTTTAGGGCAGAATCGTGGAAATGATTTTTAAAGCAGGCTCGTGTACTTGGACTTTACCTCTAACTTAGAAAAATGGTGGCTTTCCTACCATGGAATACCAGCTTTCCAGATGCACTCTGTGATAAGTTAGGGAATATAGTCCTTGTCTATTCCCACAGTGTGAGTTTCCCACAGGCAGGAGGGGATTAGTAGAGACTGAGGGCAGCTGCAGGCTCTCGCTCTCTCACTCTCTCTCCTTCCTTCTTTGTCCCGGTGCTCCTCCTTTGGTTCTGTGGACTCCACTTTCTGGCCATTGTCCACGTGTGTTTTCCATGCTCCTCCGAAGTGGCCATATTTGGCCCTGAACTCTGCCACAGACCCCCGGCCAGGGGCCTTGCATGCTTTGCAGAGGTGCCGTGCAGTCTCTGAGATGGTGTGACCCGAAACTCCCTTTCCCCCATAACAGTTACTTGGATGACCAAAGCGCTTCTGCCACGTGAATCCTTTCCACGTTGAGAAGCAAGAATATGGTGAAACCAGCCCCAGAAACCTAACGGAGGAAAGAGCCAGGGCTGTGAGGTTGGTACTGAGAAAGCACGTGGTGATGAGAAAGAACTGGCTGGAGCAGGGGAAGCCCTTTGAGCAAAGTCAAGGTACAGGGCTAGACTAACACCGAACCCTAGAGACAGAACACAAAGATCTTCCCTCCTGGTGACCAAGATGGCATCTCTGCCTTTTGTGAAGTCAACACCAGTAGGGGGCCTTTGTGACTCAGGAAAAGTAGCTTCATCTCCCTCCCCCAAACAGAGGTCAATGTATGAAGAGGCTTGGAAAGAGGGTTTAGGGGAAAGGATTCCCATGACTTCTTCCCTGGCCTGGGTGATTCAGGAGCAAAGGGAGGTCGGAGCCAAGAGGCTCCTAAGAGGCAGGAGGCAGAAGTGATTCTTAACTGAGACCCTGGTTTCCCTTCTCTCTTTGAGGTTCCCCCTATAAGCCGCACCTGGCACAGAGGTGCGCCCAGAGCCCAGGGGAGGCTATCCTCTCCCTGCCATGACTCAGACTCCACTCCGTGTTTCTGTAGAGTAGAAGTGGGCATGAGAGGGCTATAGAGTTCCCATGTACCTTAAGGGAGACTCTGGGAAAGGGAGCCTGGGGAGGCTTGGTGGGCCCAGAGACTTCTGTGTGGTGTGAAGAACCTATCTGTAGAGAGGGTGGTGTGGACTGTTCACTGGAGCTAAGTTGGACGTTGGATGCACCTCCAGAAAGTAGCAGCTCAGACTTAGATGAGCATCGGAGTCTCACGTGCTACCACACGACAGAATCTGAATGGGAGACCCTTTGTGCCAATAGAACCCACCACGGGGCCGGCAAATGAGTATCATTTGGGCCAGACGCTGATCCACATGAGGATTAATAATGGAATTCACAGTGAAACCTGCCGACTCCTCCTAACATCAGAACATCCAGGCACATCGATTTCTCCTTGGTGGCTCACAAGTTGGGACTGAGGCTCCCTGGAAGAGGGAGAAGCTCTTACATGGACGGTTGGGGCTATTGATGCATTGCTGGAAACAATCCCCTGATAGGGTCGTATTACCAAAGTGGACTTTAGTATAAAGTTTTCTGCATCAGACAGATGTCAGAAAAGCCTGTACTACTATTAAAGACAAAGTGTGTTGGGGGAACATTTGATATCTATTGGGTGTTGCAGCACAATAGGACCGGCTGTCACCTATCTTGTGGCTATTGCTAGGAAGTGAGGCTCCTTTAACGTGCTGTCATTTTAGATGGAGTCAAGTAGGACAGGTTAAACATTTGTTTAAATCTTGTATTTTAACTCTTAGTCAACACGCTGAAACTTAAGATGTTGGCCTGAGTACAGCCCATCAGCGATCTCACTTTCCACACGCGTGATCCGATCCTGACCCGGAAAGATCCAAAGGAACACAAACAGAGCACAGATCTGCACATGTCTCTGCTGTGCCCCAACTCTCGAGGCCTTTCTTCAGCCGCAGTAACGCCGTGTTCTGTAGGACATCACGGCTCTCCCTGGGAGAGCAGTTTGGGTGTCACAGGTAATCAAGCAGAGGAGACCCGAGTGGCATGCTATCCCTGTCCCCGAACTTGGGGACACGAGGTAAGACAGGCTTAGTGACAATCATGGGATTCAAGGAGGGTGTCAGTGTTTACTGGGAAAGCCCAGTGACAATAGAGGCCCCACTAACTAAAGGCAGGGAGAAGCAGGTCTTCTCTTTGACCTGGGAGACGGAGGGATGAAACGGCAAGGGCACACAACACAGCGAGATGACAGGGCTTCGGGGTCAAAGAGAAAAGGGATACACCAGGTACCGGCCTGGTTGGTAATATTAGAGACACGGCAAACCCTGAAGGCTGACCCCAAAATTCCTGAATTGGGGTGCATCTCTGGATGGAAACATTGACCTGTGTTAGCCTGCCCTGGAGCTTAGTATCTCACAGGAGGACTATCCAGGTGGGCAGCAAGGGATCGAGAGAATCTGGTCTGATACATCATTTAACTGATCCTTAAGATTCACTTAACCTTTACTTTCTTTGAAGTTGGATGTGGCTGTGGATGTGTTCTAGCCAATAACCCCCCCCCCAACACACACACACACACACACACACACACACACTCACTGCCAAACTGACCATGAGTCAATGCTGACTTACGACAACTCTGTAGGACAGGGCAGGAGAACCCTGCGAGCTCATGGGGCTCTGGCTGTTACATCATCAGCCAGAGACCTCGGCTGACAGAACTCCATCTCAGGGCTCCTTCCCATGCATGGCTGCAGGGTAACCACTCTCCCGACTGCCCCCAGCACAAACCACCTTTGACTCCTCATGTCCGTCACGCCATGGGGGTCTTCTTTCGCCCCACAGTCGTCGTTCACGACCTCCATCCTGTAAAGCGTTCCATTGTGTGAGCAGAGCCCCTGAGTGCTGCCTACGGTTGACAGATACTGGGGCTGCTTCTCGTTTGGGGGCCACGATGAGTAATGCTGTTGTGAAAGTGCTTGCATCTTTTGGGGGGCACGAGTGGGCATTTCCAGTGCAGACTGGTCCAGGGCCATGTTTGCTGGGTCACAGGGCACGGGCACGTTTAGCTTTGTCAGGCAAACCCCAGTCGTTTCTGAGGGGGCAGTTCCACTGACTTGTTTTTCCAGGGATGATGGTGGTGAAAATCCACACAGCAAACACTTTGTGAGCAGTGCACCTGCCAGACCCACGATTCCACGACACGGACTTTCGTGTTGGGCCACAGTCTTCTCCAAGAGATTCTATCAAACACACTACCCATTTGGTTACCCATTGGGCTGTAATCCACAAGGTCTGTAGTTCAAAACCACCAGCAGCTCCTTCGGAGAAAGGCGAGGCTTTCTACTTCTGTAAAGAGTTCCGGTCTCAGAAACTCAAAGGAGACAGTTCTACTCTGATCTATAGGCTCACTGTGAGTCGATACACATTCGATGGCAATGAGGGTGCTGGGTTTGTTTGCTGGTGGCTGATCCATTTTGCTCAGTGGTGGTGTGCCTCAGGACATCTTTCCCTTAACGGCTGAGTGGCATTCCAGTGTGTGTACCGCGGCTAAATTTCAGTCATCTTTCCCTTTGGGCAATTGTGCAACGCGCTGGGCAGCAGTGGACATCGGTGGATGGGTTGGTTGGCATCCCTGTCTGTAGTTCTGGGTATGTACCCAGGAGCAGAATTCCCGGATCATGTGGTAGTTCTTTCTTTGGTCCAACTTTTAGAGGCACCCCCAAACTGTTTTCCGCAGGGGCTGGACCCACCACATTCCCAACAGTAATGGAGGAAGGTTCTAGTGTAGACCAGAAGTGCGGCTCCTTGTACAATCGCTGCAGACCTGTGGAGGGGCTCGGCTCTGTAGGCCTAGCATTCAATTTTATCTGCTCACCCGGGCATGGCCGTGCCTGGAGAGCCGACTGCTCGCATTCAGTCCAGGTTATAAATGAGAAGGGAGCTGCTCATTTACAAATAGAATTCCTACCCTGGACACCGCCTTACACCAACATGGTATCCAGTGAGCAAAATGGTGCCCGGCTTGGGAGCCTGGCTGCAGAGTGCAGTTTTGAATATTTGTCCTTGCATGATATGTTGCTTGGCTGGGCCAGATCCTGGACTGGCTTGTGCCAGAATGACATGAGTCCCCAGAGCTGTTTCCCCTCACAAAGAGCTCTGCTCTCAGCAAGCCAGGAAACACAGTCGACCTTCTCTCCCATCAGCAGGTCTCAGCGCATCTTAGCTTCAAAGGCTCTGGAAAGTTCTGCGGTGAACAGAAACCATCAGTGTGACCGCGTGCTCAGGGCTGCCTCGCAGGACCAGCAGAACTTAGCTTGCTGCTACCAGTAACAGAGATATTCGGCCGAACTCCAAAAATCCTTTTGGAAAACATGACTCTCAAAAAAAATCTCTTGTTCAACCCTCGAATCCAGTGCTTTCCACTCTGCGCTTATCAGTGGGATGAGCAGATGCAGTGATTGGAGACCATCAGGCCGACAGCGGGGAAGAGACTAGGGAAGATCAGTGTGGATCACGTGGAATATCACATTCAAAATTTCAAACAAGGTGTTAAGATTAAAACAAAATGCTTGACTTGAAAGCCTAATTTTTTCTTTAAAATTCTGTTATTAATCATTGTATTGGGGGGCTCTTACAAATCTCATGACAATCTACCATTCAGTGGTATGAAGCATCAGCTTTTCCACATTTTCTTTCAATTTGAGCCCTTGATATTAGCTCCTCTTTCCCCTCATCCCCAACTCCTGCCACTCTCGCGTATCCTTGATCAATTATATACTATTGTTGCTCTTTTGTGACTTACACTGTTGTCTCCCTTCACCCACACTTTTGTTATTCATCCCCTGGGGGTGGGTGATATATTCAACTTTGTGGTGGGTCCCCCTTTCTCCTCTTTCTGCCTTCCCCACCCCTACCATCCCCCTACCCTCATGATATCGTTACTAAGCTTCATTTCTTTGAGAGCAATTTGCCCCTGCTTAAAGACAGCTTGCCCTACATGTCATAGCTACATACGAAAACGTTATAATGTTGGTCCTGGGTTTTATGATGGGAAATGAAAAACATTAAAATTCTTCCACTGGAAAAGACAGGCGAGGATTCTTACATGTCATTTTGTTGTCATTAAAGAGGGAGAGCAAAAGAACTTACTGGAATTATTTTAAAGGGAAGAGTGGAGTGAGCCGGCCATGTCGATCCAAACGTACTGCTGGCCGTGTAGCACAAGACAAACATAACCAAGGAACACACAACACCACACAACAAAGCATGCTTGTGCGCACGCAGCAGTCATTTCGTACCACAGAGGCACCGGCAAGAGCGCTGAGAGAACAGAGAAAATAGCACTGGCCTCCTCAGGATGTGCTGGAAGCCACATTGCGGCCTTCTTTTTAGTTGCTTTTATAAATCATTTCATCTCATTCCACACATCCATTGTATGAAGCACACCTGTCACATTCAACGTGGTTCCTTTCTACTTGAGCCCTTGGTATCAGCTCCTCTTTCCCCAATCCCTGCTCCAAACTGTGGCTTTCTAATGGAGAGTGGATTCTTGGGGGACAGGAGCAGGCTCCCTTTTAGAAGACTCCGCTGGCTTGCCAACCATGCAGTGGTGCCTTCAGCTTCCCCTTCCAGCTGTGTAAGTGTGTCTTTCATTGGCTGCGGATCCCATCGGAATCTGATCTGCCTCTGGGACAAATCCCCTTGTTGCCCATCTCAGTTAGTTGACTCAGTGTGTGCGCCCTTCATCTCCTACTGCACCTCGAGCCATCCTGCCTGCCCACCTTCCCCGATGGATTAATAGGAGCCTTGTTTTCCGTCTTGCCTCCTTCCTGGTGTTTCTGCAGCGTTTGACAAAGTATTTGTAAGCATATGTATAGGTGCTCTTGTAAAGGTCACCGCACAAGAAGGGCATCTTAGATGGGTCACAGAAAAGGAGACGCAGAGGACACACCCTAACCCTTCTAATCACCCCAACGTTTGTCCTGCCCCCCGCCCCCCCCTCAGGTTCTCGGTCAGTTCCTAAGCACAGACAGGCTGCCTTGTTTAACACTGCAGCTGGTCTCCGGTTTCTGCCTGCCCAAAGCCTTCTTCTCTGTCTCTCAAATGTGCTTGTGTGCGCTCGGTGACTTACAAGGTTCATTCTGTGCAGGGAGATGCCCAGACTTCACCTCCCGTACTTGGGACGTGATAGGAGCAGAGGCCCATCCTGGCGGAAGCAGAGGGGGATGGAATGCGAGGATGGCCTCCACCTGAGTGGTGCTTCTTTCTGGACTTTGGGTCCCCAGGAGTCAGAAGCCGGTGGATGACACCCGACAGCAGTCTCCACTAACGGACGATGGATAATCTCCCCATCTTGTGGTGACTGAATGAAACGCCCTATAGAAACCATCCAGGGAGGGAATCATAAAATCCAAAGGGAACCTGCTACCCTTCCGTCCATTCCGGCTCCAAGTGACCCGAGGACAGAGTAGAACTGCCTGGTAGGGTGTCCAGCGCTGGGTACCAGCAGACTCCTAACCACAAGGGGAGCACTAGGGAGCCATCAGTGCTCTGGGATGAAAGACAGGGGTTTCTACTCCCATGAAGTTACAGCCTCAGCTTCCGTGAGTCAGCGGCAGCCAGCTGGCAGTGAGTTCGGTTTGCTTTGGGAAGTTGTATCTTAGCATTAGGACGCAATAGCCAATTTACCTCCTGGGTCCCCCAGGGACACCCTAAATCCACCCCCCAGCAGGATTTCTGTTCGGGCAACCATGAAGGTGATGTTCAGCGGGTCTCACATTCTCCCAGGGCACCTCTTTGCTGACTCGTCCTCACATGTCCCTATCAGATTGCCAGGACCGCCGAGAAGCACAGGTGCTCAGAGAAGTCCCAGAACGGGTGGGCAGTCAGTCACCCTGCTGTTAGCTGAGGAGTCTGGGGGCTCTGGACCCCGGCGTCGCACGAGATGCCAGTCAAAAAGGGGACTTATCCTTTGACCGCCTTACGGGGAAGGTGACAGTTTCTGGCCCCAGTGGGGCCCAGGGGGCTGGATTATGGAGATGGAGGAGGGAGCGTGCCCCCTGCCCCTGGGGCCTGGGCACCGGGCCCGCTGGGCGCGCGCACGGGGAGGGAGGTGTCCGGAACTGGCACCTGCCCCGGCCCCGCCCCCCCCTCCGGCACCCTCCCCCTCCAGCCCCCCCCGCCCCTTCCCCACCCTCAACCCCGCCCCCTGAAATCCTCACCGCCACTCCGCGCCCTCCCCCCACCTCCACCCCATCCTGAGCACCCCCCCCACCCCGCGCCCTCCCTGCGGGGCGTCCCGAGCGGGGCGGAGCGGGACTTGCCCTGTGCAGGGAGGGAGCCCGCTGTGCGCTCGCGGCGCGGCCCGGCTTTGCAGATTGCGCGCACAGGCGCTCCCGCCGACCGGACCCGGGACCCGCCCGCACGTCCCGCCGCGGGACTCACGCGGCGGCACCCTTGGCGGCGGGGGCACCAGACCCCCAGCCGGGCAGCCGGAGCGCGCGCCACCGGCGACCCCGAGCCCTGAGCGGCCAGGCCGAGCCTGGGAGCCGCGAGCCCGCCAGCGCCCCGCCGGGACATGGTAGGGACCTGGGAGGGGACGTGCGGGGGTGGGTGCCCAGGGCCCGACAGGTGGCTCGGGCGTCCGGGCGCCCGGGGGATGGGGTGGGGGCCGGAGGTCTCCCCGAGGGTGCTCAGGGATGCAGGCGGGCCTTCCGGGCTGTTCCCAGTGTCTGGGACTGTACTTGTCGCGTGGGTGCCGGGGGAGGGGGCTCAATATGGGGACTTTTACTACCTACACCCCTCCACCCCCGCCGCCCCTCTTTCCAGCCTGGATTCCGGAGGACTCCCTCAGAGACCTCAGTCGTGACTTCCCCACCCACCTCGTCTCACAAAATGCCTATGATTTCGTATCATTTATGACTTAGCTATGTCTTCATGCCTGGTACATGTATTACCACAGAGTCGAATTGAACCTGGTAGGGTTCACCTTGCACCCCTCTTCCCCCCTGCCCCAGCTGCCACTTCCAGGACAGGACCGCAGCCCTCGGGGATTGCCGGGCAGGTGGGCAGCCCTGGTCGTCAGGGACAGAGAGGGGACTCTGAGGGCCCACTGCCAGCCATAAAGAGAAAGCATGTGAGAATGTGGCACCTTCAGCTTGCATGCCGGTGGAAGCAGCCCGCTGTGCCAGCATCTGGGATTCAGTGCTGAGGGAACTCCTAGAGGCCTTGCTGTGGGCCCTGGTACCACCCAACACCGCGCCCCCCCAGCTCACAGAGGGCAGGTTGGCCCCACCTCCAGGAGGTGGGCTCTGGGTTGGGGCATTTCGAAGAGCCCTCCAAACACTCCTCTGCAAGATGTTGAGCTTTTGAGTTCAAGGGTGTTGTCACAGCAGGTGTGGGACCAGGGATGGAGTGGTGACCCACAGGAGCAGGGGGGTGGGTGTCAGGGGGTGCCCCTGTGAGGCTGTGTGTCTGTGTTTGTCTCATCTTCCCTTCATCAACCCCTCCTAATCCGCATGGCTCCCCCCCCCCCAATATGCTAAAGAGAAAGAAAGAATAGACTCTTCCACTTGAAAGGGGAGAGTTAAACAATACAGGATACAATTTTTACTGTAAAATTCTGTTTAGGCCTAAGTGGCCTGCCAGAGGGAGCTGGCCCTAGCCATTAGCTGTGCGTAGTGAGTAGTGGTCTGTGGGCACAAAGCGTCCATGGCAAAGCCTCTCTGGGCCCAGAGGCAGAAGTTGAATGCACAGAGGGAGGATGAACCCGCCTGCTACTCGGGCAGCCTGAAGAAGCGCCTGCCCGTGGTTCTCCCCGGTCTCCAGAGTCAGCTCAGCCTCAGCTTCACATCATAGCTCTGGGTTCTTGGGTCCCAGTCAGGATTTCACTGCTTCTAACAGCCAGCCGATGGGCAGCCTCTGGTGGCTAGATGGGTTTGGGGAGCTCAAGGGTCTCCCATCGTACTTCTCCCCTGAATGAAGAGCCGGTAGGTGCAGGGGGACACTCGCATGTGCACGAGAAGGACCTTTATATCAAGAAGTCATTAAATATCCCGAAGGCAGGGCAGCCCCGTCCAGTCCAGCTCAAGCCGGACACTAGAGGGAGCCCTCTTCGGACGCACCTAGCTGCAGGCTCATGGTGCCCATAGGGGAAGCAGGGAGCAGGAGCTCACAGGTCGATGGGGGCGGAGGCTCCTGGATCCAAGGTCCCTGGAAGCATAGCAGGTCTCTGACAGCTCTCATGGTTGGGTGGACTCCCCTTTCCCCTCCCTACCCGCCACTGGGGGCAAACACAGAGTCCCAGCAAGGGTGAAGGTGAAGGGCCAGAGAGGAGCACTTCCCAGCATCTCTCATGCTTATACAAAAGGCCAAGCCCCCAAAGGCGGGGTCATTAGGCCACACCCCTGCACCACTTGATTTACATGTTTGTTGATTGACTCATGGTGACCCTATGGGATAGGGTAGAACTACCCCTGCAGGGTTCTAAGTCTGTAACTGTTTTTTTTTAATTAAAAATCATTTTATTGGGGCTTGAACAGCTTTTATCAAAATCCATCTATCCATCGTGTCGAGCACATTTGTACACTTGTTGCCATCACCCTTTTCAAAACATTTTCTTTCTACTTGACCTCTAGGTATCAGCAACTCATTTTCCCCTCCTCTTCTCTCCCCCTCCCTCCCTCATGAACTCTTGATAATTTATAAATTATTATTATTTTCGTGTCTTATACCGACCGCTGTCTCCCTTCACCTGCTTTTCTGTTTTTTGTCCCCCCTGGGTGGGGTGTATGTTAATGTGTCTATCATTGTTACACAATGTGTTGGTTCCCCCTTTCTCCCTCCATCTGCCCCCTACCCTCCTGGTACTATGACTCTCATTATTGGTCCTGAGGGGTTTATCTGTCCTGGATTCCCTGTGTTTCCAGCTCTTATCTGTACCAGTGTACATCCTCTGGTCTAGCTAGATTTGTACGGTAGAATTGGGGTCATGATAGTGGGGGAGGAAGCATTAAAGAACTAGAGGAAAGTTGTATGTTTCATTTGTGCTATACTGCACCCTGACTGGCTTGTCTCTTCCTTGTGACCCTTCTGTAAGGGGGTGTCCAATTGCCTACAGATGGTCTTGGGTCTCCACTATGCACTTCCTCTCATTCACAATATGATTTTTTTTTTGTTCTGGGTCTTTGATGCCTGATACCTGGTCCCATCAACACCTCGTGATCACACAGGCTGGTGTGCTTCTTCCATGTGGGTTTTGTTGCTTCTCAGCTAGATGGCTGCTTGTTTACCTTCAAGCCTTTAAGACTCCCGATAAAGGCTGTAACTGTTGATGGGAGTGGAAAGCCTTGTCTTTCTCCCTCCTGCTGACCTTGAGGTGACCTTATTACCACCACACAGGTACCATCCAGTTGATGTAAGATTGAACGACGGCAGAGGGCTCCGTTTCCTGCTCTGTAAGGGGAAGGGTTAGACCCGGGGCTCTTTGAGACTCCGTGTAGCTCCCCAAGTTGAGGACACCTGAGCACTTAGGTTGGCCCACAGCCCCGGGTGCCCACCTCTCCTTAGCATGGCCAACCAAGAGGGGTGGTGGAGGAAGACAAGGTTCTCAATCCCATGCTGGCTATGCCCCACACCAAAGCAGGGACCAAGGATTTTAGTTCATGCTTCCCAGCTAACAATAGTGGCCATCTGGGGTTTGGGTGGGGGGGGGGGAGTGTGAGCAGCTGGGCTCCACGCAGCACTGCCCAAGCCCCCTCCCCTCACCCCCAACTGCAGAACATTCACTCCTCCTGCAAGTCCTGAGACAGAAGGTTCTGGTGAAGTTGCTCTGGAAGTGACTCTCACTGCTTGCCCTTCCCAGAGGGGCCTTGCGAGGAACCCCTAATCACCAAGTTTAGCCAAGTTCAGGTGGACCTCCTGTTTGTTTGAATGGGGTACCATTTATCCAAAACGGTCTTTATTAACTAAAAAAACCCAAACAAACCCTCAAACTCCCTGGCGTGGAGTTGATGCTGACTCACAGGGACCTCTAGGACGGGGAAGGACTGGCCCTGCGAGTGTCGGAGACTGTGGCTGATTATGGGGGTAGAGACTCCTGTCTTTCTCCCGCTCTGAGCGGCTGGTGATTTAGAACTGCAGACCTTGTGGCTCGCAGCCCAAAGCGTCATCACTACACAACCATGGCTCTGCCTTATCAATACCACCGTGTTTTAGATTCAAACATCACAGGATGGGACACCTGGGGTTATCAGTATAAAGCCAAGAGCCTGGGATCCTTCACGGTGATTTTTTAAAAAGTAGATGTTAAACTGCAAGACATTTTGATTATCTGGACGAGGTTGTGGGTCCCACCCAGGGTGTGTGTGTGTGTGTGTGTGTGTGTTTAAAGCTTGGGTTGGGACACTTCCCTGGCGTCTTGCTGATGAAGAGGCAGGCAGGACAGCCATGCTGACAGCGGGTTGGCAGTTTCTCTAACGGCAAACAAACGCCATGTGACCCCAAAATCCCATGCCTTTGAAAATGTCTGTCCACACAAAAACTCATACAGTTTTCTCTAGATGCATTCTCTAAAAAGACGAGGCTTTTTGCTTCCAGAAGGGTTTGCAGCCTGGGAGACCCCCCCCTGGGGGCAGCTCTCCTCTTCCTTGTTCCAGGGTTGCTATGGGACCTCGGAATCGGAATCAGCTCAATGGTAGTGGGCTAGGTTTGGGGTTTTCCCCTCTCATTCCCCAAAACTAGAAGCGACCCAAACATCCCTCAGTTGTAGAACAGATGATGAACGGAACTATCTCCATACAATAGATAGTCATCAGCAAAGTGTTAAAAAGCACATTCGAGACACAAACGAAAACACCGGAGGATTTCAAAGGTACAATGAACACATCAGTCTCAGGAGGGGACGCGTTGTATGATTCTAAATATGTGACATCCTGGAAAAAGCTAGACTGCAGGGATGGAGAACAGAGCTGCAGTGTGGGAGTTTGGGGTAGGGCAGGCTGAGGCTATGGGGGGAAGTAGGGGGACCTTTTTTGGGGGTGGGGGGTGATGGAACCAATCTGAGCCCTGACTATGATGGGGCTTACCCTAGTGGACACATGTGTTAAAAGGCACAGCATAGACAGATGTTTTTAGCTTTCTCATGGTGAGTGTTGCTCACCTGCCTCCTGGCTACCCTGGGAGCTACAGAGTAGAATGGCTTCATGGGGTCTTCTTGCTATCATGCATCTTAATGGCAGGCACGCTGCCACGTCCCTCTTCCGTGGCACTGCCGGTGGGTTCAGGCCACCAGTCTGTGCCAGCTATGTATGTTGCCTCAGGTGGAGCTGGGAGACCACCAGGGAACCTCCTAGAGGCGGGCTGGGGCAGAGATGGGCAGCTGTGAGAGCCAGCTGAGGATTTGCATTACTGTCTTGATGGCCCTGGAAAGGCTTGTGAGCTTGGCTAATTTTGTCTGTATGTTCAAGAGGCTTTAGGGGGTAGTGTGTTAGACCGGGTTGCCTAGAGAAACAAACCCAGGGACACTCATATATGTGTAAGAGAGAGCTTTATATTAAAGAGTAATTGTATAATGAGAAAACACCCCAGTCCAGTCTAGATCAAGTCCATAAATCTGATATTAGCCCATAGGTCCGATACTAGTGCATAAATCCCTCTTCAGACTCACACAGCACATGCAATGATGCCAAATGCGGGAAGATCACAGGCTGGTGGGTGCTAAGTCTTGTGGATCCAGTGGCGGTGGGCACATCTCCAAGGATCTGGCAGGTCTCTGTTGGCTTGCCGATAGGAAGGTGAAGCAGAGAGAGTGTGTGTGGCCCTCTTCCAAGGAGAAGGAGAGGAAGTTCCCAGAATCCTTATGAGAAGGCCACACCCACAAGGAGGCATCACCAGGCTGTGGCCTGATTGATGGGCTAGACTCCACCCCTCTATTTATCAAGTGGACATGAAATTATGTCACTACCCTAGGTAGGAAGGAGGGGAGACTGAAATAAAAAAAAATAGAGGGGGTATGGTAGGCAAAATAATGCTCCTTAAAGAGAGCACCCCATCCCACGGGAGTATGTCACCTTTCACGGCTAAAGGGACTTGGCTGAGGTGGTTAGGTTCAGGGTCTTGAGACGGGAAGGTAGATCCAGGTTATCCAGCAAGGCCCCACGTTGACACAGGAATAGCTAAGCTGGCCGCAGGAGAGGGGACCAGGGCAGGAAGAGGGTGGAGTGGTGTGAGGGAGGAGTCCTGAGCCCAGGAATGCAGGCGGCCTCTGGAGCTTGGGGTGGCAGGGGGAGGGACTATTCCCCCAGAGCCCACAAGAGGAACCAGTCCCTGGGACACCTTTGTTTTCGTCCACTGAGGCTGACGGAGGCTTCTGACTCCCCAGACTCCGAGAGAGTCAGTCTGTGCTGTGTTGTCCCTCTGAATGTGCGGTGGTTTTTCCAGCAGCAATAGAAGGTGGATGAAGGGGTGACGTAGGGGGTGACTGGCCAGAGGGACCTGATGGGCGGGAGATTTAAGATGTGAAACGGGAGGGCAAGCCGTGGTGATTCCCTTGTCTTGTGCAGCCACCTGGGTACACAGGTCCTTCCTCCTTCTCTGTTTTTATTGGACTTTGATGGTGCTTAGAGAACCCTGTTGGCATTGGGGTGACGTGTTGGTTGCTGACCCTGAGGTCAGCCGTTGGGAACCACCAGCCGCTCCTCGGGAGAAAGATGAGGCTTTCCACGCTGCTGAAGACTTATCGTTGTCGAAACCCACAGGGGGCAGCTCGACCCTGTCCTGTAGGCTCGCCGTGAGTCAAGATTGACTCGGCGGCAGTGCGTTGGGTTTGGTTTTGCAGTTGTCCCATCACACCCGGACATTGTTACTGCGATCAAAGTAATCGACTGAGAAGCGATAGCGATCGTCTTGATTCTCCGAAACAGATGATGTAGTACAAGGGCCCGTCAGGAAGCACTGCCCCAGGGCTCCAGGTTGTCCCCTTGCAGACAGAATGGGCTCCAACATGTCTCTGCCCTCCGGGAAGGGCTGCCGACCGTCCTGCCCTTGCATTCCTCTTGTGGGGGCCACTTCCCAAAAGAGGTTCCTTGAACACAGGGGCTTCCAAGGGGATCTTCTAGGCCTGCGATGTTCTGGTGAGAGAGGTCTGCTCCGAAGGTGGTTCTGTGTTTGGGGACCCCAAAGGGGTCGTCTTCGTCGATTTTCTTGAAGGTCACAAGCCTGCCACGGAGGCTTCTGATGGAGATGTTTTGAGAGAAATGAAAACTGCCGGGAGAGAAGGACGCCAAGCCTGTTGTGCCCACGGCTGTTTGTCTTTCCTCTCACTGCAGCGCGCCTGCTCCTTCGAGGAGAGTCGCAGGCCAACCTCTGAGAACTGCACTGGGGACCTTGACTCCTTTGGGTTCCCCGATGTCAAAGGCCATTTCAAAAGAACACGGGTTAAGTCCCCGGGAAGGCCCACACTGCCGCTTTTATGTCAGCGTAAATCGAAGAGCCCCGGATTGGTGGTGGTAGTGATGGTGGTGGTGGTGATGGTGGTGGTGGTGGTGGTGGTGGTGGTGGTGGTGGTGATGGTGGTGGTGGTGGTGGTGGTGGTGATGGTGGTGGTGGTGATGATGGTGGTGGTGATGGTGGTGCTGGTGGTGGTGGTGATGGTGCTGGTGGTGATGGTGCTGGTGGTGGTGGTGCTGGTGGTGGTGGTGCTGGTGGTGGTGGTGGTGGTGGTGGCAGTGGTGACGGAGGGCGAGAACAATGAAGCAGGGCTTTCAGCACGAGCAGAACCAGCTGGGCCCAGACATCGAGAAAGAATTGCTTCTCATCGAGAAACAATCGCTTGTTGTTCTAGAAAGAGTTGTATGGACACATCATTCCAATAGCTCAGTCGCGGTCCCTACCACAGACGGACGCCACCTTCTGTCTTGTACTCATAGTTACTGGGCCCTCATTTGCCTCTAACGTCTCCAGCCACGGCCCTGAGAAACTACTCATCTCGCTATTGCGCTATCGGTTTACTGATCTTGAATTCCATTTGGGCAAAACATGCAACAAAGGGGTTTGCAGAGGGTCAGGGACTCCACAAGGCCACCGGAGAGCAAAGGACATCGTCACCAAGGCATCATTTGGGCAGATGGGTCACAGTTACAGGGGGGCTACTGACGTGGGAACCGGACACAGGAAGGGGCCATACGTCTATTATGTTCGACAGGAGAGTTTACAAGATTGACCCTGGGCCTGCCAGCCTAGGCCATCAGGGCACGCATGGTGCCTGTCCCCCTGGTTCTCCAGTCTCTGTGATGGCGGTCGCCCCTCCTTTTGCTGGTTAGCAGAGGCGCCCTGGTGGTATAGTAGTTATGCACTGGGCTAAGCACAAGGTCGGCAGTTGGAAACCACCGACCGCTCCACAGGAGAAAGACAAGGCTTTCTAAGCACTGAAAGAGCCACAGTCTTGGAAACAAACTTACCGGGTCCTGTAGGGTTACTCACAGTCAGAGGCTGGTTAGGGGTGCAGGGCGTTCACTCTGTAATGCACTCTGCCTGAGGGTAATGCTGCTCACCAGCCTCTGGTCAGAAGGAACTCAACGGAGCCTTCATCCATGTGGGGATTCTGCAAATGGATTTGGGGCTCTACCTGCCTTGCAAAATCTTCTGCCAACCTGGTGCTCAGAACTTCAGCTCAAATACACCTTGCTTCTAAAGACGGAACCTCTGACCTATAGTCACAGAAGCAGGGCGGAGAGTCACAGCCGTGAGAGCTTGCTGAGCTGTCACCCGTATCACCCCTGCTGAAATCCCTGGGCCCTGCAGTCTGGCCAGGTCACTCCAGATCCACTGAGCACCCCCTGCTGGTACTGTGCTCCCAGTCCAGGCCCCTCACCGGCTGTGGGCTTGGGTTCCTGCTAAGTGGCCACGGAAAGGGGCCGGGTCGCCCACTGTTGACTTGTGGGCAGTTTTTGTTTGGCTTTCCAGGCCGTCTGCAGTTGTCAAACAGACTCGCCAGGACCATCCAGGGACTTCAAATCTGTCCATCCTGGCTCAGGCGGTGGATTTGTGGTTCCGTGTTTAGGAGCCAGGCTTGGTGGTTTTTTTCCCCCAGAAAGGACACCAGCTCAGACTGGACAGAGGCAGCAGATGGATGAGGAGGGACTTGGGGAAAGGAGGGAGCGTCTGAGGCAGAGACTGGGGGTGCGGCCGAGTTGGAGAGAGCAGGTGTGGGAGCTGAGTTAGTCTGGGTAGACTAGAGAAACACATCCACAGAACCTCACATGTATAAGAGAGGGTTTTATATAAAGGGTGAATGCACATCAAGAAAACATCCCAACCCAGTGCTGCCCAAGCCCACAAGTCCAACATTAGCCCATATGTCTGACACCAGTCCACAAAGTCCTCCTCCATCTCACAAAACACACCCAATGACGCCAACTGCAGGGGGAAAGCTGAATCAGTGAAAGAGTAATCATCTCAGCACTGACAGGGGTCTTCACACCGCTGCTCCAGCACCCAGGACTGCATAGGAGTAGGTCCATGTGCTTCTCCTCAGGGATGTCTTGCAGGAAATGAGCCTTCCCAGCTGAAGCAGGGAACTGGCTAAGGCAGTTGCACCCTGGTCCGACCAGCAGAGAGCAAGAGACCCGAGAACTAGAAAGGCAAGACTGGCCAAGTCATTTTTCTCTCTGCCCTTCAATTAACCCCACATGTGTTTATCGGCCAGGTTGGCACAATAAACCATCCCAGGAGCCTACTGCAGGCTGGCTCCTCATGTGACCATTGGTGTGTCCAGACGTGACGGTGTGTTCAAGCATATTTTCTGTGTTCCAGGCATGCTGGTGCCCTGACACGTTGGCCTGCCTCCCAAGCATGGTGTCTGATGTGTGCAGACATGTTGTTCCATGTTCCAAGGATGCTGTCCTGTGTGTGTGGGCATGTTAGTGTGAGCCAGGTAGGCATTGGTGCCTCTTCAAAATGAGGTAACTCACGCTCACAGGAACTCTCAAGATGGGGAAAGGTGGGGTCAGTGAGCCCCAGTTCAAACAGGCCCTGTGCTTGCAGGGTGGAGGGAGGAAGGAGAAAAGGAGATGGGGTGTTATCTCATGGGTGACTTTTCTCCCAGTCAGCTGGAAAGAGGTCAGGTAACCCCAAGAGCCACCATAGTCCACACCAGTCCCCTAACAAACAAATTCACTGCCATCAAGCCAGTGCTGACTTGGTGACCTCAGAGGACAGGGAAGAACTGCCCCTGTGAGTTCACCAGAAGGAAACTCTCTCTCTCTCTCTCTTAATATATTTTTGTTGGGGGTTCTTACTTCTCTTATCACAATCCATACATTCCTCCAATGTGTCAAGCACATTTGCACATATGCCGCCATCATCATTTTCAAAGCATTCTCTTCCCACTTGAGCTCCTGATATCAGCTCCCCATTTCTTCCCCCTCCCACCCCTTCCCACCCTCCCTCACAAATCCTTGATAAGTTATAAATTATTATTTTCATATCTTACTTTGTCCTCCGTTGCCCCTCATCCACTTTTCCATTGTTCGTCCCTCTGGGAGGGGTTTATATGTCGATCCTTGTGATCAATTCCCACTTTTTCCCCCCACCCTCTCCTAATCTTCCTCTCTACTAATCCTAATCTCTACTCTCATCGTTGGCCCTGAGGGGGTTATGTGTCCTGGATTCCCTGTGTTTCGTTTTCTTATCTGTAGCAGTGTGCATATTTGGTCTAATCCGATTGGTAAGGTAGAATTGAGGTCATGATATTGGGGGGAAGGAAGCACCAAAGAACTAGAGGAACATTGTGTGTTTCACCCATGCTATACTGCATCCTGACTGGCTCATCTCTTCCTTGTGGCCCCTCTGTGAGTGGATGTCCAATTGTCTACAGATGGGCTTTGGATCTCTACTCCATGCCCTCCTTCACCCATTCACCTTGGGTATGATTTTTTTCTGGGTCTTAGATGCCTGATACCTGATCCCATTGACACCTCGTGATCACACAGGCTGGTGTGCTTCTTCCATGTGGCCTTCATTATTTCTCAGCTAGATGGCTGCTTGTTTACCTTCAAGCCTTTAAGACCCCAGATGCTATATCTTTTGATAGCCGGGCACCATCAACTTTCTTCACCACATTTGCTTATGCACCCACTTTGTCTTCAGCGATGGTGTCAGGGAAGGTGAGCATCATGGAATGCCAGGTTATTAGAAAAACGTGTCCTTGTGTTGAGGGAGTACTTGAGTTGAGGCCCAATGACCATCTGCAACCTTAATTGTTAACATATAGATCTGAGTACATAGTTCTATTCCCCTTTCATTATATATATATGTAAAATATGTACATGCCTGTATCTATACTTCTATAAATGTCCTTTGCCTCCTGGTTCTGTCCTCTATTTCCTTTCACTTTCCTCTTGTCCCACCATCATGCCTACCAAGCCCCAAGGACGATATTTCTGCTCGGAGCAGACAACTGTACAGAGAGGACCATAGGGCTTGACCCACTATGAGACGCAACATCCCTCATTAAACCATAGCACTGTAGGGGACAACACTGGAGACACAGTTTGGGAATTGTGCACAATCTGACCCCATCCCACTGGGGCAAAACACTAAGGGCGTGCAACAGAGCAGCAAGGGGAGCAAAGTGATGAAATCCTCAGGGACGACCAAAAATAGACTTTGGAGACAGAGTGTGGCACCCCATCAGACACAACTGGATAGCACTCGTAAAGGGCAACAAGCAGACCTTGAAATATTTATAGGCTTTTCCATTTTTGTCAGTGACTTTTTGTTGCTGTTGTTATTGTTTTGTTGGTCTTGACTTCCTTTGTTGTTTTATTTGGGTTTGCCTGGTTTTTGCACTTATTAATGTATCTGCATGTCTATCTAGATAAGGTGGGCGGGATAAATAATTCGGAGCTGAAAAGAATGGGACCAGTGGTTCTGGGGGAATACAGGAGAAGGGGAGGTGGAAGAAAGGAAAGGGAGGGGAGACCAACCCGGGGACAAGGGAACAACAAGTGAACTAAAATCGGTGCGTCAGATGCCTAGTGGGGCTTAATCAAGGCCAGTGTAGCAGTGAGGAATTCCTAAACCCGAATGAAGACAGAAACTTTTTACGGGAGCAGGAAGTCCTGTCTCTCCCTGCAGTCCCTTGGAAATACCTAAGTGGAAGCCGTGGGGTTGGAGATAGGGGCCTGACCATGCAGGACTGAGGAAAGCCCCTGTGAGGGTGTTATCTGTGTGTGTGTGGGAGGGGGGTGAGGGGGAGACTCTGTGGCAGGACCTCCCGCAGGTCTCTTTTTTGCCAGCATCTCAGCTGCTTACACTGCCAGGGCCACCCAGTTGCTCACGCCCTTGCAGACAACACACACGCATCACACCCACCCACGTGCACTTGGACACCTGGGAGCAGCTCACAGCACTGCTCTGAAGCCTGGACCATTGGCTGGGGGAGTCCAGGGCCGGTCCAGGCTTGTGCTGTGGCCAGGTGGGGCAGGGCTCTGCTTGGGCCCGGGCAAGGACTGACGCTGGAACGGCCTGTGAATGGGCCATTCCGTTGTTCATCCCTGGCAGGGTGGGAGCTTTCTCGGTGCTGGAGGTGGGTGGGCAGGGCACACAGGCCTCCTTCTCCAGCACAGAGGTGCTCTGTCATCTGTCCACACAGAGGCTCAGTGTATGTCTCCAGGGCACCTGGCCCAGGGACTGGCTGCCGGCAGGGGAGGCCGGACAGAACAGGCGCTCCCCCAGTCCCCAGTCTCTGCAGGCCCCAGGGCAGGTCCGGTTTCATGGTGGGTCACCGCGTCCTGACACCCCACCCCTCCCACCTCCCCACTTCTAGATGTCCCACAGGGATCATGCTGCAAAGACAAAGACACCATTGTAGTCCTCTATTTCAGGACTCCCCCCCCCCCCCGCCGCCAAGACGCTAGCTAAAGCCAATCCCTCCCCCCACAGCCCCCTGTTTCTGTTTGGCTGTAGTTTGGTGGGGGGTGGGCATGGTGCAGATGGCTGACAGGGCAGGGCCACCTTGTATGATCCCTTGGCTGGTGGGTCGGTCAGGGCTCCTGGCCCCTTGGTGACATCCCCCTGGCAGTGACCAGGGTGACAGTGCTCCTTACCTGGTGCCTAGAGGGCTCAGAGATTGGGGTGTGGACCCAGAAAGGAGTTAGATGCGGCTTCACCCACTTCAGGAGCCTCTGCGGTACACAGTGGGTTAAGCACGGGTTGCTGACCAAGGGGGGTCGTTCAAACCCTCCAGTCCCTCCCCGGGATGAAGACGAGGCTCTGTGCACCCGTAAAGACTCCGTGTCGGAACCCCTGGGGAGAGAGGCTATCCTGTTTTGCAGGGCCGCTGTGCTTGTCACTTGGCAGGATGGCAGAGGGGCTCCCACCTAGAAAAATCCACCATCAACTTCTGGGCCTCATTTCCCCGCAAGGTCACGGCACTGCTGGGGTAGACGCTGGGGCTGCCAAGGGCAAGGTCAGCTGTTCAAACCGGCCGGCCGGTGACTCTGCAGGAGAGCGTTGAGGCTGTCTCCTCCCCTGGTGATTTCCAGCCTCAGAAACCCTACGGAGGGTCAGAACGGGCGGCCGCGGGGCTTTGACCACCAGCAGGGCTGCAGGGAGCGGACAGGTGTGTGTGTGTGTTGGGGGGGGGGTGGCCTTGGAACCTAGCTCCCATGCAGAGGGGCTCGGGGCGGGGGCTGTGTGCCATACAGGGACTCTTCTGTGGGCATCCCTGTGACATCAAGCGAGAGAAAGGTGTCCTCAGAAGGGTACCTAGTTCCAGTGATCACGGCCCGAGGGTCCGGGCGCAGAGCTCAGGGACTCTAAGTCTGGTGAAGAGTGGGGTTAACACAGCAGCCCAGGTCCGGCTGCGAATCAAAGGTCACGGTGTGAGCCCAGGGTCTGATCTTGGGAGCCTGCTCTGCATCCCCGCGGAGGAGAGGCTTGGCCACCCTGTGTCTGTGACATGCCTGCTCTTTGGAAGGGACTTGATGGTGGTGAGTGAACTCGGCTGGAAAAATTCTGTCTTTATTGTCACCAACCCCAACTGGAATTTGGTGCTGCCTCCATGATGTAACCCGCGGGGCACTGCTCACCACAAGGTCAGCGTTTCGGAACCACCAGCAGCTCCTGGGGAGAAAGACGGGGCTTTCTCCTCCCGGAAAGAGTGGCTGTCTTGGAAACCCACACGGGCAGGTCTACCCGGCCCTCGGGACTCCCTGTGGGTCGGAATCGGTGAGTCTGGTTTTGGTTTTCCGTCATGCAGGTCCGCTCTAACCACAGTTGTGTTAGTGAGATTCATGACCGGGATTTTTTTTTAAGTCACAGGGCAGTGGAATCACCTGCTTTGAAATCGAGTCTTTCCTCGCCACCGCCGTGAGATTAATTTGTTACCGGTGTGTTGGTAGATAGTGTTTAATGTGTTAATGACGCATCTTTCAATCACAGATTTACTTTTAAAATCTTCTGATAACCGTGATCCCACCATAGGACTTTCACTTTATTCACGTAGAGGGAACCTTCTGGGAAGGGCCCCCTGCCCGCAGGCTTCCCCACGCTGCTGGAGGGGACTTTGGGGCTCACAGCCTTAGAGCTCCTGCCCTCCGAGGACGTCGGTCAGTGTGATCTGATTGGTGGGAATATGAAAAGTCCGCCCTGCTCGAAGACACCTTCTTCTGCCCCAGTGCAGGGTCATGAAAAAGAAACTTCATCAAGCTGCTCGTGGGTGCTGGGAGATTCATGGCCTCTGCCTTTGCCGCTCCCTCGGCCCCTCAGTCCTCTGAAAGTTACACAGCGCCTGGGGGTCAAGGAGACCTAAGTGTCACTGGCTGCGGAGAACACACACCGCACACGACCGTCAGCTCAGCCCTTCTGTGCGTCCAGCTCCCTGTCGGCGGATCCCCGAGACTCTCTTTCGTGGTGCGGCCGGGTGGACTTGAATGACTCACATTGTGCTTAGAAGCCAAGAGCAAACTCTTGGATCCACTGAGGTCCCTGGACCCATTTTCTCCCTGTGACTGAGCCTCTCCCGACTCCCAGTGACTTCCAGGACAGGGTAGAATATCCCCGTGGGTTTCCGAGATGGTAACTCCTCCCGGGAGTAGAAAGTCTCAGAAGGAGCAGCTGGTGGTTTTGAACTGCTGACCTTGTGGTTAGCGCCCAGCTCCTAATCCACTATGCCACCAGGGCATCTGCACCCAATGTGGAGGGGTGTAAACAGAGGCTCTGTGAGCAGAGGAGTGGCCCGGCCATGCCGTTCACACAACCAAAGCCTTGCATGCCTGGCTCTTTCCACTCTGTCAGCGCGAAGCCATGTGCACTGAGACTCGGCCCCTGGCTGTCGCAGCGCATCTCTGGAAAGCTGCACTTAGGAGCTGTGGTCCTCAGACGTTGTGTGCAGTGCTGTCTGTGGTCCTGGGGTCCTGGGCCCAGGAGCACCCGGTTCAGAGAGGAGAGGGCAGGGCCAGGCTGGGCCCTGGGAGGGAGGCTCGGGCCGTGTCACTCAGTGGACTCAGAGCAGCTGGCCCTGGGGAGGCATTTTGTAGGAGGCCTGCAGTGGGGTGTGCTAGAGCTGGATGTGGGGCACTCAGGCCAAACTCGGTGACATAGACTTGGGGAGCCTCCGGGATAAGAGTGGGCAGCTTCTCTCAGGCCCCGAGAGAGCCCCCATTTCTGGACACTTCTGGCACAGGGTACCTGAGTCTCGGCCTGGCGGGGCATGTGATGGACTAACAATCCGTGGTCCAGGCCAGGCTTCACGGTCGCTGTAGGCTGCTTCCTAGTGGAGTGGATGGACTCTTGGAATGAGGCGGCCCCAGGGGACATCATCTCTGCAGACGGTGCAGGGGGCAGGAGGTGGGGGGAGCACATGCTTTCGCTGGGCAGCAGCTGCTACGAGTTAAACTGTGTCCTCACAGGATATTATTGGCCAGAAACCTAGCCCCCTAGGTCCGTGGAAGGAACCCGGGATACAGTTTGGCAGCTCACTTCAAGGCCAGCAGTTCAAAAACTACCAGCCGCTTCCAGGGGGAAAGACAAGGCTTTCTACTCCTGTGAAGAATTACCATCTCAGGAAACTGCTGGGGCAATTCTCCTCTGCCCCACAGGGTCACCGTGAGTCACAACCGACTCGATGGCGGTGAGTTCGCATGGCAGCAGGAGTGGTTTCCGACTGAGGTTGGCAGTTTTCACCCACCAGCAGCACTGCCGAAGAAAGGCATGGTGAACTTCCAGGGAGGTGACAGCCACGAACCCCGTGTGGAGTAGCCAAAGCCACACTTATTGCCCTGAGTCAACGGACTCACAGTGACCCTGTGGGACAGGGTGGAACAGCCCCTGTGAGCGTCCGAGCCGGTAACTAACTCTTCATGGGAGTAGAAAGCCCCGTGTTCCTCCCTCACAGCTTGCTGGCAGTTTTGACCTGCTGGCCTTGCGGTGGACAGCCCGCTGTGTGAGCAGGTCGCCCACTGTGGATAAGGATCCTCTTGGAAAGGAGGGCTCTCCCTGCCGGGTTCGTGGATGGAGTTTGTGGTGGGGTGTGTCTTAAACCTAATATCTTGTGAGATATCAAAAAGGGCCCATCAGGCCCAGAGACCAGCGGGCACAAATGGGGCAAGACAGCGGCCCAGGCGAGGGCTCACGCCAAGGAACCCAGGCACACGTGACATGTGACAGAGCTGAAGCAAAGACCTTCCCTCAGGCGGAGGGGGCTGCCTGCTCTGGGAGCGGAGCCTCCGGAAATGGAGCAGATGACCGAGGTGGTAGCTTCTCAGATTATATCTGTGTATCCCAAGAGACCCCAGAGAGATTTTATCTTGTACATCCTGAGATACTCTGATAGAGATTTTATCTCATGTATCCTGAGATCCTCCGGTAAGGATGTTATCTTGTGTATCTTTGCAACCATGGAAACCGTCGACTGTGTGTGTCCAGTCAGGCTCCTTAGACTTGGGCTCCCCTGCTTTGGACAGGCTCTCAGGAGCGAGACCAGTCCCTGGAGGAGGACATCTGGTTTAGGAACAGAGAAAAAGAGGGAGGCCCTGGCCAAGAAGGGTGGACACAGTGGCTGCAGCTCTGGGCTCAGATGACCTGCGCGGGGCTGGCAGGGCTTTGTTTGTTGTAACGGGGTGGAACGGACCGGACAACTGGTATCCAGCGAAGTAGCCTCTAGCCCCAGGCAGCTAGTGAGCACCTGAAATTTGGTTCGTGCCACCAGAAGTGTGGACATTCTAATTTAAATCTGAATGGCCCCATGGGGCTGTTGTGTTGGGTGCAAATCCAGGTCCTGAGAGGAACACGGGGAGGGAGGAAGGGAGGGAGGGCTGGTGGGCACCCAGCTGGGGCACCTGTTAATGAGCACTGAGCGTCCCATCATCCATCTAGGCTTTGTCTCCTCAAGGTCTATGGAGCTGTGATCAGACAGGAGTTCTCTTTCAAGAAGACAGCTGAGCAAGCTTGGGGCTGGGGCCATCGCCCTTCTCTGTGTGTTGGGGGATAAGAGGGCATGCTGGTGGCCTGTGGTAACCTGCAGGGAGCAGGAGCCGAGCGGCAACACGGGACTCCGAGACAGGGAGAACTTGCACTTTTTCCAAGAAGTCGGAAAACTGACTTGGAGGCGAAATATCCCGGTATTTGCACGTTGGCTCAAGTTCATTCTCTTACGCCTCGGGCCACACAATTCACATCTGGCCTCATCAAGCTGCACTTGCTGACTTCTCTGGGCCTCCTCCCTTAGGCCTGCTGGACCCAGGACAGCTCTGGGCCCCAGGGAGGTGGTTCTTCCCTCCGATTGGCTCAGCCCCCTGCGGATCGGGATCACGGGTCTGATGGGGGGGAGGGAGGGAGGAGGGAATGGCATCTGGAAGACACAGGCCCGCCCCCTCCTCCTCTTCTCTGGGGCTCCAGCCACCAGAGTCAGCACCGCTGGGATGGAGGGGCAGAGAGAGAACCCTGGCTGCATCTTTCCTGCAGCAGTGCTGACCCGCTTCCCGCTCCCCCACCGCCCCCTGCCCAGCAAAGTGGGGGGCTGCCCACACAAAGGCAGCCAGGGAGAATTCCTTCAAGTGACAGGCTCTGCGGGGTCCCCACACTGGCTCCTTTGTGAGCAGGGACAAAGCGCTCATTCAGGTCTGGGCAACAGGGGGCTCTGAGCCCCAAAGTGGACTCAAGGCCGAGGCTGGGGCCAAGTGCACAGCCCACAGGGAGGGGGAGGCAAAGGCCCATGTGCCCACCTGTGGGACATGCCTTCCTGGCTCCTGCTGGAGGAGGCCCACCCTGGAGCTGATCCCAGGGACGGGCCTGAGACTCGGCCTCAAGGCCATAGTAACGGTGCGATTAACCAGAATGAACATCAAACTTGGAGTCATGTGTAAGGGCTTCAGCAACCCTCATGGGGCCTGGTGGCGGGGTGATGATGACTTTCAGACCGTTCCTTGGGAGAAAGAGGAGGCTCTCCACTTCTGAAGACTCATCCTCTGGAAAGCCCGCAGGCGCCACCGGAGTCAGAAGCGCCTCGATGGCTCTTTGGTTTATAGCCCCCCACGGTCCCTCCTCAGGGAGGCGATTTTATTTTCATGGGTGACAAGGTCACGTTCTTTTCCCACCTGAAGGGGAGGAACTGATGTTTCCTGTCTGCCGAGGAAAGGGCTGGTTCAGGAAATATTCATGGCATGGCAGCGAGTGAAGAACCTCCCCCCAGCCCAATGGAAGTTCTCTTACTGTCCCCATTGAGCAGGCGGGGAGACTGAGGGCCAAGGTCACACAGCAAGGGCACAGGGCACTTGTGACTCATTTACACTGTGTCAGCCTGGGTGGACTAGAGAAACAAATCCAGGGACGCTCATATTTGTACAGGACAGAGCTTTATATCAAAGAGCATTTGTACATGAAGAAACATCCAGCCCAGTCCAGATCAAGTCCCTAAGTCCGGTATTAGCCCATATGTCTGGTACTGGTCTATACAGTCCTCTTCAGACTCATGCAACACATGCAATGATGCCAAATGCAGGAAGGTCACAGGCCAGGGGGTGGGACGTCTTGTGGATCCAGTGGTGGTGGAAGCATCTCAGCACTGGCGTGGGTCTCCATGTGGCTCCTCCAGCTGACACTCAGTCTGCACTGCCCCTTCCCCCAACCCCGCAGTGCTCTACGGGGTTAGTTACAGTGGATGGGGTCCTCGCCTGCCTCCTTCTGCCTGCTGTGGATGAGTCTCCACCCAGGGTTGGCCAAAGCCGTGATCTTACTCACGTCACTCTCACCAGTGCCGAGTCGGACAGCCAGCATCGGTGGGTGTCCCTGGAAGCAGACTCAAGACAAGGATTCCCATGCCACTGCTTTGTTTGGAAGACCAGACCAGGAAGCAGCAGAGGAGCGGGGAGGAGGGCAGCTGGGGCAGGCTCCTATACCGAGAAGATGTCCCTGGGAACCGCTGGGGCCCGGCCCTGCGGGGAGACTGCATTGAGCTGGTCTCAGCGGTGTGTCCCGAATGAGGGATGGGGGTGGAGGCTTTAGTCCCCCAATTCCTGATGGTCATGGGTTGAGGGTCATTGGCTCATGTTCTCGAGATTCATGGTCATGTTGTTGGATAAATGTTAGATGTTCAGGCATCCCCTGGGATGCACAAGTGATGAAGGGCTTGACTGCCAGCTCAGAAGGAAGGCCTGCTGTTCTGCTTCGGAAAGTTGGAGCCTCGGAAGTCCTTCGGAGCACAGCTCTGTGCGTGTGGGTTCCCCATGGGGCTCCGGGTCAGCTCCCGCTGACTGACAGTGACCAGCACAGCTGTCCCGTAAGAGCACCCTCGGCCCCACGCAGAGCCAGTTCATCCCCAGTCACCTAGGGACTGGGATGGCCACCTGGGTGAGCAAATTACTTTTCCTCAAAGAAAACGACGCGGAGACCTTTGGGCAGGGCATAGGTCTGAACCCCAGAGCTGGCACGGGCCTTTGGCAGACAGCGCTGTCTAACCAGCACCCCTACCCGGTAGACTGAGTCCAGAAAGCTTGGTCACATGATGTCAGAAGGCCCACGCCACCACAGAGGACAGTCTTGTCTCTTCTGGGTCCCGGGGTCGCTTTTTCCCTAATGCTGCATACAACTTGATCCCAATAGCATGTGGTCACATCCAGCCTGGAACGGAGTTAGTTTGGTAACCTCCCCCTTTGCCCTCCCCCTGGGCAAGAGGCCAGGGCCCAGTGAAAGGAGCCAGTGGCACAGGAACCAGGACTGGCTCCTTCCTCCAGGGCCACCAGGGGAAGAGGGGAATCCCCCCACCCTTTTAATGGCTTTATGGGCACATCATTTACATAGCATACACTCCAATCGTTCAGTCGTATCAAGGAGAAGCGTATGATCATCACCACGTCAGTTTTAGAACCCCCCCCCCCACGGTTGAACCGCCTTTAAATTGAGCTGTGCAGCCACAGTCTGTTGTTGAGCTCTCTCCCCACTCCCTGCCCCATCACCTGCCTCCACACCTGTATCGCCATTGGCCCCTGAATCTGCTATCACTATGTACCTGCTCCCCCTGGGGGTCACCAACTGGGAAATCCAACAAAACCGATGGAAACCAGATTCGAAATAAGGGTCCCACCCGATCGGGGAGAAGCCGTGTGGACTGGCTTCTGCCCCCCAGTGTGAACTGGAGAACGAGGGGAGAGAGAGCAGGCCAGTGGATCTCTGGGGCGACAAGACTCTTTCTATTTACATAGGCAGGCAGGTCCGTGTGTCCTTCCGAGAAGCGCAAGTACACGGGGAGTGGACGCAGCTTCAGTGAGCACAGGGCCATGGGCGGCGGCACCAGGGCGTCCTGTGTGTGCAGAAGGCGGGTCCTGGCAGCTCAAAAGTCTCTGAAGTGAGGCTCACTCGCCTCGTGACCCACTGGGGTGCAGTGTGAAAACATGAGCGTGTCTGTGGGCTTTCACTGTGCCTCATCCTTGTCTGGGTTAATTCCTATACGGAACATGTATGCCCATGTCACGATGCATATTTACATGTTGCCAGTAAAGAAACCTATATGGGTTGGATGTGCTCGATTTTTTGGTAAGCAATAAGGATAGGTCAGTTCTGACTCATCGTGACCCTGTGTGACAGGGTAGAACGGCCTCTGTGGATCTCAGAGACTGGGACTCTTTATGGGAGCACAAAGCCTCATCTTTGTCCTACACAGCGATGGGTGGTTTTGAACTGCTGACCTTGTGGGTAGCAACCCATCTTGTGAACATGATGCCACCAGGGCTCCTTTGAGGGTATACAGAGCCCAAAACATGTGTTAGTCTGAGTAAACTAGAGAGACAAATCCAGGGAGACATATATGTATAGGAAAGAGCTATCTATTAGAGTCATTGTATGTGAAGAAAACATCCCAGCCCAGTCCAGATCAAGTCCACAAGTCTGATATTAGCCCAGATGTCCGATACCAGTCTATAAATTCCTCTTCAGACTCACGCAACACATGCAATGACACTGAATGCAGGAAGATCACAGGTCAGTGAGTGGAACGTCTTGTGGACCCCGTGGCAGTGGAAGCATCTTAGCACTGGCGTGGGTTTCCACGTGGCTCCTCCAGCTCCAGGGCTCTGGTTGCATCAGCGTAGTTCCATGTGGCTTGTCAGCAGGAATGTCAAGCAGAAAGAGCACGTGTCAGCCTCCAGGGAGGAAGACAGGAGTTCCCAGAATCCTCAGGAGAAGGCCATGCCCTCACAGAGGCTTCACTGGCTATGGCCTGATTGACAGGCTAGATTCCATCCCTACCCTCAAGTTGACAGGAGACGATGTTACTGCCACTAGGCCAGTGTTCTAAATAAGGTGATCCTCCCACCCAAGATGAATCGAACGCTACTCCAGCGTCACTTACTCTTGAGCGTATGCACTTTACTCATTCACTCATGTTTACTGAGGTAGGTTGTGTGCCTCATGGCTTTGACATTACTCTTTAGATGCTGGCTTCAGAATCTGCTGGTTGCCCCCACCTGCCTCTTGGCAGAAGTTCCACCAGGCTCCAAGTACCTGGGGGGTGGGTGTGATGAAAAACGAACCCACAGCAAAATCACTGCCATCGAGTCAGGTCAGACTCACTGTGACTCCCCTGTGGGTTTCCGAGACTGGAAGTGTGGATGGGAGTAGAAAGCCCCGTCTTTCTCCCGCTGAGCTCCTGGTGGGGTTTGAGCCATTGACCATGTGCATCGCAGCCCAATGCGTAACCACGACACCACCAGGGCTCCTGTGGGGGAAATAGACACAGCTTTTCTTAGACTTGCCGAGGTCGCCTCTTGGTCCTCAGCACGCTCACTTTTGGGACGGGGTGTCCCAGTCACAACAGCATGGGGTGCTTTCAGGAGGCCTGTTCAGTTGCCCAAGGGGATGTTGAGGCACTGAGAGGAGCCTAATTGCTCCCCACTTGGCTCCTGAGACTCTTGGAACCTGCAGTTCCCCAAGGCGTCTGGGTTTCACCGATCAGAATTCCTAGTAATTCCTTCCTGCCCAAATCAGAAACCCGGTGAAGCTGGAAAGTCGTACTGGAGCCCACGTGCACAGAAGAAAGTTCTCTGGCTAACTCCACCAGCCAGCTCATGTTCCTGAGTTTCCCTTCTAGCTTATAAAAAGGCAAGCAGGGAAGGAGGCAGTACTTCTCAAACTGGCTGGAGGGAAGGAAAATTAAAAGAAAAAAATCAACCTTTAACTCCACCATAGACCAATGCTTACATAAACGGCAAGAAAAGCCAAAGAAAATAAACACAAGCCATCTGATGGTTAAAATGCATGAACTATGAACCTGGCATTCTGCTTCTATCATTCTTTCTTGATACTCCTTGTTGTGGCCAAGCTGATGAGCTTTCCTCTGTGGAACACAGATGGCGGCCAGGAAAGAATCACATCTCTGTTGGAAGGACTTCAGATGTAATGCCCTCTGAAGCCAGGCTGGGCACACTTCACCTCGCGTGTGTTGGGTGTGCTGTCAGGAGTGACCTGTTCCTGGAGAAGGGTGCCATGCTTGGTAACTAACGCAGAGGGGCAGTGAGAGAGGAAGACTCTCGATGAGACACAGTGGCTGCAGCAATAGGCTCAGACACAGGAACACGGCTGAGGCTGGCACAGCACCGGGCAGTGGTCTGTTCTGCTGCTCATCAGGTGCTGTGAGTTGGCAGGGACCTGAAAGCACGTGGAGCCCTGGTGCTGTAGTGGTTACAGGCTGAGCTGTGATGCACCTGACTGGCAGTTCAAAACCACCACCAGCTCCTCAGCAGAGAGACTGGGCTTTCCACTCTCAGACCTCCAGGGGGCATCCTGAGTCACACTGACTCCATGGTGAGGGACCCCCAGGGAGCGTCGTGAGGATGGCACCAGGTGCACAATGTGTCCTTCTGTGCCGCATCATCAGGACCTAACATCTACCTGGCAGCACCTGGGTTATCCAGGATGATCTTCCCATCCAAACTCCTTGATCTAGTCCCACCTGCAACATCCCCTCACCACACAGAGGGCACACGTGCAACTGCCAGCTGTGGGTGCCTGTGGACCCCCGACAGTGGGGGCCTGCCCAGCACCGCAGCTGAGCTGTGAGGTGCCTTGTGATGTGATTTCCTCTCCTGTGCAACGTTCAACCCCAGCAGCTTAGTGGGTTCCACGTTGGACTGCTAACCCCAAGGCTGGCAGTTTGAAACCACTAGCCGCTCCTTGGGAGAAGGAGGAGGCTTTCTGCTCCCTGAGAGTGGCAGTCTCTGAAACCCACAGGGGCAGCTCTACACTGTCTGTTCTTCAAGGGTTGCTGGCGGTCGGAATCAACCTGATGGAAGTGAGTTTCGAGTTTTGTTTTTGTTGTTTGTGTGTATGTGGTTTTTTTTTTGGTGAGTGCGACTTCTCTTCCCTGTCATGAATAACTGCCTCTTTTGTTTGTTTGCTTGCTTGACTTTTCAGGTACTTCCTATCACATCACCTTCTGCTCAGTAAGGCTCATGGACATATTGATTCTCCCCTTCTCAGAAGGCCCCTCTCCCAGAGCCTTTGGTCTGCCCCCTTCTGAGCTGGTTTCTCTCTTGGTTTGCTGCACAGCTACTGACGGAGGCCCACGCTCCAGCAGGGCCCGGGCAGTCAATGACCCTCTCTTGTGCAGCGTCTATACTTCCTGAAGCCCTGAGTCTTTTTTCTTAGCCACAGGGTTTCCTGGCATGTTTTATCCAGTAGCTTTTAAAAAAGGGCATAGGAGGAGTAAACCTGCTAAAATGATGTTTGCCTGAAAATGTCTTTATTTTACATACCCAGGGATGGCTAGTTTGGCTGGGTATAGAATGTCTGATAGACTTTGTGAAGGCCTTACTCAATTGTATGCCAGCGTCCAGGGGTGCCATTAAGAATCGTAGTGTTTCTCAGTTACTTGGTAGGCAGTCTGCTTTGTTCTGGGCTCCTTTCTCTCTGAAGTCTTGTAGGCTCCCCGCCCGCCCCATCTTCTGAAACTTCACAAGGATGTGCCTTACGTTTGTCTCAGGGTGGCTTCCTCAGAGCACAGCCCAAGGCAGAAGGCGTCTATGATTCCCGTGTTTGGGAGGACAGTATCAGCAGACACACATTGAGCAGCTTGGTGTGATGGATTGTTTCATTCCCTGGATTGCTGCAAGGAAAGGTTTAAGTGGAACCCGACACCAACTTAAATGTGTTCACCGGCTTCCGGCTCCTCCCCATGTTCAGAGGTGAGCTTCATTAGAAATCAGCTTCCCCATACTCTCAGGCTGTGTATTCCTTGGCATTGCACACCTGGCAGTTACACTGGAACAGGTGAGACTCCTCAAGAGTTTGGGTGAGGCTTTGTCAGGATGTGCATCTGGGAAGCATGATGAACTCCAGGCAGGCGGTGCCAGGGAAACCTTGACTGAGTGGCTTCAGCCGCAGACTGGCTCCATGATGGCAGAAAGAGGACCTGCTATTGCTGTTCCCACCAACACACAGGTGCACAGCTGGAGAGGGAACTGAACTCCATATGACTCAGGTCTAGTGTTAGGTGTTGCGTTGGATACTTGGGAAGGTTGCAAGCTTCCGATGTTCAGTAGATAAATGCTCTGTGAACATGTTTTCGGTGTGGTATGTTTGCCCTTCACAAAGAGGTTAATCTTTACAGGAGCAGACAGACTCATCTTTCTCCCACAGAGCAGCTGGTGGTTTTGAACTATCGACCTTGCTGTTCAAAGCCTAACCCACAGCATCACCAGGACTGTAGCGTGTGCTTGATCCATGATTTATAGTTGGTCAACGGCATGGTTTTTCCAAATGAAAATCCATCTGGTGCCAAGCCTGCCCTCACATGGGTTACCCATCAGTCAGACAGTTCAGATCAGCTTGCCTCCGTTGAAAGCACAGGTCTGTGATTCTCTCCTGGGGCAGGAAGAGTGTGCTGGCTCTGGGGGAATGCAGACTCAGAGGCAAACAACTCCAGTTCTCAGAGGCTTCTGGAATGGCAAGGGCACAGGCTCAGGTAACTGATGGCGCCAGCAGGACTTGGCTCTGAATCCAACTCTCACGAATAGCTGTGGGGCTCCCCGTGCTGGTTCCCTCAGCCGGATGTGAATGGTGGTGCCTGCCTTGTCACCAGGCACTGAGCTTGGGTAGGAGGCTGTGTAGCGTCTCCCAGAGGAGGCTGGGAGAATCCCTTGACCTAGCTGCCCCCACCCTCCCGGCCCCCTTCAGCTCTGTGCCCCATGGCCGTCACCCCAAGCACCTCCCTCACTTCGAGGCTCTTCTATTTCCTATTTGCTCTGAACACTGCCTGCCTGATACGCTCACTTAAGGAAACATTAAATGTTGAAGTTTGCATCTCACGTTCCAAGTGGTGCTTTGTTTCCAGGATCTCTGGCGCCAGCCTTGAAGCCCAGCTCTCCTGCCGCTGGCCAGCATTTCCCCAGGAGGACAGTAACCCCTTCCCAGCGTTCTCAGGTGCCTGCAGTGCTCAGAAGTCTGCCAGGCTGGGCGGCAGAGCCAGGAGTCCTTTGGTCTTTGGGTCACTTGAGCAAGTAGTAGCTTGGAGCAGGCGCATTTGCATGGAACCCAGCAGAATCCCAGCTCTTTAATGTGATGGAGACATCGAGGGAATGGCTCAAACCTTCGTCAAGGTCTCCTCTCCTGGCTCAGTGTCCAGCAGACAAGGGGTACTTGGGATGAAAGGCTTCAACGGTGATGCAGCAGACTGTCTGGGGGACTCCGCTCACTGCCCCAGCAGTGCAGTATCCAAAGCCGTTTGCCCCCTCACCCAAAGATCCCGCTACAGCTTGCCACCACATGCCTCTCCCAGCATCCTCCAGTCAGAAACTTGGTTCCAGGCAGTTGCAGGTAACAGGTCAGCATCCAATCAGAAGCCAGGCTAGTGAAGGGGGAGCTCATGCTCAGGTGTCGTAGTGACATCATTTCATGTCAACTTGATAATAGGTTATAGGGGTGGAGTCTAGCCTGTTAATCAGTTCACAGTCAATCATGCCTCTGTGTGGGCATGGCCTTCTCCAGAGGATTCTAAGAACTCCTGTCTTCCTCTCTGGAAGCGGGACACACACTCTCTGCTTTGTCTTCCTGCTGACAAGCCACTTGGAGCTACACTGATGGAGCCTGGAGCTGGAGGAGCTACATGGAGAGCCATGCACTGAGATGATCCACAAGACTTTTCACCCACCGGCCTGTGATCTTCCTTAATTTGGTATCATTGCATGTGTTGTGTGGATCCAAAGAAGAATTTATAGACCGGTGTCAGACATATGGGCTAATATCGGACTTGATCTGGACTGGGCTGGGATGTTTTCTCAATAGGCAATGACTTTATATAAAGCTCTTTCTTATATGCATATGAGTGTCTCTGGATGTGTTTCTCTAGTCGACCCAGATGAATACATCAGGTGTCCCCCAGGCAGGCAAAGTCCTGATCAGGCCTGCTTTCTGAGAGGTTCTCAGCCTCCCAAATCCGAAAACACGATCGCATTTCACATCCTCCCATAAAACACAGTAAAGTAGACTGAGATAAGCCTTTAGCTACGTTACTGCTCTTATCAGATCATCTGTATTTGGGCCGAAGTCTCTTCTGAGATGATTTCTGGGGCTGCTTTTCCCATTCCTGCAAGGGTGTGGAGAATTCATCTGGGTATCGATTGAGCACTGCTCTTTGTATCTTTTCTACAAACGCACAGATCCGGTGGCTCTTCTCCCTAGTTCTCCCCTCCCACGCCCACTCCTGCTACCACACCCCAGTGGAGAGACATCACTCTCTAAGGCTTCTTCCGTCTTTGTTTCTTCTCCCGGCCTGGCGATGACCACTGGCTCAGCAAGACTGTTCCATCCCGTCTCAAGGTCACTGTGACCCTGAAGCTTGGGGCGGAGCTGAGCAGTAGAACTTGGCTGACAGCCGGGCGGACCACTGAGCACTGCAGCCGGCTGAGCGCTCCCATCATACTGGCCGGAGGCACAGGAGGTTCAAATGCAAGCCTGGGCGGAAGGTCACATCGTCTGTGACACGGGCCGGCCAGACCACATCTTGGTCAGCGTCGAGTCAGCATCCTGCAGGACCGTGTGCCTGCCCCGTAGATTCCCCATGACTGTGTCTGCCGGAAGGCGCCTGCCTCGTCTTCCTCCTCCAGAGAGGCTGGTGGGGTCCAGCCTGACCCACAAGTGTTTAAACACAGTGCCACCAGGGCCGCTGCCCCAAACCCCTCAAGGTCTAATATCCTGGTGCTTTCTTTTGTTCCAAGAGTACTGTTCTTTCAATGTGCCAACCTGGGCACTGGCTTGGGCAGATTAAGGAAGGGCCGCAGGATGACTCTAGTTACCGCTGCGGCTCACACGATTCCCTGATAGAACTGACAACCCTAAACCCACGGGGTGGGGAGCTCTGAGGTCAACAGGCATTGCTGCCACACTCTTCGGCAATGTCATGGCACTCGATGGGAAGTAAAGCGATCAACGAGAAATGGTACATTAAGCAACTTTAATGAAGCGTCCTGTAAATAACAAAAAGATAGAAAATTTAGATGGACAGTTATATATTCTGACTTATGTGTCTGGGTCAGCGTCTCCACAAGCTCACCAAGTTATACTTATTGTGCATTTTAAAATGTGAGCCCGTCAATTTACTCTTGATTCGCAAGAATTGGTGGTGTTGGACTATTAAAAGCACACAATGTCCACTAAACTTTTTCAGAGGTTTCTTATAATTTCCCTTTTCTTCTGGCTTCAGTTTAGAAAAGAAAGAATTTACTAGGCAGAATTGCTGCTGTGGGGAAGGAATTTTTCTGAAACTGGATAAAATTTGGTGGAATTATGACTCTAGTACTTGTTTTGGATTCTTTTGACATTTTTGTTCACAAGTTTACTAGACTACAGCTGGCTGAATAAGTACATCCTCCTCTAAAAGGTCGGAACAGAGCCAGGCGACTCTGTGGTATTGAGATAGGAGGTAAACACAGAAGTTATTTGTAACGTATTCAGAAAAAATGTCAGAGAGTGTAAAATGGAGAATACCTTCAGAGACCAACATGAAGGCAGCATAGGAACACATGTGGGGTTGTAAATTGTAATTTATTATATTTTGAGGACTGTTAAAATATCTTGTCCTTAGATTTGTTTCCTTTTAGATGCGATCATGTATGCAAATCCTAAACCTGTGCACTTCCTTGAACTTTTATGAAAGTCTCATACGTCAACTTAAATATTTAATTTTAGCATTTGTGAAAATTCAGTAAGGTCTTCTTGTGGCCTCACAAAACTAAATAAATTATCTTGCATAGCTCTGAACAACAAAAAAAGGAAGGGTTCAGAAGAGATGGGATGGCGCCATTTTCAAGAGAGACTTCTCTCTGTCCTTAGAACTCACTATGTGGGCTGCCATTTGCAAGGCTGCAGTGGCTTCTCCGATTTTGCATCTGGCTAGCTTCAAGTCAAGGCTGTCTGAGGTTACAGGAAGTGTCTGTCTGAGGTTACAGGAAGTGGCTGTCTGAAGTCACAGGAAGTGGCCGTCTGAGGTTATGGGAAGTGGCTGTCTGAGGTTACAGGAAGTGGCTGTCTGAAGTCACAGGAAGTGGCTGTCTGAAGTCACAGGAAGTGGCTGTCTGAGGTCACAGGAAGTTGTTGAAAGAGCAGGAACAGCTCCATTTTCTCTCCCTTTCATAACCCCTCCCTAGATTCACTTCTAGCTCCCATGACTGAGTTTCCCTTCATGATTCTTTGGCAACGTCAAAAGTGCTTGGTGTGTGCGTGTGAAACTAATACCTGCCTGTTGCTTACCAGCTGTTTAGCGTCAAGTGAGGGACTTACTTCTCTGAGTCTTAGTTTCTTTGGCAGGGAAATTCTCATGGTGGTTCTCAGGCTATCGGGCTCTGAGAGTGCGTGGTAGGTGCCAGGTGTATAATGAGGGTCTTCTGTATGCAGCATACTTCCGATGTACTCAACTCCTTGTATTGAGAATGCTAGGGCTGACAGAGTGTGGGCACCATCTGGTTCTGGAAATAGCAGGAGGCAAGGAAAGTGCTTGGTGCAGAGACTGAGTCCCAGGCCTAATTTTGGGGTAACAGATGAAAAAGCTGCCTTCTGAGGCTAAAGCTCAGATATGCCCAGATTGGAGATTTCTGTGGGTTAAATGGAGGCACTGCATCTTTATATAGATATATAAACTATGGAATACTGTTTGCTGTGTTGAAAGTAAAAGTTTTCACAGCAAAGGAGATCCCCATTGAGCCATCTCCACACCAGGCGCCTAGCGACCTGGGCCAAGGTGTCCTGATCCTAACTCCTTATACCCTGATTGTTATCACTGTGGGAATTTCCTTTCCCCGCCACCCCTTCCCACCTGGTCTTTGCTTTAGAGCCATTTCGGCATTTCCTCACCGATGGGTTTCTCTTTCACAAAGCAGGTCACGATCGCAAGAGAGTTTATTTCCATCTTGAATGAAAACCAAATGTAAGCCTGGAAACAGTTTCCTTTTCTCAGAATTCCTTTGCTGCAGTACTGAAGAGCTGCCACCAGCCCTTGATGTCATGCACGCCTCGATTTATAGACCAGTGGACCGGGCCCTTCGAGGGTGGGGCTCATCCTGCAGACCCAGTACAGTCTTTGGGACTCAGGGCCAGGGCAGGCCCTGCCAGGGTAGCCAGGCAGTCTGGGCTCATCTGTGCTGCCCCGGCTAGCTTTATGAGCCGTGGGTCCCTCTGAGACTCTAGGCTTTATTTTCCTCCTCTGTAAAATAGGGTCCTAATAGTTATAGTACCTACCTCATCTGAATGGCCAGGTGCCTGGGGGCTGCAAATACATTATGTTCAAGGGACAGCCTGAAAGGTGGAGATTTAAACTTACCAGGGAGGTGAGGTTGGGAGCTTTGCTCCCCTAGAAACCTGCCTGCTGCAGCTCTACCATGTAGCTCATGAGTCACCCGGAGTCAAAATCAAATCCACAGCCAAGGGCTTTCTTCTGGGTTTCTTCGTAAGACAGGACAAGGACATAGTCGCAGGCGCATTGCGCATCAATGTTATTTATCATTCCTTTGGGGTGTGTGTGTTTCCCCTGATTGGAAATTGGCCGGACCAGAAATTACAGGGCGAGACTCTTTTCTGTTCTTGAAGTTGCTGATGTGGAAGGAAACTCACAGCCCCTATTCCCTGGAGCAGAGCAAGGGAGCCTGGCTGAGGAGACAGGCAGCCTGGGATTCTGCCCACAGTGAGAAAAAAAAAAAACCAGCCCCGGCCTCCCAGGACCCAGAAGATCTGGCAGGAAGCGGGATGTGGTGGCCTGGAGGTTCTGTCACTTGTAGCACTGGAGGGCTGTGCTGGCCCAGCATGCCCTGTCTGGGGTCCGACTCTGGCCCCCAGAGCAAGATCCAACCAGGCCTAGCCCGCTGAGTTACGCACAAAACCGTGACATGTGGTTTTAAATCTGCTCACCTATCCTTCTTGGCCAAGTCATGGCTTTGTTATGAAACTGACCTCACGGAACCTTTAGAAAAAATGGAAATGGAATCGCTCAGATCCCAAAGCTCTGCCAATCTCACTTGTTCTCTGAGTAATGATGGATTGGCCGTTAGGAAGCAACGAGCTGTCGCTTACAAGAAGGTACAGCCGCCAGCCGGCCGAGCAGAACAGAAGGGGCCGTCACCCCTTTCACGATGACTCCGGCGTCAGAGCCAAACAGTTCTTATTGGAGCACACACACTAAACAGATGTGCGTTCCTCCTCACATAGCCCCCTTTGCCTCTCCCACCAGAAAACTCCCACCAGGAAAGTCTTTACAGGTGCTGGTGGGTAGTGGAGAGGAGGAGGGATCCGTGCTCTTGCTCTGTCTTCTCTCCACCTTCGTACCCAGAATCGGATCCCAGTATTCCATGGAGGTTTTGTGGGAGGCCAGCGTGCCAACTTGTTCCGACATCTGGGAGAGGGATGGGCTCACCGTGGCTTCTGTGCAGCCAGGCTGGCTGGAGTCTCAGTTGTTAGTGCTGAGGCTGGAACAAGGCAATCCGTGGGGCGGTCTGAGGAGCAGCACTCTGGTGCCCCAAATCCTGACCAGATTCTCTTGAAGTGGAAGGGCATTCCTTTCCCTGGGGCTCTTTAGCAATGAGAACTACCCCCTCTCTACCCCCCACCTCCATGGCTGTAATTAAGTCCTTTCCTTTAATCACCCTGCTTACCAAACTGTGCACAGACCACCAGCCTGAGCTGAATGTTTCACTCAGTCCCCCTCCCCCTGCCCCAATTCTTCTCAAAAGGACCCTCAGGTCTCCATGTGACAAAGGACTCCAGCTAATTAGGAAAACTGGTTCCAGGATTGTGTTAGGCCGGGTTGACTAGAGCAACACATTCAGACACATAGATGTGCAAGAGAAATACTTCTACCAAAGATCAATTGTATATCAAGAAAACATCACAGTCCATCAGTCCAATCTTAGCCCATATGTCCGATAAGAGTTGTGGCAATTACATAATCAGGCCTCGACTTGAGTCTATTAAGAGTGAAGGGGTGGAGTCTAGCCTGTCAATCAGGTCGCAGCTTGATGACCTCATTTTGGAGGCACCGCAGAAATAAATAGCTCACTGGAGGTCAGACAGTCTCTGCTTAATATTCCTGATGACAAGACACAAGGAGCTACCCTAGAGCCCCGGAGATGGAGGAGCCACATGGAGACCCACGCCAGCGCTAAGGTGCTTCCATCACCACTGGACCCACAAGTCTTTCCTCCCACTGGTCTGTGATCTTCCTGTATTCAGCATCATAGCATGTGTTACGTGTGTCTGAAGAGGAATTTATAAACTGGTATCAGACATAAGGGCTAATATCAGACATGTGGACTTGGACTGGGCTGGGATGTTTTCTTAATATACAACTGCTCTTTCTATAACGCTCTCACACACGAGTGTCTATGAATTTGTTTCTCTAGTCTGCCCAGACTGACACACTAGTCCATAAGTTCCTCTTCAGACTCACGAAGCACATATAATGACACTGAATGCAGGAAGATCCCAGGCTGTGTTAGGTTTTGTGGTGGTGCTGCTGCAGAGCAAACCACCTCATGTGATGAACAACGTGCAGCAGCAGACATCTGTTTCTGTCACAGGGCTAAGGGTGGGCTAAGCTTTGCCGGTGAGGTTGCCTTGGCTGTAGGTTGGGGATTTGATTCAAGTCTGCTCCAAGTGCCTCATTTGGGGCATACTCTTCTCATGATGGAAACAGGCTTGGAAGGAGGCAAACCAAACCACACCAGCACATTGAATGCCTCTGGGAGGACATGGGGAGTCTTGGTGGTGTCGTGCTTAAGAGTTGGACTGCTAACTGCAAGGCCAGCAGTTTGAAACCACCAGCTGCTCCAAGGGAGGAAGATGAGGCTTTCCACTCCTGTAAAGAAAGACTGGGCTTTCTACTCTCATGAAACAGTTGCCATCTTGGAAACCCACAGAAAGGTCTCTGTGAGTCAGCTTTGACCGGCTGGCAGTGAGTTTGGTTTGCAGGAATGACAGTCTCAGAAACCCACAGGGACTGCTTTGCAGGGACAGGGCTACTATGAGTCAGAATAGACTCACGAGCTAGGTCCACTCACACGGCCAAGGCCACAGGCAGCTGAAACCATGGCAATGCAGAGGAAGGGAGGGTCACGAACAGCATCTCCCGTGATGCTCACCTTACTTCGTGTGTGAGAGCTGTCATCTACCCTGCGTGGAGTCCCCGGGTGGAGTTGGGCTCCTGTCCCCACGCAGCACAGCCCCACCTGGTCAGTGCTCTGGCCCTTCGGTCCACTACACTCGTGACTTCCCTTCCCAGTTTGGTAGGACCCCAGGCCAAGTGTCCACTGGGTCTCAGTCTTTTTCTTTCAGTCTCTGCCTGCTCCCACCCTGAGTCCATTCCTCGTTCCACTTCCTCATATGCATTGAAACCCAGCAGCTCCTTCCGAGCCCACTCTGGAGGTCTTTGTATGGAGCACCTTCCTCACTGCCAGTTGGGAGCTGAGGATGGAAGAGCCTTCTCCTTCGAAAGGTCTCTGCCTTGAGTTCCCCCCCCACCCCTGCCCCAAGCAACCTCTGCTTTCCCCTACTGACATAATGTTGTACCTGGTACTCAGGAAGGGTATGGGGCATCTTTTCCAAAGACCAGAAATGTGGAGGGGGTTCAGAAAGCAGGGGAGAAAAGCCCCAATGCCCCCTCCCATGAAATGCACCCAGATGTGGGTGGGCCCTTTGCCGCTCCCTTCCTCCCAGCCTCAATTCTTGGAGAGATGATTTCCTTTACTCTCCCCCCACCCCTGCTTTATAACAGAGGAAATAGGGCAGAGAGGTTGTGTCACTCACTCCTTGTTACACACACGGCTCAGAACACGGGGAGGAAGCAGGGTTAGGACTCAGAGACCTCTCTGACACCCTTGCCTGAAACCCCTGCACCTGTCCATTTGCTCGCTCCCGCTCTTTCTCTTTTTCCTGCCCCGCTGTGCCGCTGTGGATGTGCTTGTCGGAACCAGAGGGCACTGTCTCTGTGGAGCGAAGAGGAGGCATGGAAAGGGAGTGTGGGTTGGGGGGTTGGAGGGAGGGAGGGGGACAGAGCTGGAGAACCTGACTGTGACAGCCATGCCACTCCTCCCTCACTCCCCTCTTCTGTGGCCACTGCAGGGCAGAAAGTGCTCTCTCTCTCTGATGGCGAGGATGAGGACCGGCAGGCTGCTGGACCGTGTGCAGAGGTGGGGTCCGCTTGGATCCCGTCTGTACATGTTCCAGTGTATTATAGGCCGGCTGCCCTTTCTCCTCTCTCGGATGTGTTCCTATGACTCAGCTGGAGAGTACTCTTCATAGGTTGTTCTATCAGCGCTGCTTGGCTTTCTTCCCCACAAGTTTTCCTTGGGTGGCCCTGCAGGGCCATCTGCTCACACCACGTGGAGCCTCGCTCTCTGTCCAGCTGCACATGTGCCCCGGGCAGTCTGCAGCCACGTGAGGCTGCAAGAAGCATGCAAACCCCTTACAGAGAGGCCTTATTTTCCCCCTGATGGTATCCAAAACATCGAGGAGATAGATTATGTAGCCAACTTGAAAAACATTCTTTTTGAAAAAAGGGGTGTGTGAAACAGACCCAAATGGCCTTCTTTGTCCCTGGACCACATTTCTTCTTCTCTTTTATTTTTTTCCAGTTGAGCAAACACCAGCAGGTTAGCCTGTTCCGTTTTCTCATCTGTAAAGTGGGAATGATGTCACTCCCGCTCCCTGGCCCCTGGCTGGGGTGTCATGATAATTAAAGGAGACGCTAACGGCGAGCTCATGGCAATTGACACCAGTCAGAGGGAGTGGGGGTCAAACCCTTCACCTCTTTTGGAGCTGCTCAGAGACTCTCCCGGCGAGATTCATGGCCTGGCTGCTCCCTCGGGCCGTACTGTTCTCGTAAGGGATGGAATGATGTAACCCTCTTGGGAGAGAGACGGGCCAGCAAGTGGCGGCATCTTCCCATGGAGAGTAGGAGGCAGCAGCTCAAAGGTCACGTGGCTGCGGCAGTTCGACACTGTCACGTCGGTACCCACTCAGCCGACAACAGAATGAAACCCCACCGGCCCTGCTGCATCTCACAGCGGTTGTCATGTTTGAGTCCATTGCTGTGGCCACGGTGTCAACTTCTGCTGCCCCGCTACTTCATCAAGCATGGTGTCTGTGTCCGACTGGGTGGACCAGAGAAACAAATTCAGAGACACTTGCATGTGTGCAAGAGAGAACTTTATATCAAAGAGCAATTGCATATTAAGAAAACATCCCAGCCCAGTCCAGATCAAGTCCATATGTCTGATATTAGCCTGTATGTCCAATACCAGCCTATAAATTCCTCTTCAGACTCACACAAAACATGCAATGATGCAGAATGCATGAAGATCACAGGCCAGTGGGTGCAAAGTCTTGTGGATCCAGTGGTTGTACAAGCATCTCAGTGCTGGTGTGGGTCTCCACATGGCTCTCCCAGATCCAGGGCTCTGGCTCCATCAGCTTAGCTCCAGGTGGCTTGTCAGCAGGAATGTCTCACAGGGAGACCAGCAGAGAGTGTGGGGTTGGCCTCCAGTGAGCTATTTATTTCCGTAGGGCTTCCAAATGAGGTCATCAAGCTGCGACCTGATTGACAGGCTCAATGCCACCCCCATTCACTCTCCCTAGTCTCAAGTTGACACCAGGTTATGTAACTACCACAACATCATTCTCCAGGAACTGGTCTCTCCTGACAACGTGTCCAAAGCACGTGAGACGACGTCTTGCCATCCTTGCTACTAAGGAGCATTCTGGCTGTGCTGCTTCCACAACGATGTACTTGTTCTTCTGTTGGTCCACGGTCCTTTCACTATTCTTTGTCAGAGGCATAATTCAGATGCATCGATTCTTCTCCAGTCTTTTTACCCCAACATCCAACCGTCACATGCATATGCCAGTACCGTGGCTCGGGTCAGGAGCACCTCCGTTCTCCAAGCACCGTGCTTGCTTCTCCAGACTTTAAACAGGTCTCATGCAGGAGGCTTACCCCATGTCAGGCAGCTCGCCACATGGAAAGAGCTTTAGGCCATCATGTGGTGTCAGCCAGCTTGAGTTGTGGAATAGAGGTCTCCTTTGGGCCACCGGTCATCAGCACGTGTGGCCGGGTGGAGAATGGCCCTTTGCAAGGCGTCCACAGCCTGCTCTCTGGGATCCGTAAATGTGCCCTTATTCAGGGAATAGGTTTTTGTAGACACGGTGAGGTTAGTTGAATCCGCAGAGGGCCTGACACTCAGCCGTATTTGCAGATGAGAAGGGAGCAGGTTCCCAATGCTATGGGACCCCTACTATGTGTGTGTGTGTGTGTGGGGGGGTGTTGGTGGGGGCATCTCTCTTGTGCAGATAAAGGGAAGGGACAACGGCCAGTTTCCTTCAGAGTCAACGAGGTGCGGGCTTGCATACCATGACTACGGCCAGCTGCAAAGGAGGCGGAGAAAGGCCCCTTTCACTGGATGGGTCCGAGGTCTGGAGCCAGGGAGGAGCACATTCGTGGGGACCACTCCTGTCTGCTGCATGGGCCCAGGGGTCATCTAGAGAAGGGCTGGCAGGACCTGGCGGGGAGGAAGAGACCCCATATGGTGCCGGGGACCCTGCCCCAATGGGTTGACAGGGCAGAGGAGGCCTGGGGCACGACCACAGGGAGGCTTCCCCGAGGGCAGAGTGAGCTAAGCCTGGCAGCCTGAGTGGACTTGACCCAGAGACACATTTCCTCTCTTGAAGGCAGCTGGATGCTTCTTCACCCGGACTCTGTTTTCTCATTCCGCGTGGATCCAGACAGGAGCCCTGGTGGGGTAGGGGTGACGCGTTGGGCTTGGGATCTGCAGTCCAAAGTCACCGGCAGGGAAAAGGCAGGGTTTTTCTACTCCTGTCAAGAGCTACGGTCTGGGACACTCACCGGGGACAGAGTTCAACTGTCCTATTCGGCCACGCTAAGTCGGTATCAGCTCCATGGCGGTGGGTTTGGTTCGGGGAGTCACGTACCCAGACGGCCCTTGTCTCTGTCCTGTTCTCCTGTGCGCTGGGCCTGACATCTCCCCCCAGCTGTCTCAAGCTGTCTTTTTCTCCCGCCCCACCCACAGGCACCTTGGCTCTGGAGAAGGCTGCGGGGCAAGAGGCGGGCAGTATTGGCATTCTGCCTCACGATGACCCTGTCTGCAGTGGCCGTCACCCGCTTCCCCGCACTGCATCCAGCTGCCAGTCCAGACCCTGCCTTCACGGACCTCCGGCCGGTCACTGGTGGCCCTGCCCCCCACGTCCGGCAGACTCTCAGCTCCAACCGGAGGCCTCGGGCAAGAAGCCTGGGGCTCCGCAGGGGCTTGGCTTCACCCAGGAATCCCCATGGGGTCTGCACTGAGGAGCCCAGCCACCCAGCAAGAGTGGACAGGAGCAAGCAGGCCCCAGAGGGGGATGGCCGACACCCAGGGAGGGTCAGGAGGGACATTGCTTCTGTGGCTCTTGAAGGTTCAAGACTCAGCACTCAGCATCCTGGGCCGCTGAGGGAGGGTGGGGTCAGGAGCCCGGGCATCAGAGACCATGGCCACATGGGGCTGGCCAGTCCCTCCCAGGGGATCAAGAACAAGAGGGGCACCCTGGTCAGCCAGCTCATGGGGAGCGACTCAAATCCTTTCTGGACTTGGAGGGCTACTGCAGCATCGGCCCTGCAGCTGCACCTTGCTGATGGTAGGGGGTCGACAGGCACCGAGAAGAAAGCCCGGAGTGGTGGGCCACATGCTGGGGATCCTGGCCCAGCCCAGGGGGCGCCTTGGTGGCCTGGCTCTGTTGGAGAGTTGCAAGGGTCCGTCTGGTGTGATGCTGAGAGCCCTGAGTCATTGACAAGAGAGCCGATGCCCCCGTGGTTCACAGAGCATGATGTGCAGATGCTTGGACTGCTGGCCAGGGGAGCGGTGGTGGGCAAGGCCCGGGTGCCTGGCCACGGGCAGGTGCTACAGGTTGGCCTTTCTGCCCAAGGTGTCCTTCCAGCCCTGTCTCCTCCTGCATTCAGCCAGCATTGCGCCCAGGGGCTGTGCGGCCTCATCAAGAGGCCGGGAGACCTGCTCGAGGTCCTGTCTTTCCACGTGGACCGTGTCCTGGGGCTGCGGCGAAGCCTGCCTGCTGTGGCCCGGCGCTTCCACAGCCCCCTGCTGCCCTACCGCTACACTGATGGCCACGTGAGGCCCCTGGTCTGGTGGGCACCGGATGTACAGCACCTGGCCGACCCTGACGATGACCAGAACTCCCTGGCCTTGGGCTGGCTGCAGTACCAGGCCCTACTGGTGCGTGGCTGCAGCTGGCCAGGCCAGGCCCCATGTCTGGGCATCCACCACACCGAGTGGGCACGCCTGGCACTCTTCGATTTCCTGCTGCAGGTAGGTGGGGCTGATCGCAGGTGGGAGCACTGGTGGGGCAGGAGGAACCGGGACAGGATGGGTGGTAATGACCCCCCCACCTCCTTGCCTTTGGACCACCGGCATGTTTTGTTTTTTGATTAGTCATTTGTTGTGTATTCATCCCTGGTGGCATAGTGGTTATGCATTGGGATGTTAACTGCGAGGTTGGCAGTTTGAAACCGCAGGCTGCCCTGTGGGAGAAAGATGAGGCTTCCTATCCCCATAAAGAGTGACAGTCTGGGAAACCCACAGGGGGCAGTTCTGGCTATGAGTCAGCATTGGATCAATGGCAGTGAGTTTGGGGGTCTGAGTGTATCTGTGTTTGGCAGAGTTCTCTAGAGAAACAGAACCAGGACACATGATTTTATATATATAGGTAAAAGGACAGATTTGCACAGCATGAAGGAATATAACAGCAAATTAGTCCACACAGCAGTGCAGAGGGTTCAGTTCAAATCACAATGGTTGTGGAATAGTTAATATACTGGAGGTCCTTCAACTCACAAGGGTTGCTGGGTCCAAGGTCAAGGAAGCAGACAGCTGAGTCTTCCTTCAGGCAATGCAGGCAGAGTCTGCCCACAGGCAGCAGACAGCAGGATGGGTCACCAACAGTCAGCAGCTAGGGAGCTTATCAAAGCAGACCCAGATGGGATCTTGAATTCAAACCATGCAAGACAATAGGATCCACCAACCTCAAGCTCAAGTGATGTACACACCAGCAGTGTGGTGAAGCAGGCCTCAAGGTAACCTCAAGCTCTAGTGACATGATCCACGGATTGGCTGTCCCACAGGGAGTATAGCTCACAGGTTGAGGCAGAGAACTAGCTAAAGCCGCCACACACTGGTCTGATCACCAGAGAGCAAGAGAGAGGGGGCGGGGGTGGGGCTTGACAAGCCATTTATCTCTTTGCCCTCCAATCAAACTGTGACCTGCTTAATCCCTCATGTTCCTATGGGCCAGGTTGGCACCATACACCTAACCAACACAGTATCCATCCAGCTGTGTGCTGGACTCACCGTTTATGAGCTCAGAGAGTGCTTGTCAGCATTCCCAGGGCTTCAGCCAGTGGGTAGATACCTACCCTTCAAAACAACAACAACAACAACAAAACACCCCTAACCACTGCTGCTGAGTCTCTTCCCCTCGCAGGGACCCCCCAGACCAGAGGGGACCAGCCCACTGGGTTTCCAAGGCTGTGCATCTGCACAGAAGCAGACGGCCTCCTCTGTCTCTCATGGCGGGGTGAGGGGTGGCAGTGGATGTCAACTGCTCACTTTCTGGGTCGCATCGCAGTGCTTTAATGCCGCACCACCAGGGGGGCTCCCTCACACCCCAACCTCACTGCCACCGAGCCCACCCCAGCTCACCAAAACACCATGCAAGGGTTCTGAGGCTGGATGGGGGCAGACGGCCTCACCGTTCACCCAGGGCACAAGCGGAGCTCCCGAGGGGCTTGGCGGTGCTGACCTTGCAGCCCAACATTGACCCCACAGTGACCGACATTGACCCCATGGTGTCCAGGGTCTGAAGACAGATGTAACTGTCAGGCTGCTCTGAGTCGGAATCGCCTGGCAGCAGGCATCACCAATCACAGTGCCATAGAGATAGAAAAGCATGCAGGGAACGCTTAGAATTCACCCCTTCCTGGTGGCACTTTACATCAGCGGCTCCAATGGTGCACTCAGATTAAGCATTGGGCCCCTAACAGCAAGACAGGCCGTCCAGACCAGCCACTCGGAGGGCGACAGGCGGCCTTATCTGCTCCCAGAAAGATCTACAGCCCTGGGCACTCTGTCTAGGGCCACTCTGAGTCAGAACGGGCTCGATGGCAGTGCGTCCACCCTCCCCCCCCACCCCAACTGCATCTCTGCATCTTGAGGTTGTTTATCACCGCATCTCTGCAATGAAGACTGTGTTCTGGGGGCCCTATTGCATGCACCATCTCCCCCAGCCTCCACTGTGCTCTGTCTGGTCATCCTGGTGGTTTGCAGTTGGTCCAGCAGGGACTATTCACAGCGCAGGAGTGAGCAAGCTCCACGGGTCAGGGGTCCCTTCCGCTCCCAGAAAGCGGATTGTTGAACTGTCACCAGTGAAGCATTGTTTGTTCAACAAGGATTCAGAATGGCTGTCTGATTTGAAAATATGGTGTGTGTGTGTGTGTGTGTGTGTGTGTGTTCTCAACCTTCCTCATGCTGCGACCCTTTCATACAGTTCCTCATGTGGTGGTGACCCCCAACCATAGAAGTATTTTCGTTGCTACTTCATATCGCTGTAATTTTGCTACTGTGATGAATCATCATGTAAATATCTGATAGGCAGGACGTATTTTCATGGTTACAAGTTGAACATAGCAAAAGCATAGTGATTCATCACAAAAAGAATATGTAATTCTATATTGTAAAATATTTATTTCTAATGACAAATCAATGAAATGTTGTCTAGAAGCATGGTGCAGCATGGGTAACAGTCTTCGTGCTGGGTACTCATCTGTGGGCCTATCTGCATGTGAATGGATGCCTAGAGACGGACAGAGGAGTGGTGTCTCGGTTCCTAAGACCATCGGAACTGTGTGTTTTCCTGCGGTCTTAGGCGACCCCTGTGAAAGGGTCGTTTGACCCCCAAAGGGGTCTCAGCCCACAGGTTGAGAACCCCTGGTGGAGAGAGAGACAGAGATGATACTGGTCCACCCTGGGAGCTGTAGCATGGTCAGAGGACATGGTCCCTACTGGGTAAGAGTTAACCTTGAGTTTGCTGGGTGAGGAGCAGCCTGGGGATCCTAGGGAAGGGAGGGAGGGTCAGGGCAGCAGGGGTAATTGATGGGCTACGGGCACCAGCTCTTTACTGACTGACCTGTTGACAGTCAGCTGGCACCCGTGCCATCTGGAGAAACGGCCAGGGAGGAACCAAGACAGGAAGGGATACACAGCTCAGAGCCAGGTGCATGTGTGTCCACTGCGAGAACACGGGGCCGGCCCCTGGTCTGTAGGCACCTCTGTCGAGTCAAGAGAGCACCCTTTTAACTACCAGGCTCACCTAGGAGTCGGGTGGAGGGGTCGCTGGCTGGACAAGATTCAGGGTCAGAAGGGGCATCGGGGGTCGGGGGGGACGGGACCAATAGGCTGTCTGGTCAACACAGGATCAGTTTTGCAATGCGTCCCAGAAAGTTCTTTGGCAAGATTAAAGCGTGGGAGTTTTGCCACGGAAAAGACTAAAGTGGCTACTACCCCACTCCCTGTCTCCCAGCGCCCCCTGAGTGCCTCTGCTCAGTGGATGGAGGCCCAGGCGGGTCCAGGGTCCGGGCTTTGGCTCTGACCAGGCCTGGGTTTGAGCCCACCCCCGGGCCTCTGCCGGCTGTGTGGCACTGAGCAGGTTACTGGTGTCTCTGAGACTCACAAACTCACTCCCTGACCCCAGCGTTAGCTGCTCATGAATAAACAGGGCTCGGGGTCCCTTGTCTCCAGAGCTCTCCCTGGGGGAGTCCAACCTGAGTCAGGCAGTCCCTGTGAGGACTGAGGGAGACTCCCCGTCCATCTCCACGCACAGTGACTGGCCCTCTAGGACAGTGTGGAACTTCCCCCTAGGGGTCTCTGAGACAGTCATGCTTTATGGCGGTAGAAAGCCTCGTTGCCTTCCCATGGAGAGGCTGGTGGTTTCAAACTGCTGACCTTGATGTTAGCAGCCCAATGGGCACAACCACTACGCCATGGGGATTCCTCTTCTCTGATAAGCAGGCAGCCCTAATACACGGACGCTCATCTCTGTTTGAAGCTGGGAAACTGCAGCCCCCGAAGACCAGTGACCTGCCACGGTCAGAGCTGATGGAGCTGAGATGCATTAGCGTGGCATGGGAACGTACCTTCTCTCTCTCTCTCTCTCTCTCTCTCTCTCTCTCTCTCTCTCTCTCTCTCTCTCTCTCTCTCTCTCTCTCTCTCTCTCTCTCTCTCTCTCTCTCTCTGTGTGTGTGTGTGTGTGTGTGTGTGTGTGATGTGATGAACCAGAGCCGGAGGGTGGGACGCTTGCAGGGATGACTGGGGAGAGGGGATCTTGAGCCCAGCTGTAACACCCCTCGGAGCACCCACTGACGAGGTGCACATGGTAGCTTCCTGTCCCACACAAAGCCCCTCTGTCCCCGCCGCGGTCTGGGGTCCTCCGCAGCTGCCAGGCCCGCTCCGGGGACCGGAGTGTGTGCAGCCAAGGCACACATAGGTTGGGTGTGTGGCCAGATGCGGCTGGCTCTCTGGGCTTATGCCACTCCCATTCGCTGAACCTCAGTCAAGTCAAACACCCCCGTCTGGCTGCCGCCCCCTTCCTAGAAACCACTGGCCAGCCAGCCAGAGGGAGGCCAGGCGGCAGTTTGTGGGTTTCCCCAAGGAACTTTCTGGCTGGGGCAGAGGACAAGCTCCATGCCCAATGCACGTTGGATAACTTTATCCACCACCAAGCCTGGCTTAAAAAATTTTTTTTAATAGGGAGCTGCGGTAGTTATATAATATGATATTAATTTCAGGATTCAGACTGAAGGGGTGGAGTCTAGCCTGTCAATCAGGTCGTAGCTTGATGACCTCATTTGGAGGTGCTAAGGAGATCAATAGCTCACTGGAGGTGGGACACATACTCTCTGTGAGACACCCCTGTGGAGAAGACACATGGAGAGAGGCTGATGGAGTCAGATTTCTGGAGCCGGAGAAGCCACGTGGAGACCCCTGCCAGCACTGAGATTTTCACACCACTGGATCTACAAGACTTTGCACCCACTGGCCTGTGATCTTCTTGTATTCCACATCATTGCATGTGTTGCGTGAGTCTGGAGATTGGTATGGAACATATGGGCTAATAGCAGACTTATGGACTTGGTTTGGACTGGACTGGGATGTTTTCTCAATATTCCCCTGCTCTTGTCTATAAAGCTCTTTCTTACAGACATATGAGTGTCTATGAATGTGTTTGTCTAGTCTACCCAGACTCACACAGGAGCCCTGGTGGCATGGTGGGTTACGCTGGAATGTTCACCACAAGGATAGCCGTTTGAAACCACCAGCTGCTCCTTAGGAGAAAGATGGGGTTTTCAATGGGATGACATCTTTCTGTCTCGATACAGTCTCAGAATTTCACAAGGGCAGTTCTACCCTGTCCTGCAGGGTCATTGCGAGTCTGAGTCAACTTGATGGCAGTGAGCTTTTGGAGATATATATATATATATATATATATATATATATATATATATATATATATATATATATATATATATATATATATATATATATATATATATATATATATATATATATATATATATATATATATATATATATATATATATATATATATATATATATATATATATATATATATATATATATATATATGAAGCCCCAGTGGAGCTGTTGGGTTAGTATTGGCCTGCTCACCTCCAGGTCAGCGGTTCAAAGCCAACAGCCACTCCGTGGGAGAAAGCGAGGCCGGCTGCTCCCATAAAGATGGACAGCCTGGGAAACCCTGACTCCTGTCACCATGAGTCAGGATCCACTCGCTGGCGGTGGACTTGGTGCGGGTTGGGTTTCGTTGCATGGAGCAACGTGGTTACCCACTCATAGCACACATTTCTGCTGTCTCGTCTCTTGCACCAGCTGGAGCTCCCGCACAGGGTTCGGCACACATGAAGGAGGACGGGCCGGACAGTGTCTGAGGTCTCCGCACCCTTCAGCGACCCGCTGGCTTCAGCTGAGGGTGTGGCACAGAGCAGGTCACTGCTCCCGGTTTATCAAGAGTTCTTCATGCGGGGCATGTACAAAACGTGTACTTTTTTTCTTTTTAATCATATTATGGAGGGCTGGTACAGCTCATCACAATCCTTACGTCCATCCATTGTGTCAGGCACATTTCTACATTTGTTGCCATCATTCCCCAAACATTTTCTTCTACTTGAGCCCCTGGTATCAACTCCTCTCCCTCCCTCCCCCACCCCCAAACGTAGACTTTTCTGGAATGCCTTCTGCACGTCTGGAGGGGACTACATCGTCTCCCCGAGATATCCTTGGAGGCTGTTTGGGGTGACAACCTCTGCGTCTTGGTTGTATCAAACATCAGACCCGGCCAGAGGCCAGCCTGCTTGTGAAGTGCCCTGGTTTTGTGAGCTGCTGCTCAAGACAGAGCGTGCCCCTCAGGGTCCTAAAAACAAACCCTTGCTGCTGCTGTCAGTCTGGTCCATTCCAGATGGTCATTAGCCTTGTGTGACACAGCGACACTGCCCACACTGGCCGCTTTGGGTTGGTGCCTGCTCAGGTCTAAGAGTTTTCAGTGCTCTCTCTCAGGCTGAATGAGCAGCCACAGGCTCCACCAGGGCCCCTTCCCCTCATCCCACGTGCTGGTCAGTTCACACACCAGAGCTGCAGTTCTGACTTCCAAACGCAGGCTGGGGCAGGTGAAGAGGCCCACATGGTTTTACCTGAGCCTCCCAGGGAGGCTACCCTTGGCTGGGGGAGCACCGCAGGGCAAGTCCCCAGAGGAGGGCTGAGCACTGACTTCCAGTCAGTGTAGCCCGCCTGCTGTGCTCCATGGAGAGAGGTGCTGGGCTGGGCCTGGGGCTGCCTCCCCTCTATCCAAAGCCGCTCTACATCCTGGTCCCCAGCTGGGAGTTTGCCCTTCCCACAGGGCCTGAGAGGGATCTGGGTAGGAGGCAGGCCCCTGCACTGGGGGTGATCTGCACATGAACCTCCTGGGACCCACCAGGCCTAGGGGCCACCCCTCCCCCATAGCAGAGTCTGATGTCCTCTCCTTGGTAGACTGCAGTGTCTTGTCCCCCCAGATGTCCTAGGGTGTGTGTGTGTGTGTGTGTGTGTGTGTGTGTGTGTGTGTGTGAAAAAGGGAGAGAGGAAACCTTCAGGTCCTGGCATCCTAGGCAGGGAGACAAGTGCTGCAGGCAGGTGTTCAAGTCACAGTGTGTGGAGTGCCAGCCCCCACAATCGAATGGGTCCAAGGGGCAGTTCTGTCATTGAGGGATAACATTAAAGAGACATCAGACAAGATAAAGCATGCAAGTGCTCACCCCTGGGGCCCCCATGACTTCAGGAGCCAGGTCCTTGCAGAGAGAATATATTTCCAACCAAGGCTTATATACACTCTGGGGCATGCAAGCCCCCTAATTACAGGTAAGCACATGCGTAACAAAGTGGGCTGTACCCTAACCCTAAAGGTCCCTGAGTACATTGGAGGATTAACCTAATACCAGTGCCAGGGGCAGGTAAGGGGGGGGCTGTCTTCAGAGCCTAGGGAGCAATAGCACGCGTCTGCCTCTACAGTGATAGCTGCCGGCTACATAGCGATCAGCCATGTGCTTGTGAGGTAACTTTAAGGTAGCACTACTATGGGAGGATATAGTGGGGAACAACATTAATTATGAGAATGTGATTGGGACCCACCTCCAACTCACAAGGGTGACGGCCTCCCTCCACCCCAGAAACCCAGCCTGTCAGGCTCCTTAATATACGAGAATAAAAGGGTCATCCTTATGCACTCTCTTCCCGTCTTCTACTCCCACACTTGTGCTCCACAAAGACCTCCATCCACCCTCTCTTGCCAGTTGCTTCATTCATTCATTCATTCACTCACTCACTCACTCACTCACTCAAGATATTTCAACTAAGTCTCCAGGTTTTTTAATCATGTGCTGGGTGCTGGGGGTCAGATTGAAGCATGCCTCCCCCCGCACCACCCAGGAGCCCGCATAAAGCGCACACACATGCCAGCGGAACAGTCTGACTGAGTGGTGAGAGCCAGTCTGCTCGGGTTCGACTCCAGGCACCCTTTCCTAGCTGTGTGACTTGGGGCGCGTTGTTCACCCCTGTGACCCCTGTGACTCAGCGTCCTCATCCTGGAAATGGGGCGGGCCACAGCACCCGGCTGCTGGCTGGCAGCGGGGGGTGGGCGGTGGGGGCTCAGTGAGCTGTAAGGGGGGAAACACTGGGGGCCGGGCCTGGCACAAAGTAGAGGTTTTACAAGCGTCTCAAGCTACCAGATGCAAAGACTTCCGTTCAGCAGCATGGCAGGATCGTGCAGCACTGCTCGGTTAGATCTGAAAAACAAAACTGCAAAGAATTAACTCCCCTACCCCTTCTCCCCGGCAGCTTCTCATTTTTCCTAAAAAGGGGGAAAGAGCCCAGTTCTGCAGGAGATGGGGAAGGAAACGTAAGCTCGGTGCTGCTTGGCTGCAAGGGTGCTGCCGAGTGAGCGGAAATAATGGCCAGACAGCGTGGCACCCCAGTCGGGCTGGCAGCTGCGCTCGCACAGGCCTTGCCAGGGCACAGCTGGGAGCCTGCACTGGCGGCTGCTCGGATGATGGGGTCCAGCATTCCTGTCAGCTCCCTCTGGAGAGGGTCAAATCCAGTGCTCGGCTGGCCTGGAGACAGGGTGGAGGGTGTGCCAGTGCTTAGGCAGAAAACACAGCCCGGGGCACTCAGGGCATCTCACTCTGCTGGGTCTGCCCCGGGGGCCCTGGCTGGTGCAAACAGGTATGGCGCTCCGTGGCTCTCTTTGGGCTGGCGACAAGTGAGGACTCTCCTGGAGGGTGCTTCCCTCTGCTCCATGCCGATCATTACTGTCCTCAGTCCCCGAGCGAGGTTAAAGAAGCCCCTCAAGTCACGCAGATGGGACAGGGTAGGGCCATATGTATCCCGAGACCATGTGGCCTCCGGCCTCGCCCCCCCTCCCCTGCCCCCAAATCAAACTCGCTGCCATCAAGTAAATGCCAACTCACAGTGACCCTAAAGGATAAGGTAGAACTGCCCAGGTGGGTTTCGGAGACAGCAGCTCTCTACGGGAATAGAAAGCCCAGTCTTTCTCCCAAAGAGTGGCTGGTGACTTCTAACCACTAACCTTGCAGTTAATGGCCTAGCAGGTAGCCACTGGGTCACCAGGGATCTTCTGGCTGCCAGGCCTGGGGCCAGGGAACCTTGTTTTTCATGGTCGAGGGGGTGGGGGAAGAATATTGGGACTTATGTTTTATGAAGTCCAGATGCCTGGAACACGGCCGTGCTCACTTGTCTCCGTATTGTCCACCGTGTATGCAGTGCGTGCTTACAGCGCTGGGGTTGAGTAGCGGTTCTCAACCGCTGTGAGCGAAGGGAGCCAAAGTCTAAATGCACTTCCTTCCCGTTGACTCTGACTCACAGTGCCCCTACAGGACAGGGTAGAGCTGCACCTGGGTGGGTTTCCTAGGCTGTAAACCTTGACGAATGCAGGCAGCCTCATCTTTTCACCAAGGAGCTGCTGGTAAGTTTGAACCACGGCCTTTGTGGTTATCAGTTACCGCTTCACCCACTCTGCCACCAGGGCTTCCTGTATGGTCTGTAAAGTGGGCCGTCTTTTAGGAACCCACTGTGCTGACCCAGTTCCACTCCTCCTTAATCTTGAGGATGAACGGGGCTGCTGAGGCCAGAGTCTTTGCCCACCAGAATGGCTGGTGGTTTGAACGGCCAGCATTTAGTTAGCAGCGCGTAGCCAGCTGAGTGGCTGGGTGGTCCCCAGTGGCAGGCTGCAGGGCTCTGGCCTCAGCCCTGCTCAGGCAACCATGTTTATCAGCAACTTAAATGAGGACTCAGCTGGCTGTGCCCTGTCCCTTCCCAGCAGAGCCCCCACTCAGCTGCCACTCATTCCTGGCTACTGAGGTGCAGGTGCTCACCTGGGATTCTAACCTCAGCTCACCTGGGCACCCTGTCTCAGGTTTCCCTGAGGGAGGGGCCTGCGCCCAGCTTGATTCGGTGAGGAGAAATTCCCTGGGTGGAGCAGAAAGAGCCCTGAGCATGGTGGCATTTCTGAACAACAGATAGTGACGTGAAGCCCCCTGCCCGGGGGAAGACCACTCCCAGGTGCAGACCACTCCCAGGTGCAGGACCATCAGACCAGCTAGAGGCCAGCCACTCTGAAGACTGTCCAGTCTCCAAGGCCCCGAGTAGGTGGAGGTGTGGTCTTGAGGTCACGTGGAGGGGCTGGGGAGGGAGGCAGCCTGCTACCCCTCTCAGAGGCTGGTGTTTCCACAGGTCCACGACCGCCTGGATCGCTACTGCTGCGGCTTTGATCCTGAGCCCTCGGAGCCCTGCCTGGAAGAGAGGCTGCGGGAGAAGTGCCGGAACCCGGCCGAGCTGCGCCTGGTCCACATCCTGGTACGGCCCCTCCTCAGCCCAGTCGGTCAGAAAGGGCGCTCAGTGAGCTTCAGAGGATCACCTGGTGCCGGGGGCTCCTGATCCTGTTCCCCTGAGTAAATGTTTCCACTGTGTGAACCTGAGAGGAGCAGGACTTGGAGGTGAGGCCAGGGATGGGAGCCAGGAACCCCATTTTCACAATTTCCCTGTGTCCCCCACCCCAAGAGACTCCAGGGGCCCTCAGGGTTCCAGGAGTTAAGGATTGACAGATGCTGACCCGGTGGCACTTCTCTGTGCAGGCAGGTGAGGGAACTGTGGCCTGGGGCTGGGAGGAGAGGAGTCCTCACAACCAGGTGGCTGGCTGGTGGCAACATCAGTGCTCCAACCTAAGGCCCTGGTGGTCCCCAGGCCAGCACTGACCAGAGGCCCGGAGACCAGCTCCCGTGAGGACTCCAGGCCAGACCACAGGCCACTAGGGGCTAGCAAGGTGCTGCCAGTTGGTCACCCCTCCTGCACCAGAGGCAGAATGCCGCCTTGGGGAGGCCTCTCCAGCATCCCCCTCCCCTGAGCCCTGCTGTTCCCCAGCCCCACCTCAGCCAGTTGCTCTTGGAGCCAGCGGGTGGGAGGGTTTCAGGAGTCCTTGCCCCCCCCAAGGGTCATCGCTTCTTTTCCTGGGGGAGGAGTTTCCATAAACCCCACAGCCCCGCAGGGCTGACCCTTTGGGACAGTTGTTCTCAGAGGAAGAGTCCGCCAGCCTTTGGGAACAAACAGAAGGTAGTTGTGAGGAAGGATTGGGGGCGGGCTGTGGAGGTAGAAGAAGCAGAGCAGGGAACCTGGACGCTGGGGACAAGCCACCTCATCGTTTAAGCTCTTGGCCCCAGAGGGGATTCTGGGAAATTCGTGTGGAGGGTTTGGAGACTGGGGCAGAGTGTCTCAGAGCCCCGGCCCCACGGGGCTAAAGGTACCACAGAGCTCCCCGTGCTTGGTTTGCAAAGGTCCAGTGAGCGAGAGCCCAGCTCATCCCCGGTGGAAGCAGAGCAGAGTCAGCAGTGGCCAGCAGGAATGGCGTTGACGCTACCTGCGATTCTGGGGGAACACCCAGGTGTGCAGGCACAATGATGCTCAGATATCGAGCATGTGTGTGAGCATGTGTGCGACTATGCTTATGTATCGGCATGAGCATGTATGATTACACACGTGCATCTGTGTGAGCACATGTATACATGTGTGACTGCATGTGCATCTGTGTGAGCATGCATGATTATTCATGTGCACCCGTGTGTGCACATATGTGACTATGTAGGTGAATCTGTGTCTGAGCGCGTGAGTATGCATGTACATCTGTGTGAGCATGTGTGTGACTATGCATGTGCACATGGGTGCATATGAACATGCACGTGAGCATGCATGATTATGCATGTGCCTCTGTGTGTGCATGTGTGTGTGTCTGCATTTGCAGAGTCCTGCCCGAGCGCCCCATCCTTCAGCCACCAGCTGTGGGACATGGAGAGGCGATGGTCTCAGTAGTCCCCCGGTGTCACAACTTAGCAGCATGCTGCTGGGGCCTAGAGTGATGGCCCAGCTTGGAAGCCAGCCACTTGTGATTAGTGAGGTGAGCTGGCGCCTCCCGTCGATAAGTCAGGATGAATGCTAGTGTCCACTTCCAAAAGCAGCTGCACTGAGAAGACACCTGGGGCATAGGGCCAGCACCCAGCTCCTGGAGACCCTCTGGGCCCCAGCAGGGTGGATGGTGGGAGGGACAGCCCAGGGACCCCCTGAGTCCGCAGGCGCCGGCTCTGCTCCACCTTTACCTACCTCTGTCTTCTTCCCCCAGGTCCGGAGCAGTGCATCATCTCAGCTGGTCTACATTGACAATGCGGGGAACCTGCAGCGCCCAGAGGACAGGCTGAACTTCCGGCTGCTGGAGGGCATAGACGGGTGAGGCTCAGAGGCCAGGAGAGGGGAGTCCATTGCACAAACGCTGTCAGAGCAGAGCTTCCGCAGGGGGTGGGGAGCCTCGGGAAACAGCCATTAGCCCCGAAACCCTGGGAGGGGTGCTCTAGCAGCCACGATGCAGTGGGCTCTCCCTCGCCCCACAGAACCTGGGGCCTGAAAAGGACCGTCCTTCCCTTGCCCTGGGTGGGAGAGCTAGCCCGAGACCCATCTCTACTTACTCCCTGCAGGCAGTGGGCGTGCCCTGGGCTCTCCTGGCCCTGTCTCTGCCACATGGAGCAGTGGGCACCAGAGTTGACCCCCCTGCTTCTCCCAGGGGTGCGGGCCCTTCTGAGAGCCCCAAACCCTGCTTTCACCGCCTCCGCCAAGTGGGCGACAGGTCTATCTCTTTGAGCCCAGCAACAGGCCTGGCCCAGGGGACTTTGAGGGGCTGGCCGGCTGTGACAGTCCTGGGCAGTGGGCTTTGTCTGTCTCTGGAACTCTCAGCTGACTTCTGCTCCGTCTGTCCGGGATGCCATCGGGGCCGTTCCTCCAGGTTTCCCGAGACCGCTGTGAAGGTGCTGGCCTCGGGGTGTCTGCCAAGCCTGCTGCTCAAGTCGCTGCGGGCGGACCCTGTGTTCTGGGAGAGCCAAGGTGGGGCCCAGGGCCTGAAGCGGGCTCTGCGGACCCTGGAGCGGCGGGGACAGGTCCTGCTGGCCCACATCCGCAAGCACAACCTGACGCTGCACCAGGACCAGGACCCCACTGCCGCTGCCCAGCCGCTGGGCCCCCAGTCCTGATGCCCATCTTGGAGGAAAACGAAGGGGAGGGGGCAGAAGGCTGAGGGCGACTGTGCTGCCAGGGGGAGTGGGTGCTCCTATCTACCCTGGAACCCTGCCCTCAGTGCCTCTCAGCTCTGCCGGCTGCCTCCCCGGAACCAATAAACGTGTTCTTGAATGTACTGTAAGCTGATACTGTGCAAGTGTGTGTTCCACGTGCATGTGCAGAGCTGGATGGTGTGTGTGCGCGTGTGTGTGCACGTGCGCACGTGTCAGTCCTTCTGGTCAGTCCACCTCTGGCCTCCCGAGGCCCACCATCTCTGAGTAGGGCTTGCTGGATGCCCACCTTCCCCCTCTCCTCTACAGACCTCGCCCCTCCTCTTGCCTTCCTTCGCCACACCTGGTGACGGGGACGGGCACGGGCTCCCCTTTAAGCTCAGCATGAACAGCCTCTACTGGGGCTCCCGCTGCTGGCCGTTCATTTCCACGCCATGCTGCTGTGAGCACTGGAAGGATGATGGTCACTTTGGGGAAGGGCAGGCAAGCTGGGCACCCCCGGAGATTTCTTCCCTGAAATCAACCGGATGGTCTCCTGGGACAGGGGTAGGGGGACTTTGCCTAGAGTGTGGGTGGGCTGCCTGTGTTTTGGGGTGTGTGTGTGTGCGGTTTCTCTCTGCAGACACCCAGCCAGACTCGGTCCTGTCAGGGAGCAAGGCCCAAAGCTTGCACTCAACCACTTTGGGCCCCGAGGGGAGCAGATCTGTAGTTCAGGAAAGGTTGACCTGGACAGACACTTAAGGCTTCCCTCCCAGCCTGCCCTGCTCGGGCCCGGCAAAAACACCACCTCTGAACACTCCCCCCGGATGGGGCTCTTCCTATCTCTAGCGCAGAGGTTCTCACCCCTCCTCATGCCGCGACCCTTGAATACAGCTCCTCATGTGGTGCTGACCCCCAACCAGTGTTCTCTGGACCGTTCTGCTTAAGTGTGGTGATATGACTTGTCTATATTGAAATGCTTTTAGGCAGCGGTTCTCAACCTGTGGGTCGTGACCCCTTGGGGGGAAGGGGTCAGACGACCCTTTCACTATTTCAATATAGATGGGCTCATAGCACCCTGAAAATAGAGGGCTTTGCTTTATCTTCACCTATTTAGGAGCCTTCTATTTCCCTCTTGCCTTATTGCATCGGCAAGTACTTCCACTAGAACCTTCCACCGGCGTGACGTTGGAGGCAGCCCAGTCGGACCCCGTTCACAAGGGGACTGTCTTTCTCCCTGGAGCCACTCCTGTCGTCAGGCGCCTGCATTTCATTTCTAATCTTCATTTAAAAACTGCTCCTCAGAACTGCTTTAGCCAAGTAACTTCAGCGAGAAAGATGACTGAGCTGAATGCAGGGGCGCTGGGTTCAGGTCTGAGCTGGGTCCCCGGTGCCACGGGAAGATTCTTAGGGAGCACCTTCTATAATAAAGGTCGACCTCTATGGAGGACTGACTCTGTCTTAGCCTGTGGGACAGGCTCGCAGAGATGACAGGCATGTGCCTTGTTCACAGCCCAGCGGACCCACGCGCGGTCACTGGTGCCGTGGAACCGTGATCATCTACCGCGGGCAGTTTCCCTGGCTTGTGTTCCCAGGCCTTTCTTCCTAGTCCGCCTCAGTGTGGAAGCTGCGCTGAAACCTGCCCAGTGTCACAGCCACACGCTAGCCTCCACGGAGGGTAGGTGCCATGCGCGGGCTGCATTGTCTGGTGACTGAACTCAGCCTCCAGCAAGGAGGTGAGCCATCTACCATCAAACCACCACTGTTTCTGCCTTCTGGGTCCCACCCCACCCCCTGCATGGAGTCCTTCCTGACTCACAGACCCCGTAGGACAGAGCAGAATCACCCCAGGGGCTTTCTGACACGGGATCCTCACGGAAGCAGACAGCCTCAACTTTCTCCTGTGGAGTGGGGGCTGGATTCAAACTGTCGACCTGGCGGTTAGCAGCCCGGTGATTAATGCTCCGCATGGCTGGGCTCCTTGGCCTGATGTGTAGGTCTGGTGGGCATCTCCATTCTGCAGAGGGGTTCAGTGATGCCCCCACTGTCCCCCAGCTCGTGGGAGAAAGGGCTTCACTTCAGTCCTCCATGGGAATTGTGCGAGCAAATCTCCACTCTGGGACCACCACGGAAAGACACTCTCCCCACGCAGCCCTGGCTGCTCCTGGTCCTTGGACTGGCAGATGAAGAGGCAGAGCCCTGCTCCCCCAAATGTGGGACCCTAAATCTCGACTCTCCAAGGGACTCTCTGCTAAGCGTTTTTTAGACGCACCTGGCTCCCTGCCCTGGCTCCTTGCTGCTGGTTAAGTCTGCTCAGGCTATTAACTGCGTCTTTATTGCAAACTCGTAACTCGATCCACTTTTTATCCATTAAAAGCAGCAACCCAACCCCTTGCAGCCTCTTTGCTGGCTGCTCGCCCTCCGCCCTCTCCAGTCCTGCCTGCTGGAGTGAGAATAACCTGCCAAGGGAAGCAAACAGCTGGGGTCTGCATCCTTGTCCTCGCTGGGCATCTGCTCAGCTTCAGAGAGAAGCCGTCCACGGGGTGCTCTGCCAGGGCAGCCAGTCCCCAGCTCCCATGCCCAGGCCTGCTTGTCCTGCACCTCGCCCAAAGTGGGCAATGCCAAGGGAAATGATACGGCTGCCAGGTGGAGGGGCGGGTAGTGGGAATGCAGGTGCAAACCCAGTGACCTGGCGGCATCATCTGTTGGGTGCCCACACGCATGTCCCATGCTGGGGAAACGCGCTTCATTGCAGAAATGCCGATGTGTTTGCTCATTGGGTGTGGCCTCAGACCGGCAGAGGACACGGGATATGCATCGTCTCCCCTCTCCAAATCTGAAGGCAGAGTTCTGACTCACAGCTGGCCTTGAGGGCCTGAGTATGGAGCTGAGGCCTGAACGGATCTTCTTATCCCGCGTGGCCAAGGAGGTCCTGCTGACAACAGCCCCAAGAGAGTCACTGTGGACTCACTCCAGAGACCGGGGTGGAGGCTGGGAACAGGCGGTGCCTGGATGCCACACACAGCTCATGTGTGCGCCCTGGGACTCAGCTAGGGTTCTGGTTTGAACTCCAGGGATCCCGAGGTCTTGGCCTTCAGAAGTTTCCCAGGGTGGAAACTCCGGGATCCTGGGGAGGCCCTGACTGTGGGGACACCTTGGAGACCCACAGGGGAGGGCTCGGTGGGGCCCTGGAGCCAGAGGGCTAGTCCCTGTAGCCATTCCTGAAGTTAGTTTGTGAGAGAGCCCCTCCCCACCCTTGTGGTTTTGTGTGTGTGTGTGTGTGTGTGTGTGTGTGGTGGTGGATTTGGTGGTGGTTGTGACACCTACAGAAGTTCCTCAAGGTGGGAACCTGGGCCCTCTTGACTCGGCCCAAACCCATTCTATTCTGTACAAAAGGATGCCGAGATCCAGAGAATGCCCAGGACAATGGCCTTTCCCCTGGGCCCTGGTGGGGTGATTTGATGATCCTCCTCTGGCATGAACCCTGCCGGGGGTTTCCAGGAGAGCTGGAGGTCAGATGGAGTTCCCCCAGTGAGTGGCATGGAGTCTTGGGATGCGAAGGATACAAAGGGATCCTCTTGGCCATTCTTCCCCTCCACTGGTCCAGAGGGATGAGGAACTGGTTCACGTACCTCCATGGCATGAAGCTTAGCTGATCCCTGCTGTCCTGGAGACCAGAGCGGGCACTGGACATGGGACTGTGGCTGCCTGCCCTCTTGTTGGTTTCTTCCCCTCCCTGTTCCTGCTGTCCTTGTGTCCAAGCAATGCTGCTCCAAAGATCCCGGGAACATTGTGGGTGACACTCTGTGCGACCAGAGACCACGCTGAACGGCAGAAGGGCTCCGTGCCCACACAATCCCGGCAGGTGGCGTCGCCAGAGCAGGAATCCAGGAAGATGGCACCAGTAGACCTGAGACTGCTCCACTCAGCCCCCACTGCCTTTGGGAGCCTCAGCCTGGGGGGTGGGAAGGTCCTGAGCACCCTGGCTAGAAGCCAGAATGATTCTCTGGGGCACCTGCTTTCGCCCCGTGGCTCCATTTGATGCCCCATGAATCAAAGTCTCACTGTGCGATCGGTTTTCAAGAACAGAGTCCACGCTGAAACCGTGTATGTAAAACCGACTGACTCCTCCTGGGGTCTGGTTCCTGGCTTTGTTCCACAGGACATCCCAGGTCATGGAACAAATGACATGCTTAGGGCTGCAGTTTGACCTCCTAGGACCCTGCTTCGTGCCCGGGGAGCCCTTAAAAGCCCTTAAAAGCCCTTAAAAGCCTGTAAGCAGTCATCCTGGTCTCTGCTCCCCTGGGCCAGCAGAGGAAGGGATTCAGGAATGGAAGGCTATGGAACTCATGGTTAATGGTCTCCAGGAGCAACAGCCCCTTGTGCCAGAGCCCCAAAAGAACTAGATAGTGCCCAGCTGCCATTCGTGAACATTTTGATAAAAAAATCCCGTCGATGAATCTTGATCAACAGTAGGGGGTGGGGTGGGGATAATGCAGAAATGAATCGCAAATTCAGCCTTTCTGGAGCCCCAGACAGAATGCATCTCTGAAGTGGCTGCCCCACGATCATCTTTAAACCTTACAATAAAAATACCCCGGATGATCGCCTTGGGCATGGTGCTCTTTGAAGAACCTTAGGCTCCACTGGCCAGCAGCCACTCGAAAGAGCAGACAGGAAGCTTAGGGGGCAGCGGGTCCAGGTCAACGAGGGAGTGGCCACGTAGATTAGGAGGGCGAGAAGACCCTCACAACTCCAAGAGTCATTTGTGTCACTGAACCGGGTTGGTGCATGTTTGGCTATGTATATTCTCAACAACGAAAACAGATGGATAAAAAGGCTCTTGCTAGTGTTGCCCATCGGTGGGGCCTCCGTAACTCACCCAGTGGTGGCTCAGGTACAAGGCAGGCTGAGAAAGAAGGTTTCCATCTCAGTGGAGGGAGGATTGCCCAGTGACAGGGCACCCAAAGGGAGCAGGAGGCCCAATAGTTCAAGGAATGCCCACCACAGAAAGCTCTGACTATGCGATCCCATAGGCTTGGCATTTGGGGCAATGGTATCCACCACCTCTGGGTCTCTGGACCCCATGTTTCATTTTCAGGTGTTTGCTGCCGTGTGTCCCGACTGACTGCCCTTTATCTCCACACGCGCTCATTTTCCAGGAGCCATCTGTTGGAAATAATCAAAGCTCACCGGAATGTGCAAGGAAGGCTTTTTCAGGGCAGTTACTCTATACGCATAGAGGGAGACCACTTTGATTCCAGAAAGAGCAAATGGCTTGCAGAGACAGGGAGGGACGGGTATAGAAGATCCGCCATTGGCCAATTCCAGCATGATTGACTGAAGCCGGCCCAGCCCCTTTACCAAGGTCTCTGCACCTCCACCCAGCCATAACTTCTGAGGTTCGAGTTTCTCAAGCCAGGCTTTGGGCAGCAAAGAAAGGATTTGCAACAGCAGGTGAGAGAAAAGCAGAGGCTCTGACCAGGGATTCATTGAAGGTGATCACTTGGTTTTGTGCATCCGAAAAACCTTAAAAATCAAAGCCCGTGGTTAATTTTCCTATTCAACAAACCCCACAGCATGTATCAAGGTGAAGGTGAGGGGCCCAGAAAAAAGGGTTTTTAGGTTTAATTTTCAAGGACGCTACCAATTTGCAAGCCCAACCCATTCCATCCTCCCTTGCCTGAGGCTTGCTGACACAGTGGCTGTGGCAGTAACACCATCTCTTGTCAACTTGTGAAGGGTGGAGTCTAGCCTGTCAATCAGGTCGCGGCTTGATGACCTCATTTGGAGGCACCACGGAGATAAATAGCTCCCTGGAGACCAGATACACTCTCTCTGCTTTGACTCCCTGTGAGGCAAGCCGCATGGAGCAACGCAGATGGAGCCAGAGTCCTAGAGGTGGAAGAGCCATGTGGAGACCCACGCCAGTGCTCAGATGCTTCCACTCACTGGATCCACAAGACTCTCCACCCACTGGCTCGTGATCTTCCTGCATTCGGTGTCATTGCATGGCTGCGTGAGTCTGAAGAGGAATTTTAGGACCAGTATTGACATATGGGGTAATATTGGACTTACGGACTTGATCTGGACTGGGCTGGGATGTTTTCTGAATGTACAATTGCTCTTTGAGTAAAAGACACACCTATGATGTCTATGAATTTGTGTCTCTAGTCAACCCGGATAGACACAGTGGCCAACTTCCTACTTGTTGGAATTGCCCTCTGGAGCCAGGCTGCTCCTCCTGGGTTGCAGGCTGAACGTGTTCCCCAGAATATGCACCGAAGGCCTGGTGCCTCTACCTGTAAACTCGATCCTGTTTGGAAAGGGGGTGGTTTTCTTGTTAGCTTGATCAGGCACATTCAGGGTAGGCTGTGCTCTCAGCCTAATCACTTCTGAACTCTAAAACAAGCAGATTAGACACCAGCAGTCAAACAATGGAGACAGCCAGATGCAAAGGCCATTGGCAGCTCCTAGAATCTGAAACAGACAAGAGAAGGCCTTCCCCTAGCCAGGCCCTGAACCCAGGCTTCTGGCCTGACCTTTCTGGAAAGCCTTCACTAGTGGTGTTGTGTAACCCGTTGAGGTAGTTTATTGCGCCAGCCTGGCCGATAAACACGTGTGGTTAATTGAAGGGCAGAGGGATAAATGGCTCGGTGAGCCTCACCTTTTATAGTTCTCAGGTTTCTTGCTCTCAGATGGTCAGACCAGGGGTGTGGCTCCTTTAGCCAGTTCCCTGCTTCAGCTGGCAAGGCCCACTTCCTGCAAGACACCCCTGAGGAGAAGCCACATGGACCTGCCCCGATGCAGCCCTGGGTGCTGGAGCAGCCGTGTGGAGACCCCTGCCAGTGCTGAGATGCTTACACGTTCATTGGCTCAGCTTTCCTCCTGTAGTCGGCATCATTGAGTGTGTTTTGTGAAATGGAGGAGGACTTTGTGGATTGGTGTTGGACATATGGGTTAATGTTGGACATGTGGGTTTAGGCAGCACTGGGTTGGGATGTTCTCTTGATGCACACTTAACCTTTATATAAAACTCTCTCTTATATACATGAGTTTCTGTGGATTTGTTTCTTTAAAGTACCCAGACTAACACACCTATCTCTGCAGAGCCTCCACTCAAAATGCTGGATTCTGACTCATAGCGACCTCTCAGAGCAGGGCACAACTGTCCTGTTGAGTTTCCAAGGCTGTCAATCAGTACAAGAGCAGAAAGCCTCATCTGTCTCTCTCGGATGGCTCGGTGGTTTTGAACTGCCAACTTTGTGGCTAGCAACCCCAACCACTCTTATCACCAGGGCTCCTACCGAGCCCCAGAGGATGCTTTTGCCCTGCGCCAAAAAGGGGCCAGGGCTCTTTGTTGATATCCGGTTATGGCCAATGCTTTCATGGAGGTCTGTCTGTCTGTTTACTTCTTGGGAGAAAGATGAGCTTTTTGCTTCCTATAAAGATAAACAGCCTCAGAAATCCAAAGGGGGAAATTCTACCCTGTGCTTTGTGGTCACTAAGAACAGGAATCGACTCGATGGCAGGGGGAGTCCTGCTGGTGTGGTGGGTTGAACGTCAGATGGCTAACCCCAAGGTGTCACTCCATGGTGACAGACGAGGCATTCTGCTTCTGTAAAGATTTAGTCTTGGAATCTCCATACAAGTTGGAATCAACTTCCATGGTAGTTGGTTTGGTTAATTATTTTCCTCCCTGTGGAGTAGGAACCAACAGTCAGTCCTTGGGGAGAAAAATAAGGCTGGCTACTTCCATAAAGAGTTACAGTCTCCGAAACTCACCGGGGCAGTTCTGCCCTGTCCTATAGGGCTGCTATGAGTCGGTATTGGCGTGATGGCAGTGAGCTTAGCTTTTTGTTGTTGCCAACCTCTGGCTTCAGGTGCAGGAGCCCTGGTGGCATAGTGGTTATGCATTGGGCTGCTGGCAGCAAGGTCCAAGGTTCAAAACTACCAGCCACTCCAAGGGAGAAAGACGAGGCGTCCTACTCCCGCAAAGAGTTGTTGTCTCGGAAACCCACCGGGGCAGTTCTGCCCTTTCCCATAAGGTGCCTATGAGCCGGCAGCGACTCGATGGCAGCCAGTGAGGCTTCAGCTCATAAGCCCTGGCATAGTCGGTTGGGCTGCTAACCATGGGGTCAGCAGTTCAAAACCACTAGCTATTCTGCAGAAGGAAGATGAGGTTTTCCTCCCCTGTAAAGATGTGCAGACACTTGGAAACCCACAGCTGCAGTCCTGTTCTGCTCAATAGAGGTGCCATGAGTCACAAGCCAGCCGGTGACTGCGTTTTGGCTCCAGGTCACATTCTTCGTCTGCAGATTCTTGATGGGGCCATCTCCCAGGCTGTGAGGCAGAGCCTTTGCAAAACTGAGGCAGCGTCAAAATGCCCCTGAGGGCTCTGAATGGGTTCACCTGCCTCCACCCAGCTGAGACATTGCTTGTCCATTGATAGATGGAATCGGAACTGTCATTTAAATTAGATCCCCGGTGGTTCTGAGGTCACCCTGTGAAACTGTTCATTACTGATTGGTAAGGAGGCACAAGTCAGCCCCTGCTTACCGTGCTTACTGGATCCTCCTGACCCTGCCAGAGACTGTCCATTTGAAAAGAGGCGTTTGATTCTGCAGGAAGGTGTAGTGGGGTTGGTGCCGGCCTGACCTAGGAAGAATCTTTGGGAAGATGTGAAATGGTCCCTTGCAGAACAGTAAATAAGTACAAGTAGGTCCATGGTTACTTTGCCTGCTGGGCAATCCGACCCTGCACGTAGGGAAGAAAGCTGGGTAGGAAGCTCACACGAGCTCCCTGCAGAAAGCTCTGTGTGGTAGTTACATAATCTGGTGTCAACTTGAGACTATGAAGAGAGAAGGGGTGGAGTCTAGTTAGCTCGTCAATCAAGTCGCAGTTTGATGACCTCATTTGGAGGCACTACAGAGATAAATAGCTCACTGGAGGCAGGACAGACTCACTCACTCACTACCTGGGAGACACTCCTGCTGACAAGGCACATGGAGCTACGCTAGACCCCTGGGGCTGGAAGAGCCACATGGAGCCCCTGCCAGCGCTGAGATGCTTCCACCACCACTGGATCCACAAGACTTTCCACCCACTGGCCTGTGATCTTCCTGCATTTGGCATCACTGCATGTGCTGCATGAGTCTGAAGAGGAATTTATAGATTAGTATCAGACATATGGGCTAATATTGGACTTATGGACTTGATCTGGACTGGGCTGGGATGTTTTCTCAATATTCAACTGTTCTTGTACATAAAACTCTTTCTTATACTCATAGGCGTGTCTATGAGTTTGTTTCTCTAGTCCACCTGGACTGACACACTCAGCTAGGCAATGCTGCCCTCTGTGGGTGGAAGAGGGTCCAGGCTCTTCAAGTGAGAGGGTTAGTGGAACTCTGGGGTCGGGGCAGCCCCAGGGGTGCAGCTTAGCCAGGCATTGTCCTGAAGGCTGTGTCAGGAAGGACTGCCCGGAACTCGGTGGCATGCCCTGGCCCTTGCTGACCTTGTACACAGAGTCTGAAGCTGAAGACCGGTGGCCCCTTACATCAAGTCTCCACAACATCTCCATGAGGCGGGCGGTTCCCCACGGGCAGCTGAGCAGGCAGAGACGCTGAACCACAAAATTTGTGGAGCTGAGATTTCAACTGGAGACCTTTCCCCCAAACACAACGGCACCCTTCCTGCCTCTCCCCCTACATCCCATCGACTGGTAAATATGAAGCAGATCTTGAGATGTGCTTCATCTGAACAGAGCAAATCAGACTTAGAAGGCATTGGGGAGCCACGGTCCTGACGTTTGGAGACACTACATATTCCAGCGGTTGTCAGACGGCCCGAGTGGCCCATGAGCTCCTGGGAGAATGGCAGGGCACCCACAGAGCTGAGGGCATGTGGGTGTGCCTGGTCTGTTACCTGGAGAGCCCGAGGGGGGTAGCTGGATTCTCCAGAAGAGATGAGTGGGCATTTTCTTTGCGATCCAGAAAGACCCCCCAACGCGCTGCCACGGAGTCAATTCTGCCTCAAGGTGACCTCACCAGAGTTGCGCTGCCCTGTGGGCTGCTGAGGCTGTCCATCTTGACAGGACCAGAGAGCCTCACCTTTCTCCTGTGGAGCGGCTAGTGAGTTCCACATGCTGGCCTCGTGGTTAGCAGCCCAATGTCCACCAGGACTCCTGCCACTGACGTTCATTCTGACTCACGGCAACCTGATAGGACAGGGTAGAACTGCCCCAGTGAGCTTCTGAGCCAGTAGCTCTTTACAGGAGTAGAAAGCCTCATCTTTCTCCCATGGAGGGGCCAGTGGTCTCAAACAGCCAACCTTGAGGTGAGCAGCCTAGAGAATCAACGGGGCTCTTTGTCCTGGTCTCGGTCTGTCCAGAATGGAAAGCAGACAGGGTGCATGTTGGGGTCTGGCTTTCACCCAGCACCATCCCAGAGACTCACGCCCGTGTCGCATGTGTCCCCTCTCTCTCTGCTGCTGTTGTCAAGTCCACTGGATGGACGCACCTGTTGATGGACATGTGCGAGCTGACAGTTGGGGGTGATTGGGGACGAAGTTATGTCAGACACAGGCCAGTTGATGTGATTCTTCTTGGAAATGTACAGACCAGGCAAGGACCCAGAGACTAGAGTTGATTCGAGTTAGTGGTCAGGTGGGAAGGGGAAATGGGAAGGTCTTATTTAAGGGGTACTGAGTTTCTGTTAAGGAGACCTACTGGTGCTATTGGGTGGGTGTTGGGCTGATAGCCCTAAGGTTAGCAGTTTAAGCCCTCTAGCACAGCGGTTCTCAACCTCCCTCATGCCGTGACCCTTTCATACAGTTCCTCATGTGGTGGTGACCCCCCAACCACAATTATTTCCATTGGTACTTCATCACTGTCATTTTGCTACTGTGATGAATCGGGTGGCCCCTGTGAAAGGGTCGTTTGACCCACAGGTTGAGAAGCGCTGCACTAGACTCTGCAGGATAGAGGCGAGCCTATCGGCTCCCCCTGAATATTCAGTCTCAGAGACCCTTTGTGTTATAACCGACCCGAGAGCAGGGCTTTTCTTGGGTGTCTGTGTCTTGAGTGTCTGGTGAGGCATCCTGACAGCACTGCGGTGAGGCTGCGAACACACGTTGTTTGTTTAAACTTCTAGGGACAAAGATGAGTCTGCTTGCTGGGGTGGAAACTTAGAGTCTTGGGAACAGTTTTACTCTGCCACCAGACGTGGGAATTGACTCATGGCAGTGACATTTTGTTTCAATTGGGGTGGCAGGAAACTTGGAACCTGGAGAATGTCTCTGTCACCCTCGCCAAGTGATGTGGTGGCCCCTGCCTACAGGGTATGTGACACGCAATGCATGGGGGGGATTGGCCAGTGTTAGCTGCTGCTCTCCTGGCTCTGTCAATGAGGCGTCTCAGAAACAGGCCCAGGATCAGATCTTTTGTCTGAAGGGGCAGAGGCAGGGACCAGAGGCACCAGCGGCTGCGACACAGAGACCATGGGCCAGAGCAAAGGAGCCAGGCGAAGCTCAGAGGCCGTGGCAAGGAGACCGTGAAACAGAACAGAGGGGCAGCAGGAGACTGGAGGCAGTGCAGTGGACGGGCTTCTGGCCCACAAATGCAGAGGCTCAAGGCCCAGAGACTTGTCTGCTGGCTGAGGAGAGGCACTGCTGTGGACCAAGGAATGTACCCTTAGTGCATCCTGATCTTGGTAACTGGTTAGCTTTCTAACAGTTCCCCTGTGGTGGTTACACAATTTCATGTCAACTTGATCCAAGAATGGAGGGGCGGAGCCAAAAGACGGCTCCTTGTGGGTGGGGCCTAAGAATGAAGGTTCTAGGAACTCCCACTTCCTCCCTGGAGGGAGACACACACGCTCTCTGCCTTCCCTTTCCTGCTTCTGAGATAGAGCTAGAGGAGACCCACGGCAGCACTGAGATGCTTCCACCACCACTGGATCCACAAGGCTTTCCTCCCACTGGCCTGTGACTGACCTGCATTCAGCGTCATCGCATGTGCTGCGTGAGTCTCAAGGAGTTTATGCACTAGTATCGGACATATGGGCCAATATCGGACTTACGGACTTGATCTGGACCGGGCTGGGATGTTTTCTCAATATACAATTGCTCTTGTATCTAAAGCTCTTTCTTAAACATCTATGGGTGTCCCTGAATTTGTTTTTTTAGTTAACCCAGACAAACACACCCCCTTAATCTAGTGGTGTGTGGGGCCAATGCAACAGATTCTCAAACCCCGTAGGAAAAGCTGGTGTCCGAACAGGGAGAAGAGATAGAGGGCAGGGGCGTGCCTGTGGCCATCGGCTGTGGACTGGAGTGGGAGGAGTTGGCTTCTCTTTCTCCCTGTGTCACCCGAGGGCAAACATGTCCTCCTCCTCATTGGTTCATATGTATAGAAAGACATTCCAATACATGTCTTTTAAGCACGCGTCTCCCTTGGCCATGAATCTCGACATGGAACTGCTGACATACAGGGTGCTTGGCCTTCGTGGGGACCGCCACGTTCTCAGTGGTTGTGTCCTGCCTTGGCACCAGGCGTGTCTGAGCTCTGCTTCTGGGCCAAGTCATCCTGTGTGGCGAAGGGTGGAAGTTGCGGTTGGGGAGCAAGGGGCTGTGGGCACAAGGATGGCCACGGAGACCCGGCAGCCACAATGCTCGCTCCTTTCTGCAGAGCATGTTGGGACGGGCCCAGCTGCTGGGCGCTGAAGCCACCCTTGCCAGAGGCTCGGCTAATGACCAGGTGCGGCAGGGACACTCCTCTAGTGGACGACCGACCGGCTCAAGCGTGCCTGCTCCACCTGGTGAAGGTCCCTTAGAACTGCTCCGCGGCCCAACACGCTCCCTGCTCTGCCCATCTCCACCCTCCCCCCAGAGGAGCAGGATCTGTGTCGCCCCCCCCACCCCCCGGGAACAAAAGGTAACAACACGCTCTCTTTCTCTGAGGGCTGAGGCTGATCTTGAGTGGACCTTCTAACCCAGTGCCCACAGAAGCCAGACACAGGCCGAGTGTCCGGGGGCAGGCAGCCTGGGAAACGTCTGGCCTGGAGGACGATGGGCAGGTGATGTGGCAGGGCACGGGACCCATGGGCTTCCCTCAGTACGACAACTTTCCCAACAGGGCCTGTCCCTTGAGGCCCCTGGGGACTCTGGCTGTAACAAGATGGTTCTGCAATGGGACGTGGGGTCCACGGAGAGGGTCCCGCCTCACAGACCAGCAGGAACCTACAGGCCGAGGGCATAGGACAGGCCCTGACTGGAGTGAGGATGCCTCCGTAAGTGGACACCCTGTCCTATGCCCCTTCAATCTGAGGCCAACTGTGGCCAGGGGGGCCTGCGAGGCTCACTGTCCTCAGGAGGGTTCCAGCGGCTAATGCTCTCCCTCACCCAGCCACATCCACTCTGAGGCTTCTCTCCCACTTAAGGCAGGGGCGTAGCGTTCAGCCAGCCAACCAGCCTGCTTACCTCACCATCCCAGGGTGCTCGCCTGTAGACCTGTGCCCGTGGATGCTGTGCAAGTTACATCATCCCGTGTCAACTTGGTAAGAGTGAAGGGGTGGATTCTAGCCTGTCAATCGGGTCACAACCTGAGGGTACTGCCTTAATGGGTGTGGCCTTCTCATAAGGGTCCTGGGAACCTCCCTGCGCCCCCACTCCCCACGTCTCTGCTTTACCTTCCTATTGATGAGCTCCTTTGAGCCACACCATGCTGATGGCAACCAGAGCCCTGGAGATGCGTCCACCACCATTGGCTCTACAAGACTCTGCACCCACTGGCCTGTGATTTTCCTGCGTTCATCATTGCACGTGGCCACGTGAGTCTGATGCGGGATTATGGGCTAGTATCGGACTTAGGGACTTGATCTGCATTGGGCTGGGATGTTTGCTGGATATACAATCACTTCTTGATGTCAAGCTTTCTCTTACACATACAGGAGTCCCCCTGGATTTGTTTCTCTGGTCAACCTGGCCGAACACAGTTGCCAACTAGAAATAAAGGGTATACAGGGGCTGACTAGGAATCCCTGGCAGATACAATAGCCAAGTGTTGGGCTCCAACATGGAGGTTGGTGGTTCAAACCCACCCAGGGTACCTTAGAAGAGCACCTTGGCGGTCTCGTTCAGAAGGGCCACAGCTATGGAAAACCCCTGGGGTGCAGCTCTACTCTGAGACTCGCGGGGTCTCCATGTGTTCGGACGGACTCAATGGACGCTTGCTTGCTTTTTTGTTCGACTATTGAAGACTACTCCCCCCCAGCCCCCTGCCCCTTTTCTGATCCTCCAAAGACAGTCTTGGCCAAGATTTTTATCACCATTTAATGAATGTTCCAAATACACCCTCTACTGGGCTACAGGCGAATTTCATACTGATGGAAATGGATGAGTCACCTACTCCACAGCCTCGACTGCCCTTTTCCCAGGCATCCGGACGCTAACCAGAAAGGACTCCTTCTGGAAGGTCAGGGTCACTCAGCAAGGGGGTGACCGGGGCGTTCTCCTGCCCCCATCCCACGAAGAACTGACACAGGTGGATGGATGCTGGGGTGGGGAGATGGACAGGGGGGCAGTCCCATATCACACACCAGATGCAAGAGAAGAAGACACTGTGGCCTTGCCCTGGGCCAGGCCTTCCCAATAAATAAATAAATCCATCAACCCCGGACACCACGGCAGTGGGGCGGGGGTGGGGGCAGCTCAGGGAGGGCTGGGGCGGAGGAGTCCCCCTCCCAAGGCCCCACCAGGGCCCACTGGCTACGTGCTGCACACCAGCACGTCTGCGAAGGGTCCCAGGAGGGTCTTGTTGAAGATGCAGCGGACCCACACCAGGTAGGTGGTGAAGGGCTTGATGCCATCGGTGAACGTGTGGTTCTGCTGGGCCAGGATGTAAGGCACATAGGTGTTCTCGCCCTGCTCCTGCAGCCACACCTCGTACTTCACCTCCCGCACCTTCAGGTACTTGAGGTTCCAGGGAATCTGCCAGGAGACGGTGAGGCGGGCCTCGGAGGCACCTTGCACCGACGTCTGGCACCGCGCCTCCCGCACCTTGCCCGGGTAGAAGCTGGCGGTCCACTTGTGCTTTGGGGGCCCCGGGCGGCCCTTCACCACCTGCCGGATGGTCTGTATGAGTGACGCGATGTCCACCCTGGTGTCCTGGTAGATCCTGAAGAGCCACTCTGGGTTCCGGCAGCACAGGTGCCGTGGGACCTCTGAGCTCTGCAGGATGCGGGCCTGCTCGGCCCGCTCCAGGTGCGCGATGCCCCCCTGGTCCCAGGGCCGCTCCGGGTGCGTGACCGTGTTCTCGGGCAGCGTGTTCTGCCAGGCGACATACTGCAGGTCCATGCCAGGCAGCTGGGCCAGGGTCTTGTAGGGCGTGTAGTGGTCGGGGTTGACGGCGAACGGGAAGAGCTCCACCACCGTGGCCCCCCGCGGCAGGAAGAGGGCAGTGACCAGCTGCGCCCCATGCATGCTGACCAGCATGGATGCATTGCTGACCAGCCGCACCACATCTGCGAAGGCATGGTCCTCCAGGGACACGGTCACCGTCTTCACCTGGAACTCCTGGGCCAGCGCCAGCAGCAGCTCCGCCTCGTTCAGGATGAGCCGGTTGTGTGTGCGGCTGAAGACCAGGATGTAGTCCTCGCCCAGGGGGAGTCCTGTGCCGCTCACATTCAGCTTCTCGGTCAGGAAGCGGGCAAACTGCCGGATCTCAGTGCCCGAGACGAGGATGTTGGCCTTGGGGCCCTGGGGCTGGACGAAGCCGTACTGGTACCAGGTGGTGACCTTGGAGAGGCCCACGAAGGCCTGCGAGAAGCACAGCAGCCGGCCCAGTGTCTTGAGCTGCGCCCGCAGTAGCGGCGGCCGGGGGCTGAGCAGCTTGTAGAGGTCGAAGTGGGCGCCCTCGCCCCAGCCCTCCATGAAGAAGAGGCGGGCCTCGCGCGCCAGGCCCGGGAACTGGCGCAGCGTGTAGAAGAGCGGCAGCAGGTCGTCGTGGAAGACGTGCATGAGGTTGTCGGGGTTAAAGCGGTTGGCGATGAGGGCCACGTCGGGCACGAACACCGGCTTGGGCAGGTAGCGCAGCGCGGCGGCGGGCAGCTCCAGGAAGTTGAAGTACTGGGTGTTGTGGTCCTCCACGGTGGACAGGTCGAGCAGGGCGGGCTGGAAGCGCCGCGCGCCCAGGTTGGGCAGCATGGCCGAGGCGTTGCCGTGAAAGAAGATGAACTCTTCGGCGTCGCTGGAGTAGCAGAGCCACTTGAAGCGGCACACGCGGTCGGTGTGCGTGCGGCCCGTGCACACCATGTGCGTGCCGCCCTCCGCCAGCCTCTGCAGGGCCCTGGGGTAGTCGATCCTCAGCGCGGGGCCCGGCTCGGGCGCCTGCCGGCCGAGAGCCAGCTCCTCCTGCAGCGCGGACGCATGCTCGCGGAGGCGCACGTGCTTCCAGAGCACGGCCGCCAGCACCGACACCAGCAGGGCGTTGAGCACGGCCGACAGGTGCATCTTCGCGCCCACGACGGGCCCTAGGCAGCCCCCTGGGCTTCACTCATCCCTACGGGAACCTTGGGGGCCAGCTGAGGCCTGTGGGGAGATAAGGGGGGAAAAAGGAAAGGCGTTGGTACCGTGTCTGGACTTTACAACAGCCGTTCTCAACCTGTGGGTCTTGACCCCAAAACACGTGTTTCCGATGGTCTTGGGAACCGAGACACCGCTCCTCCTCTATCGTCTCCAGACCGCACCACCCACAGATGAGTATCGGGCGTGAAGACCATTACCCATGCTACACCCTGCTTCAATACAGTTCATTGAATATTTCACAATATAGAATTACCTATTGCTTTTGTCATGAATCACTATGCTTTCATGATGTTCAATTGGTAACAATGAAAATACATCCTGCCTATCAGATACTTCATGATGATTCATCACAGTAGCAAAATGACAGTGATGAAGTAGCAAGGAAAATAATTTTATGGTGGGGTCACCACCACATGAGGAACTGTATGAAAGGGTTGCGGCATTAGGAAGGTTGAGACCACTGCTTCACGAGTTCCTACTATGCGCCCGATGAGGTGGTGGGTCTGTGAGGGAATGCTCTTCCTTGCAGGAGAACTGGGCGTAATCCTGGCCAATGCCCTTCATGTGCTGGCACCACTGGGCTGTCGGTGGAGCTCTTGGGCTAAGACGGCAGACTAGGAAGAAAGGCCCGGCAAACTACTTCCAAAAATCCACCAAGGCAAACCCCGAGTCCCAGTATTCTGACTCCCACCTAATCACGGGATAGTACAAGAATGAGCAGGAAAAAAAATTTTAAAAAAAAGAATGAGCAGGATTTCACGCCACTGTGCACGGAGCTGCCTTGATCAGTCCCAACTAGCCTTGATCGGTACCAACTAGCCTCTAGGCAGCTAGCCACAGCCACCGTGCCAGGCTGTGCACACCAAACGTGGACGCCTGAGGACAGGCGCTGAGAGCTGGCCTGGTAGGGCAAGGTGGAGAGAAGTCCAGGCCTAGAAGCCCCTGGGGTGGGGGCTCCCCTGACTCACTGCTGAGAGTGGGGTCCACCGACACTACAAGCTGTCTCCCACTGATAGTAATGGCAGCCCAGGCTTCCCACCTAGCCTCCTCTGACACTGTCCCATTGGGAGGGATGGGGCATCTGCTTACCTCCAGGAGAGGCCCCACACAGCCGCTGAGGGAGGAGGTTAATGCCCGTTCCCTGCGGTTTTGCAGGAATAGGGTGCTGATTGTCATGCGGTGTCTCTTTGACTAGAGTGATCCCTTTGCCAGTCCAGAGGGCTTCAGAGGTTGGTGGGACAGCCCCTCAGAGAGAGGGCAAGCTTTCTCTTCGGTCTGTGTGTGCCAGTGGACATTACCGGGCTGCCGCTTTCTGGACACAAAAGGAACCCAAGAGGCTCACAATTGCCTGTCCTTCAGAGTCACAAGCTGATCTTCGTTCCGGCTGATCATCATCCCAGGGGGAGTCTGTGGCTGTGGCCGTGTCCGTGTCCATCTTGATGAGGGGCCCCCTTATGTTTCCAAATGGGGATGTTCTCTGGGGTCCACTGGGACCAAGCCCAGAAGTCTCACTGGCCCCTGCTCTGAAACTATGTCCCCATGTCAGGGTGGATACAGCCACCCTGTGGCTCTTCAACGAAGAACCGTGAACCACATAGCCACTAGTTAGCTCAGTGGCTCGGGGATGTGGTATGATGTCTCCTGTGAGTGAGGCAGAATAGGTCTGTGTTATCCCTATAATTACATCCCCGTGAATCAGATGCTTTCAGATAGACACGCTCGGGTGGGGAAGATGGCTGGTTTCTCAGCTGCTGCAGGCTCTTCCAGGCTGCAGCTAGCAGCCAGCAACCTGTGTGGGAGCTAGTTCCCACTGTCAGCTGGTGCGGGCTGCTACATATTCCCTTCACCGTAGACCATCAACACCAACACGCCCCAGGAGGGTGATGCACTTTGGACACTCCTGCACCGCGTGATGGCCAAATGCGGTGGCCAGAAACCTGCAGAACCTCGAACCAGCCGTGAGCCTGTGTGACTTACGGACAGACGGGTGTGCTTCTCTGATATAACCTGTGTGACTTACAGACAGACAGGTGTGCTAAGGAGGAAATCACGGTGGCCGTAGCTTCTAATTCCCCTGCGAGACAGCTCACTTCCTTACCATTCAGACCAGGAGCGACGTCAGCAATACACAGCAGGCCAGACAAGCTGGGCTGCCAGAGCTGGCTTTCAGAGGGATGGGACAGGCAAGGTCACCCCCAGAGCCCACTCTAGAGAGAAGGGCCAGTCTTCCCACACCACCTCTGCTCCGGTGACCTGGCTGCAGGCTGGCCCTGGCACACCTTTCACTTACTTAGCCAGGCGGGCCACGTGCGTCTTGAGGCTGACAGCCTGGCCTGGGGCTCTGCCTGGGATGATGGGGGCCTCCCTCGGAACAGTGAGGGACATTAAGGATCTAGTTCCACTCCCAATCCGTACCCATACCCGGAATCCTGGTGCTACACCGGGCTGTGGACAGAGGTTCTGCTTTTTCCCTACCTGAAAAGGAAAGACCATGCCAAGGTCACCGGATACACTAACCTTGGCATCTGGGAGTGAGGACATGGCAAGCTAGGGCGGAACTTTTGAGTTTCCAATGGTTTGCTGACCCTGACTGAGCACTGTGATGGTGGGGAAGGGGCAGTAAGGACCTGGGTCAAAGTCTCGGACCTCCATCTGGCTCCAAAAGGAAAGAGGGCTTCGTAAGCAGTTGCACACGGAGGGGTCCTGTGGTGCACTGCAGCTGCTTGGCACGGCTCTTTTATCCTCAAGCATCATCACCCCCACGGAACAACTGGGTAGGAGCTTGCAAATACGAAGCGGAGGATTTGGGACGGGTGTGCTTTGCCCATTCTCCAGGGTATAAAGAGAGCCATCTCAGAGGCAGGAGGGGAGACTGTCACTACCACCCATGGTGAATTGCCGGGAAGGTACGCGTGTCTGCGGTCCCTATGCGGAAAAGCCAAAGCAGTGGCGGCTACAGCAGCCAGGGTGGGGCTTCCCAACCCACAGAAGGAGAAAGGCTGAGCGCCTCCCCTTTGCCAGGAGGCTGGCGTGCAGGGGAGCAGCAGGTCTGTGGCCCAGCCAGCAGTAAAGGCGGAGGTGGCCTGAGCACGTCCGGTGCAGTGCTGCCTCCCAGTGGTGACCACAGGCTCTCCAGCGGCACTGCTCGAGCTCAGTGCTGGTGAAGCTGTGGGATGGCTGGCTAATGGCTTCTGCTCCGCTCCAGGGTCGGGGCCAGGCTGTGGCTGTGCAGCAGGCCTGTCCCATTCCCCAGCCCAGCAAGATGCCAGCCGAGGAGGGCTTCGGTCCCTGACTCAGGTGGTTGAGGCTCAGCTCCCAAGGCCTGTGGCCAGGCTAAGCTGCAGAAGACCTCGTAGTCCAAGCCCAGCAGTCAGCCCACCCCGTCTCCAGTGCCCCAGAGGCCTGACTCAGTGACCTGGCTCCTCCCAAATGTCACCGCCACTCACAGGTGAGCTTTCCTTTGCCCATGTCCATGTATGCATCTGACCCATGGTGCTGGGGAAAAATACCTGAAAGCACCCGGAACTACATCCGTCTCAAGAAGTCGGCCAGAGTGCTCCCTAAGAGGCAAGATGGTGAGCTTCATCTCAGATTTTGGGCGCGTTGTCAGGAGAGACCAGTCCCCAGAGAAGGGCATCAGGTTTGGCAATGCAGAGGGGCAGGGAAAGCACACGATGAACCCGGAACATCTGCTGTGCCAGAGAGCCAAGAGCGCTCTGAACACAGGAGGGACGTGGTGAAACGAGGCCGAAGCCAACGAGAATGCGCGCCCAGAAGCTCAATCTGGGTCATTCTGAGCGAGAGAAGAAGAAAGTTACGATTATAAGCCACAGGGCAAGGCACACGGGCAAGAAGCAGTACTGATCTGAGCCAATAAGTGGGTGAATGAAGCAGTATAAAGGGAGGGAGGGAGGGAGAGGTCTTCCTTCCAGTGCCCTTCCAACGAATAGAGGTAGAAGCAGTTATCCAGAAAAACACGCTCTCACTCCTGCTGAGTCAATTCTAACCCAAAGCGACTTTTCAGGGCAGGGTAGAACTGTCCTGCGGGCCTCTGAGACTGCAACTCCTTATGGGAGTAGAAAGCCTCATCTTTTCCCCAAAAGCGGACGGTTGGTTTGAACTGCTGACCTTGTGATTAGTAGCCCAACGCATAACCCACTATGCCACCAGGGCTTCTTAGATGATGGGCACTGCCATTTGGCCATGGGCCAGAGGCACTGAAGGTTGCTAAGAGGAGTGGGTGAAAGTAGGGTGAGGAACAGGATATGTTCACAGGCTCTGTGACTGTAAGGTTTATTGTGCCACGGAGGCCAATAGGAACATATGGGCGGAGTTTTCTCAGGTTGAGGCTTGATTGGAGGATGACCGAAATAAATAAAGAAGGCCAGCATCCCATCTCCCTCTTGCTCCTTGGTGATGGGACTGGTGTACTGCTGCTTTAGCTAGTTCTCTGCCTCACTCTGTGAGCTACACTACCTATGGGACAAGCCAACCATGGATCCTGTTGCTAGAGCTTGAGGCTCCTTCAAGACCTGCTTGGCCACACTGCTGGTGTGAACACCGCTTGACTTTGAGGCTGGTGGATCCTGTGCCACTGTGCTTCAGTCCCAGATTCCATGGGTCCTGCTTCGCTAAGCTCCTGTGCTACTTACTGACTGTTGCTGACCCACCCTGCTGCCTGCTGTCTGGGGGCAGACTCTGCCTGCCTTGCCCGAGGGAAGACTCTGCTGTCTGTTTCCTTGACCTTGGACCTAGCAGCCCACATGAGTTGAAGGACTTCCAGTATATTAAATGTTCCAGGAAAATGAGTTGGACTGAGCCCTCTGTACAGCTGTGTGGACTAATTAGCTCTTACATTCCTTCTCACCGTATAAACCTATCTATCTATCTATCCATCCATCCATCCACAACTGTCCTGATTTTGCTTCTCTAGAGAACCCTGCCTAACACAGGATCAAAGTATCTTCTTCCCCCACAGGACACTGACTCAGCACGGAGGGAAGTATCTTGTCCCACATACTCCAGTGACCGTCCCTGGGAACAGGTACATCGGCCTGACGTCCCCTTGATAAGATGTGGTGAGAAGGGCACGAGGTCACTTCTCAAGTATTCTTGCCCCTAATACATAGCCTCGACATCGATGTCTAAATGGGGAGTCTTGGTTCTGAATCCAAATAAAGCCTGTGAACGAGAGCTGCTTTGAAAGATAACCAGCCACGGGGACGGCCACGTCCCAGGCCACGGGAGGCTCAGGCCTGACAGTTCATGCAGTGGAGGATGCTCCTCTGCATCCTGGACCAGAAAACAGCCAGCAGTGAGACAAACGGCATCACTGGTTACAGTCTGCAGACGGATTCCAGGAGCCCTCGGGGTGCTGCGGGACAGGTGTCAGGCTGCCAAACCCCCTACCGGCCCCTCTGCAAGAAAGAGAGGAGGCTGTCTGCTCCCCCGAGGACTGAGCGCCTGTGAAACCCCCAAGCCCAGTTCTACCCTGCCCTGTAGGGTGTCCCGAAGTCAGACAATCAACCACTTTTCCGACCAGGCCAGATAGCAGACTGGGAAACCCAGAGCTGAGTTTTTCCTCCTCTTGTGAGATCTCCTGAGTAGATAGCTTTTCTGCACCAGAACGTAGAAATGGAGGGTGGGGCTTGCCTCCATCTGAAAAGCCCGCTAGCCCCTATTATTAGGAACCTGGCGTCAGCTATGGTGCTTGGGTGGACACAAGTTCTGGCAAAGTGCAGAATGTGACAGTGGGGCACGTTGTCCCTGGCAAGGCAATGGCTGCTGGGGCCCACGCCCAGCAGGCAGACCTCCTAGGACTGGGAGCAGTAGACGACCGAGTTCAAGGGCAGGGACCAGACTCTCGTTCAGACGTCGGTGGAGGGGAGGAGAACTGGGATCCCCGTGGCAGGTCCCACTTTCCAAGTCAATCCAGTAAGGTCCTTCTGTCCCAACGGGGCAAGCGCCTGGACGGAGCAGCAAGTCCCTGAAGGAGGCTTTAGCAGAGGGTCTGGTGTTCACAGTGTCAGGCTCCTGGAAGGCCTTGGTTCTGAGCACTTTCCTCCATTCACACAGGTGGGAAAGCTGGACATGGAGTAAGGATGCCGTGGTCTAAAATGACTTCAGAATGAAAGCTATTTAGAGAAGGTGGGTAGCAGCATCCTTATGGGAGCGAGGGGACCCAAGGTCCGCAGAGGGCACCACACGCCTGTGGTGGGCGTCAGTTTGCTGTAAAGCCCCTGCTTCACACTGGACACCAGGAGCCTGGAGTCCGCTGTCCAAGAATGGAGGGAAGGGGCAGCTTTGGCTTGGGCCTTCTCTTGATCTCCTGGAATCGACAGGGTCCCCCTCAATTCTTGCCATTCCTAATTACGACAATGGCAGTACAGGCGACAGATGTTGACCACTCACCCGGGGCCCAGCTCTCCACCCTGGGCGTGTGGGCACAAGACACCCCTCCCTGTGCAGACGACCAAGCCGGCGCTCAGAGAGGTGAAAGCCCAGCACAAGCTTACGCATGAGGCAGCGATCAGGGTCTCACGTACACAGGCTGGTTCCGGGGTTCGTGATCCATTTCCTTTTACTTAGAAATAACTTCCGATGAAGGAAAACCCTGCACCCACACTGAGAGCTTGTGTCGGAGTGGACTGCAAAAGGCGGTGGAGAAATTCTGTTACGTTTTAAATTCCATTTTTCAGGTGCTTTTTCAAAGCCTCCCTCTTCCCCCACGTCCCATATCTTCTCACCCAGATTTACCAATCGCTAATTTGACGTTGCCTCCTGGACTTTGGACATGCTGTCAGGAGAGACCGGTCCCTGGAGAAGGACGTCATGCTTGGTACGACAGAAAGTGGGTGACTCTCAATGCAACGGCCGACAGCGGCTACGGCGATGGGCTGGAACATACGCACAATTGTGCGGATGGCGTAGGACTGCTGGTGTTTGGCTGTTGTACCAGATGCACAGGGCGGGGGGGGGGCTGTGGGGCTGTGGGTGGGAACCCGCCCCTAACAGCGACCATCAGACACAGACGGAGCCCCGGTGGTGTCTTGGTCAGTCGTGGGGACCCACCAGCCACTCCTCAGGAGGAAGAGGAGGATGTCTGTCCCTGTGAACACGGACGGATGGACCCAGACGCCCTCAGGGCAGTGCGCATCTGCCCTGCAGTCAGGACGCCAGTCAGAACCAACTCACGGGAAAGGGTGCCTTAGGTTTGGAATCTGACACGTTCATTTTCTCATTCTTTTCTTCCCTGCGCGCGTGCGCGCACACACACACACACAATCATTCTTTGTCTCCCTACACACATCACCACCACCACCACACTTTGGGACCATTAGAAAGTCCACTGGACCGACACTTGCCCTTCTAGGTCTTCAGACGTCAGTCTGTAACCCCTAACAGCAAGGTCATTCTCAGACATAAGCAAGCTCAGGGAATCAATACTGACACAATGCAATTATGAGATGCACAGTGACGCTCCGCAGGGCCAGCAGAGAGCAGGTCCCCTGAGCAACGAGTCCTTTGCATGGGGCATGGCTGACCGCTTCTCTTGCTGCTTCTGCCGGCGGTCCCTGCACCAACGACCCGATGCTCCCTGGGACGTGCCCTGGTTTCTGTCCCAAACCCCCATGCCGGAGGAAGCCGCCACCAGGCCTGTACTGAGGACAGCAGCGAGAGCATCAGCCGGCACAGTGCAGCCAGCCCTGCATGCTGGGCAGACACCAGGCAGAGTGGCAACACGGTCCCCAAGACAGGAGTGGAAGAGAGACACACTCTCAGTAAGGGACCGTGTCCCTGGTCAGGCTGACCGCCGGTGGACGGGGGGTGTGCTCCTGCTACACTGCTGGCCCCCGTGTGAGGACGCCATGGTCAGAGAGAAAGCTGGCTCAGGAAGGAGGAGCCTATGACAGCAGGGGCTACTGTGACTGCTGCCTCCTCCAGGGAGCCCCCATTGTGTGCCGGCACCTACCTCAACCAGTTCTCTCATGCTCCACCAGGGTCTCATCAGCTAACCAGCCCCAGGCCTTGTCCCTTGGATGTCTTGGTCCTGCAGCGCTGTGAAAACTGTCCGCCCTAGCGGCGTGTGAAACTCGTAATCATGTTCCCCAAGATAGGCATTGGAACCCTGAATCCTACCCTTGCAGAAGGGGCCCATGTCGGGCTGTCAGTCGAAAGGTCAGAGGTCTGGGCCCACCCCACCCTCAGACCAGCCCCAGGACTGCAGGACCACTATGCCGGGCAGGGTGGGTGGGGGGGGGGGTGTCTGGAAGGCAGAACTCTCTCCACCACCAGGGATCCTGCAGCGGGGATCCCAGATTCGAGCCTGGGTCTTGGTCTTCCTAAGCATTGCACTCAGCCGCCATCTGACTGACAGAGGCACGGAGCAGCCGGCAGAGCAGTGGTGTTTCCGGCGCTCAGGGGCAGGGCTGGTGCGGATGGCACCGGAACTGGGTGGGCATGTGCTCGTCTGTAACTTCACAGACAAAGCTTCTCCCGAGGCTACAGTGATTTCCTGCCCAGACCGGGTGGCAGGTGGCTTGGGGAGCCCAGGCCAACCTGGTCCCAAGGAGACTGGGCGGATAATTAGACCACCTGCCCTGGTGTTTTGTTGAGGATTTCGATTAAGTTACCAACTTCACATCGTAAAACCATGGCATTTCAGAGTGTGCAAGAGCCCCTAGAAATGATCGGTTCCAACTTTTATTTTATCAAGGATGAAACAAGAGACCTTGGGAAGCAGGGTGAGCTGGCCGGCAGCTCCCATGAGGCCAGGATGATGGCAGAGGTGTCCAGGCTTTGGCTGGTGGGGGGCAGGGCGGGGGAGGATGTCCTTATACACACACACACACACACACAAAACAAAAAAAGTGGGGCTGTCCTCTTCCCAAAAGCGGAGAGCCAACCTCTAGTCCATCCCTATTGTCTGTAGCTCCCAAACTCATTCCGTCTTTTCAGGTGCCACCCACACCACAGTTCCGTCCAGCCCTGTGGTCCAGCAGGAGAGAGAGCTTCAAGGGGTCTCCTCCTGACACCTCACTCACTCTCCAAGCTCACCAGGAGCTGACTCCCCCAAGCTTCCCTACCAGGTAAAAGCTGCCCCGCCCCAGCCACCCCAAGACAACTTCCCAGATGGAGGCTGCTGCCTCTTCCCCAAGCGGGTCCAGACGGCCTGCCCACCCCCAGCAGTAACTGTTGAGTTGATGGAGATGCTAGGATCTGGGCTCGTCCTAATGCTTAGCAGCTGAGTGACCTCAGGCCAACCTTGACTCGGGCTCAGCTGGTCTCCCAGCGCAAGGTGGTTCTGTGAGTTCTAAGGCAAAGCTCAGTGCCCCACGGTGATGTTCCAAGGTCATTATTATTCATCCTAATGGCAACAATTAAACGACCACGCACTGGCTTTCACTCCATTGCAGACACAGTACTCGCTGTCTCCCTGGGCTATCTGGCTTCCTCCTCTCCACTAACTACAAGTAGGTGGGGTCAGGCCCGTCCCACAGTTGGGCCCGTGCTCTGTGCCATTCCACCAAGCGCTCTCCATCGCACTGCTATGAAGCGAGGGCAGAGCTTCCACACGCCCGGGCCCAAGCTAACAGACGCTCAACATATGTAAGTTCCGCCATTCGTAGCGCTATTTTTTCCAGTTTAAAAATGCCTGGCAGTCAGACGCTGTCCTGATCAGTAGGTCCTAGAGAGGAGAGCATTCCACTGACAGTCAAATTGAGACAGACGAGGACCCCCGGGGGGGGCGGGGGGGGATGGAGTGTTTGGTTAATTTAATTTTCTGGTTCGCTCACAATTCACTAGAAGCCTTTGCTTATTGCTAAACAGTTTCTAAAGCATGGCTCAGAGCAAGGGCTCTCTAACCTGCAGTCTGGCTCAGAAACCAGCGAGATTGCTCGGACGGTCTGTCACATGGGGCTTACCCGACAGCTGCATGGCAAGAACCCAGCCGGCAACCACTGGCAGTTCACCCCTCCACTCAGGATCTTGGCTCCCAGGTTTCCTCTCGCTCCCAGAGAGCCCGCTCAGGAACAGACATGTTGGCCCTGGGCTGGAGGGGCCCTGTGTACTTGCCCTAGCTCTGCTGCCGACAGGACCCAGATTCCTCGTCTGGAACGTGAAACAGCGAGCCGGAAGCTCTCCAAGATGTGAGCGTGGCAGGAGGGACAGCCAGTGCAGAGACGGGCCTCGGTTCTGATCTCACCTCGAACGCTTCCGATCAGGAGCACCCACAGTTGCCATTACTACCATGCAAGGCTGTGTATTGGGCGCTTGTAAACCTCTGGGTGTCTCTGGGAGCCAGGGGATTTGGCAGAACGCAGGATGTATGATGTGGTCTTTGGTGCCGGGGGAGGTAACTGGGGGCAGGGTGACCCTCTGTGGGTAGGTAGTCTTAGCTCAAGGCCAGCCCTGGCACTCAGGTCCCCACTACCAGCCACTCCCCTGTGAGGAAGGTACTTTTATTACCCTTCTGCAAAGAAAGACACAAAGGGGCTGAGTGGACAAGGCACACCACTGGAGACTGAGGGCCAGCATTTGACTGCCCAGACACCTGGGGGAGGAGGGGCTACAAGGCATTCATGGGAGAACTGAATGACAACCTGAAGAAATTATCCCATGAACTTTCTAAATCCCCATCATCTCCAAGGTGGGTCAGAGAGGAGGGCTACAAAATCATAGAAACCCTTATCAACCACAAACATCAAGATGAGAAGCTGACGCTTCTGGACATCTAGATCCACACGCACTTCTGGAGGCAGTACCGGCTCCACGTCTCTCACCCAGTGGTTCTCAACCTTCCTCATGCCACGACCCTTTCACACAGTTCCTCATGTTGTGGTGACCCCCGACCAGAAAATTATTTTTGTGGCTACTTCATCACTGTCATTTTGCTACTGTGATGAATCATTCTGTAAATAACGAATATGCACGATGTATTAGATGACCCCCATGAAAGGGTTGTTTGACATCCCCCCCCAAGGGGTTGAGACCCACAGGTTGAGAACCGCTGCTCCAGCCCATCCTTCGGGAAGAGTTCTGTGCGCTCCCATTTCCACTACATTCAAAAGGCAGTTTCGGCTTCCCTGAGGGTCTCAACTCATGGTTCTTTTCAATGTCCCTGGAGAGCAACATCAGGGAGGTAGGGTAGACAGGATCAATGCTTCCCAACACTCTTCATAGGGCATTCCTTCCCACTCTGCAAGAGGTCATGATGGGGGGCGGAGGAGGGGTGGATGGGTGGCAGAGGAATTCCTGGGCCCAATTTTTCTGGTTTTCCCCTCCCCAGTGCAGTTTTCAATGTCTTAGACCCTTTTCACAATAAGCCAGGTGATTCTCCTGTGTCCTCTGAGAGCATCTATAATATTATCCCTTGGGCGGTCCCTCCCGGACAATCACCACCTGTGCTAACAACCTCTCTGCCTTGACTTTAACTGGCCCAGACAAGAGATCCCCATCAGAAGCTGAGACACCGCCGCCCCAATACTTTTTGACTCATCCCCTATGGCAATAACCTTCAGGTGAATGAACTTGTTCACTGTCGGCACACCCCACTGAAACTCACCCCCCAAGCCATGGTACTTGCTCCTCCCTGCCCATCAGAAGCCTTGCTTTTTCCAAGAGCAGGCTCTGCGAGTCAGTTGGCATAAAGCAAGCTGACAATGACCAACCACGAGGGGCGAACCTGTGGCCTGAGGGGCCCCAGCCTTGGCCAAAGACTGGACGCTACACACGTGGTTGCAAACGGAACAGCCAGCAGCAATTAAGGAGACCTGTGGGCACACGGTGAGAAACGGAACTACTGTAGAGGCACAATTTGCGCAGAAACTGTCGGATGGGACCCAATTTACTGAATAAACTTCCACCCCAACCCAGCAAAATGTTTAAAATAAAACACACACCCATATGCACGGGGTCAGGCGTCCACTGGGTCCCCCCTTCCTTCAGAGCCCACCTGGGCTCCGTCACCCCGGGAGTGGCAGGCTCTCGCTATTAGCACCGGGCACACAGTGGGTGGCTGGGCTGCAGGCCGGCCCGGGCACTGCCACCTTCCTCCGAGGGTGGAGGTGGGCTAGCAGGCCAGGCCCCTCCGCGCACCTTGCCCGGCTCCCCGCGTCCCAACACCCCAAGCAGAGGGCGTAGGGGACCTGCGGTCAGTGCCCGCGGCTAACTACGGACTGCGAGCGGCCCCAGCCGACCCTCTGCACCTCGCGCGCCGCCTCTGTCCGCAGCACACGTCACTCCTCGGCTCTGCAAGCTCCCCCCCGCCCCGGCTCTCCCACAAACGCCCAGAGATCTGGTCACCCCGGCGCCCGGCAACCACCGCCGTTCCATCCAGAGGCAGGCCCGGGGGCGCGCCCCCACCGCCAAGCCCCCACCGCGTGCAGGAGCCCCCACGGCCCCGAGCGCGCGCCGCTCACCTGAAGTCCGGGCCTGCCGGACAAAGCTGCCCCGGTCGGCGCGGCCAGGCGGGCGGCCCCTCTGCAGCGCCGCCCCGGAGCGCTCGGAGCGCGGGGGGCCGGGCTGAGCGCGCAGTCTCGGCGCAGCCGTGCAGCGGGGCTCACGGGTGCCGGCGGGGCGCCTGCGGGGCAGTGGCTGAGGGTGGTGGGAAAATACGGCGCGGGAGCCTGTGCGCGTGCGCAAAACCTCCCTCGGCCCGCGGAATCCTGGGAGTTGTAGTTTGCACCCCGGGAGGTTTGCGTTAGACCTGATTCCCACATGAAAAACAAACTCAACACCCTGTCCTCGAGCTAATACTGACTCACAGCGACCCTCTAGGACTTCCCCGGTCTAGCTTGCTAAGCCTGTAATCTTCACGGAAGAAGACCGGTGCACCTTTGACCATGGAGCGGCTTCAAACTGCACACCTTTCAGTAAGAACCAGGGCTCCTTGCCTGGTATTAGGATGACACCTTTATGGTAGTACTGATAATAAATGCAAATGAACCAACAACCAGACATTATGTGTAAAATCAAAATAGTAGATTTGTGTGTGCGTGCGTGTGTGTATATATATTCAAAACCCAACAAACAAAACAAGACCACCGCAGAAGAGTGGATTCAGACTCACAGCAACTCTATAAATAAACCAAACTCACTGCCATCGAGTCAATGCTGCCTCATAACGCCCCCCCCCCGTGGATCTCTGAGACTGTAACTGTTGACGGGAGTAGAAAGCCCAGTCTATCTCCTGCGGAGCTGCTGGTGGGTTTGAACCGCTGACCATGTGGCTCGCCGCCCAATGCATAACCACTACACGACCAGCGCTTCTTCAGAGGGTAGGTTAAGACTGCCCCTGTGGGTTTCCGAGACTGACTCTTTACGGGAAGACAAAGCCTGGTCTGGTTGGTTTCAAACTGCAGGTCTTGTGGCTAACCGCTTACTGGTCACCTCTAGGCCGCCAAGACCCCTTTGACAGCAAACAGGAGCCTGAAATACAAACGCATCCGGCCTCCAGCTGAGCAGCATGAATCCCACCTGATCCCAACATCGCCCTTCAGCTGCTCAAGACCACCCACGCCCAACTCACATGACTGTGGCTTGGGCATTTGTTGCCAATGTTCTAACTAGACCTAGGCTCCGATGTCTTGATTTGTGAATGTTAGCCCTCCACTGATTAGAGTAAATGAGAATTGAATGCGTGTGTGCATCTTCCATGACTGCTGCTATTTCTGTAGCATATTGAGAACGTATTTCTGTCTACATAATTGAGGAAGCCCTGCCTTTAATTCATAATTATTTTAAATGGGGATGCCCAGTGCTGAGGGAATCAAACTTAATAAACAAAAACCAAAAAGTTACTGCCGCCGAGTCAATGCTGACCCATTACAAACCCTGTAAAGACCCTGAGTGCGAGTTTGGAATAAGTTGTTTCAATTATGCAAGCAGTTTGACAACATAGCCTCAAACGTTTAAAAACCCCACTGCGACCTCTAACCAAGAAATGCTAAGTACCGTGGAGGTGGAGGCATACAAAGGTGGACAGTTTTGTTTACATAGTAACAGATTTAATGGTTGGAATGGGAATACTACCTTTAGCCAAGACAGTCAAGAGCAAGCAAAATTACCAGAACTGAAAGGAAATTATATATGTATATTTATATATATCCTGGCCATTTTACTTGCTCTTGATTTTCTTCCTTGATTACTATTCTGTCACTTGTCTGTCTGTCATACTCTGGTGACTTGGGTGATGCTGTGATGCTGGGAGCTGTCGCTGGTCCTTCAGATACTAGGAGAGCCACCTAAGGTGAGCAGGTTCCAGCAGAGCTTCCGGCTAAGAACAGACGATGAAGAAGGACGAGGCTGTCCACTTCTGAGGACGTTGTCTCTGAAAACCTTATGGGTGGCAGAGGGACACTGCCGGATGTAGTGCCAGAAGACACAATTGAGGAAGCGCTCCCCTCTCAAAGTGGTGCTGAGCATTCTGATGTGGATGGGACCTTCATTTGCTGATGGGCCATGATTCCAAATGAGAAGAAACAGTTACAAATATCTATGAATAATCGGAACTTGGAATGTACAAAGTATGAATCAAAAAAATTGGAAGCTGTCAAAAAAAATGAAACAGAACACATAAAAATCAATATCCTAGGCGTTCATGAGCTGAAACGGACTGATATTGGCCATTTTGAATCAGACAAGCATGGGTTACTCTTCGGGGAATGACAAATTCACTGGGGAATCGCATCACATTCATCATCAAAAAGGACATTTCAAGCTCTCTCTTCAATTATAATGCAGCCTGTGATGGGAGTGTATCTATCTGCATACAAGGAAATCCAACCTATACAAGTATTACTCAAATTTATGCACCAACCACTAAAGCGAGTGACAAAGAATTGAAGAATTCTACCAGCTTTTTCAGTCTGAAACTGATCAAACATGTGATCAAGATGCATCGATAACTATTGGCGATTGGAATGCGAACGTTGGGGTAAAAGAAGGAATCGTAGTTGAATCATATGGCCTCCAGAATTTTGCAAGACCAATGATTTCGTCATTGCTTTGCATTTTCTCAACAACATGACAGTTGCAAACCAAATAAGAAAATGGCCGACGTAAACCCAAAGATATCAGCCAGAGAGCACATTGTCTACAGATGAAATGAATACTCGACTGAAAGACAACGAAGGTCAGACGAAATGAAGGGAACTAAAACTCCTCCGCCCCACCCCTCCCCTTCCTGTTGGCCAGACGTGCATCTTTGGAAGTCAAAGCTCTTTTTGAAAGCACTTCTGTGATTCTCGACGGAGGAAGTAAAAACGTCGAATGTGGGCAAAGTTAAAACAAACAAACAAACAAACACCAGATGCCATCCACTAAAATAATACCATTAAAAGGACCCTTGATTTCTCCGTCCAGAAAGGACTTGAAGTGAGCCTGTGCAAAGTGAGGGCATCGCGTGTCCATTATTGTGTGACCTGCCCTCTTTTAATGTACCAATATGTCACAAATGCCTTGGAAATAAGAGTCTTTGGGAGGGGCTGGCCATTCCCACGGAGTCACAACAGACAGGAGGACCAGAGAAGGGACAGCTGTTCCTTGGCCCACGCCCCTTTGCTTTCAGTGCCGGAGAGAAGCACACCCATTGTTAAACGCTATGTTTCTATTTTTAATGTGTCCATGACTTTCTTTGTTGCCATGGTTTGGGTTTTTACTTTGTTCAGGACTAAAATATTTTATTCCTTTGATGGAGTTCTAATTATACCAGCAATGCGTGCTAACTTGTCCACCCTTTCAGGCCATGGAAAAATGATTTGGTTTCGCAGAAGTGAATGGGATGTGGGCAATGATTTAACCCAGTCTCCTTGTGGGAGGGGGGAGTTAGAAAGTTAAGGGTCAGATGGGTGATAAAACTGCTCTTGGGTCACCAAGTGAACAAAAGACAAATCGTGTGAATCTGGAAATGGTTTACACGTTTCCCAAATGCTTCTGGGTGCTTTGAGTAGGTTACAGGCATAAGCAACATGCTACAGCCTATTGGTGTTGAGTAGATCAATTCTGGTTCAAAGTGAACCTCTAAGACAGAGCAGAACTGACCCACAAGGTTTCCAAGGCTGTCAATCTTTACAGAAGCCAACTACCATATCTTTCTCCCACAGCGTGGCTGGTGGGTTTGAACTGCCTGCCAAGGAGAGACGGACACTGCTGGAAGGTCAGGAATAGGGTGCACCAAACTACCCCCACCACCAGCAGACATCTGTGGAAAGATTTGAGGGTGCTGACTTTGTCCTGCTTTAAATAAAACAAAAACAAACAAAACCTCACTGTCACTGAGTCCCTGCCAATGCATAGCATCCTTCTAAGACAGAGTAGAACCTCCCCCGTGGGTTCCCAAGACTGCATCTCTCTCTCTCTCTCCCCCCCCCCCCCCCCAGTGAACGCGCACCTCTCACCTCAGGTTAGCCAGGAAGCATTTGCACCACCCAAAGACAGCAGCCACCGACCTAGGCAAGCTTTTAGAAAGAATCAACAGGGCAGGAGTTTGCAGGACCACTGAAGCTGGGCATGCGGTGACACCAGGAGAGGAAGTTGGAAGAAGAGGCCTCAGGGGCAGTGCAGAGCTGGGGAACTAACAGCATGTAAAGGGCACCATACAGAGCTGCAGTCTATAGACTCTGTCTTGTCCACACCCCAGGGCTGATCCATTGGCGAGAGGCTGACTCAACTGATATCTATAAACCATGGGTCAGCATTTTAAAGCCATACAGAGGAGGGAAAGCGCTGACGGCTGGAGACGGGTGTTCTCTGGCCTGTGTATTATCTCTTTAGAGGGTAGCTGTGGGGTGAAGGATGTCAGGGTGACCTCGTTTCATGACTAGAAGGCTTAATAGCTTTGCATTGTGATGGTTTGAAATAGCACATGCTGATGGGACACGAGGTCATGGTCTAGGTCTAGAACACCTTATGCCCCTAGGTGTCAACACTACCAACCCCGGTGGCTCTGGTATGAGGCTCCCAGGCAAGCATTCCGAGGCCCATGTGTGCAGGAAAAGGTTGACGTCTTCAGACTATAAGCGAGAGAAATACCACGGGAATCGCGATGGGAAGAAATGGAGTTTAGTGATCCATCGAATCCAGAAAGAACTGGATTGAAGTCACATAGATTCTCCCATCTCTGGTCTCAGTGTCCTCTGCATTTTTCCCTCCACCACTGAACAATTCCAATCCCATGGGAGGAAACATGGGCTCCAAGCTGTATGTCAGAAATACCAAGCCCCTGGTGAGGACCTGACTCAATTTCTCAGTTTCTCAAGGAAGGGATCCTTAGGAGCAAGCAACTCTGAGGGGTCAGGATCATGAAGTGGGAAGTCAGCTCCTAGGTAATAACGGGAATGATAGTTGAGGCAGGAAGTAGGAAATTCCTTGAACAAAGTCGTGGTGATGGGGTCCGCTAATGCGTCCCGTGAAGCTCACAAAGGTGACCCTTCTGGGTGATCACAGCCAACTGCCACTGGCTTAATTTGAGCATTTGACTTTCAAATGCTCAACAAGGATGTCTGGAAACTGATTGTGGTAGAAATGGCTCAATATGTGATTGAACTATGGGATATGATAATACGTATTAACGTCCAAATAATAATAAGCAGTCCCATGTTTTAACCCAGTGTGTTTTCTCCTACTGTGCTAGATGAGTCTGGTGTCCCTTCCACCCACATGTAGGTGATGTATATTTTGGGTTTTGAATGTTTCCTCTCCGGTATCCATTGGCTTGGCCCTGCCAACAGGGACCTAAGCAACCAGTTGCCATAGAGCCGATTCTGACCCGGGGGCAGGCCACGGTCGTTGGAATCAAGCTGGGCCCTCTAGGGTGTTCGGCAGGCTGATTTTCCAGAAGTAAGTGACTAGGTCTTTGTTCCTAGGTGATTTTTGGTAGACCCTGACCTTCAACCTTTAGACGAGGAGTGTGGTAATTACATAAGCCGGCGTCAACTTGCGGAGGGGTGCAGTCTAGCCTGTCCATCCAGTCGCAGCTAGATGACCTCACCCGGAGGCATCCTGGAGAGAAATAGCTCACTGGAGGTCAGACACACACAGAATCTCTGCTCTGTCTTACTGCTGACAAGACTCAAGGAGCTGCTCTAGAGCCCTGGAGCTGGAGGAGCCACGTGGAGATCCCTGCCAGCACTGAGAAGCTTCCCCTGCCACTGGAGCACCCACTGGCCTGTGATCATCCTATATTCGGCATCATTGCATCTGTTGCGTGAGTCTGAAGAGGAATTTATATATTGGTATTGGGCATATGGGCTGATATTGGACTTATGGACTTGATCTGGACTGGGCTGGGATGTTTTCTTTATGTACAATTGCTCTTTATAGAAAAGCTCTTTATTACACATATATGAGTCTCTCTGGATTTGTTTCTCTAGTCAACCGGGGCTGACACAAGTCGTTAAGTACTAAGAGTTGCACCACCCAAGGACACCAAATAAGGAATTGCAGTGACTGAAAAGGATTTTTTTTCAAAGCATTTCACGTGGCTTTTCAGCAAGATTGCTTCCCCTGTGCACACTCCTGGGGATGAGAGTTACTGTCTGAGGTTCTAACCCAGTGCTTCTCAACCTTCCTCATGCTGCGACCCTTTAATACAGTTTCTCATGTGATGGTGACCCCCTCCCCACAACCATAACATTATTTTCATTGCTACTTCATCACTGTCATTTTGTGACTGTGATGAATCAGGCGACCCTTGTGAAAGGGTTGTTCCACCCCCAAAGGAGTCATGACCCATAGGCTGAGAACCACTGTTCTAACCAATCAGATCTCAACCAGATCCAATCCATAGAAACCAGGCAGGCCAGAGGAGAGGCAAAAGAAGGATGCAGAACAAACTCGAAAGAAAAACCCACTCACTACCATTGAGTCAATTCCGATTCACAGTGGTCCCGTGGGACAAGGTGGAACTGCCCCTGTGGGTTTCCGAGATGGTGACCGAGTGAGCAGACAGCCTCCTTTTTCAGCCGTGAGGCAGCTGGTGGCTTCAGACTGCTGATCTCACGGTTAGCAGGCCAGCCCATGACCATTCTTCCTCCACTCACCACCAGGAGTCCCTGAAGAGCAAACCTGGGTCACTAAAAGGACTGTGCTCACTGATGCTTAAAGGAGCAAAGCCTTTGCTGTGCTTTAGTGGGGAGTCTTTAAGGAAATCCCACGTGGAACAGTGAAGCCCTAAGAAGCTTAGGTTTTAGAGTTCTGGCCCCTCCCTTCACTTGCAGAAAAGAGAGCGGAGTTCTTGTGGGAGTGCTCAAGGGCCCTTAACCGGTTGCAGACTCCTAATGACTCGGGTGTTAGCGGCTGCACGCAGACGTTGTGGCAGTGATGGTGACCACAAGTCCCTCATGGTTGCCTTTTTCCCCATGAGGAACGGGGAGCTCGGAGATACAGAGGGACTTGCTGAAGGCCACCCTGTGAGGAGATAGATTCAAGGCCAGAGCGCTATAGGAAAGGCAGAAAGGTCTACGGAAGGCAGAGCAGCAAAGGGCAAGCATGGCTCAGAGTGCGAGGGCCAGGAAAGCTTCCAGCGAGAAGGGGACATGTGGGTGGGCTTGAGGGGTGAGTGGGAGTTTCTCAGGAGGACAAAAGAAAGCGCTTTCCAGGCAGTGGGACGAAGACCCTGATGTGGTGGAGAACAAACCGCCCCCCGACAAGGGGGAAGAGATCAGAATGGAAAGGGAGGCATGAGTAGCTCACCAAGGGTCTTAGAAGTCAAGAGAAACATTTAAGGTGTTCTCCCTTCAAGCGGGTGAAGAGTAGCTTCCGGGATCTTGTTCAATGCCGATTCTGATTCAGAGGGTCCAGGGCAGGGCGCAGAGCCCTGATGGTGTGGCAGGTTAAGCACTGAGATGCTTACATGCAGCAGCTCAAGCCCACCAGCCCATTCCAAGGGAGCAAGACAAAGCTTTCAGGCTCAGAAACCCACAGGGGCAGCTTCTACTCTGTCCTATCCGGTGGCTAGGAGTTGCAATGACTTGATGGCAGCGAGGGAGCACAAGCACCTCTACGCTTAGATGCCAGCCTCATGGTCACGCTGCGGGTCTCAGGACACAGTGTGGGCAGCAGGGTCTTGGGTAGATGCCACCCAATATAGGCCCACAGCTCTTGGGGCCCATATGGACTGGAATCTGAGTAGTCTGACAGAGGAGTTATTTTTTAAAATAATTTTATTGAATGTTAACTAAGCTTAATTTTGAGAATGGATGCTCACATTGTTATTAGAAAACTTAAAAAAATACGTTCGGATTCACCCGAGTAGGTGAATCACAAGTTCTCTGAAATCTCAATAAAGATCAAGTATTTCTGATAAAAATTAAGTGTCTGGATTCAATGACTTAGTAGGAAAGAGGAAAGGGAAACGTATCACGAATAATTTCTGCACTGATTAGATGTTGAAACGGTCTCATGTAACATTTTTACGGAAATCAAGGCCCCGGTTTAACCTTTCTATTTAATGTGGCGTGCGTGGCGACACTGCACGGCAGCAACACCGACAACTAGAAAACAGGGGATTACAGGGTGGTTTGTGTGTTTCTGTGGTGGTTTGTGTGTCTCTGTGATGTTGGAACCTCTAGTTCAGAACCCAGCGGGGTCACTAGGGTGGATAGAGTTGTAGGTTTCAGTGGAGCTTCCGGACTAAGAAAGACTGCAAAGAGAGCCCTGCCCACCTCCTTTTGAAGATGAACAAATGCGCGTCTTATTGATGACAACGCAGCATTGCCCTGGTGTTGGAAGATACTGCCCCCCCCCACCCGCCCCAGGTGGGAGGGCTCTCCAGTAACAGTAACAATGGGGTAAAACGCCCATCCTCCTGAAGATGGCACGGGCTGGGCCAGCATGTCATTCTGACCCACACAGGCCACCCTGCGTTGGCGCTAGTTCAATGGCACCTCCCAATAACAACATTCTATAGTTGCTGGGCAGTCATGCCATTGAAGAGAAGGGATATCATGTCTCACTTTTCACTAAGGAGAACTCCCGGGACCTGCTCAGGCTTCCTCTGTTGGGAGAGTTGCTGGCACACACAGATTGTTCCCCGTATCCCAGGCACGGATAGATGAAGGTATAAAGAAATTGTATCACATGTCCCAGAATGCTGCTTCGATTGCCGGAAGAGATTGGCTGGCACAGGCTTGGGGCTCTATCTCTCCCCGGACACATCTGTTTACAGGCCGAGATTTGCTAGGACATGCTACTCATTCGTATTACTTTTCTCACCAGCACCAGGTGTCTCTTTAAGACCGGCCGTTTGGGGTGAGCTGGGAGCTCAGCCTGCTACAGCTCACTTTGCAGTTCGCCTGTAACCATGACAACTCGAGGGATGCAAGTTGCCATGGGACACAATTTAACCTGGATCAGATTTAAAAGGAAGAGAGAGAGAGAGAATGGAAAACGCTCAGCTTAGACCCGGGTTTCCTGGGAGATGGTCTCTGGGGAGACGTGCGCTCTTAACCACTCTGCCCCTTTCGTTGCTTTTGCTTGTGATTTCCCAGGGTAGGCTTTCCTGCCAGGCGTGTGTCCCTGCAGGGCCTTGGGGGTTTTCAGGGAAGCGGTTGGTGTTATGGGATCCAACGGATCACATGACCTTGGGCCTGTACTGGGCAAGATGTCACACACCCCCTCCCCACCCCACCAAGTCCATGCTATTTTCTCTCCAGTAGCTGTCATGAAATACCAGACACCTCATTACACTTTACAGGTGCAAAGTGCTCAAATGGGAAAATGGGATGGTGGGGTGAAGGCATGGATCTAGCCCACTGTGGGTTTAGGTCTTGAGCCTGTAGATCCAAATTCGAGTTGGAAGCAAGAGCTAACGTGGGATAAGGAACAAAGGCTCAGAGGATACGGCAAAGGAAATGATGGGCAATCCTGCCATCTTAAGTCTAAATAAGAAATGCCATTAACTGGTTATTTATATACTTTCCAGCTCTGAGTGGAAAAGGCCTTATAGCACCAAGTGGGCTAAATTGTGGTCCCTAAGTCCCACTTCTCACTGAACTAAACCAGGTTGTCCTCAGAAGTGACTGATTCCATGCCACAGACAGGAGGCTTATGAGGTGTCTTGGGGCCCTGATGGTGCCAGTACAGTAGGAAACCTTCCACATTCATGTCAAAGATACTGAAGCCCTAATTCAGAAGGTCTCCTGCTGACCCAAAATGGAAAAATCTGAGCATCAAAATGAATTCAATGGACTGACATCGCAATTACTTTATTAAAAATGTGTGACAACATTTAAATACTGTATTTAATATTAAATACTTAGATAATTCTGGCCTACTTTGATAGGGTCTCTGAAAAAAAAGTGAAAAGACAAAAACAAATGTCCTGTCTCTCTTGTCTGAATTGTCGTTAAGGGTAAACAAAGAGCGTTCTGTGGGGGAAAGGCCAGCCCCCCACGACTAATCATGGGTTTGAGAGGCGTAATGGGCTGTTGAGATATATATTTGTTATATATATTTGTTATAATAAAGTCCTAGAGAGCATGAGCTAGAGGAGAGATTAGAATAATGGAGTCAGACATATTTCATAGTAACGTGCTCACCTCAGCCCCTCTTGGTGGTCCATGGGGAGATGGGAGACTGGAGGGTAGGAGAGAGGGGGTGGGGAAGGAGGACCAGGGGAAAGGGAACAGGAGAGCGAGGGCTGAGAGGGAAAGGATGGGGGTGTGGAGGCTAAGAGGGATCTTTATTGGTCACCCAAGCCTATGTACCTTTGGGGGGGAGTGCAAGCCCACTAATTACAGGTAAAGACATACGTCACAGGAAGGGGTTGCACTATAGGTAATACAGCAGTGAGAGGGGGGTGACCTACGGATATACACACAATAGGAAGAGGAGGGATTGGGGATATATACCTGTGACAAGAAGGGTGGATCCTAGATTCAGGATGGCAGCCTACCTTTCCATTTCACTGAGCAGGTTTGGCCTGTTCCCTGGCTCACTATAGAAACCATTATCAGCAGGGTGTAAATCCACCCTACAGGGACCAAACGGAATGACTGCAAGCCTTTAGGGAGAAGTAGCCCATTGTCATTAACAGCAGGGAGCTGGCCCTACTTGTGGTGGGACCAGACAGTAGTCTGGCAATTGACTGCCTTCAGGGAGGTAACTTGACAAGCATTTACCATTAGCTGCCAGCAGTTCCCTAAGTCTAACATATATTTGTGGGAGACGACTTGGGATAAATCTTTCTGTTTCCCACATTGATCGAGGTTCTTTATTAAGAATTTCAGCAAACAAATACCAGTGGAATGGTTGTTGTTGTTGTCGTTAGGGGCTACTGAGCTGGTTGGTGTCCAGTCAGAGAGCTCCCATGTGACAGAGTAGCATCACTCAGCAGGGTTTTCCTGGTTGCAGCCTTTATGGAGGAAGCAAAGCCATAAATCCCCCTGAGCCAGCTGGTGAGTTGGGCCCACTCACCATTAGGTGAGCAGCCAAATGCTTCACCATTTTGGCCCACCTGGGTTCCTTAGATGAAAAGACATAATTATTACATCTTTGGGGGTCATAGATTTAGATAACAAGTGTGGGAAACAGAGGGCCAGGAAGAGAGTGCCTGTGGACATAATCTTTATTCTCATTGTTAAGAAGGAGGCCAGGGTTCTGGGTGGGGGGAGGCCGGCACATTTGTGAGTTGGAGAGAGTCCCAGCCACATTCTTATAATTAAAAACCATCCCCCTAATGTCCTACCATAACAGTGCTACCTTAAAGTGACCTCTTACAAGCACATAGCTGATTGCTAGCTGGCCGGCAGCTTTATCTATAGGAGCAGGCATGTGCTATTGCTCTTCCTGCTCAGGGGACAGTCCCTCTCCCTTACCTTCCCCCAGCACTGGTGTTAGGTTATGTCCTCAACGACCTCAGCGACCTCTAGGGTTATGACACTGCACACTTTATTAAGTATGCGTTACCTGTAATTAGGGGAGGGGGCTTGTATGCTCCCAGGCTTTGTAAGTTGGTGTAAGAATACATTCTCTCTCTCCCCCCACCCCAACCTGGTTCCTGATACCATGGAGGCAGTGAGCACCCCAAAACTTTTGTCTGCCTCTTAATTTCTTCCCTCCAATTACAAAACCATCACTGAAGACCCATCCGATGTGAGCTGGATCCCACAAGCACCGATGGAGTCTGAAATCACCAGGTGACTATTGAGGAGAAACATTATAAAGTGTGTTATAAAATGTTATTAACACCATCTGAGTCCACTTACATTACTTCTCAAACTTGGGTGACTGAAGGTTCAGTAATCATGATGCAATGAGAAGTGTAAAATACCAACTATGATTTATTATTGACTAAAAATTAATCAAACTCCAGCCAAGTCTTTATATGAAAAGATTTTAATGAACTTTGATAGGCATGATAGTGACATCCTGGTCATATTATTTTTAAATGTCTTCATCTGTTAGAAATACTTCATTTGGGGTCAAAATGACATGACCTCTGAGATGTCCAGTAAAACATTCTTGCCCCCCAAAAGCCTATGAAAAACGGATAGATGAAGCAAGATTCACAAAATATTGATAACTCTCCAAACCGAGCAACGGCTAGATGATATTGATTGCATGATTCTATTTTTATGTGTGTTTGAAAATTGCTATGGTGAGAGGAAATCTGGGCTATAGGGCTCTAGGAGAGAGGAAGCAAATTATTTTTGTCCCAAGAGAAATAAAGAGCAGCTGCGTCACTCGACACAAGAGTCACCACAGTCCTAGGAGCAACGTGTTCCCTGCCCCTTCCCTGAGGGGGAGAGGCAGGGCTTGGTCTAGGCCATCATTTGAATTTAACTCTTAATGTGTCCATTCCCAGGGCTGCTGTAACAAAACACCACATGCTGCAGGATTTGCTAGACAGAAATGTGCTGTCCCACGGTGGTCCTGGAGTCTCAGAGTCCAGATTCACATGCTAGATCACGCAGACATCTCTAGGGCAGTGGTTCTCAACCCATGGGTCGTGACCCCTTAAGGGTCCAATGACCCTCCCACAGGGGTCGCCTAAGACCATCGGAAAAACAACTGTTTCCGATGGTCTTAGGAACCGAGACACTGCTCCTCTATCCATCTCCAGGCGGGTCTGCCCACATGCAGATACACCCACATATGGGTACCTGGCGTGATGACATCATCGCGCCAATCCCATCACATACACCCCATACAAATACAGGTGTATGTGACAGGGCTGGCACCATAATATATTTATGCAGACCAGTCCCACGTGTGTAGAGAGCAGCTGCTGTGTAGCAAGCAGCTACTCTGTTAAAAGCAACTGCTGGGTTGAAAGCAGCAGTATTTACATGACGACTCATCAGAATAGCAAAATGACAGTGATGAAGCAGCAAGGAACTAAATTAAAGGGTCGCGGCATGAGGAAGGTTGAGAAGCAGTGCTCCAGGGAAAGAGAATGGCTTGTCTCGCACGGCTTCGGGAAGCTGCAGGCATGGGCGTGCAGACGGTTTCCTGTGGCTTGCTCTCCCTTTCAGGGGAAAGAGGGGGCAGGCTGCTCTTGTAAAGAGCTCCCGCCTCGGAAACCCACTCGGGCAGTCCTGACCGGTCTATGGGGTCACATGATATGATAGCAGAGAGGTTTTTGTTGGTTTGTTTGTCCCCCCTCCCTTTTCTCTCTGTGTCTTCCGTTCTTATGAAGACCACTTAGATTGGGTGAGGGCCAACCTCAGAAGCACGGTGAGTCAAAAAACAAGAAAATCCCCAATAAAAGCTGGCTTTCTTTCGTTAGAAAACCAGGAAAGGGTTGCCTTGGAATACAGAAAACGCTAGACAGTAACATCCCTACTCTGGCGAAAGACAGCAGAACACCTGTGCCCCCACATACCACGGGACAGCAAAGACCACAAAAAGAAGCTACTTGGTGGGGTGGTGTTGGAGAAGGTCAAGTGGGGAGCCAAGATTTCATCCCCATCAGCTGGTCATGCTGCCTCTTTCCCCACAGCCTAGTGGACTCCCATCCCATCCAGCAATAACAAGAGACCCGACCAAGATTCCCTGGGGTACCAGGGGTCTAGCGGAGAGCAGAAGTTCCACCACTCCTCAGTGTCAATGAAAGCCCATCCCAGTGGTGTCTGTGAAGACCTAGGGGAGTCAGAAAGCTAACGACCATCAGTCTAAGGAGGATTCTCTACCCTTTGATGTCGATGGAGGCTGAGTTGTGTAACTTGGAGGTTTTATTAATCTCCATTTAACAGGAATGAGGCAGCATCCCAACATTTTTCTGCCAGAGCGGTTACAAAGAGAATTAATAGAAAGAGAAGGATTAAATAAGATTCAAAGTCTCAAAGCATAATATGAAATGCCTTGGTTTTGCTTGGAAGTCACTCACCATTCTAATAACCAAGTAGAGTTCAAGCAGAGTTGGGGGGTTGAGGGTGGGTGGGCAAGGAAGACCACTAATAGATACCAGCATCAATATGACAGCGATGTTAGAATTATATAACAAACGTTTTAAAGCAACTATGATGGAATACTTCAGTAAGAAGCTACAAGCACGGTGGAAATTAAGGAATAAATAGAAAGGCTTATCAAAGAAACAGAGCACAGCAGTAGAAACTGTCAGCCAATAGGAGAAGATGTAAGAAGAATCCAGTGGAAATGTAGAGCCCCCGAGAGAATAACTGAAGTGAAAGCTCGCTGGGTTGGCTAAGAATAGAAAAAGATCGATCAACTGGAACATAGACTAATAGAAACAACAGTGAGAAAACCAAAAGAAATCAAATGAACGAGCCGTCAGGGACTCGAACGATACAATAGACAACGTCATTTGAGTTTCAGAAGGAGAGGAGAAAGGTGGAGTGCTGAACAGGCACTCGAAGAAATAAGAGTTGAAAACTTTCTGAATTGGGGGAGAGCTATACACCTGTAAATTTAAGAAGCTGAGTGAATCACAAGCACGATGAGTCCAAATGAATCCACACCAAGATATTTCATAATTAAACATCCGAAAAAGGAAGACACAGAAAAAGTCTGGGAAGAAGTCAGAGCAGTGGTTCTCGGGACCCCTTTTGGGCATGGAATGACCCTTTCATGGGGGTCTCCTGATCCCTAACAGTAGCAAAATAACAGTTATTAAGTAGCAACAAAAATAATTTTATGGTTGGAGTCACCACAACATGAGGAACTGCATTAAAGGGTCGCGGCATGAGGAAGGTTGAGAACCACTGAGTTAGAAAGAAGTCTGTTTTTTGTTTGTTTTTTTTGGGGGGTTGATGGTCATTAAAACCCAGGAGGCTTCTTTTATTTTGATCGGAGGTGATGGATGTTGCAAAAAAGTGATGGAATGTTTTCCAAGTGTTGACAGGAAAGAGCTGCCTATCAGAATCCTGTACCGAATGAAAATACCTCTAGGAATGAAAGGTAAATCAAGACTGAAAACTGAGAGAATATGTTTGCCATCAGCCAACCCTCATAGATTGGTTAAAGAAAGCTTTACAAACAGAAAGAAAATAGTTTTTAAAAGATAACCCAATCCCCTGGAGCATCAGGAAGAAAGAACAAGGTGATCAAAATTAGGGTTGAATAGTTTCTTTCCTTCTAAGTTTTCTAAATGGAGCTTGATGGTTAAAAGAAAAATTAGAAATCATCTGATATGTTTCAAATTTATGTAGAGAAAATATTTAGGCCGACTGTACTATAAATGGTAGAGTTAGGGACCTAACTGGAGCTAAAGTTTCTATATTTTCCTCAAATTGGCAAGTGACAGTGCCAATAGACTGTGATGACACACACGCACACGCACACACTCTTAGCCACCAAGAAGAGCAGACTATTGCAACAGGACCACTTGGCTGAACACTTAGGGGATCGCACAGTGTAAAAGAAATCAACTCATAAAGGTTACCCACTGTGTGACTGACTGCAAGTAGATAACATTCTTGTCGGAGAGATTCATTGAAGTGGACAACAGGGGCTAAAGACGAGGGGGCGGCAGGAAGCAAGCAGGCTGACTCTAAAAATGAGCACAAAGGCTCCTTGTGGCGGCAAGGGTTCGTAGCTTAAACAAACAAAGCAATTTAATTGACATAGAATTCACATATCATACAACTCAGTAATTAAACCACATTGAAAAGAGTTGCACAATCATCACCATAATCAAGTGTAGACCCTTTTCTTCTTTCTTGTCCTCATTATTATGAGCTTCCCATTTCCCCCCAACCTCCCCCGCCCTACCCCCAAGAATCTATTAAGAAAATCTATAGATTTACGTATCCTGGATTTCATATACAGAGAAACTTAAAAACAATGGAGTTTTGAATCTTGACGGTATCAAGGTCAGTATTCTGGTCTGGATATTGTACTAGATAGTCTTTCTACAATGCCACCTTTAGGCAAACTAGGTAAAGGACACATGGGTCTCCTCTGTTGTTTCTTGCAACTGAATGTGAATACATGATTGTTGAAAATAAAAGGTGGATTAGAAAACGAAACAACACATAAATAAATTGGTTTTCTAAATTAAGATATAGATAATTTCTACAATGAATACTAGAGATAATAGGGATTAATCGTAATCTACCCTTTCTTTGTACACACTCTCCTTTTTAAACAAAAAACTTTCAGTTAGACTTTGGACTGTAAGGTTTGCTGCTCAAACCCACAGGGTACTCTGAGGAAGAAAAATGAGGCAGCGCCAGTAAAGATTTACTATCTCAGAAACCCTAAATAGGGTTGGTGGGAAATGGGATTGACTTGATGGTAGTGGTTTTGGTTTGGAGTTTATTTACATCTTCAATTCATTCATTGAAGATACGTAATCCTGACTGAGGACCAACTTCACCACAGGGCAGAGACGATGAAATAAGTACCGTATATACTCGAGTATAAGCCGACCCAAATATCAGCTGAGGAACCTAATTTTTACCAAGAAAAACCTGCATTAAAAATGTGCTGAAGAACGCTGCTTCTACACAAGTCTATACGGTGAGTCTAGAGTTCAATGATAAAATCCAGTCTCCCAACCCCCTCTTGCTCTGTGCCCCAGAAGCTAACCTGTATGAGCAGCGTGTCCTCTGGTTTTCAGATGGATTTGGTCCATAAGCTGCGCTGGTAGGGAATCAGGGGATCAGAAGAGAATGTTTCCTTTCCCCCCTCAGTATTATTATTCCCCTAAATAATGATGATTGTTGAGGTGAGGAGTTGGAAATGGGAAGGTGTACAAAGGTTCAGTCCTCTCTCGCACACACACCTTCACAGGAGCATCGCAGTTTCAGAATCTCCTGAATCCCATTGACCTAGGTGTCACATGAACCAGGAGACATCTGAAGCTCAGTGAATCTATGATTATCACAGAGACCTCATTGGGCGATCTCTATGACCTTGAGATCTCATCGTGCCTTCTGAGTCATCAGAGCTTTTTTATTAAATTATGTGGAAGTTGGCAGAGAACATTGGTTTTGCATTAAAAAATGCGTACACATTTTGCTGCAGACCGTGAGTTGCAAGTCCCTCAATAGACTAGCACCTTCCCACTTCTCCCCTGGGCTCTCCATTTGCATTTGCGCTCCTGTCCTGCCCCTTGTCCTGCATGGCTGACTGTTTTCAGATGCACTTTCCTGACTCCCGCTACCGATTACCTTATAGACCTGTCTATTGTAGGAATTCTCTTTTGAACTAGGGTGTTGGAGAAGAACATTGAAAGTGCCGTGGGCTGCTGAAAAACAAACATCTCTGTCTTGGAAGAGATGAAGACCAATTGCTCTTTAGAGGCAACGGTGGCGAGACTTTGTCTCATGGACTTTGGATATGTTGGGGGGAGAGACCAGCCCCTGGAGAAGGTCATCTTGCTTGGTGAAGTGGAGGGGTGGTGAGAAAGAGGAAGGCCCAGGGTGGGATGGACGGACACAGTGGCCGCAACCAGGGGCTCAGATAGAACAATGGTGAGGATGGTGCAGGACCGGGCAGTGTTTCGTTCTGTCGCACATTGGGTGGCTATGAGTCAGAAGGGACTCTACAGCACCCAACAACAACAACAATAACAATAACAACATTGTTTGGCTGCAAAGGGGTGGGCTCCAGCTTATCTAATGGCCAGAGGCTCAGGGGTCTCATCAGCCTCTATCAGACCAGTAAGTCTGCTGTTTCGTACGATTTTGAATTTCATTCTACATTTCTACCCCAGTCTGCCCAAGGCCATCTGTTTCCTTGGGGGGCTGATTCTATTCTTTCTTCCAGGCACAGAGAGACCACTGGCTGAAGCATGTCTCTCTGTGACTAGGGTGATTCTGTGGATTAAATGTTTGCAACCTAACCTTCTGAAAGTGGTATGAAATCCATTTATCCTGATTAACCCAGACCAGTCCATGTCATGATGCTATCAAGAGGCATTTTATATTTAGGATTCTATTTTCAGGTTAAGAAACTTGTATGTGGGTTCAATATGTGACTTCATGGAGCAAACCTGAATCACCAAGACTGCTATGAAGTCCTTATTTTCCTCCAAACCTTGCTGTTGGTATTAGGTGCTGCCAAGTCAGTTCAACTTGTGTTAGTCCGGGTTGACTAGAGAAACAAATCCAGAGACACTCATGTGTGTGTAAGAAAGAGCTTTACATCAAAAAGTAATTGCATATCAAGAAAACATCCCAGACGAGTCCATATCAAGTCCATAAGTCCGATACTAGCCCACAAACCCCTCTTCAGACTCACGCAGCACAAGTGATGATGCAGAATGCAGGATGATCACAGGCCGGTGGGTGCAAATCGTGTGGATCGAGTGGTGGTGGAAGCATCTCCAGGTTCTTGCAGGTCTCAGTGTGGCCCCGCATTTGATGGAGTGGTGGTGGTGGCTGTGGGGGGGGGAGACAATTAGCATAATAAATGCATTATGTCATAAATGATTTCTAAGAAGATTCTAGGGGGAAATAGTGACTCACCATAATCTAACAGGTCTAAAAGAAACCTTTTCTATTTATACCTATAATCCAGTCACTGAAATGACCATAATGGAACCAACTTTACCCCAAGACAAAGAAACTATGAAAGATCAAAATAAACTTATTAAATCTCCAGTCTCCAGTTAGCAGATGACAAAAACCAAGGGTAAAAGAAGTAGAACAGATAAGGGACTCAAGAGTGCCCAACACACAGTAAAGTAAAATTGAATTTTTAAATATGGGGGCCTTTTTGAGAAGGAGGAATTTGAATGAGAACTTGAAGGAATTAAGGGAAGTGTCCAAGCAGGTGTCTGGCGAAAGAGCATTTCAGGTAGAGGAAGTGCCAGTGCAGAGATGCAGAAGCAGGTGTGCCTAATATATCAGGAATAGTCATGGAAGCTATGAGGAGAAGGGTGGGAGAGGAGAACTCAGGTAAGTGATGGGAAAAGATCAGGTAGATCCGTACAGACCATGCCACCATGGACTTTACTCTGGCAGTCACTGAAGGGCTTCAAACAGAAGTTTTTCTCTGGAAAATTTAAGGGTGTTCCTAGACAATTAGGACTGACATTTTTGTCCGTAAGGTTCCTGTAGGAAAGTCCAACATAAGATAATCATCAGGGTTTATACACATCCAGCAACAATCAAATACAACATATAATATTTTTAAAGACTAATAGGAGCAACAACAAAACTATTTAAAAGTAAAACCAACAAAAGATGAAAAAATGTTTATTAAAAAAATCAAAACATTATTGGAAGACATGGGTAAAAAGCATACATAAATGAAAAGTACACCATGCTCATGGATATGAAACATTAATGTCATAAAGATGTCATTTTCTGTGGAAATAGTCTGTGTGCATGTATGTATTGGTTTGGTATTAAGGTAGCAGATGGAAATTGGGCCTCCACTCAAGTACGCCCTCAATACAAGAATACTTGGTTTTATTAAAGTGGCATTTCATGATGCACACCTTCCTGACACGATCGCTGAAGACAAAGCGGGTGCATAAGCAAATGAGGCGAAGAAAGCTGATGGTGCCTGGCTATCAAAAGACATAGCATCTGGGGTTTTGGAGGCTTCAAGGTAAACAAGCAGTCATCTAGCTCAGAAGTCACAAAGCCCACGTGGAAGAAGCACATCAGCCTGTGAGATCACAAGGTGTCAAACAGATCAGTTATCAGACATCATCAGAACAAAAAACAGATTGTGAATGAGGGGCAGTGTGGAGTGGAGATCCAAAGCCCATCTGTAGACAATTGGACATCCCCTCACAGAAGGGTCTCGGGGAGGAGATGAGCCAGTCAGGGTGCAGTGTAGCAACGATGAAACATACAACTTTCCAAATGCTCCCTCCCCACGCCCCCAACTATCATGATCCCAATTCTACCTTACAAATCTGGCTAGACCAGAGGATGTTCATTGGTACAGACAGGAACTGGAAACACAGGGAATCCAGGACGGATGATCCCTTCAGGACCAGTGGTGAGAGTGGCAATACCGGGAAGGTGGAGGGAGGGTAGGTTAGAAAGGAGCACCGATTACCATGATCTACATATGTCCTCCTCCCTGAGGGACGGACAACAGAAAAGTGGGTGAAGGGAACGTCGGACAGTGTAAGATATGACAAAAATAATAATTTTTGAATTATGAAGGGTTCATGAGGGAGGGGGGAGTAGGGAGGGTGGGAGGAATGAGTAACTGATGCCAGGGGCTTAAGTGGAGAGCAAATATTTTGAGAATGATGAAGGCAATAAGGCTTTTAAACATGGCAAAATATCTTCATGACACCGTGAGAGTGGACATTTCTTAAACAAGTCACAACAATATAAACCGTAAAGAAAATCAATGGCATTTTTATATATTAACTTAAAAATAAAGAGGTCTGGCAGCACAATTGTTAAGCCCCCGACTGTGCTCACCGAGAGGCAATTCAAACCTACCAATGGATCTGTAGAAGAAAAGACCTGGTGATCGGAGCCCCTACGAAATCCTGTGGGGATGTTTCACTCTTCCTGTTGTGTGACCACAAGTCAACACCAACTCGAAGGTCCACGCAACCACGTTGAAGTCGCCTTTTCTGCTGGAGGAGGAGTGTAAACTGCAAGGCCAGTCCCTGTATCACAGAGCAGGGCTTGAACTTGAAAGAGGACAGCTTGATAACCAGCCCATCGGGATAAACAGACCCACTGCTGTCAAACGGATCCCGATGCCTGGTGTCAGCACAGTGACACTGCCCTGAGGCCGATACTCTGTACAGAAGCAGACAGCCTCATTTCCCATTGGCACACCTCACCACATGACGGAGTGGTGAAGCCAATCACTGAACCACCTTGCCACCTGGGATTCCTTGCATAATGGGGAATACCACAAATAAAATAGGAAAAGTAGGTCACGTACATATGTTTATAACATTTTATTAGGAGATATTATTACAATCCATTGTTCTATGAGGTCAGTGGTTCTCAACTTGCCTCATGCCGCCACCCTTTCATACAGCTCCTCGTCTTGTGGTGACCCCAACCATCACATGATTTTCATTGGCTCTTCATCACTATAAATTTGCTACTGTGATGAATCGTCAGGTAAATAGCTGATGGGCAGGGGGTATTTTCATTGTTACAGATTGAACACCATCAGAGCACAGTGACTCATCACAGAAACAATATGTAATTCGATATTGTGAAATATTTATTTCTAATGGCAAATCAATGAAATTTTGTCTTGAAGCATGGTGTAGCATTTGTAACAGTTTTCGTGCTGGCTACTCGTAGGTGGGCATATCTGCATGTGGGCGGACCAGCCTGGAGACAGATAGAGGTTCCTAAGACCACCGGAAATGTATGTTTTCTGATGGTCTTGGGCGACCCTTGCATTAGATCAAGCATAGCTGTACAATTGCTACCATCATCATTTTCAATATATTTTCTTTCTTCTTGAACTTCTAGATATCAGCTCCTCATTATGCCCTTACTACCCTACGACCCCCCAAACCCTTAATATATTATATATCATTATTATTGTTGTTGTTATTTTTGCCATAACTTACATCATTCAATGCATCCATTCACCTAAAATTCTGATGTTTGTTCCCCTAGAATGGGGTTTTACAGTCATTGTTGCTATCAGTGCCCCCTAGCCCCCACTCATCCTCTACCATCAGGGAATCATTACTCCCATTACTGTTTCTGAGGGGTTTATCTATCTTGGATTTTGTGCATAGAAATATCTTAATTGTACCAATGTACATATGCCAGTCTAGCAAGGTTAGTGAGGTAAAGCTAAGGCCATAATAGTGGGAGGAGGAAATTTTAAAGATCTAGACAATAGTTACGTGGTTCCTCATTGCTCTACTGCACTCTGGATGTATTCTCCCTTCCTTTGGCCCTTCTGTGAGGGACTATCCAATTAGCTTACAGGTGGCTTTCGGGTCTCCACTTTGCCTATGTAGCTCCTTCACACCAAGATGATTGCTTGTTTTTGAACTTCTGCTATCTATTCCCATTGACACCTCGTGATCACACAGGTTGGTGTGCTGTTTCCATGTGGGCTTTGTTGCTGCCCTGCTAGAGGGTCACTTGTTTATCTTTAAGCCTTTAAGACCCCAGATGCCATATCTTTTGATAGCCAGGCACCATCAGTTTTCTTCACCACATTTGCTTATGCACCCACTTTGTCTTCAGCAATCGTGTCATGAAGGTGAGTATTATTGCCGTATTATTAGAACATTGCTATATTATTAGAACAAACCATTCTTGTACTGAGGTAGGATTTAAGTAGAGGCCCAAAGTCCATCTGCTTCCTTATTGCCCCCAATTTCACGATAGTACTTCCCCAGATCAGTCAGAAAAAGTCCAGAACTCCATGGGGAATAAGACAAGAGATAGAACAAAGCAGTTCACAGAACAAAGGAAAAGAGCCAACAAGCCTTTTAACTTTCCCACTGATCAGAGAAACACACATTTAAACAACATTGAGATACCACTCTTTAGATGGCTTAAAAACAAAACGCAAAACCAAGCCAAGCACCATGACGGTGCCAATACTGACAAAACCTTAGCGAACCGTGGTTCCATTGCTGGTGAAAATATAAACGGCTCCAGACACTTGGCCGAGAAGCCTTCCAACACCTGTCAAAACTGGAAGTGTTGCTAGCCTCTGCTAGCATTCTAGCAGTTCTATTTACAGGTGTGTTTTGCATCGTCCCCCAGAAGCTACCTTCTAGGATGGTGTCCCAGGTACCCATTACCCATCAGCACACGCTTTGTTGGCTTTCTTCCCTTTACCCACTTCCTTCCTGCCCCCTGGCCACGCTGTCCCAGAAAGTCTTCCCCCGTTTGCACCCAAGTCCTAGTCTCAGGGCCTGCTTTTGGGCACATACAGGCTTCAGGAAGCTGGTACCTCTGAGAGATGTAAAATGCCAGTGGAAAGTCTACGTTAGTTATTTCAAGCCCCAGTGGTGTATTGGGTTATCCATGTGTTGGGCTAAGCCCAGAGGTCAACAGTTTGAAACCACCAGCAACTCCTCTGGGGGAAAAATATGAAGCTTTCCACTCCCATAAAGGTTTACAGTCTCAGAAACTCACAGGGGGGCAGCTCTACCCCATCCTATAAGATCATTACAAATAAATGTCTGAATTAGTGTTGATGGATGGAGAGGTTCATCAACTGTACGCAGGGCTGCTTCACAGCTCACAGTGTCTCTGGGAATAGACTTGATATAGAATGGCCTGTGTTTGTGTGTCCCTTGGTCCATCCACCCAGTCACAGTGGACAGACCAAGGATCGCCCCCTGACACAAGCCAGGTTCACAGCAGTCTTTCCTGGGATTTCTCTAGCGGACTCCAAGGATAGTGGGTAATCCCTCCAAGGAAGGGGACACCCCAGGAAGAGGAGGCTCAGCTGGGTTTCCTGTCACGTGGAGAAGAACAGCCTGCAGCAGGAGAGACCAGCAGAAGAGCTGACCTTCAGAGAGACTCAAGAAACACACACACACACACACACACACACACGCACGCACACACACAAGCACACACACAAAGAATCCTAGCAGTCTTCAGCTATAAATGTCGTTGAGGCCCCTCACCAGCCTTGCCCATGGTCACCTGCAATGTCCTTGAATTCTCCCAAATCTCCTCCTCCTTTTGAAGCCTGAGGAATCTGATTGCATTTCCATCCCTCACAGCCAAAAAGGTTGTGACAAGCACAGGCACCAACCCAGAAGGAGATGGCTCACCTGGGCTGGCCCCAGAGCAAGGGCACGAGGGAAGGGAGGACAATCTAGGGTCAGTCAGCATGGTCAGAACAGTGCCAGCCATGGCTCAAGGGGCAAGTGGCAGACTATTGTCTGGTGGCAAGGTCCAAGGTCAGGAGGTGGGGGCATCAAGAGCTGGTGAGGATGTCACATTCAAAGGGTGAAAGGACAGGTCTTGGAGCTAGGCAGATTCAGATTCAAATCCCTCTTTGGAGATGTGCTGGGCAGACTCCACACGTAGTTTAGGACTGAGCACTGGGCCAGCTGTTGGGTGAAATGGGAATGAGGCAGACAGAAAAGCAAGGCTCTAAGTGTTTCTTCTTCGACTGACCTCAGCTCAGAGACAATTCCACTTCCTTCGACCGGAGTGGAACGACGTCAAACAAATAAATAGAGCTGCGACTCAGTGGGACAAGTACCCTCAAGTAGCTACGTGCGTGCCCTACCTTGTCCCCTCTGGGCCCTCCTTAGATGTCACCTGTGGGAGAGAGGCCCCTCTGTGATACTGCCATCCCAGGACCCAGCACTGCACCCCCAAAAAAAGAGTAGACCCCAGAGACGACGCTGAGATCCCCAATCCCAGTACAGCGAGGGTCCCTGAAGTGGAAGGCCTCCCATAGCCGATGCATGAAATCAAGTGCTGCCCGGCAGACACAAACACAGGTAAGAACTCCAGAACACCTTTGGGAGAGGGCCGTGCCCATCATGGAGATTTGGAACTGTGGAGTGCTTGGTTTACAAGGACGGAGGTGCTTCTAAGGGCTGCTGAGTCAGTGTACAGCAGTGGCTGTGGAGGCTTTCTTCGACTTGCTAATGTATGCAGATTAAAATGAACCGTGATTGCAGGCTCCAAGGGCACTGCTTCCCTTCAATTCTCTCCAGGGCTATTTTTGTTCTCCACTCCCAGAGAGGAAAGAACCTTGTCCCACCCACCTCTGTGTGGTGCTCCTGCTCAGCCACGGCCCCTGCTGAGCACTGCCCCTGGCAGCGGGCCCTTCTCTGCGTGTCACAGGTCAGTACTGAGTGCAGCCCCCAGCAGCCTCCGAAGAATGCAGAGTGACTTGCAAAAAACCCAAGCCCTAGTGCGGCTGAAGGCCACGGCTGGCCAAGGCTGGGGAGTAGCGGCATGGGGGCTTGGATCCCAATGTGGGACAGTGCCCGAGCTGAGGCCTTTCTGAGACCCCCCACAGCTCAGGGTCTCCCACTTCTTAATTCGACACCCCCCTCCCCCAGTCTCTTGAGAAGGTTTGGGGCCTGGTGTCTCCATCCATGTCCTTCTCTGCTCCCTGGGGTGGAGGGGGACAGGAATGGAGAAGGCCAGCCTGCAACAGGGAGTGTGAGGTGACAGGGAAGGAGGGCGCGGGTGTGAGAACAAGCCCCAGGATAGCACCAGAGCAGGGAGGATGGCAGTCGGGCGACTCCATCTTCAGGGATGCAGATCGTAAGCAAAAGGTCTACAATCCGAGGGCAAGCCAACAGGGAGGGAGGGTCTCAGAGGAAGCAAGGTTGCAGCACCACCAGGTACCAGCGTGCCAGAGGGGCAGCCCCAATGCCCAGAGCACCCGGTCCGAGGGCTTCCTCACTGCCATTGAGTTTGTCACCGTGACGCTAGGCCAGCAGGGTAGACTGCTCCTGAGGGTCTCTGAGACCCCAGACTGTTCATTTTGCAGTTCGAGGCCCCAGGTTTAACCCACCGCATCACCAGGAGTCCTATCAGCAGGCTTCTAGGGACACAACGCCTGGTTCCTTTGCCCGATCCTCCTTACGCGTGTGCTGTTTGCTTTCTGCCTCCCTCTGCTGGAACCTCACGGAACTACCGGCAGTCACTACCAGCGAGGGCTTTTCCTTGGGGGTGCAAACGGCTAATGCCTGGCTGGGCTGATGGATGACATGGAGGAGGCCCGTGCTAAAGGACACAGTGCACGAGGCTGCCAGCCAAGACAACGGTTTTCATAGCAAACGAACGGACTCCGATGGCTACCAGGGGTGGTTGGGAAAGGGAGAGAAGGGGAAGCGACAGGATACAGGATTGAAAAACAAAACACCCAAACTCCCTGCCCTCGAGTGATGTGCTCTCACAGACCCCCCCCCCCCCCCCCAAAGGCAGGGTAGAACAGCCCCGTGGGTTTCTGAGACTAACTCTGTACAGGAGTGAAAGAGCCCGGTCTTTCTCCAGAGGAGCAAGGCTCACTTCCTGCAAGACACCCCTGAGGAGAAGCCACACGGACCTACCCCGATGCAGCCCTGGGAGCTGGAGCAGCCGTGTGGAGACCCCTGCCAGTGCTGAGATGCTTACACATTCACTGACTTGGCTTTCCTCCTGCAGTCGGCATCATTGAATGTGTTTTGGGAGATGGAGGAGGACTTTGTGGATTGGTGTTGGACATATGGGTTAATGTTGGACTTGTGGGCTTGGGCAGCACTGGGTTGGGATGTTTTCTTGATGTGCACTTACCCTTTATATAAAACTCTCTCTTACACATATGAGTTTATATGGATTTGTTTCTCTAATGTACCCAGACTAACACAAAGAGGGAGAAGAGAAGAGAAAAGGGGGACAGGGTAAGATACTGGGGGATTGGAGAAGTCGTTTTAGGTTGCTGAATACAAAACTAATGATCTGAAATGGAAGCCTCCACCCCATTCACACTAGGAAGAAATCTTGGAGGCCCGTCCCGAAGTGCGTGGGAAGACAGGCCTGGTGAGCTCCATCCGGAAAAAATCAGCCACTGCTGATTTTTCAGAGTGAACTGGACGGGAGCTTCATTCGATGGGGGCATCCATGCTGGAAGGGACAGTAGGCAAACTTTTATTGATGAAGAAAGTGAGGCCCAAGGTATGTGTGTAGGGGAGGAGGGTAGGAAGATCACTTACTGTGGGTCATCTGCACCTCCATGGGCTTGAGCTTTTAATGCCACGGTCACCCATGATCTTCGTGGCCCAGACTGTTCACCAGAGCTGGGCCCAAATGCCCGTCGCTTCAGCATTCAGCCTTCTGGTTTCATCACGGATTCTATGGAGGTTTGCCAGCCACCAGGCATGTGATCCCGGCGATCCCTCTGGTAGCTGTTTACCTTTGGAAACAGGAGGCATTCCTAGGAACCCGAGCCCCAGAAAAGGACAAAAGCAATCAGAAACTTGGCCTCTTATCTGCCAGGGCCAATGTCCAGTGGCGGATCCTTCTAGTTCCAAGGGCTGATTGGGAGGCCGCTCCTGAAGGGCAGGTTGTTGTGTGGACGGTCCTGAAGCAGTCGATCTCAAAGCACCGGTCCAGCTCTCCCCCTATTTCTTTCTCATTTGAAACCCAGGCACGTAGGCAAGTCTCTGGCCTTCCAGCAGCTCCTGGCTGGTCTTGCGGGTAAATGAAATATTCATGGTCTGTGAGAGGCTGAGGCTGAAATGAAATCTTACTTCTGGCCGCCTTCTTCCCTCGCAAGTGTCCGGCTGTTGGAACGGCATGGAGACAAGTGAGAATTTTCCTTCTTGTTGATGTAGTGATTGTAGATTGTGGGCTAACAGCCACTCCCAAATGATGGAAATTGACAGGAGTAGAAGGGGAAGAAGGAGGAGCTTTCTGGGTCTAAATGCTGGCTTGGGGTGATGGTCAATTACTAGGCAACCAAAGTTTACTTTGGGCAGTCTCCTGGGGTGGTTACATAAGTTCATGTCAACTTGCAGATATATAAACGCTTAGGGGTGGAGTCTAGCCTGTCAATCGGGTCCTGATGGTGCCTCCTTGTGGGTGTGGCCTTCTCATAAGGAGGGTCCTGGGGACGTCCCTCTCTCTCTGCCCTCACCTTCCTGCTGGCGAGCCATACTGAGACCTGGCAGAGCCCTGGAGATGCATCCACCGCCATTGGATCCACAGACTGCACCCACCAGGCCATGATCTTCCTGCAGTCTGCATCACTGCAGTGGCTGTGTGAGTCTGAAGAGGGACTAGTATCAGACTTAGGACTTGCGTTGGACTGAGCTGGGATATTTTCTCTCTATATAACTGCTTTTTAATATAAAGTCTATTAACAAAATCATTTCATGGGGCGCTCTTACAGCTGAACCTCTGAGCTCTGCCCCAGCAGCAGTGTCACCAGGGCTCTATTTAAGTGCAACTGTCCATAATGGTCCCAATAAATGTTGGGACAAAGGCAGCAATGCAGGTTGTCAAGGACTGACTGTGTCCCAACACCCCCCAAAGTCAGTGGTGTAAAGTCTAACCTGCATCCTCTGTGGTTCCATCTCATTCAGGAATGAGGCTTCTTGTTCTGCCAGGGAGACAGTATGTGCACGGGGGAGGTCTTTTTTGATTGGTCTCCTGAGATATAAAAGGGTAGATTAAACAAGCACCAAGGCAGGAGGGCAGAGATGGGGGAACCAGATGCCAGGCCGAGGGAAGACCACCACGGGGCCAAGGAGCAGAAGTTGAAACGAGACAGGACCCTTTCCCCAGAGCCCAAAGAGAGAGAAAGCCTCCCCAGAGCGGGAAAATGGACCTCTCTTTTCTGGCAGCGCTAGGAAGATGAAGACGTAGGTATTGGTCCATAAGCAAGAGTGTAGATGGTGCCTGTGCAAAGTGGGACCAGTCAAGGCAAGAGGGAACCTATGAGGGGGAGCGCTGCTGAGAGAGCAGCCTCACGTCTCCAGGGAGACATCGATGAAATCTACGTGTGTCCTTGCCCATCACCGAACCTTGCCGTTGCTTTCTGAACCCACAGCTAGACCACATTTGCCAGACTCCCTTGCAAACATGCAAAGCCAGGTGACTGACTTCTAGCAGGAATAGCTCCCGGGGTGATCCATTGACTCAGCTCAAGGTCGAGGCCCCGGATGACCTTGGAAGCCACACAAGGAAAATAGCAGAGCTGCTGCCAGCTCAGGTCCTGCCACCTGGAAATCTACGTTTTGTACAATTCCAGGGGGGTAAGTTTATGGGGGTAAGACCCACTTTTGTTGTTGTTTTGTTTTATATATTTTCGTATTTTATTTTTTTAAATAATTTTATTGGGGCTCATGCAACTCTTATCACAATCCATACATGCATCAATTGTGTCAAGCACATTTGTACATTCATTGTCATCATCATTCTCAAACCATTTTCTTTCTACTTGAGCCCTTGGTATCAGCTCCTCATTTTTCTCCTCCCTCCCCGCTCCCCTCTCCCTCATGAACCCTTGATAATTTATAAATTATTAGTCATATCTTACACTGTCCAATGTCTCCCTTCACCCACTTTTCTCTTGTCCATCCCCCAGGGAGGAGGTTATATGTAGATCATAGAGGTCTAAATAAAGGCATGTACATATATTTTATATGAGGATGGGGAAATAGATCTATGTGCATATATTTATAGGTTTAGTATTAAGGTAGCAGATGGACATTGGGCCTTCACTCAAGTACTCCCTCAATGCAAGAATACTTTGTCCTATTAAACTGGCATTCCATGATGCTCACCTTCCCGACACAATCACTGAAGACAAAGCGGGCGCATAAGCAAATGTGGTGAAGAAAGCTGATGAAGCCCTGCTATCAAAAGATATAGCATCTGGGATCTTAAAGGCTTGAAGGTAAACAAGCAGTCATCTAGCTCAGAAGCGACAAAGCCCACATGGAAGAAGCACACCAGCCTGTGTGATCACGAGGTGTTGAAGGGGTCAGGTAACAGGCATCAAAGAACAAAAAATCGTATCATTGTGAATGAGGGGGAGTGCGGAGTGGAGACCCAAAGCCCATCTGTAGGCAACTGGTCACCCCCTTACGAAAGGGTCTCAGGGAGGAGATGAGCCAGTCAGGGTGTGATGTAGCAACAACGAAACATACAACTTTCCTCTAGTTCCTAAATGCTCCTCCCCACCACCCTATTATCATGATCCCAATTCTACCTTAACAATCTGGCTAGATTGGAGGATGTTCACTGGTACAGATAGGAACTGGAAACACAGGGAGTCCAGGCCCTTTGATCCCTTCAGGACCAGTGGTGAGAGTGGCGATACCTGGAGGGTAGAGTGGAAAAGACCCATATTTTTATTGTACTCAGTCACTGAAGTTTTGGGAAGGGACTTGTCCGAGGTCCCAGAGAGGAGCCGGGGACCAGTGCCTTGGCCCCTGAGCTTCACCCTCTGCTGTCTGACAGCTGGTGCCCCTAGGAGATCTTCACTCAAAGCCTGGCCCACCTACTGCCACGACCCAGGCAGAAGCCAATGCTACAACGTGAGTCAAGCTGCCGGCTCACACGGTGCAGGGGGGACCTGGTGGTTTGGCTCTGAGCCCAGCCTTCCACTGTGCCTCTGGGCAGACGTTCAACCAGCAATATTTATAGAGCACCTGCTTTGTGCCAGGCAGTGTTCTGGGCAATAAGGAGACTAGGTAAACAAGACGATGGATGCCCGTGCCCGTCTGGAAGGCGAGAGAGGGATAGTATGGCTGGGAGCAATGATAGAGAGAGTGGGGGCCGTGGAAGATGCCCTGTGAAGAGGTGAGATGAGAGAGCATGGGGCAGAATAAAGGCAGCTCCTTATTGGAGTCTTGTTTCTCTCTCGGTTCCCACTCCCAAGGCAGAAGAAAGCCCTGTGTGGGCATCACTGTGAAGTCGGTGTGGCATTCAGAGAAAGCTGATGTGATGGTTAGGGATTTGGTTCTCTAGACACTGCTGGGTGAAGGTAGAGATGGAGCTCAACCTGGCAATTTCACCCACGTCTGAGGAGCACCTCCTTGGTGTCTATAAAGGCTTCCTGAAGCAGAGAGAGAGAGAGAGAGAGAGAGAGAGAGAGAGAGAGAGAGAGAGAGAGAGAGAGAGAGAGAGAGAGAGAAACCAAGCACAGTCGCAGAATACTCTTTGGCCCTTCTTCCACCTTCTGCTGGAGTGGGAGCTCACATCAGTGGGGTCCCTTACACCTCTTGCCTGGTCCCAGCACCTCAGAATCCCAGCCCATGACTCAGTGCATCTAGGGTATTGCCTGGTCCCAGCACCTCAGAATCCCAGTCCATGACACAGTGCATCTAGGGTACCTGGAGGTGATGCTCTTCTGAGCAAGCGCAGGTGAGCTCTACCAGATACTTGTGTCCCCCCCACCCACCCCACTGCTTCAGTTCCCACTGACATGACCTTGTGTGTGTGTGTGTGTGTGTGGTGCTTTCCAAAGGACTTACCTGTATATTTTGTGCAGCAAAGGAGGATGTGGAAGGCACCTTTGAGTTGAGCTTTTGGAGACCACTTTTATGATTCTTGGGTGTATTTCACCCCCATCTTGAAAAGAATAAATATTTCTGCACAGTTGAGAAATCACCATATGTTCCCCAACCCCTGCCACTTTTTAAATAAACAATCTCCTCATCAATTCTTTTGTTTTCTGTCATTGCCTATACAAGTTATAACAGATGGTCAAGACACAACTTTCCTTCACCTGGGGTTTTGGAAATGATTCAGGATGATTCTTCAGGGCTTCTCCTCGACAGAAATGTGTGGTTTGGTTCTGTGGCCCCGAGTCTTGGAGTCCAGGACCAGAGGATTCCAACGTCAGTCTGGGAAGCTCAGATTAACACCCGTTCCAGCTAGAGTTCCTTCCGAGCAGCAGGAAAACCTGCCTGTACCACATCCACACTGCCCTTCCCAGGAACCCGGCCTCCGGTGCTCCCCAACCACTTGGTTGCTCCTGGGTATTTCCCCAGTGTTTCTACAAGGAACATGTAATTCTTGTATCATAAAATGAATGAAAAATATATTTCAAGTTGGTAAAATTAGGGGGTGAGGGGAAGGTAAACCCCTGTGCGTGGTTTGTGGCGCCCACTTACCAGGGACTCAGAGAGACCTTGTGACGCCTCCCCTGCACCAGTCTCACTACTGTTGGTTGGTCTGAGCCCATTGTTGCAGCCACTGTGTCTGTCTATCTTGTTGAAGATCTTCATCCTTGTTGCAAACCCTCTGCCTTCCCCAGGAGCCCTGACACCACTCCTGGGTCAGTGCTAGACTGCTAACCTCAACATGGGCACTTCAGGCACACCAACCTGCTCCCACAAAGCTCCGCGACCTTAGTATAATCCCTGTAATGTTTGCTACGAGTCAGAATCATCTCTGGGGTAGTGAGTGGGTGGGTGTATTCACCAAACATGATGTCCTTCTCCAGGGACTGGGCTCTCCTGATGACATGTCCAGAGGAGGTAAGACAACATCTCACCATTCTCTCTTCTAGGATCCCCCTGGCTGGCTGTGCTTATTTTTTCCTTTTACCTGGGGTGGAGGGGGTCTGTGATAGAGGCAGTATTCTTTGCTAACTCTGTGATTCGAGGCATTGATTCTCCTTCAGTCTTTCTCTTTCATTCCCAGCGTTCTCATGCGTACAAAGCTTAAAAACACCTTGGCTTTGGGCCTTTTTTGAAGTCAACTGCCCCAATGCAACAAGTTGTTTGATATTTTGACTACTGCTTCTGTGCATGTTGATTGTGAATCCATGTAAGACGAACTCCATGACAACGTTGATCTCTTCTTCGTTTTTAGGACGTTGTTTATTGGCCCCAGTTGTGAGACTTTTATCTACTTATTCACATGAAGTTGTAATGCATACTGAAGGTCATAGTCTTTGATCTTCATCATTAAGCACTTCAAACCACCCTTGCTTTCAGCAAGCAAGGTGTGTTAGATAGATATGTACAGCACGAAGGAATATAACAGGTAATTCATCCACACAGCAGTACAGAGGGCTCAGTTAAACTCACTTCTGTGGAACAGTTAATATACTGGAAGTCCCTCGATTCATGAGGGCTACTGGGTGCAAGGTCAAGGAAGCAGACAGCTGAGTCTTCCGTAGAGCAATGCAGGCAGTCCAGCCACAGGCAGCAAAAAGCAGGATGGGTCACCAACAGTCAGCCAGATGACAGGCTCTGACAGTCCCAAGCTCAAGCAATATACACACCAGCAGTGTGGTGAAGCAGGTCTTGAACCTCAAGGTCTAGTGACACGATCCACGGGTTGGGTGTCCTTCAGGTAGTTTAGCACACAAGTTGAGACAGAGAACTAGCAGCCGCACCCTGGTCAGATCACAGAGAGCAAGAGAGAGAGGTGGGGCTTTGCCCTTCAATCAAACTGTGACCTTATTAATCCCACATGTTCCTATTGGCCAGGTTGGCACAATAAACCTACCTGTCACACCAGGCTGTACATTTGCACACTTCAGATTGTTAATGGCTCTTCCTCCAATCCTAGTGCCTGATGCTCCTTGCACAGTCCAGTGTCTTGGATGACTTACACACAAATTGAATCAATATGGTGAAAAGACACAATTCTGATGCACACGTTCTCTAATTTCCAACCACCCAGAATCCTCTTGTTCTGTTTGAATGAGAGCCTCTCATTCTAATTGGGAAACAATGGGTTCGACCAAGCTAATTGGATTTCTTTCCTGTAGGGATCTCAGAACCTTGATCTTGCTCATGGGTGCTCGGTGAAGACGAGGAAGCCCCTCGGAGAGATGGACTGCAACAGAGAGTGGGTTCAAATGCACCTGACTGTGAGGCAGAGGGGTGACACGTTGGGCTGTGATCCGCAAGGACAGTGGTTTGAAACACCAGCTGCTTCTCAGGAGAAAGACGGGGCTTTCTATTCCCATAGAGCTACAGTCTAGGAAACTCACAGGAGGCTTCTCTACCCTGTTCTCTCAGGTCTCTATGAGTCAGCATTGACTCGATGGCAGGCTGGCCAGGACCAGGGTGGGTAGGAGACTGAGGGTCCTGGATCACCCCCAACAAAAACCCTATGCTCCTTGAGAGGCAGCTATACCCCACAGCTTTTCTACCGTGATCTGATCTCAGAACCCCTCTTCTGAAGAGCAGGTCTGAAAACTGATTTTCTATGGGACACACTTTGGGGACCCGCATTTGGGGATGCCCTGGCTGGGCGTCAGGGCCCCAGAGGAGCATGTTCTAGCGTGGCCCTCATAGTCGAATGAAGAGTTGTTAGGATGAGACTTTGAGAACACATGTTATTGTGCTGGGGATGCCCCAGCTCTAGAGCACGGGGCCAGAGCTCCCAAAGAGTTTGCTTATCAATGGAAGGATCTAGAACAGTAGAGAGATAGCCTCAAGTGGTTGGTTGTTGAATGCAGGGGCACTGGACTTATAGTTGAGCAGAGAAAACGGGCCTTAAGAGGAATCTTGGGAAGACCCTGAGTTCCAGGGACATAAAATCTGCAGGTGAATAGAGAATCAAGACACTATGAAGAGTGGGTGTTGCAGGCGGGTCAGCAGCGCCCCCTACCCCCTGTCTGCTGGACTCAGGACACTCAGGGATCAGACCTCCAGGGGCAACATCTGCATCTCTCCTGATGGCATCCATGCGGAACAGGCAGTAGCCCATGACCAGAGAGAGTGGGTGCAGAGACAGCACAGTTTTCTCAGACCTCCAGAATCCCCCTAACCCCACAAAACAAACTCACTGCCATAGAGTCAATTCTGACTCACAGTAACCCTACAGGACAGGGCAGAACTGCCCCTGTGGGTTTCTAAGACCATCACTCTCTTTTTAATTGTAATTTAAAAAATTTTTAAAGGTAATTTTATTGGGGTTCTTACAGCTCTTGTAAAAATCCATACACCAATTGTATCAAGCACATTTGTACATATGTTGTCATCATAATTTACCCCAAATTTACATTCTATTGGCGCCCTTGGTATCAGCTCCTCTTTTTACTCCCCCCTCCCCCGCCGTGACCCCTTGATAAATGATAAATTATTATTATTTTCATATCTTACATGAACTGCTGTGAGACTGTAACTCTTTACAGGAGTAGAAAACCTTATCTTTCTCCAGAGGAGCAGCTGGTGGTTTCAAACTACTGACCTTGTGGTTAGCAGCCCACACGTTATCCATTACAACTCCAGGGCTCTTCCAGATTCCTCAGTGGGATCAATGGGGCTCCACCTGTTTGCAGTGGCCTGAGCTAGATTGTTGTTAGTAGCTGCCACCCGCCTCCTGGTGACCCCTTGCAGCAGGGGGAAACAAGCCTGCTCTGGTCCTTAGGATCTTCAACCACTGGGTTTCAGAAATGGATTACCAGGCCTTTCTCCCTAGTCTGTCTTAGCCTGAAAGCTCTGGTGATGCCTCTTCCACATCACAGCCCCACATACGCTGTGAGGTTTCTCCAGTGGATAATACCTCGGTTCTTGGCTTTGCACAACCAAGCATCCACACCTGTGTTAGTCTGGGTAGACTAGAGAAACAAATCCATAGAAACTCATGTATGAGACTTTTCTATAAATGGTAAGCGTATATTAAGAAAGCATTCCAACCCAGTGCTGCCCAAGCCCACAAGTCCAACATTAGCCCATATGTCTGACACCAACCTACAAAGTCCTCCTCCATCTCACAAAACACACACAATAACACCGACTGAAGGAGGAAAGCCGAGTCAGTGAATGTGTAAGCATCTCAGCACTGGCACGGGTCTCCACATGGCTGCTCCAGCACCCACCGCTGCATCAGGGTAGGTCCATGTGGCTTCTTCTCAGGTATGTCTTGCAGGAAGTGAGCCTTGCCAGCTGAGGCAAAGAACTGGCTAAGGCAATCGCACACTGGTCCGACCATCAGAGAGCCAGAGAATCAAGAACCAGGAAGGCGAGGCTCACAGAGCCATTATCGCTCCACCCTTCAATTAACCTCACATGTGTTTATCGGCCAGGTTGGCACAATACATCTTAACTATCACAACGCCAAAACCTGTTTTGTAATCCAAGTGGGTTTTTTATGAAGGACGAGACAAGTTTCAGGTTTTACAGTCTCAAAAAAGTTTACAACTGGGCACAAGCAACCTCGCAGAAAAGCGCACCCCCGTGTGCGGAACTGGGAGGGGGAGCAGCCTGGGAGGCCAGAGAGGGAGGGGGCCAGAGAGGCAGGAGCAGGGATAAGAGAGTAAAAGGGTGAGAGCCCATCCCAGAGCATGCTCCCTGCCTTTGCCCTAGCCCACCCCTGGCTGGGGAAGGCATGGTTGAAGGTAAAGGTGGACCCGAATGGCTGGGTGGAGCCCACCTGAGTGATGTCATGAGCCCGGGCCTAGTTTGGTCCGTCCAGGTTTGGCTGTCAGGAGGTGCGGGGTCGGGATCCGTTCTCCACCATGGAAGGTGGGGATTGTGTCGCCAGCTGCCAAGGTCCTCCTGGTTCGATTTCACCCCAGTTCCTAACAGCCTTTCTTTCCCTCTTCGCTTTACTGTCCCTCAACAAGTGAGGCGGTTCTTTCCCAGGGAATCACTCCCCATGCAGCCCTTCTCCTGATTTCCCAGGGCAGAGTGCAGCGGTCACTGCGCCCCTGAGCTGAAACAGTTCCCCCAGGTTTCAGACAGAGGGCAGCGTCCTGCCGTCTAGCTCGGGGGAGAGCAGAGAGCGGAGCCTGGGCTGTGTACATGGAAGTGAGGATTCGAATCACCTGGAAGGGCTGCGTTTCCAAGGCAAGCGCCGCTGTTTAGGGGTTTAGTCAACCAGCTGTCCAAATAGGCTGTGTGCAAGACTCTGACTCTCTCTCTCTCTCTCTCTCTCTCTCTCTCTCTCTCTCTCTCTCTCTCTCTCTCTCTCTCTCTCTCTCTGTCAGGTGGGAATTCAGTCAGGTGGGAAGGCGACTGCAAGCACAGGTGGGAAGGCGACTGCAAGCACAGCCTGGAATGCTCTGGACCCCTGATGGTACAGCTGCTGCCCCGCCCCGTGCCCCATCAGCTCTGCACTCACAAGAGACCCGGCCTTTCCACGGCTGCTTTGCACCCTGGGGAGGGCTTCCCTAAGCGGAAGGACCTGCTCCCTGCGGAGGTGGCCTTGTGGGGTCCTGTGTCCAGGGGGGCTAACAGAGACTCTCTTGGGAACCCGGGCTCCCTTGGTCCCCCTCCCCACATGCTGGCCCCAGGACCACCGCCAGGGAGGAGCCCCCAGCCCTGGACTCAGATTTCAGAGACCACGGAAGACCTCGCCCAGCCCCCCAGCAAGCATCTCAAGCCCACCCCCCACCCCCAGCGGCAGGCAGTAGGACCCTCCAGGCTCTGCGCCACGGGAATGGTTGGCGGTTCAAACCCCCAGGCTGGGTGCCTCAGGAGACAGGCCTGGCAACCTGCTGCTGGACACCCGTGGATCAGTTCCCCTCTGCACTTGCGCGGCCCAGGGAGCTGGCATCTGCCCAGGGACCACAGACAATGTCTCTCTGGGAGTGGGTTTGTGTCTGTGCCGCCCACGTTTGGGTTAGCTGTTCAGGGCAAACTGTCAGAGGTGACCTCTGAAGACATCGCCAGTGGAGAAAGCTCGGGTGGGAAACCATAGATTCATTCCTAGGCAGCCTGCAGTCTGAGTGCCCATGAGGTCAGGAGAATTTAGATGGAGGCTTGGTCTTGTGCAGCTGGATGGCAGAGTAGGCCAAGGGAGAGATCAAGGCAGTCTGGGCTGATGCCAAGCCCAGTCTGAAGCTTCCATTCATTTGGCATCAAAGCCACCTCCGCTTGGCTTCAGACAAGTCCATGTTGCAGACACTGTGCCATGTGCTGTGTTTGAAATGGAGGAGCCGGTTGCGGGGCGGGCGAGGGGGGCGGGGAATTGTAAGAGCAAAGAAGAATGGTCAGAGTTGAAAAGCAGTTTTTAAAAACTTTTTTAAGTGATCAGAAGGGCATCCTTAATATATGCCAGGCTGTGAGGGAGCTCCTCTCCCCCAAGTCCAGTGGGGGCTGGTTCTGTCCTTCGTCGTCTCGGGGTAACCACATGGATGCTCGGACTTAGAGAAGTCACCCTGGCTCAGGCTGGTGGATTGGAGATAGCAGCCTGTGAACCACCTCCAAGATAAGTCTTTCTGACTTGGAATCTCCTGTGGTGCTGTGTGTTGTTCTCGGGGGCAGGTCTGGATCGCCCTGCCTTGAAATGGTGCAGGAGGGGGGTTCCAGGACCCCATCTGTCCAACTCCTTGTCCTTCCCTGGGGGGCCCAGTGCATGGCCCGGACAGATTTCCAGCTACAGAGCCCCGCAATGGCTGTAGAGAACTATTCACAGTAGCTCAAACAGAAACCAACCCAACTGTTCATCGGCGAGTGAATGGGTAAACAGAATGCGCTCTTGTGGCTAGCTCCCAACTCAGGGTGATCCTGTACACCCGGGAGTGAAATGCCACCCAGTCTTCTCCCCTCCCCAACGTTGGTTATAGAGGGGGCCACTGTGACCCACATTGGCCGATCTTCATAGGTAGATTGCTAGGTCTCTCTTAGTCTGGAAGGTCCGCTGAAGGTTAGCCACATATCTATCCACGCGCCGACCTACACTGACAGACAGGCAGTGGTTATGCACGGCATGGCATGTACTGGCTGAACAGAAGGTGAGAATTCTACAATGGAAGGTGAGGAGTGATACAGTTGGAGAATATACTCAGCAATACGAAATGAAATGCTAATTGATGTTACAGTACGGGCAAACCTTGAAAATACTGTATAGAGTGAAAGAAGTCAGACAGAAAAAGCCATGCCATGTATTGTTCCTTTCTAAGAAATGGCCAAATAGGAAAATCTATAGAGATGCTAACGGTACAGAGGCAGCAGTCATGAACTCAAGCAATGTATTGCACTGGGCAAATCTGCTGCACAAGACCTGGTTCAAGAGACAAAGAGCACAGCTGTCATTTTGGGGCTGAGGTGTGCCTGACCCAGGCCATAATATTTTAATCATCTCATATGCATGCAAACACTAGACAATGGTTAAGGAAGGCTGGAGGAGAAGGGATGCTTTTGAATTATGGTCTTGGTGCATGTGGTACTTACATCATCTGGCGTCAACTTGAGACTATTAAGAGTGAAGGGGTGGAGTTTAGCCTGTCAATCAGGTCTCAGCTTGATGACCTCATTTGGAGGTGCAATGGAAATGAATAGCTCCCTGGAGGTGGGACACACTCTTTCACTGCTTCATTTTCCTGCTGACAAGCCACATGGAGCTATGCTGATGGAGCCAGAACCCAGAGCTGGAGCCACGTGGAGACCCACACCAGTGCTGAGATGCTTCCACTGCCACTGGATCCACAAGACTTCCACCCACTGGTCTGTGATCTTCCTACATTTGGCATCATTGTATGTGTTGTGTGAGTCTGAAGAGGAATTTACAGACTGGTATTGGACATATGGGCTAATAGCGGACTTATGGACTTTGATCTGAACTGGGCTGGGATATTTCTAAATATACAATGACTCTCTCTCTTATGCACATATGAGTCTCCCTGGACTTGTTTCTCTGGTCCTCCCGGACTAACACAACGGAGACTATTGAATAGACCATGGAGGCAAGAAGAACAAGTCTTGGAGGAGGTGCAGGCATAAGGCTCTTGAGAAGCAAGGATGGCAAGACTTTGTCTCACGTGCTTTCGGCAGGTTCTGAGGAGAGGCCGGTGTCTGGAGAACATCATGTGGATGCAGTGCAGGGTCAGTGAAGACAAGAGGAAGCCCTCAATGAGATGGCTCCAAACAGTGGCTACAACAATGGGCTCGAATGTTGGAGGCAACCAGCCTCTGACAACCGTGGGGTGGGGTCTGCAGGCGCATCTGTACGGATAACAGCTAAAGCTCATCGTAAAGTCATGGAAGATAGGAGAGAGAGTGAAATACAGGAGTCAGACACATTTTATGGTAGCATGCTCACCTCAGCCCCTCTTGGTTGGTCCGCATGGAGGTGGGAGAAGAGAGCGTCTTCACTGTTTGGTGGCTTTTACAGGTAGCCATAAGTCATGCATATTCAGTAGTTACATACGTCACAAGGTGGGTGGTCACCACAGGAAAGTCCCTGAGCTCACAGGTGAGGAAATGCAATACCTGCACTGGGGGAAGGCATGAGGGGGGATGGTGCCACAGTGGGAGGAGATAACACGCGTGTCTGCTTCTATAGGGAGATAGGCTCAACCATGTGCTCACCTTAAGGCACCGTAGCTGTTTGGGGAGAATCTGCGGGAACTTATTTAACGCAGTATAATGCACTTGGACTTTTTCTAACTTACCAAAGTGGAGGCTTTCCTACCATGGAATACTACCTTTCCAGATTCCCTCTGTCATAAGTTAGGGAATAGAGTCCTGGTCATATTTCCCTCAGTGTGAGTTTCCCACACCCACACATGATAACCACTCTGGGACTGGGCAGTGTCCCGTCCACAGGGTCGCTGCGGGTCCCAGCCAACTCAACAGCGCCTAACCACCTAGAGAGAGCAGATGAGTGGTTGCCTGTGACTGGGGAGAGGGAGGCTGGTGCCATGGGGGTTAAGCCATTGCTAACCTAAAGGTCAGTGGTTCAACACCACCAGCTGCTTTGCCGAGAGGCGTGTCGTTGGTCTATGCCAGTAAACAGTTACAGTCTTGGAAACCCCCAGGGGCCATTCTGTCCCGTCCTGTAGGGTCGCTATGAGTCCCTTTGGGTCGCCCAGGGTCGCATGGACTCGATAGCAGGGGTTTTGTTTTGCTTTGTTTTATTTATGGAACGACTAACCGCAGAGTTGCTGGGTCAAACCCACTCGTTCCAGCCCCATGGGAGAAAGAGGAAGCTTTGGACCCCCGGAAAGATTTCCAGCCCTGGAAATCAATCCACAAGGCCAGTTCTACCCTGCCCCGCCGGGATGCCACGAGTCAGAATGGACTCTGTGGCAACGAAGGAAAGAGAGAGAGAGAAAAGCTTAATGTCTTACTGATTGCCAACTGAATACCCGCCGAGTGCTAAAGCAATCATAAACACATGGGTGATGCTGGCGGCCTGTGGAACCGGGCCTGGGGCGCTCGGAGAACCATGACGGGAGGAAGATTTTTTTTCCCCCTCAGATAGACTTCCAGACATTCTGATTTGTTTGCTATCATGTGAGTTAAAAAAAAAATTCTTTCTTCAAAGATGCAATGCCAATTGGAAGCAGAATAGCTTATCTTGCAACAGCGAACACCGCTTTTAATACATGCCCTTCCAGAGTTTATGTTCCCCATATGAAAACAAGAGGTCAGACCAGGATGAATGATAACCTGATTCCCTCCGTTGTTATGCCACGGGCAACCCCCACGTCAATGTGGCAGGTCTTGGCAGCGGGGGTGGGCACATCTCTACCTCGAGAAGCTGGCAGGAGGAGAATGAGAAGCCTTGGCCCCCAAAGCAGAGGAAGAATCTGAAAAGGGGGATCCAGAGATGGAGTCCCTAACATGCAAGGTAAGCAGGGATGTCCTTCCTACTTGGTTCATCAGTCAGCTCTGGCTGACCTTTCTTACTGGGTTCTCTGTCTTGGGCTGGGGGGTGGGGGCGTGTACATTTGAAAAGATGCTTCGAGGCTGCAGGAAGGTTCTGTGAGGTTGGGAGCAGGATAGATGCCAGCCAGGCCTAGCAGCAGGACCTTTGATGTGGTGATGTGGGAGTTACATAATCTGTTGTCAATTTGAGACTATTGAGAGCGAAGGGGTGGAGTTTAGCTTGTCCATCAGGTCGCAGCTTGATGACCTCATTTGGAGGCGCAACGGAGATAAATAACTTGTTGGAGGTGGGACACATGCTCATTCCCAGTGAGACACTCTTGCTGACAGGACACATGGAGCTACGCTACAGACAGGAACTGGAGGAGCCACGTGGGGACCCACACCAGCGCTGAGATGTTTATAGTACCACTGGATGCACAAGACCTTCCACCCACTGGCCTGTGATCTTCCTGCATTCAGCATCATTGCATGTGTTGCATGAGTCTGAAGAGGAATTTATAGATTGGTATCGGGCATGTGGGCTAATATCAGACTTAAGGACTTGATCTGAACTGGACTGGGATGTTTCTCAATAAGCAATTCTTAATCTACAATTTTTCTTTATATAAAGCTCTTTCTTATACACATATGAGTCTCTATGCATTTGTTTCTCTAGTCTACCCAGACTAACACAGGTGAGAAATGTGAAATAGTCCACTCAGACTTAGAAAGGAAGCCTGAACTTACCTTGCTAATGGGATTATCTGGCTCTGGGTTGGGCACGTGTGGGGTAGGGTGGGGTGCCACCCATAGACAAGAAGAGACTCTGGAACTCGGAAATGGGTCCTGGCGGGACTCTAGAATTATTCCTTCCACTCCTTTTCACTGCAATATCCCCCAATATGAGGCAGCTTTGAGTTTCACTGGGGATGATGGAACCAGAATTCACTTTCTAAGGGCTGTTCCCTAGTGTCCACTGCCCTGCTCTGGGCAGTCTTTCTCTGTTCCCCACTCCAGCCCCTGAGGGGATCTCCAGCCTCATCCACAAGCACCCCTGGGAACCAGATACTCTGCTTTTGCTTAAGCTTCTCGGACCGTCTGGCTTAGACTGTGCTGATATCACACGGACGGCCCGAGTTTGACTCCTTTCTTCGACAGCCTGAGGGCATCACTGATTCCTCCTGGGCCTCAGTCCACTGCCTCAGTTCTCATGGTGAGAGGCCAAGGAGAGTTTATCCACCATCATCGTCAGTCATGCCTGGACTGGAGGAGGGTCTCTTTCTCTTATGCTCACTTGGCCATTGAGCTTGCTTTTTGTCTCTGCAAATATTCTTCCCCAAATGCTTCCTGACACCCTGTCGGCCTTTGCACGCCCGAGTCCCTGGTGTCCCTGCTTCTAGCACGTCCCCTGGGCTGGGCTGGGAGGAAACAGTTGGTTCCTGATGTTCCCGGGCCTGGACCCACCCGTGGCCATGGTACAGGCTCAGCCTGCCTCCACGGAGCAGGGTTGCTGGAGCTTTCTGATGAACAGGTTGTCCAATAGGAAAAGGAAGTCGTGAGAACCAACATCCCAGCTGAGGAAGAAATGACATTTCTGGAATTTGGCCCGGAGTAAAGAGCAGACCTCTCCCTCCACGAGACTGGACCTTTGACCCAATGCCAGCTCAGAATGTGGACTCCATTCCTCGGGATGCAATCTGGAGCTGGAGGCAGGGTCTCAGGACCCCCTCCCCCCTCCTTCTAATGAAACAACCCTTGGTATGCACAGGAATTCCATCCAAGCACCTCTGAGGGCTTTGTGAGAGCAGAGAGGGAATGCCGCCTCTTTGATGCTGGTAACCTCCTCTCTTGAAACAACACTGACTAGTAGCTAGGAAGCGCTTTTATGGGCTGGACTCGGGACAAAAGCTTTACACCCATTCATCACGGTAGCTTCCCTGATGATTGTCCTAGTACGATCTCCATTTTACTGACGAGGAAACTGTGGTGCAGAGAGGTCCCCTAATGCACTCTGTCCTTGTCTGTTCCACACTCCAGTCCAGCAAGGCATTTGCAAGTTTGCATCAATAGCCTCTAAAATGGCCCGGCGCTTTGATCCAGGATTCCTGCTTTCACCTTAAAGGAGGATGAGCGTCTTCTAGCTTGTCAGGGCAGAGGGCAGACCTTTTCTGTCCAGGTGGCGGTGTTTACTCCTGCTCTTTCCAAAGCCCCGTGGAAACGGCAGAAGAAGTGGGATAACGAGAACAGAGGCCAAGTGAGTGTGAGCAGTCAGGGAATGGGATCAACATCCTGAAGATGGAATGTTAAGCAAGTTCTGAGAAATATAAGACAACTAGGAGCAGATTAAAGATGAAATGAAAGAGAAGCTTTAACATTAGAGAGCTGGACAAATGGACCCCAAACCTGAACTATTCCAGCCAATGTTGCCAGCAGGATTCCAGCGCACGCAGTGGGAGAGCGATTGAGTTGGGGATGGGTTGTAAGGTACTTAAACTAGTTCTCCCCCACTGTCCATTTGGTCCTGCCCCGTGCGCACACGGTGACTGGCTGGCTCCCATACCAGGAACTCTACGCGCTGACAGAGAAATGGGATTCTCACACGGGGGAAGGAAATGTCCTTCAGGACCCAACACACTTTACTCCAGATGTTCACCTACCAGTATCAGCAGACGACCAAGAATTTTCTAACATTTTGAGAGAGTCACAACGTGAGAAAGACACTCACACACACACACACAATGCTAAGAAAATGGAATTAAGACTCCAAAGCAAAACAAACAACTTTAAGTTGTAATTAAAATGGGTATTGCAGGGAGACAATGGAAGGATATCATATCCATTTTAAAAATAAATAAAGCATTTATGAACAAGATTCAGAGTTGGGCAACTTAAAATTAAAAACCTAAATCAATGAGTTGAATACTCACTGCTATCAAGTCAATGCTGGCTCATAGTGACCCCCTCTGGGGTTCTGAGACTGTAACTGTTTATGGGGGTAGAAAGCCCACTCCTTCTCCCCATGAGTTGAACAGACATGAAAACCCACTTAGAATACTGGGAGATCCAAGCGGGGAATGTTCCAAAATGTATTGGGAATTAATTAAGAGATGCTCTCTTAGGTTGAATTCTCCAGAGAAACAAAACCAGTAAAACTTCAAAAAAACAAAAAACAAACCCAAACTCACTGGCATCAAACTGATTCTGACACAGCATCCTATAGGGCAGGGGATAGCTGCCTCTGTGGATTTCTGAGACTGTAAGTCTTTATGGGACTGGAAAGCCTCATCTTTCTCCCATGGAGTGGCTGGTAGCTTCAAACCCCTGACCTTGGGGGTAGCAGCCCCATGTGTAACCACTACACCATGTCCCCTGGACTTGGAACTTGCCTACCTCCAGAACTTACTCTCTCTCTGTGTGTGTGTGTGTGTGTGTGTGTGTGTGTGTGTGTGTGTATGTGCGTTTCTTTCAAAGCAACGACTCACACAGTTGTCGAGAGGGGCAAGTTCCAAGTTCATGGGTCAGATATTAGGCTGGATGTTTCTTCTAATTCTAATAGTTACAGGGTCTGATACAGCCAAGATCCGAAGATCAGAAGGCAGGATTCTGGCTACAGAAATCAATGAATCCAAGGTCGGCAGGTAAGACAGCAGGCTGCTGATGACTTAAGATCAGCAAGCAATACAGCAGGCTGCTGGCTCAGGTCCAAAGAACCAGCCGTCCAGGAGCCAGATGCAGGATCCAGACCTAGCAAATGTGAGCAAGCTTTCCCACAGTGTCCATTTATATTGGAAGCTGGTTACACCTGGAGATAGCATCATGGAGGATACTACATCTGACTGCCCAACCATCACGACTCCTGGCCCAGCCAAATTGACACCAAATTTTAACTATGACAGAAGCCATCTTTTTTCCCCTTTTTGTTAAGTGATATGAAGAACCACTGTTTGTCTTTCTCACAGGAGTTCCAAAGGAGAGAAAAGATGGAAAGAACCACCAAAGACATAGAATGAAAAGATGTCCCAGTGCTGAAGAAAGACTTCAGCTGGAAATGAGAGTTGAGAATCCAAAGCAAGATTCTAAAGCTCAATTGTTTTAAAAGGAAATAAATATAATAGAGAAGTGGACAAGGAACATAGATAATTAACAAAAGAGAATATTGATATGACTACTAATCATAGGTGAAGGGAACTCAATCTTCGACATCATTAGGGAAATGAAGTTTACATTTTTACCTTTCAAATGGTATAAATAAGCCAAACACTATTACCATTACCTAGTGTTGATAATGATATGAATCACTAGCGAGTTCACAAATGTGAGCTATCAACAATTTAATTACACCAAAGCCTCAAATAGAAAGTAAATGTGGAGAAAATCATGACGGCAACCAATGTACAAATACGCTTGATACAATTGATGTATGGAATGCTACAAGAGCTGTAAGAATCCCAAATACAATAATTTTTAATGTAAATTACAGCATTTTCACTTTTAGAAATCTTTCCTGCAGACATATACACCATATCCACAAAGATATGTGTGTACAAGGATGCTCACTGAACTATTGTCTGCCACAGTGTCTGCTAGAAATCATATATGTGTTCATTCACAAAAAATAATGATAGTGTGTTTGTGTGTCTGTGTGCAAACCCACATTGTGGAATCAACACCAATAAAACGGAGCTGTGGTGGCTTAGTGGTTACATGTTGGGCTGCGATCTGCATGGTTGGCAGTTCGAAACCACCAGCAACTCCATGAGCGAGGCTGAGCTTTCTACTCCTGTAAATAGTTACAGTCTCGGAAGCCCACAGAGGATCACGAGGAGTCAGCATTGACTTCTTGGCAGCGAGTTTGTGTTTTTTGGTTTGGATGAAAAAGAATGAAGTAGATGCTTTTATTTGGAGATGACAACATTTTCCAGACATAATGTGTTCGTCCAGGTTGACTAGAGAAACAAATCCAGAGACACTCATATTTGTAAGAGAGAACTTTATATCAAGAAGTAATTATCCATCAATAAAACATCCCAGCCCAGTCTAAATCAAGTCCATAATTTCTGTATTAGCCCATAAGTCTGATATCAGCCCATGAATTAATTCCTCTTCAGACTCATGCAGCACATGCAATGATGCCGAATGCAGGAAGACCACCAGCTGGTGAGTTGAAAGTCCTTTAGATCCAATGGCAGTGGATGCATCTCCAGGGCTCTGGCTGCCATCAGCTTGGCTCCATGTGGCTTGTAAACAGGAAGGTGAAAAAGACTGAGAGGAAAACTCCCAGAATCCTCATGAGAAGACCACGCCCACGAGGATGCATCATCAGGCTGTGTGACCTGATTGACAGGCTAGACCCCAATGATGTAACTACCACATGAAGTTCAAAAACTGAGGGTCATAAGCTAGTATTTCTTCAGGGAAGTTTTCTTTAGTTATTTCTTTGATTCTTTCTTTTCACCCTTTCAGAATCTACTAGATGAATGTTCACACATCTCAACCTAGGTCTCTTAATTTTTAATTCATATTCTCCACATCTTTACCCATTGATGTTCTCTTTCCGAAGGAAATCTCAACCGATTTTAGAAGTAATAGCTTGTTCTTATCTTAATTATTGACCTGGGTTTGTTATTTCTCTAGTTACTTCTGCTTCTAGTTCAGCCTCTGCTTATATGGACAGAATGCGGTTCTCAATCCCTTTGGAGAATTAATTGCACTGTTTTGAAAGACTCTATTGATCCTATTCCTTTAGGCATTGGGCCTTTCATGATGCTGATTCAAATATGTTGCTCACCTGACTCCCTTTGATCTCATTTCAGCAAAGACGTGATTGTTAATTGTCTAAGGAATGGGGAAATAGATGCTCTGTACACTCCTAGTGGACATATAAATTAGCACAGTCACCTTGGAATGAAATCTGACAGTATCGTTTCAATAGAAATCTGCATAACCTTTGATTTAACCATTTGTCTTTGAATTCTAAGGAGCCTTTGTGGTGTAGTGGGTTAAGCATTGGGTTGCTAACCGAAGGGTCAGCAGTTCACATCCATCAGCAGCTCCATAGGAGAAAGATGAGACTTTTAGCTCCCCACAGGATTTACAGCTTCTGAAACCCACCGGCCTGTGACCTTCCTGCCTCCTGTATCGCTGCTGCATGTGGCTGCATGAGTCCGAAGATGGATCTATGGATTAGTGCTGGACTTATGGACTTGAGTTGGGCCGGCCTGGGCTGTTTCTTGATATATAATCACTTCTGGACATAAAGCTGTTTATTACACATAGGAATGTCACTGGACTTCTTTCTCTAGTCAACCTGGCCTAACAGACCAAGCATGATGTCCCTTTATAGGGACTGGTGCCTCCTGACACTGTGTCTAAAGCACATGAAAAGAGTATCATCATTCTTAACTCTAAGGAGCATTCTGGCTGTACTTCTTCCAGGACAGATTTGTTCTTCTGGCATCCAGGGTGTGCTTAATGTTCTTCACCAACATCATAATTCAAGTGTATCAGCTCTTCTCTGGTCTTCCTTATTCAAAGTCCAGCTTTCACAAGCCAATGAACCGATTAAAAACACCCTATCTTGGGCCAGGTGAACCTCAGTCCTAAAACTGGCATTTTTGCTTTTTAACCCTTTAAAGAGGTCCGGCGCAGATTTGCCCAATGCAATCCATTGTTTGGTTTCTTTTCCTGGCCGCTTCCACCAGCGTCATTGCGGATCCAAGTGAAATAAAATCTTCCGACAGTGTCTGTCTTTTCTCCACTTATCACGGGATTGGATGACGGTGAAAGGGGAGTTAGTGCCCGATGATAATATGCACAGATGAAGTTGTATGATTTAAAGAAAATCAGAAGTCATGAAAGCCTTGCCTGACAGGAGAAGCAAGAACAATGAAGTGTGGGCGTGAGCCCATTGCTCCACTGAGTGAGGAGGGTGGGGAATTGGTTCTTTTTTAAAAAGCTGGTGGCAGGTCAGTCTATGTTTTAAGGGCCATGTGGTCCTTAGGAGCTTAAAAACTGGTTAATACAAATTGAGATATGCTTTAAGGAAAAATACCGTCCCTGGAAGTTGCCAATGAACTTGGCTACTAACCAAAAGGTTGGCAGTTCAGAAACACCCAGAGGTGCCTCTACTCTAGCTCTTCGAGATCACAGCTGGTGGAAGACCTCTGGAACTCAGCTCTGCTCTGGCACACAAGGGGTTACCGGGAGTCTGAGTGTGCTGGATAGCATACGAGCCACGTGTTTTTGTTTCTAATCAATAACAACACACTTAACTGTGGTGTCGGTGAAAATTTTTGTTTGTTTTGTTTTTAGGAATAACTCTCAGGGAGTTTAATATTTGTACTTAATTCTTTCATTATCTTTCCATGAAATATAAATACCCACTAATAATATGTAACATTGTTACTTAAATAGTTCATTGCTCTAGAAGAGTTTTTGGTTGCATTCTTCTCTGATCTGTAAAGGATGTGATAACAGACCTGTATTGTGTACTTAGGAATACCTAATAAGATATGATGGGCTACACAACATAATAAGCGTCTTTAATGTATCTACATTGAAAAAAAGTTGGGGGCATGACTTTTATTTTTTAAAATAATTTTATTGGGGGCACTGACACGCTCATCACAATCCATCCATCCATAGTCTCAAGCACATTTGTACATCGGTTGCCATCATCACTTTCAAAACATTTTCTTTCTACTTGAGCCCTTGAGATCAGCTCCTCATTTCTTTGGGAGGGGGTGAAATTTTACAAATAAATCAGCTTCCCATCCCACAATGTGTGCACGTCTGGATTTGTGACCTTAACTGCAATCCCTTCAAGGCGACAGCACTCTTCCGTCTTCTTCCGTGGCTTCTCGTTTCCACTGGCCTCTGCCCCCAGCCTCCTGACGTTTGTTCTTTGGCAAGCAGCAGGCTTTACTGGACAGAACACACACACGAGTGCCACCGCCTCATTCCTTAAGAAAACGAAAAGCAAGAATGGCAAGCGAATTTAAAAATGGGAGGGCGTGTTGAAAGGCTATCACTTCAATAATAGAGCTTATTATTAAAATTATGTCACTGATTTGTTTCATGTAGCAATGGGAAAAGATGATGGGGGGTGAGTAGCAGAAGCCAGATGGAGAGGCAAACAAACAAGCAAAAAACATCGCTTTGGTCTGAGAGGAGAAGTTTCTGGGTCCAGCCTCAGGGGAGACTTAGGAGGCAGTCAGGATGAAGCTAGTTCACCTGCGGAAGGAGAAGAAATGGAAAATCACAGCTTTGGATGAGGATGGGCAAGGTGGCATGGGGCTAGGTCTCCGGGGAGAGAGGAAATAGGGAGAGGAAGGGAGGCCATCCCAGCTCGGTGGCAGGAGCTAAGCCCAGGGAGACAGATGGTCAAGAAAGGACTCCCTGAGGCCGGGCCGGTAGTACATTCTGCCAGCAGGGCGGCCTGATAATAAATTTTAAATGGGTTCCTGTTCTCTGTCATAACACCCCTCTGCGGTCTCCATACACCAAGGACAGGCTGTTGCACATGAGCTGTGGGTCAGAGCTGGTGGGGGGGGCGGGGTGAGGGGGGATCTGCGCCAGCCCTTGGGCAAAGCTGGTCCCAGAAAGGTCAGTGGCCTGCAAAGGAAGGGCTGAGGCAGCATGTAGGCTACAGGGATCAGGCAAGGCGAGCTGGAACTCCAGTAGGTTTTAGAAGTCCCTGGAAGAGCAATGGGTGGCTGGCAGGGATGAGCAAGGGGCGGTTTCTCCTGGGCAGGCTGACACTAGGACCCTATGGTCACTTCTGCTTGTTAGGATGTCCTTGGGAGTGCTTGGTAGCAACGCTGGGTTGGGAGTGGGGGGTGGGGGGGGGAGGAAGCACAACATTCATGGTGTTGGCATCCGCACCAGGGATGTCATGGGGAGTCTCCAGAATGTGCCAGAACAGAGTGTCTGTGGACAAACTCAACCTTCAGACCTTAAGGAGTCTGGGAGGCCAGGGCTCCCGTGGAGGGAAAGTTCATGTTTGTGGGTTGGAGATGGATCACACTCACATTCTCCTAAGTAAAAGTCCTTCCCCACCATGTCCCCCACAATCACGGCCAATTTTAAGGTGCTGTTTGCAAACACATGGTCACTGGCTGTACACGTGGAGGTCAACTGCTTGAAGGTTGTCTGCCTGAAGGCTGTCAGTCCTCTAAGACAATCAGACCCTATTGTCTGTCCCACCTTAAGTAGGGCCCACTCCCTTCTGACATGGATAATGGATTGTTCCCCTGAAGGAGAACCCAAAGATGCCTCAAGGTCAAGCCAACTCAGAGATGACCAGGCTTAGGCTGCCATCTTGACTCTGGAGCCCACCCAACTTATTACATATGTGTCTTCCTGTCACACGTGTGCCTCCCCGTTCTATTGCATGTACTCCCCTAGCTCGTCCCCCTCCTGTTATGCAAATGCCTCTTGTACAACCCCTTCCTGCTATGTATGTGCCCGGTGAGCGCCAGATTACATAAACTCGTGAGATTACATACTCACTCTCTCTGCATGGACCTGGCTCCTGAAGTCATGACTGCGGAGGTGAGCACGTGCTTGCTTTTCCCTGCCTGGTGGCCCTTTTCATTTACCCCTCAATTACACAACAGAACAAATGTCGTCCATGTTTCATGGCCAGAAGTCTCCTGACCTTGGACATCCAAGTTGCTTCTACTCAACTCCCTCCCACTCCCACCCCCAGCTGCCCATGTCACCCCTGGTTAATATATGTGCTGGGAGGAGCTCCAGAGAGGAGGGGACCAAGGGTGACAAAACAAAAAGGCCCAAGGACAGCAGATCTGGTGGAAGTTGGCCACCGTACATCTGGCGGCCCCTGCAGGAAAAGCTCCTGGGCCACCAGCCTTCTCCAAAGTCCCTGGGGGCTGCCTCTGCGGGGGGACATCGGAAGGGCTGGACCCCTGTGTCCAGTTTGGGGTGTGGAACTCCTCTCCCTCCTCCACAGCTCTGTAGGAAAACTTCCAGCACCCATTAAGCTGAAAATATCCACCAATCACAGAGACAGTGACCCGCAGTTCTGCCCATGCATATGAGGCGACCTTGAACCAGCAATGAACTTTTCTAAGCTTTCATTTTTCTTCTCTGGAAACAGAGTGTTGTAATCATCTAACCTAGCTCCTAGGGTTCTGATTAGACTAGAAAGTTCTAGAACTACCCTAGAGCTCAGGGCATGCTGGGTGGGTGCTTGCTGTTCACTGTTATCCTTTGTTCTGGTGAGGCTGTGGAGATTGTGTGTGTGTGATTACACACCTAATGTGTGTCAGGCTGGGTTGACTAGCGAGACAAATTCAGAGACATAGGTGTGTAAGAGAGAGCTTTGTGTCAAAGAGCAATTGTACATTGAGAAAACATCCTAGCCCAGTCCAGATCAAGTCCATAAGTCTGATATTAGCCCATAGGTCTGATACTAGTCCATAAATTGCTCTCAGGACTCATCCAGCCACATGCAATGATGCCCAATGCAGGAAGATCACAGGCTGGTAGATCGAAAGTCTTGTGGATCCAGTGGTGGTGGAAGCATCTCCAGGGCTCTGGCTGCCAACAGCATGGGTCCATGTGGCTTGTGGCAGAGAGTGTCTGTGGCCCCCCTCCAGGAAGAGAGGAAGTTCCAGAATCCTCATGAGAAAGCCACACCCACAAGAGGGCATCATCAGGCTGTGACCGGATTGACAGGCTAGACTCCACCCCTCCACTCTTAAGACACTCAAGTTGACACAGGATTATGTAACTACCATGGGGGCGGGTTTCACAGATGATCTGCAATCCCCTCTAACAGTCCTTTGAGAAGGGGTCTATGACTGAAGTTCACAGATGAGGAACCTGAGTCCCAGAGAGGGTAAATAATCTCACCCAGGTCATGGAGTTTGGGGAGAAGGGACCAGGATTCAAACTCTCACCATCCTAACACTGTTATTCCATGGCCTTTCTGAAGGACTCTGGGCCTGAATTACTCGTGGCACCTGCTCAGATTGTATGGTACTGAAGCCACCGTCTTGGTTTGATCACACTTCCAGTTGGAGGGCGCAGTGGGGCGCAGCCAGGGAAGGTGGATTAGAAAGCTGAAAGGGGAGAGCAGAATAACAAGAGGGGTCAGAACGCCTGGCACCTGGCTGGAATGGAAGGACATGTTGCCCCAGAACCTGGTATGTATTTTCTCCTGGCCTTTGCATGGCCTCCCAGGAGAGCAGGGCCCTGGGGGGCGGGGGGTGGGGAAGTAATACCAGAACACACTCAACCACCCAAGTGGTCCATCTTGGCCTCTTCCCTGTTTGCTCCAGCCTGGACTAGGGACAGAGCAGGGCCAGAAGCGGGGCAGGTGTCTCCCTTTTGTTCTGGGAAGGGATCTAGGGGGCCCAAACGTGGAGGACAAGGCAAGAGGTGTGGAGGCCCAGACTCAGAATCATCACATTCAAGAGTTATGACTATACAGTAGGCCACCTCTCCAGGGGCCCAAGCACCTCTCAGCTTGGGGCCCAGCAAGTCCTGCTGCTCTTGACGAGCCTGGGTCACAACCTAGAGGGCCTCTGATTGACAGACTCAGCTCTATTATCCTGCATTCCTCATAGGCCAGCCACCAGGCATGGGTGAGGTTCCCTGGCGTCACCTGCCCACATCCAATATCCTCTCCAGAAGCTGACCAAGGCTCTGACTCAGCACTCACCACCAAAGTCCAGCCGATTGGGGGGCCAGAGGCTTCACTCATCTGGTATGAGTTTAGTGACCACTACCAAGACTTCCCAATGATCCCCATCCAAGCACTTTTGACAGTGTTGAGAAGATTTTGCTGGGCCTGCTTGTCTTTAGGCAGGGGTGGAAAATAAGCCCCTAAGAAGCTCCACATGGATAGAGTTGTGTTCTAAGGCTTCACACACACGCGCACACAAAGGCACACAATAAATAAAGAGGGTGGTGGGCTAGGGAGTTTCAGAATTGTCACAACAGTATTTTTCTCCTGTGAGAATGTCAGTGAACAAGAACTTTAAATAGCTGTGTTGTTATTCTCGCTAAAAATAATCACCTGGTGATCCAAAGTGATGAAAACAAACGGAAATACACCGGAGCAGACTTTGAGGTGCACAGGCTCTTAGGGCAGCGGTTCTCAACCTGTGGTTCACGACCCCTTTGGGGGGGTCGAACGACCCTTTCACAGGGGTCGCCCGAGTCATCACAGTATCAAAATGACAGTGATGATGTAGCAACAAAAATAATGTTATGGTTGGGGTCACCACCACATGAGGAACTGTATGAAAGGGTTGTGGCATTTGGAAGGTTGAGAATCACTGTCTTAGGGGAACGCTGGCTTCCAGATCATCTGGTGTAGAGCAGTGCAGACGCCATCCCAAACAGAAGGTTTGTGAGGGCTCCCCCTCTCAGGGGTCAGCACACAGAGGAGCCCTCCAAGGCAGCTCAGTGCATGTTACTGGCCTCAATGGAGCGACCTCCAGGGTCCTGGTCTCATTCAGGACCCATCCCATTCATCATGTGTCCCTATAGCCCAGCACCAAACTGCTGATGTTGTAGATGCCCATGAAACATTCGTCAAACCAGTGGACCGTCTTGTCCCCAGTCCCTGCTTTTTTTAGACTGGGTTGACTGGAGAAACAAAACCAGAGAGACTCATATATGTATAAGAAGGAGTTTTATATTAAGAAAACACTCCAGTCCAGTCCAGATCAGGTCCATAAGTCCGCTATTAGCCCATAAATCTGTTACGAGTCCACAAATCCCTCCTCAGACTCACGTAGCACACTCAATGATACAAAATGCAAGATCACAGGCCAGTGGGTACAAAGTCTTGTGGATCCAGTGGCGGCTGAAGCATCTCCAAGGCTCTCCCAGGTCTCAGTGGGGCTCCACGTGTCTTGTCAACAGGAAGGTGAGGACAGAGACAGAGCGTGGACCTCCTCCAGGGAGCCATTTATCTCAGTTGTCCTCCAATCAAGCTGCGAACTGAATGACAGGCTAAACTCCTCCCACATGTTGCTATGGGAGTCAAGTTGGCACACAAACCCATCTATGACACTCCTGGAGGCCTGACTGTGAGGCCCGACAGTGGTCCAGATAGAGCTGTGGCATCGCATTCAGGTGACCTGGGTCCACCATTTGCTGGCTGTGTGGCCTTCCTCTTAGGCTGGTCACTTACATTCTCTGTGCCTATTTCCTGATGGGGGTAAAAGAATACTTGGTACAGAGATGGTTGCAAGGATTGGCTATGTTAACGTATTAATTGTTTAGCTGCTGTTAAGAGAATCATGAACCAGACAAGTTGACTTACATTTCGGGAGAATACACTTCAACCCATGACTGCCAATGAGTGTGAGGCGAAGTAAAAGAAGTACGGCCACTAGTTTTCCAGTTCACACCTGCACAGGTTTATGCCAAGCAAAATGTGCTCAAACATGTCTCCAAGGTCAGTGGACGGCTGCAGCCAAGTTCTCTTAGTCATACACTTGTCTCAGTTGCCATTAGATGCCTTCTCTAATCAAACCAAGTTCACTATCACTGAGTATATGCCAACTCACAGCGACCCTCTAGAACTGGGTAGAACTGACCGTGGGAGCTTCCAAGACTGTGACTCCTTATTGGGGTAGAAAGTCTGCTCTTTTTCCGGCAGGGTGGCTGGTGGTTTCGAACTGCTGACCTTCAATTAGCCCAACGTGTAACCACTCTGATTCCAGGGCTCCCCCTTCTTCCCAAGTTTCGGTCAACACAGCACTTTGAAGAGATCTGCTGAACCAGTTAATTTCTAGGCAGACAGCTAACCTGAGAACAATATGGCAACTCTTTTGTTTTGTTTCTTTGTTTTACAAAGGGGTAATCTCAATAGCCAACAAAACATTCGAAGTAAACATCTTTAAGGTATTCGCTGCTTTTGCTCAAAATGCATCTGACATCAGCAGTGATGTCTCCTTCCAGGTCTTCTTCTGAATCCAGCTTGCACTTCTCGCAGCTACTTGTCAACGTGCTGCTGCAACCATTTTGGAATTATCTTCAGCAAAATTTTACCTGTATGTGATATAAATGATCTTGTTCGATGACTTCTGCTTTCTGATGGATCAGATGACCTTTCTTTTTTTGGTGACTATGAATCTAGGCCAGCTGGTTGTTCAGGTAGCACTCCTGCCCATTTCTTGGCCAACACGAGTGAGTGCTTTCAGCCTGGGAAGTGTTGAGTGTGTTCGTCCCGAGAGTTTTAGTTTTATCATTCCAGGTCTTCGACATCTCATTGTGATGTTTTAGGCTGCCTTCTCATGCTGCCCTTCGAAATTCTCCTTTCCGCTTTCTTACATCATCACGTGCTTTGGTTGCTCTTCCATTTGCTTTGGTTGTCCAAGTTCAAGAGGAAGGTTCAGAGGTTCTTCTGCATCCACCTTGGGCATTTCCTTTCTTGCCTTTATTTGTAATGACCTTTCATTTGCTTCATATGTGATGCTCTTGAGGTCATCCCATGGTTTATCTGGTTGGGTTGATAAGTCAAATATTTTTTTCTTGAGATGGCCCCTAAATTCAAGTCAGATATCCTCTGGGTCATATTTTGTCACTCATGAGTTGGTTGTCATTTTCTTCGGCTTCAACCTGAACTTGCACGTGAGTGATTGATGGTCTGTTCAGAAGTTGGTCCCTGGTATTATCTTGGCTCATAGTATTCAGCTTTCTCATGATCACCAGTCATATATGTTTACCTATGTTTTGCCGACTATGCAAAGGCATTAGAGGGTGCCAATCATTTATTGACTGAGGTTTTCTTCTGCTTTGTTTTGTGATTTTTTTGGTAATTGTTTGATTCCTGATGGTATTTTGTATGATTTTCTGTATTTGAAATCCAGGATAGGTATGGTAGCTGTCTGTAGAGACAGTAACTAGGGGCATGGCAGGGGAGACTGAGGAAAATGGGGAGCTTCTCATAGCAATTATGAGTATGGGAAGAAAATACTCTGAAATTGATTGTGGTGAGGATTGCACAACTCTTCTTAATATGATCGAATGATTAAATTGTGTGTGAGAAGAAAAAGGAACTATGAGCAACATTGTGAAGAACAAGAATTCCAGAGTATTTACTTAATTGTTGTCACGTGGCACCTGTACATACATCAAAAAGCATTCATTCAAACAAAACAGGAAGCATCGCATGGTTCAAAATCAGGAAAGGTGTACATCGGGGTTGTATCCTTTTACCATCCTTATCTAATCTGTATGCTGAGCAAATAATCTGAGAAAACTAGGCAATATGAAGAAAAAGTTGGGAGGAAAGCTTATTAACAACCTGCTATATGCAGATGACACAACCTCGCTGGAAATCATTCTCCAAGCCAACACTTTCTACATGTATACTTCAGTGCCATCGATAATACAATGTCAAGCAGCCATTCTCCTATTCCAAATTATTCCACCACCCTTACATAAACTCTGTGCCCCTCCGCAAAACCTCTTCCTCCTTCACCCAAGGCAGCCACTGGTCAACATGCACTTCCACAGTGGGGCTTTTGCAAAGAGCTGTATATACATCAGCACAGTCAGTTCCACTTTGGTTGCTCCCCAATTCCCTTCACCCTCCCCACCCAGCCCCACCACCGTCCCCAATAAACCTTGTGTCAGTTATTGTCTCTACAGCCCCACCACCGTCCCCAATAAACCTTGTGTCAGTTATTGTCTCTATTCTTCCAATCCTTCTGGGTTTTATAAACTGAGAAACCTAACATAAACAATTAAAAAACCAAAATGAAGCAGAAAGAAGAAAGTTATAATAATAATAGAAAGATAAAAATACAAAAAGGAGAGAAATAAAAATACAAATAATGAGTGAGAAGGTAATAACCATCAGCAATATTAGAAAAACCAGTGAAGAAATTTCTGCCATGAACAAGCAAGAAATATTTGAGCCTAGAGCAAATTTGGGTTGGGTCAAGGGGCAGGTCAGCTGACCAAGTATCATATCATACCATGGTTCAATCCCCTAGGATCAAGTTTATAATCATCTGTCTTGCCTGTGGCTGGAGAGGATCTGCTAGAGACCTGATCTGACTAGATACTTTGCAGATGGGTTTTGGGGTCCCACCATCCTCCATAGTGTTCTACAAATGGGGTGCTCATCATTTACGCTCTAACACGTTTCCCTTCATATTTGGATTTTGTTTTCACCATCTTTGGATCACACAGGCTGCTGTGCTTCCTCTGTGTGGACTTGGTTGACTCCTCACTTAGATGACTGCTCGTGTGAATATGAGCCTTTGAGGTCCCAGACATGATAAGCCAGGGTATTTTTTATTGCCTCGTATGCATATGAAAACTAGACAACCAACAGGGAAGACCAGAGGAGAATTGACGGACGCATTTGACTTATGGTATGATGTAGAATATTGAAAGTACCATGACATTCCAGAAGAACAACTCGATCTGTCTTAGAATATTCAGCATGTTCTGAGAAGCAAGGATGGCAAGTCTCTGTCTCATGTATGTTAGACATGTTATCAGAAGAGACCAGCCCCTTGGAAAGGAGCCCGTCCTTGGGAGAAGAAGAGGGTCAGAGAAAGAGGAAGCTCTCCCGCCCCCCCGTGAGATGGATTCACCCATTGGCTGCCATAATGGGTTCAAACGTAGCAGTCCTGTGAGGATGACTCAGGACCGAGCCGTGGTCTGTTGGTCCATTGGGCGACCAACAGTCCATTGGGACCAACGGTCCATTGGGTGACCACGAGTTGAAACTGACTTGGCAGCTCCTAAGAGCAAGAATCTTGATAGATTTTCTTGAAGGATCAGATGACAAGGCTTTTCATGGGGAAGTGGAAGTGAGAAATGCGTTGGTGAGAAAAAGGCCAAGGGAGAACACTTTTTTTCATGACAGTGCACCTGCTCATGCTTTGAAGGTAGCAAGTGCCGCCCATGAGAATCGTGTTGCCTAAAGTCCTGCTATGGCCCTTCTGCCTTCTTATGTCTCAAAGAACATGGGAAAGGAGGCTGATTCGAGGCCCTTGAGGATGCCAACACTGTAGTTTTGACGGGGTGTCAATAGATGGGTGAGGGATTCTGGGAAGGGTTAGACAGATGGAAACACTTGTCTTCGAAAGTGTTTAGACCTAGATGGATGATGTGCCAAGAATCAACAGCTTCCCATTTTGATAGGTTTGTTTCCTGACGGTTTCTCTGGTGTTTATTTAACTCCAGGCACACTGTGCGCCCATGCAATGTGCGCAGTCCTTACAACCGAGAAAACTGCTCAGAGAATTGAAATGGAAACAGCAGGCCCCTCCCACATCTCCTGGCTCTGTTCTGTTCCATTTCCCATCTCTCTGGGATCCTGGATTTCTCTGCCTCACCTAGGAGAGCCAGGTTAGCCCTCGCTTTCAGCCCCCAGCTGAGTTCACGTGTCTTGCCCACAGCCAGCTCAGTCAAGTTTGGAGCTTCCCGCCACTGCCATCGCTTTGCTTGACCCTCAGTTCCTGGATCTGGACTTGAACGTGGCTCCATCCAAACCAACTGCATAGAAATGGGACAAGTTAGGTGGGTTTCCTATGCCTTGGTTTCCTCCTCTAAAAACTGGAGTTGAAGTATCTATCTTAGATACGAGGCGATATGAGGTTTCTTGTCTCGTCATACAGTGTGTGTTATTAATTATTTGTTCATTGATCGTGTTATTGTTGTCACAGGGTTTTAGTTAGCGTTTCCCAGGCCCTAGGCTCTCGCCTGCATGTCTTAGATGGACTAGCACATACTCATTCAGATATTTAGTCATCAAATATCTACCAAGTGCTAACTGTGCCCCGGGGACATAAGGACATGTAATATCTGGGACATGTCCAATGGCCTTTGTGTAGGCTTCGTTGACATTCTACTCTGGCTTCATGATTGTCTACACCTGGTAGTATTGGGGTTGGTGAAACATCTATCACTATGTTGCCACTTCCCATGGGCAAAGTAATCTCTACTCACATGATCTAGTTGGACCCTTGCACCACCCCATGTGGCGTGTTGCCTTCATTTCCAGATGGGAAAACGAAGGGACACTGAGGAAGTGCCAGTACGGAGATCTGAACCAAGGCCCGTTTGACTCCAAACCACTACGCCACACTGTCAGAGGCCTGGGGGAAGGCGAGGCCCCTCCTGTTTGGGGTAGTCACCTTACCTGGACGTATCGAGACTTTCCCTCAGTCTATCCCTAAGAAGCTGTGTTAGTCAAGGTTGACTAGAGGAACAAAGTCATAGACCTCATATGGATATAAGAAAGAGCTTTATATACGAGAGCAATTGAATATTGAGAAAACATCCCAGCCCAGTCCTGATCAAGTTCATAAGTCTGATATTAGCCCCTATATCTGATACCAGTCTATAAATTCCTCTTCAGACTCACACAACACTTGCAACGATGCCAAATGCAGGAAGATCACAGGCCAGTAGGTGGAAAGTCTTTTGGATCTGGTGGCAGTGGAAGCATGTCAGTGCTGGCAGAGGTCTCCACATGGCTCCTCTTCAGCCCCAGAGCTCTGGCTTCCTCAGTGTAGCTCCATCAGGCTCATTGTTAGTCATGTCTCACAGGGACTGAGCATGTATCCAGTCTCATTAGCACCACCAACTGTGGTCATCAAGCTGCGACCTTCACCCTTAAGTCTCAAATTGACAGCAGATTATGTAATTACCACAGAAGCTAAGAATCCTTCAGCATTTCCGCAGCTTTTCTTCCCAGGAAAAGCTGCCAATGACCAGGAGGACCAGCAGGCAGCTCCTGCGTGGAGTTGAACGCATTCACATTTTCTTTAGAGGTATTTCTTTAGAGGAAAATGTTAGCCCATGAACTAGTCAACTGTGCACAGATGCCAACCAAAGAGGAAGAAGCATCTCACGAATCGTTGAGAATTCCCAGCATGGATTTGGGACCGAAGCAAATGCCGTGTTTGTCTTTGGGTCCACCACTAGCTGTCCTGGTAGCAGGTCATCTGGCAGGGTTTCTGGATGAAAATGCTACTCCACTGACTTTGGACCAGCTCGGGTGCAGAGAAGGATCACCAGACACTCTTCCCCACGGTCTCCAGTTGGCTCCGTTCCTCACCTCCTTCCACTTATTGCCTCAGGCCACATGGTTTGTTTAGGTTATTAGTGGCCATCATGTTGGCTTCGACTGCCTCCTGGGGCCGTATGGACAACAGGATGAAATGTCACCCATTTGGCACTGTCTTGATAGTCATTGGCATGCTTGAGTACAATTTTGCAGCTCCTGTGCAGGGCCTCCCAACCTGGGGGCTCATCGCTCAGCAGTATATTGGACAGCCTGTGTGGTCCGCAGGGCTTTCCCTGGCTAGTTTTGCAAGTCATTCCACATTGCAAGTGGCGAATTCCCAGCCGTTCCATTTGGGAAATGATGCCGAAACTCATCCAGCTTGCACGGCGGAGCTTCCAGCAGCAGCATCCAATAAAAAGTCCCTGCCTTCGAGGTGCTTCTGGCCACATGCTCAAAGTCTGTAAGTTGAAGCCTTGTCATCCTGGCCTCTCAGAAGCACTCTGGCCGTCCTTCTTCCAAGACAGATTGGTGTGTCCTTTTTACCATCTATGGTACTTTCCATATTTTTTTGCCAGCACCGTAATTCAAATGCATTGTCCGTTAGATTTATACCTACGTGCTTTATTTCCAAAACACTACTGTAAATGGAATTGTTTCCCTAACGTCCCTTTCAGAGTTTTCATTTCAGGAGCTCTGGTGGTCTAGTGGCTATGCACTGAACTACCAACTACAAGAGCAGTGTGTGAGTCCCGGTAGACCAGCGAACCAAATCCAGAGACACTCTGGGCATGAGAGAGCTTTATATCCAACAGCAATTGTATATTGACAAAACATTCTAGCCCAGTCCAGATCAAAGTCCATAAGCCCAATATTAGCCCATATTTCTGATATGAATCTACAAATTCCTCTCCAGACTCCCACAGCACATGCAATGATGCCAAATGCAGGAAAGTCACAAGCCAATGGGTGGAAAGTCTTGTGGATCCAGTGATGGTGGAAGCATCTCAGCACTGGTTTGGGTCTCCACGTGGCTCCTCCAGGCCCTTGGGTGTCTCAACTGCAGGAAAGTGAAGCAGAGAGAGTGTGTGGCCCACCTCCAGGGAGAAAGAGGAAGTTCCCAGAATTCCCATGCTAAGGTCAGGCCTACCAGGAGGCTTCCCCAGTCTGTGGCCTGATTGACAGGCTAGACTCCACCCCTAGAGCTATTTATCAAGTTGCCATGACATTGTGGAACTACCGCAAGTGGTTTGAAATCCCTAGTTGCTCTATGGAGAGAGTTTATGCTCCTATAAAGATGGAAAGTCTTGGAAACACAAAGGGGCAGTTCTACTTTGCCCTACGGGTCTCTGTGAGTCAGAATAAAGATGGAAGCAGTGAGATTTTTGCATGCATTGTCTTGAAGGTCTATTGAAACCCAAGTGATTTTCATTTATTGACCTTCAACTCTGTGAAAGTCCTCTATTGGCTGTAGAAGTTTTCTAGTGGACTCTGAGCTTTCTATATCTAGGATCATATGCACAAATAGAGATAATTTTACTTCTCTTCCAGTCTGGTTTGTTTTTCTTGTCTTACTGTTTTGGCTCAGACTTCTAATATAATATTGACTCGAAGAGATAAGAGTGAGAATTCTTACCTTGTGCCCAGTTTCATGGAGAAAGCTCTCAGCGTTTCTCCATTCAGTGTAATGTTGACTGTTGGCTCTTCATAAATGCCATGAATCATATTGAGGAATTTCCCTTCCGCTCTAATATTTATCCACCTGATTTTTCCATCTTGGCATAAACATGTGCTTCCTAATCTGATGTGATGCAACTTTACACCAATCAATATTGCAGCTGCCATAGTACATTTAGTGCTTCAGAATTTAGGGACTTAATTGCCATGTATACTTGAGAATAAGATAAGGTGACCAGGTTTTAACATTGGTAAAGCGGGACACCAGTGGGACACCATTGATAAAACTCATGTCCCGGTGAAATAGCCACATGGCAGCCGAAAACTGTATACCCTAGCTTGTCGTGCATTCTTTCCAAAAATTGGGACGTTATTAAAAATGCCGTGGGATGCGGGAAAAATTGTTCAAAATCAGGACTGTCCCGCCAGAAGTGGGACATCTGGTCACCTTAGTATAAGCGGAACCAAATATCAGTGGAGGCACCTAATTTTACCACAAAAATTGCATCAAAAGTGTTCTAAAAAACTCGGCTCATGCATGAGTATAAGTGGTATCTTACAGAATTACCATAGCCTCACAAGGCTCTAAATTGAGCCCAAAATTTACTTTGAACCAAGTGCCAATGGGAAACAGGTGGGTTCTTTAAAAATTCCACGTATACCCACTGCACTGCTCAGCCCTGCATTTCTAGTATGGACCCAAAAGAAACATCTGTCCAAGCAAGGACTTGTACACAAATGTCCACAGAAGCTGCGGTCCTTGTAATACTCCCAGACTGGGAACAACAGAAATGCCCGTCAATAATCAATGCACGTGTTATAAATAGCATTCCTAAACCAATCATGGCTATAGAATGAAATATATATATAACAATAGATATACCTATATTATATATCCACATATATTATTACATATGGCTAGATAATAAATTATAGCGATATGATAATTTATATGCCTATATAATATATTATTATATATAAATACGATTGTACATTGTTGTAGAATTAAATCTATATCTATATAATAATATATAAATGACTGTCATGAAATAATACTCAGATAGTTACTGATGCATGCAGCAACATGAACGAGTCCCACAATAATTCATCTGAGTGAAAGAAACCAGACAAAAAAGTAATAATACTGCATGGTTCCATTTCTGTAAGACTAACAGTGCAAAGTGCCTAGAGCAGATCAGAAGTTGCTTTGGAGGGAGGGATCCATGGAGACGGCAGAGAAGGGAGGACTACACAGGTGCACAAAGAAACATGTGAGGTGATAGAGATTGTGATTGTGTGAATACATAGATTTACATATATGCAATGTCCTGTGGACAGTGCACGTGTTAGGACATATCACACTGTATCTTCAGATCTCTACAGTAGATTCTGTGGAGGATACACTTGTCTGTCTGTGGAGAGCTGGGTGTTGCTATGATGCTGAACAGGTCCCAGCAGAGCTTCTGGCCTAAGACAGACTAGAAGGAAAGGCCCGTGACCCACTTCCCTGTGTAAACCACTATGAAAGCCACGGCCATCGGATCCCATCGTGCACGAGTTAGCCACCAGCCGGGGTGGGGGGGTGTTGGGGGGGGACACTCCACGACAGAAACAACAACTGCTGTAACAAAATGGCTTTAAAATGTGCACGGAGGAAAACGTTTCTGCCCTCATCTTAAATGACAAGACAAACAGGCAAGACATAGGAAACCACGGTTTTCCGGGTTGGACAACAGCCAACACAAGACTGGGGTCCCCGAGAAAAGGGCAATGAGGAAGGTGACGCCTGCAATGCTGTCCACTCCCTGCCTAGAGAGAAGCCCCGCCCGGCCCGCTGGGCTCCAGGGTGAGGAGACGGCATTCGGAGCTCCAGGAGGCCAACACTGCTGGGCCTTTCAGGGCAGAGAACCAGGGCTCTGGGAGTTCTGCACGTGGAGAGAAAACTCCAGAGGGAAAGACCTTGGTGAGGTCTTTCATCTCTGATCAGGAGCCAACCAAGAAGCAGATAGAGCAGTTTCTTGAGTTTGTAAGGGGGTAGGAATAATTGGTGTTCTCACCATCCGGAGTGGGTAAGTCCCTGTAATATACTGGTAGTATCTTAAGAAAGGTTATATAGCCTTACAGTGCTGTTGGCTGTTGAGTTAATTCTAATGGAGATTCTGTGTGGCACAGTAGAACTCCCCACAGGGTTTCCTGACTCTAGTCTTTAGGGAGGAACCTGGTGGCATGGTGGGTGATGTGCTGCATTGCTGAGGGTAGCTGAAACACACCAGTTCAGCTGGGTGAGACAGATGGGGCTTACGGCTCCTGTAAAGATTTGCAGCCTCTGAAATGGGAGCTGTTCTAGCCTGTCTCATAGGGTCACTATGAGTTGGTGGCAGTGAGGTGTTTACCTTTTTTGCTTTTAATTTTTATGGAAACAGATGATCCGATCTGTCTCTTCCAGAGCCTCCAGCTGGGTTTGAACCACTCACCTTTCGCTAAGCGACCAAGTGTTTGACCATTTGCACCACCAAGGGTCCTGTGGCAGTTACGTACTCCCTTGTCAACTTGAGGCTATTAAGAGTGAAGGGGTGGAGTCTAGCCTGTCAATCAGGTCACAGCCTGATGATGCCTCCTTGTGGGCGTGGCCTTCTCACGAGGATTCTGGGAACTTCCTCTCTTCCTCCCTGGAGGTGAGACATGCTCTCTCTCTGCTTTACATTCCTGCTGACAAGCCACATAGAGCCACACTAATGGCAGCCAGAGCCCCAGAGATGCGTCCACCACCACTGGATCCACAAGACTTTCCACTCACTGGCCTGTGATCTTCCTGCATTCACCTTCATTGCTTGTGCTGCATGACTCTGAAGAGGAATTTATAGACTGCTATCAGACATATGGGCTAATCTCAGACTATGGACTTGATCTGGACTGGGCTGGGATGTTTTCTTAATATACCATTCCTCTTTGATCTAAAGCTCTTTCTTACACTCATGTGAGCATCCTGGATTTAGTTCTCTAGTCAACCCGGCCTAACACAGGTCCTTAGTATTTGACCAATGAAACAGTCCTGACCCTAACAGATCAAGTTTAAAAGCAAGCCCCAAAGGAAGAAACAATTTTAAAGTGACTGTGTGCCAGCGCCAAGTCCAGTAGTCTTTAAAGGAATAGAGCAAAGCCCCATATGTAACACCGGGGTATCCTGATGTGTGGCAGCCAATAGAAAATGAGCAGGCATGCAAAATGGCAAGACAATATGACTCCTAGTGGTGCTGTGGGCTGATAACCGAAAGGTCAGTCAGTGGTTCACACCCAGCAGCAACTACGCTGGAGAAAGATGAGGCGGTCTGCTCCCATAAACAGATGACAGCCTGGAAATCTACGCGGCAGAACGGAGTCAGCGGCTGCGCTTTGGGTTTTGGTATTAGACTTGGAGGGAAAAGCAGTCAAGTCAGCAACAGCCTCAGAAATGGCAAGAGAGGAACTAGCAGACCAGGCCATTAAAGCTGCTTTTGTTAAGTCAGGTCAACGCAGGGAGGGGCTTCAAAAAGTTCACAGTAAAATGGGATTAAAAGGTCATGGAATTTCCCCCACCCACTCTTTGAAGCCCCCTTGTCCTTGGGAGCACGTGAAAGGGAAAACAGGAGCGGGAATGGGGAGCACACCCCGTTGTTGAGCCCACCCCCTTGCACCGGGTGGCAGCCCCGCAGGACGGCGTGGCACTCTGGGGTTCCGGGCTGTGGTGTTTGAAGGTGCAGACTGCCTGCCTGTTGGTTCTCCTGCCTGTTGGTGATGCCTGGCTCTCCTTTGGGTTAGCAGCCAAGTGAAGATGCACAGGCCTGCAGGGCTCCTCGGGAGAAGAGTACTAGATAGGGGACAGGGGGTGGGCGGTGGGGGGTTCAAACCAGAACTTCCGGACCTGGAAAATACAATATTGGGAGAAAAAGATAGTGTGAAGACAATTCACGATTTTGACTGGTACCGAAACTCGCTTTCATGTTACCAAGGGATAACGGAATCGTCCCTCCCTTGGGCCAGGTTTGCTGCGTGGAGGAAACTCACTAGTCTTCAGTGTTCGCCCCCCTCCTCTTCGCAGCATCAGATCGGCGGGGCCGCCCTGCTCGTGGTGCTCTTTCTCCCTGTTCCACTAGGCCCATGGGACCGGAAGGCAGTTTTGCACCTGTGTCCTCAGCACTCAGCGCAGTGAGCACGCAGTAACTAGACGGACTGGCTGGCCGATGGAGGAGTGGACGGATGGAAGCTGCATCAGCTTGCCAAGGGCTCATTCCAGGGCCCGCTTTGAAAGCATCCCCACTGGGCCCCATTCCACCCCGCTGGAATTCTCACGTGGTCTCATAAAACGTGCTTCCTGCAGGCGCTGCTGAGCCCAGAATTAGGTGTGAGTAGATGATTCCCAGCGATCGGGAGCCAGTTGTTTCTGCCTTTGGGTTTCGCAGCCAAGTCAGGGTGTCAGAACAGATGGTCTCTGAGTGCCAGGCCGCTGGGTGTGGTCCAGTCTTCCACGCTCCGCACTCCACCGTGCCCCCATCCCTATGTCCTTCACTTTGTAATAACCAGACCCTTGTACCAAATCAGGGCCATCTGGGGGACCGATAGAGTAGCATGGAAGGAAAGCCTGGGGCTTTTGACATGAAGTCACGAAGGGCATTGTGGCCTCTGGGACGGCCGGTTCTCGGGAAAGCAGCCACCCTGTCCTGACAGCACCCCAACTGCCCCATGGCGAGGGCCTCGTGCACAGGAACGAACAGAGGCCTCTTCTCATAGCCATGGCGTGAGTCATCTTGGAAATGAATCTCCCCAGCTCCAATCAAGCCCCACGGGACAGCAGCCCCCACCAACATCAGACCTCAGCTTCATGAGACGCCTGAGCCCGAATCACTCTCAGCCGAGCTGCTCCCAAATTCCCGACCCAGAGGTGATCCACTGCTTTGGTTCGGGTCCTCCAGAAAGCAGAACTGGAGGCGACGATGAAGGTGCTGACAACTTATGTAGAAGCTGCAAGCGCCAGGAGGTGAAGGGAGACAGGGAGAGAGGTGAGAGAAGATGTGATTGTGGGCAAAACGACTCGCCGCCACTGTGGGGGGCCTCCTGTGCCCCTGCAGATGCCAGGTGGCTTGTCCATGCTGTGTGAGGACTTCTCTGGAAAGACTGCACCTAGGGATCAAGCCCCAGGGTGGTTGGTACAGGAGGAGGGTGGGCATGCTTCTTCAGCCTGCTCCTACCTCTCTTCTGCACCCGGCTGGTCAACGTTTGCCCCACGGGGAGTTTGTTCCCTCGCAGGATCCAGGCCCTGGAGGACTATCGGAAAAGTCGTTTTAGAGGACTGCCAATGGGCTGGCTGGGTGGGAGGCATTGAGGGGACCTCAGGAGGTATTCAGGGGCCCTTGGTTGGTGTGTTAGTGTGGGTTGACTCAAGAAACAAATCCAGAGACACTCATATGTACAAGAAAGAGTTTTATATCAAATACCAATTGTATCTGGAGAAAACATCCCAGCCCAGTTCAGTTCAAGTCCACAAGTCTGCTATTAGCCCATATGTCTGATACCAGTCTATAAAGTCCTCTTCAGACTCACGCAATACATGCAATGATGCCAAGTGCAGGAAGATCACAGGCCAGTGGATGGAAAGTTTTATGGATCCAGCGGTGGTGGAAGCATCTCAGTGCTGGTGTGGATCTCCACATGGCTCCTCCAGCTCCAGGGCTCTGGTTCCATCAGGGTAGCTCCATGTGGCTTGTCAACAGGAATGTCAAACAGAGAGAGTGTGTGTCCCACCTCCAAGGAGGAATCCAGGAGTTCTAAGAACCCTCAGGAGAAGGCTATGCCTACAGAGCGGCATCATTGGCTGTGACCTGGTTGACAGGCTGGACTCCACCCCTTTGCAAGTTGATAGGACATGATGTCACTGCCCCAGCTGGCACCCAAAGATTGTCAGTCCAGCCCACCCAGCAGCTCCATGCAAGAAAGACCTGGGGGTTGTTTCCATAGAGATGACCGCCTCAGCCTCCCCCTGCGGCAGTTCTGTTCTGTCACAGGGTCACTATGCCAACAAGGAAGAAGGCATAGAGGGAGTGTGCCCATATCATGACCCTGTTCGTCTCTTTCTCAGTCCCCCTGATTATAACCTCCCTGCCAAGCCCCAGGGGGTCTGGATTGTCCTCATCTTGGCTGCATTGATGCAGGAGGTGGGTTGGGGTGGGGTGGCGGAGCAGAGAGGATGAAGTAGGGCTACATGTTCATGTGACCTGACCTCGGCAGGCTTACACACACCACCATCACCACCACCCCACCACTCCCCCCCCACACACTCGCACTCTGGCATGCAAAATGCAAACCCCCTCTCTCTCCAACTGGGCTGGAAAAGGGGGGAGAGCTTACATCTTAGCTGGAGGTGGTGGTGCCCATGGGGTATCTCTGAGATAAGAGTATCCACCCCCAAGTGTAGAAAACACACCTCAATTTAACAGAACTGGAGATTCTGAGCAGAGTCCCTGGTTGGAGGGAATGGTGAAACACCTGACCAGTTAGCTGAGAGATCGGGGGTTCGAATCCCCTCTGTCCCCCTGAGATGCCTCATTGTCAGGCGGGCCTAGCAATCTGCTGCTGGAAAGCCCTGGGCTTTCAACGCCTCTGGAAGACAGTTCCTGTCTGCGCGCTGGGGGTGCCGCGAGCTGGAACCACCCTGAAGCCGCTGACAACAGCGAGAGGCTTTGAGCTGTCATGGGCTCTTTTAAATAAAATAAAAGGTCCTCATGACCTTGCCTTTCGCCAGAAAGGAGAAGTGTTTCCTACCAAGAGTTCTTTACATTTTTGCTCAGAAGCAGCTGCTGCCAACCTCAGACCGAGGCCCCAGAAGCCCCTGTGAATGTCAAGGGGCCAGGAGGCCCAAGCCCAGCCTTCCTGCACAGACGTGGGTGGGTGGGTGAATCGGAGGAGGTGGGGTGAATGGGGGTGGGGGTGGATGGAGGAGGCAGCTGCTGGATCTGTGGTCACCGAGAGGCAAGGTCTGGCCATCTAAGTCCCCCAGTGCCTTTGCAAACAGGCAAGGGAAAAGGAGTCATGGTGGGGGCTGATTGTTTTGAATCCATCTCTCAACATGCAGGCTTCCTGTCCCCTCCGATCCTCCACCTCCTAGTCTCTCTGCATTAGCGTGACAAGCAGCAGCACCGAGCTGCGGGCAGGAGGCTGGGCTGTGATTTGCACTGACACGCAGTGGCGTTATTCACGGGAGATTCGTCTGGTTTTGATTCGATGGAAGAAAAATGACAAGCTTGTGCTCATCCTGGTGGGTAAAGCCAGGCGCCAGGCGAGCTCTGGGCCTAGCTTCACTCTGCCGAATCCATCTTCCTTTCCTCTGGCATCAGTTCCCTTTCCTTGGGCCAGGGGTGGGTCAGCATGTCCTTTTCTCAGCAGGTGATAATCCGGTTTACAGGTTGCCAGAGGCCCTCAAAGCATCCTCTGGGGAATGATGTGCCCCTTAAAAAGTCAGACCCGGCTGGAAATACTTCCTAAACCTTCCTTCCTTCTGCCCTGGCCGCTCTCTTCAAGATGCCCACGAAGCGTAAGAGGTGAGGTTAAATAAGAGGGGCAAGAGAAGCAGAAGCAGCCTCAAGCCATGAGCCTGAGAGACATTTTCAGGGTGCTAGTGAGGGATGAGAGGGGTCCCGGGGAAGGGGGAGAATTGTGGTTACCCGTTGGGCTGCTAACTGCAAGGCCAGCAGTTTGAAACCACCAGCCACTCCGAGAGAAAGACAGGGCTTTCCACTCCCATCTCAGAAACCCACAAGGGCAGTTCTCCCCTGTCATACAGGGTCCGCTATGCGTTGGTACTGACTTGACGGCACCAAGTTTGGTTTTTGGTTTAATGAGGGATGAACCACAAGGCGGGGGCTGAGGAAGGCCCATTTTCCAGATGCTGTCAGATATGGGGAGGGGGAGTTGGTCACAGGAATATACCTCCCACGCCCAAGAGAAGCCTGCTTTTATTTTCTTAATGTCTCACCCACACATGTACACACACGCGACCCAGCTCCACACCCAAGTCGTGTTCTTAGCAGTGTCCCTTCACCACCTTCACGTCTGGTCTTGTTCTGTGTGACTCAGATGCTCCCTCCACATGCCGGCCCAGACAGGGGCTTCCCACGGGGTCAGCCAGCCAGGACAGAGGGAAGTGACAGCTTCCCACTGGTGCTGGTGTAGGGGCGAGGGAATGGTGGGCAGGGCAGGGACTGGAGGGCGCAGGGGGGTGCCAAGGAGAAGAGTGAAGAGCTGAGGCCAGTGTGCAAGCTCTCAGGAGATAGATGGGTCCAGACGTTGCCAGCCCAGCGAGCCTCCATCATTGGCCTGAAATGGGTTCTTGCTAGTCAGTCACCAAGCCAAGCTAGGCCTAGTCACTCCTCCTATGGCCAACTGGTTGCCAGCGATGGAGCACGGGCACTAACTAGCCATCCAGACAAGGGTTAGGTCTGATGGGAGCGGATCCCGTGTCCCCCCTCTCAGTATGAAAGCCGTGGGGAGACACCCCCCGCAGTTCCTCACCCACATACGCTATCTGTGCTGTGTGGATGCATTCAACAGGATGAGTCTTAGCTGACATTTTCCTGCACATACACACACACACACACACACACACACCCCGCAAATATCACCAAGAGAGAAAACAACATAACACGCCCCATCATTCCGGGATGGCAAACAAAAAGTGTATCCTAGCAGGGTATCCGAGACGACAGATCGGCTGCCTGCGCTGGACAAAGAGAGACCTCCCTCCATGCAGGAGAGCTCAGCCCAGCGATTGCTATCAGTGCGGTGACAGCAGCCGCTCAGCTTCCCCGCGGGGTTGTTTTGATTGCCTACAGAGCCTGGGCCTTCTGTCCCCACCCTGAGCCCCCACCCTCCACCTCTCGGGGCACCTTGTCTTCAGGGGACCGCAGTGACCACCAGCAGCAGCAGCAGTGGGGAGAACCCCTACTCCTCTCTGCTCTCTTTTCCCCCCGCTGGTCAAATGCTGTCGTTCTCTCCGGACATATTGCTGGGAAACCAACAGGTACCTGATGCGTGATGCAAATGTCGTGGGGTGGTGCTCATGTCACGCCGCTGACAAAAGCAGCTGAGGAGCATGAGTGCCATGAGTCCTGACAGCTCAGGGTGGCCGGTCGCCACATCATCAGCGGGGAACAGTGGAAATTGAATGTCATCACAAACAGGAAATCCCGCCCCCCCCCAACTGGCTATCTGTGGGTCTAAATGGTGGATGTGCTGGGCTGCTCACGAGAAGGTTGGAGGTTGGAGTCCACCCAGAGCCACCTCAGAAGCAAGCCCTGCCAGTCGACATATAAAAAACCCAGCACGGTTCTGCTCTGATTCATACCAGGTTGTCACGAACAGAGCCAGCTCAATAGTAACTGGATCTGAGTTAGTATTTTTCTGTGACTATGATTTAAAAAATGAAAAACTCACTGCCAGCAAGCCAATGAGACTTCTGTCAACACCCTCTTTGATGTAGGTTTAATCCTAGATTGTAGCTGTTGGTGGGAGTAGAAAGCCCAGTCTTTCTCCAGAGGAGCTGCTGGTGGTTTCGAACTACTGACCATGAGGATTGTGACCCAGTGCATAACCACAGCACTATGAGGGCTCCAGCGAGATTCTTATGTTAGGATGACTCATGGAGCCCTGGAGCCACTATCGGATAACTTCCCGGTCGTCAAGCCCCCCCCCCCCCCCATCTGGGGGAGGAAGGCGAGAGGCTGCCTGCTTCTCCGAAAGTTCACAGTCTCGGAGAACGCTCTCTGGGGTGACTCTGAGTGACAGCTGACTTGATGGCAGAGGGTTTCTGGGTTTAAATGGTGATCATATTTATACTTTCAAAAAATGGAGAGCCTGCTTCTATCCTAGTTTGAGTGCCTGCTTTATTCTGACTTGAACTCGGGAAGGTTGGAATGCCAGCAGGTAGAGGTGGTGGCAGATCCCTAGCTCTGAGTTGATCTCCGCCAGCGAGCCACCAGCCACCCGCCATGGGCCATTCCTTTCAAGGGGTTACGGGTTGCCAGGGAAACCAGGGAGTCTTGATGGGAAGACTCAGTCCATCCTTGATGGAAATGGCCTCTTTCTAAGGAAAGTTACCTTGGAAACCATCCCGGCATCTCTAGTTGTGTCCCCACCTGGCCTCAACCCCATTTTCGCCTCCTTACCTAGTACAGGAACCCATTCTGATGTATGAGGTGTCAGCCAGAAGGTCTTGTGCTTTGCCGCGAGGCGCTATAAAAAGGCAGATGTATGACTGTGTCGTCCGCAAATACCCTAGAAAGTTACGTGTTAAACTCGTGTTAATCATAAATGCTTCCCTCCCAAGTAGGTGACGGCCTTTCTCGCTGGGGCCCTTTAAAATATAACAAACCAGTATGATCTCAGGGCAACCTGACCCTGCTATTATCCTTGTCGTGCAGCGAGGACAGCCACCCGATGCCCATCCAGCTCAGCGGCCCGACACCTTTGGGTGAAGAGAGGAAGCCCCTCCGGACCCCTGAACCAGAAAGCTGAAGGGCCACAGGAACAACTGCTTAAATTCCTAAGGAACTATGGCCACGGCCCAGCATCCCAGGCCCAGTGCTCGCTCCCCACTTTGCTGCAAGGTCCCTCACGATCTGGATGGGAGGGGACCAAGGCACACTCCCTGGCCGAGGGTCCTGCCTGTCCTCCCATTCAAGTCCTGCCTCTCTCCTTCGGTAGCCACCAGACTTGAGCCTCAGCTCCTGTGAAGGTGCAGCTGGAAGGGAGTGGGGGCGACAGGCTGGTGTGCTCAAGAATCTGGAGCTTGCTCTTCATGGATCTGAGATCGTGTTCTCATTGCTCAGGAAACTTCCTTGCTACGTTTCCGTATTCCTGTCCCAGGGTGCAGCGACATCTGGATGCTCCGTGTCCTCCATTGCTTGTCACCCAATAGTAGGGTGCTTGGCGGTTGTTTCCTATTAGAAGGTCCCTGGGTGGGTAGGCGGTCTAGAGAACAGCGAGTGGGACTGGGGACACGAGCCAGGTCAAGAGTTCAAGTGCTCCATCTCAAGCTGGGTCCCCGCAGATGCGGGCCGCAAAGAAGACGAGTGACGGGGCTTGTTCTCAAGTGCTCCCGGGAATACTCACTGTCGTGTCGGGGACTTGGAGCTGGAAGGGAAGGCAAGCAAACAAGGGTGTCCTGTCAGACCAAGTCCCCTGGAGAGCGATCTTGATTCACTTCTTCACAGGGCACAGTACAGGCCACATCTCAGTGCCCCATCCAGGATGAGAGCGTTGGAGAATTTATGTCCCTTGACACTCCTGCCACCCCACCTCTGGTGAAGGCCTGCAGGTGGTCTTCTGATAAATCGAGGCAGGTGCTGTTGGGTAAGGAAGCCCATGGGGGAGTCAATGGGTCCAGAAATGGCAGAGAGTCTTCAGGGACGCCTTCCCCTGCCATTGTCCTTACAGGTAGCACAGGGAGAAGAGGCATCACACGGCAGCCCATCTTGTCTGTCCGAAAGCCTTGGGTGGAGAGTGACAGTCCTGACAGCATCTGCAACACCCACAAGAAACTACAGCTCAGGAAGGAACCAGAGTTAACTTGGATACCATTCCTGTCTTCCCCAGTTGCTGTCCCCGCCCCTCCCCTCCCCGCCCCGCCCAGTCCTGTTATCTTTTTAACTTCCAGATTCGTGTGTTCACGCACCGCTCACTCAGTCACTCACTGAGCACACAGTTACTGACCACGAAGGTGTCTAAGAATGGCAGGAAATTCACAAACCTAACGAGATGGCAGCACCAAGCTCGTGCGGGAGAGGCTTCCAGTCTAACCAAGTGGTGGTGGAGAACATGCATCCCAATGGCCACATCTGGACCCAATTCTCCCTACCCTTTACACGGCTTTCCCTCTCACAGGGCTGATCCTTCTACTTCAAAGATCACTGTGCAATTCTATACTCCGGGAGCTGAGAGGCTATGATGCTTCATGATAATCAAGCTGCCAGAGATCCTTTTACTAATAATACCTCGTGAAAGCACACAGCATATGATAGTATTAGTAATAAAGGCAGCATTTAATAAGTAAAATAAGCCGACACGGGAGTCTGGCCCTGCATTCAAAGTATTCCGCGTCTCCTGCTTCTTTCATCTGAAAAGCAAAAGCTCCCAACACCTATAAAACAGTCCCACCTGGGTTTGCTGCAGGGGCTGAGCGCTGTCTGACCACCCTCGGTTTGCTGATTCTAAGGAGCATGGCTATGTTGATGGCATTTCAGCTTCGAGGGACACATGCTCAAGGTCACGTCTATAATTTGCCCTTGACCCACCCATCAGGATCAAGAGGTCCTGGGGGAGGGACTGTCAGGGGACAGTCTAGGTTAATTGTACAATATTTTCCATTTGCAGGGTGAAACTGGTTAGAGAAGGGGTCTGTCCCTCCATTCCCTGGACTAAAGACTCACAAATCAGCAGGTGACACACCTGGGGTCAACAGGAGTTAGATTTAACTCAAAGGTCACTGTTTTTCTTTTGTTTGAGCTTGGTTCCTCTCTGATCGAGCCATTTGTTTGAAGTCCAACTAAAATGGCTTTTGTGAGACAATCCCACACTTCTTCCTGGGGTTAGGAATGCAACCCTCAAAGTGTCCTTTCCCTTCTGCTAGGGCCACCCCAGAACCAGGGGGCCTTCTTATTTTAAAGCCCAGCACATCTTGATAGGGAGTCTGTTCAGGGACAGGACAATGGAAGCAGAGGGCAGCCCAAGGTGAGTCTCTCTTCGTGGGGCCTCGACTTCCAGAACGGCTCTCTCAAAAGCAGCCAAGTCAAATGAAATCCTCCACAACTTCCACCTTTTCTCTGCTTTTCATGATGTTCCAGTGGACAGGTTGTTTGTTTTTTTCATTCTTCACATTGAGTTGTAATCCATGTAAGTCTGGGTTGACTAGAGAAACAAATTCATAGACACTCGTGTGTAGGAGAGAAATTTATATCAAAGAACAATTGTACACTCAGAAAACATCCCATCCCAGTCCAGATCAAGTCTTTAAGTCCAATATGTCAATAGGAGTCTGTAAATTCCTGTTGAGACTCACGCAGCCATGCAATGACGCTGAATGCAGGGTGATCACAGACCAGTGGGTGGGAAGTCTTGTGCATCCAGTGGTAGTAGAAGCATCTCAGGCTGGTGTGGGTCTCCACATGGCTCCTCCAGCTCCAGGGCCCTGGCTCCATCAGCTTAGCTCCATGTGGCTTGTCAACAGGAATGTCTCCAGGGAGAGTGTCTGTGTTCCGCATCCAGTGAACTACTTATCTCCATAGGGCCTCTAAATGAGGTTATCAAGCTGTGACCTGATTGACAGGCTAAACCCCACCCCTCCCCTCTTAAGAGTCTCAAGTTGACACCAGATTATATAACTATCTCACCATGTAAGCATAACCACCACCACCACCCCGTAAATTCACATTTGCTCAACACCTTCTTCTGGCATAACCTATTCTCTGCCCTTCCTTCACCTGAGCCTTGAGACCGTCCTGGAGGCCTATGACCACACACGTGTTACCAGCTCCCCTTGGCAGGTGAGGAATGTCAGCCTAGGACAACTTGAAGACTCCTTGAGAGCGATGAGGGTGCTGTCATCTCTCACCCCGGCTCTTCCCAACCGAACAAGCAGCTAGAAAGTAGATGTGTTAGTCTGGATGGACTAGAGAAACAAATTGAGGGAGATAATGCATATAAGAAAAAGGTTATATACAAGAGTGATTCAATATTGAGAAAACATCTCAACCCAGTCCAGTCCAACCCATAAATCTGATATTAGCCCATATGTCCAATACCAACATATAAAGTCCTCTTCAAACACACGAAACACATGCAATGATGCAAAATACAGGAGGATCACAAGCGAGTGGGTAGAAAGTCTTTGGATCCAGTGGCTGTGTAAGCATCTCAGCGCTGGCATGGGTCTCCACGTGGTTTCTCCAGCTTCCAGGGCTGCATCAGGGTAGGTCCATGTGGCTTCTCCAGTTCCCAGAGTGTAGCACTATGTGTCCTGTCAATAGAACATCATCTCAGGGAGGGAGTAGAAAAATTCTCTCCTGCCTCCAAGGAGGAAATCTCAGAGTTTCCCAGAATACTCAGGAGGCCATGCCCACACAGAGGCCTCATTGGCTATGACAGGCCAGGCTCCACCCCTTCACTCGTTATCCTCTCAAGTTGACCCCAGATGATGTAACTACCACAGTAGACCTGGGGCTCGATATGGGGATTTCAGAGCCGAGGTCTGAGATGCCTGATCAACAAAGCCAGTGCTCGCCAAGTTGATGCCGGCCCACGGTGACCCCTGGGTGTCAGAGTAGGGTTTTCTTTAAAAAACAAAACATCTAATTTATATTGTTATGTGGAGAAGACACATCGCAGAATAGGTTCCACAGTGTCCATGTGTACAATCCAGTGACGCTGGCTGCCTTCTCCAAGCTGTGCGTCCATTCCCACCCTCCTCTCCTGCCATATTCCTCCTCTTCCATGCACATCACCAGCTCACCACCCGCCCACGTTTCCTACCAAATCCTTGGAGACGCTGTGTCAGGTTGATTGCATGCAGTTACTTCTTTGTAAGAATGCAAGGCTCAAGGCAGACTTCCTTTACACATTAGACTCAGTTGTTTATTCGGGAGTGTGTGAGTGTGTAGGTGGTGGATGGAGATGAGGCTTTATATTTCCCTAAAGAGTTACAGTTAATGCCCACGGGGCCGTTCTCCTCTGCCCCATGACTATGACTTTGGCCCCTATGGCTTTGAATCGACTCATCAGCAGCGAGTTTCAGTCTATTTGGGGATTGTTTCTTGTTTGTAGGTTCGTGCTGAGTCGGAATCAACAGTGAGTGTGTTTGGCTTGATTATCATTCAATCTCAGGAGCCCTGGTGGTGCCGTGGTTACGAGCTGAGCTGCCGCCCACAAGGTCAGTAGTTCAAACCCACCAGCTGCTCTGATGGTGAAAGACGGGGCTTTCTACTCCCATAGAGTTTCAGTCGAGAAACTCACACGGGCGCTTCTGCCCTGTCCTAACGGGTCGCTATAATCGGCGTCGACTTGACGGAAGTGAGTTTGGTGTGGGTAGGTTTGGTGGCATAGTGGATTGCTCTCTGGGCTGCCAACGGAAAGGTCCGCAGGCTGAGCAGCTCCTCAGGAGAAAGATGGGACTCTCTGCCCCTGCAAAGGCTTGTGGTCCCAGAAACCCAAAGGGGGCAGTTTAGCTCCGTCCCACGCATGTCATAATCGACTAGATAACACCATGTGTCATTGGTTCATTGTTGACCTTAAAGAAGGCTCAAGTCACACTTTTGGTTTAAGAATTAAATATTTTCTCAGGGCAATAGTTTCGAAGGTTCAGATCACCTCCATGACTCCGGAAAGTCTGGATTCTATTAGAATTTGGAATTCTTTTCTGCATTGTCCACCCTGCCTCTTGCCACCCTGCCTCAATTTTAGTAGACGTATAATTCTAATGAATCCAAAATACAAGATGAACTAGATGAAGCATTTTTCTCCTTCAAATTAGGAAAAAATATAATGGTATAATGCATAACATACTCATACCTTTTTAAAAAATCATTTTCACTCATTTTGATCAGGATTTTTCTACAGATCCTTTGATCAGGTCACGTCTGAGATGCCTCTGAGTGGATTTAAACCTCCAGGCTTTTGGTTGGTTACCTGTTGAGCATGCTAACTATTTTTACCACCTAGAGGTTCTAGGTGTATCTAGTACAATGTACATATTCGCTCTATAAACCTTTGTGCCTGACAGGAACCATGAGTCAGGCATGTTCTAGGTGCTGGGGACAATCCAGAGTTTTTGTCTTCATGGGGCTAACTAGGGAGTTTTGATGTAGATTGTAAACACATCAAAAGTACCAAACACCGATCAGATGGTGACAAGGACTCTGACGATAGTCACAGGAGGAGCTACCTCATTGAAAGCCGACAGGGAATCGGTGGAAACCAATGGATTCTCAGCTCCTCCAGGAAAGAGCATGTGGGCTCAGGTCAAGGATGAGGCAGAGTGACGAATAAGCAATGACTTCCCAGACGATGACTGGGGCTCTCTCTGAGAGGAGCTTGGATTTCTGCTCGGGCGAAGATGAGACACTTGGTTATTGCCTCACACACAAAGGTCAGCTCCCGGAGTCGAGAATTTCCCCAGAGTCAATCTGCCCTGAAGTTTTCTGTGCTTCTTCGGAAAATTACTCGATGTGGGTTCCGATCCTGCTGGAGTAGCTGCTAGGTGGCCGATCCCTTGGGGCAAACACTTCAGCACTCAGCTGGTAACAGAAAGGGAGGTGATGGAAACCCACCCATTGACCCATTGGGAGAAAGGCCTGGGGGCCTGCCTTTGTGAAGATCGCAGGCAAGAAGACCTGGTGGGGCAGGTCTGCTCTTTCTATGGGGTCTCTATAAGTCAGAATGAGCTCCATGGCACACAACGGTAGCAAGACATCCACATTCATGCTGGAACGGCCCAGGGTTTCCATGCCATAAAGCCTAACCCAGCTCACTGACATTGAATCCACTCTGACTCCTGGTTGTCTACACGGGGCAGGTTAGAGCTCCCCCTGTGGGTTCCCTAGACTGTAACTCTTTCAGGGAATAGAAAGTCGCCACCTCCCTCTCCCGATGAGAAGCTGGTTGCTTCAAACTGCTGACTTATCATTAGCAGCCAAAGCAGACCCACTCACCACCGGGCTCCAAGAAAAGACCTCTCTCTGAGCCAGAAGTGGGAATGAGCAGCAACAGTGCTGGGCCTTAACGCATCTAGTTTGCTGGACTTCGGAGAAGGTATCGAGTGCTTAGATGTCGCACAGTGTCTAGGACCAGATAAAAACACCAAGTCCAATGGTTCTCCCTGAGTCCACAGCAAGCCGATGATAAGTCTAGGGATGGGGCTCAGCTTTCTCTGTCTTAACTAGCTCTCCAGGTGACTGGCATCTGATAAATTGTGAGAACCACTGCCTCGGGAGAAAGCCAAACAGTGGAAATACACCTCAGGTGATTACACCTCTGGTGGATCCCCTCTCACCACAGCCCAGGGATGTGAACAGCCTCACTACCTCTCCCGCAGAGTGCACTGGAAAGTGGGAGACTGAAGATGCAGTTACGTTGAAATTTGGCACCTTATCGTTTGATCTCCCCTTTGACCCATTTTAGTTATTTATTTATTTTGAAAATATTATTTTATTTTTGTAATAGTTTTATTGACATCTTACACAACCCAATGTATCCATTCACATACAGTTCTGTGGTTCAGTCCCATGGAGTGGGTTATACAGTCATCAGTGCTCTCAGCTCCCCCTTCTCTCCACGCCCCCATCCCTCCCATTCCCTTAGGGAACCATTACTCCTGTTACTGTTTCTGAAGGGTTATCTATCTTGACTTTCATGTGTCGGACAATCTTAAATATACAAATGAACATGCACAAATCTAACATGATTAATGAGGTAAACAAACAACAACTTTAATAGTAAGGGGAGAAAATATTCAATAACTAGAAGTTATTAGTTCCATGCAGCACCCTGGATTTATCATCCCTTCCATGTGGCCCTTCTGAGAGGGACTGTCCAATTACCTTGCAGTTGGGTTTTGGGTCTCAACTGCATCCACATTCCTTCACATTGATTTGGTTGCTTGTTTGTGAACTTCTGATACCTCTTCCCATTGACACCTCATGATCACACGGCTGGTGTGCTTCTTCCATGTGGGCTTTATTGCATCCCTGTTAGATGGCTGCTTGCTTAATCACAAGCCTTTAAGACCCCAGGCACTGTATCTTTTGATAGCTCAGCTCTCTTCGCCACATTTGCTTATATACCCATTTGTCTTCAGCGATCATGTCAGGAAGGTGAGTACCCAATAATGCCTGGAACACCCATTCCCTCGTGTGCTCATTCATCCACTCCCACACACACTGGCTGAAGATACAAAGATAAGGAATCACTCTCTCTGCCCCCCTCAACTCACTTGTATCACAGAGAGGAGGCTGGCATGTGAATGGAGAACTACAGGCCAATCAGCAGCAGAGCACTGGACTGAGTGGACAGCAGGGAGGAGAGAGGCGGGCTCCAGTAGCTCTGGAAGAACAGAAAGCACTGGAGTGGGGGGCATGGGTCCATCCAGTCTGACAAGTGCAGTGGCAGAGTCCCGTCCTGACATAACCCGATGGGAACATTCAAGTTCACAGCCCCCGTCTGCAGAGGCCAACGCACCCCGTGACCTCCACAGTGTCCCACACGTTTGGGGCGATGGTGGGAGAGACGAGGAAGGAAGGGACCCACTGAAAACCCAGCCTCTAGAGACCCGATGAGGGTCTCTGCCCAGCTCCTTCCCTCTGACCAGGGTCTCTTCTCCCGGAGACCAACACCTTCTTCTCAGGACTATAAATGCCCGATAAAAGGCAAAGGACGCATATGAAAGAATAAAACCAGTTGCCATTGAATTGATTCTAACTCACGGGGAGGGGATTCCGTGTGTATCAGAGAAGAAATAGTCTGACCCAGGTTGTCAATGACACAGGATTTTTCAGAGGTACCGTCCTTTCTAAATTTCATTTTGTTTATTTAAACCATTTTCTTGGGGGCTCTTATATCTATTATAACATTCCATGTATCAATCATATCAAACATATTCATATATATGTTGCCATCATCATTTTCTATACATTTACTTTTTATTTGAGCCCTTGGTATCAGTTCCTCTTTTTTCTCCTCCTTCCCCTCTCCCACCCTCATGACCCCTCGATAAATAATAAATTATTCTTGTTTTCATATCTTACACCAACTGCCGCCTCCCTTCACCTATGTTTCTGTTGTTCATCCCCCTGGGAGTGGGGTGGGGTGATTATGCATTGTGATCAGTTCCCCCTTCCTCCCTGTCTTCCCCTACCTTCCCTTTCCCTTTGGCTAATGGCTATTCCCATTTCTGTTCCTGAAGGTTTGCCTGGCCTGGATTCTGTGTGTCCTGAGCTCTTACCTGTACAGTGCACATGTTCCAGTCTAGCCAGAACTGAAACGCAACGTAGGACTGGACTGGTGATCGTGGGGGGCGAGGAAGCCTCACAGAGCCAGAGGAATATTGTGCGTTTCATCGGTGCTATACTGTGACAGGTTGACTCATCCCTTCCTTGCGACCCTTCTATGAAGGGATGTCCCATTGTCTACAGATGGTTTTGGGGTCTCTGCTCCAGCCTCCCCTTGTTCTCAACAATATGCTCTTTTGTTTGGTTTTGGGTCTCCAGAGGCCTGTTGCCTGATTCCGTGGACACCTCATGACCGCACAGGTGGGTGTGCCGCAAGCTCCTTTCTTCTGTCAGCTCTCTCCCAAGGCTCTTCTGAATGAACTGGATGCTCCAAACTTTGGGGAGCAACTGAATCTGCTAACGATCTGCAGCCCCCATGGAGTTGCTGCTGTCATTGAGTGAGCCTGGACCCATAGCGACTTATGAATCGTTCCATGCCTGAAACCCACAGGCGCCTACAGTCTGGGAATCTGGGAGTGGCAATGACATAGCAGACAAAGGACTAGACCCTGAAGTTTACAGAAAAAACCTCAGCAACCACAAAAGACAGGCAATCCCAGGACAAATTGGGCAGAAGACATGAACAGGCACTTCACCCAAGAGGAATTCCAGTGGCCACAAATCCATGAACAAATGCTGTGACCACGAGCCGTTTCAGAGACACGTGTCAAAATGACAAAAATAATCGATATGATCTTGGCCCAGCATCCACAGCAACATTCAAGAAACCAGGAAACAACCAGTGCTGGTGAGGGCATGGAGAGATTGGAACGCTCATCCATCCACCGATGGAGCTGTCAGCTGGGACAACCATGTGGAAAATAGGTTCAAATATGGAAGTCGAAAGACCATGTGACCCAACAGCCCCACTGCTAGGTGTATGCCCTATGGAAATAATAGCTACAACATGAACAGATACACCCACGTCCATCACAGCACTCTTCACAAATTCACACACACACACACACACACACATATGCACACACACAAACCAAACCTCCCCCTCCCCCGGCCGGAATTGCACTGGGTGTAGCAGAGCGTCTGTAGTACATATTTTTCCTGCTAGGTGAGCATTGAGCAACTCAACTCTGAGTCAGGGCACCCAGTGGCGTCGCCTGGGAAGGTTCTCTCTGGTCACAATGAAATTCTTTGTAAAAATGGTTTCACTGAAACCACATTTTTTTTGCAATGGCCAATTTAAGAGAACAGAATGTGGCTGTAAAACTGTGTTTCCTGCTCAGGAAACATGCCACAGAAACTGTTGTGATGTTGAACACAGCTTTTAAGGACAGTGTGTTAGTGTGAGTAAACTAGGGAAACAAATCCACAGAAACTCATATGTATTAGAGAGAGTTTTATATAAAGGGTAAGTGTACATTTAGAAAGTATCCCAACCCAATGCTGTCCAAGCCCATAAGTTTAACATTAGCCCATAGGTCCAACACCAATACACAAAGTCCTCCTCCATCTCACAAGACACACGCAATGACGCTGACTGCAGGAGGAAAGCTGAGTCAGTGAATGTGTAAACATCATGGCACTAGCAGGGGTCTCCACAGGGCTGCCCCAGCACCTATGGCTGCATCGGGGTAGGTCCATGTGGCCTCTCCTCAGGGATGTCTTGCAGGAAGTGAGCTTTGCCAGGTGGAGCAGAGAACTGGCTAAGGCAGCTGCACCCTGGTCCGACCATCACAAAGCAAGAGACACAAGAACCAGAAAAGTGAGGCTCACTGAGCCATTTATCTCTCCGCCCTTCAGTTAATCCTACATGTGTTTATCAGCCAGGTTGGTACAATAAACCTTAACTATCTCAGAGAGCATTATGGGAAAAACTCAAGTGTATAAGTAGTTTTCTTGTTTCAAAAAAGGTGAAATGGCGATTGATGACAAACCTCGTTCTGACGTCTGTCAACTTCCTGAACAAATGAAAATGTCGACTTGTAGTACATTTGGAGTTCATTCCACCAGGTCAGGCTGTTAATCAAGCTTTCTATTTAGAGGTTCTGAAGAGATTTCATAGCAGTATGTGACCTAAAAAGGCCTGATTTGTGGCAGACGGGGGAATGGTTTTGCCATCACGACAATGCACCCGCTCACACAGTCATCTCAGTGCACCAGTTTGGACAAAACACAGCACGGCCCTATTGCCTAAGGTGACCAGATTTTGACATTAGTAAAGCGGGACACCATTGATAAAACTCATATCCTGGCGAAATAGCCACATGGCAGCTGAAAACCGTATACCCTAGCTTGTCGTGCATTCTTTCCAAAAATTGGGACTTTTAAAAAATGCTGTGGGACTCTGGAAAAATTGTTATAAATCAGGACTGTCCTGCCAAGAGCGGGACATCTGGTCACCTTACTATTGCCCCATGCACCTGACTCACCTGACCTCACTCCATGCAACTTCTTTTTGTTTCCGTGAAGGAAGAGGACATGAAAGGACAGTGATTTGAGGATGTAGAAGAGGTGAAGGAAAAAATGAGGCGGGTGCTGTCAGCCGTCCAAACAGATGAGTTTGAAAAATGTTCCCAAGACTGGAATCACAGATTTGACAAATGTATTGTGTCATGGGAATTACTTTGAGGGTGATAAGGTTGTTTTGTAAAAATTTAAATACATAGCTTTGGGAGGAGTTGAAATTCCATTTTTTGAGGATACACACACACACACACACACACTTGTATATAAGCCCAGTTTTCCAGCACCTTTTAAATGCAGTTTTTGTGGTAAGATGAGGTGCCTTGGCTGGTATTCGGGAAGGCTTATACTCGAGTATATATATATGGTATGTATACACACACACACACAACCTAAGGGCCCATCCTCCAACGAAGAGATAGACCAACTACCGTCCATGCACACAATGGCAGAATAAAGATGAGTCTGGAGGACATTGTGCTGAGTGAAAAACGTCGGTCACAAAAGGGCAGCTATTGTGGGAGAGCACTAATTTTTAGAGTCAAGAACAGGTATGCTCACACAAAGAAATTTTCTCTGATGGTTACCTGGGATAGGAGGGGGAATGGGTATGCAGAGAGCAGTATTCACTTGGGTGGAGGGCAAGGGCAGAGGAAAACCCTGAGGCAGATGCAACAAATACTGAAACTGTAACTGCAACAGACACTACCACGCACGCAGTCCCGCAGCAGCAGTACCGACCGTCTCCAGGTGGATACATGGCACGCCGGAGGAACAGGTGGGAGAAGGGAATGAGACCACGCCCACGAATACGTGTGTTTGGCAGAAGATATTTCTACATCTATGTGTACACGCTGCAAATACAAGGACGCGCGTGTAGGCAATGTGATGAAGAAGCCTTCACCACAAGCAAACCCCTTGATGCTAATGAGCTCCCGGGCCTCGGGATCCAGGACCACCGACTCAGGGGAGACACCAAGGTCAATGGATGGAACAGACAGCACGAACACGATGTTCTACATTCTACGTTGGCGGAGAGAGACCGAGGTCTGCTTGTAGAGGGTTTCAAAGGCACCACTATGGCTTTCTTCCCGTGCAAAACCAAGAAGAGCTCAGAAAGTCACAGACACAAGATGGCAATTAGTCCACATTTCTAAGGAATTGCCGCTACCGCGAGAGCAGAAGAACAAGAGTTTGCCTGGCTAGCACGACCCGCCACTCTAGGTGGAATCCCGTACAAGATTTTGAACCGAGTAGGACAAAGATATGGAACAAAACCCCCAAATATTTTTAAAAACCCGCCTTCCTGGTCTGATGGAGACAGATGGAACCTGAGACAATACCCCATTAGACAGCCTTCAAGCCTAGACGTGAACTCAGTCCCATGGATAAACTGCACCAAACAGTCGACAGGCCTCGACAGGCCTGAGAGGCGATCATTAGCTGCAGGACGGGATGTACAATTTGGAGCCATCAGCCAAGTGAGATCACAAGGTGGGAAGGCATGAGAAAGAGACCAATAGATATGGTAATCACAGGGGGTCGTGCGAAGGAAGTGAGCCCTTAGAATGTGGGGATTGAACTCTTCACCACCCAGACCTTAGCGTATATCCTGAGCCAGATTCCTATCCCAGCATGCCCCTGCCTTTGATTGTTCATTCGCTTGAAATGACCTATTATGCCAGGCACTGGCCCAAATGTCCTCAAGTCATCCTGGTGCTGATGGTTAATAATTATACAGGAGTTTTTAATAGTAAACCAGTCATAAAAATAGTTCATAGTAATAAAAATGTAAGTGCACAGTTCTATTTTTGTTCACCTATCAAATGAGCAAGGCTCTGTTTGAAAGACAATAATTGATACTAGTGAGGAGGCTGGGGGATGGGCACCTTAACACATGATCGTTAGTGAGATAACACACTGGCACACACTTTCCGGAAAGCAAAAGTATCAAAAACTTTCTTGTAAGGAACTTATGAGAGATTTAGACAAATATTTACACTCCCTACCATTTATTAAGCAATTACTGTGTGCCCTAAGTCCATAAACGATGCCGTACAAACAGAGCTGCTCAAAAAAGCATTGTTTTTAACAGCAAAGGAAGAAAAGGGAAATGAGCTCAATTCAACCAACCGGCATGCTTACATAAACCAGAGTGAATCCACCGAGCATACTGCTGTTCATTTAAAATGCCGCCCCTATAGACTTCTCAATGCCGTGGCATCTACATACATAAAAAATAGCAACGAGAACGAAATCAAAACACTCCCGGATCAGATGGGAATTTGAATTTTCTTTATGCTTTTCTGCATTTTCCTTTTTTTCCCCCCCTGCAATGGGTGTGCATTCCTGCAGTAATAAAGCGTCGTAAAACTTAAAGCAAACACACACGCACGCACGCACGCACAGTTGTCTCCTGGGTACAAAGCAGTCCTTATCTCATTCTGCCTCCAGACAGCTGCCTCCCAGACCAGCCCCGGTGAGTTACTCACCTTGTCTGGGCTTTTAATTTTCTCTCTGCAATATGGACCTGCCAGTGCTGGCCTCTCGGCTTCAGAAGGCTGTTGTATGTCACCGATACCTACTGCTCATAAACCCGCAGGCGAATGCTAATTGCTATGATTACTGAAACACGCTACCTTTCTGGCAGGAAAGGGGAGTTACAGTGTCCCTGGGGAGGCCTCCTGCAGAGGGATTTCACAGGGAGACGCTTCTTCCCAGAGGGGCTGGGAAGTGGAGGTGGGTGTCTGCCAGCTATGGGTGGGTACTGTGCAAACAACTCCCTCGTCCTTAGGGACACCCCCTCGAGTGCCTTGCCTGCACACGTGCTCTGCTGGTCAGCTGGGGTTTGGCTGATCTTGGCTGGAATCCTCTGGGTTGGGCGCCGACATCCGTGGCCTTTCATCCTCCCTTGAACAGTAAGCTAGCTGGAGCTTGTTCTTCTGGTGGCCACGGCAGAGCCACCAGAGGACACAGCCTGTGGAACCAGCATGTATCGCTGGCCACCCCCAAGGTCAACGGGGAATATGTTCTCCTGTCAAGTTTGCAGGAGGATCTGCCAAGTCACTGGCGAAGGGTGCACATGCACACCAAGGTGAACAGCCAAACCCGCCCAAACTCAGTGCCACTGGGTCAATCTTGACTCATAGTGACCCTGCGGGAGAACGTAGAACTGCCTCTGTGGGTCTCCCAGGCTGTAAATCTTTACAGGAGCAGAAAGCTTCTGCTTCCTCCCACTGAGCAGCTGGGGGCTCAAACTGCTGATGTGTAGATAGCAATCCTGGCTGTAACCCCCGATGTGCCTCTGGGGGGACTACTCATTCAGCCAGGGGTAGTCATTCAAGCTGGCATGGGCGGCTTGGACAGGCTGCATGTCCTCAAAGAAAGGAAGGCATGGGGTGGGCAGAGGTGCAGGCTGTGTCCTGCAGACTGCGCAGGCAGCTGGGTAACACCATCTTCTGACAGTCATGCATCCACACGCATCTCCTGGGGGTTGGGCTTGGGACTTGGCGAGGTTCTGAGCAGAGACACTGGATAGGTGAAGATGAAGGTCAGATTGGATGCCCGTTAGCTCTTTCCTTCATGAGCTTTATTTCCAAGCCCGTGACCTACGTTCATATTGGAAACGGGCTTTCATTGGTGGCTCTTGTGTTACCAAGGTTTTCAAAGGTCGTGTGTATTTTTATAATCCCAAGACCACATCTGGAGCACGTCTCCCCAGTGCACACACATCCTTATGGTCTGAGTGCCCCCTGGCAGGGTAGAGTAGGCGTGCCTCTGGGCAGAGCCCAGTCTGGGCTGTGAGCATCCCTCTGAGAGTGTGGCCAGAGTCTGGAGTGGTGGGCATCGTGGGTGTGTGGCCCCACTTTCTGGGGCAGCAGCTGAAGAAGGGGCCCAGGGGTAGGGCAGTGTCCTACAGATGCGCTTGAGCAAGGCTAGCTGAGGAGGGGCCTGCAGGAGACAGCAGAGGCTGGAAAGCCCAGGGGACACACCAGGGGGCAGCTGCCCATGTGCCTCACTCAGCCTGCAGCTCTGTGTCGAGTAAGGAGGTGACAAAAGCATGACAGGGCCTGGCAACCTTGAAGCCAGAGGAGCCAGTTTTGGGGTGAATGGGCAGTCAGAGTCCTCAAGGGCCAAGACCCTGCCATGCCGTGTCCCTAGCTTGGGAAAACACGGTGCTGGGTTTATGGGGACCCTCTGGATGAGCTTCTCAGTTTCTCTGCAAATGTAAAACGGTTGTTTCTAAAATCGATTTCTTTTTAAAAAGCCAAGGGAAGAGACCACAGACCTGACAGTCTGGTGACCAAGCCCTTCCCGCCAGGTTTCCTGGCTGCGACATGAGGTCACCTCACGGACTCCCTGTGATTGGCGTGGGGATGGGGTGAGTGAGAAATGGCCCCGTGCTGAGAAAGGCCCTGGAATCAGCCTGACATGTGTCTATTTATGACGCACATACCATGAAAAACAAAGGGTCCCCTCACATACTCAGATCGTGAGAAAAGCGGGGGGCAGGGGTCCCTAGCTGAGGAGCTTGTTGTTGTTGCTGTTGTTGTTTTTAAAGAGCATGTTGAAGGCTCACGTTTGGGCCCCGCTGTTATCAAAAGTCCACGCCCTGATTCCCCCGGGCCCAGTGGAATGTGATTTTGTCTCTTCCTTTTAAGGTTTCGTGTTTTCAGGATGACCCAGATGCACACCTCCCTCCAGGAGCCTGTGTTAGTGGAAGGGATCCACCACACCCTCCCCTGGCCTGTCTCTTCCCGGGGAAAAACCAGCTCCCAACCCGTGGCTCTTTGAGTCGATTCCAACTCATGTATTTGAGTAGAAGGATTTCGATGGTGCCACCTTACAGAAGCGGATTGCCAGGTAGGCCTCACTCTCGCAGTGCTTCTACATCACCATCCCTTCAGTTACCAGCACAACTGTGGGTGCCCAGGCACCCTCTCCCTGGGAGGGTCTTGTTGCAGCACCTCTATTCCCACGTCTTACCCCCAATCCCATAGCCCCGGACCCCAGATGGTTCAGCTGCCTTGCCCGATGGCGCTGGCCCCCTGGCAGCCCGGAACCCTTTGGTCAGGAAGAGCACATCCCCACCAAACAGGATGCTTGGGAAATGCGTGTGTCCCTCATGACGCAGAAAGAGTTCTCCCCAACGAACAATCCTGAACCGCATCCAAGCGACCGAAAGCTTGACCCAGACCCTTTTCCTGTGAGCGGCTGAAAAAAGTTTCCACAGCAGCATCCGGCTCACACATCTGCTGTTTCCTTTCGTTAAGTCACTGAACTCCTAGTGCTCCTTCGCCCCCTCCTCCTGGCCATGTCCCCTCTCCCGGGATCTGAAGAAAGGAGAAGCCAGACAACGCCACGATGTGGCCAGGAGAGAAAAACTTAAAGACACAGGAGGAGGCTGAGACTCCCAATAAGAGGCCCTCGTTTTCTTCTAAAGACGCCATTTCTTGTCAAAAGTCCCAAGTCTGAAGCCTCATTTTGCAGGTGGGAGATTCGTGGATTCTTTCCTGCTGGGAGAAGGCATGGCAGCTCCTTATCTGTGCTTTAGCTAGCTGGGGTTAGCACATGGTCTTTGCTTTTCCCTGTGCCAGGACTTGGCATTGACCTACATAGACCACATGCCTAATAATAACTTGTGGTTTATTGGCACCCAACAGGCCAGTGGCTCTGGGGGGTTGGCACAAAGCAATATTTACGAAATCATCGGCTTGGTGCAAACAAACCTTCCCAGTCCTGGGGCAGCCTTTGAAGAGAAGAGGCTGCTGGCTGGGACTAGCTGGCCTAACAGTTATTCACCTGATCCCACCCCCAGCTCTCCCTTTTTGAGTGGCTATATTGCGCCATGTGGATGTTGAAGATGCATAGCAACCAATACAATTCAGGCGTGGACCAATCAGAACAGCTATTGGCCATGAGAGCCAATGAGGGTCCTTTCTCTCTGCACCTGCAGTTGGGCAGGTATAGGACCTTGACTTGTAATATTAAGAGAAAGGTGCACTTTGGGGCCCTAGTTAAATCTTATCCCAGTATGAGAATGCTTTATTTTAATAATGGGGCATTGTATGATACTCACCGTCTGTGTTAGTCCAGGTTGACTAGAGAAACAAATCCAGAGACACTCATATATGTGTAAGAGAGAACTTTATATCAAAGGATAATTGTATATTAAGAAAACATCCCAACCCAGTCCTGATCAAGTCCATAAGTCCAATATTAGTTCATATGCCTCATACCAGTCTATAAATTCCTCTTCAGATTCATGCAACACATGCAATGATGCTGAATGCAGGAAGCTCACAGAGCAGTGGGTGGAAAGTCTTGTGGCTCCAGTGGCAGCAGAAGCATCTTAGCACTGGCATGGGTCTCCACGTGACTCCTCCAGCTCCAAGGCTCTGGCTGCCATCAGAGTGGCTCCATCTGGCTTGTCAACAGGAATGTCAAGCACAGAGAGTCTGTGTCCCACCTCTAGAGAGGAAGGCAGGAGTTCCCAGAATCCTCAGGAGAAGGCCATGCCTACACAGAGGCCTCATTGGCTATGACCTGATTGACAGGCTAGACTCCACCCCTTGACTCAAGTTGACAGGAGATGATGTAACTGCCACACCTTCCTGACATGATTTCTAAAGACAAAATGGGTGCATACGCAAAGGTGGTGAAGAAAGCGCATGATGTCTGGCTATTAAAAAATAAAGCAGCAGGGTCTTAAAGGCTTGCAGTTAAACAAGCAGCCATCTAGCAGGGCAGCAACAAAGCCCACATGGAAGAAGCACACCAGCCTGTGTGATCATAAGGTGTCAATAGGAAGAGGTATCAGAAGTTTAAAAACAAGAAACCAAATCAAAGTGAAGGGCTATGGGTGTATTGAAGACCCCAAACCCATCTTTAAGATAATTGGACAGTCCCTCTCAAAAGGGCCACACAGAAGGGATGATAAATCCAGGGAGCAGTGTAGCACTGATGAAACATAACTATCCTCGAGTTCCTTAATATTCCTCCCCTCACTATATTATGGCATTTATTTGTTTTACCTTATTAATCATGGAAGATTTGCACAGTTTTATTTGTATTTTTAAGATCATTTCATACATCAGTGATTCTCAACCAGTGGGTCACGACACCTTTGGGGTTCGAATGGCCCTTTCACAGGAGTCAACCAATTCATAACAGTAGCAAAATGACAGCGATGAAGCAGCAATGAAAATAATTTTATGGTTGGGGGGTCACCACAACACGAGGAACTGTATGACAGGGTCGCGGCGTGAGGAAGGCTGAACACCACCGCTCTAGGGTTTTCTGGGCTACGATCTTTATGGGAGCAGGTATCCCAGGCCTTTCTCCCCCTGACTGCTGGGTAGGGTCAACCTGCGAAGCTTTTTAGTTTGTCTTTCATTGGGAACCAGCTGTGCCACCCAAGGAAGGCTTTGTTGCGGTTGAATTGTAGGGGAAACGGTGGAGCCGCTCAGTACCCATCAGCTCGTAGACCCTCCATCTTGTGGAAAGCTTCCCCCAAGGGCTTGACACTCACACAGCAAATTCCCTTTGGAAAACACACACCAGATTCCAAAGTGGATGAATCCACGGGCCGGCCTTGTTTGACAAGCTGCAGCTGCCCAATGGGAGGAAGGTGTGATTTGGATGAATGGTCTTTTCCACCTTAAGCGCCAACTTCTCTAGGCCTTTGCGCTGTCTCACAGCGGGGCAGCTTGATCATTTTTTTTTGGCAGTGTAGGGATTCATGATTTTGAAAGTAGGCCTTGGTGGTCCCTGGGGGGAGACACAAGCGTCCTCCTGAGGGATCACCGACGGCTTTCTCAACATGTGAGTCCTTCCTTCTTGGCTTCAGAGTGAAGGCCATGGATATGAGACCAACTGTCCTGTTGATGGGACGTGAACCTCTCCTTACCAGTAGTCTGTGAAGCGGGTCATTAAGGATAACTGCCGTGGGGATTTACAAACCAAAAATGAGTGTGTGACGGGAATACTTCCATTCAGCGTTTCACTGAAAAGAGAGAAAAAAAGAAACTCTCTCCTCCGTGCATCACGTGGCAACTTGCAGAGCTCTGCTGGGCATGCCGGCCTAGAGGACTCCGATGCCCACTCTTGGTAGGACGCAAGCGGTGGTATCTCTTCTGTCTGCGGCGGCCGTTGAGTTCATCATGGAGGTGGTGGCAGGTGAGCCGATCCCTGGTACAAAGGTTTGGGATCTCTGTACCACCGCAGCATGTGGGTCCTATAATTGTCTACGAAGTAGATTCGCAAAGTATCAGGTCCATGGGACTTCGCATAGGCATCGCCCCTATTGCCAAGGCAAGTATCTTCAAAATACCACCTCACCCACCCCTGCCCCATGCAGGCACAGTAACATTTAGGGATTATAGGCCAGTCTCGCCTTTGCCCGCCGGCCGCTCCCACCCCATCCCCCTGAAAACTGAGAAAAGGTCCACTGGATGGACAGCAGTGAAGTCCTTCGTCCCCCCTGAGGGGGTTGAAGTCAAAACAAAGGCACAGCAGGAATGTACCGAATGTCACAGAACTGTGCGTGCAGAGGTGGCTGTAACGGCAGACGTCTGGTTGCATTCGTACCGACCACAAACCCACGTGTGACGGTGATCGTTCTTCCTGGGCAGCATTTGTCTGTTGAGGGTCATTTTCGTTTCTGAACAGGCTGTCCATTTCCAAGATTGAAAAGTCAACATGGTAACGAAAGGTACAAAGGAGAAGTGCTGGCCCCCGCCCCGCCCCAGTGCTGGGTCCTCCCCCGGCCCTTGGAGGCCATCACGCTATTGCCATGGTCGGGCTTTTTCCTGCAATTAGAGCTATTTAGATTCCCCCTGGCCCCTGAGACGGGAGGTCATAACTCTGCTAACGGGCAAAGCCCACTGGACCCACATTAGCTAAAGGGAATGCGTGCCGATGTGATCCCCGAAGACTGAGATGCATTTGAGGTCGCCCTGGCTGCCAGCAGCACTGACCTTTCTCCTACATCAGTAGATAATCGCCTTCTGTCTCCCTGGCTCCGCTTTTATAACCCAGCGGACTTTCACATGTCAACAGCCTCGCAAAGGTCCTTGACAGCGAGGCCCGCCCCCTGCTCTCCCCGGGTCACACCCATTCAGACAAGCACGCCTGTGCAGGGTCCCCTCCTGCTAGCAGCCAGGGGCGTGGGCAGGCAGACTCCAATGTAAACAGCATCCAATCCAGGCTCCCCAAAACGAGTCCTTCAGAAGGGACGTGGGGAGGGGGGCGCTTGTTTCTCGGGCCCTCTCAGATGTGTCGGAGTCTCGACATGTTGGTGGCGTGTTCGAGCCAGAGCAGGGCGGACAGGGTGGGAAGGGTGTGCGGGCAGTTCCAGCCTTTGTGGGATTCTCGGCCTCAGAGGAAGCACAGAGGCAGGACGACTAACCAGGATGGGGATTTCAGAGAAGGAGTCAGAGGGGTGACCCCCGAGCAGGCAGGCAGGCAGGCCGTGAGAGCTTGGGGGAGCGTCACAGGCAGAAGGAACGGTCTGTACAAAAGGCTGAGGGGGCTCATTCCTCCTCTCTTGCAGCTTCGTTTCCCAACGGGGTCCATCCTAAGCTCATTCCGGTGGCCAGAGGCAGGACTCGGATAGAGAATCCGCAGCGATAGGAGTTGGGTTGTTGTTTGTGGATGCCAGTTGCTGTCTGGTGGATCCTGACTCTTCCAGACTCCGTGCGACAGAGCAGAACTGCCCCCCACACACCCACCCCCAGCCACAGTGGCTCTTGATGGCCATCTTAGTAGCAGCAGATTGCCAGGCCTCTCTCCCACAGTGCCATGGGGTTTGGCTCGCAGTCGAGTGCCAAGCCAGGGTGCCACCAGGGTGGACGTGTAGAGTCTCTGCCTCTCGAGATCCGATCATGGCCCTGGTCCAGCTCTGTGCAAGGTCAGGTTGGCAGGGGACCAGGGAAGAATCAGGAGAGGAAACGCCTCTGTCCTCAGAATGCACAGCTCCTTTTCCTAGGCACCCTTTCTTACCCTCCTGGGACATCTCAGGAGAGGTCACGGCAAGGCAAGCTTCCAGGCAAAGGGCTCGACTTGTCAATGAGTCTGAAGGTGAGTCATCAGGTGCCCAGTGGAAAACAGGTGGCACGCTGCAGGTAGGATGGCCTGGGGAGAGGTGACTCACCAAAGCGTGGGTGGAAAGGGGTCCAGCCAGTGGTGCAGTAGCGCAGGTCTTAGCACCCGGGGGCCCAAGGGAACATGATGGGTGGTTAACAGAGTCTGGCAGTAGAGGGTATCAATGGCCTTCAGCAGTAACCAGACCCGCCAGGCCTGCTGATGTAGCACCACCCACAGACCAGTGCTCCGGATGTGGAGGCCAGGAAGACTCCCCCAAGGCCTCCCTGAGCCTCGGTGGTGGGATGCTAGCCAGTTTTCTTCTTTCTACTTTTCTCTGTGTTCCCAGTGTCCTCAAAACGAGCACACGTGACCCCTCACACGGGAGGACATCTTTTGAAATAAAAAGACAACGAACCACAAGGCATGTGGCCCCAAGGGGCAACACTGGGCTTCCACACGACTTCATTGGTGAGCGTGGAGAAGGGAGCCCTCACCCAGGGCATTTGGCTCCTTGCCAAGTGGCCAGCTGACCTTTTCTCACGGGACGCTGATCATGAACGAAGCAAATGCAGCTGGCATCCTCAACCAAGGGCTCGGGGAGGAAGGGCCCTCGGGCCCTGATGATGCCCAGGCTCCTCTCGTGTCTAAGTCAAAGGGAAAGGCACTCAGCTTTGAGAGCCCGGGGACAAGGGTTTAAGTCCTATCTCAGCCACTCCATCAGGGTGGAACCTCCAGCAAGTCTCTCCCAGGCTGAGGCCCGGTGTCCCCGTCTCCCTGGGGATTGGCAGTGATCCTTCCTGCCCAAAGACACTGAGCAGGCCCATGGGCTGGGGTGGACGTGCCTTGCAGACGGTTCGACACTCCAGCTATTGCCCGCAGTGGTCAAAGAGAGGTGTGCATGAAGGATCAATAAGCAAAGAAAGGCAAGAGCACATGGACCCACATACTGCCTTTGCTGCGGCTCAGAATCTGGGGAGCCTAAAAGCCTGCCCTATCCTTGACCAGAGAGAACACGGTCTTGGGTTAATGGAACAGAACCACACAACGGGCCAGAAACAGGACAGATGTTTCTATTCCCCATCAAAAGCTTTTCTCTCCCTCTAGCCTGCTCCTTATTTCACGACCCTTTTAGCCCATGGGTCCCTGGGCACAAGGTGCTGACCGGAGTCTCTCCCAGTCAGGAGATAAGGTGCACGCTCAGACTTGCGGCTTTCAGACACTTCGGAGGGCCTCAAAGGTAGAACCTTTCTCTCGCTGCTTCGAGGTCTTTGGCAGGACAGTTCCAGTGTGTGACCGTGCTGCCCTGTGAGAAAGGACACGATGGATGAGGCTGGTGGAAACCTCCTCTCGACCCAGGAGCACAGCTGTTGCCACAGAGGGCATGACAAGGAGGCCAAGGAACGACACGGGCGATTCATCGTCAAGACTGCATGAAGCTTCCCAATGTGAACACACGCTTTCACCGCGAGCTTTCACCCCTTCGACATGCAGTGCTGTGGGGTCGGGACACTCACAGCCAGTGGTGGGGGCCAAGTCATTTAACCATGGCCCGTGAAAGGATTACGAAAAAGATAATACCGAAAGGTAGTTTGTTATTTCATGTAATTAACACTTCAACGAGAACAAGGAAAGAGGTGCACACAACTAGATCATGTTATGAGTTTGAAAAGATTCATGAGAGAACATCAAGTGATCCCTGGCCAAACAAACAAGGAGACTGTTACTGAGGCATTTCCATCATGCTTCTTGACCGGCGTCCTCACTGGCGATATCTGTCGCTTTTATCTGAGCCTCCCTGGCTTCGATCTGTCTGGAACCATCTGTTCACTGTGGAGTGGGGTCCCATTCCCTTACAGGTAGGCCAGTGAGACAATCATCATCGTGCCTGGTGTCTGAGGAGTACCGAGGTGACTTCGCTTCTCTGAACCCACTGCGTTCATCTTTGAAAACCCCTTTCTGCTCCTCTGCATTGACAGAAGTTGTTCTGAAACCAACTGAGCGCTTTAAAACTTTCAGGAATTGCACAATTCACTCATAAGGTCTTGTGGGAATTTGGGATGTCGCGCAAAATTGAAACCAGTGACAGCAGGTCCCTTTGGTTGCTTGACATTTTTTCTCCTTTTGTTTTATATTTCTTGACTAAAGAAATAGATGCAAGGGAAAGAAAATGTACTATTTCATAACAGTAAGACAAGTTTTATGAAATAAATAGATATTCCAAGCGTAGTTGCATCTACTTTCAGATACCTCTGGGTGGAATGAACGTTATTACATGTGCCTCAGATACGCTGTTGCACAGGTGAGCCTCAGAAAGGAATGCCAGTTTGTGGTTTCTACATTGGGTGGCTGCCCAGCCGCCCCCCTTAGAGACAACACTGACTAAAGTGCCATTTTAACCATCTGTTTGCCAAACTCAGCCAAAAACATCAGGTGCCAATTCTTCCCAACCAGTGAGAACCAGCTGTGTATTACATGGAGCTGAAAATCTGTGTGAGACATAGATTAACCAAATAAGCCAGCAGAGGGCTGGTTCAACAACATATAGCAGATCCACATACTGAAGTACTATGCAGCAATGAAAAGGGCTAGGGGCAGTTTGTATACACCGACATGGCTCGATCCCCATGATAAGTGCCGAGTTAAAGCAACAACACAAGTCAGAGGGGGAGAATGAAGTGTCTCTCAGGTCACCTTTTAGAGGACAAAGGAGGTGGTTGTTGTTAGGGCCACGGAATTGGTTCCAGCCTGTAGCCACCCCATGACAACAGAAGGAAGCGCTGCCCTGTCCTGTACCGTCCTCACAACTGCTGTTCTCTTTAAGCCCATTTCGGCAGCCACCGTGTCAGTCCATCTCCCCGAGGGTCCACCCCTTTTTGCTGAGCATGATGTCCTCCTCCAGGGACTGCTCTCTCCTGATACCACGTCCAAAGTCCCTGAGACCAAGCCTCATCATCCTCGCTTCTACGGAGCATTCTGGTTGTACGTCTTCCAAGATGGGTTTGTGTGTTTGTTTGTGTGTTTGTTTGTTTTGACAGCCCGTGGCCCTTTCAATATTCCTTGCCAGCATCACACATCGATTCTTCGTTGTGCCTTCCTTATTCAGTGTCCAGCATTCACATGCACATGAGGGGAATGAAAATATACTATGGCTCGAGTCAAGTACGCCTTCGTTCTCAAAGCCACATCCTTGCTTTTCAACACTCTCACAAGTCTTACGCGGAGCTTCTGGTTGGGGTCATGAGTATGCTTTAGAAACAATAGTGGGGATGGTTGCACGGGATTGGGGTTGCCATTAATACCAGGAGATTGTTCACTTGAAAATGGTGAGGATGAGAAATTTTATGTCCTATACATGGTACCACAATTAAAAATTCAAAACAAAATAGTTTTTTGGCAGCTCTATCAACTAATGGTCGGAAGTTCAAAACCACCAACAGCTCTGAGTGAGGAAGACTGGGCTTTCTACTCCTGTGAACAGTTACAGTCTCAGAAAGCGTAGGAGCCAGCATTGGCTTGATGGCAGTGAGGATGAGCTGAAAAGGCCCTGTGGTATTGAGCACCCTTGGCACTCACGTTGTGGTCTCTAAGTACCGTTTCCCAGCATAACAAGTCAGCACTCCTTGGCAACGTGATTGATTTAAAGGAAACAAACAGGATGACCCCGGGGGAATTTTTTCCTTAAAGGAAACGATGAAAGACTGAAACTGAACTGTTAATGGAACTATGTCAAAAACCAACCCAAAAGAGCTTCCATTTGCCAAAGATGAAGCATTTTAGCAATAAAAATGACACAAATCAGTAGATTGAAACACAGCAGATGTATAGAACTCAACTTATTCAAGCTGGTGGATTTTGAAAAGAAAGGGAAAGTTTTAAAGCCCACGGATCTGCACTAGACGTTGCTAGGGTTTCAACTGGTTGCTTCAAAAGTTGGTAAAATGATAGAAAGTATCAATATTTATTCTTATGAAATGATATTGCAGATGAAGGAAATGGGAAACTTTATCGGCCATTTAATCAATTATGACTCATAGCAACCCTGTAAGACAGAGTAGAACACCCCCCACCCCCCAAACACACACGCTTTCCAAGGCTGTACATCTTTATGGGAGTAGACTACCGCACCTTCCTCCCGTGGAGTAGCTGGTGAGTTTGGGCTACTAACCACTTAGTCACAGCTGCCCAGCACTCCTGGACCGAACAGTGGCCAGGAGTGGGGGTGGTGGTCAATACCTTCTTTATAATAGAGTTTCTTCTATACAGAAGGAATGATAGCATTCACTGTGACTCTTAAAAGAGCCTGCATTCAGGAAAGAATCGCCATTGGATGTGGGAGGCCTTAAGAGAGGATAGAGGGAGCGTGCGGACACCCCCGAGCAGCCCTTAAACGTAGGACAGCCACACCTCTCGGCCTTGGATGTGGTGCAATATGAAACAATTGATGTATGTGCGTATTGTGATAGGAATTGTATGAGTCCCTAATAAAATGATTTTTAATAAATAAATAAAACACAGAGGCAAGTCGGAAGCATTGCTACAAAGGCCCCAGTGCATACAGGCGTGACTTTATCCAAACTCAACTCTCTAAACCAGGGGTTCTCCACCTTCCTCAGGCCGTGACCCTTTCATGTGGTGGTGACTCCCAACCATAAAATTATTTTCGTTGCTCCTTCATCGCTGTCATGTTGCTACTGTGATGCATTGGGCGACCCCTGTGAAAGGGTCATTCAATCCCCAAAGGGGTCGTGACCCACAGGTTGAGAACCGCTGCTCTAACCTCAGGGCGTCAATGCCAGCTCTAAGCCACTGGACAGGACAGGAGAGAAGTGCCCCTGTGGTCTCTGAGACTCTGGGTCTCGGTGGAGCGGAAAGCCTTGCCTTTCTCCCACGGAACAGCTGGTGGTTTCCAAGGGCTGACCTCTCAGGTAGCAGCCCTGTGGGTAACCCCTTCACCGCCAGGGTTCCTGTCCTAAACGGAACATCTGTAAGCATGGCCTGGTGATCAGGAGGGGCTGTGCACAAGTTCCCGTCATCACGTACTTGTCTTAGCTTCAATCAGGTGCTTTCCAATAGAAGAGCTGATCAAAGCAGAGGCTTCTTCGGGGCCAGTTCCATTCCAGGCAGACGTCAGCTGAGAAGGTTATGGTTACATTTGGTGGAACTCCCATGCAAGAATCTTAATAAATTTTTCTCAAAAAACAGGGGGATCACAGAGCGTTCTGATGAAGAAGTTTTAAGAAAAAGGAAAACTACATCGGTGAGAAAAAGGCCAACCATATTGTGCTGAGCAATTGCATTCTGCCCCCCCCCCCCATAATAATACACCTGCTCATTCTTCCAGGATAACAAGGGTTGTCTTAGGAGAATTTCATTGGGAAACCTTACCCCATCCACCCTACAGCCCCAATCTTGCCACTTCTAGCTTCTTTTGGTCCCTCAAACTCCAAGGATATTGAAACAGAACACAATTTGAATCCTTGAAGAATGTCAAAGCTCCCATTTTGATGATTGTGGAGTTACATGATCTCCTGCCAACCTGAGTGAAGGGGTGGAGTCTAGCCTGTCGATCAGGTCCTAGCCAATCACTCCTCTGTGGGCATGGCCTTCTCCTGAGAATTCTGGGAACTTCATCCTCCCTGGAGGCAGGACACACACTCTCTCCGCCTTCCTTTACCTTCTGTTGAGACCCTGGGAGAGCTGGCAGAGCCACGCGGGGACACCTGCCAGTGAGGAGATGCTTCCACCACCACTGGATCCACAAGACATTCTACTCACTGGCCTGTAATCTTCCTGCATTTGGCATCATTGTATGTGCTGCATGAGTCTGAAGAGGAATTTATGGACTGGTATTGCATAAAGTATGAGCTAATATCAGACTTATAGACTTGATCTGGATTGGGCTGGGATGTTTTCTTAACATACAATTACTCTTAGATATAAAACTCTCTCTTACACACACATGAGTGTCTCTGGATTTGTTTCTGTAGTCTACCTGGACTAACACAATGGTATAAATCAAAGAAAATGGAATTATTTAGGGAAGGGTTAGTGAGATACAAATACTACCTGCAGAAATTCAGAACTGTAGATGAAGGGTTCTAGAAGCTTCACATTTGTACATTTTTGTTTACTGAGAGTTTCTACGATGTGTAGCAATACTTTTTGACTCGCTTTCATATGCAACTGAACCTGAGTCTCACCAAGCGATCTCTAGACTGTTTACCAGTTTACAGGAAATATGGGAAACACCTTCAACAACATTGCAAAAAGGCAATCAGGCAAACCCAGAACATGGGCCATTTCACCAGATACAACGATAGATCGATGGCACGAACCAAAAAAATAAAAGGAGAGGGCATTGTTGAATAGAAAAGATTTAAGGAACAGGATGATCCAATGAACTGGTGAGACTCAAATTTGATTTTAAAAAGATCACTCTAAAAAAGATACCTGGAGGAGAACTCACCTAATGTGAAATTATCAATGTTAACTTTGTTAGATGGTGTCTTCATGTGGTAAGGCTGCAGTGTTAGTCCAGGTTGACTAAAGAAACAAATCCAGAGACACTCATATGTATAAGAAAGAGCTTGATAACAAAGAGCAATGTTATATTGAGAAAGCATCCCAGCCCGGTCCAGATCAAGTCCATAAGTCTGATATTAGCCCATATGGCCGACACAAGTCCATAAATTCCTCTTCAGACTCACAGCCATGCAATAATGTTGAATGCAGGATGGGAAGTCTTGTGGATCCAGTGGTGGTGGAAGCATCTCAGTGCTGGTGTGGGTCTCCCTATGGCTCCTCCAGCTCCAGGGCTCTGGCTCCATCAGCTTGCCTCCATGTGTCTTGTCAGCAGGAAGATGAAGCAGAGTGTATCTGGCCTCCAGTGAGCTGTTATTCTCCTTTGCACTGCCAAATCAGGTCATCAAGCTGTGACCTCACTGACAGGCTAGACTCCACCCCTTCACTCAAGTTGACATGAGATGATGTAACTGCCACAGCTGCTGTAGCAGAAATACCAGAAGGGAGGGGATTTAAAGAGCAGGAGTTCATTTGCTCACAGTTCCAGAGGCGAAAGGTCCACATGCAGGTCTCCCCCAAGGGCTCCCTTCCTTTCGCGGCAGCCTGCAGTATTGTTTGGTTTCCTCTCGTGGCAACATCCTCGGCCCCTTCTCCTTGCCTGCCCTTGCTTCTGCATCTCGTCTGTCCTTTCCACATGGTCTCGTTAGCATCAACAAACCCTTCTTCCGAACAGAATGGCATTCAAGGATTTAAGAGTTAGGATTCCAACACATTTTTTTTTTCAGGGAAGCAATCCATCCCACAACATGTGGCTAATGGTGTGGTGGTCCTGTATTGTCTAAGTCCTGGTGAATTACAGCTGAACACTGAGTTATTAATGGGTGAGGTGATGGGGCATCTGGAATTGACTGGATCAGAGAGTAATAGGGACAAATTGTAATTGTTGAAGCCTACTTATGAGTCCCTGAGTTATCATTAAACTCCTCTGTCTACAATGTGTACTGGGGGACAGATTCCTACTGCATTGTTTTAAAGCCAGCCACACAAATATAGATCCACACATTATGTTAGGTGATGGAGCACACACTTCTGCTCTATCACCACAGCATCTCCTGAGATTATTTTATTGATATTTATTTACTTATTTCAATTAAAAAATTTGCGGTGAAAGAACCCCCCACAAGGGGGATGAACAGCAGGGATAGAAGGGCTGGTGTGAGATATGTATACACAACAGTACAAAACATGTTAAGGGTTCTCGAGGTTGGCAGGGTGGGGGAGGGAGGGGACAAAAAGAAAAACTGATATCAAAGGGCTCAAGAAGAATGATAATGTTTCGAAATGGTTGATGGCCATATTTGTACATATCTGCTTAAGATCATGGATGCATGGACTGTTATCATATATGTATGTAAGAGCCCCAAATAAAATGATTTTTCATAATAATATAAAAATTTTCCCCTCCTCTGTTCTGGGTTTACTTTAGATCGCAGTCCCGGTGGGTGAACAGTCCCAGGTCACTTTGGGGCTGCCTTACGTCTGGAGTGAGCCAGGCATCTCTCTGACTTTCGGCATGGGATGCCAGCTAGCGCTCGCAGGAGGAACCCACAGGGCAGGCGAATTAACGCCCCTGGGACAACCAGCCCAGGCACCTGGTTCTCAGGACACATTAACTGAGGTGTTCCAAAGTGGAGGTGGCCCACAGGTGTGGTTGGTGACAGTGCTAGGTAAGGGAGTCTTGACACCATCCACAGTACACAGCAGAGGGCTTCCCCCACAGCAGGCCATTGCTAAGGATGCTGGACGCTTAGATAAATGCCCGAGTCAGTATCGCTGCTGTCCGTTCCATCCCTGACTCCTGGAACTCAGAGTAACGAAGAAGGAAATGAGCTACGGAACTGTGCTAGGCAGGGTTGACTTGAGAAACGAATCCAGGACACTCGTGTGTGTAAGAGAGAGCAATGATACCTTGAGAAAACATCCCAGCCCAGTCCAGATCAAATCCATAATTCCAATATCAGGCTATATGTGTGATATCAGTCTATAAAGTCCTCTTCAGACACACAGCACATGCAATGCTGCCCAATGCAGGAAGATCGCGGGCTGGTGGGTGAAAAAGTCTTGTTGAGCCAATGGAGGTGGAAGCATCTCAGCACTGGTGTGGGTCTCCATGTGGCTCTGAGTGTCTCAACAGCAGGAAAGTGAAGTAGAGAGATAGAGGAAGTTCCCAGAATTATGAGAAGGCCGCGCCCACCAGGAAGCATCATCAGGCTGTGACCTGATTGACAGGATTGACTCCACCCCTTCACTCTTAATACACTCAAGTTGACACGAGATTATGTAACTACCCAGCCCTGCACCATTGCAGTGACTGGTTGCAGATCAAAATGGTTGTGCTCTCGAGCGTTTTCATAGGCTAATGTTTGGAAGCAGATCGCCAGGGATTTCATCTTCGTCCATTTTAAGTTTCTCCACTCACATCAGCACATGAGCCTCCACTGACAGATGGGTTGCATTTGCCCAGGATGAGCACTGGCTGGAAATCCAGCCCAGATGTCTCTCATGGTGGCAAGGATTCTACCACCGAGCCACCAGCAGCCCTTGAGCCCAAAGAGCAGGGCTATAAAGCAGCACGGCTGGCAACAGACGTCTTCAAAACGTGTGTCTCGTTTGTTTTGTGTGGTGAATGTGAAGACTCTAACGATTATTTGAGAAAATTAGCAATTATAAGGCAATAGGATTGTTGTCCCTGAGTAGTACATGCCCACATAGGTGGCAAAACCAAGCCTCTTAGCCTCTGTCTTGAGCCTAATGAGCAGAAGGGTCCATGTGCACAGATGTATGTGCAAACAGGTGTGTGCACTCTACATTGCTGCAGATGAAAATACTCACGAGCTCAGGTCCATGTGCACAGATGTATGTGCAAACAGGTGTGGGCACTCTACACTGCTGCAGATGAAAATACCCCACGAACTCAGGAGAACAAGCTGATTAGTTCCAAGAATCTGGAAAAACACGGAGTCAACAGCAAAGCCTCAGTTCTTAAGACAAATGGCATTTCCTCCTCCCAACCATAAATATTGTGAATATTTAAATAAGCAAGATAGCACATGGAGGCCACTCTTAGACCTGACTCATTGTGACCACTGTGTATGTTTTGTGTTCCCTTCTCTCTCTCACACACACACGCACACACACATACACACTCTCCCCTCCCTCACGCCTTTCCCCTCTCTCTACTTCTCTCTCTCCCCTCAGCACATGCTCTTTCTTTCTCTAACCTCTCTCAGCTCTCTCTCCTCACACTCTCTCTCCTCGGACTCTCACTGGGCTGTGGTAAAATCTGTAGGGTTGTCAGACTTATGAAAACAAGCACTTGGCTATCAGGCTGTGTTTGGCCGGGTTGACTAGACAAACAAACCTAGGGACACTCCCAGATGTATAAGGAAGAGCTTTATAAAGGCCTTCACATCAGGAAAACATCCAGCCCAGTCTGATTCAAGTCCATAAGTCTGATACTAGTCCATTTGTCCCTCTTCGGACTCATGCAGTCACAAGCAATGGTGCAGAATGCAGGAAGATCACTGGCCGGTGGATGCAAAGTCTGGTGCATCCAATGGTGGTGGGTGTCTCTCCAGGGCTCGGGCTGCCATCAAGGTCAGCCAGAAGGAAGGCGAAAGAAGAAGGGAGGAGGGGAGGTTCCCAGGACCCTCCTTATGAGGACACAAGGAGTCACCATCAGGCCAGGCGGTGACCTGATTGACAGGCTAGATTCCACCCCTACATGTTTATATCTTCAAGTTGACACAAAATGATGTAACCACCACACTGGTAAAAACATGCAAAAGGTATACGTAGCTTCTTTTTCAAGCAAAGAATAAGGTAGAGCATCCTTTTTATCAGAAAATTGACTTCAAGGAAGTCAGTTGAGTAAGAAGGCTTCCAAATGCCTGGGTAACCTGTTCAGCCAGCAGCAGATGGTCTGAAAGACTAGTGACTCGATAGAACATAGTCTCCTTTCTGGGTCAGTGATGACTCCAGCCTAGGACACAGATGACAGGGCCATTTGGCCTGAGAGGTGTTCAGAAACTGAAGCTAAATGAGAGAATGTTCGGAGATGCAGACATATCTTAACTGGGTGCTAATTGGTTCCCTTGGTCTGGAGTGTGTTCTTGTAGAAGAAAAGCTTCCTCATCTACTGATGAGGTTCTGTCCCAAAGATTACAGCATGCCACTGACATTTCAGAATGTTAAAGGAGACAGAAACTGTCTAGTATGACGTAGAACAAGGGAAGCTGATCATGCTTGGTAGATGACTTTTTTCATTACTGCAGCTTCTCTGCAGGTCCATTTGAGTATGTGTGTGTGTGTTTATATATACAAAGTTTGCACATTGTTTGCCTAGTATTCTACTTCTAGGAAATTATCCCAAGAAAATAACTAAGTTGTGCCCTAAGAGTTAACTACCAGGTCTTGTTTGTAATAATAATATACGTATGTTAAACAGAGCAAGGAACTACTTCATTTCCCAACAACAAGGGATCTTTAAAAGAAATGGATGGGGGAACCAATTGCAAGGATCTGCACATCACCTCCTCCCTGAGGGGCAAACAACAGAAAAGTGGGTGAAGGGAGACATTGGATGGTGTAAGACATGACAAAATAATAATAATTTATAAATTATCAAGGGTTCATGAGGGAGGGGGAAGGCAGACAGCCAGCAATGGAGGACTCCCTTTTCGCTTTCAGTTTTCCCTGGTCTGTGCTAACCACAGCTGTCTCTCTCTGCTCCAGGGGTGGGGGTGGGGGAGACTTGCTGCTCCTTTCTCTCTTTGGCCCTCTGAGGACCTGCAGTAAGCATCCCATTCTATCACCCTCTGCCCGGATTTCAGCATATCTTCCAACAAAAGAGGCTGCAGCAGTCAAACCCAGCATGAGTCAATCCATCCCAGAATATCGACATCAGTTTGAGAGCAAGCCAGCAGAATGACCTATGGACTCAAGCCTCTGGGTAATGGGAGGGTCATGGAGCTGGGCTGACCTACCCTGCTTTGGTGGGCTCCAGGGCTTCTCTGTGGCAGGCCTTGCAGTTAGGAGGGAATGACGTTTCGTGACCATAGCTGGCACTGAGAAAAACCCAACAGATTAATACAGTCAATCCCAGGCCAGCGCGCACCTGCTGCCTTTTGATGCTGTAGGGACCACACGGGGCTGATTCTGGAGCGTTTGAGAGCACAAGCGCACCTCTGGTAGAGACAGGCAGAATAAGAGAGAGAAACTCTTTCAAGTGTCAAGCAGTGGTGATAAAAGCAACTGTGGGAAAGTATAAGGAGACCAGGTAGACCAGAGGGTCCAGAAGATCTCAGGTGGCAGGTTTTCAGTGTCTGTGCTGAAGAATTAGTCCAAGGCACTTATCTCTGACCTCAATCCTAATAGCAAAGATTGCCAATCATCTCCCTTCATAGGAGAGCAAAGAGCTCCCTGGAATAAAGACATCTCTTGGGGCCAGGTGTGGCCCTGAGAATCTATTCTATCCTGTCCGTTTCAATTCAGAGAAACCTCTGTGTCAGAGTGGAGCTGTCCTCTCAGCTGTCATCTTTACCAAAACAGATCACCGCGGTGTTTCTTTTCTTTCTTTAAAATTTTCTTATTATGTAATTTATATTTAAAAATCATTTTCTTGGGGGCTCTTACAGCTCTTATCACCACCCATACGTCCCATCATTGTGTCAAGCACACTTGTACATAGTTGCCATCAACCTTCTCAAAACATTTTCTTTCTACTTGAGCCCTTGGTATCAGCTCCTCATTTTTCCCCTCCCCACTCCCTCATGAACCCTTGATAATTTATAAATTATTTGGGGTTTCTTTTGTTTTGGTTTGTGTTATTTTATGTGTTACACCAACTGCTGTCTTCCTTCACCTACTTCCTGTTGTCGTTCCCCCTGGGAGGGGGTTATATGTAGATCATTTTAATCAGTTCCCCCTTTCTCCTCCCACCTTCCCCTTCGCCTCCTGGTATCGCTACTCTCATTATTGGTCCTGAGCAGTTTATCTGTCCTGGATTCCCTGTGTTTCCAGCTCTTATCTGTACCCGTGTACATGCTCTGGTCTAGCCAGATTCGTAAGGTAGAATTGGGGTCATGATTGTGGGGGGGGAGGAAGCATTAAAGAACCAGAGGAACGTTGTGTGTTTCTATACTGCTCCATGACTAGCTAATTTTTCCTTGTGACCCTTCTGTGAGGGGATGTCCAACTGTCTACAGATGGGCTTTGGGTCTCCACTCTGCCCTCCTCCTCATTCACAGCAATATGATTTCTTATTCTGGGTCTTTGATGCCTGAGACCTGATCCCATGGGGTGTTCCCTTGGTGGTGTTTCTGGGTAGGTTCAGATTGCCAACCTTTCAGCAGACTCCTGCCAACTGGTTACACCCCCCCCCACCCTCCAGAGACCTTCTATTCTAGCCACTGGGATACGAGTGAGTGTATCATGTGCAACTTTTTTTACTGGAAAATATGGGTCTCTCTCCGTGCAGGCCAGCATGTAGACTTCACCCCGACTGTGAATATTGGACTGTTAGTAGAGGTGCTAGGTGAGGCACCCTAGTGGCGGTATGGCCTACATGTTAGGCTGCTAACTTCAAGATCAGCACTTCGAAACCACCAGCTGTTCCTTGAGAGAAAGTGGGGGCTTTTATTCTGACAAAGAGTTCCAGAAACCCACAATGGTGGCTCTACTCTGTCTTGTCGGGGCGCTCTGAGCTGGATTCTGATTGATGGCAGTGAGTTTGCATTTAGGAGACGAGGATGGTGGAGCAACAAGACAGAAGGAGTCTGGGTCTTCCCACAGTCATCCTGCCAACCTCTGACTCTCAACCTCTGAACTTTTTTGACAGGGGAGGAGTTAACAGTCATGATATTTATACCACTATGGTTTTGGAGACTCCTCGTAACCTGCAGACAAACCTAACCCTCACTCAAATATCCCTCAAGTTATATGCTTAAAGTTGAGTCGCTGTATTGTGAAAACAAAGACCAACTGTTACCACCCTGGTAGTTGTTTTTAAAAACAACAACGACAAACTCATTGCCATCAATGTAAACTCATAGCAAAGCTAAAAGACAGGGTACAACTGCCCCTGTGAGTTTCCGTGACTGACGCTTTGTGGGAGTAGAAAGCCCTGTCTTTCTCCTGAGGAGCAGCCTGTGGTTTTGAACTGTTGGCCTTGCAGTCGGCAGCCCAATGCATCATCCACTACACCACTGCCAGCAAGTCAGCCTCTGCTGCACAATGCAACCAAATGCTGACCTCACCCTGCACCCTCCTCCTGATTGGCTGCAGGTCATTCCATTGTGATTCACAGGGTTTTCATTGGCTGGTTTTCAGATGTAGATCATTAGGCCTTTCTTCCTAGTCTGTCTTAGTCTGGAAGCTCTCATAAAACCTATCTAACATCATAGTAGCACACAACTACTATAGATGGGGTGGTGGATGTGCAGGAGATGCATGGTGTGATAAGGAGGTTTATTGTGCCAACCTGGCCCATTAATGCCTGTGGGGTTAATAAGGTTGCAGTTTAATTGAAGGGCAAAGAGATAAATGGCTTGGCGAGCCTCGCCATTCTTGTCTCTTGCTCTCTGATGATCAGACCAGTGTGCAAGTTCTCTGCCTCAACTTGTGAGCTACACTACCTGTGGGACACCCAACCCGTGGATGGTGTCGCTGTAGTTTGAGGTTTCTTCGAGACCTGCTTCGCCACAATGCAGGTGTACACATCACTTGAGCTGGGGACTGCCTGACCCTGTTGTCTGGCTGACTTGGTGCCCTGCCCTGTTGTTTGCTGCCTGTGGCCAGACTGCCTGTGTTGCTCTACAGAAGACTCAGATGTCTGTTTCCTTGACTTGCACCCAGCAGTCCTCATGACTTGAAGGACTGCCAATGTATTAGCTATGTCCTGGAAGTGAGTTGCACTGAGCCATTTGTACTGCTCTGTGGACTGGTTAGCTGTTTATTTCTTATGTTATCTCTCTCTCTCTCTCTCTCTCTCTCTCTCTCTCTCTCTCTCTCTATATATATATATATATATATATATATATATATATATATATATATATATATATATATATATATATATACACACACACATATATATATATACACACACACATATATCACACACACACACACATATATATATATCTCCTGGTTTTGTTTCTCTAGCGAACCCTGTCTAACACACAGGGGCAGCATATCACACTGGGTCTCAGCACACCAGGTGATAATTCTACTGCGTAACCACCGCTGCTTCACATCCTAACAGTAACCGTCCACATTTCTGCAATCTGTTAATAAGTGCCTCTGCCACTCACGGTATTTCAATCACACTGCCCTCTGATTGCTTCCATGTGTCCGCAAGTCCCAGCCACCCGAGGAATTCCTCAGCTAAGTCAAGGAACAGCGCTCTCCTTTGGGCTTAGCTGCCAAAAGGAGACATCTGAGTTATGGAACTCACTTAAACATCAAAGAAAGATGGTGTTGATCGGAAAGGAAGTGCACACTAGAACTGGCTAGGGTGATGTATAACACAACTTGTTTTAAATGCAACTGAACTATGGAAGTGTATTATTTGTGAACCATATCTCAATAAGACAACAGGAAAAGAAAAATACAAGCGGAAGGAGGTGCATGCCTTGGGGGCATGTAGGGCAAGGGGATGGTATTTTAAAAGCTTCAATCTTCCTAATGCTTCAGAGAATCCTTCTACCAAGCGTTCAAGGATGATCTTTCTTTAGCCCAAAGATTTATTTCCATTCACCATTTCCTGTTTCTTTTTCTCTGTTTATTTCATGACGAGAGACCCTGATGGGATTTAAAAACAAAAACCACTTGCTTTATACAAATGTCATTTTCTGAAGCTCTTTGGCTCAGTGTTTTGCGCCAGAAAACGAAAACCACATCATCTCCTTGGAGATAATTCTTTTGCATCGGCTCACTGTCTTGCTGGAGGAAATGTCAGGGTGTGTTTGGGATGTTGTGAATCGTGCTTGGTTGTGGGTTTTATGCTGTGGGGGTTTATTCTGTTTTAAGTGTGTTGATCTCAGAGTTGGCATTGCACGTAGAGGTCCCCACTCCTCATTCGGGATGGAGTGGCTGTACTGACTCTGTCTCCCAAAGAGCTGGCTGCGGGTGAGAAGGGAAATGCAACACATCCCAGGGTTGGGGGCTTATCTCGGGCAACCTGTGATCCGAGCAGCACACCCCTCTGTGGAAGGAGAGTAAGACTGGGAATACCAGAGACGCTGGCACTAACCAGGTCAGAGGTTCAAACCCAAACAGCAAGAGAAGGACCTGGTCGTTGGTTTCTGTAAAGTTTACAGTCAATAACACCCTATGGGATGGTCCGATGCTGACACATGGCGTCAGTAGGATTGGACATCAACTGGACAGCTCCTAATGACAACAGCTATCCTGGGGCCAAGCCGCTGTGGGCAGGCAGTGGCAGGGAACTCAGAAGGGGGTGTGGCAGGAGGCATGGTCTGAGCCGAGTCACAAAGGGTCAACCTCTGTGTTAGACAGGGTTCTCTAGTGAAAGAAAAGCAGGCCACTTATGATTTTATAGATAGATAGGTAGATGGATAGAACATAAGAAATAAACAGCGAATTAGTCTACAGTGCAGTACAAGTGACTCAGTGCAACTCACTTTCATGAGACAGTAAACACACTGTCAGTCCTTCAAGTCTTTAGGGCCTCTGGGTGCAGCCACTCTGTCGATCCAACTTGTCTAAGGTCTTTTGGCCTGCACTGATCAATTGGACATTGCTGGGATAACTGCACTCCCCTGCGCCAATTCTGCACTCACCCTTAGCACCTCAACATCCAACAACTGAGTAGGGCTCAACCAATGGTTCCAAAACAAGATTATTCATATGTATATGTGTATGTATGTATATATTTGTGTTTTCAATGAGCAGTTAAATCCCCACTGAACAGTTTCTATACAATTTGGTGATATTGGTTACTGTGTTGGTCCAGGTTGACTAGAGAAACAAATCCAGAGACACTCATATGTGTGTAAGAGAGAACTTTATATCAAAGAGCAATTATACATTAGAAAACATCCCAGCCCAGTCCAGATCAAGTCCATTAGTCTGATAATACCCCATATGTCAATACTAGTCCATAAATTCCTCTTTAGACCATGCAGCCAAATGCATGAAGGCACCAAATGCAGGAAGGTCACAGGCCAGTGGGTGGAAAGTCTTGTGGATCCAGTGGCAGTGGAAGGATTGCAGTGCTGGCGTGGGTCTCCACGTGGCTCCTCCAGCTCCAGGGCTCTGGCTCTATCAGTGTAGCTCCATGTGGCTTGTCAATAGGAATCTCACAGGGAGTGGGTCTGTCTGTCCTGCCTCCAGCGAGCTATTTATCTCTGTGGTGCCTCCAAACGAGGTCAAGCTGCGACCTGATTGACAGGCTGGACTCCACCCATCCGCAAGATGACACCGGATTGTGTAACTGCCACGGTCACATTCTTCACAACTGCATGAACACGCTCAGTATTTCCGTTCCAGTGGCCCTATCTCCGGTAATCTAATCTTCCTGCCCCCTTGATTTCTCATCCAGCTTATAAAGAAATTGTGGACCGTTTGGTCTCCTACAGATGAATTCTTTTTTAAGGAGTTTTTAAGGCATGCAGCTTGTGTGGCACAGGTGATATTCTTCATTCTGTGTGCCAATCTGTTAGCTAGCTCCTGTTAGTTCGCTGGTTAGGAATGTTTTTACAGTACAAGTTGCTGGGCGCCCCCAACCCTACTAAATGAGATGATCTGTGGGAGGAGACAAGAATCTAGGGTTAGGACATGTTTTCCCCAGCACCCTTTGGTGGAGTGGTCTTTGCATCCCTTAGGGTGAGGAGGAACATTCTAGTCTAATGCACATACCCGAGGGGATGGGTTTTGTCCAGACACTAGGTCACACCCTGCCAAGCTCTCCGTGAGGGGTCGAAGCTCCTCGTGAGAAAGTGGAGTACAGGCAAATCATTGCTGCGGTGACAAGGAGGGCCAGAATCATGGTGGTGTTTGTCTGGATTCCCAGTTGCTTAGTGGCCTGGTTGTTTCTGCCATCCTCCCAGAGGATGCACACTTTCTGCTTGTTTGTCACCAGCCAAGCCCCAGGGCGCATATGTGGGCATCTCTTGGGTCAAGCCTTGTCCTAGGGGATGGTGGTTGTTGGCTGCCCTGGAGTAAGCCCCGGCTGATGGGACTCCACCCGTAAAGGCACAAAACACCACTGTGACCCGCTTTTCCGAAGGTCACCAAGCCTTTCTTCCTAGTTCCTGTTTGGCTCCACTGACACCTGTTCAGCATCATAGCAATGCATGAGCCTCCTCTGCTAGAGAGGCGGTGACTGTTCATGAGGTGTGTTGCCTAGGAGTTGAACCAGGTCTCCCACACAGGAGGCGAGACTCTCCCGCTGAGCCACTCACTATACTGAGGCGTTGGTCGTTGGCTGCCACATATGCAAGCTATCGGGCCTTTCATTTCACCAGAGATCCCTGACCCATGACATGTGATCAGAATGGCAGGATCCCTGACGTACACCACGGAGACAGTGTTCTGTGTCTACCTAGCTCTGAATAGCACACTATGTACAGAAATGTTCTCAGACTCTCTTGGATTTCCCAGGACAGGTACCACTTTCCAAGAAGCACAACATGCTCACATTACCTCTTTTGAGTGCCCGAATATTCGGTTAAGTACTTTTTTTGTTGTTTTAGTTTTTAGTTGGGTATGAACTCATGCTTATTGAGCTTTGGATGTTGGAAAATGACAGAAAACTAGAAAATGGAAGGAAAAATCGCTCTTAAATCCCACCCCCTGTGTTAGTCTGGGTTGACTACAGAAACATGCATGTGTGTAAGAGAGAACTTTATATCAAAGAGTCATTGCATATTGAGAAAACATCCCAGCCCAGTCCAGATCAAGTCCATAAGTCTGATATTAGCCTCTATGTCCAATACTGGTCTAAAAATTCCTCTTAAAACTCATGTAACACATGAAATGATGCCAAATGCAGGAAGATCACAGGCCAGTGGGTGCAAAGTCTAGTGGATCCAGTGGTGGTAGAAGCATCTCTGCGCTGGCTTGGGTCTCCATGTGGCTCCTCAAGCTCCAGGACTCTGGCTCCATCAGCGTAACTCCATGTGGTGTGTCAACAGGAAAACGAAGCAGAGAATGTGTGTCTGATCTCCAGAGAGCGATTTATCTCTGCGGTGCCTCCAAATGAGAAAATCAAGCTGTGACCTTATTGACAGGCTAAACTCCACCCCTTCACTCCTAGTCTCAAGTTGACACCAGATGATGTAACTACCACATCCCCAGACCCTACCATTGTAGTAAATTTCTTTCTTGCCTTTTTTTCTCTGCATAGTATTTTGTTTACTTGCTTACATATATTTCCCATAGTATCATACATTCATAAGCACATTTTAGGGGGTGTATGGATCTACTATAGGGGCATTAACTGTTTGCCCACTGTTTAAAATGATTTTCATTTTTCTCTAATGAAAACAGTACTATGGTGAACAGCTTTGGGCTGAGAACCTCTTGTAAATTGTCTGTTCAGAGCCAAGTCTGAGAAGTGAGACTGTTGAGTCAAGATCATGAACATATTAAAACCTTTGCTATGTGATGGCTGTTTTGTTGCTGGTAAGTCAACTCTGACTCATGGCAACTCTAATTATAACCAAATGAAATGTTGCTCAGCCCTGCACCATCTTCTGGTATGACATCAGACAATATTCTGTTGTGATCCATAAGATGCTCACGGATTAATTTGGGGGACTAAATTTCCAGGATGCTCCCTAGTCTGAGAGTGGCAGTGCCACTTGAACTTACCCATCCTGCTGGTGCTTGAAGCATCATCCTCAGCCTCAGAGCACCGTGCCAGTCACCACAGCACACCACACTGACACACGGGTGGTGGTTTTGCGATGTAGTGCATCTAATTTATGAAGAGACTGACATCACCCATGAGCACACTCAATAGCAAGGATAAAATCGGGTGCCTCTAGAGACCCACTGGACATGTGATCCGGAGAGACCAGTCCCGGAAAAAGGACACCGTGCTCGGTGAAGTAGAGGATCAGCAAAAATGAGGCAGACCCTCACAGAGATGGATGGACACAGTGGCGGCAACCGTGGGCTCAAACCTAAGAACAATTGTGAGGGTGGTGCAGGACCGGGGAGTCTTTCATTCTGTTGTCCACCGGGTCGCTATGAGCCAGAACCTAATAACAGCAGCAGCAGCAGCAAAGACACAGCGACTAACACCGTGACACTCACCTCAGGGATGAGTTTTTCCCAAGGGTCCATTTGGCAACATCTGGATACTTTCCGACTTGTCTCACTGGGGGAATGCTCTTGGCATCTCCTTGGGGATGCTGCTAAACAGACTACTGTACGTATATCATAAAGTGTCCCCACAACAAAGAATTGCCTGGCTCAAAAGGTGACCTCTTGACTCTTTTGCATGTTAAAGAGGTCTTGTGCAGCAGATTTGCCCAATGCGATGATTTCTTGATTGCTGCCTCCTGAGTGTGGATAATGGAGTCAATAAAATGAAATCCTTGACATCTTCAGTCTTATCTGGGTTTATCCTTAGGTTGTTTGTTGGTCCAGACGTGAGGCTTTTTGGTTGCTTTGCATTGAACCGTGACCCATACTGAAGTCTTTGATCTTCATCTAGTCCTCTTGGCTTTCAGTAAGCAAGGTTATGCTATCTGCATATTGCATGTTGTTAATAAGTCTTCCTCCAAATCCTGATGTCAAGCCTGTCTTCATATAGCCCAGCTTCTGGGATTATTTTTCAGCATGCAAATTGAGTAAGTATGGCGAAAGGATAAAATCCTGGCACACAGCTTTCCTGACGTTAAACCATGCGGTATCCTTTTGTTGTTGGAATGGCTGCTTCTGAATGAGCACCTGAAACGTTTTTGAAACTCCCATTTGTTGCAATGTTGTCCACAGTTTGTGTTATGCATACAGCTCAATGCCTTTGTCCAGTCAATAAAACACAAGTGTACATCTTTCTGATAGTGTTTGCTTTCAGCCAAGATCCATCTGACATCAATAGTGATATGCCTCATTTCACATCCTCTTCTGAATCTGGTTTAAATTTGGGCACAATCCCTGTGAGTGTTCGGTTGTAACCATTTTACTGGCATGTCATATTAATGATATTGCTTGCATTCTGTTTGGTCACTTTTCTTTGGGATGAATCTAGATATAGATCTCTTCCAATTGGCTGTCCATGTAGCTATTGTCCAAATTTCTTGACCTAAACTAGTGAGTGCTTCCAGTACTGCTGCAGAGTGTTGTCGCATTTCAACTGGTGTTCCGTCAGTTCCCAGAGCCTGTTGCAACAAAGCCTTGAGTGCAACCTAGACTCCTTCCTTAAATGCCATGGGTCCTTGATCATATGCTACCTCTTGAAAAGGTTGACTATCAATCCATCATTTCCGGCACAGTGACTCTGTGCATCCCTTTCATTTTTTTTGATGCTTCCTGCATCAATCAATATTTTTGCCCAAAGAATCCTTGAATGTTTTAACTTGAAGCTTGACGTTTTTTGTCCATTCTTTCAGCGTGGGAAATGATGAGCATGGTCTTCCTTTTCAGTTTTATAATTTCCCGGGTCTTTGCACATCTCATTGTAGCACTTGTATCATCGTCTTCTTCTTCTTCTAAATTAATGACATATCCTTCACATATCACACATTGAATAGTTCAGTCATATTAAGAAGAGTTCCACAATCATCATCACAATCAATTTCAGAACAATTTCTTCTTGTGCTCCTTGCTGTTAATTCCCCATTCCCTGTCCCCCATCCTCGCCTGCCATGCCCCTGGGTAATTATCCGTCCAGTTAATGTCTCTATTGAGGTACCTCTCCTGGATTTCATATGCAGAAAATCCTACCAAAAAACAATCAATCAATCAATCAATCAAACAAAAATGACAAAACAAAGCAGGGAAAAACTCAATAGGAAAATAATAAATACTGAGACAAATTTAAAATGAGTCAAAAGGGAGATAAAATGACAAGCTGTTACATCTGCTATAATTGACTTTACAATGCTCTCTGCCTGAAAGCAAGGCTGTTCCCATCCCTCGGCTGTAGGCAGAAGGGATTCACCCGGAGCTTGCTCCATGTGGGGACCCTGCAAAGGGACTTTGGACTTCCAATGTGGTCCACAGCCTTCTACAAGCTGAGTGTTCAGAATTTAAGCTCTGATACCACCCCCTCCTTTACCATTGACTTTTATTATTTGCAATCCTTGGCTCACACAGGCAGGTATGGTTCTTCCATGTGGATTTAATAGACGCTTTGTTGACTTTATCTTCTTGAGCTGCCCCTGGAAGATTTTCTGTTCGGCTCTTTCACACCATCATTGCTTCCATTTGCTTTAGCTACTCTATGTTCAAGAGAAAGTTTCAGAGTCTTTCTTGCCTTTGTAATGATCTTTGGCTTTATTCGTGTATGGTGTGCTTGATATTATCCCACAGCTCATCTGGCTCTCTGTCATTAGTGCTTGTGGCAGTTGGATTTGATGTCAGCTTGCACCTGTGTGGAAGTGTAGGGCTGGAATCCAACCTTTCAATTAGGTCACCACCTAATGCTGCCTCCTTGGGAGTGTGGCCCTTTAATAAGAGAAACACTGAGAATGTCTCTCCTCTCTCTGCTCCTTCACCCTCCCGGCTTGCTGGGATTCAGTCCTTGCCTCCAGGGGTGGCCCCACATAGGCTGCTGACTCTGGGAGCCAACCTAGGAGCAATCAGCACCCTACCTTGTCTCCACGGATCCCTGAGACGCTGCATCGCCCTTCACCTTTCTGCTTTCTCAGCCTGCAGCTACATGAGTCTGAAGGGGCTCCAGGCAGTATCAGAGCCCTGGACTTGAGTGAGACTGGGCTGGGATGCTTTCTTGATATGAAAGAGCTCTTTCTTGTATATGTATGAATGCTCTCAGTTTTGTTTCTCTAGACAACCCAGCCTAACACAGTCATCAGTGGGTCAAATCTATTCTTGAGGTACTCAACATTGTATGTTGGCTCTTATGGATCTGTTGCAGTTGACTTCAGCATCAACCTGAGCTTACCTATGAGCAACTGCTGGTCTGTTCCAGGGTCAGCCACTGGCCTTGTGCTGGCCAATGTGATTGATCTTTGCCATCTGCCATTGCACAGGCGGAGTCTGAGTTAGTTAAAGTTTATTGTGCCAACCTGGCTGATAAAATACTTGGGTTAATTGAGGGCAGAGAGGTTAATGACTTGGTGAGCCTAACTTTTCTAGTTCTCGGGTCTCTTGCTTTCTGCTGGTTGGATCAGGGTGCAGCTGCCTTAGCCAGTTCCCTGCTTTAGCTTGCAAGGTTCACTTCCTGCAAGACATCCCTGAGGAGAAGCCACACGGACCTACCCTGATGCAGCCCTGGGTGCTGGAGCAGCCGTGTGGAGAGCCCTGCCAGTGCTGAGATGTTTACACATTCACGGACTCAGCTTTTCTCCTGCAGTCGGCATCATTGAGTGCGTTTTGTGAAATGGAGGAGGACTTAGTAGATTGGTGTTGGTCATATGGATTAATGTTGGACTTGTGGGCTTGGGCGGCACTGGGTTGGGATGTTTTCGTGATACACAATTAACCTTTATATAAAACTCTCTCTTATACATGAGTTTCTGTAGATTTGTTTCTCTAAAATACCCAGACTAATACAGAGTCGATTTGTGTCTAGCCACCATTTATGTTGTTGAAAGAAAGATATTTGTAAAGAAGAAGTAGTTGGTCTAGCAAAATCCTATCAAGAGGTCTCCAGCTTCATTTTTATTTTTTTTAATGTTCTTTTTAAAAAACATTTTATTAGGGACTCACACAACTCTTATCACAATCCATACATATACATACATCAATTGTATAAAGCACATCTGTACATTCTTTGCCCTAATCATTTTCAAAGTATTTGCTCTCCACTTAAGCCCTTTGCATCAGGTCCTCTTTTTTTCCCCCATCCCTCCCCGCTGCCCCTCCCTCATGAGCCCTTGATAATTTATAAATTATTAGTTTGTCATATCTTGCCCTATCCGGTGTCTCCCTTCACCCCCTTTTCTGTTGTCCATCCCCCAGGGAGGAGGTCACATGTAGATCCTTGTAATCAGTTCCCCCTTTCCAACCCACTCATCCTCTACCCTCCCAGCATCGCCCCTCACACCCCGGTCCTGAAGGTATCATCCACCCTGGATTCTCTGTGCCTCCAGCTCCTATCTGCACCAGTGTACAACCTCTGCTCTATCCAGACTTGCAAGGTAGAATTCGGACCATGGTAGTGGTGGGGGGTGGGGGTGGGGGGAGGAAGCATTTAGGAACTGGAGGAAAGCTGTATTCTTCATCGTTGCTACGTCGCACCCTGACTGATTCACCTCCTCCTCTAGACCCCTCTTTGAGGGGATCTCCAGTGGCCGACAAATGGGCTTTGGGTCTCCACTCTGCACTTCCCCTTCATTCACTATGGTAATATTTTTTTATGATGATGCCTTATACCTGATCCCTTCGACGCCTCATGATCGCACAGGCTGATGTGCTTCTTCCATGTGGGCTTTGTTGCTTCTGAGCTAGATGGCCGCTTGTTCACCTTCAAGCCTTTAAGACCCCAGACACTATCTCTTTTGATTGCCGGGCACCATCAGCTTTCTTCACCACATTTGCTTCATTTTTATCACCAAGGCCAACGTTTTAACCCTAGAGCCTTCCTCTTGGTGTCTACTTTCCCATTCAATCATCAGGACATCTTGATGAGATGTTTAATCGATTTCAGACTGAAGAGGTTGGTAGAACTCCTCAAGTTCTTCATCGTCAGCACTAGCGGTCGGTGCATAAGTTTAAATAACAGTTGTATTTACTGATATTTCCTTGTATGCACATACATACTGTTCTAACATGGGCTATCTTATACTTCAAGGTAGATCTTGAAATGATCATTTTGATGATGAACATGACCCTATTCCTCTAAACAGTGGTTCTCCACCTTCCTAATGCCGCGAACCTTTCATACAGTTCTTCATGTTGTGGTAACCCTCCCAACCATAAAATTATTTTTGTTGCTACCTCATCACTGTCATTTTGCTACTGTGATGAATTAGGCGACTCCTGTGAAAGGGTCATTCAACACCCCCAAAGGGGGTCGCGACCCACAGGTTGAGAACCGCTGCTCTAGACTGTGTCCTGCCTGGCATGGTAAGCTATATGATGTTCCCATTCACAACGGCCAATCCCAGTCCATGTTAGCGCACTAATATCAAGGATAGTGGCCTTTATGTGCTCCATTTCACTCGGACAACTTTCCATCGTCTTAAATTCATACTTAGAATATCCCACATTCTGGTGCCTGGATATGTGCAGCCATCTTCGTTTGGGGCCACACCTCATTTGTAAGTGCAGGTCGGTCACCAAAGCTTTCCCAGCCATGCCACCGAGGCCGATTCCACTCTGAGGAGGCAGTGCTTCCTGGATCGTATTTTGGGTGCTTTCCAACCTGAGTGGCTCCTCTTGGGGCACCTTCTCAGACAACGCTCCTCTGCCACGCATACGTTTTCCAGTGGCTCAGAAGGAAATCACCTATTGCTTCTTCCTAGTCTCTCTTAGTCTGGACGCTCCACCACAAATCTGTCCATTATGGCTGACCCTTCTGGTATTCGAAATACTGGTGGCACCGCTTCCAGGATCATAGCAACATACAAGCCATCACAGTATGACAAACCAACAGACGAGTGGACGGCAGGTGAGGGGGCAGCCACCTTCCCGGCTGTGTTAAGCCGAGTTAACTAGGGAAGCAAAGCCAGTGATATTCATATGTGTAAGAGAAAGCTCTATATCAAAGAGAAATTGTATGTTGAGAAAGCAACCCAGCCCAGTCCAGACCATCAACTTATAAGTCCCTCTTCAGATTCACACAATCACAGGCAATGATGCAAAAGGCAGGAAGCTCACAGGCCGGTGGATGCAAAGTCTTGTGGATTCAGTGGCAGTGGAAGCATCTCAGCACTGGCGCAGGGTTCCATGTGGTTCCTCCAGCTCTTCGAGTGTCTCGACAGCAAGGTGAATCAGAGAGAGGGACTCTCGCAGGTCTCAGGAAGTCTCCCTGTGGCTTGTCAACAGGAAGGTGAAGGCAGAGAGAGAGGGAGGGAGGCGGGGCTCCAGAGAGCCATTCATCTCGGATACCCTCCCATCAAGCTGCGACCTGATTGACAGGTTAACCTCCACCTCTTCAGTCTTAAAACCCTCAAGTTGATATGAGATTATGTAACTGCCACACCAGCTGTGCTCCGTTTCCCAGGAAGAAGAGTGACACTCCTTACCAGACCCCTGCTAACTCCCCCTAGTATCTGTTCTTCCCTGTCTACCATGAAAAATCCCCCAATTTTAACTTGTCAATGACTTCTCCATACAGGTACCTCGGTTCCCACCCAGACTCTAATGCGCACCTAACGCCTAACTTTTAAGTGTTGACTGGGACTCTTGGTGATGTCGTTTCAGAGAGGCAATGTGCCCCTTTCATGGCTGGCAGTGTGTAGACATGATGCTGGGAGCTAGAGAAGCAGCTTAGACCATGAAACAGAAGCCATGCTCGGAAGACGGTGGAACAACGAAGGATTCTGGGTTCTTGGTGAGGATGAAATTCCTGTATAAGCCCTGCTCCAGGCTTATGCTCCCAGGACTCATTTACAGGAGAAAGGATCTGTTTAATGAGAGGCGCTGTGAGTTTGGTCTCCAAGAACATGGGTGGTTCAGTGATAGAATTTTCACCTTCTATGTGCGAGAACGGAGCTTGATTCCCGGTCGGTGCTCCTCGTGGGCAAGCACCACCTGTCTGGTGGTGGAGGCCTCCGTGTTGCTATGATGTGGAGCAGGTTTTGGTAGAGCTGCCAGATGATGGCAGGCAAGGAAGAAAGGTCTGGCAATCTCATTCCAAAAATCAGCCAGTGAGAACTCCTGCCACAACAGCCAGATCCCGTGGGACGTGACTCAGAGCCCACCGAAGTCACTCTCTTCGACCCCCATGTTGGTCTCGGTTTCTCACATCTGAACCCGCTCCTAATGGATACCTCAGCCTATTCCCTCGTGTGAAAGGTAAGAGGGTGGCCGGAATGAGCTAGATCAGGCCTAGTGCGGGTGTCTTTTTCTGTCAGTTGTCTCAGCATATGCCGGATAAGATGGAGCGTGTGTGAATCATTCAAGAGAACTGGTTTATTTTTGAACCCCGTATGAGACTGATCACTCAGCAGAAGACAAAAGACTTGCCTGTAGACACGAGCGCAGGTTCTGGAACAGACGAGAGGTGTTGGGAGCCACGGTCGGGAAGGGCCTGTCTCTCATTTTTCAGGGTTAGACGTCATGAAGCAGGGAGCAGTGCAACCCTGAAGACACACTAGGTAAGGTAATGGCCCCTTTTAGCAGCTGGCATGTGTGAATGCAGACACTGTTTATAGAGCCACGTGATTAGTAGATTATTCGTGGCAGTGATTGCTGCTGGCTCAAGTGTTCTGTAATCAGGTGGGCAGATGAAGACACAGTCCTAGTAGGAGAATCACATTCCCTTTCTCCCCTTAATGGATAAGTGAGCACTCCCCATCTTTTAAAACCACCCCCTCCGTTTCATTTCACTCACAAAGGAAATAACTTTCCCTTCTTAAAGCAGACAGATCCCTTTCCCTCGTGGTCTTGCAGGCAAAGAAGACAGGGATTCAGTGTTCAGGTGGGCTGCAGAAAGTTGTGTCCGTACGTCACAACTATTCCACCCAAACACCCATCCGCCCTGTGAAAAACACATTGGTCTGGTTGCCGGGCACTGTGTTGGCCCTCTGTCTGTCCCTTCCCGGCTGAGTAAGTGAATTGCTCCTTTTCTGCCACCTGGGCCGGCTTCCGGCAGGCCCTGCCTCAGGTGACTGATGCTTGGATTGTAGAGAGGAAGTCATCTTCCTTGAGAACTTTCTCCTGGGGGCCTCAACTTTCCACCATCAGAAGACTCTCCACAGAAATGAAGTGGTATTGCACGGTGGCACTTGAGGACAAGACACAACCCAGACCCTTTAGGCAAGAAGAGAGGATCGAAAACAGGTTTCTCATGAACCGGCCCGTCTCCCTTTGCCTCTTCCCAGTGCCCGGAGAATGTTTGCTTTGTTTGTTTGACATCTTTGTGGGACAGAGGTAAGGGGAATTCTGGGATTAAATGGCCCAGGTTGGCCTGGCGTCATCTTCTCTGAGCAGCCAATTCTTGATGGAAAATACGGCCTGCGATGTAGGTTCCCAGCTAAAGGGATGGAAAAGCGGAGTCATCCGTCCCGCCTCTGATTTCAGAGGAGTCCCTGGAAGGCCCAGTCGGCACCGGCAGGCTTCATCTAGCGCATCACCCAGCAGCCAACTGTGTGGCCGGATGGGCTGTGTGGGTCCCACAGTGCTGCGGCACCGGGGTCGCAGCCTTCTGAGCAGGTTGCCCTGCTTCTGCAAGGTAGCTTGGATCGCCAAACAGAAAGTTGAGCCACACCACGATTCAAACTGGAGGGCATTCGGGTGACTCGGGGCAGCCTATGGCAAGTGACTGCCCCTGCCAGTCATTGGTCAGCTCTCATGGTTCCTTCTCCTCTCCTCCTTTGAGGCTCATGGTCTCCACTCCCCACGGCACCACACCCCAAATCTCCAGTCCATGGAGAAGCCCTGTGGCGTGTTGTGGGTAAATCATTGAGCTGCTCACAGAGAGGTCAGTGTTCCAACTTGCCATTTGGACCCACTCAGCTCTTGGTGGGAGAAAGATGAGGCAGACGGCTTCTGTAAAGATTCACAGCCTTGGAAACCCGATGGGGCCGTTCTACTCTGGCTGCTATGAGTTAAAATCGATAGGATGGCAGTGGGTCTCAATCAGTGGTGTGCTTCAGCCAGCTCTTACATTGGGGGAGGGGGGACGGGGGGAGAGAGTGAGAGAAAGAGAGAGAGAGAGAGAGAGAGAGAGAGAGAGAGAGAGAGAGAGAATTGGCCTACACATCTGTTACCAACACCATGTTCAATAACATCAATCAGGGTCAGAGTATTTATATCACAGAAATATCAATTGCTACACACACTGTCCCCTGACCCGCAGAGAGATCGCTGTTCACCTTTGATGGCCTCACCCCCTGAATTAGACTTGTTGGGTGGCATCCAGTCAGCGCCGTGAGCGAGCGACCCCATGTGCGAGGGCCCAGCTGCCCCGCGGTCACTTGACGGGAGCAGATTGCTTGCTCTCTCAGAGTCGCTGGATGAGTTAAAAGGGCCAAACGTTTTATTTGGTGCTGAGGCATTTAGGGGCCCTGCCACAGACTGTTCAAACAAATGTAGATTGATTTGATTTTAATACTTGCTTAACGCTACCCTCACCCCTAGAATAACAAAAAGGAGAGTACCGATCTTAAGCAAAATTGTCATGTGAGCCCTGGGTCCCCTACACAGTTTCTATGGAGCAATCTCCTTCAGATTGCCCTTCCTCCCTCCCCTCCTTCACAACTCTTAGCTGGCCCTAGCAGAGCAGGTTCCTTTGAAGTTTAACTTGCCATTCTCCCCTATCAAAACCTACCACTCAACTTTGCCAGGTTGATGAAGGCATTCTCGTTGGAAATGGCTCCATATTTTATTCTATCATGGAATGTACTTTGAACGTGGGATTTGAATATCCTCTGGGGGTAATGTGGGATAGGTGCTGGACTACTAACCAGAGGCCTGTGAGAAAAATGGGGCCGTCTGCTGATGTGAAGATTTACGAGCCTCGGGAACTACATCTAGGGTGGCGTAGTAGGTTAAGAGTTGGATTGCCAGCCTCAAGATGGAAAGTTCAGACCCACTAGCTGCTCTGTGAGAGCAAGAAGACACTGCTCCCATGAGAATGTACAGCCTTGGCAACCCAGAGGAGCAGCTCCACCTCTGTCTTGTAGGGTCGCTGTGAGTCAGAATTGATTCTTGTGGCAGTAGAGAGGTTTGTGTGTGTGTTTGGGGTGAGGGGGGGGGTTGTTTTGTTTTTGTTTTTTGGATGAGTCAGAATCAACTCTATGGCAGTAGGTTGGTTTGGAAGTTTCACATCTTGGCTCCCAGGGGTAAAATTGGGGAAATTTCAATCATATCGGCAAAGCTAACAATTGCAAACATGAATACTTAGCTCAATCAAGAATTACAAAATGGCATAGTCATAGAGTTACCATATGACCTGGAAATTCTACTGGGCCTGTACCCATGAGAATGAAAATCATAGATCCTCGCAAAAACATGTGCACAAAGGCTTAGAATAGCATGGTTCAGAATAGCCCCAGAGTGGAGACAACCCTTCCCCTGAATCCCTGGTGAATGAATAAACAAAATGTGACAGATCCATCCCAGGGAATATGCTTCAGCGATAAAAGTGCATGAATGACTGACATGTGCGACAGCTTGGGTGAACCTTGAAAACCGTACGGGAAGGGACCCTGGTAGGGTTGTGAGGTAAGCATTGCCCCGCCAGCAGCAAGGTTGGTGGAACCCACCAGCTAGTCCCCAGGAGAAAGACGAGGCTACCTGCGCCCACAAAGATTTACACTCTCCCTCCCGCATCATCATCATCATCATCATCATAAATAATTGAAGTGTGCCCCCTGTATTAGAGCTTAAGTTCTGAACACTCCATTTTCAGGAGGTTGTGGATAACAGTTCTGTTGGGCAGGGTTCTCTAGAGAAACAAAACCAGGACACATATGACTGTGGATAGGTTTACACAGCGAGAAGGAAAATAACAGCTAATTAGTCCACACAGCAGGACAGGGGGCTCAGTCCAACTCACTTCCATGGAGCAGTGAGTATACGGGAAGTCCTTCAACTCACTGGGCTGCTGGGTCCAAGGTCAAGAAAGCAGACAACGCAGTTCTCCCTGGGTCAAGGGAAGCAGAGTCTGCCCACAGGCAGCAAACAATGGGGTGGATCACCAACAGTCAGTAGCTCCGGAGCTTAGTGAAGCAGGCCCTGAGGGGATATCAAACGCAGGGAATTCAAGGCTACAGAATCCACCAGCCTCAAGCTCAAGAGATGTATGCACCAGCCACATGATGAAGCAGGCCTCACAAGAGCGTCAAGTTCTAGCAACACGATCCATGGGTTGGCTTGGCCCATAGGCAGTGTAGCTCACAGGTTGAGGCAGAGAACTGGCTAAAGCAGCAGCACAATGGTCTGATCACCAGAGAGCAAGAGAGCAGGGCTGGGCCTTGCAGAGCCATTTATCTCTTTGCCCTCCAATCAAACTGTCACCTGATATATCCACCTGTTCCTATTGGCCAGGCTGGCACCATATACCTAACTATATCACAACAGTGAAAACCCAAAATCCATTTGCCAAATCCCTGTGTAATTAAACCTTCATTGAATTCCTTCTGCTGACTAACCAAAGATGTAAATCACCTTGTTCTCAGGTAGAGTGCACTGGAAAGTTTATCACTTCCCCTTCCTCTGGAGTCAGCCCAGGGACGGGCAGTGTCTTAGGAGTTTGCCAGGGTACGTCCTGTGGACAATACTGGGGTCCCATAGTTACAAGTCATAACCAATCCATCATGCCCGACACCAGTGTTGTGAGTTCTTCTATCTAACATAATGCATGTGTTCCAATCATAACCCTGTTCTCCCTTCTGTAATCCCACCTATAACTGTGATGCGTTGATCAACCACCGATCAGGAATGTGCGAGGCCTTATTTAACTAGCGTCTGGACTGTGAATTCTTGGTCCCATTACGACCAAGTTCATTCAGATGACATGTCTGTCTTTGTGTTGTTTTTGCCTCTTTTAAGACTAAATAAATGTTCCACATCAATTTTTTTTTTTAAAGTAGAAAAATTCCTCAGGGACTTCATTGCTTTGTTCCCCTTGCTGCTCTGCTGTACACCCTTAGTGTTCATCCCGGTGCAGTGGGGTCAGATTGGGTACATCTCCACACCGTGTCCCCAGTGCTGTCCCCTTAGCACTACTGGGGGCCAGGGCGTGGCACCCCAGCGGACTCTCCTGGAAAACACTCATAAAGGTCAACGGACAGACCTGGAACCATTTGAGGGCTTTTCAGTTTTTGCTGTTTGTTTTTTTCTTTTTCTCTATTTATTTTTTTTTGTTTTGTTGTATTAGCTGCTGTTGATTTATTTTTTTCATCTATTTTTTTTGGTTATGTTTTGCTCTGCTTTGTTTTGGAACCTATTATTGTCTATGCATGTCTATTTGGACAAGATAGGCAGGATGAACAATCCAGAGGAGGGAACAATGGGACCAATAGACCTGGGGGACACGGGAGAGGGAGAGGTGGGGGAAAAAGGAGGGGTGCCAACAAACTCAGGGACAAGGGAAGAATAAGTGACCTAAAATTGATGGTGAGGAGGACATAGGATGCTTGGGGTTGGGGTTGGGGAGACTTGATCAAGGGCAATGTAGCTGCTGTCAAGTGGACCTCAAGGCCAGATAATATACTAGTACCACCATAAACCAAACTCACTGCCATGGGCTCAATCCGACTCACAGTGACCCTATAGGAGAGGGCAGAACTACTCCTGTGGGTTTATGAGACTGTGACTCCTTACGGGAGTAGAAAGCCTCCTCTTTCTCCCAATTAGTACCACAGTCAATGTAATTAATAAGTTGGCTAGCGTCAATCCAAGGACAGTTGGTTCTGATCACATGGCCCTGCCTGATACTCACCTGCATGAAAGATAAGGTGGCATCGCCAAGTGTGGGAAGAAAGCAGATGGTGCCTGGCTATCAATCAGAATAGTGTCTGGGGTCTTAAAGGCTTGTAATCAAACAAGCAGCCATCTAAGTGAAGAGTCAACTAAGTCCACATGGAGGAAGCACACCAGCTTCTGTGATCCAAAAATGACAATAAACAAATTCCAACACAGCAAAGGGAAAGTATCAGAGCAGAGTTGTGAGCATCTTCCCTGGTCTTTGACATATCAACTGTGGCCTGTTCTTTCTCAGTCACTATTAGTAGTTTTATCTTTGTATTATTATTTCACCTTTACCACTTTATCTTGTTTCTATATTTTACTGTTTCTGCAGAGTTTTCCAGTCTATGAAGCACAGAAGGAGTAGAGGTATAGAGATAAGAACTGATGCAAGGTCTTATAGGGGAGATAGGCGTGGGGGTGGGGTATAGGGAGGTCAAGGGGGTGGGGGGAACAAACAATGTATGTGGGAGGGGGAGGGAGCACTAGAACTGACAGTGATTACACACTCATTTTAAAAGTGATTTAACCATGGGGCGGGGGGGTGGGTAGAAAGTGTTCTAAAATGGATTGTGATAGAGATTGTATAACTCTTCCTGGTATGAATGAACTATTTAAGTATGTGATATGTGGTTTTAGTGCCAATAAATCCATTTGAAATAATAATAATGAGTTGGAATGGACTTGTTGGCAGCAAGGTTTGGTTTTTGTTTTAGTTTACTATAAAATAGGAATGGTTTTAAAAATAAAGATTTGCCAGCTACCTTGGACAGGAGAATTGTTGAACAAACCAGTGCACCATAGCATTTCTCTTACCGCCATCTTTTAAATCCCTTTCATTCCTTCCGACGCCATACATCAGCAAAGAGACAGAGGAAAAGAAGCAGAAGACGGGGTTTGCAAACCCACGGGGTGCGAGGCGCCGAGAGCGATTTGGAACGCGGCACGTGTAAGGTGGCGAGAGCTCCCGCCTGTGAACTGTGTTCAATGTACAAGCGCAGGGCGGTTCTGTGGGATATTGCTCCCGAGGTCTCGAGAGGCGTCAGGAGGTGTTTAGGAATGAAATGGCACCTTGTCAGTCATTTGCCTCAGGAGGAAGATGAAGCAAAGAGGGAAGACGGCTGACAACTGCGCGGCCCAAGGAGAGGCAGAAGAAGGCTCGCTCTACGGTTCCCTCTTCCTTTCCGCAGGGACGAAACTTTCATAGTGATCGTTTCAAAAAGCCACTTCTTACAGCTCTCCTCGTTGCGATGGAATGACTGAGTTGTGTGACGTGGATGAAGTGCTAGTTAAACCGATTTGTTTGGTTTATTTTTTTTTAAGGCATTCTATCCAGCCAAGCTATGAATATGGACATTGTAGAGTCAACTTGTTCAGTTTGATCCCTGAAAACCTGGGCCCCCTGTTACATGTAGTCGGTGAGCCTGATGAGTAGTTCAGGAGCCCTGGTGGCACCACGGGTTACGTGCTCGGCTGCCAACCACAGAGTCGGCAGTTCAAAGTCACCAGATGCTCCACAGCAGAAAGAGGAGGCTGTCTGCTCAGGTAAAGATTCCCAGCCTCAGAATCCCTGGGAAGCAGTTCTACGCTATCCGGTAGGGTCGCTATGAATCAGAACCAACCGGTTGGCAGGGCTCCTGTTACATTTGATTACAGAGCTCCGGTGATGAATGACTGAGCACTTGGCTGCTAACTACAAGGTTGCTTGTTCAAACCCGCCCGGTAACTCTGCCGGAGAAGCGTTTGCTGATGGGCTTCCATAATGGAAGACAGCCAAGAAACCCCGAGGACAGTTCTGCTCAGGTTCAAGGGGTCTTTACAAGTCCAAGGTGACTCGATGGCCCATGACAGCCACAACATTGGGTTGCTAAAATCTTACAAAAAGCCAGGGAGAGCAAATTCAGATAAACACTTGGCACTTGGCCCAGCTCCCGGCCAGCCCCTGGGTCAACGGTTCTCACGTCTGGGTGGGTGGGGTCCCGAAGTCACTGAGTAATGGGCCTTCTGGACTTTCTCATTCCCACTGGATGCAGCTGAGGGCAGAGTCCGCTTCACAATCTTACCTCTGTGCTATTTACAATAGAGCAGCTGGCCTGGGGAGACCCTCACAGGGCGCCCTATGTGCAGCTAATGTTTCAGGCCGACGGCCTTAAGTGAGGCTTCCCTAGTGTCTGAGCACTAAATCCCTTGTCATCCAAAGAACATTTAAAAATAGCTGAGGACACATTTCCATATCCTGACACGGCTCCCGTTTCCTTTTGAGGGAACCCTATTGCTTTGGGGGATTTTTAGAGAATTTACAAATGCAAAGAGTGCGCAGAGTTGACATTTTACTTCTGGCACCCAAACGAGGATGTTGAAAAAGAAAACAAAATAGGCTTGGATTGTAGCCTTTGTCTTTGCAGAAGAGATTTTAGTTAGTCTTTCCAGTGCTCCCAGTTAGGGCGCATCCCAGTCTTGTCGAGGATTCTGATCCATGCCGCCCCGAAGAGGAAAGGCTAGTGTGGCAGTTACATCATCTCCTGTCAACTTGCGAAGGGGTGGACTCTAGTCTATCAATCTGGTTGCAGCTTGATTACCTCATTTGGAGGCGCGAAGGAGATAAATAGCTCGCTGGAGGCCAGACACACTCCTCTCCTCTCCCGGCGAGGCATTCCTGTTGACAAGCCACCTGGAGCGACACTGGTGGCAGCCAGAGCTAGAGGAGCCACGTGGAGACCCACACCAGCGCTGAGATGCTTCCACCACCACTGGATCCACAAGACTTTCCACCCACTGGCCTGCGATCTTCCTGCATTCAGCATCATTGCATGTGTTGCGTGAGTCTGAAGAGGAATTCATAGATTGGTATCAGACATATGGACTAATAATGGACTTAGGGACTTGATCTGGACTGGGCTGAGATGTTTTCTTAATGTACTCTTTATATAAAGTTCTCTCTCACACACATATGAGTCTCCTTGGATTTGTTTCTCTAGTCTACCTGGACTACCACAGCTAGAAATGCTTCAAAACACACTCCTAGCTCTGACACTGTGGGAAGGGAGTGGAGGGAGGGGGAAGCTGGCCATCAGACAGCCTCTGGGCTAAGCCAGTGTTGGGGAGAGGTGGGGAGACCTTGAGGGCGGTGTTCCTGGGCCCCCTTCTTCTGAACCCTGGAAGGAAAGAGTCTTATAAACTGCCCACATCAGCCTTGTGATGTGTAGACGCTGCAGGTGACATGATCTGGGGAAGAAGTCGAGTTATGTGAGGTGGGAACAGGTGCTTTCAGGGAATGGGGAGCTGCACTGAAAACACACTGGAGATCCCAAGGGCACCTGAGGAGAGGTGAGGTGGCCCCAAGCAAAGGAGAAAGGGACAGAGCAGAGGAAATTAAGACCTGGGTCGCCCGCAGAACCAGAGCAAGTCCTGTGTCAGCCCGAGAGAGGGTTGCCTGGGAGGTGCTACCGCAGAAACCTAAGGATGCTTGCTGTCCATGTCATGGCCGCCGACAGACCATGGGGCAGTCCCAGGCAGCTGTTCCCTGGCCAACTGACAAGCGGTATCATGTCCGTCCAAGGACTCCACTCGCCCTTCCACATCAGAGTCACACAGCCCTCTCCCTCCTATCCAGGCGGTATCTTGGGGGGCTCCAGGTGGGACTGGGGCACGTTCCCAAAAAGATCATATAGGATTCCTTCAATGACTGGATCTATCCAAGTATGCCAGCCCAACAAGCGACGGTCGCTGCAGAACCAATCCTGACCCCACACAGGTCAGCGCAGAACCCCTGCAGAGGATCTTCAGGGGCTGAGCATTCAGAAGCCAATTGTCAGACCTTCCTTCCAAGGTCCTTTGGGGGACTCGAACACCCAACCTCTGGGTTCGCAGCGGAGGGTGTTACTCACGGGGGAAGATTCGATCGATTATAGCACTTCTAGGGATGGAGCTGCGTTTTCTTTGCTCTCTGAGAGCAACACAAGGGGCCCCTGTCCATTCTACGGACGACTCTTCTTCAAAGATGCTCACAGAGTCCTGGAGCCAAATCAACGTGAGGAACATTCCATAGCAAATGCCCCTCTCCCACCACCCGGAGCATCGTGGCATATTAAAGGCTCTGAGAGTCGCTGAGCGGCAAACGTGTGGAATCTTTGTCCAACGCAGCATCGTGTTGGGTTCTTTGGATGACCTCTGTTCATGTCCCCGGGAGGTCGTATCCTCCGGAGCACCTTTGGAGACTGTTCGGTGGGATATAACTGTGGAGTTTACCTGCAGGAAGCTGTGCTGGGGTTCCAGCAGGCTGGGGCGGTCACTTCCACTGACCCTCTTTACAGGCGGCTCCAGGACAGCGGTTCTCAGCCTGTGGGTCATGACCCCCTTGGGGGTTGACCGACCTTTTTACAAGGGTTACTCATTCATCACAGTAGCAAAATGAGAGTGATGAAGTAGCAGTGAAAATAATTTTATGGTGAGGGGGGGTCACCACAACATGAGAAGCTGTATTAAAGGGTCTTGGCATGAAGAAGGTTGAGACCCATGGTTCTGGTATCTCCCAACTAGACATGTTCTCTTCCAAGGGGGCTCAGGCACAGGACACCCATAGTTTCCACAGACCATTTGCTGGCATGGGAAGGCGTCCCGTGACATAGTGGTTAAGCCCGGCAGCTTGAAACCACCAACCGCTCCTCAGGAGAAAAGCGAGGCTTTCTCCTCCTGCAAAGAGTTACCAACTCAGAAACCCACAGAGGCAATTCTACTCTTCCCTAAAGGGTCACAATGGGTCAGGATAGACTCTGTGGCCGTGAGTTTTTTAGGTTTTTGAATGAGTACGGTACTAGAGTCAGACTATCCTGGGATTAAAATGCACCACCGTCCCCAACGAATGGGGATTCCAATGTCACTCATGGATGCAGAAGGGTGGTCCCCCTTCCCAAATCGGCCGCTGGGTGTTGTTGGGTGCCATAGGATCAGTTCCAACTGAGAGTGAAAGGTAGGAAGATTAGGGATAGCAGGGTGGTCTCCACCAAATGCCCAAGCTTAATGAAAATTAGCTGGCCATGCTAACAGTAAGGGAATGGAAAGAGATCAATCGCACATTAAACACCTCTGGGGCAATCCAAAGCTGGGCATGCTTGGCCCCAGGTCACCTAGGCGCAGGTGGAGGTCAACCTGGGCATGCACACTGGTCACCGGCAACATTACGTCACACAGGCTCCTGAACTAAGCCACTGAGAACAGCCAATGCCCTCACCCCACCCCCACCATGCACACAGCCCCCAAGTGCGGATAGGAGGGGAGATACAGCACAGACGGAAGGCAGGCCTCTCGCCCTTCCAGGTGTCCTCGCTCAGGTCGGAGGGCAGGCTCGGGCTCTCTCTCCTGTGTGTGCAGTATGCACCCGATGCCCTTTCAGGGCGTGTTCTCTCTTCTTCTGGGGTTCCGGACCCTCTTAGGGTTCTGTGAGCTGCTCCTCATGGCCACTTGTCCACGTGGTCCGTCATGCTCCCCTGAAGTGGCCATTTCCAGTCTCAAATTCTCCGTGGCCCCGCCACACAGCCTTGCGTGCATTCCAGAGAGTGCGTGTGTGTTATCTGAGACTGTCCTACCCCTGAAGCGTCCCTTTCCCTCATCAACGTTCCTTGCATTACCAAAGTTCTTCTGCCGCATTAATTCTTTCAGCGTCAAGAAGCACTCACGGGGAAAACCATCCCCTAAACCTAATAATAGCAGCCCTATATGCTGCGGGAAACCGAGAGCCAGGAAGACAGTGTGTGCAGACACATTCGGTGTGCTCGTATTTAAGGGGTCCAGGGGGCCAGGGTCCTGGTGAAGGAAGGCCTCCACGCTCGTGGGTTGGAGATGCCTCCCAGTCACATTCTCCTAAGTAAGCGCGCTTCCCCACAGTTGTCCCACGTAACAATGCCACATTTAAGGCGCTGCTGGCAAGCACACTGTTGCTACGATACTCTGAAAGGTCAACTGCTTGGAGGTTATTGGCCTTCAAAAGCAATCAGATCATCTAACCCTAAGTACAGCCCACTCCCTTCGGATAAGGATCGTGGATTGTTCCCCTGGAGAAGAGCTCAGGGACACTGAAGGCCAAGCCAGCTCAGAGACGATCAAGGTCAGACCTCCATCTTCTCTCTGGAACCTGCCCATCTTGTTACGTATGTACCCTCTGGACACACGTATGCCTCTAGTACCTCCCCTTCCTACTGAGTACATACTCCTAGCTCATCCCCTTCCTGTGATACGTAAGCCTCTAACACATCCCCTTCCTGTTACATGTGTGTGACATGGCTTGCATGCCTGAGATTATATAAGCTTGTGAGAGAATGCATTCACCCCTCACTCTGGTCCTGGTCACCATGGAGGTGAGACCTTACATGTCTTGTCCGATGCCTCTTTAACTTACCCTTCAATGACACAACCACCCCCTAGGACCCATTTGGTTGTGGAGGCTGGTCCCCCACAATATACAACTGAATGAAACACTACTCTTCCTCATTGTGATGTTCTAACCCATCATTGTGGCACTGTGTCAATTCATCCGGTCAAGGATCTTCCTCTTTTTCGATGCCCCTCTACTTGACCAAGCATCATCTCCTTTTTCAGGGGCTGGCCTGTCCTGACAACATGTCCCAAGTACATCAGACAAAACCTGGCCCATCCCATCCTGGCTCCTAAGGAGCATTCTGGCCATACTTCTTCCAAGACAGACCTATTGGTTCTCTTGGCCATTCGGGCTACTGAGAGCATTCTTTGCCAGCAACATAATTCAAATACATAGATTCTTCTTCAGTCCTCCCTGATTCAATGGCCAACTTTCACGTGCACACGAGATGACCGACAATGCCATGGCATGACTCAGGCACCCCCAGTCCTCAAAGTCACATCCTGGCTGTTCAACAAACAGGCTGCAGACCTCCCAAATGCCCCTGGCATTCCTGAGAAGTGGATTGGTTGCCTCCTTGTCAGCCCCAGCCCTCTCTATCCACCTTTATTTTGGTTTGTTCCCTTTCAGCCAGAAGGCCTACGGAACCCTAGGTCTGACCTAGTGTTTGGGGATGTTGATGAGGGACCTCACAGGAGCCAAGACCCCCAATGCACATGCTCTTCTCCTTGAGAAGCTATCGATTTAGAGCACCCTCCTGGTCCTCATGACTTAGGAAGACCACCAGACTGAGACAAGACTCTCTGCAGCCTTGGACGCCCCGTGAAGATGCTGTGTCTTTCCAGAATGAGATTAGTAACAGTTGTCTGCCTCCTCTGCCCTGCAGGCCTAGTGCGAGCTCAAAAGATTGGAAGTCTAACCCCGTTGGATGTTTGTTGTAATGCCCAATACGAATACTCCTTATTTTTGTCTATTTCTATGACATCATGTTTGAGGCGAAGCGATATCTTCACTGAATCACCAAGCAGCCAAAGCTGCTGCTTGTTTTCTCATAGGAAAAAAGATGGGCTCATGCAATCGTTTTCACATCAGGGGAGGGGGTCCTGTGCTCCGAAATACCGGAATTCAAGTGTCGCTGGGAGGAGGATCCTCACACAGAGACCATGCTCCAGCTCTGGTCCTGAACTGCACGTCCAGTTCCTGGCCATTTGGGAACTGCTGACACTGAATTTCCATTGGCTTTGATTGTCTGTTGGCCTTAGTCACTTCCTTTCTTCCTCCTGGCTTCCCAAGCTTCTGTGATATGCAAACCATCAGCATACCTTCTGTACACGAAGCCAGCCGGCATGCTTTGCTTTTATGAGTAAACACAATGAAATGTTGCTTGAAAGAGCCTCTAGTAACCTCGGAGGGACAGAGCTTGTCCAGACTTTGAACAGAAACATTTTCAGGTTCTTCCTACTTCTCTACCCGCTTGTGGAATTCCAGGTCTGAGAGTCAACAAAACTCTCACAACCAAATGGAAGCAGAACCTTGGACCCTTCACCGAACACCCTCCCAGAGCCAAAAGGGGGTGAACATATTCTCAATCTTCTTTATTTTGAGTGGGACCCTCAAACTTTTAACCTGCATTCATCTGAGGAAAGCTGACGTAGGAACAAAAGCCCTAGCCAGCAACTCTTAAAACATAGAACGTGTTCATCTCTCTCCAAACCTCCCTCTCAGGTTGGTTCCAGGCCCAAGTGAGTGATAACTGTATTGGAGTTTCAGCCTAACTGGTCCCTGCATCGTAGCATCTCACGCCCCAGAAGGATGCTAACCAACAAGAGCCATTCCCAGCCCGAGGGCCCAGGCAGCTCTTCAGCCTGTTGCCCAATGGAGGGCTTACCGAGGTAAGAACAGCACCTTCACCGTATCTGTAAAGTCTGGTCGTTCCTAATATTTGATCTGCTGCTTGCCCGTGAGAGTTATAATTAGATTTAGATTAGATTCAGCAGAGCCTGCCATCTAATCTCTCTTGGAATTCCATTGGTTGCTGCTGTTGCTAGTCAGTGCCACCACACCTGTCCTAACACATCGTAACCCTAAGTACACCAGAAGGAAACACCGTCTGGTCCTACACCACCCTCACAATCGCTATGTTTGAGCCTATTGTTACAACCACTGTGTCAATCCAGCTCCTTGAGCGCCTACCTTTTTTTTTTTTTTTTGGCCAGCTCTATGTTTTACTATGCATATCCTTTCACGGGGACTTGTGTCTCCTGATAGCACGTCCAAAGTATGTGAGACGAAGACTCGCCTTCCTCTCTTCTGAGGAACATCCTGGCTGTGCCTCTGCCAAGACAGATTTGTTTGTTCTCCTGGCAGTCCGTGTCCTCGCGATACTCTCCACCAACACCATCCTTCAGAGGCATCAGCTCCTCTCCTGTCTTCCTTAGCCATGGTCCAGCTGGTACGCGCCTATGAGGACACTGACAATGAATCTTCGTCCTCCAAATGACTTCTTTGCCCTTGGACACTTAAAAGAGGTCTCGCGCAGCAGATTTGCCAGTGCAATGCATCATTTGATTTCTGCACTCTGGCTGCCCGTGAAGCACGGACTGTTAACAACTTCAATGTGTGGTTTTCGTTTTTCCATTTGTCCCCCCTCTCCCCCCACCATGCTGAGGGTCAGTTGGTCCAATTATGAGAATGTGGGTGTTCTTTACATTGAACGGCGCTCTGTGCTGATGGCTATCCAGTCTCTGATATTCATCAGCAAATACCTCACATACTCACTTTGAACTCTCAGTGAGCAGGATTGCTAACCATTAGCAGCCACTACGTCTTACCTCCTTCCTTAAAAATCAAAAAAAATGAGATGCTTGACTCCCATGTGGAAAGAACAGTCAGGTACCACCCTTTGTATGCGCATATCCACTCTCTCACTAGACCCTCGCCCCAGCCCCACGAGGCGAATCAGGTAAGTGTCACTAGCCCCAGTGGAAAGTTGAAGAAACGGAAGTTCAGAGAGCTTGAGAGAGTTGTCCCAGACCCTACCAGGGGCCAATGGTAAATGAGGTCAGCCCCACTTGTATCTGAGCCCCTGTATTTTTCTCTTTACTCAGAGGATTCTTCATCTAGGCCTTCCAGTTGGCTTCAGGAGCTTTCCAAGAAAGGTACACATGCAAATAGAAAGAGAGTACGGTGGGGGGTGTGTGGTGAGATTTTCAAGGAGATGCATGCCTCCCCCACCCCCAAATTGTTAGGAGCATGCTGTTCTTTTACTCAGGGTAGAGCCATTTGGGTACTGAGTTAGACCGGGCTGGCTAGAGAAACCAATCCAGGAACACTCGTATGTGCAAGAGAGAACTTTATATCAAACAGTAGTTGCATATTAAGAAAACATCCCAGCCCAGTCCAGATCAAGTCCATAAGTCTGATACTAGTCCATAAATCCATCTTCAGACTCACTCAATGATGCGTAATGCAGGAAGATCGCAGGCCAGTGGATGCAAAGTCTTGTGGATCCAGAGCCTGTGGAAGCATCTCCGGGGCCCTTGCAGGTGGCTCCATGAGTCTTGTCAATAGGAAGGTGAAGGGAGAGAGAGAGAGAGGAAGTTCCCAGATCCTCATGAGAAGGCCACGCCCATAGGAGGCAGCATCAGGCTGTGACCTAATGAGCAAGCTAGACTCCACCCCTATGTTTATTTATCAAGTTGACATGAAATTATGTAACAACTACAGGTACTCAATGCAACAGAGAATCAGAGAAGAAGGGAGGCAGCTCTTAATGGCTAACACTGTTTATTCAGAAGCTCACTCTGCTCAATAAGGAATGGCCCCTGTGCTGAAGCGGATGCCGTTCTGGCCATGGCAGTTCAGAGGACACGTTCAGAGTTGGGGACAGGACAGGTAAACTTCAGGATGAACCTGTGAGCCTGACACCCAGGACTAACGCAAGTCACCTAGCTAGCCCTCATCTGTAGAAGAGTCCGGGGACAGAAGCCTCTCGAGAGAGGAAGACGCAGAGAGCCTGCCTCTCTCCAGCACTGCAGACGTGGTGGTCAGTTCAGGGAGTTCTGGGTCCTCTTTGGATGGAGAGATTCTTGAAAACCCTCCTAGAAGCAAAGAAACAAAAGCCTCCGGAGGCGAGAGCTTTCATCAGCACAGCCAAAGCTCATGGTGGAGCCAAATAAAGGGACCATGTCCGTGAGCAAGTGCATGCAGAGGAGAAAAGGGAAATGAGGCTTTGGCTAAAGAGTCAAGACAAATGTGGAGATTAAGGGGCCTCGTTGGCAAGCCAGTTGTCATCTCAGCAACTGGGTCGGCTCTCCACAGACTCATCGGGCATCTTAAAGAATTAGACATTTATCATAGCTTGGCAGCCATTCAGAGACATGAAGTACAAACAGGATATTTTAATCCAAATGACAGAATATTGTCCCCACCCCCTTGGCCAACAGGACACACGCTGCTAGAATGCTTAAAATCTGATTAACTGGGACAGTGAGAACCTAGCATAACAACCCAAAGGCAGGCTTCCAGTGTGGGGCATCTGGGGATCTTTGTGTTCGACAGGATGTATTTAGAGGACAGACTTCCGTGGCCACCGAGACACAGGGAAACTCAATGCCCTAAGAAGAATGAGAGGAAACAAGAGCCTGCGTGTGTGTCCCCTGGTCAGCATGGAGGCAGGAAGCTTCCATCTGGAACACGCTCAAAGGAAACACTGCTGGCCGGAATCTGGAGTCCCGGTGCCCTGTGGATGGGAGCAGCTCCTTGGCCAGACTTCAGTGGAGAGCAGACAGACGAGGGTGGCTAGGAGGAGAGCGTTGTCTGGGAATTAAGCTGAACACAAGAATCCGTAGTGTGTGCATGAGAAAACAGGGAGGGGAAGGAAAAGGAGGGGAAGAGAGCGGAGAGGACAGAGGCAAAGTTCAGATGCTGTTGTTGGAAATGGTCTCAGCTCGAATGTAGCCCATGATCCAGCTCAGTGGCTTTCCGTCAAGTCCTGGCATAGGACTCAAGTCCTGGCAGCTCCTGGAGGGACCCTGGATATAAAAGCATGGGAAGAAATACAGGGTAGGTTTCAAGATCCGTGAATGATTCTTAATCAAATTAACGCGAGGAGGAAACGTTCAAGCAGCAGTCCTGGCATTATTTTAATTCACCCAGCGGGAAATTACTGAAGCCCATTCCATAGAATTAGGGTCACGAACGGATCTGGCATCCTTGAAGGCAAATGCCCTGAACACAAAGCTGGCTCGGCTGGCATGATTTCTATTCTTCAGAACAGAAAGTCTGGCACCATTAACCAGGCCAAAGAAAACCGCAACGAGACCACGGATTGGCTGTCCCCTAGACAGACCAGGGCAAGGAACCATGAAACGGCAGCGATCGGCATTAGAAGAGACCCACTGGAATGCAGCAAAAGGGTGTTGTGAGTCATGCCTTCTGCCTGGAGGTCTCAGGAAGTCCTGAGAATGTCAATTCCATTGTGCAACATGCCAAGAAGGTAAGTGGTCCTTGTTTCACAGACCCAGGGCAGGCTGGGAGCTAGGATTTCCAGAGGCTCACTGAGATCCTGGGGTGGGTTAACTCTAGAACCTGATACTGAGAGGCAACAAAGGAAAGAAAGATGAGAGGGCTGACAATAAATAAACCCACGCTATTGTCAACACTGCTGATGAGCAGAGACAGGATTTGGAGCAGCACCCTGATGCTTTACACAGATGCATCAGCCCCCCCCCCCCCCGCAATTTGTCCTGAGCCACAAAGCTGTCAAGCTGTGTCCAAGAATGACTGGCGATAAAAGCTCCAAAGATCCACATGGCCACCTTGAACCATAAGCGTCCAGAGAGTCTGGATCCCAGTGAGGGGAAATCTGGGGTCCAGGTTTGGGGTGCATGCTGTGTTGGCAGAGCCAAGAGGAGCACATGACTGCATGCACCACGATGCCTTTCCTTTGCTTCTGAGGCCATTCCCTCCCTGGGAGGAAGCCCAGCAGATTGTCCCTGGCCTACTCCTAGGGGAGGGGCGCTGGCAGACAAAGGACTAAACTCTAGGACAGATGGCAGAGCAGACGAGTGGATGTATGGAGAAGAGACGTCTCAATGACAAAGGTGACATAGCGGGAGGGAAACCCCAAATAACTGTGGTCGACACTTGATCAAACAGTCACTTCTCCCTAAATGTGGACCTAACAATACAAGGCAGAGATGGTGGCTCCTTAGACACAGATCCAGACACTTGAAATATCGTTTCTCCCACTGCCCCTAGGGCACTGTCCTCACTTAAATGGTGCACGATGACTTTCAACCCTGGACTAAGGTCTGACTGTGCTGAGCCAATTGTTGTGACGGTGGTGGTGGGCTTCCATTTTAGGAAACAAAAGAGACCTCAGATCGCAAATCTAACCAAAGGAGAACATTGATTGCATCTTAAACTGGACCAAGCCAAGACAAACTCAAAGACACATCTCCCAGATGAGGGAGACCAGACCATTAGCACGAGTCAGGCTGGCACCCAAGGGTTACAGAGCATTGGAGGCTGCAGTGGACAGTGGAGGAGAAAGGAGGCTGTCACAGAAGCCTCATTGGTGGCAGATTGATACATCAGTCATAGGTGGGACTACCTAGACAAGCGCCCAAGGGAGACGCCTCCCTCGCCTGACTGTTTCTCTGGCCCTCCACTGGTCAACCCTTGGAGGCAGTTCTGCTGGACACCCACCCTGGCCCTGAACCAACGGCTTTGTGTCCCGTGTTCTCGCTGCTTACCACCTCCAGTGGCTCACCATGCCCTTCCCCAGCCGGCCCTTCCAAGACCGCTTCTTCCCAGCCTACCCCTTCAGCCTCGCTTCCCTGCCTGACAGCCATCAGACGCTCCCTTACCTGGCCTTCTAGCTTCTGACTGTGGCTGCTTTAATTCTCCTCTTCTAAAACTGCAGTTCATAACTACTCATTTTGAGCCAGAACGTAAGGGTGCGACTTAAAATGTAGAAAGTCCAAGAGAGCATCGCTCCAACCCTCATGACATGAGAAACGCAGCTCATCTACAAACCCATAGGAAACCCAGATGTCGCTGAGCTCCAACAGGGACCCAGTGGGCTGAATTCATAATGTGACCAGCCCCTTCATGGGAAAACGAGGCGCACCAGACGTCTGCCCCGTGGCAGAGTACGGCAGGAGGAGGCTGCTCCCGGCCACCACAAACTGTAACCCGGAAGCATGATCGTCCATGAACCTACTGGCAGAACTTCGTGGACGGTTGGAGAATAAATACTTGGATAATTGGAGCCAGATCAAGAGACAGGTCATAATGTCCCTAAAATGACTGAGTCTCTCTCTGCTTCTTAGCATAAAGGTTTTTGCTCTTCTCCTTTCACCGTAAGTAAGTGTGAACCCCTAAGCCAGCAGTTCTCAACCTGTGGGTCGTGACCCCTTTGGGGGTCAAATGACCCTTTCACAGGGGTGGCCTGATTCATAACAGTAGCAAAATGACAGTGATGAAGTAGTAATGTGAATAATTTTATGGTTAGGGGGTCACCACCACACGAGGAACTATATGAAAGGGCCATGGGTTAAGAACCACTGCCCTAAGCTAAGTTCCCTTTTTTTTTTTTTAATCTTGATGTAGATAGAATTATACAATAGTCCTCTTCAGTAACTGGTTTCATTCCTTCAGGTGTGTGTGTGTGTGTGTGTGTGTGTGTGTGTGTGTGTGTGTGTGAAATTCTACACGTCGTATGTAGCTCTAATCTCCCTTCCATCGGGATGCTGCCTCCAGGTCAGGGTAGAACTGCCCCTGTGAGGTTCGGAGACTGTCGCCCTGTAGGGAAGCAGAGCGCTTCCTCACAGTCGTTTGAGCTGCTAACCTCGAAGACCGCAGCCTCACAAGTAACCATGGTGCCACCGGGACTGCTCTCTGAGGTACACAAAGAGACTCCGAATCTCAAATATAAATTAAGGAGAACATTCACTAAGTCGTAAGCAGGACAAGACAAGACAAGGGCACACCAGGCAGATGAGGGAGACCATTCGCATGAGGTCCTAATGGTGTCTAAGGGTTTTCAGATTTGAAGGGGACAGGGGGCGGGGAGGGGGGCGGGCAAACAGCTCTGTCACAAAAGTATGACTGGCTTCCGATCAAGACATCACAATTTTAGGTGGGACTATAGAAGTGGGGATGGGACCATGATTGGGACACGGACATCATGTTAGACAGAAGAACTTACAAGATTGGTCCAGGCCTTCCAACTAAGGTAGGCAGGGCATGACTTATGACGATGGGACCCCAGCACCTCAATCTACATCAAGGACACACCAAGGCAAGGCCCTAACGGAGACTGCTCTCCTTAGGGTGGCCAGAGGGTGGTGGGGATCCACTCTCTACTGTTCCTCCCATCCCTGGATGAAGGTTATAAGGAATTCAATGGAGGCTTCATCCTCAAAGCGGGTGGAGAGGAGACTCGGCAAGTAGATGTTGGACACTCGCTCTTATCCACCGCCTTGTGTATACCTGGTGCGCAGAAGGTCAACTCTAATGCGTAGTCTGTGGTACTTTCAATGCTTTTCACCAACACCACGAATTCAAATGCATTGATTCTTCCTCAGCCTTCCTATTCGTTAGCCGATGTTCGCAAGCATATGAGGCGATTGAAAACACCATGGCTTGAGTCGCCTTAGTTCTCTGGTGACATCCTTCCTCTTCAACACTGTGACGTCATCTGGGGCAACAGATGTGTCCAATGCCCTGCATCACGTGCTTCCGTGAGAATTGCTTGTGGTCCAAACATGATGAAATCCCTGACAACTTTGATGTTTTCTCCGTTTATCACGATGGGGTACACGGGCCCACATGTGAGGACTGTTGATTTCTTGAAGTCGAGTCATCAGTCCATACTGAAAGCCACCATCCTTGATCTTCCTCCTCGATTGCAAGGAGCAAGGTTACCGCACCTGCAAATCCCAGGGGGTTCAAAGGCCTCCCTCCCATCCTTATGCCCTGATCTTCCGTATATAGTCCACTGTGGCCGTTACATAATCTGTTGGCAACTGGAGACTTAAAAGTGAAAGGGGTGGAGTCTAACCTGTCTCAGCTTGTCTCAGGTCTCAGCTTGATGATGCCATTTGGAGCTGCTAAGGAGATAAATAGCTCACTGCAGGTGGGACACTCACTCATTCCCTGCGAGACATTCCTGCTGACAAGACACATGGAGCTACACTAGAGCCCTGGAGCTGGAGGAGCCACCTGGAGACCCCTGCCAGCACTGAAATGCTTCCACCACCACTGGATCCACAACACTTTCCACCCACGGGCTTGTGATCTTCTTGCATTTGGCATCATTATATGTGATGCGTGAGTCTCAAGAGGAATTCCTGGGTGAATATAGGATTTACACACTAATATTGAACTAATGGACTTGATCTGGACTGGGCTGGGATGTTTTATCGATGCATCATTGCTTCTTGATCTAAAGCTCTCTCTTATACACACACAAGTGTCTATGGATGTGTTTCTCTAGCCAACCAGACGAACACGTTCATCTTCACCGATAGTTTGCTCGGCATCCAGATCCAATAAGCAGGGTGACAGACTACACCCCCAATGAACATCACTCCCGGTTTTAAACCGCACACTTCCCTCGTCTGTTCGGACGACTACGTCTTGGCGCACGGACAAGGACTGTATGAACACAATGAGGTGTCAGGAGTGGGGATGAGGACAGCCTGGAAAACCCAATGGTGTTCTACTGTGTCGCCTGGGGTCACTGGGAGATGAAATGCACTCAGCAGCAACTAAAAACATCCCCTTTGCCCTGGATAACCCCCACCCCACCCCCATTCTTCACACCTAAAATATCTGTCCCCTTTATCCCACTCAGGCCCCGGATCCACTCACCAAATGCATACCTGTCCGTGCAGCTCAACGCGGTGCTCTGCTTCTCTGCCCCCCAGCCCTGCACCTAGCTCACATGGACACTGTGGTCCCAGTGCCAACGGCTCCAACATTGAGACCTGCCCTTCCAGCTGTTCACTCTTACGCTGGCTGGTCATTGTTGGCGCAACAAGTGGCGCAGGGCTAGTGTGTCTTCAAAAAGCAGCAGCGTCACCATTTTATTTATGCAGGCTCCCCGGAGCACTTAGCAGTTTCGCAGGTGCGAGGCAGGTGATTCAATCCATGGCTAGGTCCACGGAGTGAAAGGAGCCCCGGGGCACTCAGTTGCACATTCAGCTGCTAACCAGAAGACTGGCAGTTCCAACCCCCAGCAGGGAGGAAGAGGCACCGATCTGTTTCGATCGGAAATCATTGTTCTCAAAAAAAAAAAGAAAGAAAAGCACCGCTGTTTCCAACTCACAGTGAGCCAGGTGGCAGGGTCGCTGGCACCATGAGGTTTTCTAGGCTAAGGTCTTTACAGACACGGCTTCCCAGGTCTGTCTCCCACGACAATGCTAGGTAGGCTCAAACCACCAACTTTTCAGTTAACAATGAAGCATTGGGCTATTTGCATTGCCATTGCTACGGGGCCGTTGCACTCTGTCCTTTGGGGTCATTGTGTGTCATGACCAACATGCCCATAATTCCCCAAATAAAAAATAAAGCAGCATTGTTAGGCCGATTGGCGCCAAGCCTGCCTGTGCCTGCCCATTTCCCTTCCCATCGCTGCTTGGCTAGTGCCCCCGGTCCTGGGGATGTAAGAGCAGCAGGGGCTGCAAGCTCTGGGGCGGCAATTCCCAGCTCAAACAGCTCCCCTTGGAGTGATCCCTTCCTCAGGGAAGCACCGTGCAAAACATGTTTGAGTCCTGGAGCTTCCTTATTATTTGGATCGGGGTAGACAGAAGTTTCCTTTAGGGGCCTTTAAGATGAAACAACTTGGAATATGATTTCCATTTGCATGAAGCCCGAGCAGCGTCTCTGACATTTGCATATTGTGGAATGGAACCAAGGAAGGCCATGTGATGCTAGAGAAAGAGAAACCCTGATGAGCCAGCTTCTTTGCAGAGCAAAGAGGCTCTAGTGGCCTAGAGGTTACACATTGGGCTGCTAACCTCAAGGGCAGTGGTTCAAAACCACTAGCAGCTCTGATGGAGAAAGACAGGACTTTCTACTCAAGTGAAGAGAGACAGTCTGTGGAATGCACAAGGACAGTTGGACCTTGCACTATAGGGTTGTGAGTCAGTCTCCACTTGATGGCAGTGAGATTTTACTCTGGAAAGAGACAACGGGGTGGAGGAGGACGGTGGCAAGTGTCACGGTAGTGAAACAGGTCCAGCACACAGGCCCTGAGAGGATAGCCAGCAGGGTCAATCCTGTTGCCTGAGCCTGGAGCAGCACAACAGGAATTCCCTTAGTCCAGCAGGGACGCTTTGCTTGGGGTGCTAGGCCTTTACTCTTGATTGTGGTCTGCGTTCTGTGGTGTCTGGAAGCTGAAAACACTTGTCAGCTGGAAGGAGGACCTACTCAGCTCAGAAAAGACAGGCAACGCCAACAACACCCCCCCCACTCGCCCCTCCTAGTGATTGTTTCTGAACTACTGACAGGGTTTGTCTCGGGCAGAGGGGCTGGAGCAAACGCACTAGGACGGTGGGAGAGGGTGTCATTCTAGGCTGTAGAACCGTCTGAGATGTGTTAGAGCATGTCCAAGGGCACAGTACAGGGACATTACCACTCTCTTGGGAGGGGCCCTCGTGGTGCAATGGCTACATGCTGGACTGCTAGCCCAAAGGTCACTGGTTCAAGTTTCCCAGGGAAGGTTGCCTCCAAAAGGAGAGCAGTCTCAGGAAAGCTCTGGGAGCAAACCTTTCCTGGGGTAACACCTTCCTCAATGAATTATGGGCTTTGAACCCTCGCAGAGGCGCTGTTCCTAGGGAGCCCGGCTGAAGACACAGAGAAGCGTGATACCCATGAAGAGAGTTCACGGGGATCCTTAGAGGAAAACTAAGCCCGTGTGGATGAGAGAGAGCTCCTGGGGGGAGAACCGGCTCAGGAGACTGATGCCTTCACCTGCGGTTCCTTGCTCTTTTCAAATCCATGACCATGCGCTTGCATCACTCTGATTAAAACTGTTACGTTTAAATCACCTAAGTTTCTAAATTGTATACATCCCACCCACCTCCAGGGATTGAATGAGGTCTTTCTTTTGACCACAGAATGTAATGATGGGCCTGCATTTAGTAGTCATCTGGATTTTGTTTCAGGAAATCAGTGCCGAACATGCAAACTTTTTTTTTTTGGTGGTGGGGCGGCGGGGCGGGCGGGGAGGGATCCTAAGCTTATCTCTTTATCTGTAGGCTGATAAAACATTCAGACCCTTTCTGCTGCACTTTGGCTGTTTATTGAAAGTGACCAAATCTCATACCAGGAGTGAGGGAAAATGTTGAAGCCCCATCTGATAAGCAAACAAGGGGCCTTACGATCATTTCGAATCCATCCGATGTCGAGGGCCTCCCATGCGCTTCCACAAGAAGAGACAAGAAAGGAGCATTTGAGGACAGGATACCCAACTGGGCAGAAACCCTGCAAGGCGCGGTCCTCAAAGGAAGTGCTGTCCGGGAGGGAGACCAGCTCCCTGATGTGCACCGGGGAGGGGACAATAACGGGACAGTGAGTAGGGAGGCTGTGCTCCGCCCACATGGCCGTTTGGTGCCTCGTCCTCTGTGCCAGGCACTGTGATGGATACGGACACAGCAGACAGCGGTGGGGAGACTTGGAATGTGTCCATCAAGGGTATCTGGTCGTGGGCAACCGAAACAGAAGCTGTCTTACTGCAGGGAAAGTGAGCTTACTGGAAAGAGAAGGAGATGCAGAATCACAAGAAGGCTGAAGATCAGCTTGGAAACATACAGGGACGAAGATGGCTCAGGGGGACAGGTGGACAGGGACTACAGGAAAAATCCAGTTGTAGAAGAATCCTGAAGATGTAGGAGAGCAGAGCAGGATGGACAGTGGGGAAAGATGGCTAGGCAGAGACCCTGCCAATGGCCATGCACTGTAGAAAAAAAGACCAGTTCTGACTCAGAGCAGCCCTCTATAACAGGGTAGCCCTCTATAACAGGGTAGTCCTATATAACAGGGTAGTCCTATATAACAGGGTAGCCCTATGTAACAGCTTCAGAGTCTCTGAGGCTGAAAATCCTGGCAGGAGCAGAAAGGCTTATCTTTCTCCTTCAGAGCACCTGGTGGGTTTGAACTGCTGACCTTGTGGTTAGCAGCTGAACGCATAATCCACCATGCCACCAGTTGGTAGGCGGGCCCTCTGACTGCCTGGCTACAAGGTAGTCCGGGGTGCATACACTCATGATCAAGCAGACTTTGCATCCCAACTTCTGTCAAAGGTATGCCCAGGCAAGTACACTGTGGTAGTCACATGATCTGTTGTCAATCCGAGACTTAAGAGTGAAAGGGGTGGAGTCTAGCCTGTCAATCAGGTTGTGGCTTGATGACCTCAGTTGGAGGCACTCAGGAGATAAATAGTTTGCTGGAGGCTGGACACATGCTCACTCCCTGCGAGACATGACTGATGACCAGCCTGATGGTGCTACGCAGATGCAGCCAAAGCTCTGGAGCTGGAGGAACCACATGGAGACCCCTGCCAGTGAGATGCTTACTGACCTATGATCTTCCTGTATTCAGCATCATTACATGTGTTTCCTGAGTCTGAAGAGAACTTTATAGATTGGCATTGGACAGATGGGCTAATATAGGACTTATAGACTTGATCTGGACTGGGCTGGGATGTTTTCTCAATAGTCAATTGCTCTTGTATACAAAGCTCTTTGTACACATGTGAGTGTCTCTGGATTTGTTTCTCTAGTCTACCCGGACTAATACATCCCCTGAGGGCAAGACAGTCCCCTGGCTAGCTGTTGTTGTTGTTGTTGCTAGGTGCTGGGCAGTTGGTTCCGATGCATATCAACCCTGTGGACAGCGGAAGGGAGCACTGCCCAACCCTGCCTTGTCCTCACAATTGTTACTATGTTTGCGTCACGGTGGCCGCCATGGTGGCAGTCGAAGCGCTTGGCTTGTGGAAGACAACAGTGCACCGTGGGAGCCTTCCCTGCATTTTGAGTCCTGAGCATAAATTCCGCTTCCACCGGAGTGTTTCTGTCCTGACCCCTAAGCCAGCCATGTGGCAGAAGTGCTGCCCTCAAGCAGGGTGTGGTTGGTTGACAGTAGATGATGACCCCCCTCCCCCCAGCCCAGGACTTCCTCTGGAGTTGCAAGAATGTCCCTTGGATCCAAGCCATGGTATTTTCAGTCACCTCAGATGCCTGTGTGTGAAAGTTGAGCATTGCACAAGGAATTTAAATTCCACTAAGATAGTCCGGAGCCATTCTGGAAATAGGAAACACCGTCCCCTCCCCCCACTTGCCTATCAGTTTGCTGTGCTGTCGTGTCTCAGGTGTTGCTAGGGTGCTAGAAACTATGCCGCCTATAGTTCCAATGCCAGGGGGGTTGGCCCACAGGGGACACGCAGACTGAGACAGATTACAAAGAGAAGCCTGAGACTCGGCGTCTGAAACTCGTCGGTGGGAACCCTGCGGACTACAACGGACCATTGTCTGGTAAAGTACTGGGCGAAGAGCAGTCACAGTGACTGCCAGGATGGACTCAGGCCGGCCCAGGAGTGTCGGGACGGTGCAGAACAGGGCCCCGTTTTGTTCTGTTAGACAGAAGACTGTTATTGCGGAGAGGCCAACAGACTGGCCCATCTCCACAGTTCTTAAAGGGGCAAGTCAGTTGATGGTGCAAGGATACCCCCCTACAAAAAACAAACAAACAAACAAACTCACTGCCATTGAGCCCATTGTGGGTCCTCTTGAAAGAGGAGGACATCTGTATTGTATCTCCTTGGGCTGAACCAGGTGTGGCCCGAGAGAGGCCCTAAGAGAAAATCTCGCCGTGTGAAGAAGAGCTGGGGTGGAAGCCGGCAGTGGTGGGGCCGTGAGTCGGAAGAAATGACAAGGATATGGAAGGAGGGTCAGCGTCAGAAGGCTGATGCTGCCATTCATGGGAACATGACAGGAGCCAAATGGGGCAAGGACGGTGAGAGTAGTGGAGAGACTGACTTGAAAGAGGTCCCCAAGGCAGCCTCCACGTGGACGCAGCATTGCTAAGTCTCCTGGTTTCCAGCATTGGGACCCCCAGGGTTAGGTCTGGCCACACGGACAGAGTGAGTCTCAGAGATGAGAGGGGTGGATTGGAATTGCGGCTCCGGCTCTGTTTCTCTCCATGGCCTTCTAGATGTCCCCTCATTTTAGATAGATGGCTGATCGTTTCCCCCTGCCTGTGCCGGACATTGGTGGTCGGATGAGTCACTTTCTGCTCCCCTTTGGGTTTGGGGATCTGCTCAGTCTCCCTTCCTCAGGAGACAGCTCATCCCCCACGACAACCTACTTACGTCTCTTTGGACCACACCTCTTACTGCGCTATCAGAGTCTGCATTCCAATACCTGGATACGAGGTGATGCATCCAGGTAAAGAATCCTTTCATTCACCTGTGAACCTAGGCCCATAGGTTGACTTGATAGGAAGCTTTCTGGAGCGCCGAGTGGCGGCTGGTTTGCCATCCCCATGGAGACCGTCAACAGAAGCTCAGGGTTCGTTAGGCTACCATGGGGCAGAGGGAGTAGCCAAAGGGCCACTCTGAGCAAATGATTTACAGGGCAGTTTCCAGAGGAGCTTTCAGCTGGTCTCAGATTTAAGCACTTTTCTGCCTGAGGCCTGTAGTAAGGAGCCGTTCATGGAGAGAGCTCCACAGTCCAGACTCAGGCAACGAAGATGGGTTCGGGGAGGAGGGCCATTTTGTCAGCTGGGTCAGTGGGAGCGAAGGTAGAGGGTTTTCATGAAAGTCACCAGAAGGGACGCGCGCTCTTTCTCATGGAACTCAACCTGGAGTTGGTCAAAGAGCCTTGGATCGGAGGGCGCCCCACAGGACGTGGATCTCAAGAGTGAAGTCACAAGTGGATGGCAACGCTGAGAGACCAAGAAGACGCAAGGTCCTGATGGCAGTACCTGCCACAAGCTAAAGCTGATGTGAGACGCCCTTGGATGTTTTCATTCCTACTCAGGCTTCTGGGATCCCCAAAAAGGCTTGTAGGGATCGACAAGCTCTGCAGATGCTGAAGCTCAAATCATTAGCTAAGCCCAGGGCTAGTTGGACCGGTGATGTCTTTCGGGTGGCTGGGTGCTCTGCATGGATTGCTCCTCCAGGCTGTGTGTCCAGGTAACCAAACAGCCTCAAACGTGCCTGGGCTGGCCCACTAGAGCTGGCTGGGCAGCAATCGGAGCTATGAAAATGAAAGAGTACTTTCAGGCGAGTGGTGCTTGGTCCAACACTAGAGAAGCTTGGAAGGGTGCATGCCATCTCGCTACAAGCTAGGACCAACCCTTTCCCACCGAGTCCATGTCGATTCAGAGACACGATCGAAAATGGCAGAACTGTTCCAGGGGCTTCCGAGGTTATCTGTGTTTTTAATTCTAACTTTTTAGTGTGGATTGTGTGAAGGATTACAGAGCAGGCCATCCGTTTTACACTCAAGAATCCCTGCACACTTTGTCTTTTTTTCATTTATTGAAGTCAACATACCATCACGTATCTGCTTCCTCCTTGGATTTTTTTTGTTCCCATTTTCCCCTTAACTAGCCCTTCTGAACTTTGTCCTTGGGTAAACCAGACTTAAAACAAAACAAAACCCTCAAATGGTTGATTATTTCTAAGGCGTGTGGCACCTCATGAGCATTCTTGTTCCCCGTATGGACCTGTTTGTTGTTGGACCGAAAATGGAGCCACAAGGTGAGTTCAGATCCAGACCTAAAGGCTGACTAAGGGCCATGGTCGCAGGGACCCCCCCCCCCTTATCTCTAGCCTTATTGTGGTTTTGTGCTTTGTTGCACCTTGTGCAGTACCCCTTGATCTGATCCCTTTCAGAGACGTCGACAGTGGTGGCCGGGTACCATCTAGTTCTTCTGGTCTCAGGATCATAGAGCCTGATATTCACATGGTCCATTAGGCCTTATGTCCATTAGTGCCAACAAAATTAATTGTTTCCATGCATCTTTGATTCCACCCCCCCACACACACACACTCTTCTTTCCTTTGGACTTAAGGAGACCAATAGTTACACCTGAGATAGCTACCCCATGTGCTTCGGGAGCTAGTCATCAAAGTAAGATGTGGAACATCGTCTTGGTGGACCTCACTGACGTCCAAGTTTGTCACCTTAACTCGGGAGCAGACTGCCACATCTTTCTCTCACAGGATGGCTGGGGAGTACAAATCGCCCATCTTTAGGTTGGCAGGCGAGTGCTTTAACCACTGCAGCACCAGGGTCCCTCCCCACACTTGAGCGCCTCTCAGAGAGGTGTTTCCCCATGGGAATGCCCCAGAGGCTCGTAATGCAGCCATGTCAGAAATGAGAGTGGCTGTGCTGGCCCCGCCCCGGAGGCCTTATATTCCACCAGCAGATTTCCCATCATCGTGGTAATCCATGATTGGATGCTGGAGGGGATTCTGTCCCCGCAAATGGGTCGTACACCCTACCTCCTCCTTCACTTGCAGTCATAGTCCCCTTTGGGAGTGAGCTGTCTCCGTCCTTGTTGACAAGGCAGAATGAGTGCCGACTGCATTTCAAATCGGTTTCTTTCGAGATCCAAAAGAGACCACCAGCCAGTAGAGCAGAGAAGGGAGATCATTGCCAAGCCAAAGGGAGGTCAGCCTCTAAGAAACCAAGAAGCAAGCTGGAGCGACCAGCACCTTCCCTGGAGCCGACAGACGGAAAGCCTTTCCTCAGTGCCAACGTTGAACCTGGCCTTCTAGCCTCCCACGCGCAGTGCAAATGGGACTACCTGTTTGTTAAAGGGCCCACGTGCCGTCTTTGCGATCGCGGCACCAGGAACCGAAGACATAGGGCTAGCAACAGAAGCAGCTGATGCTGGGCGGGGAGGGTATCCTCTGGGCTTTGTCCACGGTCTCTATCGCTTCTCCGTTCTGCACAGCACACAGAAGGACGGGGTCAATGCTGGCAGCTGTGGTTGTCAGTGGCCTCACGCCAGGCTCAGTTTCCCCACCTGTCAAGTGGGACTAACCGCGGCGCCAGATTCGGAGGCTGTCGTGAGAGCAGGATGGATTAGGGCGGCGCCGGCCTGTGGACAGAGCCTGGCTGGGAGTGAGGATGATGGTGGCAGTAAGCAGCCTGCTTTGGGCTGTCTCGGGAGGCTGGTCCTTGAACAAGAACTGTTGCTCCTCGGTCTGCTCTCGTGACTCAGCCAGGAACAGGGGAGCGATGTTCTCCCACACCGGAGTGCGGCTCAAGTGGCTGCCCCCACACCCTCAGAACCCTGAACCCTGAAATGGAATCTCCGTCAGGTGCTCTCCCTCTGAGTCAGCGGCAAACAGGGCGCCTTGCCCATTGTTATCCACCCTCCTGGACCCACAGCGACCATGGCAAACGGCTCAGGAGCCTGAACAGCGTTGTTCATGTCTTATTTCTGTCTTCCTGACCAGCCAGAAAGAGTTCCTGGGTAGTGCCAACAGCCACTCTACTTGCTGCCCACACCAAGGTTGGTGGTGCTCATCCATTTGGGGGGTACCTTGGAGGAAAGCCCTGATGAGCTACTTCTGAAATATAAATCATTAAAAACCCAGTGGAGGAGATGAGCAACAGAAATGTGGATGAAGGGAGACAGCAGACGGTATAAAATATGAACAATAATAAGAATAGTATATAATTTATCAAGGGTTCACGAGGGTGGGGGGGAAGGAGGGAGGGGGGGGGAAGAGGAACTGATATCAAGGGCTCAAGTAGAAAGAAAATGTCTTGATAAGGAGGGTGGCAACCTATGTACAAATGTGCTAGATCCCATGGGTGCATGGATCGTGATAAGAGCTGTAAGAGCCCCCAAGAAAATGACTTTTAAATTTTTTTTAAATGAAGTAGCCTAAACAGATAACAACAGATTAAAACAAAACAAAATCGACAGAGCCTATAAACCCTAAATCAAAACAGCCTCAGAAAGCTTCTTCAAACCAAACAAGTTTGACTTGCTGCCCCTGTTCGATGTGATTGAGTCGGTTCTGACTCATCAGAACCTCATGTCCAACAAGATACAACACTGCCTGGTCCTGTGCCTGGAACAACAAGCCCTTTTAAGATCTGTCTACCCATTGGGTTTTCACGGGCTTCTTCTTCTTCTTTTTTTTTTTTTAAGTAAACCACTAGGTCCTTTTCCCTAGTCTGTCTTAGTCTACAAGCTCCACTGACCCCTGTTCCGCCATGGGTGGTCTTTGGCATATGAGTGGCCTGGCTTAGACTATAAGCTTCCGCAGTCTAGCAAATGGACAGACGGGTGGTGGAAGTTAGACTTTCTTTCTTTCTTTTAAATTAATTTATTTTTACAGTTTCATTGGCACATAATTTACATGCCATCGAATTGAATAGTTTGATCGTTTGGGGGCACGTGGGTAATTTGCAGGCCTGCTGCCTGCCTGGGAGGTGGTAGCCGCTTCTCAGGCTCCCTCTCTGGAATTGAACCCTGATTCCCCATCACCTGTGGACACCATGGCAGGCTTGGTGACTCCCTTTGAAAGTGGATAGTGCAGATGTTTGAATGAGTCGCTGTCGCCAAGATCCAACGACGAGCTTTTTAACTGCGGCAACTCTGCTAGATGCTGTTGGAGCTGGAACTACCGTGCTGTTGGCACCAGACCTGGCCTCCAATGCACCCTCGCTAAAGGGTTTAGGGTGGACCCCTTATGGTTGCAGGGCCTCGAAAGAGTCCTGCATTGTTATGTTGCATCTCTACCTCCTCTACCTGTTCAATGCCAATGGAGAGGGTCTTGGCCCTGTCATTCCCCAAGGGCTGGGGTTCTTGTGTTTTGTCAACATACACTTAAACACACATGCCGAGCTCCAGGGGTCACTGCAGATGAAACATGGTCCTCTCCCACTGGGTTGACTCCCCAGATTCGCTGGTTGGTGAGCTTTGGGGGGCTCCAATCTCCCAAACTGAACTGAGAGGACATTGGTCACCATGAACAACTCTAACAAGTTCCAGGCAAAGGGGGAGACAGCTCCTTGCCGGGACAGCAATTTCTTAGTAGATTCTGCCACTCGTCCCCTAACGGGGCCTTGGGTTGAGCACTGTTCGAATTTGAGACACAAATATTGATGTATGTCGCTTCCTTCTTTGAAAACAGCCACAGTGTAGACCAGCAGTCTTGGGTAGACCATCTTGTAATGGAATGTTCCACTTCTGCACTGTCCCATATGGCACCCCCACCACTGTGGCGATTGGCCCTGGAGCCCGGGCAATGTGTCCGAGGAAGGGCCTTTCTAATGGTACTGCATCTTAGTCCGTTAACATTTAAATGGCCACAAACAAGCAGCGGCTACCATCTTGGGCAGTGTCAGTCTGGAGACTGAAACTCCAAGTCTTGGACATGGTCTAGCCCTGACGATCTGATCCGCCTTATGTTTTTGCCAGAATTCATTCAACCTGGGAATGCCCGTCATAGCACATTGCCTTACAACTCCCAAACCCTGGGCCAACTTCACACCTCCATGCGTTTACATCTGCTGCTCTCGCGGCAGCCTGGAATGTTCTCATCCCCTGCCCAAACACGCCAGCCAGCTGCCGGCCAGCCAAACAGTCCTCCCTCAAGACACAGCTCCAGGGTTGCCTCGGCTATCAAGCTTCACTCCCCGGCCCTCCCAGGCAGAACTAACCACTCCTTGCTCCGCACATCCAGCACAGACATGCTTTGAGGCCCTTCCAACCCATCCTGCATTGCTGTTTCTCATTGTTCCCTCGTGAGAGAACAGACACACTCCGGGGGAAGAAGGCTCCATGTCTTACTCACCCCGGGGCCTCCAAGGTGTACTGCAGGGCTTGACTCTGAGCGGGCAATCGCTCAATAGGGGCTCACGGGATGAGCAAAATGACCACAGTGCACAGATGTCCACAGTCAGGCTATCTAGGGCCCAACTTCCTGTCCTAGCCCATCCCCCTCACTCCTTTTGACATCTCTCTGCGTGTAGCCAGGGGAGAGGTTATTGGGTGGCATTGAGTTGAGTCCGAAGTGGATCTGCTCCAAATGTTGTTCTTGGCTGGACTCTTTCCTTCTCATTAGAGTTGGGGTGAAAGTTTACTGAGTCTATTCGTTTTCCCTTCAACAATTTGTACATATAGTGTTTCCCAAAAATTGGTTGTCATTCCCTCAATAGAACAGCCCTTCCTCCTGCCCCCTGGGGTCACCAGCATCCTCTTTGTCCTTCTCTTTGCCCCTTCCTGCCTTCTGAGCTTGGTGATTGCTGCCATTTTGGTCTTCTGTGGTTGGTGGTATTGAGAAGCCAAGAGTTCTGATTCATTTTGTGGGACTGCCCATTGTTGACCTGAAAGAGGATCCCAGTCTTGAAGGGTGTGTGAGCGCCACAGCCTCGGGGATCCCACTAGTCTCTATCAGATCAGTCAGCCTGGTCGTTATTAGGCTTCTGAATGTTGTTCTACATGTTTCCCCCTCCTTCTCTGTCCAGAACTCCCTGGTGATGCTAATCAAAGAGGCAGGTGGTCATTGTTGGGCATCATCTAGTTCCCCTGGCCTCAGGCTAGGGGATGCTGTGGTCCCCACAGTGCACCCCTCCTGTGAATGAATGACCTCCTTGTGTCTTTAACGTTCATCATTCTTCTTTGCTCTGGATGTGGAGAAAACAATAGTTGCAACTTAGACAATCATTCAAGCTTTAAGATCCCAGTTGTTACTCACAGACATAGGATGTAGAACATAGTCTTTCATATAATATAGCTAATATAACGTGGCTTAGTTGTCTCCTGACACTGTAATCCTAAGTCCTAGGCTCAGTGAGTGCTTCCCTTAAAGCGTTGGTTATAGCTAAGTCTTTATAACTTCACCGACTGTGTGCTCTAGCCATACTTAGACAGACTCTGTGTCCTGAGACACACTTAGAACAGATACAGGTGTAGAAATATCCTCTGCCATGCCTACTTACATGCATGGGTGTATGCTCACCGGTCTTCCCACATTTGTTCGGCTTCTGCGTCTGTGTACGTGGCTCTCGGAGATGTTGCTTGTTATTACTGTTATCGCTGGATTGAGCACGAATAGGATTTACCTTGGCATTTGCCTGGGTTGTCTAGAGAAACAAATCCAACGATATTCATGTGTATATAAGAAAAAACGCTATCCTTTATTAAAAGATCATTTTATTGGGGGCTCTTACACCTCTTATAACAATCCATCCATCAATTGTATCAAGCATATTCGTACATAGGTTGCCATCAGTCTAAGAAAGAACTTCATATCAAGACATAATTATAAATCAAGAAGGCATCCCAGCCCAGTCCAACTCAAGTCCATAAGTCCCTCTTCTGAGTCATGTAGCTGCAGGCTGGTGGTGCAGAATGTCACCATGCTGCAGGCCGCAGGCTGGTGGGTGCAGAGCTGTGTGGATCTGCAGTCAGTGGAAACGTGGCAGGGCAGCAATAGCTCTCAGGGTCAGAGGGCCCAAACAGGGCTGCCCTTGGAGGCAGACAGACTTCCAGCAAGCAGGAAGGTGGAGGGGCAGAGAGAGAGAGGGAATCTCCCTGTTTCTCCTTAGAAGACAGCCATACCTCCCAAGAAGGCCTCATTAGGCTGTGACCTGATTGACAGGTTGTATTCCATCCCTACACCTGCATACGTGTTCATGTTGACATGAAATGTGACAGTCATAGTGTTTATTTTCTTTGACTCTTAGGCAACTTCCAACGCTTCCTTCCTTTTCCATGGCTCCTGTGGCGTTGCCCTCCCGCCCCCGTATATTGACTTTCCCTTCACCTCCATTCCCCTTCCATCTCTGGTAACCATCCAAGAATAGTTATTTCTGTGTGTGAACCTTTTCTTGACTTTTTAAAACACAGGGGGATTTTAGAAAGTTCTGGTATCTTATCTGAAATTCCCTGAGAAAATCAGCGATCTCCGAGTAGCCAGCTAACAAGTGATTCTTTGAAACAGCAGTCCAACAAATAAGTGTCCATGTCTACAGAACCATGTAGGAGGAAGAGACCCAGCGAACAGTAGAACTGAATGGTTGTCATAAGGCGCAAAGTTAAAGAACAAAGCCAAAGCACAAGACCCTTGGAGGCTGGGAGGAGATAGTTGGCCTTGAGAGGTAGGATTTCAGGAGTTTGACAGATAGCTATCCACCCCAGACACTGTGATCTGCGTAGCTGGGGATGATGTGCTGAACTCACCTGTAGGCTGGGGGAGAGGTGGCAGGTTACACTGCAAGCTATAAATGATCACAAGAGATTATTTGGATATGGGTTAGGAGACTGGGAGGTGGGTGGACATTGGGATGTTATTGGCAAGAACGAAGGGGTACACAAAAAATGAATTTTTTTCCCAAAACTTTGTATTTAATTTTTCTCAAAACAATTTTATCACCTTCAAAGTACTCTCCAATACACTTAATACATTTATCAAATCTGTTCCATTCTTGGAAGTATTTATCAAACTCATCTGTTTGGAGGGCTGACAGCACCTCTGTAGTAGTTACATAATCTGGTATCAGCTTGAGACTATTAAGAGTGAAGGGTGGAGTTTAGCCTAACAATCAGGTTGCAACTTGATGACCTCATGTGGAGGCGCTATGGAGATAAATAGCTCACTGGCGGCCAGACCCACATTCTCTGCTTCACATTCTTGTTGACAAGCTACATGGAGCTACACTGATGGAGCCAGAGTCCTGGATCTGGAGGAGCCACATAGAGACCCACACCAGCCTTGAGATGCTTCCACCACCACTGGATCCACAAGACCTTCTACCCACTGGCCTGGGATCTTCCTGCATTCAGCATAATTGCACGTGCTGCATGAGTCTGAGAAGAATTTACAGACTGGTATCAGACAAATGGGCTAATATCAGACTTATGGACTTGATCTGGACTGAGCTCGGATGTTTTCTTAATATACAATTACTCTTACTTATACACGTATGAGTATCTATGAATTTGTTTCTCTAGTCAACCCAGACTAATGCAGAGCACAGAGAAGGTCCAAAATGCAATGGAGGAGGCCCTTCATAAGCTTTGTTGAGTAGAGGAATGATAATCTTGGTTTACAGACTATTGAAGGGATGGCTACTTAGGATAAAAGAAAACCAACCAATAATACGAGGAGGTCCCGCCCCCCTCTCCCCACCCCACACACACCACCACCAACACTGGAATTGCGCTGAGCAGAGTGGAGTTTTCATAGCACTTTTTTTTCCTGCCGGGTGAGCATCCAGCTACTCTCTCTGAGTTAGTGCACCCAGTGGCATTGCCTGCGAAGGTTCTCTTGTCACAGTGAAAAATTTTTGTAAAAACTGTTTTGCTTGAATCTCATTTTTTTTTTGTGATGGCCAATTTAAGAGAACAGCATGCGCCTGTGAATTTTGCTTCCTGCTCGGAAAAAATTGCCGCAGAAACTGCTGTGTTGTTGAAAAGGCTTACAGGGTCAGTGTATGGGACAAACTCAAGTGTACAAGTGGTTTTCTCATTTCAAAAAAGGTGAAATGCTGATTGATGGCAAACCTTGTTCTGGATGACTGTCACCTTCCTAAATGGGTGAAAATATAGACTCATAGTGCATTTGGAGTTCATTCCACCAGGTCAGATTGTTAAGCACGCTTTCTATTTAGAGGTTCTGAAAAGATTGCATAACAGTGTGCGACCAAAAAAAGGGCCTGATTGTGGTAGATGGGGACTGGTTTTGCCACCACAACAATGCACCTGCTCATGCAGTCATCTCAGTGCAGTTTTTGGCAATAAAAAACAGCATGTTTTTCTAGCTCCACACACCTTACTCACCTGGCCTCACTCCATGTGACTTCGTTTGGTTTCTGCAGATGCGGAGGGACATGAAAGGACAGCGATTTGATGATGTAGAAGAGGTGGAGGGAAAAAATGAAGGAGGTTGTTCTCTCCAGGGGAACAATCTGTGATCCATATCAGAAGGGAGTGGGCTGCACTTTGCTCAGGGACATCCAGAGTTGAGCAGCTCAGGGACATCCAAGGGTAAGCCTTGACACACGCTAGTACCCACCCACCCTATTACCTATGTGCCCGCCGGAGGCCTGCAAGCCTCATCATTCTATAAACCCGTTGGAGAACACATATGCTCTCTCTTGATCCTGACATCAGTTCTGTCCCCTTACTTTCCACATTTGCACAAGCCACTCCTCTGGACCTGTTCAGTTGTGAAACTGGTTCTCTCACTCCCACCACCATCAGCTGCCAGCAAGTCAATTCCAAGTTCAGGTGACCCACGTGTGTGTCCGTGTGGTCCTTAGGGCGTACACTCGCTGACTTCCCCCTAGAAGCAGATGGCCAGGCCTTTGTTCTGAAGCTCCTCTGCATGGAGCTCCTCTTTCAGTTAGCACCTGAGCCTATGGGGGTGTGGGAACAGAGACTCCTCAAAACTGATCTCTAAGTTTATCTAATTGTGTTCATGCTTCACATCTGTTCTTGAGACATCCTCGAAATTCAGGTGGGATAGACGCAGGCCATCTTATGGCTCTCCTGGGTTTATCTTCAGATTCTTCAACTTCAACCTGAACTTCCGTATGAGCAGTCTGATACCTGAAGTAGCTTTGAGGATCCAGGTGCACTTGGCCCGAGCCATGATATTTTGTAGAAAATATGTGGATGTAGGATTTCTCTAGGAACACACATATGCGTACCTGGGGAAATCATATATAATTTCATTGTGTTTGGGATTTTACAAGAGTGGTACTTGGGGGTCATTCTGCAATTTGAGGAGCTTTCTAGGTTAGACAAGGGAAGTGCTTTGCTCATTTTTAGCCACGGAGGGCCCCGCTGTGTGGATATGTAGTTTGTAACAGGCCTGTGAGAATGCACAGGAGCCCTGGGGAGCAACAGGGAATTAGTCAATGGCTAAAGGACAGGTTGGTGGGTTGAACCCACCCAGCAACTCCTCAGGAGAGAGCTCCTAGGGGAGAGCCCTCCCAATCAGCACCTTTAAAGAATATGAGTCTCAGGAGTCCACTGGGGCTGTTCTCCTCTGCCCCAGGGGATTGTTAGGAGTTAAGACCAACTCCACGGCACCTAACAATAGTGGGTGTTCAGGCTACTTCTCAGTTTTCTGCTTGTACAAGTCACAGTCCCTTGAACATACTCAGACCTCCCTTCTCACACTGGGGCGAGTGGGCTTCTCTAGGGGAGACATGGTCACATGCCGGTGACCGGTGCTGCTCACGATGGCGAGATGAACATTCTCAACCTAAATATCGAGCCAACCCCACGATCTTCTGGGTTGATTCTGACTCCTAGCGACCTTACAAGACAGAGGAGACTTCTTTCCAGGGCCGAAATCTTCCCAGAAGCCACCTGGCTGATCTTTCTTCCACTGAGCGGTTCGTGAGTGAAGCAGCCTAGTGCTTCACCGTGGCACCACCAGGGTTCCTAGAGTTTGATGCCGGCACTGTTAAAAGCAAAACAAACATGCAAGCAAATTGTCTTTTTGCTCCTATAGGGGAGGAGGTGCCTCAGAATTTCAATCTGCACGCCGGCCAAGTCACCCTGGCACAGGGCACAGCATCACTGACCTCCGGTGGCTTCTCCAAGCAGAGCTGTCTCCTGGTTCTCCAGGGTTATCGCCATGTATATTAAATTTAAAAACGGCCCCAGTCCACATTGGGAGTGCTACTGAACTCAGCCTTCTTTTTTCCTTTGACACTCTGTACAGAGAAAATGTGTGATTTTTCCTGATGAGCAAACAGCCAAAGGTGTTTAGAAAAAGTCTACCATTTTTTTTTCTGGTGGCAAGACACCCCAAATGAGATTCATTAACAGCTCTTCTGTTCAGAATTTTAAAACATCCTTTGACCTATATAAATTCCTTGCTGTGTCCTCCACCAATAGAGGAAAAGTAACTGGCATATAGGACGTCCATTAGGTGAGGCCGCAGTGTCGAAGCATAACCGAAAAAGGTTTGGAGATGGTCAAGTCAAGTCCCTGACTTCTTAGATATGCTCTTTCTGGAACTTCGTGAGAAGTTTGTTGCTGTTATTGTTGTTGCCATCAAGTCCACTCAACTCAAGGAGACCCCACATACTTGACAACAATGCATTGCCTGGTTCTGCACCACCCTCACCAAACCAAATCAAACTCAACCAAACCAAACTCAACCAAACCCAAACAAAACTCAACCCAACCAAACAAAACCAACACAACCCAAAACAAACTAAATCAAATCAAACCAAACTCAACCCAACCCAACCTAAACCAAACCAAACCAAATCAAACTCAACCCAATCTAATGCAGCCCAACCTCATCCAACCCAAACCAAACTCAATCCAACCAAACCAAACCAAACAAACAAAACCAACACAACACAAGCCAAATCAAACCAAACAACCCGACCTAACCGAAACTAAATCAAACTCAACCCAATCCAACGCAACCCAACCTCACCCAACTCAAACCAAACTCAACCCAAACCAAACTCACTACCACTTCAGAAGTGATGACTCATAAAAACCCTATAGGACAGAGTAGAACTGCCCCTGTGGGTTTCCAAGATTATAAACTCTTTATGGGAGTAGAAAACCTTATCTTTTTCCCTTGGAGTGGCTGGTGGTTTCAAACTGTTGACCTTGCAGTTAGCAACCCAATGCATAACCACTACGCCACCAGGCACTTTCCTGATCATTGGTGTACACAAGTCCGGGGTTGCAGCTATTGTGAATTCTGAATGCCTTCCAGCGAGAGGGTTCATCTTCCAGCACTACATTCAGCCATATCCTTTAGTGATACACAAGGTTAATTATCATAAGTCAATCACCAGACCTTCCTTCCTTCTCTGTCTTCATCTAAAAGTTTTTGCTGTAACCTGTGTACCAGGGTGACCCTGCTGGTATTTGAAAATCTGATGGCTTATCCTCCAGCATCCCAGATTCATGCTCTCTTGCTTACTTCCATTCCTGCTGTAAAATGTTCTTCATGTTTCAACATTTTTCTACCTTCCAGAAATCTTGGAAGGAACACCAGAACAGAAGTTCAGCTGTATTTTATGAGAAACTAAATTTCAAAAATCCTAAGTTCTATGGGCCGAATGCTGGCCTGGTGAGCAGCATCACAGATACGTTGGTTCACTTCCCTGCTTCTCAAAGTGAACCCACTGGTTCATTCAGTCCACAACTATTTTGTGAGTTCTTATTCTGGGCCGGGAGCTAGCGAAAATGCTAGGGCTACAGTGTCGAGCGAACTACCTGAGGTGCCTATTCTCCAAGGACTTGGATTCTGGTCCACACGAAAGCATTTAGACGTTGTAGACTTTGTATCAATCAAAAAGCAATACCCGTATCTGCTTGTGGAAATGTTTTTCTTCCCCCTGTCCCTGAACCTGGTGCTCTTCCATGTCCTCACTGTGTATTGACACCTACTTCTTGACAGTTAGGCAGCAAATAAACTGTCACCTCTTTAAGGGCAAGACATGGATTAGAGTTTCCATGTCCCCACAGCTCAGGATGACGGGGTAGCTGACTCTGAGCCCTGCACACGGCCTTTGGGCTAAAGTTCTCAAGGCTCCCTCCTCTTTCATATGGTCTTTCAGCTGCGAAAGGTCATTGCAGACATTGACTAAAACAACGACAATGATAAGTCAACTTATGTGCTCCTATTGGAGCAAGCATTGGGTGAATCTCTTAAAAAGATGTTTTTTAAATATTAAGGCTTTGAACGATTCAAACCTGAGTTTTTAGAGTTTCTGGGGACAATATATAGAATATTCTATCCGCATTAAGAGGAGACTGGTGGTGTAGTGGATTAAGGATTGGGCCGCTGGCCTCAAAGCCAGCCATTTGAAACCACCAGCTGCTCCATGGGAGAAAGATGAGGCTTTCTACTCCTGTAAAGAGTGACAGTCTTGGAAACCCACAGGGGCAGTTCTGCCTCACCCCATAAGGTTGCTGTGAGTCAGAATGAACTCGGTGGCAGTGAGTTTATGGGCAGCATCAAACATCAATTGGTTTCATTCAGGTACACATTAATGATGTCTCCCTAGTTTATGAATGGGATGCGCAGTCCTGGGAAGCTGAACAAGGCCTCTAATTCAGGCTGGCTTCCCTGGGTATGAGGTTCAATGCAGCTCACTCATGAAAGGAGCCACCTTGGTTTCATTACCAGCTTCAAGATAGATTTGTCTGGCCCTCCTCCTGGCTTTGAGAGCCTATACATACTCCATTACCTTGAAGAACTGTGAGTTCACTACTTAGGAAGTATGGGGATTGCCACGAATAACCCACACCCATCCTCTTTAGGGTAGATTGAGATCTGCTCATTCGCATCAGGCCAAGGGTTCTGGTTGGGCGGGGTTCCAAGTGCTGACTAGAGCTCAGCGGTTTAGTCATCCCAGGATGAATCAAGGGCCTGCGCAGGAAAGGGATGTGTGTACGTGTCAGCTAAGAAGCACCTGGCCAACAGTCTGGATCCTTTTTCACCACTAACCTATAGCTCCAGTACTCCTCTCTTCAAAGAGGCAGGACAGGGGACTGTTTGCCACAGGGAGATGAGTGGAACCCCAAACAGCCCATTCTAGAGGTGGAGGGAAGAAAGGAGAGAGAAAAGGGAGTATTGATATAGCCCACCATACTTCTATCCAACTCAATCACTTTCTAAAGGCTGGGTACTATCTCCTCTTTCAACATTTTTTCTTTTCCTGTAAGCCCATCGTAGAGACAGAAGATATTCCTGTACAGTAGAACGATCTGAGTTTGGGAACTTAATGACTGGATTTTTGAATCTGTAACTCTTTTAACCATCGTTGCAATCTTCCAATTGCCCACATATTCATTAAGCAAATGTGTATTCCGTAGTTCCCATGGTTGTCCCCATGAAGATTTCAGTCTGGAAAACTCAAAGGAGCAGTTCTACTTGGTGCTGTAGGCTTACTCTGCCCTGTAGGTCACTCTGAGCCAGAATCCACTCAATGGCAGTAGATTTGGTACCATGTACCAGGCACTGGGGACACAATGACAAACGATGGACAATCCATTCCCTGGAGGAGCTTTAAGTTTGGCACAGTGAAGAGACCCTTGAACTTGTTTCCCAGAAGAGTCATGCCAGATGACTTATGACATATTATGGAACACACAGAAGGTCACCCAACTCAGATAGGAGATCAGAGAATGGGACATCTAAGCTAAGAATCGAGGGGCATAGAAGTAAGCACTGAATGTGACAGATGCCACGTTGGCTGTGGTTTACAACTTTGGGGTGTATCAGAGAAAAGAAAGGTCTTTCCTGAATCCTGGGTGGACTGGGAACTTGACTTTGAGGCCAAGGCTGGTTTAGAGTGGCCAATAAGGCTCAGAGAAAACCAAGCTTATTTTCAGCCAGGAGTGGATTGCCAGGCACACCATGGGGTACACTCATGATTTGGGACCCCAAACTCAAGGAACATTGAAGATGCTTTCTTGTTTCCTTTTCTGGACTCAGCAAATGTGGTGCCGCAATAGAACTAAAAGGTGGGATAGTTCTGAAAATACAGATGCTGTGGATTTCACTTGTTATTAAAAATAAACTGGTATTTTTTGTGGTTATAATTACTTAAAAGTTCTCCTTGCTAAAAACAAACCTCCCGATTAACATCTAGAACACCAGTTCTCAACCTGTGGGTCGTGACCCCTTGAGGGGGTGTCAAACGACCCTTTCACAGGGGTCACCTAAGACCATATTTCCGACAGTCTTAGGAACTGAGACACCGCTCCTCTATCCAATTCCAAGCGGGTCCGCCCACATGCAGATATGCCTACATACGGGGTCACTACAAGAGGAACTGTACTAAAGGGTCACGGCATTAGAAGGTTGAGAACCACTAGTCGAGAAGGCTATGAATGTGTCAGGATGAAGAAAACGGCAAGTTTTGGGGAGAATTTTGTTTGGGGGATGTCGTAGTTACACATTTTCATGCCAACTTGATAAAAGAATGAAGAGGTGGAGTCTAGCCTGTCAGTCAGGTCATAGCCAGACAATCCCTCCTTTTGGGTGTGGTCTTCTCATGAGGATTCTGGGAAGTTGTTCTCTCTTGTTTCTGCCATCAGAAGAGGTGGGCCACTCTCGTTCTGTTTGACATTCCTGCTGACACACCTCATGGAGTCACGCTGATGGCAGTCAGAGCCTCAGATATGTGGCCACTGCCATGGAGTCCACAGGACTCTCCACCCACCGGCCGGTGGTCTTCCTGCATTCTGCATCATTGCATGTGCTGCATCAATCTGAAGAATGATTTATGGACTAGTATCGGACTTATAGGCTAATATTGGACTTATGGACTTGACCTGAACTGAGCTGGGATGTTTTACTGATGCATAATTACTCCTTGATATAAAGTTCTCTCTTACACATTTATGAGTGTCTCTGGATTTGTTTCTATAGTGAACCCATGGGGTGGGGGGGAGGTACCTTGGAAATGGTGTGTTTGCACTAGCACAGGAAGGGCCCTTCCCGAAGAGAAAACACTCTAAAGTCAGAAAATTAGATGATGTTCTCAGGAATCGTGCTGATTCTGATGAATTGTAGTCCTGGCACAGAAACTTCAACAGAAAGTTGGGGAAACCTTTAGGTGCAAAACATAATGGATTAGGTTCTGTTTATACATTTCCCAAATGTGTCCTGAGCACTAGTGTGGAGTTCCTGGGTAATGCAAATACTCAGTGTACTCAGCTAACCCAGAGGCTGGAGGTTCGAGGGTAGGTGTGTTCGAAGAAAGGCCTGGCATTCTACTACCCCAAACATCAGCCATTGGAGACCTATGGAGCACAGTTCTACTCTAATGTACATGGGGATCGTCATAAGTTGGAACCAGGTTAACCCCAAGTGGTTACCATATGTCAATGCCATGCAGAGAATCTAGAGAATAATAGTAATTAACCCTTGGTCCTGAAATGGAAGAGGAAGCTCATAATCTCATGGCAGAGAGAAAACAAGTCATTGCAAGGCAATGGGAAGAGCCAATTACTCTAGAGAACATGTGGAAGTAGAGGAGAGGGCCACCCCGGGAGTCCCACAGGGAGACAAGTGCATGGACAGTGTGCTAGGCAAAAGGACTAGCCTCTCCAAGGTTGCATAGGACAGACATGTGGCTTTGCTTAATTTCCCTGTGGTGATGTTAAAGTTTTTTTTTTATGAAAAGAATGTGAATAAAGAAAGAGAAAGAATTTGGAGGCCTTGGCAGGATTACTGATTGATTGATAGATTTTGACTGATTTCAGAAAATCAAACTAAAATAATCATTGAAGAAACCTTTTGAGACAAAGTATACGACCATGCATAGAATAGAAAAAGACATTAACTCTTTTACTGACCACTAATCTTGGTTCCTCTACACCTAATGTGGATTTGACTTTGCTGGCATATTTAAAGGAAATGCTAGGCTCCCTTCTGTTCATCCCTAAATCCTTCCGTAGACAGCTCATCAGAAATAAACATTTTATTAAAAGATCCTCTAATGCCACCCTTGTGTGGTTGAATACCTTGGACATACTCAAAAGTTTCCTAATTCATTTAAATAATCATACACATGCCTTTTTTAAGGTGAAGCCCAAGCAGGATCTACACATGGAATCTGATTGAAAAGAATCTTCACCCAATGTCATGAAGTCGAGAGTCACCCATTGCTACACTAGTATGATTCCGAGATTACACACCTTTAAGCTCCCTTTGTGTGGTTCGAGGGTTTGAACCATGGGCCTTCCGGTGACAACACTCACCTGACATGGCCGCCAGGGCCCCTGGAAAGTGTTCTTACGTCTCCTTTACCCTGCCATCCAGTTTGGGGTGAGGGAAGCGAGCTGTTGTCCTATATATGATTCCACGCATGTGGATCCCTGATGGTTTCCTGGGTGACTTCACCTGCTCCCCTCTTTACTATGAGCTGGATTAGCATCTTGTTAGCTTGGCTAGAAAACATCGCAGGCAACGCTGTGAAGTGGCCCACTCACCCCGAACCCCCTGCCCCTTGGGCTTGAGTCATTTCTGACTCTTGAAGATCCCTGGGTGGTGCAAATAGTTTGTGCTTGACCAGCCTGAAGGTTGGTGGTTCAAACCCATCCAGCATACTGGAGAAGCAAGACCTAGTGATCTGCTTCCGTAGAAATTACAGCCAAGAAAACCCTGGGAAGCAGTTTGCTGTCAACCTTTCATCCAATGGTAATTGATGGCCATTGCCTGGATTCACTGTTTTATAATCCTGTCATCCCTCGGTCTTTATGAGCTGGGATTCTCCTGTGAAGAAGTCATGGGCTCTTTGGAGACTCTGAAACACAATGCCTACAAGAGCAGGTAGAGTGGTTGATTCTTCCCCTTTACTTCTCCATTTTGGGCACATCCTAATTCTTAGACGTTATTGTTCTTGTAGTGCTAACATGATCTCATCCTTGGCCTGTGAAAGCCCCTTAAATATAACGCCTACATCCTTGCAACAGGACCTGGTGGTCTTGGGTAGTTTCCTTGCTTTCCAGAATGACCAGCTTCTCCCTGATGCATTAACTAGCCTTGAAAACTCCACGCCCTGGATTGAGTTGTGGCCTCCTCAAACTGTGTGCCAACTTAGCTTGACCAGCAGTCCCAGTGGGTGTCCTCCATTTGCCATCCATTGTGTGATGAGTCGTCACCCCTCACCTCTTGCTTCGGTGGATTGACACAGGGTCTGCAACAATGGCTCAAACCTGACACCCACTGTGAGGACAACTTGAGAACCGGCAGCATTTCGTTCTGTTGCACATAGGGTGGCTATGAGTCTGAACACGGACTCAAAAGTAACTAACTAACTAACAACAACCACAACATATGCAAATGAGACAGGAGCAGCATGGAGTATATCTTAAGTCACAGCATTACTCCAGTCACTCTTGACTGAGTTGCAACTCTTATAAGAAAAATAAAATAAAGGAGAGAAAAAGGAGCAGGGGTCAGAGAGACCTCACTACCACCAAGAAAGAAGAGCATGAAGTAGTTTCCCTTTTTGATCTGGGGTCCCTGTGCTGAGAACCTCTTAGACGCAGGGAAAGGTGGGTGTCACGACTAGCAGAGATGTCCAAGGGATGCTAATCCCACAATGTTGAAAGGATACAAGTACCTTTCCGAGAGCTGACACAGAGAGAAAGCCATCCCCTGGGGCTGGCATCCTAAATTCAGACCACTGTCCTCCTCAAGTATGGGAGAATCAATTTCTGCTTGTTAAAGTCACTCACTTGTGGTATTATTATCATAGCACCCCGAGATAACAAAAACACTTCTCAACCCACTTCCTGCCTATCTATGACATGTAACAGTTTATCCTAATTGTGCTGGTCAATAGGAGTCCTGTAAATAACAAACAGCTGTAAATAATGAACAGGATGGTCAGTTGGGGTTTTTTTTGCACAAAACAAAAAATTGTGAGCAGGCAGCTGTTCGTCTGTGTTCCGCTGCTTGTGAAGCCTGGAGCCGGTGTGGCTGTGATTCCCTTGGCCTCTCCTTTGTGGCTGCAAACTCCTGTTCTAGGCATCGTGCCCACACTCAGGGTAGGAAGAAAGGGGAAGGTCAGAGGTAGGTCAGCCGTCCCTTTTTATCCGAAAAGGAAAACCTCTCTTCAAATCCCCACAACAGGACTCCATCTAGATTTCCTTGGCTTGAATCCGGACCCACGACCTCCCCCACTTGCAAGGAAGGCTGAAAAGGTGAGCACTTCACTTATCTGGTTTCTATCGTGCACACCGGTGAGAGCGGGCAGTTTGGGAATGACTAGAGAGCACACTAGTTCTGGAGGAATGACCATGAGTCCTGAATCAGCGTTATCCTATTACTCTTATGTGTTATTTTTATATAACGTGCAACACTCCCTGGCTTTGCTGCTGGGTGATAAAATTATCAAGAATTTTGAGACTGGAGCAAACCCATCAGAATGAGACTTCCCTATTGGAATGAGCTTCTACCATTTTGATGTCTGTGTTAGTCCGAGTAGGCTAGAGAAACAAATTCATAGACACTCATATGTGTATAAGAAAGAGTTCTATATGCAAGAGCAGTTGACTATTGAGAAAACATCCCAGCCCAGTCCAGATCAAGTCCCTAAGCCTGATATTAGTCCCTATGTCTGATACCAATCAATAAAGTCCTCTTTAGACTCATGAAACACATGCAATGACACCTAATGCAGGAAGATCACAGGCCAGTGGATGGGAAGTCTTGTGGATCCAGTGGCATTAGAAGCATCTCAGCGCTGGCAGAGGTCTCCATGTGGCTCCTCCAGTTCCCAGGGCATGGGGTCTGTCAGCGTAGTGCCATGTGTTTTGTTAGGAGAGCATCTCTCAGGGAGTGAGCAGGGAGAGAAAAAGTGTCTCCTACTTCCAAGGAGGAAAAGTAAGAGTTCCCAGAATTCTCAGGAGAAGGCCATGCCCACACAGAGGCCTCATTGGCTATGACCTGATTGACAGCCTAGACTCCACCCCTTCCTTCTGAATCCTCTCAAGTCTGAAATTGACACCAGATTATGGAACTACCACAATGTCACTGATCAGTGGTTCTCAACCTTCCCCATGCTGCGACCCTTTCATACACTTCCTCATGTTGTGGTAACACCCCCCCCCAGCCATAAAATTATTTTCATTGCCACTTCATAACTGTAATTTTGCTATTGTTACAAATCTTCATGTAAATATCTGATAGGCAGGATGTATTTTCATTGTTACAAATTGAAGCTAATTAAAGCAGTGATTCATCACAAAAACAATATGTAATTATATATTGTGAAATGTTTATTTCTACTGACAAATAAATGAAATGTTGTCTGGAAGCATGGTGTAGCCTGGGTCACAATCTTCACTTCAGGTACTCATCTGTGGGCGTATCTGCATGTGGGTGGACCTGCCTGGAGACAGATAGAGGAGCGGTGTCTCAGTTCCTAAGATAATTGGAAATACGTGTTTTCTGATGGTCTCTGGCAACCCCTGTGAAAGGGTCATTTGACCCCCAAAGGGGGTGCAATCCACAGGTTGAGAACCGCTGCCCTAGGACATTGCTTCAGCGAGTATGGGGTCATCCAGTCTGTGCCTGTACATTTAGGACTCATGTGCCTTTGATTTTAAAAGGTTGGCTGGTGGTCGTTTCTCTTGACCGTGGCTCGAGGGCAAATAGGTAGTAACAATGATAATAACTCAAGGAATAGACCGACCCCTGTTGTCATTAGTTCATTTAGGACTCACAGAGACCCTATTAGACAGGATAGAAATGCCCCATAGGCTACCCAAGGCTGTAATCAGTACCCAGGAGACTGCCACAGTTTTCTCCAACAGATCAGCAGGTGATTCTGTACTGCTGACCTCACAGTTAACAACACGTTACCCACAATGCCACCAGGGCTTGTTAAAAAATAAAACCAAAAGCCAAGCTCACGGCCATCAAGTCAATGTTGACTGTGTTAGTCTAGGTCGGCTGGGATGCTTTCTTAATAAACAATTACTCCTTGATGTAAACCTCTCTTATACACATAGGAGTGTCTATGAATTTGTTTCTCTAGTCAACCCGGAATAACACATTATGGTACCTTGGGAGTGGGGTACTAGAGAAACAAATCATGAAGATGGTGAATGGATGCTCGTTCGACTTCTGCCTTGTGGTAGTGTTTCTTCTTTGGCTAGCCAGAGGTCAGATATGGCCATGCAGTTTACTGGGCTGTTTTCTGGAAAGAATATGAGGAGTTAAAGTTTTGATTATTCTGTTTGGTTGTCGTCTTTGGTTATTCCTGTTTGAAACAGCAAAAATGAATGTTGTTAATATATATTTTGAGCTCAGTGATAGAATTAACCATTTGAATTTCTCAGAGACCATGCTGCTTAGTGAAAATGGCTGACAGAAGGTCAAAATGGCTGACAGAATGCCTGGCCCTGGTTTGGGACAATGCAGCCAAAGGCTTACGGCCATACTTTGTATCAATTGAAGAGTTTAGATAAGGATTAAGATAAGCTAGATAAAGATTGAATTTGGTTGTTTTAAGAATTGAATTTAGAATCTGGCTGTACTAAGCTTATAGTGTTTTCTTTGGATTATTGTTATTGATATAATGATTGATAGCAATGATTATTGGCAAGTATGAAAATAGAGAGCTTCTAAGCCCACTTGCCTCCAGCCATTAAAATTCAGTCTTTAAATGGGTTTAGGACATGCCTGCAAAGAAGGCTCTGAATGGATAAGCCCCACTCAGTGTCTTGGAGTGCTCAGGACATTAGAAGGTGAAGATACTTGCCTAGGCTGGTTGTTGACAGATTGAGGAAAAAGGAACTCTTTGGCCTCTGGAATTTTGAACCAGTGGTTTGTGTCAGGAAAAAGGAACTTTGGCCTCTGGAATTTTGAACCAGTGGTTTGTGTCAGAAGTTGGAAAATAATTGGAACCATAAAGAAACTCTCCTCATTAGGCCTGAATGTTAAAGAAAGGGAGCCTGTGGGCAGGCTGAAATGCTTGCTAGGTGACCACCTGGATCCAGTTGTTAAGTGGAAGTGGGAGAAATGCAGCAATAAAGAGATGGTTGAGTCCACCCAGACACCTGTGGACTTGGTACACAGGGACTGGAGGAGAAGCTGGGAGCAGGTTGACTGGTCTGAAGTTCATGACCTAGCACAAGGGGGCTAGGGGTGTTGAGAACTTATGATGGGGCTTATGGTCTAAAGGCATGAGGCAGCCCACATTGAGTTGACCAGAACCCAACCAGATGAAGAGAAGATTTTTGAGCTTGTGAACTTGTGCATATTGCTGCTGACTTTATGGATGGCCTGTCCTGATTTGACTTTTCTTATGGATGTAGACTTCACAAGGTTCCCACTGGAAAGAAGATTGTTCACATCAAAGAATAAGATTATCTCCTCAGAGTACTGGGTTGATGTAAGTGGGGAGCACAGACATTGGATATTCAAAATTGGGTGGACAAAGGCATGAAGTGGCTGGCTTACAAACTCTCATAGGTGGGGGCATATGCTCATAGGATTATGGTGTAGGTGTTCACATAAGTTTAGAATATTTTTGTTTTGTTCACCTATAGAACGTTATGTTTAAATGAGAGCAGCACATTTTTAAATTGTACATATTTTAGTTTTATCCTCTTAGGTAAAGATAAGATTTTATTATTGTTTGCTTGAAAATTATATATGGCTAAAGAGTTGTGTGAAAGTGTCAAGTTGACAAGGGGTGGTCTGTGTTGGTTTCATCATCTCCTGTCAAGTTGCAAAGGGGTGGAGTCTCTAGCCTGTCAATCAGGTCGCAGCTTGATGACCTCATTTGGAGGCACCACGGAGATAAATAGCTCATTGGAGGCCAGTTACACTCTCTCTCTGCTTGACATTCCTGTTAACAAGCCACATGGAGACACACTGATGGAGCCAGAGCCCTGGAGCTGGAGGAGCCACGTGGAGACCCACACTGGCACAGAGATTCTTCCACTGTCACTGGAGCCATGAGACTTTATACCCCCTGGCCTGTGATCTTCCTGCATTCGGAGTCATTGCATATGCTGTGTGAGTCTGAAGAGGAATTTACAGACTGGTATCGGACATAGGGGCTAATATCGGACTTATCCACTTGATCTGGACTGGGCTGGGATGTTTTCTTAATATACAATTACTCTTTGATATAAACCTTTCTCTTATATGCATGAGTGTCTATGAATTTGATTCTCTAGTCAACCCAGACTAACACCCAACTCATAGCAACCCTACAGGACAGAGGAGAATAACTGGTAACCACTGTATCACCAGGGTTCATACCTTAAAGGAATGTCTGTACTGTGATTAATTCCACTTCCGTAATCTTGGTTTGCTCATGCCTAGTGACTGAGTCTCTTGTAGAATGGTTGAGCTGCACTGATGCTGTTACTGTTCTTGAATATCATGTTATAAGTCAAAGAAAACCCAAACCAAATTCCCTGTCATCAAATCAATGCTGACTCATAGAGACCCTATAGGACACGGTAGAACTTCCCTGTAACTCTTTATGGGAGTAGGAAGCCCCTGTCTTTCTCTAGTGGAGTGGCTGGCGGTTTCAAACTGCTGACCTTGTGGTTAGCATTCCAATGCCCTGCACAAAAGAACACATTGTAAAATTCTATTCACATGAAACTGAAAAAAAAAAAAAAGAAACACAAATTTACATGATAAGAACTCAGTATCTTGGGATGGTCACTAAGCAGGAAGCAGCTCAAAGGGCCTCTGGTCATTATATGAGCACTGATACTGCAGGTCACTGACCCAATAGCCCCCTTCCTCTTTTTTATTAGAACCTTGCTTTCCTTGTTGGGGGTTGGGAGGCATGTGACAAGTTGAAAACTACATTTCCCATCCTCCTTTGGAACTAGGCCTGGTCCCGTGGTCTACTTTTGTCCAAACTCAAAAAATTCACTGGCATCAAATCAATTCTAATTCATAGTAACCCTATGGGACTGCACCTCTTTACGGGAGTCGAAAGCCTTGTCTATCCCTCATACTTTTGTCCAGTGAGATATCAATGGAAGTTGTTGGTAGGCTTTCTGGGACATGTCCTTCCGGGTGCATGGCTCTGACTGTCACACCCATTCACACCCCCTATGTACACTGAAGGATGAATTACAACTAGTCATGTTGTTGGTGTTGTGTTGCTAGGTGACATCAAGTCCAATCCAGCTTCTGGCAACCCTGTGTACCACACAATGAAACACTGCTCTGTCCTGCACCCCCCTCAAAATTGTTGCTATGTTTGAGCCCATTGTTGCAGCCACTGTGTCAGTCTATGTCATCGAAGGCTTTCCTCTTTTTCAGTGTCCCTCTACTTTACCAAGCGTGTTCTCCAGGGACATGATGTGTCTCTCCAAGCAAGCTGCCACTCTTGCCTGCAAGAAGCCTTCTTCCAAAGCAGATTTGTATGAACAATATTGCTTTCAATATTGCTTACCATCGCCATAATTCAAACACATCGATTCTTTTTCAGTCTTCCTTAGTCAACGCCTAACTTTTGCATGTATATGAGGCAATTGACAATACCACAACTTGGGTCAGATGTACCCGAGTCCTCAAAGTACCCTGCTTGCTTTTCAACATGTTAAGGAGGTCTAGCCTTTCTCGTGTTCATTTATATGTTCCATATGTGAAGAGCCACAGCATCTTGCCCATTCTGAGGTTTGATTCAGGAGCCCTGGCAGTGTAATGGATCACATGTTGGGCTGCTAACTGCAAGGTCAGCAATTCTACACCACCAGTAGAAAGATGAAGCTTTCTGCTCCCGTAAAGATTCAGTCTCAGAGACTCACAAGGGCAGTTCTACTTTGTCCTATAGAGTTGCTATGAGTCAGCATCATTTCAATGGCAGCAAGGTTTGTGGTGGGTGATTCATTCATGCATTCCACAACTGTTTATTGCCAGCTGGGTGTGTGCTAAAGAGGTGTTATGGCTTCAGATCCCCCATAGCCAGGCCATCATTGGAGATACAGGCCGAGGGCGAAGGACAAGAGCATACTAAACCAGAAGATGTAGGCACTGATTAATAAGGAAAGTGAAAGTCGTCTCTGTTTTGCTCAACAGATAAGAAATTGTCATTCCAAGTTGTTCTAGCTTCCCATAGTTTTCAAAATGAAATCTCCAGGAGGCAGGACTTCTAGTGATGGCAGAGTAAAGCCCAATACCATTGTACATGTTCTCTATGGCTGTAGAGCAAGAAAGCACAGACTTAGCAGCCTGCACAGCACACCCTCACTCTCTCACAGTTGTGGAGGCCGGACGTTCAGGTGGACTTAGAGACTCAGAAGAGCTGAAATCAAAGCATCTGCTAACCTGGATTCTTCTCCGGAGGCTGTGGGAAAGGACCCATTGTCATGCTCAGTAAGGTCGTTGGGAGAATCCAGTTCCTGCAAGGATAGGATGGAGGAGCCCCTTTCCTGGTTGGTGGCCAGGGTGGTCAGTCTCAGGTCCCAGCGTATGCACTCAGACCCTTGTCTCAACTGTGGCTCCTCCATCTTTACAGTCAGCAGTGCAGTGCTGAATCCTTCTCCTCCTTTCCATCTTTGACTTCCCCTTCTCACCGCCAGTCAGGGGAAGGGTTTCCGCTTTTGAAGGGCTGTCATTCGATTGGGCTCACCAGATAATTTCCCCTTTTGCCCTGTAAGATGACATCATCATGGGAGTGATATCGCCTTGCATTCATAAGCTTCGCCCTCAACCGAGAGGGAGGAAATTAGGCAAGGACTAAGGTCCTTGGGGTTTATTATTAGAATTTTACTAATCCAAGTTGCCCAAAACAGTGGCTTCAGAGCTCTAGAAATAGCGCACAGAAAACAAAGACTGTTATTCAGGAATGCCTAAAACATGGCATGAGAACAGTGGGATTCTGTCGTCAACAGCATCTCTAGCTAAGTCGGTGCCATGGGGCTTTCTAGAGCAGTGTTGGCTATGAAAACTGATGCCTTGCTGCCCACAGAGCTTTGGAGTTGGAGCAGAGGGCAAAAGCCCATGTTTGTGGCCTGTCAATAAAAATACGAAACTTGGAAGTGAACCTGAGTTGAAACACAGACAGCTCTACTCATCCGTGTCTGCGCTCCTTGTTGGGGTGAGCAATGAACCAGCTAGATTTGGAAGGGAAGATCCTAGAAATGAGATAAGCCCAGAAAGACTAGATAAGCTTTACACACACACACACAGCCAACTGGGAAGTTATATCCATGGGCAAGAGGCACCCAAGGGGATTGGATGCAAAGGGAAGGCTGAAGTAGACTTGAAAAGGAGGGAACATTCTATAGGTCTCCAATTCACGCCCTGGGGTTTGAGCACAATGCCCGTCGGTTATTAGCAAACCACTCAGAGACACAGGTGCAGGGGCCACGCTAGGGGAGGCAGGCTCAGACAGTGAATGTATGCAAAAGAAAAAATCTGAGCAGAACCACTGGAGGCTGTACCCTATGGGGCGACAAAGGATGCATTTCAAGTTCTGGAAAATTACGGATAAAAGAGGGGGGTGCATCCTTAAGGAGGAAATTCACAAGCATTTCCCTATTATTTCAAAGGCACCGTTTCCAAGAAGATATCACCAGACATATAAGGAAATAGAAAAATGTAATCCAGATAAAGGAATAATAGGAGCCAGAGCAGAAAGCGGGAACAGTTGCTAGAAATTGACTTAGTGGTGGGGGTGTTTCAAGTAAAACGTCGGTACAGTTAGGATCAATAGAATTTATTTTTTAAAAATGTACGTTTAAAGGATTAGAGGAGAATAGGATACCAGTGATGACAAAACAGAGACTCTTTACAGAAAGATGAAAACTAGAAAGAGAATAAAAAGGGAAATCTACAATCAGAACGTACAATCACCAAAATGAAAAATGTACTAGATGGGCTTGAGACCAAATTTAAGCTGGTAGAAAAAAATCCATCAATATGTAGCCCAAAAAAGGTGATTTGATCTAAAGACTAGAAGATGGACGGACACACACACACACACACACACACACACACACACGAAAAATAGAGTTCAGAGGCCTGTGGGACAGCATGAAGAGCACCAACATATATGAAACGACAGTCCAAGTAAGAGAGGTGAGAGAGATAAGAAAATACTGGAAGAAACAATGTCTCAAGACCTTACCACGTTTTACTCAAAAGACATTAGTACACAGATTTGGGAAGCTCGATGAATCGCAAGTAGAATGGATACAAGTCCATGGCTAGCCGTAGCGTAGTCCAATTGCTGGGACAACGAGAAAGCCTTGAAAACAGGTAGATGAAATGTCTGCGAGCTCCCAGGGAACAATACGGCTAACAATCGACTTCCCACAGAAACCACGGGCACCCGGCATCGAATGATGTACTTGAAGGGCTGAAAGAAAACAAAAAGCGACCAGCCCCAAACAACTTTGATCTATTTATCAAGATTACCTTTAAAGATAAAGGTGAGATAAAAGTATCCACAGATTCTTCTTTTTGTCAGACACCGATTTTAATGAAACGCTAAAGGGATCTTTAAGATGAAAGGTGAAATCTTTCAACCTGAGAGACGAAACTCAAATCCAGAAACACAATAACTCAAAAACAAAACTCACTGCCATTGAATCCACTCACAGACACCCTTTAGGACAGGGTGGGACTGCCTCTGTGGGTTACTGAGACTCTAACTTTTTACAGGATAGAAAGCCTCATCTTTCTCCCACACATTTGCTGGTGGTTTCGAACTGCTGACCTTGTGCTCAGTAGCCCAATGTGTCACCACTATGCCACGGAAATGCTAATATGTGGGTAAATACTGAAAATGGTAGTCTTTTTTTTTCTCTTCTTAGTTTCTTTGAAAAAGATGAATGCATGAAGCAATGATTGTAACATTGTATTGCTGGATTTGTAACATCAAGCATATACAAACAAGGCAATAATTACACAAAGGGGTGAATGGAGATATATAGAAACAAAGTTGCTATCTCTCACCAGAAGTGAATCAATATCTCTCTGAAGTAGATTGCCATAGATGAAGACATGGCAATCTCCAGCCGAGCTAAGAAAATGAGGTTAACTATATTGTCAAATAGATAGGACTAGATCAGCATTCTAACCCAAAGGCTGAGGTTATCAGAATGGGTAAAAATCAGGGTCAATTTACACGATGCATACAAGAGACACAATTTAGTTTCAAAGGAATAAAACCTGCTTGAATGTAAACAGTATGAATGAAAATAGCAGACACCTGGGTATATTAAAATCAGAAGAAAAAGAGAGACCATAAGGCAAGAAACACTATTGTTCTTGTTAGATGCCCCCAGGCAGTTCCTACGCACAGCAGAGCCGTGTACGAAGGAATGCAATTGGTGTGTGCGCACCTTGTCCCAGGCACTGGGTCAGTGCATCTCCTTGATGGCCATCTTTTTTGTTGGCTCTCTACTTTGCTGTGTTAGTCTGGGTGGACTAGAAAACAAATTCATAGACACTCCTATGTGTATAAGAAAGAGCTTTATATACAAGAGCAATTATATATTGAGAAAACATCCCAGCCCAGTCCAGATCAAGTCCATAAGTCCGATATGAGCCCATATGTCTGATACCAGTCTATAAATTCCTCTTCAGACACATGCAACACATGCAATGACATTGCATGCAGGAAGATCACAGGCCAGTGGGTGGAAAAGTCTTGTGGATCCAGTGGTGGTGGAAGCATCTCTGTGCTTGAGTGGGTCTCCACCTGGCCTCCAGCTTCATCAGTGTAGCTCCATGTGGCTTGTCATCAGGAATGTGTAGCAGAGAGAGTTGGTCTGGCCTCCAGTGAGCTATAGATCTCCTTAGCGCCTCCAACTGAGGTTATCAAGCTGCGACCTGATTGACAGACTAGACTCCACCCCTTCCTCAAGTTGACAGGAGATGATGTAACTGCCACATTTTCTAAGCATGATGTCTTTTTCCAAAGAACTGATCTCTTTTGAGTGCACGACTTACTTGCTATGGTAATTTCAATAACCTTCACCAACATCATAATTCAAATGCATCAATTCTTCTGTGTTCTTCTTTGTTCATTATCCCACTCTCAAATGCATAGGAGGTGATTAGAATTACCCTCGTCCTCGAGTGACATCTTTGTCCTTTAACACTTTAAAGAGGTCGTGTGTGACAGCTTTGCCCAATGCCATTTGATTTCTGGACCGCTGCTTCCATACGCACTGATTGAGGATTCCAGAAAAAGGAAATCTTTGACAACTTCAGTCTTTTCTAAGGTTATCACGATGCTGTCCATCAGTCCAGTTGCAGTGATCTTTGTGGGTTTTATTTTTACATTGAGTTGCAAGAACTAGAGGTTGTAGTCTTTGATTTTCATCGGCAAGCGTGGCAAGTTCTCATTTTCAGCAAGCAAGGTGTAATAGTTAGGCATTTTCGGTGCCAACATGACTGCCTTAGGAACATGTGATGGAATTTAGCCTGCCAATAATAGCTTGATTGGAGGGCGATGGAGATACGTGACTCTCTGGAGGCAGGCCACTCTCTGCCTCTCCTTCTTGTTGACAAGTCACGTGGAACCACACTGAGACCTGTGAGAGCCACCACCACTGAATCCACCACCACTGGATCCACAAAACTTTGCACCTACCGGCCTGTGATCTTCTCGCATTCTGCATCATTGAATCTGAAGTGCTGTGTGAATCTGAAGAGGGATCTATGGACTAGAATCAGATTTATGGGCTAATATTGGGCTTTTGGACTTGATCTGGACTGGGTTACGATGTTTTCTTCATATACAATTATTCTTTGATACACAGCTCTTTCTCACACATATGTGAGTGTCTCAGATATGTTTTTCTAGTCAACCCTGCCTAACACACAGGGCTTTATCATTGCATGTTGCAATTTGCTAATCAGCCTGCCTCTGATGCTGGTGCCCTTCATAGAGTCCAGCTTCTCTGATGGTTTTCTCACCATTCAGATGGAATAAGTATGGTGAACGAATACAACCCTGGAGCACAGGTTTCCTGATTTTAAGCCATGTGACATTCCTTTGTTCTGTTCCAGAGACTGTCCCTTGGTCCACAGATGGGCACTGTAGAAGCACAATGGAGCATTCTGGGATCCCGATTCTTCTCAATGTTACCCAGGTTGTTATCATCCTCCCAGTTGAACGCCTTTGCATAGTCAATAAAACACAAGTAAACATCTTTCTGTTATTCTCTGCTTTGAGCCAAGAAGCATCTGACATCAGCAAGGATATCTTTTGTTATTATAAATCTGCCTTGAATTTCTGGCAGCTCCCTGTTGGTAGACCATTGCAACTGTTGGGCATTGTCTTCTGCAACATTTTACTTGCATGCGATACTAATCATCCAATTCCAAACAAAATTCATTGCCATCCCGTTGGTTCCAGCTCATGGCTACCCTTATAGGACTCCTCCTTTGGGCTTTGAAGAGTTCACATTTTTATGGGAGCAGATGGCCTCATCCTTCTCCCTTCTTATTTGTTGCCCAACTATGCCACCTGGGCTCCTGGATTTTAGATTTTGCTCAATAATTTCCACATTCTGTTGGGTCACTTTTCTTTAGAGTAGGCATAAAATGTTAAATAGAGAGTTATCAAATGGCCCAGTAATTCCACTCGTAGGTACATATATGAGAAATGAAAATATATCCCTACTAAGAGTTTATGTTAACAGTCTACCACTAATTGTACATCTGGAAAATGTTGTATTGGCAAATGTTGTGCTATATATGGAAACAGTAAAAAAGTTTATGTGAATAGTCATAGAACTATTCACAATAGCTAAATAAATGGATGTATACAGAAAATCTGACATAATTATATAATGCAACACTATTCAGCAAAAAAAAAAAGGACTGAGCATCTGATACAAACTACATGTATCATGAATATATTTTATGGTAAATCAAGAAGCCACACACAAACGACATATGATTCTATTTATGTGACCATTCCAGAAAGGGTAAAACTATAGAGACAGAAAGCAGATGACTGGTTGCCAGAGGAATGAGGTTGGGATGGGATTGACCACAAATTCACACGGAGAAGTTTTGGGGATGGCCAGTGTATTAGATTTGATTGCCTAGAGCAGTGGTTCTCAACCTTCCTAATGCCACAACCCTTTAATCCAGTTCCTCATGTTGTGGTGACCCCTCAATGATTGGAAATATGTTTTCTGGATGGCCATAGGTGACCACTGTGAAAGGGTCATTTGACCCCCAAAGAGATCACAGCCCACAGGTTGAGAACCATTGGCCTAGAGAAACAAATCCAGGGACACTCATGTATGTGTAAGAGAGAGTTTTATATTAAAAACTAATTATATACCAAGCAAATATCCCAGCCCAGCCCAGATCAAGTTCATAAGTGGTATAGTACTCCGTAAGTCTGACACCAGTCCATAAACCCCTCTTGAGACTCACGCAGCCCCATGCAACAATGAAGAATGCAGGAGATCACAGGCTGGTGGTGCAAAGTCTTGTGTCCCAATAGCTTGGGACACCTCTCCAGGGCTCTTGCTGCTATCAGCATGGCTGGAAGTGGCTCACCAACAAGATGAAGCAGAGAGACAGTCCAGGGAAAAAGGGAAAGACTAGCCACTTACAGCCATTCATCTCACTAGCCCTCCAATCAAGTGATGACCTGATCGACAGACTAAACTCCACCCACATGTTCCTACCGGAGTCATGTTGGCACCCAAAAGCCTAACTATCACAAGCAGGTATATCCTAAAAGTGAATTATGTCAGTTTTATAAATGTACTAAAAACCACGGAATTATCTATCTATCTATATATATCAATTTCATAATACGCAAATTGCATCTCAATAAACTTTTAATGAAAGAAATGAAATATTTTCATTTTAAAATGTTCACAGTTAATTCAAATTCTTAAAGAAACTGTGTGAGGGAAAACAAAACAAAGCATGCCACATCTGTAGGCCAAAAACATGCCACATCTGTAGGCCAAAAACATGCCACATCTGTAGGCCAAAAACATGCCACATCTGTAGGCCAAGAACACCTTGGGCCGTTTATCTGTCACCTTGGTGCTGGGTTGCAGGACCAGGAATTTGAGCACAATAAAATGCTTGTTTCCAGGGTTTGAGATTTAGGGGGAAAGCATGAGCACACAGCTACAAAACCTATCATAAGTACCGTAAGGGGATCTACAGGGAGCCGCAGGATCCCAGGGAATTCTTGGCTCTGCTTGGGCAGGGGTGGAGGTGCCAGAGAGGAGGTGGCTTTTGAAGAATAATTAGGGATTCAGGAGCTTGCAAAAGTGTAGGACGTGGAGAAAACGGGTGGGTGACACTGCCAGACAAAGGAAACAGAATGGGCAAAGGCTTGGAGGCGTGAGACAGCACTGTTCCTGCACGGGATGGGAAGGGCTGGGGACAGTGCCTGGGAAGAGCCAACGGAGCAGGAGGGTGAGACAGGGTCAGATGACCCAGGGTAAGGCAGGCCATCAAAACTCCTTGTGAAGCTGAATGTATTTATTGAGGGTGCCTGCTGAAAGGTGAGATGTTCACCTCCACCAGAGGAGCCTCAGAAGAAAGAGATGGCAATCTATTTCCCGTAACAAAGCAGAACTCGGACACCTTATGGGGCACAGCTGCAATTCCATAGCAACTGATCTGGTTTTGCATTTGTTGCATGAGCCACATTCATGTGATTCTTTGGGTCTGACCCACATTTGTGTATCTCGGCACCATCCTATTAGACTCACTGAAAAATACCCCTAAGTAGATGGCCCACCCTGCAACCACGTGCTCTTTTGACACTTTCTGTCAACTCACCTAATCCTATCAACATTGGTTTTCAAATTCTTACCTGTACTAGAGTGTCCTGGAAATCTTAAAACAACACATTCCAGGGTTTTTTTATTTCGTAGGTCTGTGTGTGTGTGTGTGTGTGCGCACACGTGCTAGAATGTGCCTTTCAAGCCAGTTCTCAGAAAATGCTAATACTGTGGGCCCTGATCACACAGTGGGTGTCACTGCTTTACCTCAGCTGGTAAGGAAAGTGTCATGCCATCACCCCACCTCCATTCACAGACAAGCAGACAGAAGATTAAGCAACTTGCTTAAGGTCATGGAGCTAGCGCCTAGTGGTGGCCATGTGTCTTAGTTCAAAGTTGGCAAATAAGCAAATTTAAGGGTGACGTTACAATATTTGTTTGCAACCAATATATATCTACATCTCTATGCAGTCCCGACATGAAGAATTAGTTACAACCCAGTAATAAACCAGCTGCATAAAGCCTATTATACTCTTATGTTACAGATCTTTTAGTGTGCCTGAAAGATTTTCTCTAATATTTTTAATGCATAGAAAGGTACACTATATACTGGACACTGAGTCAAATATTTGCCTAATGCTGTTGGATAGGAACCTTACCTGATTGTTGTAATTTACATACAAATTCAACTTAAAGACTGTTTAAGACTGGAACTAATTTGTAATCTGAAGACTCTTTCCTTTTCTGTCTCGGTACATAGACCAGGGCCCTTCAAAAAGTTCTTGGGGGAATGGAAGTGAAATATAATGGAACTTTTCCAGGGGCTTTATGAACACCCCATGTGCATAGTTTATAGCCATACCCTCACTGGGTCATAAGTGCCAGCCGAGATGGAAGCACCAGAAAAGCTAGTGGATGCTGAGAGGGTGCAGGGGAAATTTTTGAGAAACTCTGAAGCTCTCCCAATAAAGGGTCCTTTGGCTCTCACTGGGATAAAGCCAAGATTTAGGGAGGCACACATATCAATGTACAAACTGACTAATTAAATATGCAAAACGAAACCACACTAAGTAAGAATTTGCAACGAAAGGATGAACAGTGTATAAATATTCAGTAGCTTGGCTTAAATGTGTTTATTTTTGACTTTTGGTAAATCTTGAAAACAGTATCTAGAGAAGCTAGCCTTGTCGCGCACACGCTACTTCTACGCCCCCATCCTCCCACGCCCAAGGTGAAGACGGCAATTCTTTCCTGAACCCGCGAGCCTTTGTCATCTTGATCTCATTCGTAGCATCTCCCTGGTTTCCTTCCAGTAAACAGCTTCTCCCTTAAATTGGTGGCATTATGTTATTTTTGAGATCTGAATCACAGGGACTGTAACACAAGCCTGCATGCTCCATCTTGTCGCTTTGTAGAGTGCTGTATATTTAATTAAAGCTTCTTACAGGTCCATAAAAAGACCAAACATTCGGGTGGCGGGGAGCAGTGTGTGTTGGAGAAAAGTCCCAGGACAGACTGGAGAAGGGGGTTCTTCAGTAATAATAAACAGCTTTGCTTAAGTTCAAAGGCAAGGAAGAATATATTAATTTGTACTTGAACATTTCTAAATATGACCCAAGCAAAAGGAGATCAGGTGACCATTCTTATGGTGCAAGACCCCCAAAACGGGTCACGTGCTTGGCAGCAGCGCCCCAAGCTCCCGAAGAAGCCGGGCTGAATAAACGATTTGCCCCGTGTCCAGGACAGCATTGCCTCCCTCCCTGGGAGAGTTGGGGGCAGACTTACCTTAAAGCAATTTCTTGTTGTGTTCCTTTTAATTGTTTCGATATTCTTATGCCCTTTGTTTTTGTGCAGAATTTATCCAAAAGCAGATTTACGGAGCAGCAATACTATAAATACTGTTTTTCAAGGGCTTATTTATTATGACTACTGGTTTTGTGGTTACTGTTACATTTCTGGGGCCACAGGCCTCCAAGCGGAGGCCTTCACCCACTGGATTCCCTAGGGAGGCCATTAAGAGTGATAGTTTCCCCTGTAAGCAGGCTACAGGGTTCCCCAAGTAATGATACCTCCCTGAGGGGGAAAGTGCAGGTCTTCCCAGCTCTCCAGCCACAAAAGGGTCAACTCCGCAAACCCAGGGTAGGCATTCTTACTTGACAGCGCTACTAGATTTAGAACAGCACTGTCAAAATGAGGAGCTTCTCGTGTGGTTATTTTTCCTATAGGAGGGACCAAGTAACCAGACCTTGCCTGTTGAAGCCCACCACCTGAGGCTCCCCTCCCACCCCACCCCAGCACTCTCCTTGCAGTCACCACCCAGCGACTAGGCACAGGGTAACTGGAAGTGCCCCTCTAAGAGTAAACCCAATCAGAAGTCCGAGACTCAAAGGATTCACCCCGCCTCACCTCCCATTCACCTTCAGAAATGCTTGAGAGAAGGGCAGAAAGGCTTCCCACATGTGCAGCTCAGCCCACTGGTCTGCCAAAGCCATCCGGGCATCTCTCTTTCTTCGGGCCAGCTAACCCACCGTGCAGATTCCGTGTCCTTGTTGGCGCGTGCCCGTCTACGTCAGGGCTTCCTTCTGGAGGGGTGAGGAGGCAGGTGGAAGCCTCCAAGGCCTAGCTCAGGTCTGGCACGTGTGCTGGGCACCACTTGAAAAGGGGGCGGGGGATGGGCACGCGGCACTGGGTGGTTTCGATTAACCCTGTAACGCCCAACGACCTTCCTTAAACCCGGTCCACAGAGGCGGCGATGAGGAGGGATATTGCTCTTCCCGTTCGAGCCCACAGGTGCGCGGGGTGTTCCGAATGACATTTTCAGGCACCTCACGTGTGAAAGGCACTGGACTGGGGCAGCCAGACATGAGGGAGGGGTGTATGTGTGTGTTGTGTCCACTAACATCTGGACTCACTGCCATTGGGAGCAGTGACCCTATGTTGTCCAGGGGATGGCAGGGAATTAGTGGGAGGGGTGGCGGTATGCATGCCGGGTTCTGACGCTGCCCCTTACAACCTGTGGTTTTGAACTGCAACCCTATAGCCCCGAGACTTCTTATTCACCTTGAAATTGGGGGCTTCACCTCAGCGATTATGCTTCTGAGGGGCCAGAAAACGGAAAAATAAGAAAAAAAAAATCCCAAACTCACTGCCATGGATTCGGTGCCAACTCATAGCGACCCTATAGGGCAGGATCGAACACCCCGAGACTGTGACTCTTTAGCAGAGTAGAAAGCTTTGTTGATTCCCACTGGTGGCTTAAGGTGGAGGGAAAGCACCTTGACGTCGTTTGTTAGGAACCGGGAAGAGCTGGTCTCAGTGCCCTAAGCGCTCAGTGGTGGGGGTCTAGTTGCCTTCCTCGCATCCACACCCCAAATGTCTCAGGTTTGCGTTAAACTCCCTTCCTCAGTCACCATCCAGTGCCAGGGTAATGCCTGGCGCGTTTAACCCCCGACTTGGGTATTTAGGAGCCTAGAGGTGCAGTGGTCAAAGCACTTGCCTGCTTCCCCTCCCCCCTTAAAGGCGGGCAGTCCGCATTCGAACATTAGGGCCTTGGAAACCCTGTGGGGCGGTTCTGTCCTGTCCTAGAGGGCCGCTAGAGGAGTGCGTACTCACAGCAAAGGGGTTGGATTTGGGGGACCTTTTACCTTTCCGGGGCGTTTCTGGTTAAGGCAGCCTGGTGGGAGTAAATGTCTCCGCAGACCTTCAGCGCAAGCACCGTGTTGGGAGGCTGGGTTTTCCTCCGTTTTGTTTACATAACAAGAAAATCAACACCATTCCGAAAAACTGGATTCTCACAAAGAAACGGCGGCCTATAGACCGAGAGCCCCTCCCACCCCCACCTCGCCTAGCTTACACCTGGGCTGGAGGCGGGGTGAACCGCAGAGGGTAAAGTGCACGCTACCTGTCCCCGCCCCCCACGACCGCCCCCCCCAGACGCAGAAGCCAGTGCAGACACAGGCCCTTGCCGCCGATTTCCCCCGACGGCTCCAGACACTTGTCCCGGCCTCTGTCCCCGCGCCTGCCTCCCCGACAGATCCCAACCCTCCTCGGGGCGTCCGCCCGCTGGCTCCGGTCCCGCAGTCCACACTCCCTCCCGCCGGGGCGCTGCCGGGGCGCCGTCCAGCAGCGTGCGCGCGGCGGACCGCAGGTGCGTCCTGACCCGCCCTCCCAGAGGCCCCGCCCTCCTCGAGGCCCCGCCCCGGCGCTCGCGTCACTGTGACGCGCAGCCCGCACAGGCGCAGCTCCGTCACCCCGCCCCGCCCCCCCCGCGCGGCCGCCCGCCCGCCCGCCCGCCCGCTCAGTATTATGATTAGCGCGGGGTGCGGGGACCTGGCAGCTGGGAAGGAGCCTCCTGCGCCGCGGCCGCTGCGGACGGACGCCCGTCTGCTGGCTGAGGTAGGGGCGAGCGCTGAGCGCGGCGGGCGCGGCGGCCGTCTGCAGGCTGCGGGCCGGCCTCCTCCGCCTCAGCCGTCGCCGCCCCTCCGGGGCCCGGCGCGCGGGCCGGGGCGTCCGCCGCGGGCGCAAAGTAAGTTGCGCGCTCCGCGATCGCCGAGCCAGCCGGCCGCAGCTCGCGGCCCGGAAGGACGCGGGGCCCCGGGCGGCGGCGGCGGCGGCCCCGGGCGGCCGAGGCGGCGGCGCGGCCTGGCGCTGCTGGGCCCCGGGCGGGAGCCGTCCGTCACTGCGGCGGCCAGCGCGGGTGCCGGGAGGCCCTGCCCTTGCGGCCGCGGCGGGATTGCGGCACCCGGGGAAGCGCCCGCATCCCCGCGCCCCGCCCCGGAGCGGGCCGCGCGCGGCGCCCGGTCCTGCCCGCGGAGCCCGGGCTCTCGCACTAGGGTGTGTTCTGAAACCCTCTGGATGCGTTGCCTTTTTGCGAAGGAATCCTCCGATCTGGCCGCAGCGAGGGCCACCTCGGCGGAACTGCAGCCTTACAATAGATCGGGGATCTTGTTGTCTGCGGAGTCAGGGCGCCGAGGTTCTGCGGGGAGAGATGCAGGGTTCTGCGGGGAGAGATGTTCCCGAGGGAGAGGTAGAATTCCTTTTTGGATTGGGAAGCCTCCCTTTCTCTTCTGTAGATGACTACTGGGTAGTCAGCGCCTGTTGATTTCTTTCTGGACCAGTGTTTGTTTGTTTTTTCTTACAAAATGCTTCCTGTTTTTTACTTGCACTTGGGAGCTAGGAAAGTGACAGCTTTTCCTTGTGGGGATCCCTGGAGTTCGGCTCCTCCAGCAGCTTCCTAGGGAGTTCGGTTCACGTCCAGTGTTTGTGGAAACCGAGCTGTAGTCTTGAATCTGAGACTTCTGGAGATGGAGGAGTTCGCCAACTGTCAAGTTACTTTTTGCCTCTTCTGTTTTCTGGATTGTATTCCCAGAAATCCTGGGAGCTGATTTACTGGGTTTCTCGTGTGTGTGTGTGTGTGTGTGTGTGTGTGTGTGTGTGTGTTTTTTGAAGTTTCAAGGTTTGCAAGCGAGGGAGCCTCGAATGTTGGGCTTCCTGTTGAATTTCCGTGTGTGTGTGTGTGTGTGTGTGTGTGTGTGTGTGTGTGTGTTTTGAAGTTTCAAGGTTTGCAAGCGAGGGAGCATCGAATGTTGGGCTTCCTGTTGAATTTCCACCAGGATTCCCGGCAAATGTTAAATGCCTCACTTTGGGTTTCTGGTGTGCTGTTAGGAATGGCTGTCTCAAACCAGTCGGTTGTCCTTAATTTATCAGAAAGTCTATCTGTGCACTTTAAAGCTTGGTGGTTGTCAAGGCTTATGTAATCAACTTGTTAATTTATAATCTTCTTACATTGCTTTCCAGATTTATAAAATCATTCCCTTAAGGAAATCTGTCTTCAACGTCTGCTTAAATATTTCTCTTGGAATTGGATTTCTGAAGAGGAATGTATTGTGCAAGTGATCATTGAACCTTGCTAATTAGATAACTTTCTTTGGGGGGGGGAAACTCAAGCAACCAAAAGACATTGACCATTTTATTCGAATATCTGTATCATTGTCGCTGTAAAGAAAATAGGTGACATTCCCCTTGTATAGACCCAGAAGAGAGAGAAGCTACATGACATTCCCAAGGTCACATGAAGCAGGGTAGGATTGACAGTCAAGTTCAAAGTGGTAACACTTAATTGCCTGCACATCTTTCTGGGCATGGGCTCCTTCAACCTTAGGCTTTGAGTGCTGCCTTTCTGGTTTTTAAATTTGCGCGAGGGATTTTGATTGTTCCATTTGTATACAAAAGTGATTCTAACTCTATTCGTTCTTTGCACTTCTCAGTCGATGTTTCAAGTATATACAATTGTAGGCAGAGCCATTAGTTTAAAACCTGGGAACTCAGAAGTCAGAGACTAGAGAAATTTTATATATATATATATATATATATATATATAAATTATCCTTATGAAGATGGAAAGACAACCTGGCGCAATGGTTAAGCACAGAAAGGTCGGTGGCTGAAAGTCCCTGGGACAGCATTGTGACAGTCTGCTTCTGTAAGATTAATAGTCTTAGAAATCCTCTGGGCCTGTGATCCTGTGCTCTACCCTATAGAGTTTCGGTGAGTCAAAGTGGACTTACTGACAATGGGCTTGGTTTGGGCTTTATTAAAATGGAAGAGTGTTCATGTTTTTACTGGTTACAGGAAATTCTGTGGGTGTTCCTGTCATCTAGAAAGTGAAACTGAATAGAAAGAAGGTATTTAATTTCGGAGAGATTCGGCTCCAATGGCTCTAAGGATTGGTATAAATAAGGCACGATTTCTTCCCTGTAGCATCTTGTCTGAACCTGAGAACTTCTTGCATTGCCCCATAAAGAACAGTATCCAGGAAAAAACTTAACATGCGGCCAGGATTTTAGGAATTAAAGATAAGAGTTGAGGAACTGCAACCCCCTAATTTAACTCCCAGCTGTTTGCTTCTCAACTGAAATGTTTTAGCCAAGGCACTTTGATATGAAAACTGTTTTTCAGAATTTTGGTATTAATCCATGTGTACCTGACTGAGTGCTTTTTAGGTGGAAAAGTGGCATGGATACTGAAAGTTTAAAAATAAACTTAACTTTTGATCGGTAATACACAGAGTTTCTGTGTGTCTGTTTAGGGGCCTGTGTTAGAGCGTAGGCACTCAGACTTGGTTTACTGCCCCCTTTTCAGGGGAGGAGAATAACAGCATTACTCTATACTCTCCTAGCAATGAAAAACTTTGGTACTGCAGTCATTAAGCCAGGATAAAGTATAGTTATCTGCTTTTGTGGCCACCTCCTATTATTCCATTTCTTACCCCCCCCCCGGGGGGGGAAGTATCCCCCACTTTGGGAACACTGGGCTCAAGGGCGAGGAACCCTGGTGACAGTGTTTAAGCACTCACTGCAGACTCGAAGGTCAGCGTTCTGAACCCACTAGCCACCCTGCAGCAGAAAGATTTGGCAATCTGCTTCCGTAAAGCTTCTCACAGCTGTAGCCATCAAGTGCATTCTGCCTCAAAGCCACCCTGTAGGATGGGGTAGGAGCCTCCGCATGTCTCAACTTTGTCCTGCAGAGTGGCTGGCAGGTTTGAACCCGTGACCTTACTGGTTAGCAGCTCAGTGTGTGACCCACTTGGAAACCCTCTGTCTGGTGCTACTCTGTTCTGCAGGGTCACTGTGAGGCAGAATCCACTTGGTGTCCATGGTTTTTTTGGCTAGATGGTACTAATAGGAAAGCAAATAAAACACAACTTCCTGCCCTTAGGAGTTGGTGGGTCCTTGGGAGCGAAGGGGAGGCATTAGCAGGCAAACCTGTGGTCAGGTGGATTCAGTGGTGGGGCATGGGCAGAGCTCTGAGGGAGCCGAGGGGGGGCAGTGAACAGTCTGACTTGGCAGTGCTTCCCAGAGGTGGCAGCTGAGAACTGGTCTGGAAGCCAGGTAAGAGTTCCCGGGCCGGGGACAGGGCTCAGGCTTTGGAAAGGATCCAAAGATAAAGCCAAGTGTGGGGGGAAGAACTTGTATCCAAGTGGGTGAAAGGGACTTGGGGCAGACACAGGGCAGCTGCTGTCTTTTAAAATGAGTTTATAAAGAGAAGAGGGAGGTAGTTAGGGTAGTAGCTTTGGGGGACTGGAGGAAGCAAAGCTTGTTGGTATTTTATTAAAATTTTAGAAGAGCTGGTCCAAACCCCCAGGCATGATGACATTGTGAGTGAGTGTGGGCACTGGAAGCCTGTTGTCCGCTCTGTATGTCCCGAGGGAAACCACTTCTTGACACCGGTGAGGGCCCTCCCTCAAGAGGGTCCCTGAATGTTTCTCTTCTGCTGTCACTTCCAGGGCCTGCTGAGATTCTGCTTTGGCCCCTGCAGCACTTGGCCTCTGCTCAGGTAGGCTCCACCATGCAGAACAAAGCAACCACAAGACACTGGCTTCTTTTCTTCTCCTCTCTTTTGCTGGGCCACCCAGTCTGGGGCATGGCACACGTCTGCTTGGCAGTTCTTTCCCAGTGTGGGGGCGTTATCTGCCAATCCAGCGTGATGAGACGGTTCAAGTAAGGTGGCTTCTGTGCACATGTGAATCCAAGCCCCCTTAGTGACATGCTTGTCCCAGGCCGTGTAATGTGCACGGTGAAGTCAGCACTCCGTTTGGGTGGGCTGTAGGACCTGTGACTGCACCCCCCCACCCAGCCCCCAGGCCTCCGTCTCTCAGCTGTGGACAAGCAGTCATCTTCCTTAGGCTCCGGAGGCTGTCCGCCAAGGGAAAGCCAGGCCCAGCCCGGAGTCGTTCCTGCTGCACAGCCTGTGTGTCCAAGGCGTGCTTTGATAAAGGAAGTGTAAAATTCTGATCCGCAGTTTGTGGGCTTCAGCAGCAGCGTATTCCTAGAAACCTTTACTTATTTTCAGGCAGCTGGGTTGGGTTTGAAATGGGCTTCAGTGATAGAATTGCAGAGCTTGAAGCCAATCTTCCCATTTGTATCAGCACATGGTAGATGCTCCGGAAATGCTCCTTTCTGTCCTCTCGGTCCATGTGAATGACACTGCTGCCTACTGAGAGCCCTCCTAGGTGTCCCTGCCACCTCTATGGTGAGCTCTTGAATTCTGCTTCCAGAATGTGTCTCTGACTCAGTTACATCCTTGTCACTACTACCCTCTTTAAAAAAATAAAAAACATTCACTGTGACCCTGTATATGTCACACACACACACACACACACACACACCCATTTGCGGTTTCAACATTCTCATATTCAGTGCACTGGCGTTGTCTTCACCAGGTTGTCCAACCATCAATCTTACCCTACCTTCATTGGAGTGCCTTTAAGTAATCATTTTCGCCAGTCTCTCCTCTCCTCTCCCCAGCTTCTCCCCTTGCCCTTCTGGTCTGATCTCGGGGCTGCCGACATGCTTCTATGGTTCAGCTCTCATCCCTGGTTGCTGCTCCCCTGCTCAGGAGTCTTCTTAGTGCCTTGCCTGCATTTCTCCATTTAGTAAAATGTCTCTATTTATTGGGCCAATGTTGTACTCAGGAGACACTGGAATACAGAGGTGACTAAAACCGGACATGACCTACCATTTATTTAATCCAGTGGGAGACACAAATTATGAGTCACATGATCACACAAATAACTACCACCACCACATGGTGATAAGGGCCACAGTGGGACAGGGCTTGCGAGGGTGGATACAGGAGCATGGACAGGGTAAGACGATGCTTTCATCTGTCCCTTCAAGCCTGCCACCCCAGCCCGAGGAGTAGAAACTGATTTGCATGGAAGGCAGTATCCTTTGGGCACATGGTTGTTCCCTCCCTCTCTGACCTTGTCCCTGCACACTCATGCACTGTCCTTGCACACGATGGATTCTAGGGACTCTGTCTTGGAAAGCCTCATCTCCCCCCCCCCTCCCCAACAGTTCAAGTTTTAACATACACACAAAGATGAATTTCTTTGGGATGCCATCCTTAAATTCCTGAGACACAGGGAAAGAACACCTCCTGTATGCTTCTCGCTGTTGGAAATTGTAGAGGATTTCAGGCTGGGACCTTTCTACTAGATTCATAAAGGCTTTTAGGGCTGTTAGGGATGAGAGGGTTCTGAGAGCAAAATAAGATAGGAACTAGAGACACAGCCCCTCTCAGATACTGGAATCTCCTGGGAGAAAGAACTTGGAAACACTGAAAAACAACAAAAAACCCTTTGGGCAATGTTGATCCCACTCCGAAATTGCTAATACACATTACCTGTTTCACCTCCATAATCCTCAGACCCAAACCTACTGCTTTCAAGGTGGCCTCTGACTCATGGTGCCCTCTCTAGGGTTTCTGAAGCTGAGAATCTCTCCAGGAACAGACAGCCTCGTCTTCCCGAGGAGCAGCTGGTGGGTTTGAACCCCCAGCTTTGCAGCCAGCATCCCAGTACTTTCCCAACAGCCTGCTTGGGCTCCTTCAGTAACTCCACGGGGCTCTGCTCATCTTTGTTTCGTGGGTAGGCTTTGAGCGGCCAAATCCCTTAGCACTCTTTCCACTGCATGTTTGTAGAGGAATGACCTGACTGTCTTTAAGTGCTCCTCTAGGGTGAAGACCATAAGAAAGGTTGACTGGTCTTTTGAAAAGCCAAATTTTATGTCTGCTGCCCCAAGTGCCTTTCCTGACGCCCTCTCCTCTCCTGTGTGTACGTTTGGCTTTAGATTGCCTGTTGTCCTTAGCTCTGCTGGGTCACCCTGACTCAAGGCCGCCCCTGCACAGTGGAATGACCTGCTTCCTGGTCGCGCTGGTGTCATACAACCTGGGGAAGCGACAGGGGCATGTTGAACTTGGGTTCATGTGCAGCCACGTGGGTGCCTCTGTGTTTGAGATATTTTGTTATGCATTTTACGTTTACCGCATTTTAGATTTAAGACAGGATTTGTTGCAAATATTTACAGACAAACTTTATGGTAAAGTTTAGTGTTGTGTTTTATCTCATTTTCTGCAGATTAACAGTTACGTGCCTCATTATTGAGTCTTATGAATGTACTAACAAAATTTGAAATAAGCATGTTTATTCTGTACTTCTGAGCTTTATTATGCCCTTTACTCTCCTATTTTGAGTGATTTGTTAATCACCTTCTGAAGGAAAATGCTTTTTCAGACACCTATGGAGAGCCTATAATTTGTAAAATATATTAAAATCGAGGTATTGGAAAGGGTATAGTGTTTAAGGAGGAAAGAGATCTGCTTAAGATGTTTACCGGTGCTACTTATGTGTCACAAATCCTTTGTCTTAAATCTAAAATGAACTTTTCAGTTGTATGGGAAAGGTAAAAACTTTGCCATGACATATAAGTAAACAACAAAGTCCCTAACAGAGGAAGGAGCCCTGGTGGCGTAGTGGTTACAAGTAGGGCTGCTAACGGTAAGTTCAGTTCAAAACCACTAGCAGCCCCTCAAGGGGAAGAGGAGGCATCTTATCTCCATCGTTACTGCCTTGTAGGGTCCACATGGAGGCGATGGCATGAGTTTGTTTGGGGACACAGCAGGCCCCATGTGGCTGTTCATGAGCCCAAGTTCAGTAGGGTTCCCTCCCGAGTACAGGCTGTGCGGCCCCCAGGGGAGGCAGGACTTGCCCTCAGTTGCGTGGCCTGCCCTAAGGTGAGGTTGCCAGATGCACGTGGCAGTTTTACGTGACTGTCAGTTCTCTGCCTTTGACAGTAACCTCATTTCTCAACCTGGCATTTTCCGGCCAGTTCAAAAAGTTTGTAAGTGAAGTAGTTGTTGGTGTGTGTTAGGTGAGTCTTTGGTGGCGCTGGGGGAATTTCTTCAGTCCAGTCTAATTGATTGCTGGGTCAGGTAACTGCATGGTGTATGCGAATTGGAGGAACACCAGACATGTCAAAGTAGAAGTATTTTCATGCACTTGTTTCCCTGGGAATTGGTAACGGCTAGTTAAAAGGAGGCACTGCACGGTTTCAACAAGAAACACGGGGCTCAGGGGTTGATTGAATTTGGAGACCAACCTAGGCAGCTGTGACCTCAATGTAGGATGGAACAAAGGAAGTCCTTAATCTCGTTGGCCCTGGTGGCACAGTGGGTTAAGTACTAGGCTGTTAACCTCAAGTTTGGTAGTTCAAGCCCACCAGCTATTCCTGGGGAGAAAGATGAGGCTGTCTGCTCTTGGGATTTAGTCTCGGAAGCCCATGGGGGCAGTTCTATTCTATAGGGTCCCTCTGAGTCACCATAAACTACATGCCAGTGGGAAAGGACAGGGACTGTGCTGCCCCTGACATAATCAGGGCGCACATACTGGTCCATGAAAATAGGCTCGTGGCACCTCTATGGCCTGAAGGAATTGCAACCTTTCTTCCTTAAGGGAAGCAAGCGGTCTCATTGAGTACATCTTGTTTATTAAAAGTACACACACAGGATTTGAGCAGTATATTTTCAGTGAAATTGGCCCTTCGAGGTCTTAATGGAAAAGTAAACCTAGGGCATAATTATGTACAAAAGTAAAAAAAAAAATGCTACTGCCTCTATCTTCCCAGGACTAGGAAAGCCACGCGTCAGCACTGCGCAATCTAAGGGACACTCTGGCAAACCCAGTTTGTTGTGTTGGCGTGCACACAGATCTCATGGCTTTGGTTTCTGTTTTCCTCTTCATTGGGATCCACATACTTTGAAGTTTCACGTGCAATTTTTCTCATTTTGAGGATTTCTCCATGAAGCTGCATAGTGTTCTGTGCACATACGGGCTGTCCTGTGAGCTCACATTTTCCATATTGTTGACCTTTATGCAGTTTCTGTTTTTTTGCATATGTAATGTGGCACATTGTTGAAGATAAATATTTGCATCATTGTTCCTTCAAGATAACTTATTTAGTTGTGAGATTATATAGATTATATATATAGATTATATATTTGAAGGTTCTTAGTATGCAAATGTATATAACATTTTTCTTTTTCAGAAGGGTAATTTAATTTTTGTCAAATAAGTGGTGTGTTAGTGTTTTTGTTTATGGACAAACATCATTTTTATTTTCCAGCATTCTTTTTAGGCTATTTTTTTTTCATGGCCGTCCTTTCTGCAATATCAACAGAGGAAAAAGGTGTCAGAGTTAGAATGAGTTTTGACAGTGTTAATAAAAGCTCTGGACAACAGAGATTTAGATTAAGTCTGAAAATTTCCTCTAACTTCCTTCTTCAATTCTGTTTTTCTGGCAAGAGTGAGCAGTTATGGATTAGCTCTTTATTTTGGAGAAATTTCTACACACCAGCTTTTGTTTAAGTCATTATTTATCATGCAAGTACTTCATGCCAGGACTGTCACCATGCTAATTTTACGTCTTGCCCTTAGGCAGAAATGGGGACATGCTGAACATTTTCCACCACTTTTAATGAGAACCTGGTTCTTTTGAGGAATTTGTGCTGATTAGCTGTGTTGCAAGTCCAAGTTAGAGGTTAACCTCTATTTCTCTACAACTACTGTTGCTACTCGGTCTGCCCCAGTCTGCCCTGGCTCGTAGCTTACTTTCCTCAGAGGGAATGAAACCGGCTGCACTTCAATTCAAGGCAACCTAACCACTGTCTGGAGAGTCCAGAGTAGGCTGCCTCCACCTGGTGTGCTTCCACCCATCAGTGGTCCCCAAATCCAGTGAAATCTACCACTTAGAATAAAATTTTTAGAATATATGTTAGTAGGTAGTTGCCTTGACTTGGAAAATACATTATTAGAGACTAAAGGTACGCGTTGGTGTATTTCTACTAATCAGTAGTACATGCCTTAGCTTTTCATTTATAGTCCTAATGTTTGATTCCTTCTGATAGCTGCAGGATGTCCCTACACAGATTACAACATAGTGAGATTACAACATAGATTATAGCATAGTGAGACTCTTCTGCACTGTTGGGCCTGTGTGTTTCTTTATCTTTGAGTCATGCCTTCGACTGCCATCTCCCGTGAGGAGCCATGCGCTTCTGGAAGGCAGGACAAGGGAGGTTGTGCTGGTTTTCGTTGACTTAGAACCCGTTGGTCCTCCTTGAGGATTTAGTTGACCGCCTTCAGCAATACCATTTTTTTTTGGTCAGTAGTTATCTTTGCAGTTTGAGGAGTAAGATTCTCACTACCAACTGGTCGGTTCCAACTCAAAGCAACCCTGTAGGACAGGCTAGAACTGCCCTTGCGGATTTCCAAGACGGACCCTTTACAAGTGTAGACAGACAGCACCGTCTTTCTCCCGTAGAGCGGCTGGTGGCTTTGAGCTGCTGACCGAGGGGTTAGCAGCCCAGTGCGTAACCACCTCACCATCAGGACTGCTCCTGGGGGGGGGGGGTCATAGTCGTTAACAGAGTGTCCGTTGGCTTTTCTATAGATAAACTGTGTAGCCTGACATGTCCCATAAGTGGGAATTAAAACTTTCACTTCTTGGTCTTAGTTAAAGATAGCTTCATGTATGCGAAGCTTAACTGCAGTGTTACCAAACTCTGCACAAACTCAATTTCCAGTTGTTGGCAATAGTGGGAGAGTATAGATTTTAAAGCACTGGTTTCGTTGTTGTTGTTGTTGTTGACAGTCATTGTATGGTTGGGTATTGGTGGTCTGGTTTTAAAGGAAACTCTCTGATGTTCCAGGTTTGACCTAGAATGGCAAGAGATGGAGCCCACTCGGCCTCTTTGGCTCATTCCTCCACTTCCCCTAGGCGTGCACGGGCCAGATCCTGGCAGCACCATCGCTCCTCAGCCTGTGATTGTGCCCATCCTACGTCTGAGGAGAGGGTTGTGTGATCCCCACACTGGCGGTGATGCCAAGGGAAGGCTCACAGTGGGTTTCTACAGTAGTAACAGTGCATTCCAAACTGACAGGAAGCTTAAGAGAGGCTGGCTCTACAGCTGTTTTCAGCAGCTTGCCAAATGTGTGTAGGCCCACCCACACTTCCTTCCTCTTCTCTAGCCACACCCGCACGCCTCACTCGTTCCTGCTCCCATGAGCTAGAACATCCGTCTCTTCTTGCAACATGCCAGCTTTTGTTTCTCAAATGCAGACTTTCCCATGTCATTTAGGTCCAGGCGAGTTATTTGAAGGTGTGACGAAGTCAGACGGTTACTTGGGAATGGCCTCTTTCAGTGGTTTTGCCGTTTAAAGAGATGTCACCTGAGCAGTAGAAATACTGACTGACACAGTAACTGTGCAGTGCATAGAAAAGTGCTCATCACCTGAAGCAGAGAAAGAAGTCTTTATTGGGCTTCCCGTGTGACTCCCAGATCTTTGTAAAGAGTGCCGGGATCCTGGCCACGTCTCCAAACCCGAATGGGGGTCATCCGGATGTGATTTCACAGGGTCTGTATTTTCTCTTTTGGCATTCTTGCATCTCCCCAAGCCCCTAAAGCTGCGGTTCTCAACCTGTGGGTTGAGACCCTTTTAGGGGGTCGAAGACCCTTTCACTGGGATCTCCCGATTCATCACTGTAGCAAAATGACAGTGATGAAGTGGCAACGAAAATCATTTTATGCGTGGGAGTCACCACACCATGAGGAACTGTATGAAAGGGTCGCAGCATGAGGAAGGTTGAGGACTACTTCCCAAAAGGGAACATGCACTAACTTATTTTTTGAGGGAAATATGTAGAAAATGACCAGAGATGTGTTTATTTTCTCATTTTATTAGGAAGAGATTGGGTCTAGACATATTTCGTGCATAGAAAAGAATTTGGAAGGCTGTGTACTCAAATGCTGACACAATGGTAGCATCCTAGAAGTAGGATAATGGGAGTTTAAGCAGCTCTTGGTAACATGACGCTCCATTGTGTATGTGTGCGTGGTTGCAGAAAGGCCACTAACATGTTAATAGGACTCATCTTCCATGTGGGCCCCTCGCTGCTTCCCAGACTACGTTTTCAGAGTTCCTGTAGGAATCTATCACTTTGATAAAGACCATTTAGACCTGTGGTTCTCAACCTTCCCAATGTCTCGACTCTCTCATACAGTTCCTCATGGTGTGGTGATCCCCCAACCATTAAATTATTTTTGTTGCTACTTTATCCCCGTCATTTTGCTACTGTGATGAATCAGGCAACCCCTGTGAAAGGGCCATGCAACTCCCAAAGGGGTTGCCACCCACAGGTTGAGAACCATTGATTTAGACCTTTTTGAAAGGGCGGCTTTGGTAGAAAGTCATCAGAATAGTACTTTCAAGGCAAATGCTGAGGTTTGGTGGAGAGATTTACTGAAAAATCATCCGATAGCTGATGCCCAACGAGGTACATTATTTATTGCATTGCTCCTTCTGAGTCCTGTGCTATTCTAAATGCTTTACCTGTGCTCACTCCTGTCTAACACTTTGTAAGGAGGGAATGGACCGCATGCGGAGGTCAGGTAGATGTTCAAAGTGCTTTGGCTAGTGAGGAGTAGAACTGGGACTCCCAGCCAGTCCTTAGCTGCAGTCAGTGCTCTGCCTCTGGGCTCCCACACTGCCTCGCCGCAGAGCCCATGGGTGGGACTGAGCTGAGGAAAGAGAGAAGGCAAAGTCAAGGGGAGGTGGTACCATGGCCCAGTCGGAGCTGAAGGACGGGGTGGTCCCCCTGCTGTTCTCAGGTCTGGGCCTGAGCTTCCCTTCCTTTCCCTGCTTCCTTGCTTTCACATCCGGGGGCCGTCACTCCCTTTTTCACCTGTTCTTGTCTGCTCTCCCCCACTGCTTTCCCTCCAAGCTCCTCCACTCTTGGGCTTCGTGATCATTCAACTATAACTCACCCATAGTGCATCACGTGAATTACTGTGAGACAACCAGCTCAACCTTTAGCTACCAACTAAAAGGTTTGTGGTTTGAAGCCACGAGTGATGCTATGAGAGAGAACTGGTGATCTGCATCCATAAAGAGTACAGCCAAGGAAACCCTCTCTCCGTCATGTGGGATCACTAACTCAAAGGCCTCTAGGTTGTTTGTGTGCCACTTCATTGCCACAGAAAGGCCTGGAGTACTGCCTCACTGTGGATAGACATGGTCTGCTTACACTCACTTTGTTCATCTCCAGTGGAAAGCTGTGTGTGCTCCTGATGCTGGCATTGCCAGTGATGTCCCCTAAGCTGTTACATGACAGCGTGGGGGCTTTGTGTATTTTGTGAGCCCTCAGGGGCCCTGCAGATGGGATGGGCTTCAAAGCCAGGTTGAGCAGGATGAGGCCCACAGCACTGCTGACCCCTGGGCAAGTTGAGCCACATTGTCCCTACTTGCATGCTCACAGTGAGTACTCCATGAAGTGGCGCGTAGTGCCAGTTACCCAGGAGGCATTTAGAAAAGGGTGAGCACAGAGTGGGTTCTTGCACTGGTAAGTCAAAAGGTATTGCTACCCTGGGCTCCAGTTCACACTTGCATGGCTTTATTCCAAACCAAACATGTTTGGACCCCTCTCTGATCAGTAGATGGCTGCACACAAGTTCTCTCAGAAGTGTGTTTGTCATAATCTCCTTTCAGTGCCTTCAAAACATGGAAGTAGATGTTTGCTTGTTTGTTTGTTTTTGTGCCAGGAGAAAAAGCGATGTTGAGCGCAGGGCTAGGATCACATGTTTAGCAAAACTTTAGTAGATGGTATCTTTATAGGGTATAGCCCTACAAGGAAGCGATGTTGGGAAACAGTAGCTCCACATTTGGGTGTTTTTGTTTAACGAGTTTCTGTGATTTTATGCCAGTCCGGTTTGAGTTACCCTCATAATACATTTTTCTCCTTCCACCCTGAATCAGTTATTTCAGCCAGCCTTTCCAAGCTCTCTACCTGGAAAAATATCTGTACCGGTTCACTCTGAAAAGTTTTTCTTTTACTAAAGGTAATAAACAAGGGCTTGTCATTCATAGGCAGAATAATAGCGGCTGACCAGGCCCCTAAAACCAGATTTGTTTGGGGGGTGGGGCAGTTTCATGAAAATCTAGCTGTAGGCAATAGGACTTTTAAGCAAGGTTAGAACAAATAGGGATAAACTAACTAGAATTGCGTTTCTTGTTTGCTTTTAGGGGGAAGAAGCAACTGAGGAAGCCAGGCGATACCGAGGCTTATTCGGTATGCAGTCTGCAGGGTAAGTCTTTGAGTGGCCACCCATTCACCCTTGCGCTCCATAAACCTCAGCTTAACGTTTGCATTGTTCAGAATGTCTGAGCCACAGCAAGATCCTCACATACCTAAAATGATTCATTTTTCCCTATTCAAATTTGATATTAGGACTAGATGGTGGGCTAGTCTTCAAAAAGATATTCAGTAACAAGGATTTTCCTTTTGGTCCTCTTAACTCTCCAACAATCGTAATGCTCTGTCCTTGGGCCTGCAATTTGATTGGCGTTCCGTAGACTCTGAAGCAGGGTACTCTACAAAGAGTGCGTTCTCTGAGAGTTCAAGTGATTACTCATTTACTGTAGGGTGTCGTGGCTGCTGAAGACTGCAGAGAATCACAGTCTTGAGCAACGTACTGGCATGGAGCAGTGAACTCACCGAGGACGATGGGGGCCGAGCTTTGTTGATGGTCTCCCTAGAAGAGTGTGCTACAGAGGACAGCACTGAAGACACAGCCCCGGAGAGTGGCTGTTCTGTCCAGACCACACGGTTGCAAACTAAGGAGAGAGTGAGAGAACCTCAACATGGCCCACCACGCCCAGGTCATCCCTACTCGGAGCAGCCAAGGCAGAGAGAGGACCGCAGGGCCAGCCCCACCACAGACACGACCTTCCCTCACTGACCCATAGCACTACGGGGGACAACACTGGAGACACTGTGCGGAAAGTGTGCCTGGTCTGCCCCACGCTCAGCGGGGTGAAACTCAAAGGGAGTGTAACAAGGAAGCAAGGGGAGCAAAGTTACCACGTCCCCAAGGAATCCTGAAAATAGACTTCTGACTCAGAGGGACAGGGCTTGGTATCTATTGGGTTTTGTTGTTGTTTATTCGCCATATGTTTAATCTGTATAAGATAGGCAAGACAAACAATCCTGAGGAGAAAACAATGGGACCAGCGGTCCCAGGAGAACATGGCAGAGGAGGAGGAGTGGGGAGCCAACAAACTCAGGGATAAGGGAACAGGAGATCTAAAAATGATGGCAAGTAGGGCGTATAATGGGGGTGGAGTTTAATCAAGTGCAATGCATCCAAGAGGAATTACTGAGAGTCGAATGGAGGGTGAGCATGATAGTGGGACAGGAGGAAGGTGAACAGAAATAGAGGAAAGAAGTAGGAGTTATAGCTAAAGGCATATATATATAAATATATTAACTTACAATTAAAGGGATAAAGGCCAATGTACATATATTTCTATGTTAAGTATTAAGATAGCAGATGGACTTTGGGCCTCTGCTCAAGGCCGCTGTAAACACAAGCACATTTTGTTCTAATAACCTGGCATTCTGATAAATCACCTTCCAGACAAGATTGCTAAAGACAAAATGGGTGCATAAGCAAATGTGGTGCCCGGCTATCAAAAGATAATCGCATCTGGGGTCTTCCAAGCTTGAAGTTAAACAAGCAGCCATCTATCAGGAAGCAACTAAGCCCATATGGAAGAACCACACCAACTTGTGTGATCACAAGGTGTTGACAGGATCAAATAGCAGGCACCAGAGGATCCAAAACAGTTATATCGATGTGAGTGAGGGGGTGTTGGAGCAGAGACCCAAAGCCCATCTGTAGACAGTTAGACATTCCCCTGCAGAAGGGTTACAAGGAAGGGACGATCCAACCAGGGTGCAGTATAGCACCGATGAAACACACATCACACATCATTCTTCTAGGTCCTGAATACTTCCTCTCCCCCGCCCCCAACTACCATGTCCCAGTTCTACCTTAAAAATCCAGCTAGACCTGAGCACACACATTGGTACAGATAAGAGCTCTCAACACATGGAGTTCAGGACAGATAAAATCCTCAGGAACAGTAGTGGGAGTAGTGATATCATAGGGTAGGGGGATGGTGGTGGTAGGGGCTGAGGAGAAGGGAGGAAGAAAGAAACCTATCACAAGGTTGGATATATAGCCCAACCCCCAGGGTGACGAATAACAAATATGGGTGAAGGGAGACAATGGACAGTGGAAGATATGAAATAATAATGATATATAATTGATCAAGGATTCACGAGGGTGGGAGGGAGGGGGGAAAAGAGGAGCCAATACCAAGGGCTCAAGCAGAAAGAACATGTTTTGGAAATGCTGATGGCAACATATGTACAAGTGTGCTTAATACAATTGAATGATGGATTGTAAGATTTGTAAAATCCCCCAGTAAAATGATTAATAAAACAACAGTGAAAAACGGAATCCCGGTGTTGAAACTCACAGGGGGCAGTGCTCCTTGCCCTGCAGGGTTGCAGCAAGAGGACACCGCCTCGACGGCAGTGAGTTATTGTGTCATAAAGAGGGCCGGCCAACTTCGTTCCCAGGTACTCCAGGAGACGAAACATGGCTTCTTTGTGCCGCTCTGCTGGCACGAAAGGCTGTTCACAGAGATGATGCCTGGCTATCTCACGCCCCGATAAAAAGTTCTCTCACTTATTACCCTCATGATGGAATAGTTTAAAACAAAAGTGAAAGTCTCGGTTTGTTTATAGAAAATCTAATGTGTGTGCACTTGCCAGGAACACCTCTAAACCAAATTGATGAAAAGAAGGAAGCTGATAAGCGGGGGGTCTCGAAACTTCATGGAAAATTAAGCCGGAAGATGAAGTCCCTCATGATTGGAGGGTGGTGTGAAGAAGTCTCTTGAAAGTGAATGTTGCATTTGCAAGTGTGTGCAATTGAAACAGAGACTAGACGTGGGAAGAATTTTAAGAATAATTACTGCCCTGAAAATTAATTGAAGATAAAGAATTAAAGAGGGTTTTCTGCCCAATGGGGTTAACCTACAATTTTTATTTTTGAACATTAAAATATCTGAATTGAAGTTACTTTTGGGTATCTGCTGAGCAAATACGTCAGAGTTTCCTCCGTTAGGATTTCCTTATTAATCTTTCCATTGGAATTATCAGCTGAGCGAATGCAGAAGAAATCTGCTTTCTCTCCACAGTCTGCACATGGTATTCATTACTTACTTTAAATATTAATACGTGAAGTGTTAATCATTTTACTTTGGTTCTGAAATCAGTTGTAGAAAGCGTAAGGAACAGACTTTGGTGTCACACAGCCCTGGAGTGTTACAGGCTGACCCTGCAGCTGCGGCCAAGTCCCTTACTCTCTCAGTATGTCTCCAGGCGTGGCTGACAGTTAAATGAATGGTATGGCACATTCACTCAGTGAGTGGTAGCTGCTATGTGTTGTAATACTTACGGAAATAGACTTTTTAGATTAGTGAACGCGTTAACACCGTTTTGCAGGTGTGTGCTATGTAAATACAGATACATACATCCCGGGAGCCTGGGTCAGATCATTTCCGTGTGCCTGTAAGAATGACTGGTGCCTGGAGCTGTTGCTGTTTTAACAGAGGTATTCTAACTAACGTCCCTTAGCACAGTCAGACTGGCTGTGAACGGAGGCTTTGAAATAAGAAGTAAGCTTTCATCGTAGCTTTATCATTTAGTTGGAGCCCTGTGGTATCATGAGCTACGCATTGGGTTGCTGGTAGAACAGACTGGATCCCCCAGTCGCTCCTCAGCAGGACGGGGAGGCTTTCTGCTCCCAAAGAGATAACGGCTCCGTGATCCACAGGGCAGTTCACCTCTGTCACACACAGTCACCAAGCTGGAATCAACCCAGCCGCACTGAGTTCAGCATTTGACATGCTACTTGTGCCTAAAAGCGCAGCCTGTTTTCCTGGCTCGTACCAACTTCTCAGTATTGTAAGGATCCAATGAAACAATCCAATCCGATGCATTTTGCACAAACGGGTATGTAGATTTTCAATAAATGCTCTCTTTTTCCTGTGTTCTTTTCAGTGAAATTTGAGATTTCAAGGAATTTAATGCTAGTCCTTAAACACATACACACATACACATGCGTGCGCGCAAGCGTGCACATAAGAAAAATCTACCTGTTTGTACAATTTAGCTTTCTCAAATCTTGCTAACTCTGTGGAATAAATAAGTGCTGATCTAATAATGCCTAACTGGAAGTGTGACCCTCCCTGGGTGCATTAGAAAGGTCTCCCCAAAGGGTGAGAAATAGGCCAGCTAATCCTGAGAGGTTGCTGTGGGCCTCACTGGGTTTTGCTGGTCCTTTTCATTAATAGCTGACCCGCATAAAGTACGGAGTCCCCCCTGTGCAGTTTAAAGTAGCATCTCAGTTTGTTTGTCTGCACGTTCATTTGTTTCTCCTCCCCCAGCATATCAATCCAAACGGGCTCTAAGAGTACATGCTCCTTTATTCTCAGCTTGTAAGCAGGTCTTGGTGGGTTCTGTTGGAGGACTGGAAAGCCGTAATAAAGACAGGCAGCACGATGAATGGGCTCATAGTCAGAAAATATTTCTTAAGCACCCACTCCGTGAGCGGTATTGTACTAGTGACCCAAGAGCAAGGAACTGACGGCCTTGTAAAAACTCTGAAAGCATCTGAATTTGAGAAGTTCACAAAGTGAAGATATTGGTGGAGGCCAGAAGAAGACAATAGAGCGTAGAATAGAAGGCTCTCGAGAACCTTCCAGTGCAGGCTGAAGGTGGTGTGCCCACATTCCAGTGGAATAAACAGCTGTCACGTGGAGGGAGGGAGAGGTAGCTTCCAGCGGGGAGCGCCTGAGTGGGCTTCCCTTAAAGGTCATGTGTGCGCGTACAGGAAATTGTACCAGCCTTGGGACACCAGGAAACGGCTCTTGAGTTTCTGCCCCAATGTTTATTGTTTTTCCTTTCCTGTCAAATCTTGCCCTTTTTATCGGGCCATTAATTGATGTTACTTTTGGGAAATGTTTGCTTTTAAAATGTAGCTTATCAAACTTGCCAGTTTTCTTTCTTCTGATACCTGAAAGGAAGTGTATCTTACAGAATTAATTTTTTTCTTTTACAAAATTTTATTTGAGATTCTCCCCCTTTATAAAGAACCTGAAATAGAGGAATACGTTCTTATAAATGACCCTGACTCGTTTTTCTCCGTTTCTTTATTCCTAAGCGTCTCTCAGAGCAAAATGGAAGAAGCCGTTTTAAATTCTGCCCCAAAAGGGAAGTCCCAGGAGTGTCATGTTGTTTCTCCTCTTACTTTACAGATGTCCATGGCGATGTTGAAAATGAATTCTCTATTTTCACCAGACAGCCTTTTATGAGAAGATCTGTTTCTAAGGTCAAGCGCTTTCTTCTGCTGGGCCAGCATGGCAGGCTTCAAGCGAGGGTACGACGGGAAGATTGCTGGATTGTATGACCTGGATAAAACCTTGGGCCGGGGCCACTTTGCCGTCGTTAAACTTGCCAGGCACGTTTTCACGGGGGAAAAGGTGGCGGTGAAAGTCATCGACAAGACCAAACTGGACACCCTCGCCACTGGTCATCTTTTTCAGGAAGTGAGGTGTATGAAACTAGTGCAGCACCCCAACATCGTGCGCCTTTATGAAGTGATTGACACCCAGACCAAACTGTATCTGATTCTAGAACTCGGGGATGGGGGAGACATGTTTGACTACATCATGCGGCACGAGGAGGGTCTTAATGAAGACGTGGCCAAGAAGTACTTTGCTCAGATCGTTCATGCTATATCTTATTGCCATAAACTGCATGTCGTGCACAGAGACCTGAAACCAGAAAACGTGGTCTTCTTTGAAAAGCAAGGTCTTGTGAAGTTGACGGACTTTGGCTTCAGCAACAAATTTCAGCCCGGGAAGAAGCTCACTACCAGCTGTGGCTCGCTTGCGTATTCGGCTCCAGAGATTCTGCTCGGCGATGAGTACGATGCACCTGCAGTAGGTAGGTGACCTTCCGCCCGTGCTTGCCCACATGCACTCTACCACCGAGCGTCACACGTGCCAAATTGGTGGATTAAAGAAAAACTGGGTCTGATAGAATGTGTATTGTGAGTGTCCCAGCTAATTAAACTGATCTCTCACATGCTGTACTATCCCTAAAGACGGCAGTTAGTCTTACTCCCTCTTTCAAGTGGCAAATATCAAACATGTGTTTGCCACCACAAAAGGAAATGAGTAAGTTATCATTGAAGGTAGCCTCTCAAAAAGGACATTTTTTTAAAAGTACTTTGACTGTCTTCTTAGATTCTTAGGGTAGGTGTTGGCCCTCCCCATCTCCTTCTGAATTCCTTCAAGCAGGTTTTTGAGAGGCATTGTGAAATTATAGGGTAATTTAAAATTTGAGAATTGGGATCCTTTATAAACTATGACATTGACCTCTCTCCGCTTAATTTCTTCATCAATAAAATAAAATGAAATCTATTACAGGTATTGCTTTCCTAAATTATTTTGCTTGCTTTTCATAGCGACCTGTGTCATCACTATTGTCAGTCTCATGGCACAAGATAGGGAATTAGTACATTGGAGTGTCTGTTACACAGTAGGTTCTGGAAGAGTTGGTGGGGCCCTGCACTGGCCCAGCCCACTCTGGCCTGCTGCTCCCCAGGGACTTCTGTGCCCGCACCTGCCATGAGTTAGCTAGTTCTCCGTAGTGGATATGTTTGCTGCCTTTCAGCCGTGTCATCTCTGCCCTTGGGGATTATGTCTGTCTAGAAAGTGGCATGATAGGAGTTTGTGTTTTAATTTTTAAGGCTTTGTTCATTTGAAAGAGTGGTCAGATTTTACATTTTTGGTTTAATGTGAGAGAAATATCTCCTAATCACAAATGCACATGAAGTCAAACTTCTTAAATGAGGGGTGGTTCATTTGTGTTCTGGCCATTTGACTCTAGGATACGGAGGATGGCTGCCATGACTGTCAGCACCCCGTACACCAAGGTGCAGCTTCTCATGGTGATTGGTGCCTTCTGGGAAAGGAGAGGAAGTGGTGTGTGCCCACTATCGTAACCGGCTTCACCAAGATCTTTCACTGGAATGTTTGAGCACAGATCTTTGACTCTTGGAACAACTCTAGTTAGAAAGCGGGGGAGCGACAGAAGTGGAAGCACAAATGCATGCCTATGAGAAGACGCTCGGATCTCCTTGGTAATCCATTAAAACCACAGTAAAATACTGGCTTATGCTGTGCTAAAAACTAAAACTAACGCCATGCAATAACCAGTGTTCCTCAGACCACGGAGCCACAGAGCACTACTGTGGAGAGGACAGTTGGAGACTGTGCCGTGTGGGGCCATCTCACGACCCAGCCAGTCTTTGTCCGCACCGAGACGGCCCTGCTCGGGTACAGGAGGTATTTTCAAAGAGCGCCTCTAGCGGCGTTGTTAATGCTTTATCAACAGGGGGAATTGCTTGATGTTTATGTTATGGAATTCTGTACGTTAATGAGGATGAGGGAACTTGAACTCTGTCAGCATGACTGATTGAAAGCCTACAAAGCGGTTGTGTCTTGTTTAGGGATGGGTGAGATGGATGCATAAAATTTAAGATGGGTTATACCTCGGGGCTGGCATTTCTAGAGTTTCAGTGCAGCGGTGACATTTTATTTGGGTGATGGGTGCACAGGTATTCATTGCAATGTTCTTTCACTTTGAAAGACATATACAATGTTGCATACAGAGCTCCAGTGGCATACTGGGTTAAGCCTTGGGTTGCTAATCACACGGTCAGTCGTTCAAAACCACTAGCCACTCTGAGAAAAACAGGTAAGGCTTTCTACGCCTGTAAAGATTGATAGTCTCAGAAACCCACAGAACGTTTCTGCGCTGTCCTATTGGGTCACTTTGAGATTTTGTTGTTGGTTTCAGTATTGCATACTAAAACTTTTAAATGGAAAAGGAAAGTTGTCTGAAGGGATTCCTACAGATCTGGAACTAAAGTCCCCTATGTTATATGCTTCCTAGTTCATAGACAAACAGAAAATGAAACCTGCAGCCTACACATTAATTTATTAATTATTCAGTAGAAATCTTAATTACTTAAAACACAACTCCATATTAATAGAACGCAAAGGGTTTAATGTAGAGTTGGTGTGTGTAACCCCTATTGGGATATAAATAAAAATCCTTTATGCCTTCACTAACAGTATTTCTCAAATTCGTGGTTTAGCATTTAATGGAAATGATCGACTTTTATGAGCAGTGCTCTCATGAATATTACAATATAAAAATGAGTTGTTTTCTTTATAAATCTGCATATTTCCATATATTAAAAATGTGATTCTTTGCTTTCAGCAAAGTAGGAATGGGGGGAGACTTCCTTGATTCACTGAAGGGCAGCTACAAAACTCTCCCACCGGCATCACACTCAATGGGGACAGACTGAAGGCTTCTCCCTAATAATAAGACTGGCAATCAGGCGAGGATGTCCACTCTCCCCGTTCTTCCTCACTCGGGACTGGAGGACTTGAGGTTGGAAAGAAAGAGCTACCGCAGTCTATCTGCAGATGGCATGACTACATAGGAAGTCTTAAGGAATTGACAGGAAGACTAGTATGTGTGAACTCAGCAAGGTGGCAGGATAGCAAGTCAGCCACCAAACCCAGTTCCACTTCTCCATGCTGATGAAGCGTGTGTGAGCTCCAAACTTAAATTCACAGTTGTGTCCAGTCGCTCCAAAGAACATGGATGCCCTCTGGGTACAGTTAATAAAGTATGCTTAGGATCTGTATGCTGAAGATTAGAAATACTCCTGTAATCAAAGGAAACCCATGTGAACAGGCAACTTTCTGTGCTCATGACTTGGAAGATGGCATAGTCAAAAGGTGGTGGCCAGTGCCAAGGTCAATTCCCGTATTGCTTTAGTGTTAAGCAAGATGCCGTCATTGGGGGAAACTAGATGAAGGACCTGCCTGTCCCGTCCTGTTCTCCTCACTCCACCCCACCCCAGTATCCTCGTGTGCATGGTCCTGAGATGCAACATAGGGTTGTGTTTATGAAGAGGGCCCGATTGCGGTCTGGGTGCCGATCAGTGTGAGTGTGCTGCATCGTGCAGAGTTGAGATGCATGCTAATGAAAGCCAGCCTTGCGCTGGAGTCCATCTCCACCAAGAGGAGAGCGGAAGGGAGCTTCAGAATATCCCAGGGAAAATGGAGTGAAAGGGGCATGGAGTTTTTTCTCTTTGGAAGCCCCCATTATGTCCTTTTCTCTGGCAGAGCAGTGATGTTTTACCTTTTTCTCCAGCACGTGCCTCTCGATGTGAGGAAGGCTACTGACAGGTTTCCACACTGCGTTCTTGAACATCTTCAGTCCCTCTTGACTTTGACCAAAGGCGCAGGGCGTCCCAACGCCCAGTCTGAATTTGGAAATGGCCTATCTGACAAGAATCAATTCCCTCCGCCTGTGAAAAAGGAGACCAGGAAAATCTGATAAACAGAGGCATTCTGGGCCATTGATTGAGATGCTGCTTAGAACTTGTGTGAGATACCAACTTTTGGAAATGCAGCGATTCAACCCAGGAGTTGTTTGTTGAGGAGCGAATGCAGCAGCTGCATTGGTGCCCATGCCTTGCTCTGCTCCTGGTTTCAGTGGTGAACACCTGTCAGCATCCTTTGCCCTCTGTAGTCATAATACTCTGAGAGGGTGAACAGTTGAATGTTTCCTCTAAAGTCCATAAGTGATCACACCGAAGACAGAGTCCATGGAAAAATGGAGCGAAATATGATGGAAGCCCCCTAGGATATGTAGTACAAGGAGCCCTGGTAGCCTGGTGGTCACACGTTGGGCTCCTAGCTGCAAGGTCAGCAGTTTGCAACCACCAGCTGCTCTGTGGGAGAGAGACGGGGTTTTCTACTTCTGTAAAGGGTGACAGTGTCAGAAACTCACAGGGCCGCTCTGCCTTTGGCAATACCCAGGGCATAGATTCAGGGCGGGGAGAAAAGCAGCCCGTCTGTAGCACGGTGCCAGAGTCTCTGGAAGAGACCTTTTACAAAGACGTGCCACCATTTAAGCTTCCCGCCGGGTCACCACTGAAGAGTGAGCTGGTGTGAACCACCTGTAAATAAAGGCACCTTGTTCTGCCTTAGTCCTGGGTTCCCAGGCCCTGGCTGGTTTGCAGGAAAGCCACGGAATCATCTGGGAGCAGATGGCAGGGGTTCTGTACCTGCAGAACAACCCTTTGGGGTCTTCATCAAGTGAACTATGAGTGAATTTCCATTGGTGAGGAAGACTTGTGAGCAGCCATTGGCTTTTTGGCATTTGCGATACCAGAAACATCTCTGATGGAACTGGTTTGTGAGTTTTCAAAGATGGTTTCCTCACCGCATCTCCGGCTGTGGTGCTGCTGCTGCTTCTCCTGGGGTTGCAAAGCTCAGGTCACCTGAAGTAGTTGCAGGCACTGTTGTGAAAAGCATCATTCACTCCGCTGTGTGATAGGATTTAAAGTGGAGGTCCTTACTTCTGACGGACCTTTGCCGTGCCTTCCCCCTCACCCCGCAAGAGTCTGGCGTCAGGCCTGCATCCGAGTGCTCCTGCGGGATTCTGATGGGCACGCAGCCCTGACCACCACTGACTTAAACCATGAGATCCAAATGTCCATCCACTGCCCTAGAGAGCTCGACTCCCAGCAGTTCAGTTCTCATGTCCTTTGAATGTCATTAGGAAGAACAATATAAACATCCTTGGGTCCAAAAAATGAATGAGGATGTTCCCTTCTTCCTTTTCTTGTGTTTATTTTGATGCTGGTGATTTGAGCTTACAGTACTCTGTGTTCCTGTAGGAATTAAAGGAAAACCAAAGTTCGGGGCCCTTGAGAATTTTCTCTGATGCTGTGTCCTCAGGACCAGGGTCTGGCACTTCCACCTAGATCTCCTCGGGGACCCTGTGCGCAGGTCCCTTGTCCTCCCTCCCCTCCCCTCTGAGGAGCCCAGGGACTGTCTTGTCAGCTCCTTTTGCACTGCTGGTCTGGGCCTTCCCCCACTGTTCTCATGCAACTCAGGTTACTGCCCTGGTTCATCCCAAGTGATCATTATCATTACTATTCTAACCCAGAGGTTCTTAGTACCTTTTCAGCCCTGTTGGCACTGCTGGCTAAGCGTTGGACTGCTAACTACAAGGTCAGGTTCAAGGTTCAAGGGAGAAAGCTGCCCATTGTCTGGTTCCATAAGGATTTAGAGCAGCGGTTCTCAACCTGTGGGTGGCGATCCCTTTGGGGGTCGAACAACCCTTTCACAAGGGTCGCCAAGACGATAAGAAAACACATTTCCCATGGTCTTAGGAACTGAGACACCGCTTCTCTATTTGTCTCCAGGTGGGTCCACCCACATGCAGATACACCCACCTACGAGTACCCAGCATAAAGATAGTTACCCACGCTACACCATGCTTCCAGAGAACATTTCATTTATTTGTCATTAGAAATAAATATTTCACAATATAGAATTACGTACTGTTTTTGTGATGAATCATTGTACTCTTCATTATCTTCAAATTGTAACAATGAAAATACATCCTGCCTATCGGATATTTACATGACGATTCATCACAGTAGCAAAATTACGGTGATAGAGTAGCAGTGAAAATGATTGTATGGTTGGGGGTCCCCACACCATGAGGAACTGTATGGAAGGGTTGCAGTGTGAGGAAGGCAGAGAACCACTGCCTTGGACCTTCGGAAACCTGTGGGTTGGAATCCACTCAATAGCAGTTTTTGTTTTGCTTTGGTTTTTTGTTCGTGATGTAGTTACTTAGATTTGTGTTAGATTTCTTATTTCCTCCTTCTAAAATCCTCTGTGGAGACAGGAAGATGTGCACAACAGACAACTGTAGGTCTTAGTTGAATAAAAGCTAAAAGCTACATATTCATGGACTTCTCAGAAGCTCTGGGTCTCCGGGCATTTCATCCAAAGAGGCAGGAAGGAGCTGGTGACCCAGTCTGCCTGTCAGAGAGCAGAAGAGAGAAAAGCGGGTCAAAGAGCACAGTTTCCTGCCCTTTCCAATCTGCTGTCCTCGTGTGCAGGTTCCGAGAGCTCCAGGGGAGAGGCCCGGGGGCTTTGGCCAAGGAGAAGCTGGGATGCGGGTGAGGAGCAGCAAGACAGAAAGGAGAATTCTTGGGGTCCGCAGGCTGAGGTGGCAGCTTCTGGCAGGCCGGGATGGCTCATAAGACAAGCAGTGCTTCCAAAGTCCTTTCAAAGTTTAAGCCTAGCCATGCCACCTCTCTGCTTAGCATACTAATGACCCCGCTTCATTCGCAGTCGGCCAGCCCTCACAGTAGCCCACTGAGCTCCCTGACGGGCTTCTCCAGTCCCTTCCTACCTGCTTTCCCAGTTACTCCCTCGGCTCCGGCCATCCAGCCTGGCCCCGTCCTGTCTGAGGTGAGTCTCATCGAAGACACCTCACGGGAGAACCAGGCTTCTTTGTCTTTTTAAAATTTGGGATGGGCTGAACGCACAGGTATTCAGTCCGTTTCACCAGGCTTTTTGAAAAGCTTACTTCGCATGACTGCTTTTGCATGTGCCGCGTCCCCTCCGACATGGAGACCCTGGCTGCGAGAGGCGCGGTTGGCATGGGTTGGGGTGTCAGTAGGTGGCAACGAGTGCTCCAGCCGCAGGTTCTCAGTTCCCTTCTCAGGCGAGTTTTGTTTCTGGAGGACCAATCCCGAGAGACCGATGTTTCCTCTAGAGAACCGGTTGATTGTTACTGTCTGGTGCTGTGGAGTCCCTTCTGACTGAGAGCAGCCAATCGCCCTTACGTTGGAGCCCGTCACCGCAGCCACCGTCTGGATCCGTCTCCTTGAAGGGCCTTCCTCTTTGTCCTTTTCCAGAGACTGACCTCTCCTGATACCAAGTCCAACGTGCAAGACGAAGTCTCGCCGTCCTCATGTCTAAGGCGCACTCTGGCTGTACTTCTAAGGCAGATGTCTGTGTTTGTTCTTTGGGCGGCCCATGACACTCTCAGTGTTCTCTGCCAGCTCCCTAATCCAAATGCATTGCTGCCCCAGTCTTGCTGGTTCAGTGTTTAACTCCCACATGCACACGAGGCGGTGGGAAATGCCACAGTGACCTCCTTGCTCATCTACACTCTAAAGAGGGTTGAACAGATTTGCCCGGTGCAGTTCAAGCCCAGTTAATATAAGAGAAAAATTAAGTTTCAGTCGTGCAAACTTACATTCATGTGTCAGAGGTAGCTGTTGTTACTCCCAATTTCATCCATTTTCAGGTTTGTAATAAAGCTTTTAAAATAAGGTTCTTTTTTTCTTCTTTTAGTGTTCTAAGTTGATTTTTGTTGATCTTCTTAAGGAGAGTTGGTGATCCGTTGGCACTTTTGAGGACATGCTTTATGATCCTAATTGGATTCTCTCCAAGCTCTGGAAAGGGTCGTTCCCTGTTGGGATTTTAAGTCTTTCCCGTGCAGTTCCCAGGGCTTCAAAGGCATGGTTTTCCCATTGCTTTTGCTTCAGTTATTACAGCAGGAGGTTAGCCTGCTGCAGCCTCTTGCATTCTTCCCCAAAGCGGAAGATTCCCATAGGGTTTGGGTTGGTCCGCATTTCCTTCTCATCAGTCAGTTTAGGGACAGGGCGCCTCGCTGGCTGCCCCAGTGCAAAGGCTGTCGTGCGACCACGTTATCAGAAAATAGCTGGATCAGAATGTTTGCTGTTTACTGCCCAGTGTCAACTAGGACGAGGATGACTTGCTTAGCCGCTGGAAGTGAGGCGTGTTTGAGCGCGTGAGTGTGCCCTGCCTGCCTGGCCTGGCACTGGTCCAGCTGCTGTCAGGGCAACGACAGGGACAGGTTTTCCTCACATCTGTCCCCGAGTTGCCCCGAACCTGCCATGAAAAGCTGAATAGCTGGCATGAACCGCCCCAGGTCAATTCCACGCGAGTTCTTATGTTTTGTTCATAAACGTCATCCACAGTCTCATTCAGGCCCTGTGTAGTTTTACGTGAAACTAGCAAGTTCAGTAACTGCCTGTGAACGAGAACCATGACATCTACTCGCGCTCTGAAACACGTGAGTTTGCTGTGTGCTGCGGGGCTCACCTCTGGGGTGGGGGGCGGGGTTCCTGCTCCTGTGAGAACTAGTCCACAAAGGGAATCCTAGACTGCAGACCCTAGACAGGAGTGTTTGAGGGAAAAAGATGGATAGATTTTATTATAGTTTATGGATGCAGTGTACACAGGTTTTAAGTAAAAGTTTAATGGACACAAACGGAAATATCTGTCGTGTAGAAAGAATATTCTTCTTCTTAACGTAGAAGGAGCCCTTACAAATCAATGAGACAAACTCCCCAAGAGACAAATGGAAATCCATTCATCAAGAAGCCCTCTGGGCTGAAGCTGAGTGTGGTCATGTAGGTGCAACTCATTTACCCATGGAAGCGTGTGATACGGGACTACCGTGTACTGCAGTATCAAGGAATCCCAGCGGGACTCGCGGTTACCATGGGTGGAGGGGAGCGAGTTGTTGCGTAGGGGCATCGGGTTTATGTCGGTGGTGGTGGAGTAATTTGGAAAGGATGTCCAATCGTGGTGTACAGCCTGAGGAGTATCCTCAGTGACACTGAATCAGACCAGCAAAAGTCGTGCAACTGGAGAATGCGTAGGTGTTTGTATTTTTGCCACAATTAGGAAAAAAATTAAATTACTTGATTGCAGTGACTACAAGGAAGAAGCAAATGTTCTAGGACAGAATTCGGTCACACTTATACAAGTCTTCTTGATATGGTGGCGTTATTGAATTGTATGACGTGCGTGAAGTGCTAATGAAACTTAAACAAAACAGGAAGGCGTCTGGGCCCCAGTCAAGAAGAGGGAAGCGTAACCGGCTGAGCATGGAGAGCACTCACAACCTCGTGGAAAGTGACGGGAAGCAGGATGAGCGGGTTGGCAAAAGGGCGGGCCCTCGACCAACTGAATGGAGTATCCTCAGAATGTGGATTCCTATTTGGGAGGGGCTCCATGATGCCCAGCTCTACCTTACACACCTGGCTCGGATAAGAGTTCTCAACACATGGGATTCAGGACAGATAAACCCCTCAGGAACAGTAGTGGGAGTAGCGATAGCAGGAGGGGAGAGGGATAGGAAGGGGAAGGGGAGAAAGGGGGAACCCATCACAAGGTTGGATATATAGCCCCACCCCGCCCCCGAAGGAGACAAATGACAGACATGTGGGTGAAGGGAGACAGCGGGCAGTGTAAGATACAAAATAACAATATATAATTGATCAAGGATTCAGGAGGGTGGGGAAGGGAGGGGAAAAGAGAGTAGCTGAAACCAGGAGTTCAGGTAGAAAATATTTTGGAAATGATGGCAACCTAGTTACAAATATGCTTGATTCAATCAATGTATGGGATTTTATAAGAGCTGTAAGAGCCCCCAATAAGATGATTTTTTTTAAAAGAAAAACTGAAATTTCCCACAAACTCTCTGTGGCCCCCTCATGTATAGCCAGACGGTGGGCTTCCAGCAGAGGGGCTTGAACAGCACAGTGGTGTGGAATAGGGTTACTCCGACCAAAGACAGGCCTCTCGCTCAGGACCAACACTGCCGCGGAACCGTGCCGTCTCCGGAAGAATACCCAGGAGCTTCCTGTGCCCTTGGCCGAGGCAACGGTGTCTTAGTGACAGCTCTAAAATCATGACCCATAAGAGGAAAACGCAAGGCAAACTGATCACAGTGAGTCACCCCTCGGTAGACTCAAGAAAGCTGCTGGGGAGCAGAGGCTTCTAACGCGTGTGTGAGAGGAAACATGTCTCGAAAATATATAAAGCACTCTCCACAGCCAGCAATCTGTTAAAAGCCACCCGATTAAAAAATGGGCAAGCAATTTGAATAAACAGTTCACCAAAGAAGACACAGGCATGGTGAACAGCATGAAAATAGTTCAATGCCACAAGTCACTAAGGAAATGTAAATAAATCCTAATCTGTGACATCCTGGAGCAGAGCAGGCAATAAAATAAGTGTGTGGTTATACGAGGAGAGATGCAGGTATATGTTTTTAAAAAGGTACTTGCATATACAAGTGTATATTCAGGTATATGCATGAAGAAAGCTTCAGAAAGTTCCTGGATGAATGGTAGCAAAAGATAATAGAATGTTTTCCACAAATTTTTGAAACTCCCTTGTGTATATGTAATTATGTGCACTCGTAATATATTCACATATTGGTGTGTGTGTGTGCATATAAAACCAGATCGGCAGCACTTTATGGACTTGGCTTCCTGTGTGTGAGGCCTTGGGACCATAGTCTCCTGGGACAGCTCAGTCAATTGGCACAGCTCATCAAGTTGATGCTCCACGTCCTTGTTTAGTGCATACTGTGTGGGGTCCTAAAAGGTCCTGAGCAGCCCTCTGAGAGACAGCAATTGGCCTCTTGCCATCTGGGAGCCAGGAGCGGAGAAAACCAAAGATCCAAGGCAGGAATTAGCCTGCAAGACACCTGGCCCCAGGCATCCCAGCCTCCTCTCGCCAGAGCCCAGGGGAACTAGATGGTACCTGGCTGCCACTGGGATGGCCCTGCCCAGGGTCACAGTAGAAAGTGCCATTGTGAATGGGAGGACAATGTGGAACAAAACTCACGTCTCTAAAAAGAAGGCCAGACTTATTGAACCAATGGGGACTAGAGGAGCCCCCAGACTCTCTGCTTAAGTCACCTTTGAACTTGGAACCAAAGCCATTTCTGGTGGTCCGCTTTGACCCAAAGATTAAACTGGTTTATGAAATAAACAACTCACCTGTGAATACAGTGCTGGTGTACATTAACACCCATGTGCTCCTAAACAGTCAGCATTTAATTTGACGAGAAGCTGAGGGGCAGGAAGAATGGAAATAATGAGAATGTTGATACATTGTGAAAAATGTAACCAGTGATGAAGCAACTTTTAAAAACTCGCTAGATGAGTCGTCAACCCCTATTACAATGGCTAAACTAAAAAAAAAAACAACACATTTTATTGCAGGCTCATACAGCTCTTATGACAATCCATCCATTGTGTCAAGCACTTTCGTATACATTTGTTTCCGTGATCATTCTCAAAACATGCTTTCTACTTGAGCCCTTGGTATCAGCTCCTCATTTGTCCCCCTCCTCCCTCATGAACCCTTGATAATTTTAAAATTATTATTCTGTCATGTCTTACACTGTCCAACATCTCCCTTTACCCACTTATCCGCTGTCCGTCCCCTAGGGAGGAGGTTATATGCAGATCCTTAAAATCTGTTCCCCCTTTCTCCCTCACCTTCCCTCTACCTTCTCGGTGTCGCTGCTCTCACCACTGGTCCTGAGGGATTAATCTGTCCTGGATTCCCTGTGTTTCCAGTTCCTACCTGTACCAGTGTACATCCTCTGGTCCAGCCAGATTTGTAAGGTAGAATTGTGATCGTGATAGTGGGGGGAAGGAACCGTTCAAGAATTAAAGGAAAATTTTATATTTCATCGTTGCTACCCTGCACTCTAACTGGCTTGTCTCCTCACTGCGGCCCTTCTGCAAGGGGATGTCCAATCGCCCACAGATGGGTCCTGGGTCCCCACCCCGCACTCCCCCTCATTCACAATGCTATGATTTTTTTTTTTTTTGTTCTTTAATGCCTGATGTCTGATCCCTTTGACGCTTTGTGATCTCACAGGCTGGTGTGCTTCTGCCATGTGGGTTTTGTTGTTTCTCAGTTAGATGCCCACTTATTTGTCTTCCCGCCTTTGGGACCCCAGACTCTCCATCTTGCTAGCCAGGCACCGTTAGTAGCAAATATGGCTCCCCTTCTGAAAGCTGCCAGAGCCAATAGCCAACAAGAATGTGAAGCGCCAAGAGCTCGCCTGCGTGACTGGTGGGAGCACATAGCTAATGGCCCAGCCACTTTGGGAAAGGATGTGGCGGCTTCTTGTAAAGCTACCCATTAATAGGTAATCCAGCAGCCCACACCTGCATGTTCACACATGAGACCCTGAAACGTCAGTGGTTAAGCAAATCTGTGCACGGTACAGTGGCTCTATGTGTAATGGCCCCAAACTGGCATGGATCATCAGGACCATCTGTGCGGTGGAATCTACATGGCCCTTTTAGAGGGATGCACTCTTGGCATATTCAGTATCGGGCAAATCTCAGCTGCATTCACGGGGGTGGGGGTGGGGAGCCAGACTACAAAGGCTGCATGTAGACTGCGTGGTCCATGTATAATCAAAACTGCAGGGACACGAGGCAGACTTGTTGCCAGGCACTGGTCTCCGGGGAAGGTGTGACTGCACAGAGGCCCCGAGGTGATGTAGACGTTCTGTATTGCAGTCAAGGTCAGAGTCACAGGATTGGGCATTCGTCAGGACAGACAGAGCACACCAAACATGGCGACTGACTGACTGTAAATTGCACCATAAAAGAAACTGGTGGGTGGGTGGGACTAATTATTCTTTAAGTTAAAAGCTGATCGATGCTTACCTACCTAATAGGCACTGATCAGGTCGCCTGTGGTCTGTGGTGTTGGTGAGTGTGTGAGGGCCCCTTCATGGGCTGCTGATGGAATTTTACTGAAATTGTCAATTTTGCACTCTTAAAAATGGAAAATACGTGGTCGTATTTGTGAGCGTTTTCGCGCTAACCTTTAGCATAAGAGACATTCTCAAAGTTGTAATCCTACCTGGACTCAGCCACGTTGTATGTTTATTGTACTTCCTTGAAATATATGCTATTGTCGTGTGGCTCCTTTGGAATGGAAGAGGATGCGTTATATGCATTTTAAAACCACATGTCCAGCTAAGGGTTATGCGTGGAGAAGTGACCAGATTGAACATGAAAGTAGCTGATATTTTGAATTTGGTTATATCAGATTATTATTGCCGACTTTGCCATTACAGAGCTTCCTTCTCCTTCTCCGCGAGTGGAGAGTGTGTGGACAGTTTGACCAGGTTAAACATCCCAGGGCCTATTGAGGAAGGCCATGGAAAGGGCTCTCCAGAGCTGAGAAGGCTGGGCCGACTGCATTCTATGCTTTGGGTGAAAGAAGGGACCCTGGTGGCGTAGTGAGTTGCATGTGGGACTGCTAACCACACAGCAGCTGGTGGTTCAAACTCACCAGCCACCCCCAGAGAGAAAGATGAGACTTGGTGCTTTGTAAAGAGCCACAGCTTTGGAAACCCACAGGGCCAGTGCTGCTCTGTTCTCTAGGGTCCCTGTGCATCAGAATTGACTTGATAGCAGTGAAATTAAAAAAATTTTTTTTAACTTTTGAAAGAACTCCTTTAGCACTCAGCTATGACTGGACAGATGCAGTTAGTTTTCATTACCAGATGTCTTAATAGCCCAGGCAGTGCAACAGGTGCGTGCTGAGCATTGAGAGCCCACCCAGAAAGACCTTGCCATCTGTTCCCATAAAGATCATGGCTGGAAGGACCGCCTGGGCAGATTCTACTCTGTCACAGGACGCATTTGTCTCAGTGAAGTGACACCTAACAGTAGCTTCTGAAGTTAACAGTAGTGCATCCTAATGCAGCAGGCGTGGCATGTTTAAAGTCAATCAAACATCAGAACACTCCACCCGCTATTAAACTAACATCAAGTTCGCACAGACTTCAGCTGTACAGTGTGAGGCACCCAGCATTCTAGATGGGTAGCAAGCACTGCCTCTGACCCGGCAGCTGGAACTGGACATTTGATTGATACAACTGTAAACATGTCTTCATCCTTGTTGGAAGTGAGACTGGTGAAATCTCTGTATTTGTTACAGTCTTCCAGGACCATGGACAGGAAATCACTGGCTTCTAGTCCCCGGTGTCCCTCCCTCCCGGCTGTGGAGGTGACGAGGACAAAGTGTTGTCGAGACTGACAGTCTCTTGCTTCTGCAGATAGATATTAACTAATCGCTGAACACTTGAGACTTTTCGGTTAGTCTGCTAAGAAGCGTGGACACAAGCTAGCGACTTTGCCTTAAGAGGCTTGTCAGAGGGGCAACTTGGAATTCACAAAGTAGTGGTCTTCTGAAGATGGAATTTTGGAGCGGGATGAATTGGAGCTAATTTCTGTGTGCCGTCAGGGATTTAGAAATGCCACGAGGGGTGGTTCTGGCTAGGTGGAGCTGCCTTGGTGGGTGGTAGGTGGTGTCTCTGGTGCCAGAACGCTCCAGACTGCCCTGCTCTGCCCCACCCTGAGACCAGGACATTGGACCACTGAGAGAGCACCAAGAGTACAAAGCTTGCCACACTGGGGCTTATCCAGAGACTCTCTACCCCAGACCCTCGCCCTTGCTTTCATTTCTTATTATAAGACACTTGCAAGATTTTTTAATGAAACTCTTTAACACCGAGTTTTTGAAAATCATTTACTTCAAAGTTGTCAAAATAATTCTCCTAGCTACTCAGGCTTTGGAGAAGTTGGTGTATGATTTCCCATAAGGGAGGTTTGTTAGTCCGGGTTGATTTAGAAAAACAAAACCAGAGATGAGAGAGCTTTATAGAAAAGAGTAATTGTATATTGAAAAAACATCCCAGCTCATTCCAGATCAAGTCCATAAGTTCGTTATTAGCCCATATGTCTGATACCCATCTATAAATTCCTCTTCAGACTTCCACAGCCATGCAATAATGTAGGAAGGTCACAGGCCAGTGGGTAGAAAGTCTTGTGAATCCAGTGGTGGGGGAAGCATTTCCAGGGCGCCATGTGGCTTGTCACCAGGAAGGGGAAGCAGAGCGAGTGCCGCCTCCAGGGGGGCAGAAAGGAGTTCTCAGAATCCGTAGAAGGCACACAGAGGCCTCATTGCCTGTGACCTGACTGACAGGCTAGGCTCCACCCCTTCACTCAGGTTGACAGGAGGTACTCCACAGGAGGGGACCTTGTAGAGTACCCAGCGTCCTAGACCACCATTTGGGAATTGTCTCACTGAAGCAAAAAACATGGCTAGGCTTAAAAAAACACCCACTTTTTTTCTGTTTAAATTATATTTCTTTAAAAACGGTTATACTTATTTAGTCAATTTTACATGATAAAAGTCTGTTATGCACAGCTCACTTCTAATTACTTTTTTTTGGTAAATGTAGTTGCATTATCTTGGTAATTCAAAGATACAGAAATATACTGAATAAAAAAGTATAGAGCTCCCTCTGCTTTCCCATGCTAGTCCCATTTCTTTTTTTCTTTTGAAAGCATCATTTTATTGGGGGCTCATACAGCTCTTACTACAGTCCATCCACCCATGGTGTCATGCACATTTGTACATTAGCTGCCATCATAATTTTCAAAACATTTGCTTTCTACCTGAGCCCTTGGTATCAGCTCTTCATTTTGTTCCCCTCCTTCCCTCCCTCCCTCCCTCCCTCCCTCCCTCCCTCCCTCCCTCCCTCCCTCCCTCAAGAACCCATGATAATTTGTAAATTTTTGTGTTTTTTCTTGTTTTACAATGACCGATGTCTCCCTTCATCCACTTTTCTGTCATTCATCCCCCTGGGAGGGGATTATATATTGATCATTGTGATCGGTTCCCCCTTCCTCCCCCCTCCTTTCCTTTACCCTCTTGGTACTTCTATTCTCATTGTTGGTCTTGAGGGGCATATCTGCTGGCCCCATTTCTCTCTGTGTGGGGGGGTGGGGTGGGGGGGGGAACTGTGAAGCCGATTCTGACTAACAGCGGTCCCTGGAACGGAGCAGGAGCCTGGTGGGGGTGTGGCCGGCACACTGGCCTGCTAGCTGCAAGGTCTGCCCGAGGTGTGAAACCACCAGCCGCTCTGTGGAAGAAAGAGGAGACTTTCGACTCCTGTGCACTGTTCCAGTGTCGGGAACCCACGGAGGCAGTTCTACTCTGCCCTCCACGTCAGGGGTTGGCAACCTTTTGAGATGGAAGAGCCCATCCTGCCCCTCGCAACAATTTTAAAGTTACTCAAAAGCCATAAATATGTTTATGCACAAATGAAATCACCATGATCTGAGTCATATCCTTTAAATTTTTTCCGTTTTTCCCCAGAGCCACATGTATGTACCAAAAGAGCCGCAGTTTACTGACCCACATGCTATAGGGTCTCAGGGAGTTGGGACTGACTCTGTAGTATTAGGTTGTGGGCCGAGACAGAGAAGAACTGCCCCACAGGGTATCTTGGTGGTAATCTTCTCAGGAGCAAACCATCAGATCCCCCCCCCCCCCCATGGTGCCGCTGGTGGGTGTGCGCTCTGCAAACAGCCCCCTGCAGTGATGGCTGCTATCCCCAGTGTGGCTGTGACTGCCAGCCCGTGCAGGCTCTGCATACCCTCAGAAATTGCCACTATGCCGAGGCAGTTCTGACCTCGCAGGAGGAACTATGACTCACAGCAGCCGAGCAGCTTGGCCAGGATGATGCAAGTAAGGTGTGGTGGGGGTTGAATTTGGGGCTAAGGGACTGGCCACGCTGAAAGACATCGCCCAGTCCTGACTTCTCAGTGTGGCTCATGGGTGTGCTGTACAGAGTGTCTGTGCCTCGTCAGGAAGGTGACTGCTGCCTGTCTGGTTAGGAGGTGTGTGAACAAGCCCGTGGTATGTGACCAGTAACCCCTGGTGTGAGGCGTCTTGAATTTGGGGTAAAGCCCAAGTTTGCTCCTGGGGCACAGCTAAATCCCCTTTTCTTAATCTTGTATAGATGAAATGAGGGGCATGCTGCCGTGTCCCAAAGACCTTCAGCTGCCTCTGTGTCCACCCCTGCTAAGTCAGGAATTTGCAGGGTAATTGCTTCCTCTTTGGCTGCAGTGGGGCTCAGGAGTAGACGTGCCACCTTCCATGGAGAGACCCAGTTAGTGTTTCTCCCGTGTGCAGCCCAGGGCCTTGCCCACTGGTTGGTGGAGCCGTGTGTGCTCTATGATGCTGACCAGGTGTCAGGGTGCTCCAGGTTACGACGGATGAGGAAGGGCACTTGTTTGGTCCCCTCACCTCTAATGGTGGGGGCTCCTGGTGCAGGACTGAGCAGTGCAGTGTCATGTTGGATGTGGATAGCCGTGAAGTCGGGGGCCAACTGGACAGCACGGCTGACAACAGCACAGCTTTACTTACAAGTTCACCCCTTAAGGACTCCAGGCAGTGGAGGAAATCAAGCATCTCAGCCCACCGTGCTGATGCTGAAAGCACCCCCAAGCCCAGGCCGTCGAGTGGGAGGGGAGGAGGGCCAGCTGTGGGAGTGTTTGAGGCTGTTGAGCAGGTGACAGAGTTGGCAGAATCACTCCGACCTGGAAGTCAGAGACACGAAGATGGGGCACCTGGAATGTCCGAGACCTGATTGGGTGGGCAGAAGCTCGTGATCTGACCAGGACAGCAGGTTGGGGAGAAGACAGTAAGGCGCCCCCCCCCCACCCGCCCAGGAGCATTCCAGTGGGTTCCGAGCTACTACTCAGGAGAGAGGGCAGTTTTAGACTAAGTATGACTGTGACCTGATGGCATTCACAGGTGTGTGTTTATATTCATGTGTACCTTTTTAACTTAAAGGGGGACACGTTTCCCCTTAGAAATGAAACTTGGCTTCTAATGCGAATGACTGATGAACATGATCGTGTCCGAATTCTCTCCTTTTCCGCCTCCCTCTGTTCATTCAAATGGCTTGAGAGTTTTTCTTCTTTCTGAACCATCTCTAGTTGTGTTTCTTAGAACCCATCATTGGTGTTATTTGGGACAAGAAGGAATCGGTCATCAAACATTCCAGGTAATTTCAGTGCAGAGAAGCACTTCTCACTGTGTACACAGGAAATAAACACAGGGTCTAGGTTTCCCTCTTGGAGAAAGGGGAGACTTCCTCTCCTGTATACAGCTGCGGTCTCAGAAAGCCACCAGGCCAGTCCTTCCCTGTCCTATAGGGTCACTGAGTCAAATTGAAGTTTGAAGCTTCCTTCTAGAGTCCTTGGGATGGAAACACTTGGGAAACAGCTCTTGCTGTTTTAAGAAAGCTCTGCTTTTACATTGGTGTGGGGTCAAATGCCACTTGCTGGTGAACACAAGTGGAAGAGCACTTGCATCCCGGCCGGCAGCTGGCAGCCGTGCTGTAGAAGGCGCTGGCCCTGCTTCTGCCGCAGTGTCTTAGGGACCTCCCTGGCCTGCAGCTTCTCCCCCATCCACGGCTACACGCCCGGCTTAAAGAGGACTGAGACTTCTGCCTTTCTCTGAGCCTCCCGTTTCCTATCTTCTGATACGTGTCCTTTCTTTTGCCGCCTAGATAAGTCACTTTGGGAACAAGTATTCTTAGCCCTGACCACCACCAGCCTTCCCTTTGGAGTTTGCTTTTCCTGAAATGAACAGTTAGCACACCCTTTGATTCTGTTACTTCCTCTCACTCCTTTCACAACCTGCCTGAAACAAACTCCGTAATGTAAGCTCCACCCGAGTCCTGGCCACAGCATAAGTCAGTCCCCTGATGACCGAGGGTAAGCAGATGACACCTGGGTCCTCCCGTCTGGGGCCTTGCCTGTTGACGGATCTGTGCCCCTTGAGCTTTCTGACTTTGTACCGACTTCCTGTCTGGTCCTCACAGTGAACTGGGAACCCTTTCACAACAGAAGAACCTCTCCCCCCCCCCCCCCCCCCGTGTGTCTTCTCCCCGTGCCTACAGCAGTGCCTGCCCCAGGCGAGCAGGGGCAGGGACGGCTGCCTTTGAATGTCTCCTTTGTGCCGAATACTGCCTTCATCCCTCATGCCTGCGACAGCTTACAGCGTGGAAGGGGCCACATGGTGGTTTCGAGTCCCCAGCAGCTCCCTGGAAGCAAAGACTTGACCACCTGCTAGGACCAGGGCGTGGGAAAGCCCACAGGGCGGTCCTACCCGCGCTGCGGGAGCGGAGTCCGTAGCGTGCTGTGCAAAGGCAGGGCACACGGTTCCCATCACTGGGCTAAACGCATACCCACCACTTGTGCTCGCGTGCTGACAGCGGCCCTAGGAATGGGAACGTGAGGCGATTGAGTCACAGGCAAAGGCGAACAAAGGGAGAACCCTCAGTGTCCCGGGCATAACTCAATAGGACACATGCCATTTGGACGGTTCTCTGGTCAGAATGCTTTGACTCGTGTGACTAACTTGGCAGACTCCTTGACATACCTCTGGAGTCCAGAGTGCCTCAACTTTTACCCATTTTCGTATTCCAGCTCTGATCTGAGGCCTAACTGCAGACAGCAGGTCCAGAGCACGTGTTTGTGGTGTGTTCTCCTAACCACCGGGAGCTCTTAGCACGCCACATGTTTAACGTACTTCCACAGTCCCGTTTTGAACCACGGGCATGCGTCACTGAGCTGCCACGTGTGGCCGCCAGTGGACTCCGGAAGGTGTGTGCTGTGCTGTGCGGCCTGTTCTGAGTAGGGGAGACCCCACAGCCCAGAGCAGCCCCGCCCGATGGCCTGCTGGCAAGTGCAGCCCTTTAGAGAAAACCGTCCCCTGAGACCCTGTGGAACTCCATTGGTGTCACCGGGAGGTAGGGGGGGAGTGGCTTGGTGGTGACTATTGATGACAGTTGACCCTTGCTCAGAGTGGGATAAGGGATCTGTGTAGAGAGCCAGCGTCAGGAAATCCCTTGAACATTGTTGGTAAGGTCGTGGAATTGGGGTTGGAAGTTCTCCAGGGCCCACGCGGAATCATCCTTAGGCTCCTGACATCCTCTCTGTAGACACTTGAGTGGACACTGTTAGTGTCTGTAGACACTGGTCGTAGCTATCCCTTCTGCCTCACTGATTCCCAGGGAAGGGCCCGTGGTGAAGTCTGTCCAGATCGGAAATCACCGCGTCAGCAGCTTGATTGCCCTCGTCGACACTCTGTGCCCATTCCCGTGGAAAAGCATATGGAGCCTGTGTGATGTTGTTTTCATACGGAAGTGGAAGCAGCTGTGGGTGCCCCCTGAGAGCCAGCGCTGGGTGAGCTGCTGTCTCTAAGCCCCTTGTGGTCTAGAAAGCTTGTTTGACTCGATCCTCTGAATGAAACGCACGCTATCAACCCCTTTGGTTTTCATGTTTGGAGTGGGTGCATGATTTTTGACTTCCTCCCAAAGAGCCATCCTCTCTTCCTTTGAAAAATAGCATCACTCTGGCCTCTGTTCGACGGGCTTGTTTTTTTAATTTGACGTCAAGAGTTGGAGGTGTGGGGTATTGTGGGAGTCAACAGAGGGTTGGCAAAAAAGAAGACCGTCAGTGAGATGGACCTGCACAGTGGCTGCAAGGGCCCAAACACAGCACCAATCATGTTTGTGGTGGTGTACATCGGGTTACTGTGAGTTGAAACTGGCTCAATGTGTTCACAGCAGCAACAATACCCATTTCATCCTGTATAACTGGGAGTGCCTTCAGGGGCAAACTACTCCAGCCTTACCACCTGTTTGGGAATGCTGGGGGCAGAATACCAGATGGTTGCTCAGTCTTTGCGGGGGTACTTTCAGTGATGGGAGAGTTAGTATTCTCTTTATAGACAGCTGGCTCTAGTGTTTTAATGTCTCTGTTGGGTACGTCCACAGTCCTGGTTACTTACAGCTTTGGCCCTGGTTCTGTCCTCTGAGGTGATAGGTAACCAGCCTTTTGTCACATAACCCAAACCAACCAAGTACATCAAACCCATTGCCCTCGAGTCAGTTCTGCCTCCTAGCCGCCCTGTGGGACGGAGTAGAACCCCACCCCATTGGTTTCCCAGGCTGTCCATCTTTCTTGAAGCAGAAAGCCACATCTTTCTCCCCTAGGTGGCTGGTGGGTTTGAACCACTAACCTTGAGATTAGCTGCCTATGGTCTATCCCACTAGGCCCCCAAGGGGCCCCTTTCCTCCTAGCAGCACAGGTGTCTCTCTCTCTCTCTGAGCTCTCGTGTTCTTATCGACAAAAATGGTGTGAGTTTTGTAACTTGGATACCTCGCTAGGATTGAGGAGAAGAGCTGAGATGATTGTCACCTTTGGCGAAATCCTCCCCCTGTCTCCGAATATCTTAATTTTATCGCGGTGGGCATCGGAAAGGGAAAGCAGCAGTGTGCTGTCTGCCCCTTGGCCTGAGAGCTTGGACAGGCCGCTTCCAGTTAGCATTCTTGGACTCTTCACTGTCCACTTGCTGACCATTCCCTGTGCGCCACCATGTGTCTTGTACTTGTTTAGGCTTTAAGTGTTGATGAGTCACAGGAAACGAAGCAGGTAGGTGTCTTGCCCTGTTGGGGTGCAGGTTTCCTCCCTAGATGTTTTTACTTAGAGCTGAAGGGTTCTGATTAGTCAACGTAACAAGCCTCGTTGTCGTCCTTCCCTTGGTGTTTTTGGTTTCCGGAGCACTCCGGGTTTTAACACTGTGTCTTTCTTTGTAGATATTTGGAGTCTGGGAGTAATCCTCTTCATGTTGGTGTGCGGGCAGCCACCCTTTCAAGAAGCCAATGACAGCGAGACGTTGACAATGATCATGGATTGCAAATACACAGTCCCGTCCCACGTGTCTAAAGAGTGTAAAGAGTAAGTACCAGCAGCCCTCAGAGATTGCAGGCACTCAAACCGAAACCAGAAATCCTGTTTGTTTCTTTAAGGTGCCAGGAAAATCCAAGATAGCTTCAATAGCCAAGTTCCCACATCTGGGTTTATGTTCCAGTGTGAGATTCCAACAGCTATTCAGACGGGGTGGTGGTGGGGGGCAGGGGGACAAGAATATGATTTAAAATGTAACAGGGTACAGATTGGGTTTGTCTGTCTGTTAAATAAATCAGCCTCTTGCCAGCAAGAAACCCTTCACATGCCCTGTCAGCACCCCTTCCCCGGAAGTGAAGACATCACCATGGGAACTGCGTCCGTGGAGCACCACTGGAGTCTGCAGACACGTGTCGGGCTCTGACTCCCCCCGCCACCCCGGCCCCCGTTGACTCAGGAGCACAGGCCCGGCTTACCTGCGTGGCCATGGGAAGCCAGCAACCACACAGCTACTCAAGTTGATTATTTGGGACTTAATGGGAGATGTGCAGTGTGAAATACAGTAAAGGGCCAGGAACCGTGGAAGTTTGGTCTTTCGTTGGTTGACATTACCAGTGATATTTTTTAATGAGGTCAGCTACTACTTAAAGGCATTTGGTTGTCTTGATACAGTTTTAAGACTCAGATCAGGATATTAAAGGAGATTTTTCCCCCCTCACCTGCTAAGGGTAGCTGTGGGATTCTTCTTTCCAAATGAAGCCCCATCTTCAGTTATGCGGTTAAGAACTTGGCTTTGCCATTTGCTAATCAAGGGAGCAGGGTGGCCCTAGTAGACTACCTGCTGACGGCAAAGCTTAGCTCAGCCTTTGTGCAGAGGCCACACGCAGTCAGGACTGCTGTGCTCAAGGTGCTTATTTTTAGGTCTCTATTGCTGGTGTTGTTCTCTCCCTCAGGAACCAGGGCGGCCATCTGTGGGTGTAGATTGTGTGCATGCTCGATGTTGGTAATACCACCATCCTTAGTGACAAACTGGAACAGATTCATGTACTTGTATTTTGACACACTTCATTCTAAAGAGCGTGTGAAACATCATCTAAAAAGCCCAGCACCTTGGGCACCTGTGATCCAGCTCCAAAAGAGGAGCGGCACCCCTTGTCTGAGAGGCCCCACGGCGCTCCTGTCCTGGAGAGACTGGCCGTCAGCCACAGCACTGCTTCTCCACTCCAGTCCTTCCTCTGCCTGACTTCACTAAGTTGCATTGTTTGCTCAGGGATCATGTCCATTTGGCCCAAATTTATACCATCCTCTTAGTTTGAAGGTCTGTAGAATCTGTGGCCCCTTTCATTCCAACATTGACAATGTGTCCCTCCTCTTGTTTTCTTTTTATTGTTGCCTTATTCTTGATCTGCCTTTCCCCAGATTTGTTAATTGTATTCATCTGTTTCAGAGAACTACCTTTGACTTCATTTGCTTTTACCCTCAACTAGCACAGAAGTTAGTCTAAAATGTTCATGATCTTCCTGTTTTAACTCACACTGACATATTTGTGCACTTAATTTAGCAAAATCCGTAATTGATCTGTTATGTTACCATCTTCCTAAATAACCCCCAAATCCTTACAAAGCTTTAGTTCCCCTCCAATATTTTAGTAACTTTTTTTATTTCACAAATTAGGTGTTATTTCATAGAGATAAAAATCATTTAGACTTACTCAGGTATTTTCCCAAAATGTTTCTTATTCATCCTTCGTATATATCGACCCTCTCAGCTGGATCTCATTCTTCTGAAAGTTGTTGGATCCTTTCAAATTTCTCTAGGTGAGCATCTGTCAGTGATGCTTGTATTAGTTTGTATTGAACATGACATTATCCGATAGTGTTCTTGAGAGTTTCATTGGGTATAGGATTCTGGGTTGACACCTTTGCTCCTTGAAAAGATGATTCTGCTGTGTTCTGACACCCATCATTGCAGTCAGCTGGGTGTCTTACTGCTGTTCCTGTGGAGGTGGTGTCTCTTCTCCGACCGCCCATCTAGGACGTGTTAGGGCTCCTGGCTCAAGGTTTGCATTCTTTGATGAATTTGGAAACTCTTCATCCATTAGTTTTTCTTTCTTTTTTTAAAAAAAATCATATTATTGGGGGCTCGTACAACTCTTAGCACATTCCATCCACCCACTGTGTTAAGCACTTTTGTACATTTATTTCCCTCATCATTCTCAAAACATTTGCTTTGTACTTGAGCCCATGGTATCAGCTCCTCATTCTTTCCCTCCCTTTCTGTTCCCCCTCCCCCATGAACCCTTCACTGACTTCTCCACTGTCCATCCCCCAGGGAGGAGGTTATATGTAGATCCTTGTAATTGGGTCCCCCTTTCTACCCCACCTTCTCTCCTCCCTCCCAGTATCACCACTCTCACCACTGGTCCTGAGAGGTTCATCTGTCCTGGATTCCCTGTGTTTCCAGTTCCTCTCTGTACCACTGTACATCCTCCAGTCTAGCCGGATTTGTAAGGTAGAATTTGGGATCATGAGAGTGGGGGGAAGGAAGCATTCAAGAACTAGAGGAAAATTATATTTTTCATCATTGCTACATGCATCCTGACTGGCTGGTCTCCTCCCCGCGGCCCTTCTGCAAGGGGATGTCCAGTTGCCCACAGATGGGCCCTGGGTTGCCATTCTGTACTCCCCCTCATTCACAATGCTATGTTTTGTTTTTTTTTCTGTGATGCCTGATACCTGATCCCTTCGATGCCTTGTGATTTCATAGGCTGGTGTGCTTCTTCCGTGTGGGTTTTGTTTTTTCTCAGTTATATGGCCACTTATTTATCTTCCAGCCTATAGGACCTCAGACTCTATTATCTTTTGATAGCTGGGCACCATCAGCTTTCTTCACCACATTTGCTATGCACCCGCTTTTTCCTCAGCGATAGAGTTTGGACAGGTTGGTGTGCTTCTTCCATGTGGGTTTTGTTGTTTCTCAGCTAGATGGCCGCTTGTTTAACTTTAGGCCTTTAGACCTCAGATGTTGTCTTAACAGCCAGGCACCATCAGCTTTCTTCACCACATTTGCTTGTGCACCTGTTGTCTTCAGCACTCGTGCCAGGAAGGTGAGCATCTCAGACTGCTGAATTGTTAGAACAAAGTATTGTTGTGTTGAGGGGAGTACTTGAGTAGGGGCCCACTGTCCATCTCTTTCCTTAATACTAAACCTATACATATATGTACAGAGATCTATTACCCCCGTGTCGTATATAAATGTATTTACATCTGTATATCCCTGTATTTTATCCATAACTGCCCTTTGCCTCCTAGTTCTTTCCTCGATTTCTTTGTACTTTCCTCTTGTCCCACGATCATGTTCAACCTTCATTTGGGTTTTCAAAGAAAGCATCTCACTAGTTTTCATTTCCTTTTGGGATTCTGGTTCGCTGTGTATTAGAGCCACCTCCCCCCACAACCCACCCACCCACCCAACACCACAGAGCAGTGCTGTGTGGTCTTCTGTTCCTTAGTCATTTCCTTGTGTCTCCTTCCTGACCTTGTACATATTCAGTCTGTTGTCGTCGGTGTGTCTCAGCCCTTCTCACACTGATGCTAGGAACCCAAACAGCAAGTACTCTTTCTGTCCCTCCATCTACTATCCCTCCCTCCATCCATCCACCCCTCCCTCCATCCATCCACCCCTCCCTCCCTCCATCCACCCCTCCCTCCCTCTATCCACCCCTCCCTCCCTCCATCCACCCCTCCCTCCATCCATCCACCCCTCCCTCTCCCTCCATCCACCCCTCCCTCCCTCCATCCACCCCTCCCTCCCTCCATCCACCCCTCCCTCCATCCATCTACCCCTCCCTCTCCCTCCATCCACCCCTCCCTCCCTCCATCCACCCCTCCCTCCCTCCCTTCACCCCTCCCTCCCTCCCTCCCTCTCTCCCTCCAGCTGGGCTCCCATCTTCAGTAGCTTGACGCATTGCGTTCCCTTCACCCAATGTGGCTTTCAGAACAGGAGCAGAAATCATTAGGCCGAAAGCCAGCTTTGTGGATCGCCTGTCAAAGTCCCAACTTTGTGTACTTTCAGTGGCTGAGTAGTGTTTTAAAATTTTTTCCCCTTTTGGCCAACATAACATCCTTAAAAAAAACAAACACCTAAAAATGTGTAACATTTTCCTTGTCTCTGTTAGGGTCGGTGGGCCCTGCACCTGGCTTGTTCCTGACCATTGGGTCTGGTTCTGGGCTGCCACCAAGCCAGCAGCTAATTCAAGCACAGGTGTGAATTTGTGACTAGAGTTAATTGTAGATTACAGCAAGCTGTGTGTGTCTGTTTGATCCACTTGGTTTATCTGGAGGTGGTGACTTTTTATTTTACAACTCTTGATAGCACCCCATTTTCATTATTTCTACCAGCCCCCCCACTGCCCGCCACCTAATGATCAACCCTAATTGAATTGATTGTGTAGGAGTGGGAAGTAGTAATATGCATCGCCGTTACTCACCCTGCTTGCTTTCACCGTGGGTGTCCTTCCTCCAGCCTAATCACACGGATGCTGCAGAGAGACCCCAAGCGCAGGGCCTCCCTCGAGGAGATCGAGAACCACCCTTGGCTCCAGGGCGTGGACCCCTCGCCGGCCACCAAGTACAACATCCCTCTGGTGTCCTACAAGAATCTCTCGGAAGAGGAGCACAACGGCATCATTCAGCGCATGGTGCTCGGGGACATCGCTGACCGGGACGCCATTGTTGAGTAGGTCTTGCTTCTCAGTGTGGGTCATGGGCCTCGGGCTCTTGGGAGGGCCATTCTCTCCCGGCCAGGGCCTCTGGACACACCGCACAGTGGCCAGCCTCCCCAGTTGGCAGGAGTGAGATCGTACTTCACTCCGCCGTGCCGTGCCCAGTGCAGTGTGTGGCATGGAGGTGTTCCTGTCAGTAAGCCCCTGGGGGGCGTCAGTGCCGGGCGTGGGGTTGGAGTCTCCTCCTGTCAGTCTTTTGGACTCACCTGTCTTGTCCCCTGGAGCAGGGAGAAATGGGGGGGGGGCAGCTTTGGGCTCTCTAGATCAGGGTGGGTCGTGGGGGATTGTCAGTGAGGTGGACGGCAGTCACGCCCACGTCTGTCAATGGTGACCTTGTGCTAGAGGAGCATGCAGCTTAAACAGTGGCAGGTCCCACAGGTTCCACTGGTGCCCGGTGCCCGTAGAAGAACGCTGAAGCCCGGTCCGAGTCCCCACAGACCTTTGAGATGACCCCTCCCTCAGTGTGAAGAGGCACTGGCTCTGTACATGGTCGTGAGTTTCTGTAAGAGGTGCTGGCTGTGAGCTGCACACACCCTTCCCACCAGTGAGGACCAGAGGACTTGGACACTGCACGAGACAGCTGAGGATGAGGGAAAGGGGGGCTCTGGGCAGCAAAAGAGGTTGAGAGACCTGGTACTGAGTCCCAGAGTGGACCTATAGGCCTGCTTCCTGAGTGGGGCCACACGCAGCAGCCCAGTGTAAGGGCCTGGACCCCGAGCGAGGGGCATCTGTGTGAAGGGCATGAGACTTTAGGCTGCTTTTCGTTTACTGGCAAGAAAAGATCCCCAGAAATCGACCCACCTCTTCACTTTGGCGTCAGTAAATTTCCACCTATTTCCCAGTGCATTCCTGTGAGGCCTCTCAGCTCGCTCCGGCTACTGGAAGAGGTTCAGGAATGCACAGGAAAAACTTTTGCATTTCTGAGTCGCCCTGAGATAGTTTTTGCCTTATTCACTCCCCTTAAGTTCGGTGGCGGCAGTCATGGTCACCGTGTTGGGCAGGGCACTATCCGCAGCAGAAGCTCGGCCCTTGGGAACCGCTCGTCTCCGTCCACACGCTGGCCTGCCCCGGGCGCTTCTTTCTGTCCATGGGACTGTGCAGTGTGGGCCCTCTTCGCCGGCCCGCCTGACTGCGCTCACTGGAACGTTTCCCAGGGTCGCCCACGCCAGAGCCTGTGCTGGAGCCTGCCTCCCTCTCTTTGTGGCGAGTAATTCTCCTTTGTTCGTGCGCACCCCCATTCACATAGCCAGACATTTACCTTACTCCGTGTTTTCAGTGCTCACAGTGGCGTGCGTCCCAGACTGAAAACCACCCCCTGCTTTTGGCCTGAGTCTGACTCCTGGCCCCCAGTCACACGGTGCCTCTGCCTGCTGAGCTCCAGCAGCGTACAGCCAGCCTCACAGCCCGGGACTCTTCCCATGGAGAATGCATTGATGCCCCTTCAGCTAGAGCTCCCAAGGAAGGGGCTGCGTGGGGGGCACTCTAGGTGTGGCTGCCCTTCAGTGCATGATCACAGGCCCCAGATGAAGCAGAGAGAGGGGGGCAAGCCGAGCTGGCTGTCCCTGGGGAGCCTCAGCCCTTGCTTTCCCTTACCCGATGTGAGCCGCTCCTCGTTCTGAGGGTGGTTCTTGGACTCAAAGACCCTGGAAAAGCCCCCTGAATACATCACCTGCCTCACCTAGGACTCTGCTGAGCAGCCGCTGCAGGTCAGGTCCATCGCCCCAAGCCCTGTGTTTTGTCTTGAGCGCTGGTGGTGGCCCCTAGCCCGGGCTGTCCCCCGACACTGTACACTTCTTACAGGGGGAGTGCCGAGTGTTTTCGTTAACTACAGAAAGCACCATGCACGGGTCCCCGGGCCACGTGGGCTCCTTTGCACTCGCAGGCGTGTCCCATGTGTCCTGTCGGAGAGTGGGCCTGGCCAGACTAGGGACTCAGGGGGCATTGCTCTTGAAGTGGGTTTATGAGGCTGATTTTATTCTACAAAGCACATTATGACTTGCCAATTCCCTGATCTGAGTGGATGCCGGCGTTTGAGCGCACGTTCGTGTGCCATGATGGACGCCATGTCCCTTTATGCTGCTGACAAGTCCACACTGACACACAGGGCACGGCCGTCAGGTGTGCACCTGCGAAGCCTGCTTACCTGTTCTCACACACCCGGAGCCGCCTTCCAGCCCAGCTGCCGCCAGCATGGTGGGTTTTTCCAACACGAATGTTTCCATCCAGGTTTGCAGAGTTGCAAGAGTAACCTAAGTAGCTGATAGCAGTGGCTGTGTTTCCTTCCCTCTAGTTGATGTGGGGGGTTGGTGTGATCTTTAAGCTCACAAGTCATTGCGTCTGGGTGCGTGTACATCTCTAGGTCGGGTTTGGTGTTTAACTCCAGCTCCGCCGAGCGTGGCGCGTGCCCCTCCCAGTGCGCCTCAAGTTCGCTGTGCTGTGTCTTCCGCAGAGCCCTGGAGACCAACAGGTACAACCACATCACAGCCACCTACTTCCTGCTTGCCGAGAGGATCCTGCGGGAAAAGCAAGAGAAGGAGACCCAGAGCCGATGTGCCAGCCCCAGCAGTATCAAAGCCCAGTTCAGGTGAGAGGAAAACACACAAGCCTCACCTTTTGAAATCACGGACCTGTTGATGTCGTTTCTAATGCTTCTTAACTGTGGGGAGAGGGACTCCCACCTGGGTTTCGTGTGTGTGTGTGTGTGTGTGTGTGTGTGTGTGTGTGTCGTGCACGGGGGTGGGGAGTGTGGCTCCTCTGTCATGAAGTGACTCTTTCCCCTCTCAGGCTCCGTGGGCAAGAGGCCTGTGGCCAGTGGTCTCCCTGGGAAGGCTCAGGAGCTGCAGCTTCACCTGGGGCTTCCTCACTGTGTCCCTGAAACTCGTCCCGATCGAGCCTGTCCTGCCCAGTCAGTGTCTGTCTCAGGGGTGACGCGGAAACTCCCCCTCAGTTATGTGGAGATTCTGAAGGGGCGTTACTGTGCCCTGCAGCCTGGCGCTGGCGGCAGTCAGATCAACAGCGCAGAGATGTGTCCCCGTCCGAGGCAGGCTGCTTGTGCAGGCAGCGCCCTGCAGCAGTGAGGGTTGTAGGGCAGGGGGTGTCAGACTGGCTAGCCTGAGGTTCCATAACCCTGGGCTGGGGTCTGCTCTGAACACAGCAGAAGTAAGTGTGGCTGGCACCAACGGGCGTCAGCATGGGCAGCCTCACAACTCACGTGGTGGTCTGAAGTCGAGGGGCAGGCTCAGGCCTTCCTGGTCTAGAACTCTAACCATCTTCAGGGTTGTCTGCTGGCAGGTGGCTGGAGCCCCGTGGGGAGGGGGTGGGACACCAGGTAGTGACGCTAGCTCACCCCAGAATGGAACTTGGGTCGCTGCTGGGTCTTGCCCCAAAGAAGCCCTGGTGGCGCCCTGGTTACTCATTGACCTTGCTAACTGCAAGGTCAGCAGTCAAAACCACCAGATGCCCCCTCAGGAGAAGGACAGGGCTTGTCTACTCCTGTACAGAGTTAGTCTTGGGAACTCACGGGGGCCAGCCCCCAGTGCTGTATGGTCACTAAGTTGGCATTGACTCAGTTGAGGGTGGCGAGTTTGGTTTTCATTCTGAGTGCAGTCCGCTCGCAGACTATGGGCAATTGTTGAAGGTGGCCACTTCAGGGGCTACTGCTTCTTGGCTCAGTTTGTGATTTTCTTTTCTTAAATCATTTTACTCCTGTCCAAACATGTTTGGAGAACTGGCATATGACCATCGTAGTAGAGGTCCGCCTGACTGTGCTTGCAGTGTGGACCGCGGGTACTGCAACCGGGCGAGGCCCCGGGGCACTCACGGGGCTGCCAGTGCGGGCCAGGCTGCAGCCTGCGGGGCCTCGTGAAGACCTCGGGGAGCTGGCTTCTCGTCTTCTCAGAGGACCAGACCCTGAGACCGCTCATGCTCCATCTGACCTCGGTGTGAAGCCACTGCCTTGGGGGTTTATTAGCAGATAAGGTAGCCGGGCTTTCTTCGGTGGATGCTGGGGTCCTCACGCCCATGCGGCCGCCCTCTCTGTGTGGGTGCGCGGGCGGGGAGAAAGGCGCAGCCTGGGGACCTCAACCTTGAGCTTGCCAGCAGCGTGAGGTGCTGACGCCGCATAGCCGCCGCCCTTGTCCTCGTGTTGGGAGAGATGCAGTCATCCATCCTGGGTGCACGGATTGGCCACGGACCCACATGGGCACCTCCCCTCCCTCACGCGCACCCTCTGCTTGCCTGGCGGGGCTTGGTGCCCCTCTCCTGGCTGCTCGCCCGCCCCGGTGGAGGACGGATGACTTGTCCTCCCTCAGAAAAGCCAGCGCATCACCGTGGGAGCCTCCAGCAGATGGGCCCGCCGGGTCCGGGGAGAGTGCAGGTGCCTCGGTGAGGGCGCGATGCCGGATGGAGCCTGGGCAGGCCTCACTGGAGCGGCTGTTGCTGCAGCCTCATGGCAGCTGTGGGGCGTGCCGTCGCCCAGTGCCTGGGGAGGTGAAGGGAAGCCTGGGGGGGGGCGGTGTTGGCACAGGCCAGGGAGCCGCCTGCAGAGCGTCCTTTGGCCACCATGCACAGAGCAAGTGCAGAGGGGAGGGCGCGGCCAGGCTCAGCGGCAGGCCTGTGGGGGGGCCTAGAAAACACGCGTTTGTGTGTCGCTAGCTCCGCACGTGCGGGCTTTAGTTCAGGACGTGTGCCGGCTTAGCTGACCTGCCTCTTAGATGCGCAGATTTCACACCAGCTCAGCCTGTGCGCACTGCCCGCCCTTCTGCTCGGCGAGCCAGTGGGCTCCCAGGTGTGTTTTGGGTTCTGTGCTGGCCACAGAGGACCCACTCGGGATTGGGGCGGAGTTCCCCCAGTTTTCAGACCACCCTGCCCGTCTGAGGGCCCCGCAGAAGGTTAAAGGGTTTGAATGGGGGTGTGTTGGAGTTTGTTGTTGAAGTGAGGGGTTTGCGGGGTTTTGCCCCATTGGCTCTGTGCTCTGGTTCTGCGCATCGTCTTAATCTCTCTCTCTCTCTCTCTTTCTCTCTCTCATCTGTCACCCAGGCAATCGTGGCCAACCAAAATCGACGTTCCCCAGGACCTGGACGATGACCTCACGGCCACCCCTTTGTCGCACGCCACTGTCCCGCAGTCTCCCGCCCGGGCTACGGACAGTGTCCTCAACGGGCACAGGAGCAAAGGCCTGTGTGACCCAGCCAAGAAAGAGGACCTCCCCGAGCTGGCCGGGCCCGCCGTGTCCACGGGGCCGCCGGCCAGCCTAAAGCCCACAGCCAGCGGGCGCAAGTGCCTGTTCCGCGTGGAAGAGGACGAAGAGGAAGACGAGGAGGACAAGAAGCCCGTGTCCCTGTCCACACAGGTGGTTCTGCGCCGGAAGCCTTCGGTGACCAACCGCCTGACGTCCAGGAAGAGCGCCCCGGTGCTCAACCAGATCTTTGAGGAGGGGGAGTCCGACGACGAGTTCGACATGGACGAGAACCTGCCGCCCAAGCTGAGCAGGTTAAAGATGAACATCGCGTCCCCGGGCACCGTGCACAAGCGGTACCACCGCAGGAAAAGCCAGGGCCGCGGCTCCAGCTGCAGCAGCTCGGAGACCAGCGATGACGACTCCGAGAGCCGCCGGCGCCTGGACAAGGACAGCGGCTTTTCCTACTCGTGGCACCGCCGGGACAGCAGCGAGGGGCCCCCTGGCAGCGAGGGCGACGGCGGAGGCCAGGGCAAGCCCAGCCAGGGCAGCGGCGGGGCGGACAAGGCCAGCCCTGGGGAGAACAACGCCGGCGGGGGCAGCCCCTCCAGCGGCTCAGGCGGCAACCCCACCAACACGTCCGGCACCACCCGCCGCTGCGCCGGCCCCGGGGGCCCTGTGCAGCTGGCCTCCCGCAGCACTGGCCCCGGAGAGCCTGGGCCACTGGCCTCATGCAGCATGGGCTCGGTGGGCCCGGGTGCGCTGGCCCCGCGCAGCGCCGGCGAGCTGGTCCAGAGCCTGAAACTCATGAGCCTGTGCCTCGGCTCGCAGCTCCAGGGCAGCGCCAAGTACTTCCTGGACGCCCAGAATGGCCTGGCCTTCTCCAGCGTGAAGGTGCAGGAGAAGTCCTCATGGAAGATGTGCATCAGCGCTGCGGGGAGTGCGGGGCCGGCCCCCGCCGTGGGCAGCCTCAAGTTCTTCTCTGACCATATGTCGGTGCCGACCACCCAACTGGAGCGGATACAGAGCAAGAACCTGAAAAACAACGTGCTTCAGCTACCTCTGTGTGAAAAGACCATCTCCGTCAACATCCAGCGCAGCCCCAAGGAGGGCCTGCTGTGCGCTACCAGCCAGGCCAGCTGCTGCCACGTCATCTGAGGCCACGGGCACACCGCCCGGCTGGCCCCTTCCCGCCACTCGCGCACCGTGGCTAGGAGCAGTTAGTTACTGCTTTGTCATCTGTCCACCCGACGACGTGACAACGCATGGTCTTTGTGCATGCTGCTAGACACTTCTTTTCCAGCCGGAAAGTCTATTGTGTAATTTTTACTTTTGTAATTTTAATGTGGATGATCAGGATGAAATTAAAATGTATATTTGGAACCTAATATAAACGGAGCACTTAGAAATCTATGTTCTGCACTTAACCTAGAGAGCAAGCGAGGGGCAGAGAGAGAGTGAAATCGAGAAAACCAAACCAAACCCTTTTTTTTTTCCTTGTGAAAATCCAAATTCCTGCCCTTGGTGTCCTCTGAATGGAGACTCTGGGCTCGGGGTCACGGCAGAGGCAAAGCAATAAGGCCATGCAGGGGGCCTGGGCGCCCGCCTGCTCCGAAAACCAGACCGCGTTTTGTCTTAAGCTGTAGCGTGAAAACAAGTTTGGGCTCTGAACGTGTTAACAGGGAGAAACAGATTTCCTCGTTTTTTTGTGAGTCAGTGAGAGAGAGTACTTACGGTAGGTTTGTAGGCTGAGTTACTGACAAGCAGACAATCTTGTTTGGCGATGCGGTCCAGTGGGTCGCTGGTGTCCCACTTCCACTCCCATGGTGTGCGTTTGTCCAACAGACCGGAACGAGCCTCTGGGCTCTGCTCCCGGGGGTGGGGCAGGCCCGGCGGCCCACCCAGGGGCTCCCACCCGACCACCGGGGCAGGAGGACAGCCGCTGCACTCAGACGCTGACCCCAGCCACAGCCCCGCCCGGAGAGCAGAGAAAGGGTGGGTGCCGGCTTCGGTTTGTAGGCGTTTGGTAATTAGTGATCCCTTTCGTTCTTCTTCACGTTACTTCACATCCTTTGACTCGGCTATGGAAACGGACGGATCGGAAACCAAAAACACGAAATTCACACAGGCCAACACACACGAAACGATGACAAAACACGGTGTGCTTTTCTTTTTCTTTTCCCCTGTTTCTGCTGGAAGTGTTTTTCATGTTGCCTTCCTGCCAAACACATTCTCCAAGAACTCTTGCTTTCAACTGTTCCTGTGCAGAGACTACTTGTGACCAGATAACCGTTCTGCGTGGCATTTTCTCTGGAGAGGACACGGTATATTGCACAGTGCTTCTTTTGGAAAGGGGCCAGATGTTATTTTCATCCTGCCTAGTGACGTTGGTGCCAGGCAGGCAGGCTGACTAGTGGCTGGGACCTGGCCGGCGGGGGGCAGGGGAGCAGGGGTCCTGCCCACCCTCGCCTAACGAGGTGAGGGGATGGCCCGCTGGCTTCTGGGCACGTGACGTGGCGTGGGCGGGGCACCAAAGAGCTGCCGTAAGACGGCCTTGGTTCCTGCAAGCATGCATCGCCTCGGCTCGCTTTGGGAAGACTGTATTTTACTCAGAACTCTGAATTTCACAGTCAGCATACTGACACAAGCTAAGTAACGAATTATACTTAAAACATTTCCTTTCCTTTCCAGACCTAGGCTAGATGTGTTTTAAGCTCCAGCTCTAGTTCATTGTGATATTTATATCGGAAAAGCTACAAGAATAGATGTGTGGTGAAGCCATAGAACATATTCGCTTGCAATCCTTGAGCCAGGGATCTGGCCCAGGGCCAGAAACAGATGTGCGGTTCATGTGGAGAGTGAGCGGAACATCTGTGTTCAAGGTTGGCGAGGAGTTCATCAAGGGCATGGGCAATAAATTCTTTGTTGCAGCTGTTTTCCAAGTCATGTAAATACTTTCCCTGTGATTCTGTACAGCCTCGAACGGCACCTTTTCACGAACCCGTATGTGTGTGGGTTTTTATATTCAGATGTAGATATGGTGCTCACTTAGGATCAGCAGTGTTGACCATTGATGCTGCATAGCTGTATGATAGCCTTACTAGTTGGGTGTGGTTGGCGGCCCTCTGGGTACACACGTTAGTTTGCGTGGCGTCTCCCCCATTTGTTCCTAGGTGAATGATTGTGCATGTGTCGTATGTCATTGTATGTCATCGCCCAAACGGGAGGGGGCGGATAACCATCACATCGCGATAATCTTGGACCAAACTACTTCCTTGCTCTAAGCAGTATCTTGTACCCCTGACCCTGTCTTCAGAAGCCGCATATCATGGCAGTAGTGTATAAATTAGTGTGGAGCAGCAGTCTTGTATTTTTCTGTATGTGTGTGTATATATATATATATATAATTATGTACTTCGGACAATTCTATTTAAAGATGTGACAATCTTGACACTGATCTTAAGGACAGCCGCGAGATGGAGCGGAATGAAAGGTGTCCCCTACCAAGAACGTGTGTGCAGAGGGTACGGAATTACCACCTGATGCAGTCAGTGCCTCCAATGCTGGCTGATGTTTCCTCATTGTGTAAACATGGACAGATACGTGACAAATGAGGGGGGGGGGAATCCAAATAATAAAGAGACATATTGATGTTCAGCAATAGAAACTGTGTCCCTTGTCGCCTTTCTTGCCGTCGGAGTGGCTTCGTAGAGGCCCCGCTGGGGTCGGGCCCAGCCTGCCTCAGGCTTTGCACCTGCAGATGTAGGCGGCTAAAAGAAATCCCATTGCAAACTCTCCTCCCGTGACACTTGTGAGCCTCAAGAGCTCAGGTGGGCCCCGGACGGCCCCCTAATCACACTCCCTCCCCAGGGTCACCCACTTTCCTCAACTGGTTGTCCTGATCCTGAGTGAGGAGGTCGCTGACTCCCAGCTCCCACCTGCACTGCCCGCCTCCCTCTGTGTCCACCTGCTTGGCATTGCTCCTGTTTGTGTGTGATTCTGAGGCCACCTCACTTGTACCCCGGAACCCACCCCTCGGGCAGCACTGACAACTGGCTTGGCCATTCTCTCCTGCCATCTTCCGTCACCGCGCTTCTGTGGTGGTATGCCCAGTGGCAAACAACACAGGGTTTGCTCATTTGATATATAACATACACATACATACCTATGTGTACATATATACATATATATGGAAGGCCTGGTAACGGACAGTAGGTTCCATTTCGGGAGGTCTGCAGTTGGCAAACAGGAGAAAGATGAGGCTTCCCACTGCCCTGAAGATTTACAGGCTCGGGAACCCAAAGGGGCAGTTCTTCTCTGTCCTCTAGGGTCGCTGTGAGTTGGAGAGAACTCGAGGGCAGTGAATTTGGAGTTTGGTTTTCCCCCTTCTGGCCAGCCACTGACTGGCCAATCCCCATGTTCGTATTTGATGACTGTACATTTCCCATCTTTCAGGATCCCACGTGGCCTACCATCCTGTCCTCTAGCCTCTCAGTTCCTCCGCTCCCAGCCACTACACTTAGAAGTCCCCACGGGCAGGTTTGGGGCCCCAGACCAGTCTCCGTTCCGTGCTGAGGGAGGCTCACATTTTCTCCCGGGAACATCAGACTCCCAGCCTTCCGTCTACGTGGATGGGAGGAGAGAAGTAACAGGCATGTCAGTGACAACTCCTCATCACTCACACCGAGCCCCGGTGCCCATCGCAGTCGGGGACAACGCCTAACTGGTTTTACGCAAGTCTCCAATGTGGTGTCACCCCTCACTCTTAGCCCAACATCCGGGCCATCGGCAAACTCAGGGCCATTGAGCGCGGGAGGGCGCTGCCCGCGCCATCACCGCCTCACAAACAGCTGCCCAGGCCCCCACCGGGCGCCCCGCAGACGCTCGTTCCTTCTCCCATCTCTTCTCCATGTAGCGCTGCGACTGGTCCGGGAAAGCCGAAGTCATCACGTTTTGAAAAGTGCTTCGTGTCTGAATGTTTGGCGATTGCCCACTTGTCTGTCTCTAATTCTAGTTTAATTCCGTTTGGGTCAGAGAAGGTGCTTTGTGTCGCTGAAATCTCACACTTCTTGAAACTCCGCTTCCTGCCCAGCATCTGACCTCTCGGCGACTGCTCTGCGAGCGGCGGACGAGCCCTGTTGCTGGTGGAACGTGATGTACAAGTCGGTCAGCCCCACAGACCCGCTGACTTTGCCCCTGCAGCAGTCGGTGAGAGGAGTATTGGAACCCCAAGCTGCAATTGCGGATGCATCTAATTCTCCTTTTAGTTCTATCAGTTTGGTTTCATGGAATTCCGAGGCCAGGTAAAGTGGTCATGGGGAGTTTGCCCCTTCAGGACAACCCCCTTCTGGTCCACCTTCGAGGGCGGTGACGGCTGTCCCACCAGAATTTTGTTGGGGAAACTTACCCCAGCCACTTTGGATCTCAGAGCTTGCCCCTTCAGACTGGTTTTTGGGTTCCAAAAGCCCCCACCATGTTGAAACTGAGCCCCGTTTATTGTCCAAACCACTCTTTGATGTGGGGATGGGAGAGTATAGAGCTTTTCAAGGGACACGCCGGTGACGGCAGGTGTGTAGCGTTGGGCGGTGCTATGTGGAGAAGCAATACCTTCACAGCTTGCTGTTTTTGTTTACTAACGGGTCTTAGGATCTGGTGGCAATATTTTTGACTCACCTCGTGCAGTTTAAAGTAGACCCCTGCAATCATTTTCCTTCACAAGGCTCTGCCCGGCCCTCTCGGACTGACAGGTCAGGGTCAGGTCAAGAGAGCATCAGTCACTGTCTCTTCTCCGATTCCAGTGGGCACCCGAGGAGTGAGCTCTGGGGTCCGTCCAGGAATGTCCTTGGAGGTCTCTGGCTTCTGAGCCTGTTTCCCCCTTGCCCTACCCACCCCATGCTGTGGGAATCTACCCAAAGAACATCACTCTTGGGCTTTGGGGCACTTACGTTGTGCCCCTTCTGCCTAGAGACTCATGGAAGATAGGTCGGTGGGGAGGTTAGGGAAATTACCTTCCAGGCCCCTAATTCCCTTTTCTCTCTCTTGTTTAGGATTTAATACATAGATCCTATCATTCCATCTTTCAGTCACTTCAAGTAGAATTTACAATTGCTACCATAACCCCTTGGTGAGCCTTGGCCTATGTTGCCACATTCTTGATCCTTCTCAGAGAGGCCTGTACAAGGACCTACTTTGAGCATTTTCATTCTCCTGGATCTCGGGGCAGCATCTGCTGCCGTTGGCCACAGTGCTTTCGTAGCTTCTCAGGCCCATCTGCATCTCTCCCACCGCAGAATAATCCAAGGCATGGTCACTGCCCAGCAGTGACTCTGTGTCAGGCTGGGTCTGCGACCTGTTGCTTGATAGGTTATTTCATGTGGGTTGTGTTGATGTGAAATAAATTGGCATTGGTTCTTTTAGTCAGTCTTTGTAACCCCCACTAAATGACTGGGTAGGAGCATGCAAATAAGGTCTCTACCTCAGGGATTGGTCAGTTTTTCCATTTCACTAACTATAGAGTGAGGCATCTCAGAAGCAGGAGCAGAGACTCGTGGCCAGCAGCAGGAGGAGCCGCGCTCAGCCAGAAGTAGCAGCTATGATAGCAGCCGAGACCATGCGATAGAGCAGTAGGCATCCCAGCCCACCAAGCAAGGACAGCTAAGTGCCTTCCTGCACTGGCAGGGCTCAATAAATAGGCTTTGTAATGCTTGACAGGACGAGGCAGAGACCCAGGGCTCTGTGGCTGAGGGCCTGAGGATCAGGGAGCCATGTACCTGCATGATTGAGCAGCAGCACTGCAGTTAAAAGAATTGTATCCTTCATGCTTCTGGATACTGACTTCTAACCTGTTCCCTTTCTTGATCTCAACCACACTACTGCACTGCCTGCCAGTTGTGAGTGTGCATGTGTGCACACGTGGAAGAGGAGGGAAGTGGCTGGGTTGACGGAGGCCAGCTTGCAGCCATGGGCTGCTGCCAAGGTAAGGCAGAGTGACACCCGCTGGGCATCACAGGGCTGATACGGTGGGGGAGGGGCGGGGGTATGGTGGTAGTGGTGCCTCTACTCTGTTTCCCCAGCTTGCCAGCTTCAGGCTATGCAGTCGGATCAGCAAAACTGAGAAGCAGCCCTTGCCCAGGGAGCCAACCCTCCCCCTCCCCCTCCCCCAGCCAGGCGTGCATCTGCCTTCAAGCAGAGCAAGGCGCCCACTGGGAGCCTTCCCGGCAGGCCCAGCACACACTCCCCCAGGGCCCTGGGGCCACTGCTGTTAGCCAAGGTTCCGTTCCCACGGCCTGCCCTGCACAGCTCCACCCCGCCTCCTGCCAGCAGCAGCAGCAGCAGCAGGGGCTTCCGTAGGCCACCAGTTATTCTCTGCCCAGCTAGCCCTCTGAGGAAGGGGGGCTCACACCGTGTCTCTGTAGCCTTCTCAGATCGGATCCCTGGCTGACTATTGGGGCACAGCTGCCCTGGGACCCCAGCTCTGTGCCATTTACACCCCCTTTCTGACCCAGTACAGGTGGCTGCTGTGCGGATGCCCCCTGGCTGGTGATGGCAGGTGGGGCCTCCTGGCCCCTTATCAGTTGGGGAAGGTGGGCTGGAACACGCCGAGGTGTGTCTAAACCAAGCAAGAGCCCTCTTGGGGGTGGGTGCTGGGGGGCATCTTCCCAAGGAGCCCCCTGCTCCTGGGTCGGCAGGACACAGCGCTGGGGATGGGGTCTGTGGCCAGAAAGGGCAGCACGTCTCAGAGGCTACATACAGGGCAGGCTGAGCACAGTGGGGTGGTGGTGGGGGGGTTCTTGTTGGAGGGTGCACCACGACCCTGGGGCTGTTTGGGTGTGTTGAGGTGGCGGCAGCCTCCGTCTCTTCCTCAGTGCACAGAGCGGACAAAACTTGGAGATGACATGGCGTGGCTTGTACACCCCATCCCACCCCACCGCCCCCCGAAAGGAAGCTCGCCCATGGGAGTGTGATGTGGGGCCATAGCCAGTTAGAGGGTGCATGCTGTCTGCTCCCACTTGTAGGACACTGGCGGCAGCAGAGGGACCCAAGTTTGGCCCTGGTCACCCTGGCTGTCCATTAAGGTGGGGGATGGTGCCGTGGGGAGGGCGGAGCCACGGGGTTGGCAGAAGGAATGACTCCATGGGGCACAGACGTCGCAGAATGCGCGAAGGTCTTCGCCTGGCTGACGGTTGTGAGCTAAGGTTCCTGTGCCGCCGTCCCCCCCCCGTCCCCCTTCCTCCTGCTCATTCCTTCGCCCCCCACCCCCACAGATGTGCACAGTGTGGCCCGGGGAGGAGGCGGAGGCAGGGTCTGTGTCTGGGTGCAACACCGTCCCCCCGCACCCCCTTCCCTGCCCCGGCAGTGATGGGCCAGGCTTGGCAGAGCATGCTGCTGCCAGAGGAGACGCCGAGGGGAGGCCGACGGGGATCCTGGGAAGGGCCGCAGAGGAGCCAGGGTCGGCACCAGCCTTGCTGGGGGTGGGGGGGGGGGCACTGACCTCTCTCCAACTCAGGGCACCCTACCCGCTGCCTCACAGCTCACGGGTCCACCGGCTCGTAAGCAGACAGCTCCAGGCCAGGACGGGACGAAGACCTTGGGGTTCAGGACGGCGGCTCACATGGGGGTGACGGCTGACAAGGCCAGCTCGTCCATGGACACGCTGGGACTGAGGGACAGCGGAGAGCACTGCCCGGCCATCCCCAGGGCCCATAGGCCCACGCGGGGGCGACCAGAATGGCGTGCAGCTGGGCCGGCTGGCTGCAAGGGAGGGAGCAAGATGCTGACAAAGGACAGAGGGACGGGGGCAGCGATGCCCCTTCCTGTCCCCACGGCTTCTGGGCGGGGCATCTGCAGCTCCCCTCACCCCCAGGGCCTGCCCTGCTCGGTGGCTGAGGGGTGTTGGGCCCAAGGGTAGTGCCATGGGAGCCTCGTGTGGTCAGGGGTGTGGAGACAGGGAGCACACAGTCGGAGTAGCGGGCATGTGCCTGCAGAGCCGCGCCTGTGGGCACAGCTCAAGGGGCGCCTGGTCGGGCTGCCTGCTGGCTCTCCGGTGGCCCCTCTGGGGCTGGTCCCAGCAGCACACCCTCCCCAGCAGCCTGGGCAGGCTCCCCCCTCGACACCAGACCCCGGGCTGGTTCAGAGCAGAGAGGGCAGCGGGGTCACGGGACACGTTGCTTTTAATCACGAGGTCACTGGGGGTTGCTGATGAAGCAGCTGTGAGCACACTGCCAGGTGAGCCAGGAGAGGGTCGCCCATGGCCCGCTGCTCCGTTAGCCTGCCTCTTGGAGGGGGGCAGTGAGCGGCCCCACTGAGGGGCAACGTGGAGAGGGGATCCAGGGGCAGTGTAGCCTGGGCAGTCGGAGGGTGGGGGAATAGGAGGGGTGGAGGGTGGGGAAGCTGTGCACTGGGCGCCCCTCACGTGGTGGGTCTGAGTCTGAGTCACGGTGCCCCCTGCCCCTTGCAACCAGAGCAGGCCGAGGCTGCAGACGACGGACAGACGGACAGCCAGCCAGCTCAGGGCCTCAGGGGGCCTGCTTCTCCTCACGGTCGCTGGCTTCCTCCTTCAGGTTCTCGGCCACGAGCGTCAGCTGCTGTGAAGAGAGCACAGGACACAGGTGAGCCCTGGCCTACCAGCTTCTGCCCGCAGTGGGGGCACCGCGCCCTGCCCGAGGACCCCCAGGCTCCGGCAGCTGTGACCCAGGAGAAGATGGCCCTCCTTCTTGCATGCCCCGGGGTGCCCTTGTTCCTGCAGCCTGGACCAAACCCACTGCCCCGCGCTATTCCCATGCACAGCGAGCCCACAGAGGGCACCTCCAAGGTGTGGGCACCTCCAAGGTGTGGGCACCTCCAAGGCCTGGGCACCTCCAAGGTGTGGGCACCTCCAAGGTGAGGGCACCTCCAAGGTGTGGGCACCTCCAAGATGAGGGCACCTCCAAGGCCTGGGCACCTCCAAGGTGTGGGCACCTCCAAGGGGTGGGCACCTCCAAGGGAGTAGGCAGCCGGGCCCTTCTCCTGAGGAGTGGCCATGGATTTGCACTTCCAGTCTGTGGTCAGTAGACCAAGGCTTGCCCAGAGTGCCGGATCAGAGTAGAGATGCTCCGACCGGCGTTGAAGTCCAGGCGGCTCCTGGTGAGCGACCCTCTGTGTGCAGAGCAGGGTTGCCCGGAAGCACTCAGGGCTGTGGTCTTTCTGTGGCAGGTTGCCAGGTCTGGCTGCTGAGGAAGGGTGGGGGGTCAGAGGATTGAACTGCCCACTCTGACCTCCAGCCTGGGTGTGCCCCTTTCATGAGGCCAACCTCTGGCTCCTGCTGCCCCTTATTCCCCACATGGTTCCTTTCAGTCTGCCAGACCTTGGTGACCCCAGCAACCCTGCTCTTCCTTGAGCTTATCCTTCACAGGGTGGGGCTGCGGAGGGGACCGCTGGGCATCAGCAGGCTTGGGGATGGCTGTGGAGAGGCAGGGCATGTGCTGCTGCACCATGTGGCCCGGGGCAGGCGGACATGGGCAATCGCTGGCCACAGCTGCCTGAGCACGTGGCTGCATTTATGCCACCTTCAGAGGTGGGTGACCGAGGGAGGGTGAGGAGGAGGGGTGGTGGTGGGACAGAGTCCACAGACCTGGGACAGCAGAACTGCCATGCCACGGGAGCCCTGCCCCCCCCACCCCCCAGGAGTTACTCTTGGCATCTGCTGCCTTTTCCACCGGGGCACTCCCGGGAGGCACGCTGTCAGGAGCCTGGTTTGCCTGCTGAAGCCAGAGATCACGCGACAAGGGCACGGTCGCTCGGCCTGATGGCGGAGCCTTGTGTACGAGTGTCACGTACTGCTCGCAGGACTTCTCCGCTGGCTTTCTGCCCAAGAACCAACATTTCCTGACAAGCAGCCGTGAGAACTCAAGACACTAACTGAACAAAACGTGCCCCGCCTGTGGCCTTGGCCACACACTCTTCAAGCCACCTTTCCCGCCAGTCCACGTGGGGAGTCACTCAGGCCAGGGGGCATTGGGGGCACTGGGTGCACTCCATCATGTGCATGGCTGTGGCTGGGAGCCCAGGCCTCAGGCAGAGGGGTCGAGTGTCTCCTCGAGAACCTCTCTTCCCAAACCTGCAGCTCCCACCCCAGGAACTCCTGGGCAGCCCATGGGAAGGAGCCCAGGGCAGAGGGTGGCGCTCCCTGCCCAGGCGGCGGCAGGCTGGGTGCCTCTGGCTGAAAGGTGCAGCCTGCCGGGGGCAGAGGCAGAAGCCAGAAACCAATGCTGGGTCCTGGCCGTACGACACTATGACGGGCTTCTCTGGGGTAAACTAGGGCCTGCATCTCTGTGGCTTGGCCAAGGAGGCTCCAATCCCCATCGGAGGCCCAGTGCCCCACCCCCCGGCCAGACGGGACGAATGGATCATCCATGGGGGCTGGTGGAGCAGGGGGAGAGAGCAACCGTGTTCCCCACCCTCCGCTTAAAAAAATCTGGTTTCCTTTGGAATCCTAAAATTAAAATCTCATTAAAACCATAAGCAGCATGATAATGCTGACTTCTTCACTGGGTGAAAAACAGAAAGCCCTAATGAAGAGAGAATGGGATCTCCCCAAAGCTCATTTACCCATGAAAATATTCACGTGGTGACGGATTCTTTTCAAAGCCCAAACTGGGCCCACCCCCTCCCATTATTACTAGTAAGGACAGCAGCAACCTAGTGGCTAAGAGTGCAGCCAAGCCCGCAGCTTAACCTGAGAGCCCCTCGGCCCTCCCCTCTGCGCCCAGGCCTGTGGCAGACACTGGCCCTGCTGAGCCCGTAGGCAGGGACCCCACCAGAGAAACTCCCTGCCATCAAGCTGATTCGACCCCAGAGCAACCCTGCAGGCAGGGGACCATTGTTCCCTAGGGGTTCCCAGGGCTGTGGGTGGAAAGCCTCATCTTCTCCCTGGGAGCAGCTGGTGGTTTCAAACTGCTGAGCTTACGGCTAGCAGCCCAGTGCACAACCACTGTACCACCAGGGAGCGTCCATTAGTGAGCTGAAATGGACTAGTTCGGGCCATTTTGAATCAGAGAATCATATAGTTTACGATGCTGGGAATACACAACCAGGAGGAGTGGCACTGTAGTCGTAGAAAGGGCATCTTAAGACCAATCTTGAAGTACAGTGCTCCCTGTGACAGGATTATATCTATCCCAAAACGAGGAAATCCGATCAATACAACTGTTATTCAAATCTGTGCACCAACTACCAAAGCTAGTGAGTGATAAACAAGAATTCTACCAATGTCTGCAGCCTGAAATCAACCAAACATGCAATCAAGACACACTGATAATTATTGGTGATTGGAATGCGAAAGTTGGAAACAAGGAAGAAGGAATAGTAGTTGGGAAAGATGGCCTTGATGACAGAAGTGAAGCCAGAGATCTCATGATAGAATTTAGCAAGACCTATGAAGTCTTCATCGCAAATACCTTTTATCAACAGCACGTGGAATTCTCCAGAAATGGGACTGACTACAACTGTGGGAGGAGACGGAGCTCAACGCCGGCAGCTAGCACAAAACCAAGGGCTGACTGGAACAGACCGCCCATGAACTACATGCACATTCAGGGTGAAGCCCAAGAAAGTGAAAACAAGTCCATGAGCGCCAAAAGATGACCTTGAGTCCACCCCGCCCAAATTTTGAGAACATCTCAAGAACAGATTTGCTGCACTGAAACTAATGACAGAAGACCTGATGAGCTGTGGGAAGACAGCAAGACCATCGTTCACGAAGAAAGCAAAAGGTCGTTCAAAAGGAAGAAGCGATCAGAGTGTCAGAAGAGACTCTGACACTCACTCCGAATTGTAGAGTAGCTAAGACCCACGGAGAAAGGTCAAACAGCTGACCAGAAAACTTCAAAGGGCCGCTGGAGAGAGAAGACACAGTAGAATATTATAAAACGAAGTGTGCACACCTAGAGTCAGAAACCCTAAAAGGAAGAGCACGCTCGGCATATCTGAAACGGAAAGAAAGACGAGGCTCGAGCCCGGAGTTGCAATATGGAATGATTCGAAGGGCAAAATAGTGAACAAGGCAGGAAGCATCAAAGAAGATGGAAAGACTAGTCACTACCAAAAGGAACCAGTCGGCATTCAACCATTCACAAGGTAGGATATGACCAAGAAGCAAGAACAGTACTGAAGGAAGAAGCCCAAGCTGCGCTGAAAGCATTAGTCAAAAACCAGGCTCCAGAAATTGATGGAATATCGATGGAATGTTTCAACAGACTGATGAAGCATTGGAAGCACTAATTCGTCTATGCCACGAAATTTGGAAGCTAGTTACTTGGCCAAGTGACTGGAAGAGATCCATATTTGCATCCATTCCAAAGAAAGGCCACCCAACAGAATGCTCAAATTGTAGAAAAGCATTGATAACATATGCAAGTAAAATTCTGTTGAAGATCGTCCAAGAAGGATTTCAGCAGCACACTGTCAGGGAGCTGCAAGCGGGTCAGGCTGAATTCAGAAGAGGACATGGACAAGGGACATCATTGTGACGTGAGATGGATCTCGGCTGAAAGCAGAGCACACCAGAACGATGTTTACTTGTGTTTTATCGACTGTGCCGAGGCGTTTAACTGAGGACCACAGCAAACTATGGACAGGCTTGGGAAGAATGGGAATCCCAGAAACTGCACTGTGCTAAAAAAAAAAAAACCCTTGCAAATGTATCAAGAGGCAGCAGTGTGGACAAACCTAGGAGCTGCCACACGGTTTCAAATCAGGAAAGGCGTGCATCAGTGCCGTAGCCTCTCACCAGTCTTACTCAGTCTGTGTGCTGAGCAAGTCATCAGAGAAGCTGGATTAGATCAAGAAGAATGGCATATCATCAAAAACCACATTCCTCTGGTTCGTTAATGCTTCCTCCCCCCACTCTCATGACCCTAATTGTACCTCACAAATCCTGCTAGACCAGAATATGTACATTGGTAAAGATAAGTGCTTTTGACATACAGATTTCCAAGACAGAAAAACCACTGAGCAACGATACTATAAGGGCATGGGGAGGTGGTGGGAGGGGAGAAAGGGGGAAATGATGGTGATGGATGGATGTATAACCCCCTCAAAGGGGTTGAAAAACAGAACTGTGAGTGAAGGGACACAGCAGTTGGTGTAAGATATGAATAGATATAAATGTATTAAGGGTTCATGAGTGTGGGAGAGCAGGAAAAAAGCTGATATCAAAGGGCTCAAGTAGAATGACAATGCTTTGAAAATGATGATGTAACATATGTACAAGTTCGCTTGATATAATTGGTTGTTATTTCTGTGAGAGCCCCCAATAAAATGATTTTTAAAATGTGGAATCAGATTGGAGGAAGGCTTATTAACAACCTTCAATATGGAGATGACACAGCCTTGCTGGCTGACAGGGAGGAGGACTTGAGGCTCTTGCTGACGAAGCCCAAGGGAACTGCAGCCTTCAGTGTGGATGACAACTCAGCGTCAACAAAACTCAAAAACGAAGGCTCAAAAAAAAAAGGCTCATACCTCACACCTGGGCCAGTAAGCAACATCATGATAAATGCTGAAAAGATTAAAGTTGCCAAGGATTTCGCCATGCTTGCAGCTACACTGGGCGCTCAGGGAAGCCGCCGCCAGCTGTGAGAGGACAGGTTGCACTGGGTGAGCGTGCGGCACCAGACCCCTGGAAAGCGTGGCAGAGCAAGGCGAGCCCAACCAAAGCTGTGCTGGAATGAGGCAGGTGAAAGCTGGCCCCTGACTGAGGAAGGCCAGGGAAGAGCCCCGCGTTTGAAGGACGGCGCTGGCAACGACTGACTACTGAAAGTACCACGGACCGCCAAAGAACAAACAGCTGTCCTGGGAGGCGAGAATGGCGAGAGTTCAGCTCACGTTCTTTGGACACGTTGCCGGGAGAGACCAGTCCCTGCAAGAGCACACTGTGCGTGGGAAGGTGGAGGGGCAGCGGAAAAGAGGGAGGCCCTCAACAAGTGGGACGGACACTGGGGCTGCACCAGTGGGCTCAAGCATGGCCAGTTTGGGGAACGGGGCAGGGTGGGGCAGTATTTTGCTAGGAGTCAGACCTGAGTAGCTGACACCCAACAATCAGAGCTATGGAGGCTTTGCCTGAGCAAGCAATCTTCTGCACATTTCTAATCCCACTGACATTCAAACCCGCCCTGGCCCTGGTCACATCCAGAGGCCTCAGGCAACTCGGGCCCAGGAGGCATAGAGACAGCAGCCAGCCAGTGACCCTGGGGGCCCGGCCTCCAGCTCTGCCCCTGGATGGGAGCCTTGTGGAGCTGTGGTTTGTAGTGGGATGCTAACCTGGAGCCTCCGTGGAAGCAAGCCCCGCCCATCCACTTCCATTCAGCCAACCAAAACCTCTGTGGGTGGGAGAAGCTCCACTTTGACCCAGGATCGCCCTGAGTCAGGGGCACCCGTGGCAATGGCTTCCCCATCCTTGGAAGGTGTGATTTCCACAGCTGACCACATGACAGCGGTCAGGCTTGATGGCAATCAGGTGTGCCTGTTCTCTAGCACCCTCAAGAGGTCCCAACAACGCCTGCTAAGTCCCCCGCCTCATTTCTTGCCTAAGGGCTCTTGTCCCCTGCCCAGAGCAGCTGGTGCTCCGGTGTTCTGGAGCAGAGGGCAGCGAGTGCAGTAGCCCCAACGCTTTCTCCTTGCACCGGGCGTCCATTTCCTCTCGGACCTTTCTCTTGACACCCTTTGCCCACCCTCCCCCCAGGGCCCCACACTGCTGCCTTGGGGCTCACTGCCAACACAGCCGATCCCACCTCTGGGCTTCCCCCTGGGTCCTTAGTGTAAGTGGCTCCTCCCCACAGAGCGTGAACTGGTGGCCTCGCTTCTGGAGCACAGAAAGCACTGTGCTAGAGGGAGCTTTCTGTGCACACCTGTGCCTCCGAGTTGAGTTCCCTCGTCTGCCCTGGTCACCGTGCAGGTGTGGGCCCAGCGCCACAATGCTGGCTCAGGGGAAGCTTGGGCCTGGGCCTCCAGGAGTGGCCAGGGGAGTGCAGGTGTTTGTGGTGACGGCTAAGTGGGACGGGACGGAGGAAACGCAATGGCCACGGGAAGTTCACCAAATCATCTGCTCGGTTCCAGCCCAGGATCCGCAAAGAAGGTCAAAACCCAGCTCGGGGCAGGTTCCGAAACTTGGCGAGCCTCCAGTGTCCCTGGGGCTTAGTCCTGGCTCCAAGGCTGACCCCGGGGGCAGGCGCATACCAGTCCAGCTAAGAAAATAAAACGCACGCTTGCGGCCCTGCTTCCTAGGCACATTTTGGGTTTCCCAGAGAAATCTGCCAAAGCAGGACTTAAAAAGGCACTCTGGGAGGAAAGGCCACAGCTATTCTGAGACGGACAGACTTCCAATTGAGCCCGAGAGGCCCCAGGTGCTCTTTATAACCAGCCCCAGGCACATGCTCCACGTGCGGTTTCTGACCCTGAGGCCTGGACACTAAGTCACCAGGTGAAGCGCCACAGGTGGCCAGAGGAGCTGGCTGTTAGTGACAAGGCAGAGCTGAGCAGCTCCTGGGTCTGGGAAGCTCTGGGTGCACCCACACCAGCACTGCATGGGCTCGGCCCTTCACAGTCCACTGGCGCGTGAATTAAGTGCCCGAGTTGTGGGAACTCTGAATGTGGTCCTTTCCAAGTCTGCAAAACACACATGAATTCGCTGCATAATGCTAGCACACGCCCCTCCCCAGGAACCCCGGGCTTCAGCAAGGGATGACTCTCCCCTAGACCAGCGGTTCCCAACCTTCCTCAGGCCGTGACCCTGTAATAAAGTTCCTCATGTGGTGGTGACCCCTCCCCCCAACCATAACATTATTTTCGTTGCTACTTCATCACTGTCATTTTGCTACTGTGATGACTCTGACGACCCCTGTGAAATGGTCGTTTGACCCCCAAAGGGCCGAGACCCACAGGTTGAGAACTTCTGCCTTCGACAGTTTCACACAGGCTGCATGTGGGGCTCGGGCACCGGCCTCGGCCTTGGAGTTGTTGCTCCGTGCCAGCTTCCTGCCGATCGTGGCTGGCCACCTTCACGCCTTGCCCACTTCCTGCATTGCTAATTGTGCCTGCAGGTTGGAGTCTCCTTTGACCCGCTGCTCCATCACCATGCCGTGTACTGGCTGCTCAAGGCTATTTCCTGGGGTGACTTCAAGTCACAAGGACTGCTGGCACTTTCGTCACAACGTGCTCCAGAACCCAGGCACGGACGAGCGGACTTATTCCTCAGAAGCACCGACCAGAGACAGGCCGTTTCCGCCATCTGAAAGGTGACGCCGAGGCACAGAGGAGTTGGGGTCACACAGCTCGTGAAGGCACGAGCCCAGGCAATCTGGCTCAGAGCCGGGCCTGACCGGTTCATACTGCCCAGACCTTCCCGGGCATTGGATCCCAACACTGTTCCGTTTTGGCCCTGCACCAATGTGTCACCCATTATCTGCTGCGGTCACCTGTACCAGGAGCCTCACACTTAACTAGATCACACTTCTGTTCCAGGAGGCTGAGCCCGGGGCTTCTCAGGCCCCTGATGGGGTGTGACTTCACCTAGTTGGACCTACCTGGTTTAGAATTTCTACTTCTATTACATTTCCTGACTCAAGGGAGCCTGGCTTGACATCCCACCCTGTGGACTCCGACCCTGATCTGGAAGTTCACATTTGAGCACGGGTTTTAAAATGTTGTTCAAAACCCAAGAAAGCAAGCTTAAGAATCAACTAAAATAAATAAAATCCAGGCATTCTTGATTTTTCCAAAAGAAGGCTCCTAAAGGAACAGGTGGAAAGTATGCTGGGAAAGTTGGTAGGTCATCTTTCTTCAAGAAATTGGAAAAACTGACCACGGGCTTCATACGGAGAGGGAAGAAGCCCGAATTAGCAGAGAACTCCTCAAGAAGAAAGACAGAGTGGCAGGGCTTGCTTTACCTGACTTCAGCACATACTAGACAGCCACAGTGGTCAAAACAGTGTGATATTGGTACAATGACAGAGCCTCTGACCAATGGAAAAGAACTGAAAATCCAGAAATAAAATCATCAGCATACAGACAACTGATCTTTGATAAGGGCCCAAAAAAGATCCAAAGGGAAGCAGATGCCCTCTTCACCAAGTGGTGCTGGAAAAAATGGATATCTACCTGCAGAAAAATGAAGCAAGACCCTATCTTACTCCATGCACAAGAATAAACTCAAGGTGGATCACAGACCTGAGGTAAAACCCCAAACTATTAGGGCCATCAATGAGGGAACTAGGACAAATCTGAGAACTTTGGTGCAGGGAATACATGGGTTATCTCAGGAATAGGTAAGACACAAACACAGAGGAGGCATCAACTGACAAGTGGGATATACTGAAGATAAAACACCTGTGTACATCGAAAGAATTCACCAAGAGAGTAATAAGAGAGCCAAGGACTGGGAAAACATCTTTAGCAATAACACATCAGACAAAGGCGTTGCTACTAAAATCTACAGTACTCTGCTAGCTTTCAAAAAGAAAAAAAAACTAACTGCCCACTGAGGAGGTGGGCAAAGGACCTGAACAGAAGTTTCACAAGGGCAGAATCTGAATGGTCAATAAACATATGAGAAAATGTTCCTGATCATTAGTCATAAGGGAAATGCAAATTAAAATAATTATGAGGTACTACCTAGCACCCTCTAAGATAGCCCAGTTCAAAATTCAACAAGTGTTGGAGGGGCTGTGGTGAGATAGGAACTCTTTTCCACTGCTAGTGGACCTGTAGGTATGTACAGCCACTATGGAAATCGATTTGGCGATTTCTAAAACAGATGGAGATTGAGCTACCATATGACCCAGCAATCCCCCTACTGGGCATATACCCAAAAGAGGCAAGAAATAAACCACGGCCAGACATCTGTGCCCCAATGTTCATCGCAGCACAGTTAACAATTGCAAAGAGTTGGAAACAACCTAAATTTCCATCAACTGACGAATGGATTAAAAACCTCTGGAACACACATACAAGGCACCCCTAAAAAGCAGTGATGAGTGTGTGAAGCACATTGTCACATGGGAAGAGTTGGAGGAAATTATGCTAAGCGAAGTAAGCCAAGCACAAAAGGCCAAGCACAACATCAGTCCACTGGGGTAAACTTAAAAAGCACAAGGGGCATAGGGGCAAAGCTACTAAATGCATAAATTCCCAGGGCAAGGCCCAGGCACTCTGGCAGGGTCAGAGCCAACCTAGGGATACATATGGCAGCCAACTAAATAGGAGGGGGAAAGAGGAAAAAAGAGGATGTGGGTAGTGGAGGCACAAGGCATTGCCCTCCCTCCCCATGGGGAAGGTGTTGTTTATGTCTCCAAGGAGAGGTGAGAAGGACCAGATCTCAACCTGGTGCATCAAGCCTTAAAGGCAACATGAAGTGAACCAACAGACGTCTGCAGGGTCGGCCCAATCCCAGCTACGAGCACCCTCTCCCCAGAAGATTTCAGTACAGAGGACAGCACTGAAGATACAGCCCGGGGAGAGGGGTGGATCTGCTCAGACCACATGGGAGCAACTAAGAGGGAAGGAAAGAGAGTAGACAGCATCCTGGCCCACCAAGCACTGAGGATGATATTCTTTTTGTGGCAGCCAAGGCACAGAGAGGGCCGTTGGGTCGGCCCCACCACAAGACACGGTATACTCTCACTGACCCATAGTGCTATGGGGGGACAGCACTGGAGACAAAGGGCAGGAATTGCACCAGGTCTGACGCCCCCACCCAACACAAACACAAGGGTGAAACACAAAGGGAGCGCAACCGAGCAGCAAGTGACGCAAAGCAATGAAGTCCCTGAGGAATCCCAAAAATAGACTTCAGGGGCAGGGCTTGGCACCTCATCAGACTCGATTGGGAAACATACATAAGGGTCAGCAATCCCAAGGAGAAAACAATGGGACCCATAGTTCCAGGGGGCATGGGAGAGGGGGGAGTGGGAGAGGTGACAAACCCAGGGACAATAGAACAAGTGATTGAACATGATAGTGGAACAGAAGGAAAGTAAAAGGAAACAGAGTTAAGAACTAGGAGGCGAAAGACATTTATAGAGGCCTAAATACATGTACATATGTAAATGCATTAATATATAACACTAGGGATATAGGCCTATGTACATATATTTATAGGTACATTTATAGGTTAAATATTAAGGTAGCAGACAGACATTGGGCCTCTACTCGAGTATTCTCTCAACATAAGAACACTTTGTTCTAATAATCTGGCATTCCGTGATGCTCCCATTCCCGACACAATCACTGAGACAAAGCGGGTGCATGAGCAAATGTGGTAAAGAAAGCTGATGGCGCCTGGCTATTGAAAGATATAGTATCTGGGGTCTTAAAGGCTTGAAGGCAAACAAGCAGTCATCTACCTGGGAAGCAACAAAGCCCACATGGAAGAAGCACACCAGCCTGTGTGATCATGAAGTGTTGATGGGGTCAGGTATCGGGCATCAGAAGGCCCAAAACAAACAATCATACCCATGCAAACAAGGGGGGCTGGAGTGGAGACCCAAAGCCCATCTGTAGACAATTGGACATTCCCTCACAGAAGGGTCATATGGAAGGGATAAGCCAGTCAGGGTACAGTATAGCATCACTGTAACACACAGCATTCCTCTAATTCTTTAATGAACCTCCCCCCCCATCATGACCCCAGTTCTACCTTACAAAAATCCAGCTAGACTGGAATATGTACACTGGTACAGATAAGACCTCTCGACACACGGAATCCAGGACAGACAATAATGATTTATAATGTATCAAGGGTTCATGAGGGTGAGAGGGTGGAGGAAGGAGGGGGAAAAAAGAGGACCTTATACCAAGGGCTGAAATCGATAGTAAATGTTTAGAAAATGATGATGGCAACATACGTACAAATGTGCTTGATATAATAGATGTATGGATTGTTATAAGAGTTGTAAGAGCCCCCAATAAAATGATCTTTAAAAAAAAGTTGGTTGGTAAAAATCACAAATGCTTGAGCAGCTGAGACTTGTGAAAGCAGAGTGAGGACGTGTGGTGACGTGCTGAAGACAGCGTCTCCCTCGGAGAAAACGCCCAGGAACCGAGCACCTCAACCCAACAGCAGTGCTCTTGACGGGACACGTGAAGGGAGGGGACTACAAAGGTGCAAACAGGCAGCGTCTCCTCCTCGGGGAGGACAGGAAGGGGACGGCGGATGTTACCGCGAAGGTGTGGGAGAGAAAACCCAAAACTTGCTGGGAGGTGTAACAGGAGCCAGTCCTCCCCGGATCCAAGTATGGAGCACAAGTCTCCACGAGGGGGACAGGGGGCACAGGGCCTCAGCATGTTGTGGCCACATACACCGTGTAGGCAGCCAATCAGGATTCAGAAGGGATTTGCCAAGTGGAGGTGTATTGGGAAATAAAGACTCAAAGCTCTGGGATCAAAACGAAGACGTGGTCAATAGGAGGGAAGTAATACAAACACGTAAAAATCATGACCGATTACGTGGGCCACCAACTCTGCGTCCTGACCACACAAGAAAGGAGGTGACAGAGATGAGGGTGATGAAGATGTGGAAGTAACGCTCCCCAGATGAGAGGACGGAGAAGACAGAGGAAGGGCACCTCTGTTCTGTGTGACACATAAAAAACAGCTCATCCTTGGGCCACTGTCAAGGACAAACAGTCTGGTGGTGCATGTGCCTCCAAACCAGAGGACAAGGGACAAGTGTCCCTTCCCAGGTACTGTTAATGCATCTATTATGGCAGCAACCAGGGCCACAGCAGAGATGTCCCGTTAGAGACAGAAATGTGGGTGGGCGGACCCTACCCAGGCTCTGGGCCGCTGCCGGAGGAGAGCAGTTAGTCTATGGTTAACACCAGCCCCACAAGGTCAGCGCATTCAGTGATGTCCCTGAAGGGCATTAACCCAGGGGCTCAGATAACCCAGATGGCCAACAGCAGCTGGCCAGGAGGGGGGTCACGCAGAGTAGGCAGTGCCACTTCTTCAGGCACCAGCCTGCAGCTGAGCAGGGCACTCCCCAAACCACACGCACTGCTGGGGAGTTACTGGCGGTGCAGTAACAAGAGCTGTTAATGGAAGGAGCCGGGACTAAAGCCCAAGGTGGTCTGCTTCCTTAAGGATTTACAGCCTGGGAAACCTTATGCAGCTGGTTCTGCCCCGACCTATGGGGGTGCTGTGAGTCTGAGCTGAACACAGGCAACTGACCCCTGGACCCAGTTCTAGGGCACTGCCTGGGAGGAAGGGGACCTGGGGGCCTCGGGGAGATCCCAGACACCCTGGCAACCAAGAGGAGAGGCCACTCACTTCTCGAGTTTGCCAGAGTCCTCAGGCTGCCCCGTGTGGGTCCCCTAGAAGGCCAGACCCAGAGAGGTCTGTGAAGGTAGTGGCCCACCTGACCTTTATTCTCCTAGTTCACCTGTGGTTTTCAAGCAGGTTAACTAGCAGCAATTGGGGGCTTGGGGCTCAGGTCGGGAAGGGAGGCGTGGACAGAGGGGTAGTAGAGCCTGAGAAAGAGCCGGGGATAGAACTTGGCCACAAAAGAAGTAAGTGTCCATGGTAACCCACAGGGATCGGTCTCTAAACAGGCCCTGAGTGTGTGTGTGTGTGGGGGGGAAACACATGTGTGTCGGAGTCTACAGTGGTCAGAGGTCCCTCTGTTTACGCAAGTAACGTGCACATCCTAGGGCTTGCCACCTGCACTCTCAGCGCTTATTTTCGTAAGCATGTCACGTTGCACCTGTGTGATCTGGGTATGTTATTTATGTAGGTGTGCTGTTCTTGGGTGTGTGTGGGAGACCCCACAGAACCTGTAAGGCATCACACTCTGGAGTCCTGGAGCAGAGGGGGACATGGTCTCCCAGAGATTTGGGGCAATAAAGGGCTGGGGGAGGGTGCAAGGGGCCCCCATGCCTCATGGGGGGGTTCCGAGATGCTGACGAGTAATGCTGGCCTCAGAGGAGGGCTTCTCCTCGCCCTCCCCTCCAAGCACATACAGACTCCCCTCCAAAGTCTCTATCCTCCTTACATGCTCCTGTCTCTAAACAGTGACTTTATCACAACAATAATGGTGATGCGACTGCGCTTTTTAAGGTGCAATCCTGTCCACACCAGGAGCCCTGGGCGGGGGGGCGGGGGGTGGGGGGGTCGTGGGTTACGGATCGGGTCACTAACCCCAAGGTCGGCAGGTAGAAACCACCCGCTGCTGCAAGGGAGAAAGCAGAGGCTTTCTACTCCCTCAGAGTGTTACGGACAACCAGAGAGGCAGTTCTGCCCACTCGATGGGTCACTGCAGGTCGTACTTGGCAGAGTCTGCTTAGGCTGGTTTCAGTCAGTTCTGCACCGGTACCTCTGGGGCAGGCCCCCACCCCTGGGTGACCAACCTCCCACAAGCTTGAGTGCAGCTGGAGGCCCAGTCAGTTTGATTGTGCTCGTTGCTCTCGGCATGGAGGATGCAGTAGGTGCTAGACAGGAATTCTAGCTGTTGCTCACTCTGACATCCCTTTCCCTCCACACAGATAACTCCCACCCGCTCCCTCTGGAAGCCTCCACAGACTGGCTGAATGACTGCTGTTCTCCACGCTGTGCGTCTTGCTGTGATTTCCCGTGACCTCCTCGCCCTCCTGTGTGAGTGGCAGCACCGGCAACAGAGGCTGACAAAGGCTTAAACACGGGCTGACAGACATGTCACCAAACACTGCTCGCTGCCACGCCACGGGTCATGAACACGCCTGGGTAGCCAGTCAGTAGTTCCTGAAATCTCGAGCTGGGGCGACACATCGCGGTCTCAGCCGGCGACAGCAGGCACCCTAACCCACTGGGATGCCTCTGTGTAAGGGACTCACTACTTTCATCAGGGGGGTGGGGAGGTGGGAGGGGGGTCAGACCTTATAACGGGTGGAGTGAGTATAAACAGCCAACATTTTAAAGCACATGCCTAGTTTTAAATTGAGAACACTTTGTTCGAACAACCTGGCATTCTGTGATGCTCACCCTCCCAGCACGATTGCTGGGAACAAAATGGGTACACAAGAAAATGTGGTGAAGAAAGCTGATGGTGCCCGGCTTAAAGGCTTGGGTCTTAAAGGCTTGAAGATAAACAAGCAACCATCAAGCTGAGAAGCAACAAAGCCCACATGGAAGAAGCACCCCAGCCTGTGAGATCATGAGGTGTTGAAGGGATAGGGTGACAGGCATCAGAAGACTCAACACAAGCAAACAAACATGTTGTTGAGAATAAAGGGGGGGTTTCAGAGCAGAGACCCCAAACCCATCTGTAGACAATGGGCCATCCTCTCACAGAAGGGTCACAAGGAAGGGATGAGTCAACCTGGATGCAGTGTAGCACCGATGAAACACAATATTCCTCTGGTTCCGGAGGCTTCCCAACCCCCACTATCATGACCCCAGTCTTGTCTTTCACGGTGGGCTAGGCCAGAGTATGTACACAGGTACAGATAAGAGCTCAGGACACATGGGCTCCAGGTCAGATAAAGCCCTCAGGTACAGAAATGGGAGTAGAGATCCCCGGAGGGTAGTGAAAAGCAGAGGACAGGAAGAAACCACGGGGGAAGGGAGACAGTGGCCAGTGTAAGATATGAAATTAATTATTTATAATTGATTAAGGGGCCATGAGGGTGGGATGGGGGAGAGAGAGTAAAAAGAGAATCTGATACTTAGGACTCAATAGAATGTAAATGTTTAGAAAGTAATGATGGCAACATATGTACAAATATGCTTGATACAATTGATGTATGGCTTGTTATAAGAGCTGTAAGAGCCCCTAAACATGATCTTTATATATATATAAACTCCATGGGGGAAGATTTGATGTCTGACAGACATCAAATCTTCCCCCATGGAGTTTCTTCCTATTTCTGGGAGGACCCCCTGCCCCCCAGGTTCCTGTGCTTTGCTGTCCACAGTGGGTGGGGTGGGGGTGGAGGTGGGGGTGGGCATCCTGCCTGGGGATTTAATCTGCCCTGGGTTTTAAGGACTCTTGCTTCTTGGAGCCCCTGAGATTAGGACAGCTGGTCTAGAGCAGTTTTAAGAAAATTGTGTCACTTCTTCCTACAGACAGTCTGAGTCAAACTCTAAAGCTTTGTTTCGACAAACCAACCACCCACCACCAAGACAAAACGCCTTGGGGAGATGCCCAGGCTCTGGACAGCTGGTCTGGAAACAAGAACTGCCCCTCGCGTCAGAGGAATGAAGTCCTGATGGTGCAGCTGTTAGGCAGCTGAGCTGTACGGCGCAAAGTCGGCAGTTCGAAACCACCAGCCGCTCCATGTCAGAGAGACTGGGTCTTCCACTCTGTGGAGAGTCAGTCTGGGAGCTCACAGGGGCAGTTCTGCCCGTCCTCTAGGGGCACGATGAGGCAGCGTCAGTTGGGGAAGAGCTGATTCTGCGTGAGGGATTACGATGCAGCATGGTGTCTGAGAACTGTGTTTTCTGTAAGGTGTTGTGTCTAGATCGTGGGTCAGCAGGAACTATGATTGCCTGTCTCCTAGCACCCTCAGAAGGCCCTGGACGGGTGCATCCCACAGATCCCGCCTGTGAATGTGGGGTGTGATTTCCTGGGAATCACTGGGGCTCTGAGGTTTCTTTTGGACTCTGGTGGTGCAGCAGTTAAGCACGCGGCTCCAACCACAGAGTCGGCGATTTGACCCCCTCCGTGGCTTCATGGGAGAGAGACCTGCTGACGTGCTTCCGTAGCCACCTGGTTGGCAGGTGCCGTCAAGCTGTTTCAGCCCAGTGACTGCAAAACAGGGTGAAGCCCTCCAGGTCCTGCGCCATCCTCACAACTGTCCTTCTCTTGGGGCCCGGTTTGCAGCCACTGAGCCGGCCCGCCTCCTTGGGGTGCACCCGTTTCTCACTTCACCGAGCATGATGTCCTTCTCCAGAGGCTGGTCTCTCCAGAGAATATGTCCAAGGGCAGGAGGTAAAGACCTTCGTCCTTTCTTCGGAGGAGGACTCTGGCCGCACGTCTGCCGAGACAGGTCTGTCTGCTCTTTGTGGCAGGCCGGGGACTTTCAGCCTTCTCTCCCCACACCCCCATTCCCAGCTTCCGGGTTTCCTCCTCCTTCAGCATCCAGCGTCCACAAGCATGGGAGGCAATGGAAAGTGCCCTGGCGTGGGTCAGACCCAGCGTGGTCCTCAAAGAAACCTTCCTCAGGAAGCTCTGCTCAGGCCTGTTTGCTTCGGTGACCCTCTGGGGTTCGACATACCAGTGAGGTGACTTCCAGCACTAGAGCCAGGCACAAGCCACTACAGGCTGGCAGACCGACAGTCAAGGGGTGCAGCCTGGCAAACCCTCTGGGGCCATTCTGCTCCGTGGCAGGGGGTTACCATGAGTCCAAATTGACCACATGGCACCCAGGCGAGCAGTGGGGTGACCCCTTCCTCCTCTACTTCTGTGGCAAAAAAATCCCCTCTCTTCCAGACAGAACATCCAGAGACCCAGTCACCCAGGAGCACACAGGCTCCCTGGGAGAGCCTAGGAGGTAGCTTATCCACCCACATGTGTGGTTCCAACATCCCTTTGGCATTACAATCTTAGACAAGGGGTCCCCTCTCCTGGCGGCATCGACCCACACGACAATGACCACGACCACACAGGCCCATGCTCAGTGCCCAAGAAGAACGGAGTGCCGACGGCAGCTCCATCCGGGAGGAAGGAGGGGCGGCTTTCTCACCAGTGTGCGATCTGGGCCGTGGCAAACAGAGACGTCAGGCCACCGGTGTGACCACCCAGAGCCCCGTGAAGAGATCGGCCACTCAGCTAGGGCGCAGGCCTCACGGGCCTCCCGGCACGCCTTGCCTCACTGTTAGAAACGTGAGCTGCTCTGTCTAGTGGGGGTTGAATTAAACATGCCTTCAAATGTTTAGGTCTGCCTCTGACCTGACTGGGCTTTTCCTGTGGGAAGCCAAGAAGAGCAGAGAGCAGGTGAGATACGCAGTTTGCCAGCAAGGGGATGCCCTGGTTGAAGCCATGAAAGAGATCTTTCTTTGGCCAGTGACCCCAAAGGACGTGTGAGTCATCTTGTTCAGGGGACAAGAAATGGGGGTTCCACAAGTATGTGACCAGGCTCTGGTGGATGGATTCTGTCCCCTGGGAAGTGGCAGCCAATTCACAGAGACCACCCTTCCCATTAAGACCCTTCCCATTAAGCCTCCCGTGAATGCCCTCTGACCACAGAGCAGGGCGTCAGCAGCCTTGCTGTGGCGCAGAGCGCATGGGAACATGGGTCACAGTGGATGGAGTCAGGCCGTGCTCTAACGCCTTACCATCTGAGCTCCCTTTGACTCACTGAAGGTTGTTCTAGTTTTTGTTATTTCCTACTTTCTTTTCGATTGGGGTTCTCCTCTGTGTTACTTTGTTGTTCGCTTTTTCCTTCCTTTGTGTGTTATGTTTTCCGGTCTCTGAAATCCAGGAGGGGTGGATCTATAGAGAAGGTAACTGGACTAATGGTTCCTTGGGGGCTCGGCAGGGGAGGTTGGGGGGTGGGATGGGGAGCTAATAACAATGAGCACAAGAAAGAAAAAGTGTACTAAAAATGACTGTGGTCCCGACTGTACAACTTTCTGGATACGATCAAACTAGTGGATTTTGTGATATGTGGGCTGTGTCCCAATCACACTATTGATAACCCCCTCACGACTCCCAATGACTGTACTGGGCAAGTCAGAGGGGCGTGTGCAGGATGAACGTCAGGCTGCTGCTGCCAGGTTGCGGGCATCTTCTTCCCCTGCCTTTGTCCTGACCTTCTGAGACAAGGATGGCACGGGGCCACGGGCCGTGATTCAAATGGCCTGCATGAGTCAAGCTTCCCTATCGATGATATTAAACTCCGGACAGACGCCGCCATTTCTATACACAGAGAGGAACTGCTGTCAGTATGGAGACTTCCTCGGCCTTGCTGCAGGGTGTTGGGGGGTGGCGGTGGGTGGGGGCAGAGATGTCTGACCATAGAGGAAACGACATACAAGCAGGAGCCTGAACAGAACAATGCGGTGACTCAGAGCTGAACACAATGAGAGGTCAACTATTTCCAAACAGAGCCTCCATCAGCTAACAGGCTCTCCACCAGCAGTGCCCCGCAGGGAGGGAGGAACTCTGCCAACAGCCCTCCGTCTTGCAGACCAGGATGGGTGAATCCACAGAGAGGGTATATAAATGTACACAGGAAGGTCCTCCTCCTCAGAAGGCCCAGCCTCACTGCTCCCATCTGCATTGAGCCTGGGGCTCCTGCACCTGGCTGTATCTGCCACTCACTCTGTCCAGCATTGTCCCCGATGCACTCTCAGGAGTCAGGGGGACAACCTCATTCAGCGCACACACATCTGCTCTGTGTCCATCACTGGCAGGTGCTGCGCGAACCAGTGAGGACTTCTCAGGACAACCCATGAGGCAGCACCATCACGGTGTTTGGTGAAGCACGACCTGAGCTGAGAAGAGAGGGAACCATCTGCCCTCGGGCTCTCAGAGACGCCCCAGGGGGACAAAGGCCCCACATCTTGGATTTCATACTTGAGGGAAATTTGTAGCCCACTCTCCCCTAGACCACCCTGTCACTTCCTCCAACTTTTTTTCCCTATGAACTAGTTTCCAGAGCATTCTGATCCCTCCTAGATTCCATCAGCTTGCAGAAAGACGGGGCTTGGTCCAGCCACACCAAGTGGGGTCTAAGGGCCAGCAGCACTAGGATCTACGGGGACCCTGTCACAGTGCAGAATCTTAGGCCACAGCCCAGACCGGTGGCATCAGAACCTGCATTTTAACAAGATGACCAGGGGTGGTGTGGTGGGGAGGGGTGAGGGGGTGGTGAGATGCTAAGCACTGGAGAAACACTCTTTCCAAATGCCCAGTCTAACACAGGATACACTTGCAACATACATTCCTTCAACCAATGCATAGCCATGGAAGATGTACTACTTGTACCAGGTATGCTGCACACATCAGAGGAACATTCTGCCTCACAGTGACCCTGTGGGGCAGAGCAGAATGGCCCTGTGGGTTTCCTACCCTGTAGGTCTTCCCAGGAGTAGAAAGCATGCTCCTTCCCTAAGGGCAGCTGGTGGTTTTGAATGCTGGCCTTGCAGTTGGCAGCCTGGTGTGCTAGGACGACTAGACCACCAGGTCCCCCCATCGGTCCACGTGGAGTTTAGCGTTCACAAGGAGAAAGTGGGGGTGGGGGGAGCGGGCTTTTGCATAGGACAGGGGAGGCTCACACTGCTTGACAGGCGATTGGTAGGGAACCAAGAAGGCAAGAAGTTGGTTCTACTTGTGGCTGAGGGTCTGGGATCACGGGTCAGGGGTGCCTGGAGGAGAAGGCGCCGAGCTGTGGTGTGCTGAGTAAAGGAAGGGGGTGTCCCTGGGCAGTGAGTGCATGAGAGGGTTTTCCGAGGAGGGGCTGGGAGGGCCCAGGGGAAAAAGGCAAGGGCAGACACTGGGCGGGAGAGGTGGCCCTGTGTGAGCTGTGAAGACCTCAGATGGATCGGAAGCTCTAAGGACCAGATAAAACCCGGCCACTGGACTGCTGCACAGGGCCACGGCAGGCACTATGTCCTCCAAACCAGGAGCCCTCGAGGTGACTGCTCATGTCTGGTCAGGCCTTGCAGTCTGGGGCAGGTCGTGATCTTAGCAGCAAAGTGCTGTACCTCATTCCCCTGCCAAGTGGCCGGTGGGTTTGAACCACTGACCTTGTGGTGAACAGCCCAATGCTTCACTGCTGAACTGCTAAGGCTCCTCTCCTGAAGACATGAGAGCCTGGCTGCCCAGGCTCTTCTACTCTGCCCTGCAGAGGCTCTGAGTCAGTCAACCTGAAGGCGCATGACAATGCAGCACTTGCCAGCCCGCCCTTTGGCTCCCTCTTGTGGAGCTCCTTGACATGAAGGGCACTGGCTGAGCTGTGGGAACTTCACCCAGCAGCCACTCCGCAGGAGAAGGCTCTCCTAACCCCGGCTCGAGGGCGCGGGCCCATCTGTGGACTTACTGTGAGTCAATGAGCATTTGAAGTTCTCTGGTAACCTTTACTCTTAAAGGAAAACTGCCCAGAGACATCTCAGGCTTTGCACGTTCCCCAAACACACCATTCTTACATCGCCTGTATGTACATTGCTGCTACCTCTGATGCAAATCCTTCACATCTGCTGCTCAGCATGCCACCTAGTCTTAAAGGCTTTGAATGACATAGCCGTTTTCTTCCTTAAGTCTTGATTCAGAGTTTTCTTACCCTGGCCAATCTTCTGTCAAGACCATTCTTGTCTAATTTGAGATGGGTTCTATTGGTTGTTATACTTTGGTATTTTAAGCCTTGGTTTAGAGAACAGAATCATGTGGGTCAACTCCATTGTTTCTTTCTCTTCTCCTCCTCCTCCTCCTCTTCTTCCTTTATCTTCTCCTTCTTCTACGTAACAAAGCCTGGCTCCAATGCAAATCCCCAGGTCACCTCTGTCTTGCCCAGTGCTTCAACATCAGTGGAGAAAATAAACTTGCCCACTCCCCTCCTTCAACTGGGCTTTCAGAGACTCTTAAGGTGGTCAAGCCTGCTTCAGCACCTCCTGGCTCTCTCTACACCCCCAAACTCACCCCTAATTCTTCTACTCTGGACACAAGCCTAGAACCTGGACTTGTAGAGGAAGACCCCTCCAGGAGAGAGTCCTGTCGCACTGTGTTGTCACAGGAATCAGGAGGAATCCAGGGCGAGTGGTAGGTCTGAGGAGTGCTGGCAGAGTGGCTTTTACATCTTGGAATGATGTGCCTACAGGACAACAGCCTACCCCACAGGGCTGTGTGTCCTCTGGGAAAATCCCAGCATCGCAGCTCCTTGTGGTCAGCAGTCGGTGGGCTCTTAAAGGTTTGAGTTTTCTTCTTGTCCTGTGGCCCCGCAGGCAGCTGCCCTTGACAGTCTGGATTTACTCTCTGGGGACATCTTCCTGTCCAAACACACCACCAGCCACTCTGCACTCTTCCTTTGTCCCGGTCAGAATCTTCCACCCTCGCCTCTTGACTCTGGCCGGCTCTCTTCAGGGTATTAGTCTTGAGTTGGTCCATCCTGCACAGGACTAGTTAAATCCCTATCACTCAGTTTCTCTTTGAGCGAGACCAGTCGGCAGACTTGTGGGCTGGCGTGTGGTGGGGGTTCTGGGTTCGTGAAGCCTCACCCTCACAGCGCGGCTTCCCTTGGTCAAGGCGCAGTACCAGACTTGCAGCCCACGGTGCTTGGAATTCAAAGTCACTACTTTCCAATTCCCTCAACGCTCCTATTTGCTCAGTTTCTGATTTCACACCAGTGTAGCTTTTCTGTACTCCCCCCCCCCTCTTCGTGGAAAAGCAGAAGTCGGGGGTCCGTGGGGAACAGCCCCATTTGGGGCAGGCTCTCTGCGGCAGAGAGAGCAATCATCGGTGTTTCCGAGGCCCTTGGCACAATCTTCTAGCAGACCCACCAGCTTTCTTTTTCGCGGTTCCATTATATAGATGCCGGGGGCTTGAGAGAAGCTTCTCATTTGGATGCAGCTCTTTTATCCGTCTGTTCTTTTATGGACTGTGCTTTAGGATTCATACCGAAGACGTTTTGTCTAACCCAAGGCCACTTTATCCGCTTTTATGTTTTTCCCCTTAGAAGATAAATATTTTCAGGTTTTATATTTAGATCCATGTATTGCCTCTTCTTTGTATATTGTTTGAGGTCGGGGTCAAGGTTCATTTTTTTCATATGGATATCCAATTGTTTCAGCAACATTTGTTGAAGACTGTCCTTTCTCTACTGAACCTGTCTTTGCACCTTTATCAACTAGTACTACGAGACACATACAGAACACTGCACCCAACAAGAGCATAAGATGCGTTCTTCTCCAGTGAACAGGGGTCGTTCTCTGGGATAGACTGTATGCTGGGCCATAAGGCAAGTTTCAGTAGATCTTAAAAGGTCAAAACCATACCGATTACTTTCTCTGACCATTAATGCAATTGGACTAAAAATTGATAATGGAAGAATAACTGGAAAGCTCACAAACATGTTGAAGATTGTGTTAGGCAGGCTTCTCAAGAGAAACAAAACCAGGATACTTATGATTTTATATATATATATATATATTAATCATATATATATTATACATATAAATATGGAAAAGTTTATACAGCGAGAAGGAATATAACAGTTAATTAGTCCACACAGTGGTACAGAAGGTTCAGTTCAACTCACTTTCGTGGAATAGTTAATATACTGGAAGTCCCTCAACTCATGTGAACTGCCAGGTCCAAGGTCAAAGAAACAGATGTGGAGTCGTCCCTCAGACAGGAGATAGCAGGGTGGGTCAGAAACAGTCAATAGCTAGGGGATTTAGCAGGGCAGGTCCAATGCAATCTCAAACTCAAGCAATGCAAGGTTACAGGATCCACCAGCCTCAAGCTCACGTGATGGATGTACCAGCAGCGTGGTAAAGCAGGTCTCTATGGAGTCTCAAGCTCTAGTGACTCAATCCACAGGTTGGCTTGGCTTACAGGTAGTGTAGCACACAGTTTGAGGCAGAGGACTAGCTAAAGGAGCAGCATACTGGTCTGATCTCCAGGGAACAAGAGAGAGATGGGATGCCAGCAGTCTGTATTTATTTTGGTCACCCTCAAATCAAGCTGTGACCTGATCAAACTCCACCCATGTTCCTATTGGCCTAGTTGGCACAATAAACTCAACTCTCAAAAAGCTAAAGCGTGCACTCTTGAATAACCAATGGTCTAGGAAGAAATCCCAAAGAAAATTAGGAAGTACTTGGAGATGACTGGAAACAAAAGTGCAACATATTAAAATTTATGGGAAGTGGAAAAAAGCAGTTCTCCGAGGAAAATTTATCATTGTAAATACCCAAATTAAAAAAAAGAAAATATCTCAAACTAGTAACCTAGCTTTTACATATTGAGGAATTAACAAAATTAAGAGCAAATTAAGTCAAGGGAGGAAAGAATAAATATTAGAACAGAGATTAATAAATTAGAGAGGAGAAAACAACAGATAATCCATGAAACTGGGTTGTCAAAGAACCAAGCTGTTTTTTTTTTTTGAAAAGGTCATTAAAATAGACTAACCTTAGTTACACTGACAAAGGGAAAAATAAAGACGGCTCAAATGACTAAAACTGGAAATGGATGTGGGGACATTAATTCCTACCTATGAGACGGGGGGGAGGGTTAAAAATAATTATACAAGTCAATAGCTTGGGGGCCAAGTTGACTAGAGAAATCCACTGACATGCATATATGTTTAAGAAAGAGTTTTATACCAAGCAGTAATTATATATCAGGAAAACATCCCAGCTTAGTCCCACTCAAGTCTGTAAGTCTGATGCTAGTCCATAAGTCCCTCTTCAGACTCATGAAGTCACATGCAATGATGCAGAATGCAGGAACGTCACTGGCCGGTGGATGCAAAGTCCTGTGGATCCAATGGCAGCGGAAGCATCACAGGACTGGCGCAGGTCCCAATGTGGCTCACCAGTAGGTAGGTGAAGGCAGAGAGAGAAGGGAAGTTCCCAGGACCCTCCTTAGGAGGTCACACCTACAAGGGGGCACCATCAGGCTGTGTGATCTGATAGGCTAGACTGCACCCGTACACTTTTATATCTTCAAGTTGATACGAAATCATGGTACCACCACAAGAATACTAAGAAGAAGCATATGCCAATAAATGTGACCATTTAGATCAAATAGACATCTTCCTAAAAACCAAAAAGCCAAACTCACTGCCATCGATTCAATACTGACATATATGGATCCTCTGTGGGTTTCCAAGACTGTAACTGCTAACGGGAGTAGAAAGCTCCATCTTCCTCCTGGACATATTCCTACAAACAACTGACTCAAGAAGAAATACAGTATTGACAGACATACAGCAAGCAAAGAGAGAGTAACCCAAAGATCTTCCACAGAGAACAGCAGTCCACAGGCCCAGATGAATCCACTGGATTCATAAAAAATAAAAGGGACTACAAGCAAAACTACATCCCAATATCCCACAGTATAAGAATGCAGGTACAAAAGTGGCCCACTACCCCAAATGCTGGCAAACGAAATCCAACAACATACGACAGGATTGTACACGCTAACCAGGTAGCACTAAAGGGTGGCTCAACATCTGAAAACAGGTCATTGTAATAATATTATATTAATAGAAAAGAATGACGTATGGAAACCCGACGGGCTTCTGCTTGCTGACCTTCTACCCTGTGCCTTTGTTAGCTCCTCTATTGGCTGCCTGAAGTTTTCTTGTGGACTCTGCCGTTTTCTATATGGGAGCGTGTCATCTTCAGAAGACAGAGATTAAAAGGTGGATTTCCCTTACACACGTTAGTGCTGTGGCAGTTATATAATCCCCTGTCTAGCCTGTCAGTCAGGTCACAGCCAGTGAGATCTCTGTGTGGGTATGGCTTTCTCCTGAGGATTCTGGGAACTCCTGTCTTCTTCCCTGGATGTGGGACACACACTCTCTCCCTGTGAGACATTCCTGTTGACAAGCCACATGGAGCTACGCTGATGGAGCCAGGGCCCTGGAGCTGAAGGAGCCACGTGGAGATCCATGCCAGCACTGAGATGCTTCCACCACCACTAGATCCACAAGACTTTCCACCCACTGGCCTGTGACCTTCCTGCATTCAGCATCATTGCATGTGTTGCCTGAGTCTGAAGAGGAATATATAGACTGCTATTGGACATTTGGGTTAATATCAGACTTATGGACTGATCTAGACTGGGCTGAGATGTTTTCTTAATATACAGCGACTCTTTGATATGAAGCTCTTTCTTATACAAACGAATGTCTAAGAATTTGTTTCTCTAGTCAACTCAGACTAACAGAGTGCTGGCTTCCTTCTCAGGGGTCACTTCCGTGAACAGCATGGGGCTTACGCTTTAGATGGTGATTTTACTCATTCACCTAGCAAACACTGGCTCGATCCACCTGGGTTGGTCATACGTTGCAGAGCCCGACACACAAGAGAGGGTTTGTTCCCAGGGAGGGGGCTTTCCAGTAGGACTTTGTTTTTATTATTTATTTATTACATTATAAACCTGGTCTTCAACACAATTGAGTACGGACTCTGGACCTAATCATCTGAGTTAAATCCCCCTTTTTCCCCATCTTGAAACTGTGTTTTTGAGGATTCCTTAATTTCTGTGTCTCTGTTTCCTCGTTTGAAAATGGTCAACACAATACCCATCTCATAGGATTCTTAAGATAAAAGGAATTCATACACTAAACGTAGTTGTGGAAGAGTGAAAATACTCAACAGATGCTACTTCCCCCTCTTTATTTGATTATGCACCATTTCTAATTAGCTTATCTTAGTAATCAATTTAATTGATTTTTAAGTCCCTCTTGCCTCCACTGATTGTTTCCTTTCCCCACCAAGCTTCAATCAATGCCTAGGAGCCCTGGTGGCAAGGTGGGCTGCTAAGTGCAGGGCCAGCAGTTCAAAACCACCAGCTACTCCATGAGAGCAGGAGGAGGCTTTCTATCCCCACCAGGAGTGACAGTGTGAGAGACGCACAACAGGGCAGTTCTACCCTGTCCTGCAGGGGTCGGAATACACTCAGTGGCCCTGAGTTTGGTTTGGATTTTGGCTGCAAGGCCTTTTCAGATCTTTCTAAGACTTTAATCAGAATGCTCCTCTGTTACCGCGTATTGTCTGCTGTGGATCAGTCTTCATTCTGAGCTCTTCCTTGCTTTCACACTACTCAGTTTCTTCAAGCAGCTGATGATTCTCGACAGTTCCTTCATGTTGGCAGTCGGTTCACATTTCGGAAAGGAGGTCTAGGTGATGAGCGTAGGTGGCTATGTAGGGTTTCCTCTGCTCTGCTACCTGTCTGCGCCTTGCCTTCTCTGAAGAGTGGGATGAGATTTGAGGGCTGCGTCTGCCAGTGATGGTGTCTGCCTTTAGGGCAGGTACGCCGGCAGCAGTCAGGGAATTGCAGGCTCACGGGGCCGGCGCCAGAAGAGCCCCAGATGTGCAGAATGTGCACTTTTTACAACTGTTCCCCCCAGCCTCTTCTCAGATGGCTTCCCTGTGGGCCTGGCAGGTTCAGAGCAATATGGAAACTGCTCCAGTGAGGAGGCTCCCTCCATAAGCCCCACCCCAAGTACCTTCGCGGTGGCGAAGGTGACGTCCTTTCATGAACTGCCCTGTGGCTCGCCTGCTCCTGTCCTCCCTCCCTCGCTGGCACGTCCCCAGCCAAGGGAGGGGGGCTCTCACTGCTCAGGGAAGCCTGTCTGAAGGGGTCACAGTCTCTGCTCAACTTCTCTGCCAAGGCTCCCTAGTCGGCTTTCTCGCTGACAGACACGTGTCAACGTTGTTTTGGATAGCCGATGGGGCTCAGGCTTGTTTTCCCACATTTTAAAAGTGGATCAATGCCCTGCTCACGGTTTCCCTTTTGTTTCAATACCGTTCTGAAGTAATACGGCGGTATGTTCACACGAGGAAAGCCTATTGAATGGCAGTTAAGTGTTAGGAGTGTGTGAACTCACTTTCCCACCGAAAGTCCACTAGGCCAGTCCCAGACAGGCCGCAGACCTGCACTGCTCACCACGTCCACCAGGGGTGCCAGAACGGAAAGTCGGATGACTGGAAATCTCCCCAAAGCCCTCAGCCTCTTGGGGTCTCCTTCCTCATCAGCAAACGCTGTCTCTTGGAAGAACCTCACTGTGGAATACAGCAGCCTGCGACAGGGAGATGACACGGCTGAAGGAAAGCAGGCCAGGGATGCTGTAAGCATCAAGTTAAGTATGACCAGGGGATGGCACGTCAAGAATGAGGCTTCTTCCTTCCCCTTCCTCACAATGCACTGGAGAATCTGCCTCTCTCGCAGAGGAGAATCACACATGGCTGCCTTTCCAATACCTCAGCAGGACTTAGCAGCACTAGGTTTTTGTTCGTTTGTTTTAACCATTTGATTGGCACATAATAAGCTACCGTACAAATCAATAGTTCAAACATGTCCAGAAGAGCACTTCAATCATCACAATTAATCATCACGACAATCAATTTTAGAACACTTGCTGTTAGCTCCCCATTTCCCCATACACTGCCATGTCCCCAAGAAGCCATGAACACAAGTTACTATTTCTATAGACTTACCTATCCTGGAGTTCATAGATAGAAAAACATACAATAAACAAACAAACAGCCACCACAACAACATCAAAACCTAACAATAAATAAGTAAAAACAGGAGAAAGACCTCAACTGAAAAGAAAGACGAAAATACTAGAACAACTTTAAAATGGGTCAAAAAGGACAACAAATGATAAGGTGTTAAACTTTAACCTAACTACCTCTGCAATAATCCGCTTTCCAATGCCCTCTGCATGATAGCAAGGCTGTTCACGTGCGTGGTCTATGGTCAGAGGGGATTCGCCCGAGGCCTAATCCATATATACATATTTAAACCGAACCAACTTTTAAATGGGTCAAAGGGCGTTCAGGTAAGCTACCACATTTCAACCTGTGTTTGTCATAGTCCCTTTTACAGAGCTCTCTGTCTGATAACGAGGCTATCCACACCCCTTGACTATGGTCAGAGTTGCTTAATGGGAGGATTAATCCAGGTGCGGAGCCTGCACATGGATCTGGGATTTCCATTGTCGCTCACAGCCTTCTGCAAACGAGATGGGCACAATGTGAGCTCTGATACCATTCCCTCCTTTGTAGTTGGTTCATATTATTTGCAATCCTTGAATCACACAGGCTGGTGTGCTTCTTTCGTGTGGGTTTAGTTGACGCCTCCCTTAGATGGGTCTTGTTTGAAGGAAGGCAAACCTTAAAGATGCCAGATGTTAATCTTTCTGATAGCTGGGCACCATTTAGTTTCTGCACCACACTTTGCTGTAGCACCCTTGTCTCCATGATCTTTCCACGAGGGCACGTACCAAGCAGGGCTATGTCGTAAGAAATCATTGCTATTGGACAGGGCTAGGATTAAGTGCGAGCCCCAACTCAAGTCATCTACCTCTAGCCCACAAGAGGGAGAAGAGAAATCAAGGAGAGGGTGAAGGGTAAACCACTGGGGAGGGGCTGATGAGTAGTTTAGACTGTTGAAACAAAGCTGATGCTCCGAAGGTAAACCTCCACCTAATTTATAGTAAAGAATGTGATTAAAAGGAGATAAAGAACTAAGGAACTCCAAGGTCCTTCTAAGCAGAAGCTCTGCTACTCAATTGCTCTCTGTGGCTGCCACCAATTGAGATACTTTCAATAAACAAAAATAACCAAATACCAAAATACACCACAAATAAAATGTAAGCACCAGTTCTTTTGTTAATAGGCTTCTCTTTATGCTTAGTTAGGCTCTCGTATTATTTTTAATCTGGCTGTTTACATGCATTTTTAATTGGTTTAATCATTTCACAGAGCAGTGGTTTCATGGTTTAATTTGTTTCAGGAAACATGGGAGTGTTACCAAATATCTCAGATTACTTTCTGGCTGGAAAAACTAGAAAAATTAAAATTGAGGCAAGTCTACATTATTGCTTTTTGGGTTCTAATTACAGAATGGAGCCCTTTCCATAATATAAATATGTTCTGTCGTAGGATAATAAATAAGATGAATATTCACTCCTCACTTATTGACAAGGCAGGTTGCTATGTGAAAATCACTGCTATGTAATATTCATATGATCGTATAAGATCACAAAATGGATGATGATTACATCATTCCCACATGATATCATCGCCCAACTGTCAAACGGCTGAGAATCCTAGTCTGGTCACCAGCAGGATTCCTCTCGCCTTGGTTCATCACTGCCAGATACTACTTCTAAAGGACACAAGGGCCGATAACAGATCGCCGAGAAGGGAGGAGCGGGCGCATCTGCCTGTGCTTACTAACACCTCCCCTGGACTCTGTGAAGCACCGGAAAGCCATGACACGTTTTCAAACCAAGTCGACCTGGTATTTGCTCTGCGGTCACTAAGTACCAGACTTGGGCACAGGCTCTCTTCCTGAACCTGCACAGGTGCTCAGAGGAGCTGCCATCACCATACCCTTGTGACAGACAAGGAAGCAGGGCTCTGAGAAGTCACTGTGCCAGGAGAAGGCAGGCACCTCAGTGCAGGCTAGTTTGGGCACAGAGAATCACCACCATCTGCCCAGGGGGGCTTTCCTTAAATTGAGTCAGCTGCCCCCAAACTCTCACAATAGCCCGCCCCGTGGCACAGATTTGCTCACTTGTTAGTTTTCCTTAAAAGAAACCAACAAGCATAGACATAAACCTTGAATGCCCATAAATCCACCAACTATTACTCTTCCCATTATAGTTTTTAAGATACTTCACAGAGACACAAAGCTAGAAGAATAGCATAAGTAGCCCCACATATCCAGAGCTGAGCCACGTTAGGACACACCCAAGGCTAACATGCTGGGCTCAAACGTGGCACCCCATCTCGCGCGACCCCCCAGAAGACCAGTGCTCTCGAGTGGGTATTTATCATTCTCATGCACTGCCCCCACGAGGACACTACCTAAATGGGATGCAAAGATTACTCTGCTTCTGTTACAACTTTGTGTACGGCAGAGTTGCCCACACGAGGTGCCCGAGAGAATTGGTTCTAGAACTGCGCTCTGGTCCTCCAGCAGCCACCATGAACCAGGGCTATAGAAACAGCAGCACCATGGCCAGAAGCCAAGGAAGCCTCTGTCCCCGGCAAGGTTGTTCCTTCCACCTACGATCTGGATCCCGGAGCTGCCCTGCACCCCGACTGCTCAACATGGGGCCCAGCCCTGCCGGCACCCCTGTGGACTCTGAGCCGCCCAAGGATGAGTGCTGAGCTGGGATAGAAGTCTCTGGCTGCCTTTACACGTCTTCTCTTCTAGTTTTTATTATTATTTAAAAATAAGTATACCCTGGTGTGTCTAATGAAGATAAATAGTCTAACCACTAAAGGAGGAAGCAAATGCTCTACCTTAAATCAACAGATTACCAAGGCTTCCTGGTGGTCTGTGGAGGATTTGAGCTCTGCTCTAAGGAAATTATATGGGCATTTTATGAAGAAGCATTGTGATATTTGTTCTGCCTTAAGGCAAAATGCCACTTTCTCCATCAGCCCAGGAACAAGCAGGCCTCCTTCTGACCTCCTACAGAAGGTCAACTAAGCCTCTAAAACTCATCAGGCTCAGCCTGTGATGCAAACCAGTTGCTGGCGTATTTTGCGCACCATCTGCCGACCCAGGTCTGGACACGAGACCTTGCAAAGGGAGCACTCAGTGCAGGTGAAATTGTGCACAGAGTAAAGCTACAATCCCCCAGCTCTGCACGAGGGCACCCCGCAGGGTGAGCCCACAGGGAGGGGGCGGGGGAGCATAAAATAGTTTAGGTTTTCAAGGGAAGCAACACCCCCGGCATCTGCCAGAGATCAGTGAAGAGCTCCATGCTAAGTGTCCCATGAATCCCATGACGCTGCCAGACCGAGGGGAACGGCTTTGATGGGAGGATGCAGGAGCAAGCTGTCCGCACGAGGAGCCTGGGAACAAGGCTGAGCTCATGTGGACACCTCAGCAAGACGTTTAGGGCCATGTGTGTTTGCGTGTGGGGGTGAGGGGTGGGGGGGAATGACACAAATGTGGTCTATCACCAAATGGGATTAGGACTAGGTGTGGGATGGAGCTGATGGATGGGTAAACTATGTTGCAATGAGATGGGGAGAATATTTTCCCTGAATTGTTCAGTCCCCTCGGCCCCATTCCCAACCCCAGGAAAACTGAGCAGTAATAGTGGTTCAGATGAGGGACACTCATCTGGTCTTTGTCTTAGATAGGCTTGACAGCTGACCTATAATTTAACTCATCTGTCCCCTCTGTACTCCAAATTCCTATCTCCCGGCATCCATTCCGTGGGAAGTCTTCTTCCTTTAAAGATTCACTGTCTCAGAAACCCCTGGGGGCAGGTCTACCCTGTCTTATATGGTTGATAGGAGTCAGAATGGACTCACTGGAAGTGAGAGTAGGAGATAAAAATGTGCCCTGTTAAGATTCAGAGTTTGTGGCATATGTTTTTTGTGAAGGGAGGACCCATCCAGGTGTCTTATATTTTTAAATTTTAATAATTCATTTTATTGGGGACTCTTCTAGCTCTTACAACAATCCATACATCCATTGTATCAAGCACTATTGTACAGAGGTTGCCATCATTTCTGAAACATTACGTTTTGAATCTGAGACATGATCTTCACCTGCCAATGGATTTAACATATCATCTGTGTTTCAAAGAACAAGCAATAACGACAGCACCACAACCCCCGTGCATCGTCTGACTTTTCTAGAAGACTGTGGCTGGGCTTGCAGGATCACGGTGACTCTTGCCTTTTCAGAAACGACCCTTTGCCAAAAGAGACCTGGGGGCATCGTGCTTCAGCACTTCGCTGCTAATGGAAAGTTCAGTGCTTTGAGGCCACCCAGTGCCAACCTGTGAAAAGGACCTGGTAATCTACCCCCACCCCCACCCCCCAGTGATGGCCAAGAGCGTCTACTGGGCAGTTCTATTCTGTCACCTGGGGTAGCTATGAGTTCAAGTTTATCCAACAACAATAACTTCCTGACAAACTCCCAACAGAGTGACAGTATCAACGGAAGCCCAAGCAATCCTTTGGGGTGTGGTTTTACCAAGGGGAACGGGATGCTGTGTCTTAATCAGGTTGGAAGACCTAAGAATTCCTGGAACGGCCCACCCAAGGAGGTGACCAGATGCAATCATGGTGTCAGTACATCTCGTTGAGGGCCTTCCTCTTTGTCATTGCCCATCCACTTGACCAAGCATGATGTCCTCCAGGGACTGGTGTCTCCTGACAATGTGGCCAAAGGATGTGAGAAGAAGCCTTGCCATGCTTGCCTTTCGGGAGAATTTGGCTGTCCTTGTGCCGAGAGAGAGTGGTTTGTTCTTCTGGAAGTCCGTGGTACTTTTAATATTCTTCGTCAGCACCACAGTCCAAATGCATGCGTTCTCCTCTGGTCTTCCTTAATCAGTGCCCAACTTTCACACGCATAGGAGGCAACCGAAAACACTGTGGCCTGGGCCAGGCTCCCCTCGGTGCTCAGAGTACCGTGCGTGCTTGCCAACACTGTGAAGAGACCTTGTGCAGGAAGCTTCACTGATGCGATGTGCCTTTGATCTCTTGACTGCTCTTTCCATGAGCACCGGTTGTGGCCAAGTCACTCTCTCCGAAATTCCTTAGCAAAGAGGAGTGTTTCTACTGCTTCATCAGCTTGTTGAATTGTCTCCATTGGTATCCCATCAATGCCTGGAGTCTTGCTTGGGGGTCGTGCTTTCAGTGCAACTTAGGCTTCTGCCTTCAGGACCATTGGTTCTTGCTCATATGCTCCCTCCTGAAGTGGCTGAGTGTCAACTAGTTCTTTTTGGTCCCGTGACTCTGTGTAGTCTTTCCAACTTCTTTTGATGCTTCCTGCCTTAGACTCTTTCAGGATTGTAGCTTCAGGCTTCAATTTTTTCTTTCATTCTTTCAGTTTCAGGTATGCTGAGTGGGATCTTCCCTTTGGTTTTCTAACTCTAGGTCTTTGCACATTTCGTCGGAGAATTTTCTTTTGTTTTCCCAAGCTGCTCTGTGAAATTTCCTGTTGCTTTACGGCATCATTTTTCCAATTCACCTGAGCTACTCTGCAAGTGAGGGGAAGAAAGAACAAGAAGTGACTGGATCAGACTATGCAAATGTGAGTGCTTTTGTGGCCCACCAAGGGGGCTGGACAGCTTGTTCATCACACAAATGTGGGGCACGGCTTCCTTGGGTGGCAGGGTACTGCGAATAAGATGTGTGCAACCCTCAAGAGGGACCTGGTTCGATTTGCGACTTGCTAGGCTGAAAGGGAGCAATCCCAGAGGTAAAGGGTGGGAGCATCTCTCAGGGTCAAGGCAGAAGAGCTGGGCCCCTCCTTCGCCTAGGGCGCAGAGAGAGCTGACACCGCAGACAGAGCTGGTGAGCAGCAGTGTCATGGCAGCGGCAACATAGAGACATTCACAGCAGACGGGGAGAGCGGGGCGGCTTCCTGGCAGAGTGGGATGACTCTGGGTCCTTATCGAGGAGCTAGATGTACTGATACCTGGAGCTAGAGCTGAGCACCTTTGGGTAAGGCTTAGCTGGCGGCACTGTGGGATGCTTCTGGGCACTTATTGGCAGAGCTGAGAGAGTTTGGTAGGCTACATCTAGGGGCCCAGGGCCCAGGAAGAAACCTGCCTTTGGGCGAGGCCATGGGGAAGCTGTTCTGATCAGAGAATTGTATCCCGAGTGTTTCTGATCCCGAATCTGTCACTTCTTCAATAAACTTCACGATGCTCAGTATGGCCCCTGAGCTGTGTGCGGTCGTTTCAGTAGAGAAGTCGTGAGCACCTGGGCGGGTTGGTTGGTGTCAGAACTGGTCCAAAGGCTGCAGGGTGGAGGCATGTCTGACCTCTGTCTCATACGTGTCAGTCTCTCTCTCTCTCCCACTTGTGAAATTCATGGAGGGCTCACACTGCACCCTCTCCCCATGCTATTTCTGCAGCAAGAATCACAGTGTCAAATGTATACTTATCAGTGCCTAATTACCGATGAATTTATCTGGTATTGCTAGATTTTCATCAACTACTTTGCCAAGGATAATTACCCATGTCTTTGGGCCCGAGGAGAAAAACAATTTTCCTCTAATTTACTTCAAGTGGCAGAGTAGTTAAGGTGAAATAATTATTGGAACCGCTCTTGAATGTGTATTGTGAAAAAGGAGGAAGAAAAAAGACAACAGAAAAAATCATCACCCTGGAGCAGGGCCCCATCAACATTGAATAAAAGCAGGCTAACCATAGGCCGCTCCTGAGAGCCACAGAAGCTCGTTCACCGCACAGAGAAACGCAGCTCTCAGGGGGGCGGGAGGAAGCCCAGCTGCCACGGCAACCACTCAGAGCCACCTTTTGGCACCTCCCCAATGGCCCCTAGGAAGAGATGAAGCCCAGGCTCGGGGTGACGTCAGGGCTCTGGGGATGATGGTCCTGTGGGGCGGGCGGGACATTTTCCAGGCTGAGTCAGCCTCGGCCATGGCAGGCGTCAAAAGCATCCGGTGAGCTGGCCCACCAGGGGCCACTCATATCTCAAAACCCCAGGCTGCTCTGGGGAAGCCCATCAGGACCACATTTTGCGAGGCAGGTGTTTAAAGGTTAGGAGCTGTCCCTGAGACCTTGGGAGCCAAAGTGGAGCCCTTACCACATGAGAGCGATGAGGATTTTGAAGCACCAGGCCCACGGCTATCCTGACACAGTACTGGCACACAGGGCACACTCTCTCGAAAACGGGCCTGACGGTGAGGGGCCAGCGTGGTGGGGGCCAGTTTGCCGGGGGTCAGGATAAGCGCTCCCCACACTGGCTCCTTCTGTCCCGGTCACACACAGCGCTGGGCTTTGCCTCTAAGAAGGGAGAACAACCAGCAAACTCTCAAGTGAGCGAGAGCTAGAATCCCCGGTGGTGCAGGAATTTCCACGCTGCGCTGCTAACTGCAAGGTCAGCAGTTTGAAACCACCAGCGACTGCAAGGGAGAGAGATGAGGCTTTCTGCTCCCTCAAAGAAGTCCAGTCCCAGAAACCAACAGGGGCAGTTTCGCCTGCCCTACAGGGCAGCTAGAGTTGGAATCGACTAGACGCACGAAGCTTGTTTGTTGTTCTGCTTTTAGCAAAAGGGCCAGGTGAAGCACTAAACTGTGTTTGCAACACTGCAGATGCCCTTCCCGTCTTTGGGCGCGTGGTCATTTTGACACAGCAGGGCCAGACCCTCACACGACTGTCGACTGAACACCACTGGGCACCCGAGCCCGGAAAGGGTGTGCTGAGTGCCCATGGGAAGACACGCCCTCCCGCACAGAGATGGCCCGACGCAGCCCCTCAGGTTACAGTCTGTATACTGTTTTTGGATTTTCCACATTTCATACACCCCCAGAAATGAAAATGGATGATGACAGGATTTCCCCACAAACGGTGTGAGGCCCATCATGTTCCTTTTACGGGCATACAATAATAGACACTGCTGCTAGAGATGGCCGTCCTGGAGGCCTAATGTACAGGAACAGGGGGGCGGCGGTCCCTGTGAGGTGGCTTTAGAAGACTCAGATGATTAACTGGGGCTGGGTTATCTAGGGTTCTGATTCCCCCTGCCCTTCGTGAGGGGAAGAGCAGATGTCCAGCTAGGAAGCGTTACATCCCAATGGCCATTTCTCCCAACATGGTTCTGGTGAGGCTTCCCACTGGAAAAGAGGCAGCAGGCACCCTGTTAGACTGGGCCCTTTGGGCAACCAAACCCCTTCACAGGTGGCTGGAGGTGGATACGCACGCTCCCACGACCCCGAGGTCCTGCTCAGGGCCGGCTTGTGTGTGTCCGACCCGCCGCTGTGGTGTCTGAGACTGAGTGCTGGCCTGTTGCGGGGTTCTGAGACTCTCTTCTTGCCGAAATGCCTCTCTCATGAACAAGACACCCTCACTCAGACAACACTGACCACGTCTAGATGCCATGTACAGTCAACACGCTGGAGACTGGAATTCTGAACCCTGCATGGGAACCCCGAAACCCGGCTTGTTACCATGGAGAGCAGTTCTCAAATAGTGTAAAAGGGGCTCTTAACTTTAAAAGCTGACCAGAGCGGTATGTTTGTTCATGAGACCGTAGGGATCAGAGTGGCGTGTTCACGGTGCATAGGAAGATGGCATCTGTGCATTGCCAAGGGCCGCCGGAGCCCAGAGACGGGAGAAGCACCGCAGCACACATGTGCTTCTGGAGTGCGCCTCGCTTTCCACGCGCACCTTGCTCCTTGGAGAACCGAGCTCTACGGTGCAACTTAAAAGAATTACCATTGGCATCTACCATTTCACCACAAGTACCTCCTCAGAAGATACGCTCCTGTCAGGCTGCCTCGGTTTACTTATTGCCTCAGTCACCCACGTGGCACCAAAGATGGCATTCAAAAGGAACGAACCAAACCTGATTGGAGGTTTCCGGGCAGGGCCCTCACTACAGAGCCTCCCTGAGCGGCCAGCCCTGCGCTCAGGACGGGCTCTCTCTCCCGCTCGCACTCACGTTTCCTTCTTCCTGCCTGGCGATTCTAGATACAGGAGCAGAGAGGGGAAGCTCGGCAAGCTCTAGAGATTTTCTGCTGAGTCACAAGACCTGTTCAACACCATTTGTGGTCACTTTCACGTCTTCATCACAAACTGTTTAGTCCTACCTGAGAGCGCTGATTTAAACACACAGCACGATCACCACCACTACCACCACCATCATCATCACCATCAACACCGCCACCTCCACCACCATCATCACTACCACCATCACCGCCACTGCCATCACCACCACCACCTCCACCACCATCATCATCACCATCATCACCACCCCCACCACCATCACCGCCACTGCCATCACCACCGCCGTCACTACCACCACCACTTCCACTCATTGATTCAGTACTCCCAGGAGAGGGGTGTTCATGAAGAAGTGTGTGAAGCCATGGCCATTAGAAAGACCCAGACATGCCTGTCCTTAACCGCCCTTGCAACCAAGGGTCTATACCTCTCAGAACCTTGCTTCTCCAGATAGAAGATGAAGCTCGCATTCCCAATCATTCACTACAACAGGGATTTGGAATACGTCTTCCTAATGAATTCTAATACGGAATAAAAAGACATGCTCACCAATGGTAAAAGAGGATCAGAAACATTCGCAAAGCGTCTGCATATTGCATTACTGAAGGGTGCGCCTATGAGATGCACACCCACCAGTCCTTCTCACTGATCTAATGCTCGCTGGGTTAGTATTGCGTTAACAAAAGACTTGGTTAGGAAAAGCATGATTGGAGCCAGGGTGCCTCCTCAAGGGTCTAAAGAGTAGCTGAAAGCCAGCAACTCGTTCCCATCACCTTTGGAGATGGGTCCTCCTTCCTGCAGTTCCTGCAGAGGTGTCCTTAGAGAAGACCGCTGCAAGGAGCCCGTCCACTGCGCTACATGCGGCATCAGGATTGCTTCTTCCTGCTGACAAGGCCCTGCACCACGCTAACCACGTGGGACAACGAACGGTGCATCGCATAACACTGTGAGGCGGGCATCTCCCTTCCCCTGCCTCACAGCATCCACCGCATTAACAGAAGATGACCGGACAGCCAAGCAAGGGGACGAGGAGATGACACATCTGCACTTCCCAGACAGCGCTTGCCCTTGAACCGTTTCATGATAGGGAGGCAGTCCAGGGCTGCTGTGCTCTTGAGAGAGACGGTAGAACAAGGTGGCGCCTTTTCAATTGGGATGCGGGTACCTCGCCAGTGGGAAGCTGGCAACATGACACGTTCTGAGCTCACAGAAATGCCCACGCGAGCTCGCTGAGGTGAGTTGCATGGTCACAGTGCACTCTGGACACAAGGGCGCTGTATGTTTTCTGTAACGCTTTCTGAGTGGAGGAGGGGCTCCAGGCGGTCTGCGGCCTAACTGTTCCCTGATCCCGCCTGGACACAGGACGGCGGCCCGAGAGCATGGTGGCAGGGGCTCCCAGCTTCCCCACGGTCTGTGCTGCAAGCACGTTTCCAGACAGCCACGTGGCAGGCAAGGTCTGTGAAGCAACTGCTGTCTTGTGTGCTTTTGATGGAAAGCCAAATTGTCGTCTGATCACATCTGTAGCCCTTGGCAGATTCCGGCAATAACTGTTGTTCCCCCGCCCACAGTAGACTTAGAAGCAGCCATGGTGCCGAGCGTTGCAGATGGAAACTTGGACAGGCGTTGGTGTGGTGTGACTCTGGGCTAACGCAGAATTTACTGGACGCTACACGAAGAATCCAAGGGAGGCACCACTCGCTCTGGGACCACGCCTGGTGCCACTTCATGGGTTCAGTAAGGCTCCTTTAGGAGCGATCCGCTTCCCGTGTTACTTATCCCCTCCAGAGCTGGGATCGCGGGCCCACGGGCACGTGATGGAGGCAGATGGCGCGAGACCTAACCCTGGGGAAGCCCTGCGCTCTGTGCTGAACAGGCACCGGACGTCCTTCAGCTCTCTGCTCCCCTGTGGAATCCGTGGGAAGGCACCCAAAGGGGGTCCCAGCACGGCGAGGCTATAGGACTCCGGGGTGTGCCGCTTCCACTTGGGAGTGGCACCACTGTCACGGGGCTGGCAACAGTGGCAAACTTTGGCTGCAAACCAGCAGATGGTTTCGAGTTTACTGGAGGGCCATTTAAAAAGTGCCCCACTCTGTGTTTTAAGGCGCAGGAACACCGTGTTTTTGGAGTTCCTGCTTCTCGGAAAAATTAGCTTCAAGGTGATTAGCTGATGTGCCATCCAACCATTTCTCTGTGATAATGCCACTGAGCTGGAATGTAATTAACTCCCCAAAACTTAATTTCTCCCCCTACCCCCCTTTCTCCAGCTAAGCACACTGGGTCTGTAGACAGAATAGGGCGAAACAGCACTGAGAGGGACATCAGCCTAAAGACCAAAGGGCAGGTTTATTTTCATTCTATTTTATTTTTTAACCAACAAGTCCAAATAATAGGGGAATCTAAACTCTCACCAACTGACAGTTGATAGCTTAAATAAGATCCCAGGTCCATAACTCAACATGAGTGTCAATTACCTCCACTCTGCCCTCTTATAAAGACACCAGTTGGTGACCAAGCACCCAGAGGCCTAAGGGCGGTGGTCGGTCAGAGCTTGGGACCTGGTGGCAGGTCAGAAAAGCCTGTGCAGTTGGTCCTGAAAGACCGAGGGGAAGGATGAGACCGCGTGCCCGGTCCAGGCCCTGGTGGTTTCCCACTGTCCGGGTAGTGACTGCCCTGTGCAGCGGCCCAGACAGCGGATAGGCTGCTTGTTGGGCATGGATCACTTACTCTCCTAATCCTGCCCAGCTGGACTGCTCCCTCCCAGAGGCAAGAAGAGGAGGCGGGGGGAGGGGGGTGTAGGGAAGGGGGGGTGTAGGGAAGGGGGAGCGGGGGGGGGGGGTAAAAAGAAGAAGGGGTGAGGGGACTTGATTTGGGATAACGTCAAGTTCAAAGAATGACTACTCTGTGCACTTGGCCCTTGTCCTTAAAAAAAGAAAAGAAAAGAAAGAGGAGGAGAAGAAATGAGAGCTCAAGATGGGAGGAAAAGGAGAAAGAGAAAGCAGTCACACACACACACACACACACACATTCTGCAGGCTACGACACTTAAAGATCAATTCTCGTGTTCAACCAATAACATTACTCTTATTAGAAAGTCTAGTCTCTGATTTCAAAGCAGCTACCACTGATTGGGCCACCCAAAGCCCAAAGCCCGCCTCTTCAAGTACAAGCATGTGAAGCACTTCCAACAAGAGTGCCCATGCATTTGTTTTTCTGCAGGGAGGCTACCACCCAGGTGTTTTATTGTTTTTGAAATCTTAATTATTCATTTTACTGGGGGCTCCGATAGCTCTTATACCAATCCATACATCCATTGTATCAAGCACATTTGTACCTATGTTGCCATCACCATTTCTAAAGCATTTTCTTCCTACTTGAGCCTTTGGTATCAGTTCCTCTTTTTCCCCTCCCTCCCTCCTGTACCCTTCTACCCTCAAGGACTCTTGATAATTTAGAAATTATTTTTATTTTCATATCTTACACTGTCTGCTGTCTCCCTTCACCCATGTTTCTGTTGCTTGCTCCCTCACCCCCACCCTGGGGGGGGTGTTATACATTAATCCTTGCCATTGGTTCCCCCTTTCTCCTCCTTCTCCCCCCTACCCTCATCATAGCATAGCCACTCCCGTTACTGTTCCTGAGGGTTTATTTGTCCTGGATTCCATGTGTCGAGAGCTCTTATCTGTACCAGTGCGCATGCTCTGGTCCCGTCGGGTTTGAAAGGCAGAACTGGTAAGGATCCATTGCCACCCGTCATTTCCAGAGTTCCTGAAATGCCACTTGGTTTTAGTCAATCAGCATTTCAAATGCCTTAGGGACCATGGGCTGAAAGGAAGACAGGTAAACCTCCCACGCAGGTAGTCATTCTCTTCAGGATGCTGGTAAACCGTCCAGCTCCAAAGACAGAATATTAAAAGGGAGTATGTTGGCCTTCAGTGGGCAAGGAGTTCTCAGTGACTCTCGGTTGAGAATTCTATACCCACTTGCTCTATTCACTCTGCATCCACATGGTGATAGGGTGGGCAGGCCACACACCTAGAGCCGCCAACCTGGGTCCGACCCACTTGCTCATCCCCGTGGGAAGAAACTGAGCTCAAGAGAGGTCTGGTAAGGCTCCCAGGTACTTCCGTTTTGATGGTGGAATGCAGACTCCAGAGCCATGGTCCCCTGGCTCTAAAAACCTTCTCTTAGGAACCAAGATGTGCAAAGCACCCAGCTTGCGCCTAGAACATTTTGGGCGGTCAAAAGGGCAGCTATTCGATTCTATCTCACTGGGGACTGAAACGCTTCATCGAAAACCAAAGGTCTGGCACAGACTGTAGTGAAAACGACAGTACTCCTGAGGGCGTGTCCCTGGCTGTCGCTCCTCATCACACATCATTGCACGTGCAGGCGGCTACGCTGGCACAGTTTAAATGACCGGATGGATGCTTTTCAAAATGACCCTCCACAACATACATTCAGTCTAATAAGTTAAAAAAAATAAAAAGCAACCTGAGTGTTTCTTCTATCTTCACCCAAACCATGTTAATCACGTGGGGAAGGAGAGCGAGCTGGAGCCGTGTTTTCCGGATCGTTGACAGCTCGTTTTCTCTCCTGCTTATAACTAAAGCCAGGGCTGCAAATTAAAAATATGCCTGTCATTTCTCCCCCCAAGACATTTCAAACAAAAGAGTCTGCACATCTACCCACACAAACACCACTTGAAGCAACTTGAATGAGGACTTGGAGAGAACTATGTGATCCATTTCTTATCCAAATAACAAATGACAAAAGGCGTCTGCTCCTATTTGCATGGATAGAGAGCGAGAACTTAACGTTAGAGCCCTGGTAACCTGACTGGGAAAATGAGCCCGCCAGCTCAGTCTAAAAGAATAAGGAGCGAAAACCACAACCTAAACTAAAACAAAACTAAACAAAAGGCTTAAAAATGTATGGAGCTAAAATGACTTTGCATCCACACCTCATTTTCTGAATCCAAAAATACAACATCAAATAAATTTTGGAACGCACAGAAAGAGGATGGTGGGATTTTGAGTCAAATTTCATCAGATAATGGCATCTTGGCAGTTCTGATATTTTTTCTCCCTCCCCACTTACTTGTGAAGTCTTCTGAGTAGAACTTTCTCTCTTTTACAAACGGCACCAAGGTTGCCTAGTTAGATGTAAAGAAAACACAGATGGCCCAAAGCCAATGCTAAATGTAATGTCACAGTTCACCTGGGAACCCCGGGTCAGAGCAACCCTGGCTCCCTTAACTCAGTCGGCGAGATTTCAACAGTCATGGAGACCAGCCGTGGTGGCTGGATGGAGACAGGCAGAACCCCTCAGGCTATCAGGTCTGTAATAAACTCAAGCAGACACGGACAGGTCTTTAGGAGGAGTACTAACAGCCGTGAGGTTAGCTCATCTTTCGACAATCAGCCATTTGGGATGGGACGGGCGATCCTACACGTGAGATGGGGGAGGGCAGTGAAGGAGATGAAGCAGGTGCTCCAGGGACCGTTGGATGTACAACTGGTGGCCTGCTCGGTAAACCTCCATCCAATTCACAATAACAAGTTAAACAAAAAGTGATCCGTCCCCATTCCATGGAGCCCAGTGCTTCCAATGAAGTGGAGCAAAGACTTTTCTTCTTTAAATACCCACCTGGCTCCCTATACAGCAACACATTCAATTACTTATGACAGCCATTCAGACTCTCCTGTGGTCTTTGAAAAGGAAGATGAACTCACTGTTGGTCAGCTGCATGTGCCATAGGCTACATGAGACACCTTTCCACCGTGCAATTTTAAGTAAAGTTTACATTTCTCCTTAAGTAGGAAGGTAGAAGATCTCCCCAGGCCTATCCTCACAGGGCTGGGTAAGGATGACGTGCGGCAACGATTTTGCTGGTGCTCTGCTAATGGTAAAGGTCAGTAACGAGATAAATGATGCTAATAAATCTAGGCTGCATTGAAGAACACCTCCATCAAGCTTTGAATGGGGGTCTACTTTTCAAGCCAGACCAATTTCATAGTCCATATATGAAGGCTACAGGGTAGGATTCGGCAACAGCCAACCGTATGAAAGACCAAAGGACTATACTGGATATCAATTGGAGGTGCTAAGGTAGTAAGGACTTGGGGGAAGGGGGCTTGGGAAGAGACTTAGGAATATGGCTGTGCACTGGTTGCTATTCATGCAGGATACTGTGATTGGAATGTGAACAGTTTTCAAAAAGCAGCAGCAGAAGAACCAGCCTTTGGAAAATATGGCTTCAGAGATAGAAACTACGCTGGCAATCACATGATAGGCTCTTGCAAGATCATCATCTTCGCTAGACCCTTCCCGACAATATAAATAGCAGCTTTACAGATGGAACACACAGGAATCAAACTGACTACCCTGGAGAAAGAAGCTCAATACTGTCAGCCCAAACGAGTTTAGGTGGAAGGTGACAAAACGGAAAACAAGTTCATGAGAGCCAAAATACAACCGTGAGTATCCAAAAATATTGTTTTTAAACACCTGAGATAGTTAAGATTTATCATGCCAACCTGGCAAATAAACACATGTGGGAGTAATTCAATGGCAGAGAGATAAATGCCTCGGTGAGCCTCGCATTTCTAGTTCTTGGGTCTCTTGCTTTCTGATGGTCGGTTCAGGGTGCAGCTGCCTTAGCCAGTTCCCAGCTTCAACTGGCAAGGCTCACTTCCTGCAAGACGTCCCTGAGGAGAAGGCACAATGCAGCCCTGGGTGCAGCCGTGTGGAGACCCCTGCCAGCGCAGAGATGCTTAAACACTCACTGATTCAGCTGCAGTCGGCATCATTGCATGTATTTTGTGAGATGGAGGAGGACTTTGTAGATTGGTGTTGGACATATGGGCTAATATTGGACTTGTGGGCTTGGGCAGCACTGGGTTGAGATGCTTTCTTAATGTACACTTACCCTTTATATAAAACTCTCTCTTATACATATGAGCTTCTGTGGATTTGTTTCACTAATTTACCCAGACTAACACAACACCTCTGTGGATTTCCGGAAGTAGAAAGTCCAGTCTTTCTCCTGCAGAGGTGTTGGTGGTTTGGAACTGCTGACCATGCGGATCGAAACCCAACTGGTAACCACTACACCACCAGGGCTCCTTACCTTTGTAGATCCCACCAGAATTTAGAGACCATCTCAAGAAGAGTCAATGCACTGAACACCAAGGACCAAAGATCAGATGGGTTGTGGGATGCTATCAAGAAAATCAAACATGAAATAAGAAAAATATTATTTAAAAGAGAGGAAAGAAAGAAATGACCAAAGTTGATGTCAGAAGAGACGGAAACTTGCTCTTGAACATAGAGAAGCTGAAGTGAATGGGAAAAATGATGATGGTAGAAGAGCTGAGGGAAAATCTTAGAAGGCAATTCAAGAAGACGGAGTCAAGCATTACAATGAAAAGCCCAAAGACCTGGAGTTAGACACCAAAGAGAAAGCACATGCTCAGTGCATCTCGAGCCGAAAGAGCCCGTGGGAAAATGCACGACTGGCGGGCTCTAGGGACAAGATACGGAACGGTACACAAAACATCAAAAGGAGACAGAGCATACAGTCATGCACCAGAGAGAAATGCCGAAGTGGAGCCACTTCAAGAAGGGCCAGCGGTGGGTTCTGAAGAAGTCCATGCTGCACTGCAGGCAAAAGCACCACAATCCTAGGAAGTGACAAAATACCAACTGAACCGTTTACCAAGCTGATGGAGCACTGGACGCACCCGCTAGTCTCTGCCAAGAAATGTGGACGACAGCTACCTGGACAACTGACTGGTAGAGATCCATCTGGATGCCCACTTGAAAGAGAGGTGATGAAATGGGCAGTGGAAATACCAAACAGTATCATTAATATCACATGCAAGTAAGTCTTTGCTGAAGATGATTCAAACACAGTTAGTAGCCGTACAACACAGAGTTGCAGCCAGACTGCACAGTGGATCCCGAAGCGGACATGGAACGAAGATGTCACTGCTGATGCTAGATGACCCTGGCTGAAAGCAGAGACCCCCAGGAAGATGACTATTTGTGTTTTATCGACTATGCAAAGGCATTCGACTGTGTGGTCCAAAATGATGGGTCATACTGGGGATTTCAGAATACTTCACTGTGCTCACATACAACATGAATATCGACCGAGAGAGAGTCTTTTCACTGGAACATGGGGGTACTTACTGCATGGCTTCATTTCAGGAAGGATGGATGCCAAGGTGGCATCCTCTCACGGCATCATTCAATCTGTCTGCTGGGAAAACCATCGAGAAGATGGACTACAAGAAGACTACCACCTCTGAACTGGAGGAAGGCGAGTAACACCCTGGGGTATGCAGATAATAACATAACCGCCCATGCTGCAAGCCACGGACATGGAGCACTCACTGATGAAGATCAAAGACTCCATCCTTCAGGATGGAGTACAACTCAATGTAAAGAAAAGAAAACCCCCACTACTGGACCAACAGACAACACGGCATTAAAAGGAAAATGACTGAAAGCTTCAGGGATTTCATTTTGCTCAGATCTACAATCAACACCCAATGGAAGCTAGTCAAGAAATCAGCAATATATGGTATGGGGTAAATCTACTACTTAAAGACCTTTAAAGCGTTAACAGGCAGAGGCATCACTTTGAGGACTAAAGTACACCTGGCCCAAGGGATGCTAATTTTAACCTCCTCCTTTGCGTGAGGAAGCTGGGCAGCGAGTCAGGAAGGTCAGAGAAGAACTGATGCACCTGAACTAAGAACGAACCAGCCCATGTTGGGAGTGGTGTATGCAAGGTGAGACTCACTCACGTCTTCTGGACGGACCAGTCCAGGCCGACCATGGACAAGGACAGAGGGCCAGGGAAAAAGAGGAAGGGCTGAGACGAGATGGATCACCATGACGGCTGGGTTGATGAGTTGCAATGTGAAGACAGTGGGGAGGAGGAGGGTCAGTTAAAAAGAGGAACACCTGGGACAAGCTGGAGGGACGTGGTGACTGTGCGGATGGGCTTCAACATAAAAACAAGAGCGAGGAGGCCCAGAGTGGGCAGCGCCTCACACTGCTGTGCACCGAGTAGCTGGGGTTAGCAGCACCTAGCGACAACGTCCGCAGGAAAGAAGCACCCAGGGACACAGGACTCCAGAACCAGCGCCCTGAGTGAGTAGCGTAGCTCTCAGTGTTATACAGCAATGGAAAACAGTGGCTCATTATGTAAACAAAAGAAGCTTTCTGGCTTAGCAAATAACTAGTAAATTTAAAATATAAGTTGTTTTTTTTAAAAGAAGTCCGATATTTCCTGTACCTAGTCGAGCATTCAATGATGTCTTCCCGAAATCCCATATGCAAACCCAACAGGGGTTAATAGTGACATCACTGGACTAGAATCTGATGGTAGAAAGAGGCGCAAAGGGATACAGCTTTGGCCCCAATTATGCTCATTCAGTACCGATTCACTCTTTCAAGAAGTATCTGTGTCTTATATCTTTCTGTGTGTCTGAAGTAATCTTCCCTAGGCTCCTCATCCAGAGACCATAGTTAAATAAATGTCTTTGACTTTGATGAAGCCAACACCATACTTTAAAAAAAGCCTTGTAATATTTAGTTTGAAAAACACACATAACAGCACAGTCTGCCAACAAGGCAATGTGGTTATTCATCTAGCTCAGAATCAGAGATTGGACCTCAGACTTTCAATACCAGACTAGGCTACACTTGTTCACAAAAGCAGGGCCGTTTGAATAGCCGGTGTGAACATGCCCAAAGGCACATGCCCCACTTTCCCAGCAGAGCACACCCGCGGACTTTCTGGGCCGCCAGGGCCCTTCCTCCTCCACTACTACTCCCCGACTGAGCTTGCAGCTCAGAAAATGTTACATTCTATTCTCTTCACGGCTGTCAGCAAACCAAGCCAAGCCCATTGTCACCAAGTCACTTCCGACTCATAGTCATTTCCACAGATAAAAGGAATTTTGGGGGAGAAGGGAAAAAAAGAGAAGCTGATACCAGGGGCTCAAATAGAAAGAAAATGTTCTGAAAATGATGATGGCAACAATGTACAAATATGTTTGACACAATGGAGTGCATGTATGGATTATGATAAGAGTTGTAAGAGCCCCCAATAAAATGATGTTTTGATAAACTAAATAAATAAAGCTAAAGAAATTGACCAGAAAGCTCTCTAGAGCTTAAGTGGAGCATCTGAATTTAATGTCTGGATTCCTCCACATACCGGAATCTCCCTGCTCGGCTGTTTCTACCCCAGCGAGAATAGGAAAAACAAGCAAGCCAAAAACCTTGACCTGCTCTTTTCATCAGTGATAAGGGGGGATTTCCCTAGAGGCCAAATTTGATAGTTAGTTTCCTAGTTACAGAAAACCGAACCTATGCCATCTGATCCATTCCAATGCATACCTACTGGAGAGGACTGGCCCCTGTGGGCTTCCGAGCCTGTAACTCTTCACAGGAGCAGAAAGCCTCATCCTCCTCCCCCAGAGTGGCTGGTGGTTTGGAACTGCTGACCTTGTGTTTTCTAGGTAACAAACGCCAAGTACAAAGTACAGTCAGGACTGACTTGATGGCGAAGGGCAAAGATTGGTTATCTGGTTATGGAATGGTGGCTGGGAACCACCTGGTTATTACGTCAGACAGGCAGGCCTTTTGGAGAAAGTACTGGTTTTGAATGGTACCCTGGTTGGGAAGGCAGTCCTTGTGAAATGCTTGCTTACAACATCTCAAAATGTGTTCCCTTCCCTAGCGATCCCAGAAAGCCATGTGACCGTTTCCATTTTTGCCACCGTATCTATTTTAGGATCCCTCTTTTCTGTCCAAGGACATCATTTATCATTTATTTAATAGGCTAGGTTCTGAACTAAGTGTGAGTCAACAAACTCTGGGGATGAAGCAGCTGCTTATGCAGAGTCTACTGGGTGCCAGGCCCGGGCTGGGGGAAGGCAGGCTGCGGTAAGACACTGCTTGGCCTCAGGTGAGACCCAAGCCGAACTTAGTCTAGGGGTACAAGCGCACAGAAATGGACACCAGGCCCTGAGGTCACCACAGAGGGAAGGCTTCATCGCCCAGGGGACAGGGGTGAGGCTGGAGGCAGAGGGGAGGTGGAGTTCAGAAGAAGCAGAGAAGCCTGGGAAGCCGTGCGCAGTGTGCTCCCCTGTGACTCAAAAGCCAGGGTACGAAGGAAAGGGAGGGTGGTTCAAAAGGGGGTGCCGCTTGCTGGTGGGTTCACAGCCTTGCAGAAGCCAGTGCTTCTGAACTGGAAAAGAACCGTGGTGTGACGCATCACCTGCACGATGACAGGACCTCACAGCTCCTGCCTGGAGAACTGCCTCTCAGCGTCGCTGCCTGGCCAACGTTTCTACCCTCCTTGCCGTGACGGCTGTTCAGCCGTGTGCGGCCGTGAGGGCAGGAGGGGTGGCTGCAAAGGTGGCATTCCAGCTTGCCATCCTGAACTCGTGTGTCACTGGAGCCTGGGCAGCCTGTGTGAGGTATCCTCCTCCATCATCTCAGCTCCCCTCCCTGCACCCCTGCTCCATCTACTTCCTCTGCCTCCCATGTCACTGTGGGGTTCTGCTCCTGCCTCGATGGTGGTGTGGACAACCGCCCCGATCACAGTAGGCCCGAGGGGTGCTACAGTGGGTAGGGGCACAGCTCAGTGCTCAGGCCACATCCAAGGGATACGGTCCATGTGTGCAGAGCTGATTCAGGGCTGTGAACGGCCCACAAGGTGCATTCAAGCACAGTTAGGTCGTTGCTCTATGGTGCCCAACTGTTCCCAACCCCCAGCTCTCAACAGAAGCGCTGACAGAACGGTCTACATCTTGGCCACTGCGAATCTCAAATGTCTGGCACACAGATTCCCAAACACCTATTTGGCCTACTGCTTGCTTTTCGGAACGAAAAAAAAAGTGTTAATCAAGGCCTCACTGGCAATGAGAAAGTTTTGTCCTGTTACCCATTAATCCAGGAGGAAGCGTGGGGTCCTGCTTTTGCAGCTGCCCCCATTCGGTTGGTCCATCTCCCCATTGGGGGCAGTATTGCCCACTTGGTTCCAGAAGGTGATCTTCCCATCCTCTGGTACAGCGGTTCTCAACCTTCCTCACGCTGCGACCCTTTCATACAGTTCCTCATGTGGTGGTGACCCCCAACCATAACATGATTTTCCTTGCTACTTCATCACTGTCATTTTGCTACTGTGATGAATCGGGCGACCCTCGTGAAAGGGTCATTTGAACCCTAAAGGGGTCGTGACCCACAGGTTGAGAACTGCTGCCCTAACACTTGTACATTCAGTAAACTGACATCATCTAAATGCATCTAAATGTCATTTTAGGGCCGCTAAGCACTGTCACAACATGTGTTTTGGAGATCTCTTCATGTACAGGGCTGTTTCCCCATTCTATCACACAAGTTCACATCCACTCTTTGGAGAGCCCACCGGAAGAGACCAAGCACCTAATTCCCTTCTCTAGCACCAGAGCAAGGTAAACTGCCCGGAGAGGAAGCCGTCGTGGCTCCCCTTCCTCTCTGAAAGAATGCACACTTATCAATGATTGAGTCTTTGAACTCGTTCTTAAAAGAAACCGGAGCCTTTTTTAAGTTCTAGAGGTCTGCATCTCAGAACTGCACCACCCAGCGCTCTAAAGGGTCTCTCAAGAACTCCATCTGGGATCAAACAGTAGAAGAAAGCAAGAGTGACTTCAGCGTCTTCTTTTCCACTTTGATATAATCAGATAAGTAAGTCTGGTCTTACCCAGCCGGTTCCTTTCCTGTCCCCGAACGAACCACTGTGTCCAGAGGCCTGGCTGGGGTTATTGTACAACATGCCACTGATGCGATGCAGTCCAGGCCAGCTCCTCCCTGGTCACTCCTGACCCTCTGGCCCCTGGGTCCTGGGTGCCCTTGCTTTACTCTCTGACTTGACTCCTGCCCTCTCTGAGCTCCTTTGCTGTGAGGCTCCTGTCCAGCTCTTACTCAACTGTGTCCACAGGCATGATCCCAATCATCAGTGCTCCAGCCCCCACTCTAACTTCTGACAGAAAGGCCCAGCATACTGGGATCTGACTGGGGGCTGGCAAATGGACGACCCCCTCTCCCTAGGACTGTGGCTCTGCTACCACCCAGCACAAGCATCCTTAGTGGCCAATTCTTCTTTTGGATTCAGCGTTTCAGTACAAGTTAAGTTAGATGCTGGCAGATCACTACGTGATTACATTTTTCAACATTCAGATACCTGGACACCCTCATTCTGCACTATAAAACTTTTAGTTTTCCATTCAAACTGCTTGCATATCTACCATACAGCCTGCAGCCCAGATGTGAGGAAGGAAAACCTCAGCACCTCTCGGAAATGGTGCAGGAACGCATGTGTTGCTATTCAGTGCTCTTTAGCCTGCCCCCAGCTGGTGGTGACCCAGACACAGTACAGTAAAACACTCTCCTGCCCTGGGCCATCCCCATGACAGAAAACACACTGCCCCCTAGAAAATGCAGAGGTCCCTGCATGGTGGGTGAAAGCAGTTGGGAAACCACCTAGCAGAAGACATGCCTGGCCGTCAGCTGCAGTTCAGATTAGAAACAGCAAATCTAGGACGGACAAATCCCTCAACACCAGCGGTGGGAGTGGTGACACCAGGAGGGAAGGGGGTGTAGAAAGGGAGAACAGATTTTGGAGATCTATGTGTAACCTCCTCTCTGGGAGATGGGCAATGGGAAGGTGGGTGAGGGGAGATACCAGGCAGTGTAAGATAAGATAAAATAATTATTTATAAACTATTAAGGGACTGGGTGAATGGGGGGAGCGGGGAGGGAGGGAGAGGGGAAAAAGGAAACTGAGCTGATTCCAGGAACCCAAATGGTAGGCGAATTTTGAAAATGACAAGTGCAACGAATGTATAAGGGTGCTTTGCTCAACTGATGTATGTATGGATTGTGATAAGAGTTGTATGAGCCCCAATAAAAAGATTTATTAATTTTTTAAAAGGGCTCATGGAGAAGGCAAATATTTTGAGAATGATGATGGCAACAAATGTACATATGTTCTTGACACAATGGATTTATGTATGGATTGTGATAAGAATTGTATGAGTCACCAATAAAATGATTAAAAAAAAGAAACAGCGAAGGAAGCCAAACGGACCACAGCTCTACTGCATAACCCCTGGCCTATCATGAGTCTGAACCGACGCTGGCAACTTGCAATAACAACAACAACAAACAAGAAAGATCCTACACCCAACTGAGGTCCTGGAAGATGCGAGTCTGCACTGGGATACCTTCCTCAAGTCCTTGTCTTGTTCCTTCTACAGATTTCAGAAGCTGAAGTTCTTCCCAGCGACTCCCGCCCGGGCTGGCCTGATGAGATCTCTGGCCCTGCAGTGCTCCCGCCCTGTGTGTGAGCTCTGGGCCAAGCAAGTGGTGTCCTTGTGCTCCGGCCAGGGAGCAGGTGGACTCCTTGCTATTTTTAATGGGACCTTGACAATTACCGAGAGTGAAAGAAATCAATTTGAAGACAAGCAGAAGGGCACCACCCAGATGGCACTTACTGTCTGGAAGTCTTTCTAAAGGTCTCGATCAACGGACGGAGGCCTCGTCATTTGAAAATGCTCTTCGCAAAGCACACACTTTTTATTCTCTCTAGTTTGCCGCTTGCCTGCATATTTAGCAATGCCAGATAGTTTCCTAAATGATACTGAAAAAGGAACTGCTTTCTGCGTATTTCCTTTCCACGCTCATCCTGCATTTAGTTTCCTCTCCATTCCCTGAAACACACACACACACACACACACACACACACACACACACCACACCCCACACACCCCACACACACACCCATGGACACAGATCACAGAAGCCTGTCCTTTATGTTAAAAACTAAGGTACCAAGAGGCTACCCGATTTACCCAAGGCAGCATGGCTAGGGAGTAGTGAAACATGGGCAGCTTTTATGGGCCCTCATTGGACCAGGTTTGGTCTCTTCTATCTTTGTAGAGGATTAGTGGGGAGAGGTAAGGAGCAAGAGTGAAGGGAGCAACAGCAGACTTTCAAAAATATCGCTCTCTGGACTCTGCCTTCGTAGAGAAGCAGAATCTTCAGGGGCTGATGCATGTCTAGCCACCCCTCTCTTCCAAAGATCCCGCACCCGACTCTGATACTTAGCCCTTCTTCGTAATTATTCAAAGACTTTCATTTCTCAATCAGGCTTTGTCCATCGAAGGGCAGTGTGTTGAAAACGCACCAATTATAAATTAATCACAACACAGTAATTAGGGACAAGTCATAACACTTTGGATTGACAAGCCTGCTGTCAAACTTCTGGTCACATAACAATTAAAGAGCCTGGGGATGAGTTAGACGTTAAGAACATGAATTCTTAAATAGGTTTTCAATAACGTCAGCATGATCTGGGTCGATGAACTAACCAAGGAGATGTGACAGGGGCTGTCTCTGCTCAGGTACAAGGGACGAGGCCCAGTGAGCGGAGGCTCCACTGACTTACATTGCAGATTGAAGAGAAAGACACAGAAAAGGTCCATTTTCTAGAAATGACCCCGGGTTGGACAGTACACCGACATGGCCAGCCAATCTGAGTTTGGGAAAAGCATCAAGTCTGTGGCCTGTCATGACTCGGACCTTCTGGATGCGTCAGCTACCTAGGAAGGGCAGGGAACAGGTCTGTCCCTGACTGGTGGCAACTTACATCCGGCGGCCGCATGGCAAAGTCCTGAGCCAGTAGCCAAGCAACAGACAGCAGGAGAGGGGCAGCTGCTACAGGACCATCTGCTCGGTCCTACCCTGGACTTTTTATTCACAGATTGAGAGTTTAAAACAAAAAGTCAAGTGCAGGAGACAGGGAGAGGAAGAAAGGTTTTTTCTGGGTTTGCAGGGTGAGAGCCTAAGGAATTCTAGACACGGCCCTCATGGTGAGTGTTTGCCACTTGGTACACAGAGGGGGTCCAGCTGCACATGCAGGCTCTCGAAAAGCTTATGCAACGAAAGCTAAGGGCTGTAACTCACTCACTGCCGGCGCAGTGACCCCAAGGCACGGAGAGCGACAGGACACAGCAGCGCTGGCCCTTTGGGTTTCCCAGGCTGTGAGTTTCACAAGAGCAGAAAGGCTTGCCTTTCTCTCAATGAGGGCTGGTGAGGTTAGCAGTGTGACGTGCTATCTGTCCCCCGTGTCTCATGACCGCGAGGAGCCTGCTATTTGAAGGCATTTGATAAACGTATCAAGTTGAAACCTGTTGGTTATTCTGTCCCTTCTGAATCTCAACAACAAAATTAGCACCCAAATGAAATTTTCTTACAAGTTTAGGCTCAACAGGGAATCACATCTCTGACTTAGGAGAGTAAGCTCCCAAAGATATTTATAATTTTCTTACATGGTTTCTTCTTTGACACAAGCTAGATTTTAGGTCAGTTTTCATTTTTTTTAATGAAAATGAGTGCAAACAAGCTTTCATTTTGTCTACATGTAGAGTGCACCTTGAATATACAAAAATAGAGGGCCTGAGAGGCCCAGAGATGGGACACAGCCATCTCCCATGGTAGCCCCAGAAGGAAATACAATAGCTGTGGAGCGAGCCATTAGGAAAATGTATTTAATAGCACGAGGCATCTCAGTTATACCCAACACCAGTGAAGATCCTGTGTTTGTTTTGGCAAATTTTTATGGTAATGTGAAATCTTAAGTGAAAAGACACTTTACTAATATGACAAACAGATCTGGCTTTGACTTGGGAGTAAGGTGTTATGGTAGTTACATCATCTGGTGTCAATCTCAGAGGATTATAAGTGAGGGGTGGCGTCTGGCCTTTCAATCAAGATATAACCAATGAGGACTCTGTGTGGGCATGGCCTTCTCCTGAAAATTCTGGGAATTCCTGGATTTCCTACTTGGAGGCAGGAGACAAGACTCTCTCTCTCTCTCACCACTACTGCCTAGGAGACATTGCAGCTGACAAGACAAATGGAACTACCACAGTGCCCTGAGCAGGAGAAGCCATATGGACCTACCCTGATGAAGCCAGACTTCTGGAGTCAAAAAAGCCATGTAGAGACCCCTGCCAGTGCTGAGATGCGTACACCACCACTGGATCCACAAGACTTCTCACCCATTGGTCTGTGATCCTCCTGTGTTTGGCATCATTGCATGTATTTCATGAGTTTGAAGATTGGTATTGGGCATACGGGCTAATATTGGATTTATAGACTTGATCTGGACTGGATTGGGGCTTTTTTCAATATTCATTTGCTCTTATATGTAAACCTCTTTCTTATATACATATGAGTTTTTATGGATTTGTTTCTCTAGTCTACCCAGACTAACACAGGAGTGTCTAACCAGCCCAAATCTATAAAGTGGCACTAAGAATGTAATCAATGGAGAAGTGTGATCAGCCAGGCATTTCCTGAGGTGATGCTTTAGTACTACTTTTATTTCTGCTTACCTGCCCCCTAATGTACTTTGATGCCATATCCCCCACCCCAATTTTAAGCTGCCATCCAAAAGTTCTTATCATATATCACGTAGCTGTGCACGAAAAAGTGTCCACTCTAAATACTGGCTGTAAACAGGTACTCTCAAAAGATATCTGAGGAATTCTAAATATTATGGTGATTGGACATTCACCATCACCCATTTAAAAAATAGATGAACCTACTCTTGATGAACAGTAAATATTTTATTATACTGTTCCTTTTTTCTCTTTGTAGTCATACTTTCTAGGTCTCCCCAGTAATTTCATCCTAATGAAATACATTATTTTGCCTGAAAGTCTTTGTCATTCTCACATTTTGTGTTAGAATAAATTCAATCTCGAGGCTTTTTCAATTTCCTGTAACTAGAAAGCTAAGTGTGTACATTTTTCCTCTGGTCTGACATCATCACAACCATTGTTGGTGCATCGATTATATATAACGGTGCCTACATTAGATGTAATATAGTGAACCATTGTTGGGCAAAATGGTTGGACACGCTCTGGAAATCACTTGTCTTAATCGGTGGGGGCAGGGTGTGCCCTTGTTGCCCGCAGCTTAGCCCTGGACACCTCCGTTCAGAGGTTCTCTGGCACCCTGGTGCTTCCGTCCCCGGAGGGCAAGCCAAATGACGAGGTCCTAGTTAGGTCCAGGTCCAGGCACGCCTTTCTTTTACAAAGTGAAAGAAGGGCAATTGTGAAAAGACAGGTGGTCACAGGCAGCCAGGAAGAGCTAGCACAATTCAATTATATGCTGTGTAAGTTATATGCAATAAAATGACTTAAAAAATGAAAAAAAAAAGTTCATCAAAGGACTTTTACAAAGAATAAATGGGCAATTCACCCAACTGGGGAAAAATGTTTGGAAATTATTTAATGGGTGATGGTCTGACCTCTAAAAACTCTAAAATAGCAACTCAACAACACAAAGACAAACCCTTCAACCATGAAATGGGCAAAGGGCGCTACAGAATGTTCACCAAAGAGGGCACCTGTGGCAGTGACATCACCCCGGTCAACTTGTGAAGGGGTGGTGTCTAGCCTGCCAATCAGGTCGTAGCTTGATGACTTCAGTTGGAGGCACGAAGGAGATAAATAACTCCCTGGAGACCAGACACACCCTCAGCTTCATCTTCCTGCTGACAAGCCACACGGAGCTACACTGATGGAGCCAGAGCCCTGGAGCTGGAGGAGCCACATGGAGACCCATGCCAGGGCTGAGATGTTTCTACCACCATTGGATCCATAAGACTTCCTACCCACTGGCCTGTGATCTTCCTGCATTCAGTATCACTGCATGGATGAGTGAATCTAAAGAGGAATTTATGGACTAGTATCGACATTTGGGGTAATATTGGACTATGGACTTGATCTGGGCTGGGATTTTTTTAAATGTACTCTTTGATATAAAGCTTTTTCTTATACACATATATGTCTTATACACATATAAATGTCCATGAATTTGTTTCTCTAGTCAACCCAGACTCACACATTAGCACCCAAACAGCGAATGAACTGATGAGAAGATGTTCATGATCTTTAGCCATTAGAAAGACGTAAACCAAAACCCCCATGAGATTCCATCTACTCTGATTGAAACGGCACTGATTGGAAAAGGACAGATATCAACAAATGGTGAGGAAGTGGGAGTTAAGGGACCCTGAGCCATGGATGGTGGGATAGTAAAATACACAATCGAATCACACTGGAAAACCGTATACTGTTTTCTCCAAACACTAGAACTAGAACTACCCTCTGACCCAACAACCCACTCCTAGGTATACACTTTAGAGATCTAAGGATTCAGTAATCCACATCTAGGTATATGTCCTAGAGACAATAAAGGCATAAATGACGTACGCACACTCAGGCTCGTTACTGCTTTAGTCACAACAGCAAATAAATGGAAACAAACAAACAACAGTGTGTCCATCAACAGATGAATGGACAAGTAGAGTAGAGTGCACGTGAAGAAGCTCCACAAAGCCTGCGGGAAAACTGGGTGTTCTTTTCATTCGACCTTCCCATGCACTTTGAAGCCCCTCATAGAGACACTAAATGGCAAGCTACCATAAAGGACTACGATGAGCTGCAAAACATAATGTGGGGGAGGGGGCCTGGAGGGCATAGTGCTAAGTCAACCACCTAAAGACTAATAGTGTGTGAAGTCAATCAAGCACATAAGGACAAATATTGTATGATCACTCTTCCATAAGACGGCGGGACTAGATAAATATGAAGACCAGTGTTCACGGATACTTACCAGGAGGAGAAGTCGGAGGACACAGTACAGACTAGTTCTTTTTGGGGGACAGAAAATGGGCCAACGATGGTGGATGCAGTAAGCATCAGACAACCCAAGTAACAAGCATTTGGACACAGAGTTGTGGGTCTAGCTAAAATGGTCTATGGGTAAGTACAGTTGCATATGTAGGTGAAAAAAATAGAAGTACCTATTCCAAAAACAAACAAACCAAACACTGCTATTCAGTCGATGCAGACTCAAAGTGACCTAACCTTAGGTTACCCGACTGGAAATCTTGATAGGAGCCAAAGGCTCAGCTCTCTCCCATGTAGCGACTGGTAGGTTTGAAATACTGACCTTTCAGTTAGCAGTCAAATCCTTATCTGACAGCACCACCAGGCTCCTTAGAAGTATCTACACGTATAGGTCAACACAAAGACGTGGGTCTCTTCCTTGAGGACACTGATATAGATACACCTCAGATATAGTCGAGTGCATTCTAACTAGTTAGGCGGGCTTGAGGGTTAGGACCAGAGTCTCATGAGCATAATAACATAGTTCACAAAAATGATCATCTGCATCCTAGAGCAGTGAGTTAGACCTGGAGTTTAAAAGTTCTTGAGTAACCAGAAGAAATACAGTATGTAAACAAAAGTACAGAGGGAGAAGAATCAAGTCTAAAAGAACCAAAAACGCATCTACTCTGAGAGCAACAGAACTAGATGATGCTCAGCCACCATCGCTGTCCATTCTGATGAGAAGCATAGTAGTTGGCAGCAGATATAATGGGAGAGAAATATGAGGCAGAATTCAAATTCTTATGCTAAAACGGGCCAACCTGGAACAGGACAGAACCCAGGACTTCCTGAGGCTTTCACCCGGAGACCGTCTTGAAGTCTCACGCTGGGCCAATCCAGGGACCGTCTTTCAATAAAGGGGCCAGTGGCACATAAGACCAGCATCCTGCTCAAACACCATCAGTCTGAGGCTAAAGGTCATCCTTTCTCCAAAGCAAACACCAGAAGATAGGGGAGAAAGACACCGGAGCTCGGGAAAGGGAGCGGCCTGACACAAGGAAAGTGAATGCTGACATTGCGAATGACAGAACTCACGTCATCAGTGTGTGTATAAACACGCACACGGGAACCTAACTTTATGTGCAAACTGTAAAAAAACAAAACAAACAGAACATCAACCGGAACCCCACTGAGAAATAAGGAGAAAAAAAACAAAATAACTGTCAAACTGGTGAAATCAAAACAAACAACAAATCAAAACCAATTGTTGTTGAGTGTGGTCTTCCTCGTGCTGGCCCATGTTTACCGAGCAGGACTGCTGCCCGGGGTTTGCCCGCATCTGATGCTTCAGGAGCAGGGCGAGGCCTGTCTTCAAAGGTGCCTCTGGCTGGGCTGACCACCAACATTACAGGGAATGGCCAAGTGCTTCACCGTCTGTGGCACCCAGAGAGTCCTGGGGACACGCAGCACACAGCTTCACAAAAGGCCCCCGCTCACTCCTTTCGATCTCAGGGAGAATGTGGATGTCACTGGGGAAGGAGTCTCTGCTGTAAATTAAAGACCATTTCCACCACTCCCGCTCCCACCCTCAAGATACCTTTGCAGAATTCTCTAAGGAGCTTCAAGGAGTTCATGGAAAAACAGCCATGATCTTTCATTCCAGTTTTCCATGAACTTTCTGAAGCCTCTCCAATGTATTCACTCCCCGGATCCCATAATGTTTCTGCAGAGGGCAGAATTCATCTGGACCTGCAGAGAGTTGCCCCAGGAGAAACCCAGGGGGTGGTGAGGGCTATCTGTCTTGTTCTTCTGCAGGAAGCTAGCTAGCTGTGATCTTTTTTCACATTTGCGTGAGTATTTGTGTGTGGTGAAGCTTAGTGCTTTAGACCTACCCGTGCAGAGGTTCTCAGCACGTCTTTAAACTGGTCGCCTCACGGCTGAAGGAAATGCTCGTCTTGATTCCTTTGAATTAGGGGTCCTCTCCTTTGCCAAGGAGACACTTTCTCTTACCTGTTGCTTGAGGGCTTCCAAGGACTCAAATTCCAATCTGGCCAGTTTCATCTGGATGTGACGCGGCTTATCAGGTATGGCAAATGCAAGTATGAACTTCAGAGCCAGGAGTGCATGCTGAAAACAAGAGAGAGTGCGTGTTGGCGTGAGACGTTCCACCATCTGTGCAGGAAGCACACCCCCAAGAGCCATGAGAAGGACCGAGGACTGCCCCGGTGCTCCTTACCCTTGGGGACCAAACGGGTCTCCTGGTGATATTTAGCCCACCCAACCCACTCAGTAACTGTTTACTTTGCTTCTCTTCTTTCGGAATAAATGATTGACATTCATACACTACTCTTCATGTTTTATAGAAAAATCAAATGTATGGCAAAGAGCCCGCCATAATTTTTTTTAATTAACCTGGATCTTAATTTCTACTGTACCTAGTACGCACTAGGGCGGCTCCCATCTCCCATGCCCAGTGCTCTCCTCTCTGGACTCGACTCTTAGCAAGTGTACATGCGTCTTCACCCTCAGGTGCATTTCCAGTCTTCTGTGTTCCCAACAGTGCCTGTGCTGTTTTCTGTTTGCTTGTTTGTTTGTTTTTCTCCTTCCTGATACAATCATCAATGAACTGGGAGTGACTGACTGGGGTGGACTGTCTTAGGTTACTGACCCCATACACTGCAGGGCAGGTACACAGACATGCATAGCGCATCCTTTGTATCATAGCAGGGGACACAGAAAACCTAGTTACATTTCCCTTCCACACCAGAATCACGAAGAGGATGTGTACCACATCCTGAGAGGTTGCTAGGACACACTTTCTCTTCTGGCATAGTGCTGCTTCCTGTGGTCACTCTGCTCTTGGAATTCACAGCCTCGGCCTGTTTATGCTTCTCCAACCAAGCATCATCTCGTGACCCAAGGTCAACACACGCTGGTGTCTTTAGGGTTCAAAGTTGCCTCTTTAGTGGTCGCCTGAGTTATGGAATGCTACTAAGGGTGGTGGCATAATATCTAACAGGAAGGAACAATGACAAGGTGTGAAGAAGTCAATTGAGAAGCTGGAACAGCCTCTAAACCCTTGCCTTGGATTGCTGGCCAGAACAGAAAACAATCCAAGGATTTGAATGGAATCCTGACTGCGACTGGTTTCAAGAGGGAGAATCCTAAAGAACAAATGAATTTCTCCAGGGAGAAGCATGAACGAGTGAAGGATGTCAGCATCACTCCTGGACAAACCATATTTGAATCAGGACCCTTGAAAACTGGCCCGACTCCAGGGCAAGGTAGGCCAGATCTGGAGTGGACCAGAGATAGGCCGCCTGTATTAGTCTGGGTACTTTAGAGAAACAAATCCACAGAAACTCATGTAAAAGAGAGAGTTTTATGTAAAGGTTAAGTGTGCATCAAGAAAACATCCCAACCCAGTGCTGCCCAAGCCAGCATGTCCAACATTAGCCCATTGACCCATATGTCCAACACCAGTCCACAAAGTCCTCCTCCATCTCACAAAACACACACTATGATGCCGACTGCAGGAGGAAAGCTGAATCAGTGAATGTGTAAGCATCTTGGCACTGGCAGGGGTCTGCACACGGCTGCTCCAGCACCCAGGGCTGCATCGGGGTAGGTCCATGCGGCTTCTCTTTGGGGATGTCTTGTAGGAAGTCAGCCTTGCCAGCTGAAACAGGGGACTGCTAAGGCAGCTGCACCCTGTTGCGACCATCAGAAAGCAAGAGACCCGAGAACTAGAAAGGCGAGGTTCACCAAACCATTTATCCCTCTGCCCTTCAAATAACCTCACATGTGTTTATCAGCCAGGTTGGCACCATACACTAACTACCTCCCCGCCTTTGCGTGACCAAAGACGACCTCGGAAGACACTAGTGAGTGCAGCAAATGTATGGACAATACAGCCTGCATTAGAGGACATCACAGGCAGCAATTCTGACCTGAGTTGAATTAACAAGGAAAGTCGAGGCGGAGAACAAGGTCAGAAAGTTGGCTGGTGGGAAAGGAAGGAGAGGTGTTTGTTATTTTAAAAAGATGTTAAAGTGTGGGCTGGCGGGTAACCAGTGGCGGTGGCAGCCGGGGGCTGCTGTCTAGTGGAGCGACTACCGTGGAGCCTGCGGCAGTGAGAGTGGGATGGCGACCGGAAGGAGGAGGAAAAAGGTGCCCGGAGATTCCACGGAGCTGCAGCAGCTGTGGCCCCGATCAAGGTCGGGAGATGCCCTTCCTGCAGTGGTGGTATTTGAAAGGGAGCCTGGGAACAAGGTGAACCTGGTCGAGCTGTGGCGAGAAGGGTGTCCTCTTTGGAGTTCCTGGAGCCTTCACCCAGGCTGTTCCCAGACTCACCTTCCAGGGTTTGTGGAGCAGGCTAGGGCTCTGACGGCAAAGGGAGCCCAGGTGGTGGCTTGTCTGAGTGTCAACGATGTCTTTGTGACCAGAGAAGGGGGGAAAGCCCACCAGGCAGAAGGCAAGGTGTGGCTCCTGGTGGACTCCACTGGGGCCTTTGGGAAGGAAACAGATCTGCTCTTAGATGACTCCTTGGTGCCGCTCTTTGGGAACGAAGGCTCAAGAGGTTCTCCATGGTGATTGAGGACGGCGTGGTGAAGGCCCAGAATGTGGAGCCAGATGGTACAGGCCTTCCTGTAGTCTGGTGCCCAATATCCTCTCGCAGCTCTGAGGCCCTGGGTCCAGATGCCCTCTGCGCTCCAATTACCCTCTCCTTGTCTCACCTGCCCAGCCCTGGGCAGCAGGCCTGGCTGCCACTGAGCCGGGCCACCCAATTGGTAACCTTGGCCAAATGTCTGCAATAAAACACATCTGGTTCCAAAGAGAGAAAGATGTGAAGACTTGGATATTTTGGGGAAGGGACCAGGAAAATGGGGTCGAGCAGAGCTCTTGGAAGGAGGAGGCCCGAGGTCCAGAGCCAGGCCTCCGCGCAAGGCAGGTGCTGGCCATCAGCCAGTGACACTGTCCCTGTTGGAGGTAGGAGGTGGGGACTGACTGTGGGAGAGCAGGGGGTCCCTAAGTGGCAATGGATTGCACTGCGAGCCCCACAAGGTCATCAGTTAAACCCCCCAGCTGGGCCGGAGAAGAAGCATGAGGCTTTCTGCTCCTTAGTCTGGAAACCTCGAGGGGGAGGTTCTGACTCTGTCTGTCATGCGTTGGGATGTGGACTGGCTGGAGCTGAGTTTTCTGTGTGAGTGAGCCTAGTTCTTTCCCTCACTCACTTGAGAACGGGGAGTGGGGTGGGAAGACACCTTGGGGTGCAATGTGAGGAAGGTGCTTCAGCAGTAGGCTGTCAGGCTTGGAGAGAGACCAGGCAAGAGAGGCAGAGAGGAACTGGCACTCTATCATCAATGGGGCAAGATAACTTGGACTCACCCCCCAGTCCAACTTCCTGCTTCTTTAACGCAACATCCAGCTGAGCGTCTGCATGGCTCCAGTCACAGATTTGGGGTCTAGCCTGGAAACCTAAGGAGCATTGAGAGCACAGTGTTTCCAAAGATCAGTCTGGGGGCTCTTATTTAAATTTTCAATCGATCACACGGTTGAGGATCTGAAGGAAAGCGAGGCGGAGGAAATAAACCAGCGTGGCAGCACAGGGTGAGAAGCCTTTTCAGGGCTGTGGCTTGCTGACACTAGTCAAGAACGCGTAGGGTGAGCGGGGATCCACGTAGAGCTGGAGTAGCGCCCTCAACAGAAAGGCGTGGTGACAGTCACGCGGTTATTAAAACAAGAGCCGCTTCACGGGCGGAGGCTAGGAAGCTTCCCGAAACTGAAACACACGGCCAAGTCCAAACAGAAGGAAAGGTCAGGAGAGGAAACTTGGGGGGCAGTGGGTGTACTGATGGGGAGAACTTTAAAACTAAGGAACACAAAGAATTGGCTCCCCAGTGCAATGCGCTTCAAGTAACGATTCCAGGGTGTCTTGGGCGGAAAAGGGAAAACAAAGGGACAGGGACCCAAGGGAAACCGAGCCCTCGGAAGCCAGCGGTGCAGTTGGGTCGCCTCTGGTCACTCTGCAGGGGGATGCGGTGGGGGCGGGGGTGTCTCGCACCAGGTGCACAGAGAGAACAGAACCATTTTCTTTTGCCAAAACCAGAAAACGTGTGCTACATCAGCCGTGGCAGCTGCGTTTTGTAGCAGCGAGTCCCCAACCCTGTCGTCTCTGAAATAGAATATGCAAATGAGAGCGGAGTTCGTGGAATTCTGGAAAGTCCATTTGATTGCTGCCGTGGCGAGTCTGCCTCATTCTTCTCTCCATACAGAGCGCAGCCACTAGGGAACAAAGGGGGGCTCCTTCCAAACAGCAGCCTCTGATGACTACCAGGCAAATTACACGCCAAATACCAATTAATAAGAGATGATTAATGGAGCTGCGATTTTACAGGAATATGCTATAGAATCGGGCTCCTATGGGGAAACCGCAGGGGGTTCTTTTTGAATATGACAGATCAAGCATGTCTGTCCACTTCTTCCACCACCACCCCAACCCCCAAGGGCTCCCTGAAATGACAGGCAATACACATTCTGTATGGAATGGGCTAGGACACAAGGGACGCTGCCAGGCGGAAGGCAGAACCGGTGAGCGGAATGGGCAGTTCAAGTTCTTGGAGTTGAAACAGGGCCTCCCAGAGAGACACCCCAAAGATACACCGGTTCCACAAAAAGGCCACAGAATTGGGCCAGAGTCATCATCAGAGTGAATTGCTGAAAGAAAGAAAGAAAACATGAGTTCTCACAAAAGCTAAAGCCAGTGTTTGATAGATACCATTCTGCAGCAGAGTGGCGGCAGGCTGCGCTCTTCAGTAGAGACAGTGACCTGCCCTTTCCAGGCAGTGTGTGATCTGCTGGGGGAGCTCCCGCGTGGGGATGGGCACCCTGGAGAGATGCCCAGAGGAGCCCACGGGCATGTCAGACTCAGGAAAGACTTGGAGGCCAACCCAACAAACCTCTCACCAAGAGCCACACCAGGAAGCGCGTGGCTGCCTAGGGTGGCCAGCCCTTGAGTTCTTCCGACTCAGGGGTAGGCCAGTCAAGTCTCTGGGTGGCAAGGCTGTGCTCCACTCCTGAACCTTCCCGGGGATCTCCTCATGTAGCACTCCCATCCCAGGGGAGAGGTCTTCTGGGGAGCCAATGTGAACCCTGGGAAAGGCAAGCCCAGCAACTCCTGTTCTCAACAACCTTTCACCCACACAAAAGAACAAGAACCAGAGTGGAGGGGAAGCAACCAAAGGGCCAAGAGGAACAAACGGGACAACCATACGGAGCGAAAGCCCACCCCTCTTGGAAGCAGGTAACAACTTGAGTTTTACTGCCTACAGGTAAGAGAAGAAGGTGACTTGAGCCACGCGAGGATGCAGTCCAGAGGACAGCTGGAAGGAGAAGGCACAGGAGTATCTGATCACGACCCAGAGGAAGCCAGAAAGAAACAAGAGGCCCTTGGACTTGAAGGCTCAGAAGATTCACCTTTACAAGATAAAGTTTGAATCCAACAGACCATTTCTTCTCCTTGGTTCTGTAACACCATCTGGTAAACAGCATATAACAGTCATAATGTCATATGTGCTCATTCTTGTCCTTATCATCAGCTGAGAGATTGTCATCTTGTACAATGGAGAGATCATCAAGAGCCAACAATGCTTTTTGGAGGTGGGAAGAGATGGGAAAAGATGAAGTACGCTAATAGTCTTACCTGCAAAGAGAGGAGGGTGGATGCTACCTGACATGGACAACTCAAGAAAAAGATGTTTGACATCAACTTTAAAGGTCACAAAGGCAACCTCTAGAATAGTTCATCAAACAATATAATAATAAAAATTGGGAGGTAAGGAAAGTTGGGAGATAACATAAGTAGGCTAAAGAACTCTTTCACACCAGTAAGGCGCCATTCTGCCTTAGCTGATAAATCAGGAAAAGGCAGTGTATCATTTGAAGCTGTGGTGATGACTGTTGAGGGAACTCAGACCAGACACTCGGAGCACTGTCTGCCTCCGGGGAAAGGAAACGGAGCTGGTGCAGCAGGAGAATTCTGCTTCTGACTTTATGACTCTACTTTGCCTCTGTGGCATTTCCTCCTGTATTTATGCATGACGTCTCTAGAGAACACAAGATAAACAGATTCTCCTAGTCAAAAACAGGCTGGCAAACTTCTTCAAGGGCCCAGCAGTCGATTCTTTAGGCTCTGTATTCGCTGGAGCTACTCAACTGTGGCGTGAAAAGCCACAGCCCTAGGCACCCAAAGTTATTTGGCCTACTGCCCTTTTTCAGGGAAAAAAAATATGACTCAGTACTCCCCTGGAAAGGACCGTTTTTTTGTGCTGTAGCTCACAGCCCAGCATCAAGTGTAGGCAATTGCTTTTGCAGCCGCCTGGATCTCTCCTGGGGCCTTGAGGGAAGAGGTTGTCCACGTTGGGAAACCTACCACAGACAATACAGAAACAAGGTCGGGAGGCTGTGTGCCGACAGGACCCTACTGGTCAAAAGAGGGCAGGGGAGGATTTGTCCTGTGACTTAGTTTGCTGTCCTTCGGCACAGAGGGCTTCCTGTTAGTGGCTACCGTCCCAGCTCACTGACACGCCACATTTGCAGTGTGGAACCGCTCCATGGGGTGCACAGAGCTGTGGCCTTCCCGAAAAAGATCACTAGGCCAGTCTTCCAAGCTGTTTTTGGAGGGGATTCAAACTACCAACCTTTCAGTTAGAAGCGGAGCACTTTTAACCATGTGTGCCACCCAAGGATATAGAGAATGTGTAGGAAGTCTCATTATGTAAGCAATGAGCTAATAGACAGGACCTGTTGAAAGATGGGTCGTCTTCATGAAATCTGTGGCAGGAATACAACGAATGGGATTACCACACACCCGCCCCCTCTGGTTGATAGGGAGGCTTTCTATGCAGTGTGTTCTGGGCCCACGCCCTTCACGGGTAGGAGGCAGTGCATCATGCTCCAGTGCACGGAGGATGGGCGCGTACACACACACACACACACACACACAGAAAGACGGGGCATCAGGACCAGCCCAAAGAGCCTGGCCTGCAGCCCCAGCCCTGAGGACCATATCTACAGAACGGTCAACTAAAGGAGGAATGGGGCTTAGGAATTCATGGAAGACTGAATTCTTAAGACAGGTACAAGTGTAGGAGGGGGGGAGGGACAATGGGAAAACGTTAGCAAAGTCCATTAAAATAATGGGAGATAAGAGTAACTCCTCCTTACTATAAAACACATGAAAAAAAAAACACATGAAATGTTTTCACCTTCTCCTCCCTTATCCCACTACTGAACAGGAAAAAAAAATTTTAAAGCCAATTTGAACCAAATGAACAGAAGAAAATAATTTAAAGGGCCACGGATAAATGAATCTGAATGACTCATGGGCTCTTTCCTTTAAAAGGATCATCCCCTCGTGGTGACTTGAAGGAGGCCTGGGGGCACTCTTGTGCTCACAGGAAGGCTGACAGTTCAAGCTGCCAGCTGCACTGCGGGAGACAGCTGTGGCAGTCTGCTTCGGGAAAGACTGCACCCTTGGGCACCTGCCGGGCAGGTTGTACTCTGTTCCACGGGTCACTATGAGTTGGAATCAACTTAGTGGCAGTGGGTTTGGTGGAGACATGCTACCAGGTAAGACTCATTATTGGTGAAGGTCACCAAGCTATGGGCAAGCCGTTTGTCCCTGGGGCGCGAGAGCTGCCCGGCAGGCCCTGTCCTGCTGAAGACGCATTGTGCAGAGTCAGCCCAGGAGTTCCACATGCGGTAAAGCTGTGACCCCTCCGTTCAGAGGCCCATTTCATGCACAGAGCAGTTTCGGTGCCAGATGTAATTGTAGTGGAAAAAGAAAGAAAATCCGTGGGAGGGTTATATTTTATTTGGAGCTTGGTTTGTGTTTCCAACAATTATTTTGATCACTTGACAAGTGGAAGAAAAAAACAACAAGCAACACTTAATAACTGTGTGCTCGCAAATGTTCTCTAACTAGGCTGGGAAGCAAACTCTGACTCGGGTTTCATTTTACCATATACTTATTTTATTTACTTTAATTGGACCATCGACTGAGAGAAGCAACACACATTCAAAAGATCAGGTGCAGGGAGAGCATTAGGCCTTATGTCACAAAGTGCAGTCACTTGTAGTGTCCCTGCCCCAGGGGCCTCCCCCTGTACTAAACCACACAGAATCCGTAGTGAGTTTTCTTGTCAGTTTTCATCATAGACTAGCGTGATGAATACAGAGGTAAGCGTTTACATACCCATGGCCACCCAGGTGCTGAAGTGCCAGGGGCACCAGACACTCCCGCGGTGTCTGCAGAGGTAGCTGTGCATTGGGAGCCCAGCACCCTGCAGACACGGGCATTTGCACCACATCCAAATAGCAGAATGTCCTAGTTCATAGAACATATTGTGGACACTGAACGACGCATACCCGTAACTGGCAATTATGTCAATGGAATATTTCTTCAGGTGTATAAATCCTAACAGCAGAGCTGGTTTTTTATTTAAAAGATCTTTCTCCATTGAATCACACTAGCTTTCATGATGACATTATCCGTAACTGAGCAGAAGCCTTTTAGAATCTTTCTCCCTCTTGTCCTCTCACCACTATGTCATTTACGTCATTCTCAGAGAAGTGATTGATAGAGGTTGACAAAGACCACTGACCACCATACTGTAGCTGGAATGCCAGAGCGTCGGACAAAACAAGTGAATGAAAACACCGTCACCGGTGTGTACTGGTAGCAATGTGCTGACAAAGCCTTGTGGTTCCAAGAGTCATGGTCATGGGGCGGGGGGAGAATGGCAGCCATGATGGGGGTGCATGGGAAAGCTCAAGTGAGAAGTTAGCCCAGTAAATTCATTGATGTATATAAACTAGGCTTGTGAAGAACATTTCTGTTATCATAACTAACGCTATGGCTGTTTTTATTTTTTATTAAAAAAGGATCCGTTTTGGTTGGGAAACTACGCAAAGAACTTAATGGACAGCCACTTGGGTGTATCCTCATCCTCCCTCACCCCCACAGCCTCAAACGGCGCCGTCCCAGACCCGAGACGCCTCCTGCATCTCCCCACGACACCACGGTCCAGGAGGGGAGCATTCCGGAACCACATGAGAAGCTGAGGCCGACAGATCATCAGCTGCCTGGTAGTTGGCTTGTTGGTGACAAAGCCCATCTGAGCACCAGGACTCCTCACCTGACCCAGCCCTGCTGAGGGAGGGAGGGAGGGGATCAGGAGACTGCAGGTGGGGAGCTCCTGTAGGCAAAAAGAGATGTATGGACACAGTAAAAATTGGAAATATCTTTGAAGTTGGAAAAAAACACCCAAACAAGTCCTGAAGCTGCCATGTGAAAACAGATGCCATGTCACAGGGCAGCCGTGGAAGAAGAGTCCTTCCCATTTTGGCTTGGTTTCTCTACGGGCTGTTGGTGCATGCGTGGAACGAAGCTATTTCCCCAAGAAAGTAAGGTTGCATTCCAACCTTTAAGCGCCTAGGTGATTCCCAGGGCTGGTTGTTGTTGTTGATTCCATTTAGATTCTTTGGGCTAAGGGGTCACTTGTCCCCTATCCAACTGAGTTGGTAAGGCTGATCAGCGGTATTTCATGTTACCGTCACGAGTGCTGACTGTGAGAGCAAAATGCCTGGCATTTCTTTGATCCTACTGGGCAGCAGCTTTGCTCTTACCTCTGGGTCCCTAGGATCGACTTGACTTTCCACGGTCCCTGAAATGTTCCCCCACCAGGGACTGCCTGGCTCCCCACTACGTTCCCACTTGCATCTGAGCCAATTATTTCTCAACCAGCTTCCGGGTGAAGATGATTGTCTAAGCCTTTGCTCACTGGGTACTCACCTCACCCACTGACAGCCCACCCTATGCTTCTGTTGGCTGTCTTCGTGATGACGGTGAACCAGCCTTGACCTAGCCCTTCACAAAGCGTCCTATCAAGTCAGCTCTCGGAAAAGTCAGGGACAGTTTCTAGAATGCAGGTGGAAGCATCTATGAGCGGGAGATCTGGGCCTAGAACCTGATCTAGAAGTCTTGGCAACCAGCACCGGGCAGCTGGGATTCTGGGCACATCATGCTAATAGGTCTGATCAGAATAAACAGGAGTAGAAGAAACAGGGTAAGAGCCACGCCAGGAGAAGGGTCGCTAGAGAAGGGGAGACAGGCAGAAAGTACTGAGGCCTGACATGGGGCTGGGTCTAGGAAGCACCAAGTCTCCCAGCCGCACACACTCCCTGTGCCTCAAGGCTTCACCCTGTCACGTGACACTGGGTACCATGTCCCGGCCTCTCACACTGTCGGTTGGCACGGACACACCCCTACCAATCAGGCACTCACTGCTGTGCTTGGGGCTATGAGGAATATCAGAGGGGACTTGGACCAAATGTACACCTTCCACAGCCACAAGGCACAGATGGCTGATCCCTGGCTGCATGGCATTGACTGGGATGTAGGGTGCGTGGTTCCTGGGTAGCCAATAAACAAACTCCCACTGTCTGAGGGTTTCATTGGCCTCATCCACATCCAATCACAGCCATCAGGGTGTGACTGTGGGGGGGGGGGGGGGCTGAGGTTGGGGGATGCCCAGTTAGGAGAGAAGCCAATAGAGTAGGCAGCCATGCCATGGCGGGATGTGTGACAGAGGTCACGTCGGGCAGTGTGCTGCCAAGGGCAACAGTGAGCCCAGTTCTTCAGCCCTTCTGGGCGAGGGAGGCAGGGTGCATCAGAATTAAGAATTTAATGATGGGCGTGTTTTTAGAGATGGGAGGGAGAGAAATCTGAGGGACCTAACACACATTTCAACATGTAATCTCCAACTTGTTTTAAAAACAAACACAGAAAGTCTGTTCTAAAGCTGGTGTGGTCATGATGGTGCAGTTCTTCTTAAGACTATGGCCCTGTCCAGTTGTATGGCACGTGGATTCCAGGCCAACAGAACGGAACCGACGACGATGACCCAGACCCCTCACAGCCCAGACGTTGAAAGACATGTTTGACGCTCCTCTGGGGGCACTAAATTTGGGAACAAGTGAAAAGAAAGGGCTGGTGTGCTGAGAGCCCTCCATGGGGGAGCCAGGGCGTGAGCCTGACCTAAGACCCTGGGCAGGGCGCAGGGAGAGGTGGCAAGGAGGGCGAGGAGGAGAGGGTGAGCGGGGGCTGGACTGGACACAGGGCCTCTGTGGACCAGTGAAGGGAAGTGTGGACTGTGAGGGAGAAACCCAAGCTGGGCTGGCCATGGGTCGGACAGAAGGGGCGGTCAGGAGGCCGAGTGCAGAGGGGGGCTTGGCGTTCACATTTGGATTCCTTTGCTTCCTGGCAAGTAACCTGGCCTTGCGGTTTCCCGGTGCCTCCTAAAACGGAGGTGCTAATTGTGCTTAGCTCCTAGTGTTGTCACAAGGATTTGTCGAGCACTCAGCACAGCAGCTGGCCTGCTGTGTGGCTGAGCTGTGTATTCTCACACCAGGCAGCACCCCGAGAAAGGACCTTGCAAGAAACACACACACACACACACACACACACACACACACGTCTGCCCCCCAGCAGGCTCCGGACCTTGGGGGGTGGGGGCAAGGCAAAGAGCAGCAGTAATAGATAAGAGGGACAGAAGGCACAGGAGGCTGTGCCTGGGGGAGTGACAAGGTCCAGAGGGGGCGGGGGCTGGGGCTCTGCAGTGGGAAGTGGAGGAGTCTCAGCCTAAGCAGTGTTCCAGTGGCCTCGACAGGCCTGGAGCCACACCACGTCCTAGAAATCCAGCTAGTCAGCAGTCTAGGAGGCGGTCTCCTGGGGCCAGCTTTCTTCCCACAGATCCCTCTCAGCGCCAGATCAATTTACTGGCTCAACTCTTAGTGGCACGGATGGGTACACAGTTGACTGTTAACTCCAAGGCGGGCAGTTCAAAACCACCAGCTGCACTGAGGGAGAAAGTTGAGGCTGTCTGCTCCACAGAGATTTACAGCCTTGGAAACCCTCTGGAGCAGTGGTTCTCAACTTTCCTGATGCCGCGACCCTTTCATACAGTTCCCCATGTTGTGGTGACCCCCAAACATAAAATTATTTTAGTTGTTACTTCATGACTGTAATCTTGCTACTGTTGGGAATCAGGCAACCCCTGTGAAAGGGTTGTTCAACCCCCCCAAGGGGTCGCAACCCATAGGTTGAGAACACTGCTCTAGAGTGATATTTTACAGGCACTGCTGTCCTACAGCAACGCCTCTTAAACTGTGGTCCGAGGCACCATGTGAGGTGGTCGCACAAGCGAATGGGGTACCTGCTACAGGATGTAAGAATTCATTTCTTTACAGAGAAATGGGTGTGCCACATTTCCCGCTCCTCGGCTGCCTCCAGCAGGACCAGACATTCAGCCGATAGGCAAAGCCACCAAGGCCGCAGCACCATTAGCAGAAAAGGAAAAACAAACCCCACAATCTTCAAGGACTTTGAGGCTTGTCATTAAGAGTAACCTCAACTACACTCCCCAAGGCCATCCTTCATACGACACATGTGTGTGCTTAAACATACACCAGAACCTCTGCCTTGTATCGGTGGCACCGGCTTTTGCCTTAACGATGCTAAACATCTGCTAAGTCCGGTGCTTTCTTCGAGTTCGCGTCCATGCACACACTGCCCACACCCACGAGGGGCGAACAGGGGGCTGATGTTCCTCCTGATACAGCGCTGGCTCGAGGAGAGTTGGGGGCAAACCAGTGAATGTCGGCAGGAGTGAGGCTGGCGTATTCATAAGATGGAAATCCATGCAGCAGCCAGAGGCAATGAACCAGATTTACATGCAGCAATGTATACAGATATTACACACATGACCCTGGATGAAAACGCTGAATTGGGATGGAATGTAGAGCTGCAAACCGTGACTGGAAGTCATGCTGTTTTGCAGTTGCTGGTATAAAAAAGTAAAATTGGTTTTCTATTGCCTTCCCGGATTCTGCAACTTTGCTAAATTTTCCTATTAGTTCTCGGCCACATGCGTATATATGGAACAGAAATAGGCATAATAGTTGAACAGCCTTTTTACAAAAGATAAATAAAATGCTAATAAACAAATAAAAAGGTGTTCTGCATCATTAGTCACCAGGAAACATGCACATTAAGACTACAATGAAATCCCACTCTACCCCACAAGAACCACTCAAACTTAGACAGCTGACAACACAAATACTGACCAAGACTGGATGCAAACAGAACTTTGGACCATCGAGGTAAAGGAAAATTGTGAAGAATCGCTTTTGAAGATGGTTTGACCTTTTCTTAAGAGGTTAAACATACACTCATCATCAGATCCAGCAACATGTATGGGTTTATTCCAAACAAGATAGGCCACACTGATATATATATATAATATATATTAGTGCCATATAAAATACGAGTTTCTAGATGGATCAAGCATTTTAAGGACAGTTAGGGAGGCGGCAATGATGAGCTCAGAGCTCAGTGAAGACCGCCAACCTTCACAAGGAAACAGCTGGGGAGCAAGAAGACTGGAGCATCAGCACTGACGCCCTAGCTTCTGAAGCTGGAATTGCACGTGGCTCATGCTCTCCATTTTAAGGGGGCCTCTTGCCTTCAGCAAGCTTCAGCAATCTTTGCATGCCCATTATGCAAAAGATCAGCTGGCTTAGACCTTTCCTTAAGACAGAAGCTAACGCAATGAATCACAATGGAGGACAACGACTTGAATGAACCACCTTGGTCCAGAGCAAGATCCAATCTAAACAGGCACTTTCCCGGGAGTCTGCTGAGTGCGCTTGATTCAGGGAAGGCAGTGCAACTCAGAAGTTTACGCAACTGTTCTTTGCTACCCCTAAGGGGCATCTTGAGTTTTCTCAAAGGACACAGAATGACCACAAGGGCTTCTCATGACGAAGTCTGGGAAAAGTGGAGAATGACCACGGCGAGGAAAAGGCAAGACAGTTATGCTAGGGACGTCTCTCCATAGGGACAAGGCGTTGGCTCATTCTTTACAGACTACAAAGGCTGACCTATGAGAGTTTCATTGGGAAATCTTACCCCATCTACCCTTCAGCCCTGATCTTGCCACTTTAGACTTCTTGTTCTCCAGACACAGGATAATTTTTTTTATTAACCAAGATAATACATTTATGAAACAAAAACCTGATCATACTTTTTTTTTATATAATTACGATATTCAGGAAAAATGGTTTGAATGATCTGAATTCAGAAACACAGAAGTTACTATAAGTGAATGCAACAGTTCTATCACTTGTTTTCATGTTATGCTCATTTTCAGATCATTTGGGGATTCTTTTTTTTTCTTTTTAAACAATTTATTAGGGGCTCATACAGCTCTTATCACAGTCCATACATATACATACATCAATTGTATAAAGCACATATGTACATTCTTTCCCCTAATCATTTTCTTTTTTTTCTCTTTTCTTTTTTTACATTTTATTAGGGACTCATACAATTCTTATCACAATCTATACATATACATACATCAATTGTATAAATCACATCCATACATTCCCTGCCCCAATCATTCTCAAAGCATTTGCTCTCCACTTAAGCCCTTTGCATCAGGTCCTCTTTTTTTTTTCCCCCTTCCTCCCCTCTCCCCCCTCCCTAATGTGCCCTTGGTAATTTATGCATCGTTATTTTGTCATATCTTGCCCTATCTGGAGTCTCCCTTCCCCCCCTTCTCTGCTGTCCCTCTCCCAGGGAGGAGGTCACATGTGGATCCTTGTAATCAGTTCCCCCTTTCCAACCCACTTGCCCTCCACTCTCCCAGCCTCGCCCCTCACACCCTTGTCCTGAAGGTATCATCCACCCTGGATTCCCTGTGCCTCCAGCCCTCATATGTACCAGTGTACAACCTCTGCCCTATCCAGCCCTGCAAGGTAGAATTTGGATCATGGTAGTTGGGGGGAGGAAGCATCCAGGATCTGGGGGAAAGCTGTGTTTTTCATCGGTACTACCACGCACCCTCATTGACCCATCTCCTCTCCTGAACCCCTCTGTGAGGGGATCTCCATTGGCCAACACTTGGGCCTTGGGTATCCACTCTGCACTTCCCCCTTCATTCAATATGGTATATATATATACACACACACACACATATATACATATACACACATAGAAATTTTTTTTTGCATGATGCCTTATACCTGGTCCCTTTGGCACCTCGTGATCGCACTGGCCGGTGTGCTTCTTCCATGTGGGCTTTTTTGCTTCTGAGCTAGATGGCCGCTTGTTCACCTTCAAGCCTTTAAGACCCCAGACACTATCTCTTTTGATAGCCGGGCACCATCAGCTTTCTTCACCACATTTGCTTATGCACCCATTTGTCTTCAGCGATCCTATCATGGAGGTGTGCAGTCAATGATATGATTTTTTTGTTCTTTGATGCCTGATAACTGATCCCTTCGGGACCACTCGATCACACAGGCTGGTGTGTTCTTCCATGTGGACTTTGTTGCTTCTGAGCTAGATGGCCGCTTGTTTATCTTCAAGCCTTTAAGACCCCAGTCACTATCTCTTTTGATAGCCGGGCACCATCAGTTTTCTTCTCCACATTTATTTGTTCACCCACTTTGGCTCCAGCCGTTGTGTCGGGAGAGTGAGCATCATAGAGTTCCAATTTAATAAAAGAAAGTATTCATGCATTGAGGGAGTGTTTGAGTAGAGGCCCAAGGTCCTTCCGCCACCTTAATACTTAACCTATAAATATAGACACATCGATCTACTTCCCCATCCTCCTATATATATTTGCATGTACATGTTTTTGTCTAGACCTCCATAAATGCCCTTTGACTCCTAGCTCTTTCCTCCATCTCCCTTGACTTTCCTCCTGCCCTACTACCATGCTTCGTCGCCACCTGGGCTAGAGTATACCTCTTCTCTAAGCAACCTTACCCTGATCATTCCCCACCAGGCCTGCCACTCCCCCCTCTCTACCATTTGGGGTCCCATGTTGTTCCCTTGTCCCTGTGTTTGTTAACACCACTTCCTTAACCCCCCCTACCCCCCCACCCCAAGTTCCCCCGGAACTGTCGGTCCCGTTGTTTTTCTTCCAGATAGTTCATCCAGCCTGTCCTATTCAGACAGACCTGTGGAGACACTAACATGCACGAAAACAAGACAGAGGAAAACAAAGCAACAGTATACAACCAGACAACAAAACAACAACAACAAACCACTGACAAAGAACAAAACAAAACACTTCCCAAGAGAAAAGCTTGTAGTTAGTTCAGGGATCGTTTGCTGGCCCTTAGGAGCGTTTTCCAGTCCAGTCTGTTGGGGCACCACGCCCTGATCCCAAAGTCCACTTTCAGCATTCCCTGCGGACCTTGCCACTCCATTCCCTTGCTGTTCCGCTGCACTGACACAGGATAATTTTATAAAGGACCATGGGTTGAGTTCCCCAGGATTCCACACTGGCCATGTTGATCAGGGTGTAAATCAACAAGGCAGAATTCTTCAAGGAAGGCTCACCACTGCCATTAAGTCCATTCTGACCCACAGCCAAGGGGGTGAGTCTCTAGGGAGCAGACCACCTCACCTCCCCACTATGGACAGGCTGTTGGGTTTGACACACTGACCTGGCACTTAGCCATTGGCTGCTTACCAGGCCTGACCACCTTCAGAAGTGCAGGACCTGGATAGGGGATGTTCTGAGAAACATAGCTTCACATTTGGATGTGTTGTTTCATGAACGTGTGCCTGATTTGGAGGAGGTGGTTTTGTACAGACCCTTGTATTCACTGAAGAATAATAATGCGTAGACGAAAAGGTTTGTGCAAGACTGGTCAGCAATCTCTTTCATAATTGTGAAGTGAGTTAGTTAGTTTATTGTGCCAACCTGGCCGATAAACACATGTGGGGGTAATTGAAGGGCAGAAGGATAAATGGCTTGGTGAACCTCGCCTTTCTAGTTCTCGGGTCTCTTGCTTTCTGATGGTAGGACCAGGGTGCAGCTACCTTAGCCAGTTCCCTGCTTCAGCTGGAAAGGCTGAGTTCCTGCAAGACATCCCCAAGGAGAAGCCACATGGATCAACCCTGATGCAGCTCTGGGTGCTGGAGCAGCCATGTGGAGACCCCTGCCAGTGCTGAGATGTTTACACATTCACTGACTCGGCTTTCCTCCTGTAGTCGGTGTCATTGCATCTGCTTTGTGAGATGGAGGACTTTGTGGACTGGTGTTGGACATATGGGTTGATGGATTAATGTTGGACTTGTGGGCTCGGGCAGCACTGGGTTGGGATGTTTTCTTGATGCACACTTAAGTCTCTATATAAACTCTCTCTTATACATGAGTTTCTGTGGATTTATTTCTCTATAGTACCCAGGCTAATACATGAAGGAAAAATAAAAAGGGAAACACAACAAAATCAACATTCAAAGGGTGAATGGATAAGAAAATTGTGGTAAATCCATACAATGGACTACTACTCAGCACTGTTAACGTACACACGACCTGTGATAACTTCAAAAGCATTACGCAGAGCCACAGAACCCTGTGGCATACGGGGTTCCACGCTGGGCTGCTAACTGAGAGGTCAGCAGTTTGAAACCACCACAGTTCCTCGGGAGACAGATGAGGATTTCTCCACCTCCAAAGATTTACAGTCTTGGACGCCTACAGGGCAGTTCTAACCTGTCCTATGAGTCAGAAACAATTTGATGGCGGTGAGGTGTTTTTTTAATTTATGCTGAGCGAAAAGGCCAGATATGCAAAATACTTACTGTGCTGTTGCAGTTAAATGAATTTTTAGAACATGCAAATCTAACCTGTAAGTATTTCAGTGATCGCTTGGGGCAGGAAGGAGGACGAAGGGGTGTGGAGGGGTGGGGAGAGCCGGGGATGTTCCTCTGTCTTTTTGTGGTAAGGTGACATGGGCGTACATATCTGCCAAGACTCACCCAACGGGACCTCCAGCAGGAAAGTGTTTTATTGTAGGTAAATTATTCGATTTTACAAATACAACGGAATGGTGTAGTGAATCCCAGCTCTTCCCAGTGTTTTGGGGTTTTTTTGCAACCGGCGCGGTGTCCATGCAGCAGACAGCCCAGGACAGATGTCACAGAGAATTGAAATAAGCTAGAGAACGATTCTTAGAGCTTTCCGCTCCTGCGGAGCTAGGGAACCACAGGTAGGGAGAACGACACTGCACTGAGCCTTCATCGGTGAGGAAAGTGACTTCTGAACCCGGAGCGTGAGTGCTCCTTTTGTGCAGCCTGAGGTCCTAGTTTAAGTTTTAATTCCATACCCCTTCAATCCGCGAGTTGCTTTCCTTGAAAATTAATTACTCTCCTGCTCTCTCTGTGATAGCTCATTTTAGCAATGCTTCGTCCTGTGCATTGTATTAGCTGTGTAAAATATAGCTGCAGGTGTGACGCTGGATGGGCAAGAAATCTGAGGGCTCTCACAGGGGCGCTGTGAAACTATTCCTTGAGCCAAGTGCACAACTCCCACCGCTGCTCCAGGAACCTTCTGGCATCCCAGGGGAGCAGAGTCGCGTGGCACACAGGCCCTCAGGACAGGCGGACAAGGTAGATGGAAGACACGACCTCGGACCCAAAGATTTCCCTTAGCAGGAAGAGACTTCACACAATGGAGCAGTCGACCAGAGAGACGAGTGCATCGCCCGTCAAAGTCACCGCACCGTGCCCCACGTGCCGAACACGGCCCAACACGGAGGGGCAGGCTCTGAGGGCACACGACTAGCCTGGGACCGCTTTCTTTCTGGAAGTGTCGGGAACCACAATTTGTACCTGAAGATGAACTGAATCAAAATAACGGGATTCCCGGTGGTCACGGGGTTGACAGCACAGTCAAAACCTCCTTTCTCCCGGGCCCTTGCTACGCAAGCCTTCTGACTGCTCCTTGAACACACTCGTGAGTCGGTGCCTAGTCTTCATCTGACATAAGCACTGTGCCCTTACAGCACTCCCAGATCACTGCATGTGTTTATGTCCTGGTGTGTGTGTTTTACATAATCCAGCTGTCCCTAGCTAGACTGCAAGTCTAGCGAGAAAAGAAACTTGGCTGCCTGTTTTTGTAATGGATAGGACCATTTGAGGGAACCCTAGTGCCAAAGTGGGCTACATGTTACTAGCCACAAGGTCAGAGGTTCGAAATCACCAGCCTTGCCCAGGGGGAAAGTTGAGGTCTTCTCCTCCTGTGAAGATTCCTATGCCTGGGAACCCACATGATACTTGGTGCTCTAGGATGGTGGTGAGGCAGAATTGACTTGATGGCCGTGAGGATTTGTTTCCGGGAAAATTTCATTTGAAAAAGTACATTGTAATCACGAGTGCTGAGCTTTTAACATTAAGTTTTTAAGCAGATATATTCTGGTTGCAAAGTAATTTCCCATTAAAGCATTAAATTTAGAAGAATGGTATACTAATTTCTCTTCTTACATAACACTGCTGTGATGATACGGAAAATACCTTTCCACAGTTGGAAAGCTATTTACAGTAACATCAAATGTTAACTAAGACTTAAAGTGCATTCAATTTAAAAAGGAATATTAAGCAAAGAAATCTAAAAAAAACATATTTTTCCCCTTATTTTCCATAAAATATCTTATTTTTGAGGAGAAGTTCAATATTTTAAAATTCTATGCTTAATAAGAATGGACTCATTTTGGCCATTTTGGATTTTCTACTCTCAACCTGAAATTTCAACACACCCTTCCCTGTAGCCTCTTCATGCACATGAATGGTGTTAAAAAATCTTACACAGAAATCATTCTTGTCTAGGACCTACTCCCCTGGGTACTCCCCCATTCTGATAAAGTCTCCCAAAGGCTACAGTTAATTTAAATGGTTCAAAGGGTCAGCAGGGGTTAGGTGGACACCCTGATTGCACAGCTCACCCAGTGGCTACAGCCATGGCTCAAATGTGGCAAGCAAGATGGTAAGGATGGTTAAGGACCAGGCAGGGGTCTGTCCTGTGGTCCTTAGGATCCCCCATATGCTTAGAGTCAGAAGAAATCAAAGGACATATTGCCTTGGGCAGATCTGCTGCAGAAGACCTCCATATACTGCTGTAAAGGCTGAGGACTCCCTGACCCAAGCGAGAGAATTTTCCACCGCCCCTCTGCATGGGGAAGCTGGACAAAGCATCAGGGAGACCACGGACAGACTGTCGGAAGCATCATGGAGCGCCAGAAGAGCAAACACATTCGTCTCGGAAGAAGCACAGCCAGAAAGCTCCTAGGAGCGAGGACAGAGAGACTTCTGCTAGCTGTCGGACAGCTGGAGCTGACTCAGCGGGGCCTAACACAACAACAACAGAAGACAGAACTGACCGGATGACATATAACAACAACTACTGACCACACACCAACCTCAATGGTCTGACAGAGAGAGAAAAACAAAACAGAACTGGCTGGGCCCCAAGTCGTGCCTTCAAGAGAACCCTTAGAGTGGCAGGGCATGGTCCACTTCCGCCGCTCTCCTCAAACATCCAGTGTCTCTGCCTGCATCCTGACTCTCAGGGGAGACCTTACGTGCAGTTTCGGGGAGTGCACAACGTTCAGAAGAGAGCATCTTTCTGGACACTCTCATGCTAACTTTGACCCACCAACCTGCAGCTCAGCCCAACCCTCCACCTTTTCCTCCTCATAAGCTCTAACTCACCCACCTGTGGTGCAACTGCCCCCGTCTCTCCCACGCAGTCCTGGCACTTTCGCCTTCAGAGAAGCTGCGGCAACGTGTCTGAGTGGCAGCACGGTGGCGGAACTTTAACTCTGCTCAAAATCATCTTTTTTTAAATTGTGGGAAATAGGTAGGTAACAGAAAGAACATGTGTCATTTCAACAGCCTGCAGATGCAAGGCTCAGTGACAGTAAGTATGCTCACTGCATTGTTCAACCGTCCTCCTTAATCTACTAGAACTTTCCCATCACCCTGAGTGCACGTTCCATGTACCCTCAGGCCTGCACCTTTATCGCCCCTTCTTTGTGCTTATCTAGGGGTGTAGCAGGGAGACTGGGGGAAATGGGGTGCTAACACCTGTAAGGGTGGGAAGAAAACGTTTGGAATTTGATTTGGGTGATGACTGTACAACTCTTCTGGAAATGAGTGAACAATTAAATTGTCCAATATGTGAAGTATATAGCAATAAGGCTTTTTTTCTTTGAGTCAATGTCATGGTTACTTCATCAGAGAATACATGTGGGGCACAAATAGAGACAGGGAAAGATGGTCGGCGTGAGCAGTCACCAGTGAAATGCACGTGCAGACAACAGTGCGCAAACAAACAAGCACCGGCACTGCCAAGTGCTGGTGAGGACGCAGAGGAACTGGGATTTTGTTGGGAATGCCGAGGGACACAGTGGTCGCTTCTGACCAGGTCAAACATTCCCTACCATAGAAGCCAGGAGCCCTGCTGGCATCGTGGGCTCTGAGTGGACTGCTAACTGTAAGGTCAGCAGTTCGAAATCGCCAGCTGCTTCTCAGGGGGGGAACACTACGTATTCTGCTCCTGTAAAGGGATATAGTCTCAGAGACTCACAAGGGCAGTCCTTCCCTGTCCTATAGGGTCGCTGTGGGTTGGCAGCAGTGAGCTTGGGTTGTACGATCCAGCACTCCTAGGGAATTATCTAAGTCAAGTGAAAACCTATAGTCACACACAAACAATGTGTGCGCAAATGTTTACAGGAGCTCCATTCACACTTGCAAAGACTGAAGACAATTGGAAGGCTCCTCTTGGACAGAATGGATCCTGTAACATCCATGTAATGATAAGCTGCTCACCGACAGAAAGGAACAAGTGATTGCTAAATGCAGTACCATCAATGGATCTCAGATGCATGATGCTCAGTGGAAGAAACCAGACTCCAGGCACTACAGACTCACTATACCCGGGCCTTCATCGTGCATTCTGGAATGAGGACAGATCAGTGGGCTAAGGGCGGGGATTAGGCCTGACTACAGTCAGGCAGCAGGAGGGGAATTTGGAAGATGGCGGCACTGTTCCGCATCTTGATTGCAGTGGCTTTTACACAAATCTATGGCTTTTTCAAAACACGGATTTTTACTGCCAGTGAATGAACATATAAATTGAGGAGTTTTAAATGAGAACAAGTCAATGACACAAGGAGATGAAGGTGATTCGACCTGCGCTTCAGTTTCACATGTCTGCTTCATGAAAGGAGCTCTGCTGTCTAAGTGGGTGATGTATCGGACTGGTCAGTAGTTTGAAGCTACCAGCTGCCCCTTGGGAGAAAGATGAGGCTCTCTACTTACTCCTGCACAGATTTAGTCTTGGAAGCACACAGTGGCAATTCTACAGGGTTGCTCTGTGTCTGAATCAACTTGATGGTCGGGAGTTCTTTTTAATGCACCACTGGAACAATTCAAGTTTTAAAACGATCAGAGAGATATAATAATCAAATACAATGCATACATTGTGCCTGCATAATGATTGGGAGAAGGTAAAGAATCAGCTATAAAAGCATTTGGGGAACAATTGTGAACATGTGAAAATTATGGCTATTAGGGAATTATTGCCATTTCCGTGGCATGATGGTGGTGGTGTGGTTATATAGGCAAAGGGGGGGGATATGTGTTGAAATATGTAGGGTCAAAGGTCCTGATCAGTGGTTCTCAACCTTCCTAATGCCGCAACCCTTTAATACAGTTCCTCATGTTGTGATGACCCCCAACCATAAAATTACTTTCTTTGCTACTTCATCACTGTCATTTTGCTACTGTTATGAATTGGCCAACTCCTGTGAAAGGGTTGTTTGACCCCCAAAGGGGTCATGACCCACAGGTTGAGAACCACTGGTCTTGATGCTTGTGTCTTCAGCAGCTCATTAAAAAATATGTATCTGGGTCTCCGTTAATTCTACTTGAAGCTGGTTGAAAAACTTAGCACAGATAAGATAGTTTCTTAAAAGTATTAACAGTTTCTGGCCATGGCACGTGTAAGGGGAAATGGGAAGGAAAGGGCTGTATTTTCAATGTGTCTTACATAGAAGCTATCAGAAGAATTTCAGTGGGCACAGAGTAAGTCTCGCTTCCAGTCCAGTGCTAGCACAGATGGTCAGAAGGGCTGGTGCGATGAGCTTGCTGCGGTTCCTGCTTTCTCTCCCTGTGGGGTTGGTAACAGGCATGACCCGTTTCCAGGCAATTGAGAGATGTTTTGATCTTCTTCCCTCAGAATTACAGGATCAAAATAAAGCTTCTATTCAAAATAGTATATCTGTGAATGTGCTCACACAAGTAAAGCAAATACAGCAAAATGATAAAATATATGCAACAACTGCTAAATATTGGTGTTAGTGTGAAAATATAGTTGGTCCTCCATATCACAGGGTTCTGCAAAGACTGAAAGTGTTTAGGAAAAGGAAAGGCAATTAAGTAGCTAAAGTCACCCCCCTTAGAGGCTAGGAAGGGTACACAAGTTGCTACTTATATTAGAGATTATAGGTAACCTAGGGATGATCTGAAGTATGCAGGAGAATATGCAAAATATGACACCTATATGCAAAATATATCACCTATATACAAAATATGACACCGATATGCAAAATACTACATGATTTTATATGGGACTTCAGCATCCAGGAGGTTGGTACCCTCAGGAGTTCCTGGAACCCATCCGCATGGGTAGTAGGGGAGGACTGTAATAGTTGTTCACAAGCTAGTCTTTCAACTTTCTTTTTTAATATGTTCTAAAAATTCAAAATATAAAAAATTGGGGGAAATCATTCACAAATCTGATCCTGTAAAACTAGTGTTTCCAAATCCTTTTTACAGAATGCTTGTCCTAAAAATATCTTATTCTCTCTAAACAGAATCTGGCCAAGGTCCATGTGTTGCATTTGGCCGCCGTGTTTCTTCAACACTGGAACAAGGCCTGCTAGCACATCTTTCTTTTCTTTAAATTATTTTATTGGGGGCTCGTACAACTCTTATCACAAACATATATCCATTGTGTCAAGCACATTTGTACATTTGTTGTCAACATCATTCTAAAAACTTTTGCTTTCTACTTGAGCCCTTGGTATGAGCTCCACATCTTTCATGACTAACCCCTGTGTACTGAATCTCACACTCAGCCCTGCCTCTTCTCTCCTCTAGGAAGTTATAGATCATGTCCTTTCTCATTCCTGTGCTATTGCCATGGCAACTGGCTGTGGAGGCCGTGAGCCCAACAGGCAGGCAGCCGAGTGTCACCACCTCTGCGCTCTCCAGGTACCCCACATCTCTCTACCATGCCTTTCATGGCACCATCGCTATTTGCTATCTTTGTGGATGTGCCAAATCCCCCAAATGAGAGAAATCCCACTCCTTGTTCTATCCCAGGTACCAAAAACAATGCCCTGCATGTTTTGAAGAAAATAGTTCATTTAACTCAGTGTTTCTTGACCTTGGTACTACTGTTACTTGGATAGGAAAATTCTCTGTTACAGGGGCTGCTGTGGGCAGTTTAGGATGTATCCCAAGTTATCAAGTCGACTCTGACTCATAGCGACCCTAAAAGACGGTTGAATTACACAGTGTGTTTTCAAGATTGTAACTCTTTATGAGTTAGAGAGCCCCATCTGTATCCTGAGGAGAGGCTGGTGGTTTTGAACTGCTGACCTTGCAGTTAGCAACCCAGCACGGAGAAACCATGATGCCACTCAGTCTCCATATGGAGCACTTGAATCCTGGGCAAATAAACGACCCTGAGGCATTGCCGTGCAAAAGGCAGTAATTTCTACACCACGAAAGCTGCCACCTCTGGTCAGTGGCTGTGAGGGGAAACCCAAGTGACCAGAACTGATCAACAGGAGCAGGCAGAGGTGAGACATCACAGCAGGCACCCCCAGAGCTTGCCTTCCAGCCAGCTGCTTATGCACTTTGCACGTAATGGCTGAAAGGATCATTTCCTACTGTAATTACAGGTGTGTGAAACAGATGTTCCCAGTAGTTTGATTAGAAAGCTATTTCAAAACCAAGGCAAAAATAATTATCATTGATTTCCACCTAAAGTATAAAAGGCCAGAGAAGAGTGACTGATAAAGTGGCTGGATTCCTTGTCAAATCTTTTTTTTTTTAATGTTTCTTCCTTTTTCATATTAGAAGACTGTCAATTCTATGGATCATATGAGAAAGCTGATGAGCTCAGAGAAACCCATCAGACTCAATTATCCAAAACCAAAATGTCGTTTCTCCAAATCAATAAGCCACAGGAGGACCTGGGCCAGGAGGGACTGCATTTCTCCAGAACACGAGGGCTTTGCTCATTAGCAGTGGAGAGCTTCTTGAAGGACAATAAGGAAAAAGAATTTCTCCTGGATTCTAGTCAATGACTTACAAATATTTTTAACTGACCGAATGAAAGCTTTCATTAAAATGCATCTCCATTAACTTTGGTTCTCCATCATGTATTTAAAAACAGCTCTTCGATACCTGATTTAGAGAAACTAACCAAAACTGACATTAGGCAAAAAGAATGACTGCATCTACATATAAATTAAATGTCAGCTATCATAATAAAACCCCCAACATTTTAATACATGACCTATTAGAGCTAGCTTGGAAGGAATACATACATTTGGTTTTTATGTTGAAAGTTTGCATTTATCTCTAGTCATTATTGATTATGGGTGCCATGGGAAGAAATGTCATTATTGTACAATCACACAGACAGTCCCAGAGAATACTAAGAACTCTCTGCGCTAGTCAAGGAAGCAATTTCAAGTTCAATTTATATCCAATGTTACTGTCATACATTCCTTTATACCTTTTTTTGTCTCTAACCTTTAACCATCCACTAACCAACTATCACTGAGCTGCATCTGATGCACAGCGGCCCTCTCCAGAGCTTCTGAGGCTGTCGATCTTTAAGGGTGCAGTCAGCCTCATCTTTCTCCATAGAGCGGCTGGTGGGTTTGACCTCTAATCTTGAGGTTAACTGTCCAATGCGTACTCAAGAGCACCAGAAGCACGCTGCTAATTAATTATATGACCACGAGATTAGAAGAAAACATAGGAAACCTAAAATAATCCAGAAAAGGAAAGGAATTATCCAAATCTCAAAAGTCAAGAGAAAAACGACCGTTGTTAATGCTTGGAGTATTTTCATCCAGGTCTCTTCTTGCAGAAATGCACACATATAAACGTATACATAAATGTGCTTTTCACTTGACATTATGTCACAGCCATCTCAAAAACAACAGATTTTTGTTGTTGTTATTTTGGGTTTTAGGTATACCAACATAATGCTATTCTAACCTTCAGTGAGAATCTTACAAGCATTGCAATGAAAGAGCCTAAATACTTATAGAAACTTATACAGATCTATGAAAGATGAGGACATCTAATAAACTCAATGAACCCATACGAGATAGACTCCAAAGAAAGGCATTGGGAGATATTATCAAACTTTCCAAACCCGAGGACAAAGAAAAAGTATCATCTACAAGTGCTTATTATTTCTCAGCAGAAATGATTCCGGCAAGAAGGCAATGAGAGGACATATCGAAAGTCCTGAAAGAAAAGAATTTCCAACTGTGGATTGGTGGATTGGTGTCAGATATATGGGTTAATATTGGACTTGTGGGCTTGGGCAGCACTGGGTTGGGATGTTTTCTTGAAGTGCACTTAACCTTTATATAAAACTCTCTCTTATACATGAGTTTCTGTGGATTTGTCTCTCTAAAATACCCAGACTAATACACCAAATAAGAATCATTTATCCAGAAAAATCGTATTTGAAATAGAATGGTAAGACTAGAACATTCTCAAATAAATAGAAATTACAGAAATTTATAGAGCCCAGACCAATGTATAAGAAATATTAAATGGAGTCCTTCAGATAGAGAACCAATGATGTCAGACCATAACCTGAAAATGAAAATGTGACAGCACTGCTCAGGTACTAACTCAGACAAAACAATTCCCAAAAGTAGAACAAATTTACAAAATGGAAAACAAGGAAACAGAGATAGCCATCTGTAAACAACAACAACATCAAAACAAAAAGGAAGAATAAGTAGTATAGTTACAGAAATATCATATGGAGAGTAAGTCAAGGTGATTTCAAGATATAAGAGATCATTTCAAACTTAAGAAAATGACTTACACAATTAAAACAAAATGTAACCACCAACTCAAATCTCTAAAAGCCAGACTTAGTGAACCAAGAGAGCCTCGAGAACGGCCCCAGGGACTACTGTCCTAAGACATCTCAGAACTTGGTATAAATGTTATTTCAACCAAATAATAGGTTGGCTAATAAAATAAGCATCACCCATGAGTAAGTTCAGATGGGGAGAGTGGTCTGATGACAAATCGTCCCTCCCTTACTATGTTCTCACCCGGCTTGCGCGTCAGGTAACCTTGGCTGTGATCATACATGATAGCACCAAGAAGACCTGGGCTGACAGCACCTTCTGTTTGGACAAAGTGTAATCTTTTTGTTAAAATCAATTTATTGGGGGCTTATACAACTCTTATCACAATCCATACATCCATCCATTGTGTCAAGCACATTTGTACATTTCTTTCCCTCATCATTCTCAAAACACTTTCTTACTACTTGAGCCCTTGGTGTCGGTGTCAGCTCCTAATTTTTCCCCTCCCTCCTGCACCCTCCCTCCCTCACAAGCTCTTGATAATTTATAAATTACTATTTTTCATGTCTTACACCGACCGATGTCTCCCTTCACCCACTTTTCTGTTGTCTGTCCCCCAGGGAGGGGCCTATATGTTGCTCATTGGGATCGGTTTCCCCTTTCTCCTCCACCTTGCCCTTCCCCTGCTGGTATGGCTACTCTCATTATTGGTCCTGAGGGGGTTATCTGTCCTGGATTCCCTGTGTGTTCAGCTCTTCTCTGTACCCCTGTACATCCTCTGGTATAGCCGGAATTTTAAGGTAGCACTGGGATCTTGATAGTGGGGGAAGGAAGCATTAAAGAACTAGAGGGAAGTTGTATGTTTCATCAGTGCTATACTGCACCCTGCCTGTCTCGTCTCCTCCCTGCGACCCTTCTAAGTGTAATCTTAACACACAGGTGTAATCTTAACACACTTGAGTGAAGGGAGCAGTCCCCACCTATTCAGTTCTCACTCTGAGCTACGAAGGGAAATCCCAATCCTCACAACATCCCTTATCTTACGAGGGGGCTTCAAAACGCTTATGGACAATTTTAAGAAGAGATAATATAATTCTTCCATGAGCTTTCTGAATTCCCTCATAAGCGTTTTAACCTCGTTTTATGGATCTGGAAACTGAAGTCTAAAAGAAGTGACCTTGTCCAGCTAGTTGCACCAGAAGTCAGGATTGTACCAGTTTTGATTCCAGATCCCTCGTTATTTTCACCGCTCCAAAGGGCGGCTCTGTCTGGTGCACAGGAGAAATTCCAAGGTCACGGCCGTAAGGAAAATGGTGGCTTTATCTAGTCTGATGGCGTATGCCCATGCTAATGTAGAATGGCCTTTTATTTGGACAGAAATTTTCAGGTACAATTAACTAATTTGACAAGTGTTCGACTCTCACCCATATGCACCGTTCACATCGGATGTTTTCTTTTCATTTTAAGCACTATAGAACTCTTGCACCAAACCAATGTGTTAGAAAAGTCGATAATAAATGGACTGTGATTGAACATTTGGCAGAGGCTTGAAACATCTAATAGTTAAAAGAAAGTTGAATTAATCACTAGACTGCCCAATGTGATCATGGTTTTGAGTTCCGGGCACATAAAAGCAAAGTCAAGTTCCTGGGTGGATAATTTCACATCCCCGGCAGAAATGCTTCTACAAGGTCAAGGCCCTTCACACAGTGTTGACCATCATCAGCGTGGGATATTATTTACATCTCATTAAGACACCCTTGAGGACGTCCACCACTATGGAAACCAGGGTTCCCTACTTAAGGAGTGCTGTGATAAATCCAACTTAGAGCTTACTTCTTCTCTGAAGAAAAACTGTGTTTGAGAACAAAGGAACCCCCACTCTCTTTTTCCTGAAGCTGACAGGTCAACGTGGGAGCAGTCCTTTGGCATGCACATATTCAGCGTCTCACTGGGTGTGCCTGAGAGCTTTCTTCCTGCTGTCCCAGACAGGCTCCCAGAGCTGCTGTACTTTTCTCCTTGCTTTCTCCGCATTCCCAGCTTTGCTGTTGCCCCCCCCCCCCCCGTCTTCAATCAGGTGGAGGTAGAAATAAAATAATAAACATTAAACTTTCACGCACAGCTAATTTAGAAACTGGTGGATCTAAAAGTCTAGTAAACGTGATCAAATACTCAGGATGCAATGCTAAAAATGAAACAGAAAATTAATGAACTTTAGTGAAATATGGTTGGTGGCTTTGCTCTGGAAAGTAGTTTGTTGGTGTGCTGGTTTGTTTTTAATGAAAATGTGGGGCTGCAGACTTGTCAGTATTGAATAGATTAGTAGGAAAAAATATTAATAACCAAGTAGCTACAATCAAAATGTAATGCTAGAATTTAAAGATTTCCATTGCACCTCACCAACCCCCCCCCCCCCCCACACACACACACACAGCCACTGCCATAGAGCTGATTCCAACTCATAGGAACTCAATATATGTGAGTCTTTACAGGAGCAGACAGCCTCATCCTTCTCCCACAGAACAGAGAGTGGGCTTGAACCACCGACTTTGTGGTTGGTAGCCCAATATTAATTCCACAGAGCCCTGCTCCTCCCCCAAATCTTGGTCAAAGTGACAGCCCACTGGGTGCTGACCCCAGCAAAGCGTCAGGAGGCAGAGCTCTGGGACGTGTGAAGAGGTGGATGAAGCTCTGCAGGAGGACCAGGGCCGTCCTTTCCTGACACAGTGCAAAGCTAATGGCTTCTTCTCCAGGGAGACTGAACCACAGGGAACAGAAACATGGCCATAAAAAATGCTGCTATTTGTAAAATGCTGCTTTGCTGAAAGGGGCATGAAGGGGAAACAGAGACAAGGCAGGGACAGAATTCAAAGAGATGACAATGCATTCAAGAAACCACAAACAGCTGCTATTTTTAAAAAGAGAGCGGGCATTCAGATAGCCAAAAAGACCTCTTAAATGCTAAATATACCCGAAATAAACTCAATAGAAGAACAGGAAAATGCAGATTAGGAAAGCTTCCTAAAATATAATAAAAAGATAGAGACAGAAAATTGCAAGGGGTGGGGGTAGTAGGGGGAACGTAATAACCACAATAAATGGTGAATCTAGATAATGCAGTGGAAACTCTGAAATAGAGAACATGAAAGATGGGGAATTGTTTCTCAAAGAAATAAGTCAAGACTTTCACAACCGAAAAATGAAATGCCAAGTCCAATCAGGGAAAAAAGGCATATCGTCCCAAAGCATCAGACCACCAAGCAAGGATGAAGAGAAGACTGAAATTCTGTGTGAATGACCAGGCCACATGGGGAATCAGGGATCTGGGATCCGTGATTATTATTAGGGATCAGATTGGCATGGGCCTTTCTACAGCAGTGCTGGGGGCCAGTAAGCAGGGACTTCCAAATTGGAGGGGATGGGCACAAAAATGTTTGCAGACATACACAATCTGAAAAATGTATTTCTTACAAAGGGAGAATGATTGCTGCTGGTGTTAGTTAACTTAAAAAAAGGGGTAGGAGAAGTAAAGGTAATTTTTTTTAAGCTACAAAGTGAGGACAAAAACCATGAAGTTTAGCACAGCATAACAAGGACCCCAGAAAGGATTTCTCCAAGGCAAAACGCTGATGGGTTACTTGATGCTCATGTAAGACAAACTAAGTCTAGGAGTGGGTCAACGAATGACTCAAAAGTCCATAGAAAACCTGCATCCAACACAATGGCGGTGGGGCTACCGGTACCTTAAAAGCCAAGTAGACTACAAAATAAGGTAATTGTCAACTCAAGGCAGGAGTACCCAGACAAGAAAGAAGGCATCATCATGCCACCCTACATGTTTAACTGAGAAGAATGTTGACAGCCCATGTGTGCACAATAATCCAACCATTAAATGCTAATTTACCCCAAAGCTGTGAGACAAGTTCTTTGGATGGAGGGAGGGCCAGAAGTATGTGATAGGGGGTGTAATAGACTCAAGTTAAACTTGTATACAAGGGAGTCAACAAAACTGAAAAACATGCTGTTAGGGAGCTAGATTTAGGGGCGGGGGGTTGTCCCTACCGTGCCTGTGAAGGCCTCCTCCACAGAGAAGGTTGGGCAGAAATCAGGCAACCATTTGACGCCTATGAAGACCCACACTGAGCATGCTCATGCTCAAGCCCCCAGCCAGGGTGGGCTAGGGTAAAGGCAGGGAGCAAGCCCTGGGACGCACTCTTGCTCTCTCGTACCTGGCTCCTAGTGGCGGGGGAGGGTTAGTTGCCCTCCTGCAGGGCCCACAGCCTCTTTCTTACTCTCTTTTATCCTGCTCCTGGTCAGTGGCGGGTCGGAGGGTGGGGGTGCACACACAGGGCTTGCTCCAGGCCTTCTTGGGGCCCACAAGCACCTGCTCCGGGCCTACTTGGGGCCATAGCTTCTTGACCCACATGCTCTCGGCCTCTAGGGCTTGTGGGCTTCTGCCCACCCAGGTTCCCCCCAGTTCTGCACATGTGGGAGCTCTTTATCACATGGTGGTTTGTGCCCGATTGTGAATGCCAGCGTGGCTTGGCAAGCTTCCCAGGCATGGCGGGTACCCTTTTGAGACTGCAATAGGTGAAACTTGTCCCGTCCTTCATAAAAACCCACTTGAATTAAAAAATGGGCTTCGGTGTGAGTTCTTTCATTGTGCGAAGCCAAGAACCGAGGCATTACCCACTGGAGAAACGTAACAATGCTACCTAGAAAATGTAGAGGGAGATACTCAACAAATCCAAACTCCTCACCATAGCACAGCCAGAGGTCAGAGCACCTCCCCCTTTGGGTTTCTGAGACTGCACACAGCCCCGTCCTTCTCCTGTGGGGCATCTGGTGGTTTCAAACTGCTGACCTCGTAGTGAGCAGCCCAGCATCTAACCCACGACACCACCAGCCCTCCTAAGAGGTAAACAGGAGAGAGAAAACCAGAGTCAACTTGAGGAATTTGGAAATGGGCAGAAAGTTGTTCTTCGGTTACTACTCTTACAGGGATATTTAAGCTTAAAATTTATGAATATGTACCATTTTCATAAAAATGACTGAAAGAAAACTGAATGTTCTTACTCACATATATGCAGAAAATGAAGAAACCTAGTATTTAAAATATGTCAATGACTGATACACAATTTGTGGTTTCAGAGAGCAGGGAGATCCTCAGGGCCCAGAAGGGAAGCATCTTTTAAAAACATGTATCTTGTTCTTGAGAATATACACAGCGAAACATACACTAGTCCATAAGTTGATACATGTACCATTCAGAGACAGTGATTACTATCGTCATGGTTTGCAACATTCTCGCCCTTTTTTTCTGTAGTGGTTTCACACTGGGCTGCTAACCACAAGGTCAGCAGTTCAAAACCCCCAGCCACCCCATGGGAGACTGATGAGGCTTTCTGCTCCCAGGAAAGAGTTACGGTCTCAGAAGCCCACTGGGGCGAGTTTGACCCTGTCCTGCAGGTACAATGTGAATGAGAATTGGCTTGATGGGAGTAAGTGAAAGAACGGAGAAGCAGCCTGGATATGGGTGGCTGTAGGCTCACAGACTCCCAGCTCACCTGCATCCTGCCTGCCCTGGGACACTGCGCCCAACTCCTCCATTTCAAGTCCTCTGGAAGCCCAGTCTCCATGGCTGTCCTGGAGAGACCGCTGAGGGACACCCTCCGGCTGTGCAAGTTCCTCTTCATGGAGTTCTCAATCCCTGACGAGCGTTCTAGGGGCAGCCCACATACTCTGCACCAGCAGAATCCTGATGTGGATATGGGCGGGCTGAGGCTCTTCCTGCACAAGTTCGGCAGTGTCCCAGCTCCATGACTACCTTCATGACTCGCTTGTCCTCACGGTTGACAGCTGAGGAGCTGTGATCCTTGCTGTGACCTGTTGGGAATCCTGTCCCCCGAATGTGCTGAACTGCCTGTCTGTGAATTTGTACTTCTAGCCCCTCCACTGTGAGGGCCTGAGGGATTAGACATTCCAAAAAAAAGTAGGAGAAGCAAGTATTTGGTTTTAAGACTTCTAGGGGTTAGCTTTTGGTTTAAGGTTTAAAGACTATTTCAGAGTAGCAGCTTCAGGGGCTCATCCAACGTTTATGGCTCCAGGAATACTAGCGTCCAAGGGACTTTGAAACTCGAGTCTCCGTTCTCCCCTTTTGAGTAGGACTGTTCCATAGAATCTGTGATCAAACTGTGCAGTCGTGCTAACTGGGAGGTCTCGGGGCAAAGGAGGCTGTTAGTACTCATGTAGGCAATTGGCCCCACATTTTGAATACCCCTTTTGCATTAATAGATGCTCTTTCCTTTGTTGTTCCAGATAGACAGACACCAAGTGATGTACCTTGGGTAGCCACTGGCAAGCTTTTGACACCTAGGCTTCAAGCAGTACAGTAGGACCTGACACAGAACCCTAACCCCAAGGACAATCAGCTGGGAAGTCCTGTGAAATATCCAACCCAGGGAACCAAATCCCAGGAGGTTCTTGGTTGTACACAGGCAGCCTTTCTGTCGGTGCAGACTGCTCACCTTTCACAGCTACACAACTTACCCACCGCAGTGACAGTCATCGCCAGGGCAGCCCTTCCCTCGATTAACAACGTGCTTCCGCTACTCTTAACCCCCTTCCCTCCTGCCCCGGTGGCCACTAACAAACCTCCGTCTCTAGGGTGGGAGCGTCTGGGCCACCCTGTCGTTCCCCGGGCACAGCTGACTCTCCTTTTCAGATAAGGGCACTTCCAGGAGCACTCCTCCAAGAGTGGCTCAGCCCGGCACCCCCGATCAGACGGCAATGCCTACTCGCCACAGATGCCATGGCCGCATCTTCTCGTGGTTCTACTCTTTCCAGGCATGTTCTAGCTTCTGACGGACTCTCAATGCTTCCAAAACGGAGGGGCCAAAATGATGGAGGCCGCCAGCTGGGCATGACACCTTCCCTATCCTGGAGAGCACTCGGAAAGACGGGCGCCCCTGTGGCAATTCCAACCTTCTCCCACAGGCGACCCTCAGCAGGGTGCTTGCAGCCTGCTTCCCTGCGTCTCAAGGGACCGTACCCACTGCAGCAGGGATGGGGAGAGACGGCAGGGGACCTGGTTTCCAGAAGGAATGGGTAATGGACAAGCAATCCAATAAATGAGACGCTGATGTTAGAGAAAGAGACTGCTTATTAAGTTTGCTTCTTAAGAGATTTGATTACACGTCATGCTTACAAATGATTCGATTCTATTTCCTCTTACGCTGGAAGCTTCATGTGCTCTGGGCCCTGGTGGGTGATGAGCACTGGGAAACGGGAGCAGAGATCCAACACGGTGACCGTTCCTTTTGAAAAGCTTTCTGCTTTCTCACTGTCTGCTCACCACGGACAAACGATGACCTCCTAGGTGACTGCCGGGGGAAAACGGCCTGAGCCCAGGCTTTAGGTCTTGTTCTCTATGGGGTTGGTGAATGCAGATGGCACAGGGTTCCGGGTGTCTTGCCAGGGTTCTCTCCAGGTGGCGTGGTTTTGCTCTTCCCTTGGCATTCTATGCAGGGGTTTCATCAGAGGAGCCACGCTCCTAGACCACACAGCAGCAACTCACGCTGACGCGCCCTGAGGCGACACTCCACGCGTGGCCTGGTTCCTAACCATGCAACAGACCCAACTGACGAAAATCCATTCCCCATCCTGTCACACTGCTACAGGGATTCAGAAGCCAGTGCTATCCATATGGTTGATTAGCGGGTGGGAGCTGCAACCAATCCCCATGAAAACAACCACCACCGCTAAGCATCGACGCGTGAATGATTAAATGTAAGAATAAGCACAAAGCCAATTCCTGTGGAGACGGGGTCAGGTAGAAGCCACATCTCCACACTTATCTACCACTCAACCCCTGGCAGCCGCCATGCACCTTCCTTTGAGTCCCACAGTCCACCACAATGGTTCATGGAACTCACGGTGAGTGATATTCCTCGTGAGGATCAACAGGATCTAGATCCCAAGGCGTGGAGGCAAAGTCTCCTTTCTTGGGTGCAGGAAGGAGTGCTTAGCTCATCTTGGCCAAGGCACCCTCCTCATGCCTTGGCCGGATCGGCTCTTAGTCCCCTGTGGACTGGCTCTCTTGGCCCTCCCATCTGTTAACACCAGCTCTGCCCCTAGGTCTCACAGGGGCTTCTCCAGAGGCCTCCAGTGTTAGAGCCCTTGACCCGTGTTGTGGTTTTTAAGAGGTCTCTGTCTGTCTGTCTCTCGCCTGCTCACTGGTTGGTTCTCTCTCTTTTCTACTTCTCCCTGCTGCTTCTCTTCCCACTTCTTTCTTCCTCAAAAATCTGTGTGGGACTGGCTGCGCATACAATCAGCGTGCTCACAGTAACCCTGGAGGATAGGATCGCGCTAACTGTGCCTTACGGTTTCTGAGCTGCAAATCTTCATGAGGCCAGACAGCCTCGCCTCTCTCTTGCACAACAGTGAATGGATTGGAACCGCTGACCTTGCAGCTCACAGATCAGTGCTTTAAGCCACTGTGACCACAGGCCTCGATGTTGTAAACACAACTCCTGGTCCATTTCAAAACAGGGCTGATCCCAGCGGAGGACCCACAAAGTGATCAATCCTTTATTTGCAGGCTAGGCCACAGATCCTTTATTTGTATGGTTCACAGTTACTTTATTGGCATAGTCTATTGACCAATCCTTGCAAGGTGTATGCCAATCACAAGACAGGCTGCAGTTCAGGGTCAGGCAGAGAGTATCAAATCATCCTTGTTTACAGCTTACCAAGGTATTGTCAATCAATGCGGACAAAAGTAACAGACCCTCTGGTACAGAAAAGTAGAGGAAAGGAGGAATCATCCAGGCTGCTTTTCTAAAGGGCCACAGCCTAGTCCACATAAAAGACTCATTCCACCACAACCGGCCCAGAGCGTCCTGCGTTGCCAAGGAGGAGCACAGGGAGAGCTCAGCCGTGTCCTCTCCGGGAAAATGCAGGAGACACAAGGGCAGAGGTGGAGGCTGAAAGCTTTCAGAAAGAGAACACTGACATCACATCGTTTGACAGAATGAAATCTTCAAGAATTTTCTTTTAAAGGTGCTCAAATATGCGGTGGTTCAATCAGCCAGGATTGAATCAGGTGAGACTGAAGTGTGGTGTGCCAGGGAAAATCATTCTTTCTTCTTCCTTCTCTTTGATTAAATTTTTTTTCCCCTATAAAAAGGACTTCTTTCTTCTTCCTTCTTTTTGATTAGATTTTTTTTCTCTATAAAAAGGACTTTGTTCTCAGATGGCAAAACAACAGGCAAAAAAAACTTTATCAGCAAATGATCTATATGACAAACAGCAGAGAGGCACAATTAAAGGGGGGGGCAGCAGAAAGTAAGATGATCACAAAAAAAAAGCTGGCTTATTGTTCATGTTCTTGAAATTACTAAAGGAGCCAGATGTCAGAGTCTATCTGAGTCTAGCTAATTGGGGTAAAGCGTGGCATCTTCTAAAGTCCAGGCTACGTGGCTACATTGAAATCCGGGTTGTTTTATCTCCTGGCCATTAAGAGCCCCACTCAAAAAAGGACTGTTATGCGTGTAATAAATCAACAACCGTCTCAACATTTACAAACAGAAGTCGTCTTACATTGGAGAGGCCTTCTGCTAGAACTAATCATCTGAGAAGAACAGATCTCTAAATTACCATTAGTGTCAGTAGAATGCACCATGGATTTAGAAGGCCTGACACACCATTTCTATTTATCTTCATAACCATTGCACTTGGCAGTTCAGCACGAAGGGAGCTTGTTTGAGGGCTGACGCCAGGCTGTGGATATCAGCCCTGTTCTTTCTTCTGCATGGCATCGTCCAGCTTCTTCCTTCCCACTTCTCAGCTCTCCAACTGTGTTACAACAAGGATAAGCGTGTCCCTCATCCTCACTTCACTGGTACCTGTCTCCTTGCAGCCTAAAAACTACGATAACAATAAAACTTTTTACCCAGAAACAAGAGCAGATTAAGAAAACCACAAAATACCAATACATCCTAGCAGCTTGAGGTGAGGAAGAGAAAACCACAGGTGGGTGCCACCTGCCCCCTTTAAGATCATAACATCGCATTTTAAAATTATGCAGGTAAAGATGAGCAGCTTGAAAAGGTACCATACCCTTAGTACCGAGTAAGGAGCATCCTCAAGGCGCAGACATTTGCTGTGCACAAACTAGTCTAGACCATAGAAATGGATGAACAGACCCTCAGCTCAGTCCGAGAAGCTGCAAGACAACCATATCAGAAGGGGAATCAAAAACCAAAGACTTGAATCACTTATGAAAATAGATTTTCATGAGGGTGGAAGGTAGAGGAGGGAGGAAACAAAAAAAGAGGAGTTAATACCAAGGTCTCAAGTAAGAAGAAAATGTTTTGTAAAGGATGTACAAAGGTGCTTGATGCAGTGGCTGTATGGATTGTTCTAAGCATAGTAAGGGTCCCCAATAAAATGATTTATTACAAATATATATTTTAAAAAATCATAAAGTATCGGCAAAGAGAACCCAACAGTGAAATCAGAATTATATATCAATACCAAGCATTAATTCAGGAATGTAGAGATGGTTTTATATCAAGGAAACTATCAACATAATCCCTTATTAAAAGAAGTAAAGGGTAAGATGTCATAGCAATAAAATATAGAAGGGATTTTATGCTCACCCCATAAGTATAAATTCTAAGTATTTCCCTCTATTTTGTGATTCAATGTAATTATCCTGTGTGTTGTGAATTCTACTTCTATGATGTTAATGCTGAAGGACCAGAGGCAGTTATGCTAAGGAAGAAGGAAACAATATACAGGATTAGGTTGTATCTTGACTTCATCTCTCTTGATATATAATTGAAGATTCATTTATTTTTTAATCATTTTACTGGGGGCTCCTACAGCTCTTATCACAATCCATTGTGTCAAGCACATTTGTACATATGTTGCTATTATCATTCTCAAAACTTTTTCTTTCTACTTGAGCCCTTGGTATCAGTTCCTCATGTCCCTCCCTTCCCCACTCTCCCTCCCTTATGAACCCTTGATAATTTATAAAAAATTTTTCATGTCTTCCACTGTCCAATGTCTCCCTTTACCCACTTTTCTGTTGTCTGTCTCCCAGGGAGGGGGGTTATATAGATCATTGTGATTGGTTCCCTCTTTCTCACCCCACCTTCCCCTTTCCCTCCTGGTATTGCTACTCTCATTATTGGTCTGGAGGAGTTTAACTGTCTTGGATTCCCTGTGTTTCCAGCTCTTGTCTTTAACAGTGTACATCCTCTGGTTTAGCTGGATTTGTAAGATAGAATTGGGATCGTGATAGTGGAGGGAGAGGGAGGAAACATTAAAGAATGAGAGGAAAGTTGTATGCTTCATCGGTGCTATACTTCACCCTATCTTGTCTCCTTCTCTAGGGATGTCCATTTGCCTACAGATGAGCTTTGGGTACCCACTCCATACTCTCCCTCATTCATAATGATATAATTTTTGGTTCTTTGATGCCTGATACCTGACCTATCAACACCTTGTGATCACGCAGGCTGGTGTGCTTCTTCCATGTGGGCTTTGTTGCTTCTGAGCTAGATGGCTGCTTGTTTATCTTCAAGCCTTTAAGACCCCAGACACTATATCTTTTGATAGTCTGCCACCATCAGCTTTCTTCACCACATTTGCTTATGCATCTGCTTTGTCTTCATTGATCATGTTGGGAAGGTGAGCATCATGGAATGCCAGTTTAATAGAACAAAGTGTTCTTGCTTTTAGGGAGTACTTGAGTAGAGGCCCAATGTCCATCTGCTACCTTAATACTAAACCTATATATGCCATCATCATTTTCAAAGCATTTTCTTTCTACTTGAGCCCATGGTATTGGCTCCTCAGTTTCCCCCTCCCTCCCCCATCCTCTTTCCCTCCCTCATTAACCCTTGATAATTTATAAATTATTGTTATTTTTTCATGCCTTACACTGAACGATGTCTCCCTTCACCCACTTCTCTGTTGTCTTTCCCCCAGGGAGGATTTGTAGATTATTGTGATCAGTTCCGCCTTTCTTGGAGATTTATTTTAAAAATGCTTTCCACAAGAGCAATATGAATAACGAATCAACAAAGAAAAACACGGAAAGTACAGAATTTACATGAGGAAAGTCACACAACTTTAATAAAACACACATAACATACCAACTGAAAAATGGAGACTGTGACTTTGTTTTTTTGAAATGTAAACATTTTAATTCTTCTAAAGTCCATAAATTTAATAGTTTCAACCAAACCCTAGACTTTGTTAAAACAATGATGAAATTAAAGTGCATATGGAACAATAAATATGTAATTGCCTCCTAAGTTTTTATGGAAAAATTGTAGGAGGATTTGTCCTTTCTAAAATTAAGGAAAACCAGTTAATAAAACTATTATTCAAATGTATGCACCAACTACTAAAGCTAGGGTTGAATAAGCTGAAGAACTTTACCAAGTTCTTTAGTCTGAAATTGCTCAAAAATACAATCAAGATGTATTGAAAATGAATGGCAGTTGGAATGTGAAAGTTGGAAACCAAGAGCAAGGATCCCTCAGGAAATATGGCCTTCATGAGAGAAACAAAGCTGGACATTGCATGGTAGAAGCTTGCAAGACCAGTGATTTTGACACTACAAATATCTTTCTTCAACAGCAAAAATGGTAACTAGGCTGTTGGACCCCACCAGATGGAAATCATGAGTGAAACTGACTACATCTGTGGGAAGAGATGAAGGAGGAGTTAATTATCATCAACCCAAACAAGACTATCAATTGCTTGCAAGTATGTTCTGGTTGAAGTGAAAGAACATTAAAACAAGTCCACAAAAAACAAAATACAACCTTGAGTACATCTCACCTGGTTTAGGAACATCTTAAAAACAGATTGGGCACCTTGAACACTACTAATGACTGAAGACCAGAAGAACTGTGGAATGCGATCAAGGACATCATCCATGAAAAAAAAAATAAAGCCATTAAACAGACAGGATTTAAACGATCAAAAGAGATGTCAAGTGAGACTCTGAAACTTGCTCTTGATCATAAAATAACTAAAACAAAAGGAAGAAATGATGACATCAAAGCTGAATGGGAAATTTTCAAAGGGTGCTTTGAGAAGACACAGTAAAGCGTAATGATGAAATGTGCAAAGACCTGGAGTTAGCAAGCCAAAAAGGAAGAGCATGTGGAGGGTCGCCCACGCTGGAAGAAATGAAGGCAAAATTCATGCCTGGAGTTTCCACACTGAAAGTCCATGGGCAAAATACTATGTAGGAAACATCAGAAGAAGACGGAGGGAATAAATACAAAGCATGACTGTCCCATAGGAACTGGTTGGCAACCAACCACCTCAAGAGGTAACATATGATCAAGAATTGATGTCACTGAAGGAAGAAATCCAAGCTGCACTAAAGACATTAGTGAAAAACAAACAAACAAATAAAAAGAGAGCTCCAGGAGTTGACACAATAGCCATGGAAATGTTTCAGCAAGCTGATGAAGCCCTGGAAGCAGTTACTCATCGGTGCCAAGAAATGTGAAAGACAGCTACCTGGCCTACCAACTAGAAGAAATATTTGTGACCATTCTAAAGAAAGGTGACCTAACAGGATGCGGAAATTGTATACAATATCATTAATATCACACAAAAGTCCAATTTTATTGAAAATAATTTTTAAATGGCTACAGTTGTATGGGGCAGGGGTCGCCAGAACTTCAGGCCCTGATTCAGAGAGAACACGGCACTAGGGATATATCATTGCTGATGTCAGATAGACCTTGGCTGAGAGCAGAGAAGAACAGAAAGGACTTCATTTGCATTTTATTGATTATGCAAAGGCATTTGACTGTGCGGATCAAAACAGATTATGGATAATGTGATGAAGAACTGGAATTCCAGAACATTTCAATGGTGCTCCTGTAGAAACTGTGCACAGACCAAGAGGTGGTCGGTGGCTTTAAGTCAGGAAAGATTTGCATCCGGTTGTGTTCCTTCACCATCCTTATTCCATCTGTATGCTGAGCAAGTAAGCCAGGGAGCTGGACAATATGAAGAACTCGGCATGATGATGCAAGGAAGCCTGTGATAGGGAGGTTTATGAACACACGTGGGATTAATCGAAGACTGGAGAGATAAATGGCTGGGCGAACCTCATCATTTATCTGGCACCGGTTATGAAAGACACAGAAGACCGATGGATTTGCAGGAGGGTGCTGGGAGAATACTGCAAGCATGAGGCTCGCCAGAAGAACCAGCAAATCCGTCTGGGAAGATGTACCTTAGCAGGTAAGATGGTGAGACCTGGTCTTAGATACTTCGGGCATATTCTCGGGAGAGTCCAGTCCCTGGAAAAGGGCATCAGGCTTGGTAAAGAAGATCAATAAAAAAAGAGGAAGGTCCTCAAGGAGATGGATTGGCACTGTGCCTACCCCAATGGGCTCCCACGTAGTGACAGCTGTGAAGGTGGAGAGGACTGCGCAAGGGTTCCGTCTGTTGAGCACAGAGCTGCGCTGTGTGAGAACTCACTCAGTAGCACCCAATCCAAATGACAACAGTACTGAAACCTACCCTAATGGTTCTAATCAAAACAACGTGGCTTAGCCCCCAAACAGACACATATCCGTGAATGTAGCAAAGCATCTCACAACATGTGATATACACAGCTTTAAAAATTATTGAAAACAGATTTCCTTCATAAACGATATTAATATGAACGGCAATCTCTTTGGAAAAGTTAGTTGAACTCCGACATTAAAAACAAAAAATCATTTACGTTAATTAAACACCTAAATGTCGGTAAGACACCAAGCAAACAAACCAGCACAACCTGGATATCCTACAAGACACTTTGACAGATTATTTGGAGGCCTTTAAGCAAGGCAGGAAAACCAGGAAAAATATAAACGTGGGCTGAATGAGGAACAACACATATATGCCTGAAATAAAATTTTTAACAAATAGAAGAAAATATCAGTAACATATATGATCACCGAAGACCTAAATATATTTAACATATAAAATATCTGCAAATTGATTAAAAATAATAAACTATAACACCGAAAAATTCAGGAAATACAAACCTAACCGCACAATGTGCATTCTTAGCCACTAGTCAGGAAATGCAACCTACAAGATAGTACTTTTTGCCTCACTTGGAGAAAAATATTTAAAAGATAGAATATGTACTAAGATGTACTACTGTACTAGTGTGAAGTTCTCATTTATAGCTGTGGGAAGATTTGGTGAAATGATCCTGCTGCAGCTATTAAAAGTAAAAATGATGTCTGTTCCCGTCTGGAAACCCACTTTTAAGAATATAACCTATTGAAAAAGAGTATATATTCTCTTTATGTACCATATATTTAAAAGGATACACATATCATATATAAGGTAAATTAAATACATATTTGAATCTATTTACATGTAAATATATAAAAATACATATCCTTTTATCCAGAATCTAAGCATATTCTGAATGTCTATCAACATAGAAGAAGTTAGATTCCATAGGCTACTGTATTTCACAGCTATTACAAAGACTAAGACACAGATCTCTATTGACATAGGCAGCCCTGTTGTAGCTATGGAAAATATGTTCCCGAATGGCATATCCCTTTCAGGAGCACAGATTAGGATCCAAGAAGTAACGTGAGAGTAATCCTATTCTGAATTCACAGTTCTTTGCATAGTGCTTACCTCATCCTCACGGATGGAAGGGATCGGTTCTACTCTGACTTACACCGTTGCTCTGAGTCCAGACCCACCCAGTGGGTCTTTAGACAGGAATGTGGGAGCCTTGGTGGGACATTGCTGAAGCAGCCAGCTGCCAGCCAGAGGCCTGCAGTCAGAACCCACTGCAGCGCTGCACGAGAAAAGGCCAGGGGGCTGCTCCCATGGAGACCACAGCCTTGGAAACCCTTCCGGTGGGCCCAGCTCTGCCCTAGGGGTTTCTATGGGCTGGAAGCTACCTCCCGGCACACAACAAGCAAACATGAATTGGAGGACCTCCTGGTGGCACATCACCCACCCATCACTGGGCAGGAGAAAGACGAGGCTTCCTATCCATAGCACTCCAGTCTCGGAAGCCCACAGCAGCAGGTCTTCCCTGCCCTGTAGGGTTGGTATGTGTCAGAATCAACTCGATGGTGATGAGTTTGAGTCTTGAAAATGATTTGTGGTACTTATCTGAGGACTGATCTTTCATTTTCCGTTTGCTGCACGATGTCTGTACTGCATAGGTGGCAGGAACCACCTGGCATGTCACTTTAGAATGAAGTCTCAGTTGTGAATCAAGTCATCAATGATCTGGTAATTGCTTTCGGAGGCTTCCAGTTGCCTAGCGTTCTCTGCTCGTGTATTTTTAAACCGCCGGGAAGCACGGAGCCTTTGTCCTGCTCTGAGCTGTAAGCGTGCACAACAGGGCCAGGCTCCCAGGGCGGATCAGGCTGTTCGCTGCCTGACCGTGGGCAGACAGCACGCGGAGACAGTGGGGCTTGATTTCCTTCCAGCATTGTCCCTGGGCTCTGTGGCCTCAGGGGTTTCTGCTGCCCCCTCGGCACACATGCCACTCAGACCCACCCCTCCATCAACACATCACGCTGTTCAAGGAACTGTGCACTGCAGCAGATGTGACCCAGCCTGGGCGGCTGGGGCGAAGGTGGGCATGAATGGGAGTGTTGTCAACTAGTCGTGTTAATGAGAGAGGCCCATCCCTTGCACACCACGGGAAGGAACAGCACCGATGAGGAAGCATGTGGGAGTCAAGGGGAGGAACGACCCGAACGCCTGAGAGAGAGATACCAGGCCCAGGGCTTGGCACAACCTTCCCACGACCACACAGTCCAGACTGTCCGGTGCACGACAGCTGGGAGTCACTGGAACTGCCCTCGGTTTCCAGGAAGTATTAGCTTCCTCCTTGTTCTCCAGGGAAGAGATGGCGCAAAGGAGTCGGACGGGAACGAGGCTACCATTTTCAGCAAGCGGGATTCAAGGGGAGATGTCACTCTCATTCCGTCACTGCCATCGAGTCGTGCCGACTCATGGTGACCCTACAGGACAGGGCAGAACTTCCCCGTGAGTTTCCGAGACGGTCTATGTGAGTAGAAAGTCCCATTTTTTTCACACACAGAGATAAGATATGGAACGGTAAGGTGACGTGGCATTTCTTGTACTTGAGTGTTATGAGGCAATGAAATACGTGACTGTACATAAACTATTGGTACTTTGCTCATCGACTCTTTAATGCCACCACCTTGAGGTTGTGCTGCGTGTCATGTCGGGGGCAAGTTCCTAGACCTGAACGGCGTGAGGACGTGGCGGTGGAGGTGGTAAGTAGGGAGGAAGAGGCTGAAACCACACCACAGATGGAATCAGGGGACTGTCCCAACCTTCACCACCCACATTGTTCCGGAGCTCACTCAAGAAGATCACTGGAGAGGGTGGTGGTCGTTAGGTTTTGTGCCCACTTGGCTGGGCCAGGATCCTCAGGCCTCCCCCGCCACAATGTGCCTGAACAAAACGCAAAAAAGTCCATGGCTAGATCTGCTGCGAGCAGCAAAGCAGTGGTAAAAGAATTAGGAGTTTTTCATGTCCGTAGCCACACAGGTTCAAGTGTAGTTCACGTTACAGACCTACATAACCACGACGACACAGCGAGGAAAGAAATGCTCATGATGGGGAAGCAATAAGCAGGCAGGGCTTCCCAGGGGAAGCGGAGCCTAAGCTGGGTCTCAAAGGAAGCGAGCATTGGGTGGGCACAGCGGAGGGCCACTGAGCAGAGGAAGAGGATGAGTGCCAAGCATGGAGGCCCAGAACCCGAGCACTCCAAAAGCTCAGGGTGGGAGAGGGAAAGCCCAAAGCAAACTAAATGCCATCGACTCCGCTGACTCGTACTGACCCCGAGGACAGAGTGGACGCGCCCCTGGGGGTTTCCAGGGCCGTCAGGCCATATGGAAGGGAAGCTTCAACCTCCTCTGACAGAGCAGCGGGGGGCTGCCTGCAGGCCCTGCAAGTCGCCGTCCAACATGTAACCATGAGAGCCCCGGCCCCTCTGGAAAGGAAGCCAAAGGAAAACAACCGGTTCTCCATGTTTTCCACCATTGCCTTATTTCATCGAGTCTCCACCTCTTCTCTTTATGCCACGCCAAGCACTAACGAAACCCTTCCACTGACGCCACTCGACAGTGGGTTGCCACCCGAAGAGGTCCTGTACAACTTCTTCAGAGCAGGTGCTGGATCACTCTGGTGCTGGACATACAAATTTACAAAAATATGTAAAAGATGCTGATTCACGTGTCCCTCCGTGACCTTCAGTTCCAAATCAAGGGCTATTTCAGAGCTGCTACTGCTCCAGCTTATCCCCACGCGATCCTCTCCCGTGGCCTCCGCAGCACACTCGATGCGGCTCCAGGGTTTTCCTGCCAAGAGCTGGCCCCCATTGGCAAGTCCCCATGCTGACAGTCCCTGACCTAATGCACAGAGATCAAGGAGAGGTTCTCAGCACCACCTTCCTCTTTTCCCCCACGGCTCCTTCGCAGTGGAACAAGCAGAAACGCGGCAACCCACGTGTGCCACCAGGAAAAGCATGCGTGTTTGTTCATGTGTGGACAACGGAGACTCTACACTGACAGCTCTGACAGCCAGGGAAAAATGCAGACTCGCCCAGGGGTGTGACGTGGTGAAAAGATGTGCCATTCGACTCAAGGAAATGCTGTGGTACTATCTCAAACTGCTGACATACATGACAGTGCTCCCGATACTGACACAGAAACCTCCTCTCCCAATTACCCTCGAGACGGGCTTCCCTGTTCACACCACAAATAAAAGCATTAATTAAAGCACAAGTGTGCAAGCCAAAAAAGAAAGAAATGTTCACTCGTCACACCTGGAAAACCACCTCGGCTGTAGACAACATCTCAGTGTTGGAATCCTAAATCTGGTTGGCATAATATACAAACTGTTTAGAAAAACCGGAGGAGTTTCTAGATCTGTGTGACTTCATAAGGAGATCAGAATAGGAAGGGTAGCAGAGGCCATGGTTGCACCGTGGGATAGGAGGTGTCAATCTGGTCAGATCCAGGCATTTCTAAAGGGCCAAGCAAAGACCCTTCCTCCACAACAGGCTCAGATCAATACACGGCGGCTTTGGTGAGAGCCTGGCAGCATGCCAGGTCCTGTGCCCTAGCCCAGTCTCTCCAACCCTGTAACCTAAGCTGCTGCTAAGTCTGAAGTAGTGATTCTGTCCCCTTTGGTTGGTAAAGAGCCCTGGGACGAAGATATAAATATAACTTTGGGTAAGCCTTATCTTAAACATATTAGAAGCTTGGCAGGTGAAATAGTTGTATCGCTGAGGCAATTATATACGGTTTGTAAATAAAGTTTAAATGTTAACCAAATGAGCAAATGTGTTAATAGTTTAGGGAATCTTAACGTTCTTGTACCTGTGGAAAGAAATGATGAGGAAACTGAATGCAACACCGAGTGGGTCCCACCTGAACTTAGAGGCCATCTCAAGAATATAGCTGACACACTGAACATGTGTGAACGAAGACCAACGCCTTGTGGGATGACATCAAGAACATCACAGATGAAGAAAGCAAAGGGTCATAAAAAAGCCAGGAGAGAGAAGATAGAAAGTATAATATAAAAAGGGATGTCGGAAGAGGCTGAGATGTAGAAGAGCTAAAGGGACTGGGAGAACTGATGACGAGAGAGTTGAACAGAAAGATTCACAGGGCAGCTCAAGAAGACAAAGGACAGTGTGGCAGTGAAAGACCTGGCGCTAGAAAGCCAAAGGGAAGACCTCATCAAGCATTTGACCGAAAGAACTGAGCTGCAGTCCGGATGAATTCTAAGGGCACCATATCAGAAGAGTGGGTCGGTGTTCAACTGTTTCAAGAGGTTCCACATGATCCAGACATGATTGGGGCTAAAGGAAGAAGTCGAAGCTGCACTGAAGGCACTGGTGGAAAACAGGGCTCCATGAATTGTGCAAATATTGATTGAAATGTTTCAACAAACCGAGGCAGGCAGTGGAAAGCAATCGGGAGGACAGTCATCTGGTCAACTGATTGGAAGGGATCCATCCTTGCGCTCCTTCTAAATGTAACACAGTGGAATGTGGAAATTGTCAAACAACCTCTTTAACATAACATGCAAGTAGAATTTTACTGAAGATATTTAAAAATGGTTGCAGTGCACTGACTGCCAGTTATTCGAGTTGGATTCCAAAGGGACGTGGAACCAGGAATGTTATTCTTACGTCAGATGAATCATAGATGAAAGCAGCAAATACCTGAAAGATGTCTGCTTATGTTTTACTGGCTATGCAAAGGCATTTGACTGTGTGGATCGTGACAGAATATGGATAGCATTCCAATAATGGGAAGTCCACACATTTATTTAATGTGCTGTGGAACCTGTACATTAACCCAAAGGCAGTTTTTTAAAAAGAATCGGGGAATGTCGCATGGTTTAAAATCTACCACAGCGTGTGTCCAGGTTGGATGCACTCACCATGCATACTCCATCCACAGCTGAACAAGTAACCTGAGGATCTGAACCACACGAGTTAGAAGAGCGCAGCAACCTGAGATGTGCAGATGTCACAGCCCCGCTTGCTGAAAGGGAGGAGGATTTGCGGCACTTGCTGATGAACATCAAAGACTATTTATGATAGAGAAGAGTTTGAAGGTATCAAGGATTTCATTTTACTTGGATCAATAATCTGTACTCATGGATGCAGCATCAAGAAATCAAATGATGCATTACATTGGGTCAGTCTGCTGCCCCAAACCTCGAGATGTCACTTTGCGGGCTAAGTGGTACCTGATCCCAGGTGTCTATTCCCAATTGTCTCATAGGCATGTGAAAGTTGGACACTCAATAAGGAAGACTGCAGAACTGATACATTTGAGTTACAGTGTTGGTGAAGAATGCCGAGTATATCATGGGCTGTCAGAAGAACAAACAAAGCTGTCTTGGAAGAAATACAGGCGGGATGCTCCCTGGAAAAAAGCATGGCAAGGTTTCTTTGGACCAGCTCTCAGGAGGAACCCGTTCCTGGAAAGGCCCTCATGCTGGGTCAAGTGGAAGAAGAGGAAGCTTCTCAGAGACATGATGGGCATCGTGACTGACAACAGGCTCGATCACCAACGCTGTGAGGAGGGTAGGGCTGGGGCATTTCTTGTCCGGAGGGTGGCTGTGAGTTGGGACTGAGTGGAAGGCAATGGATTGAGTCAATTGTCTAAGACAGGTTAGAATTGCCCTTGTGGGTGCCCTACACTGTTAACTCTTATGGGAGTGGAAAGCCTCACCTTGCTCCCTTGGAGTGGCTGATGGTTTCAAACTGCTGACCTTGCAGCTGGCAGTCCAACACATTACCACGATGCCACTAGGGCTCCCATGCTGTGTTTACTCAGACACTCAGCTTTTGAGCTGAGGGCAAGAACCATTCTGTTCTTACAGGTATTCTCTGAATATGGAAACACAAGTAACGGTGAGTAATCTTGTCCCTGCACAACGCCAGCCTTACATAATTAAAACGCAAAGCCAAAGCAATTAAAGAGCAAAGCCAAAACAATGTCACCGACAACAACCACAAAAATCTGCACTAACAGAAAGATAGAAAGCCTCGGGAATTCATTTTATTTGAAACTCACCAATGAGTATCTATACAGCTTTCTTTTCATGGGAAGAAGGTTCATTGTAGGTGCTCCCATGGGGCACCTCACCTTCCTTCTCCTCCGAAGTCTCCCCCACCACCGCCCTGATGGCTCAGGCCCCTGTTGTCAGCCAGCCCTCCTCCTGGCCAGCTGCCCTCCTGCCACTGCTGATGAGACTCCTGCACAGGTGCCGTGCCCGTGGCCCATGCAGGTGTGTAGCCTGGCCACCAGCAAGTGGAGTGCCAGAACAGAGCAGCGTTCATCCACACACTGACCTTGCTCCATAGAGGGAGGCTAGCTTATGGGACACGGGCACAGCACCTACAATGAACCTTCTTCCCATGAAACGAAAGCTGTATGAGGGAGCCTTCCAAATTATTTTTTGGTGGAAGGATGAAATGAAAAGATAATGGGATTGTAAATGAAGGCTGAGCATCATAGTGGGACAAGAGAAAAGTAAAAGGAAATAGAGGAAAGAGCTAGGAGGCAAAGGGCATTTATGGAGGTCTAAATACAGGCATGCACATATGTCAATATATGTATATATATTTATATATCATGATGGAGAAACAGATCTATATGCATATATTTATAGGCTTAAATTTAAGGTAGCAGATGGACATTGGGCCTCCACTCAAGTACTCCCTCAATGCAAGAACATTTTGTTCTATTAAACTGAAATTCCTTGATGCTCACCTTCCCAACACAATCACTCAAGACACAACAGGTGCATAAGCAAATGTGGTGAAGAAAGCTGATGGTGCCACCTATCAAAAGATATAGCATCTGGGGTCTTAAAGGCTTGAAGGTAAACAAGTGGCCATCTAGCTGAGAAGCAACAAAGCCCACATGGAAGAAGCACACCAGCCTGTGTGGTCACGAGGTATTGATGGGATAAGTTATCAGGCATCAAAGAACAAAATATCATATCACTGTGAATGAGGGGGAGTGCGGAGCGGGGGCCCAAATCCCAACTGTAGGCAATTGGGCATCCCCTAACAGAAGGGCTGAGGGGAGGAGACAAGCCAGTCAGGGTGCAGTATAGCACCCAGGAAACATACAACTTTCCTCTAGTTCTTTAATGCTACCCACCCCCCACTATCATGATCCCAATTCTACCTTACAAATTGGACTAGACCAGAGGATGTACACTGGTACAGATAGGAAATGGAAACACAGGGAATATAGGACAGATGAACCCCTCAGGGCCAGTGGTGAGTGGCAATACTGGGCGGGTGGAGGGAAGTTGGGGAAGAAATGGGGAACCGATTACAAGGATCTACATATAACCCCCTCCCTGGGAGGCAGACAACAGAAAAGCGGGTGAAGGGTGACGTTGGACAGTGTAAGGCATGACAAAATAATAATAATTTATAAATTATCAAGGGTTCATGAGGGAGGGTGCTGGAGGGGGGGAAATGAGGAACTGATACCAAAGGCTCAAGTAGAAAGCATGTTTTGAGAATGATGAGAGCAACAGATGTACAAATGTGCTGACACAATGGATGTATATATGGATTGTGATAAGAGTTGTACGAGTCCCCAATAAAATTACTTTAAAAATATTAGATGGGGGAAAATCACTTATCTATGAATAAAGGAATGAATAAAAAGTAGGAAGGGAAATAAAAGATCATGGGATTGTCCTAGAAGTTTTTGAAGCTTCCCTCATATTATTCACTCCCCTCCTTGCTGTGGAGGACCCTGGTGGTGCTGTGGGTTAAGCACAGGGCTGCTAAGAGAGGGGTCAGTGGTTCACACCCACTAGTTGCTCTGTGGGGGAAAGAAGAGGCTGTCTGCTTCCATGAAGGTTTGGTCTCAGAAACACGAAGGAACAGTCTGCTCTGTCCCACGGGGTCACTAGGGGCTAGCAGTGGGTTTGAGTCTGAGCGTGACCTGTGCCAACATTGAGTTTACAGGTGACCCACATTCTGCCAACTTGCTTCCAAATCTGTCCAGGAGCTGGGGGCGGGTGGGCAGGGAGAAGAGTGCCAGGAGCCCTGGCTGAATCAGTTGACCCACGAGCGTGACAAGGTCTATAACTTGGGACACAAGAAGCCAATGCAGATCATGGTGATCTGGTCTGATCTTGCGATCTCCCACTTCCTTCATCCTAAGGCTCGTTTAAAGGAGACCACTACAATTAGGCATGTGTAACTCACTGGTTCTACAGCTCCCCAAAACCTAGTTGCTGAAACATGGTGTGATTCAGAGAGTAAATCCTAAGGGCTCCCTCTGGTGGTTGGAAACCCCTTTGAACACTGTCAGTGCTGACTAACGGAAAGAGGCGGCCACTGGCCTTGGGGCTTCAACTCTGGGCTACAAACCAAAAGTTTGGCAGGTTCAACCACAGTCCGCTTCCAGAAAGATTTACAGCCTTGGAAACACACTGTGATCGTTTTATCCCGGTCCAGAGTCGCTCGGAGTCAGAACGGGCTCTACAACAATGGGTCTGGTCTTGAACTTGATGGAAACTTTGACTTTATTTTTCTTTCTTTCTTTTTGTTAGTAACTTCTTTCCCCCTAGGAAATCCAAATCTTATACATATAACCCATCAGCTACTCATCCAAGTATGTTGAGGAGAAGATCCAGAGACCAAATGCAAGCACTCCCGTGCCACAAAGCCCGTTCATCTGCTCAGGCACAAGGAAGAGGAGGCAGGCGGACAGAGGAAGATGGTTGTGTTGGGCACGGAGGGAGTGCGCTGCCACCGTAAGAAAACAATCAAACTTTCTCATGTGGCTGTGACGTCAACTCTGAAGAAAGGAAGGACCAGCTCCTAAGGAGGTGTAGGCCATCCGGGGCCATTCTGACCGGCAAGACTTAACTGTCCATGCTGTGGTGGTGCTCTGGAGTAGGGCTTGGGCTGCTAACTGCAAGGTTACCATTTCAAACCCATCAGCTGCCTCACGGGAGCAAGCTGAGGCTGCCAGCTCTTGTAAAAGCTTGCACTCTAGGACTCTCTAGATAAGATGGCCATGAATTGGAGTCCACTCATTGGCAGTGGGTTTGGTTTTTGGTTTGGGGAGGTCATGCAGAGAAAGGTCTTATCACTTCACAGCTTTGCATCTTATTAAAAAGTGCACCCAAAGGAAGGAGGAGGGAGGTTAGTCGGGTAAAGGGCAGGACTCGTGGTGACTGAGAGGCCAAGGAAGCATCGCGCTGGGCTACAGAATGAGGCAATAAAAGCACAGGAGGTGGACAGGTGAAGAACTAAGCACAAACAAGCAAAGGAGGAAAGGACAGAGGAAGCCAGGAAAAGGCAGGACAGATCTCCCCTGGGAACTGTCAGAAACAATTATGAAACAGAAGCCTGGTGCGATCTGTGTATCACCGATTACAGTGTGCCGGGAATAGGATGTGGGGGTAAGTCACAGCATAGTTTCTGCCCTTGCTAAGAGAGATGTCTTTGCTTATTTATTTAACCAGGTTAGCTCAGACAGTGTAGAGGAGTGAAATAATTCTTTTCAACAAAATATCCAGAAGGGAAAGGCCACGAAATTATCGTGAATCAGTGGCTCAAAAGATTATCAGCTAATCCAAAGTCTTTTTCAAAGCTCATGTAGAAATGAGGCAGAGAGGAAGACAGAGTGGAGACCCAAAGCCCATCTGTAGACCATTGGATATCCCCTCATAGAAGGGTCACAAGGCAGATGCGAGCCTGTCAGGGTGCAGTATAGCACAATGAAACATATAACTTTCCTGTAGTTCTTTAATGCTACCTGTCCCCCACTCCCATCATGAACCCAATTCTACCTTACACATTCGCTAGACCAGAGCATGCACACTGGTGCAGGTAAGAAAGAGCTTGCATCACAGGGAATCCAGGACATATAACCCCCTACTCTCAATAATGAAACTAGCAATACCAGGAGGGAAAGGGGAAGGTGCGGGGAGGAAGGGGGAACCAATCACAATGATCTACATATAACCCTCTCCCAGGGGAATGGAAAACAAAAATAGGTGAGGGGGAGAGAGCAGTCAGTGTAAGACATGGGGAAAAATTAGAAATTATCAAGGGTACATGAGGGAGGACAAGTGAGGGAGGGAGAAAAATGAGGAGCTGATATGGAGGGCTCAAGTAGAAAGAAAATGTTTTGAGAATAATGATGGCAACCTATGTACAAATGTGCTTGACACAATGGATGGATGGATTTTGATAAGAGCTATATGAGCCCCCAATAAAGTGATTTTTTAAAAAGAGGTGGAAAAAATGAAATCAGAAGCATCCATCTTTGCAGTCCCAGTACGTTGGCCTAAGTACAATCTGTGGCTGGTGGCTGCGGGTCTTTTTAAAATACTGATTAAGTTTTATGCTGCAGAAGCATGCCGTTGTAGGTTCTAGAAAATGTTGAGCATGGGGTCCATGGTCAAAATCAACAGTGTGTCGGTCACGTGACCTTCTATAGGAAGACCAGATTCAAAGGAGTGTGTGCGGACTTGGCACATACTCTCTGGGGGTCGCCAGCTCTGCTAAGGACTGCCTACAGGCTGGATCCCCTCCTGTGATTTCCCTGGGGCACTGACAGTGAATCAGCACCAAGGGCTCCTCAGGCATTGGTGAAAACCCAAACTGTCCTCAAGCGAAGCCCCTGACTGGAGGTGAGAAGGGCCATGATGTTTCTGACACATCAGAAGGGAAGTCACGTGCTTTCTTCGCATTCTCTTCTCAGGAAGTCACCTTTCAGGTCACAAAGCCCAAACACTGTCACTTGAGGACAGACATTCCAGAGGAGAAGGTGACAGAGCGCTCACAAAGTCAAGGCGTCAGAAGCTGTCAGTCTGCTGGCTTGTTTCAGTTGGCTCTTATTCTGATCATCATTTATTTATGTTCAACCAAACAGTAAGGGGCCCCAGGGCAGAGACCTGACCTTCTTTCATTCCCAGTCGTCCCTTCCCCACTCCACCCCCGCTGTGGGATGTTAGGAGCATGCATAATAGAGATAAAAGGGATCGATGGAATAAATGAGTTTTATTTTTCCATTTGTAGCACAGATAAATGTGCCTTGCTTCTCAGAAAGAATTTAAGATGTAATTCACTGAAAAAGAAAAAAAATGGTCAAATGTTTTTCCAAAGTTGTTTTTGGACAATGAATGTAACACAGTTAAGGTATAATGTTCCTGCAAAGCTGGATTTAAGAGTGATACATTTTACTCCACTTTACTGAATGCCTGTTTTCATAATTGTCAAAAGAAATACCGGGCTCTGAAAATCCCACCCAGACCTTAGTTACTACAAATCACGGATACTGGTATTCTTGTCTCAGAAAGGCAATTCCATTCTCTAAATTGCTCGGGCCAAATCTGGGAGTCACCCCTGGCCCCCTCCCTTGTAACATTCTAGCTATTATCGTACCTGCCTCGTCACCACACTTACTCAATCTGTATGCGGGACCAATCTTCAGAGGAGCTGGCTTACACGAAGAGCGCGGCATCAGGATGGGAGGAAGACTCGGGCACAACCGGAGCTGTGCGATGGCACTCCCTTGCTTGCTGAAGGTGAGGAGGACTTGGCGCCCTTGCTGATGAAAATCAAGGGGGGCAGCCTTCAGTACGGATTGCAACTCGATGTCAATTCCTCACAAATACCGCGCAACAGGACCAATAGGCAGCATAACGGTAAAGGGAGAAAAGACGGAAGCGGCGCAGGATTTCACAGGGCTTGGACCCACCGTCAGTGCTCGTGCAAGCCACGGCTGAGAAGTCGCATGGCGCACTGCACTGCGTCAATCTGCTGTATGAGGCTTCTTGAAAGTGTTGACGAGCAAACATGTCACCTTGAGGACTAAGGTGTGCCATCAAACCAAACTTGCTGCCACCAAGGTGATGCCGACTCATGGCAACCCTGGAGGACAGGGTACAACTGGCTCTGTGAGTTTCCGAGAACACAGACTTTTACAGGAGTAGAAAGCTCCATCTTTCTCCTGGGGGATTTGAACTGCTGACCTTTTGGATGGCAGCTCAATTTGGAAGCATGTCACCAGGGCTCCACGAGGTGCACCTGGGCCGTGGTGTGTTCCATTCCCTCATGTGCACGTGAAAGTTGGACACTCAACAGAAAGAGTGAAGAAGCATCGATGCGCTGGAGAGGTGGTGCTGGCGAGGAATCCTGTGGTGGCAAACCGGCCCAGGCTGCCAAAAGGGCAAACAGGTCTGTCTTGGAAGAAGCGTGGCAGAGTGCTCCTCAGAGGCAAGGCAGGCAGGACTTCATCTCATGTACTTTGGGCAGGTTGCTGAGAGAGCAGCTCCTGGAGAAGGGAAAAGGAGGGGCAGCAACATAGAGGAAGGCCCTCAGAAAGATGGTGGATACCGGGCTGCAGCCATGGGCTCTCAGGCACAGAAACCCTGTGGGATAGCCAGAGCTGGCGGTGTTTCATTCTGTTGTGCACAGGCTCATGATGGCCTGGATGATGCAATTCCCCAATCTGTCCATCACGTTTCCAGATTCATCTCCAATGGAGGCCTTCTATAAAGGCTCCCAGGGGGTGGAGTGGTTACTCCAGGGCTGCTACCCACAAGGTCAAGACCACCTGGCCATGAGCTGAGTCCTCCAGCCACAGGAGCCTCTCTGCTGCCTCCAGCCCCACTGAGGGGCTTCGCCGTACCCACTCTCCTCCAGGACCCTCAGGGGAGTCCCCGTCCCTCACTGCCGAGGCCTTGCTGTCACCCTCTCTGGGAACCATGTCAAACCACGTTCCCTAAGCCCGTATCCCACACCCATCACACCCTTCCCAACACTCTCCCTCCCCTTCCCTTTGCCCCTTAGCATGGAGAATAGATGCACACACTGCGTGTTGCATTGACTAATCTGTTACTCATCATCCTCCTTAAAATGTACTCTCCACAGGGTGGAGGGCGTCCGTCTCTGTTCCCTGGGGTACTGTCACTGCCAGGAAAAACGCCTGGCACCGAGCAGGTGTTGTAAATCCATTTTGAATGAACTGAAGAAACTACAATTCCTGTTGAGTAGGTTCTTTCATGCCATGGAGATGAAAACCAAGCTTTACTGGAGCTTTTCACCCCAAAGTTGAATACTCTTCTCTCTGCCTTTTCTCTCAAAACCCAAAACAAACCAAACCCAAAACACATCACTGCCATCAAGTTAAATTCTGACTCACGGCGACCCTACAGGGCAGGTAGAACTCCTCGTGCTGGTTTCTGAAATCTGAAGTCTTTACGGAGGCCGAAAGCCTCGTCCTTCTGCTAAAGAGTGGCTGGAGGTCGAGCTGGTTTACCCTGTGGCTGGCAGCCCAATGGATAGCCTGCTCCAGCAGCAGGGCTCCTCTCCTGGGCACTGCCTTCCCTCACGAGAACCAGAGATGTTTCTGAAGAGCCTGTGCAGAAGGCAGGGTGCATGTACTGCCCCACCTCCACCGCTCACACACAGGACGACAGAAGAGACAGGTGTTCACTGAGGGTCAGGGGCAGACTCGGAGCTCACACGAGTGTGAGGGAGTGTTCTTCCTGGACCCCTGGAACTGCTAGCCCCTGGAAGTTCAGCACTCAACCAGCCCGAACTGCCTGTATGTCCTCATAGGTAAGGGGAAGTCCTTCTGAAAGGGCCAAAATAAAGGATCTGTCACAAACCTCTGGTGGTGACTGTGACAGGTAGGTTTTGATGACAACCTGGCACCTGTATGAAGGTACAGGTGGGGTTTCGCCTGTCCATCAGGTCACAGCCTGATGATCTCCCCTGGAAGTGCAAGCGAACCAGCAATCTGTTTCTCTCTACCTTCCTGCTCAAGAGCTGCTCGATGTCAGCGTCACATGGCTGCACGCACCGACCGGCCTGTGATCTTCATTCCTGCCTCTGCATCAGTGCATGTGGCTGCGTGAGTCTGAGGGCCTTGTGGGTTTGAGTAGGCTGGGATGTCATCCTGATATAGCATGGCTTCTGGATACAAAGCTCTTTCTTGAACATGCAGCAGTGTCCTTGGATTTGTTCCTCGAGCCAACCTGGCCCAACATGACCCGAGAGTGCAGATGAGTCCGAGGTGGAGCCCAGGTTCAGAACAGGCGTGTCTCTGGGCCCCACTGGATGGGGACCACCTTTCCAGAGCTGGAGAAAAGCATGTACACACTTCGGGCTTTTCCTTGACGAGCCCCAAGGGGTCACTGTGTCACTGTTACCAAGGTCGGGATGGAATACGGTTCACAAAAGGAAATGCAGTCCGCGTGGCTCTGCTCTTGAAGAGAAAGGTCAGACCCCACGGTGGTGACAAATGGGCACCCAGAAGGGTCCCTACAGTGAAGGCATTCTTCTGCATCCTGATTGTGGGGGGATTCTACATAAAAATATGCACTCACACACAGAGGATGCATGTACAATTGGGGCAGCCTGATGAGGACTGGGGGACAGCGGCATCAATGTCAGTATCCGGGTTGTGATACTGTACTATGGAAACCACTGCCCATGGGCCTCTGCTGACTCACGGCGACTCTACGGGATAGAGTCAAACAGCCCCCTGGGGTTTCAGGCTGTCACTCCCTCAGGAGCAAAATGCCTCGGTTTTCTCCCTTGGAGCAACCAGCGGGATCAAACAGCTCACCTCGTGGTTAGCAGCCTAATGTACAGCCAACCACACCAACAAGACTGGCACTGCAGGAAAGTGGGCAAAATGTGCTATTTCTTACAATTGCATGTGAATCTCCAATTATCTGTAAAAAGTGCTAATAAAAAGTCATAAAGACCATACCTTGTCATAGTCTGCTTGGGCATGTTCTCTCAAATCGCAGTGGCATATGCCACTGTGCCCAAGGCTGTGTGTTTGTTGAGAGAGGAACGTGTTTGAGTCAATTGACGCTTAATCGAAAGCTGCCAGACTTACATACAGACCCCCAGCAGTCCTCCTCCCAATCTGCCTCTTGTCTAAGTCTATTCTGTGTACTATCTCCAGTGAGTGGGGAAAGGGGATCTTTTCAAAGAGGAGGACACAATCGTGTTGAGTCATGTGACCAAACAGCACTTGAGGTGGTACAAATGACCGTGTCGTGGTTTAATCAAAACCCTTAACCAGCAAGAATGGAATTGTGGGATTCATGTCCCTAATTAGGGAACTGCTAGCAGAAACATAAGGAATTTCAGGATTTAGGAATTGCTTTAATAATTTCATTCTTAAGCATATAGCTTTAAGTGATGTAAGAGACAGCAGTGGCTAAAAAAGAAAAAGCCAAAAAGCCAATAGAAGTGGGGTACAGCAAGCACAAAATACAGGAAGTGACCCCATACTCTTTGCACATAGCTTATTTCTACCCTCTGCTCGTTTAGCTCTCTGACTGCTGCTCGAGAAACACAAATTGGATTTTCAGAAATTCATGAAATACAGTCCACACATCAATTTATCCACTGATTTGACAGGATCTGCGAAGTCTCAGGAAGATGTTTTACCAATGCCCCAGTTCCAGACTGACAGTTCCAATTTCAGTTTTGCCCAAGAGTTGAGTCTGCACAAACTCTTCCATATGAAATTAATGTCTGTCTCACATCCCATCCCTGTGTCTGTCTGAAAATTCTCTTCAAGAGGAAGCACTTGAAAGTCTTTCCATGTAAGTCAGGCTCTGGGTCAGGGGTGTGGGCAGAAGGCACCGTCTGCTAGTGCCACTGTCCTTCCCTCTGGAGGGAGGCGCACAGCCTTGATTACATCAAGGACATGACCTGTAAACTTCTCTTGAGGGACAACATGCTTCCTGGAACTCAGCGTGCAGTGTCTGCACTGTGACATCCTATCTGTGCCCATGGGCGAGGGGCCATCCAGGACAGGCCTGCCCCCAGGAGTGCTCCTGGCACACAGCAGTGAGGTCCATGGCTCAGGTGCCACCTTGCCTGGAGAGGCACAGTCTTGTCAAAGGACTTGAGGGTCACAGCTCTCGGCTGCACTTTCTAGGGGGTGCCCTAGAATAGAAGTTGGGATGCCATGCGGAGAAGAGGAGTCAGAACTCTAGCTGAGGGGACTGGACACATTTAGCCCAGAAGGGGTGGGCTGTGGCCTGTGGTCACTCATGACAGTGCCGAATCCTACCATGCTTCCTGTGGGGTTCATGAGCCTAGGTTCTGTCACCCCACACTCGCCTGCAAGTATTGCCGGGGAAGGAATTTAAACTCCTGTGTTGTGTTTCCCAGGGCCCCGCACTGTCTGGCACAAGGTAAACCCAGTGGGAAGCTGGGAGAGTGGCGTCTCAGGAACCAGCCTGCTCTCATTTAATAAACATTTGTGGATGCCTCATAAGCATCCCACACCATTCTTGGCTCTCTAAAGACCGCACGACTTTCTCCTCATAACAGTGTTCTAATTCGGGCACTCAAATCACATATCACTTTACAGACGAAGTACTGAAGCACAAAGCCGTTCAGAAATTTGGACAAAAATCACTGTGATGAGGCCTCCAAGCAAGTAGCAGCGCTGGTGAGGAGTCGTCTGAATGCACATCTGTTTTGAGCTGGAGTCGAGAATGTGGGGTTTGGGAGAAACTGATGATTCAAGGACGGCCCCGAGGTTGACTGGCATCAGGAACTAGGATGGGAGTAATTAGTATTGGGAGAGATCGAGTTGCCTTTTATGGAATTGGGGGATATCTTCTTCTCCTTCAAAATTTACCCATTTAGCCTTCTTTAAAAGGTTTACATTAATTATCTTCTTTACTAAGGTTATCTAAATGGGTTGGTTCCACCTGTCATGGAGGTGGCCTTTCCTTGTGATTTCCTGGTGGCCCCTCTCCTTCCACATACAGATCTCAGCGTTGACATGGAGAGACACCTACACGAGCACTGGCCATGTGCTTGACGCCGGGACATGGGGCAGAGGGCTAATGCAGGCCCTGCCCAGGACACGGTCCTGTTCTCCAAGAACTCAACAGTGGGAATGAGAGCCTTCCCGCCAGGAAGCTGTAAGACACCGTCACTTCATCCGGGAGTGCAGCAGAAGAGGAAGAGGAAGCTCGTCCTTGAGGAGGGAGCCGGCAAAACCCGTGTGGGAAAGTGCTGTCCTAGTGGGCCTTTGAAGAAAGGGCATCCTCGGACAAACACACATTAGATGGGACGAGATGCCAGACCAGGGGAGCAGGCAAAGACAAAGGAGGAGGAAAAGGCAAACAGAGCTGTGCCCGTGATATCGTGCCCCTGTTGAAGGGCTGGGATGAGGGAAGACGGCTAACAGGCGACTGTGGAGGACCTTACACCGGTGCTAAGGGACTGGATGTCACAAGACAGAGGAGACAGCCATGGTGTGGTCTGGTTTTAGCTCGTTGGTGATGGAGTTGGCGCTGTGTTTGGGAGATATTAATGGAGAAGAGGAAGCTGGAGAAGAGCGGCCACGTGCCCACTGAAGTATTCCAATCAAGGGAAGGCCACGGAAGCCTGGTCTACGGTGGGGACAGCATCTCAGACAGGGGAAGAGTGATGGGAGAGGCCACTAGCCCATGGAGGAGACCAAAGAGAGTCTCGAAGGAGAACAGTAAGAAAAGTAAAATGGACTTCGTGGCTTCAAAGTGAGTACCCAAGACGATGGCAAGCCCACTGACTAAGGTCTAAAACGCAGAAAGAGAAGGAGCACAGGAGGGTGCCCGGGAGGAGATGCTGGGCTCCATCCTTCCAGAATACCTGCGAGAGCAGCCTCTGTGGGCGGCCCTGGGAGATGTCCTCCAGGCACAAGTATCTGCGTCAGCTGAACACACAGGACAGCTACGCGATAAGGGCCACCGTCCTGCTGTGACTACAACGAGCTTAAGGGCAGCCTCTGCAAGAATTAACTGCTAATATGTCTCTTCATCCTACCCACTATTACATCTCATCTCGGAAGATTCAACATTGGACACAACGGTTTCAGTGGATGTCAAAGTTGCATAAATTTGATAAATATTCTGCCACTGTAACCCACAGCAAATGGCTTCTTGCTTCTATACGGGTGGGTAGCACTTGGCTGTGCTGATGTTCATTTGTTGTTCTGGTTACGTGTCAAGTTGGCTCGGACTCATAGTGACATTACGTACAACATTCTTAAGAAATGTGTGCAGAGTAAAGTTTAGTACTTTTCTTGTTTCCAATGTTGTGTGGTGAGTGTGAGAGTGGGGTGGGGGGAAGCAATAGCTCCCCACGGATCTTTCCCCCGGCCCTTGTTGCTGTGTTGGTACTGTTAGGTGCCCTCAAGTTGATCCTGGCTCATCGCAGCCCTACGCGGGGCAGAACAAAGCTGTGTACAAGAGCACAACAGTTACAACCGCTGCTCTTTGTGAGTCACTCTGACAGCCACTGTCATCAACCCATCTCCCAGAGGCCCTTTCTCCTTAAGCACGACAGACAGCCTTTTCCAGAGACTGACCTCTCCTGATAACACATCCGAAGTACACGAGAGGAAGTCTCACCATCCTCCACTTTTCGGAGCCTTCTGGCTGTCCTCCCAAGCCCGTCGGCTTGTTCTTCTGGTAGCGCATGGTGTGTCCCGTAGTCTCTGCCAGCCCCATCATTCCAATGTACCAGCCAGTCTTTGTTCACTGATCCGCTGTCGTGGGCGCATGAGGCAGTTGAAAATGCCGGGCTTGGATCAGGCACACCTTAGTTCTCAAGGTGACATCTTTGTTTTTGAACACTTTTAAACATTTGAAAGCTTTGGAACACTACAAAAGCCCATTTGCCAATGCAATAGGTCATGTGATCTCCAAACTGCTGTTTCCATAGGTGCTGGTTCATGGATCCAAGAAAAGTGAAATTTCTCACAACTTCCATCTTTCTCCCCTGTTCATGATATTGCTGCTTCGTCTAAGTGTGAGGGCCTCTGTTCTCTTCACATTGAGGTACACGCCACACGAGGGCTGCAGTCTTGGCTCTTCAAGCCCTTTGCCCTTTCGGTAAACAAGGTTGCAGCATCTGCATATGGCAGCTTGTTCATGGATCTGCCTCCGATCCTGACGCCACGCATCTCTTCCCGGAGTCCATCTTCTCAGATGGTCTGCTCAGGGCCCAGATGGAAGAAGTACGGCGAGAGGACACGGCTCTGAAACACACCATTCCTGATGAAGCCATGCGGTGTCATCTCCTTGTTCTGCTCAAGTGACCGCCACTAGGTCTACATGCAGGTCTTGCGTGAGCACAATTAATGTTCTGCAATTCCCACATTTTGGAATGTTATCAGAGTTTGCTATGATCCACACAGTCAAATGCCTTTGCAGAGTTGGTAAAACACAGGTAAAGATTTTACTAGCATTCTCCGTTTTCAGCTAAGATCCATCTGACATTAGCAATGATGTCCCTAGTTCCATGGTCTCTTCTGAATCCAGCTTCAATTTTTGGCAGTTCTCTGTTGATGTACTACTTCAAGTATTTTTAAGTGATCACCAACATTTCACTGGTATGTGATATTAATGATACTATTGCAGAAATTCTGCATTCTGTTAGGTCACCTTTCTCTAGAAAGGGCACAAATGTTGATTTTGAGGGACTCTGTGGGCTAAATCTTAAAGACACAGAAAGCATCGAAAGGAGGTGGGAAGGAATATGCAGAATCACTGTACTAAAAAGAACTGGTTAACATCCAACCACTTCAGGAAGGAGCATCTGATGAAAAGTCAATGGTATCAAAAGGAAGAAAGCTAAGCTGTGCAGAAGGCTTTGGCTGTGGATTCACAATTGAGATGTTTCAACAAACTGGTGGGATGCCGGCAAGGTTCACTGGTCTATGCAAAGAAATTTGAAAGACGTTGTTGACCTGGACATCCACCCAACTGGAGGAGTTCATTGTCTGTGCCCACTCAAAAGGAAGGTGGTCCAGAATATTGCAGAAACTATGGAATATCTTAATTAGCTATTGCTATGGAGCTTCCTTCTCCCACAAAGTCTCAGAAACTCAAAGGGCAGTTCCACCCTGTCCTACTGAGTCCCTGCGACACAGAATCGACTCCGCGGGAGTGCTTCTCCGGCCGTCAGTGACAAAGGATCGGAGTTTTGAAGTCCTCATCTCTCAAGGGCCTACACATGGTCCTACAGCCCGGGACCAGCATGAAACTTGCACCACCGGCAATTTCATCTCAGCATCACTCAGGTGGCTCTCCACCTGGGGAAACAAGACGAACCCACTGCGTGAGTGCTTGAATGTCACAGCAATGTCAAACTACTCTCCACGTTTCTAAAGCTCATGCTGAACTGCTACCCTTCTGTCCCTGTGGGCCAGTAGCAAGCCCTGTAGGCTGAGATCAGTCTGAGGCCAATAGTTGCACCGGCATTTATTATCATCTGTATGCAATTGTTTTCAACTCCATTTAATTTAAACACACCTCAAGACAAAGGCATGGATGTTCACTACTTTAGAAAGCAGGTGTAAGCTTGCAAGGGGAGGGGAGTGGCAAGGAGGCTCAGGATTCTGTTCCACTGTGTCTTAGCAAGACACCTCGGAACACCGTAGAATGTAGGTTCTTAAAAATAGCCAGTGCTGGGCCTCATCTGCCACACCCCTTGTATTATTCTCTTTCTGACTAGGTTTTCTGTCAGTTTCTGTAATCACAGCCACAGAGCACATTACAATTAAATTACATACGCACAGCTGGGGCATCACTTATTCTTCTATTCAGAATACACATCAAATCTGCAACACAGATGCCCTCAAGAGAATTCTGACTTAGGCAAGTGAGCTGATTCCCTTGCAGGATCCTGCCATGGAGGCTGTGATCCTTGGGTCCTGATTGGGGGGTGGAGGGGTTGGAGGAAGAATGTGCAACTCTCGGATCTTTGATGGGACCGAATTCACAGACTCAGGCTTTGCTGTGAGGCATTGATGGTGGCCTTCATTCACTTTCCAAAGTTTCTTCTAACCAAGCAACATCTCAGAAAGGATTCATTTTAAACCCAGTGGGATGGCAAAATTCACCAATCCCTACTTGGGGTTCTGGATACCTTATTTACATGGTCTTATGCTGCCAGGGTGCCAGGGTCCTTATTTACATTATTAGCCAGCGACCACATCACCCTTAGCTAAGCCACAAGCACTTCACAGTGGCATAACCCTACCCAGTCATTCTGTGGGTGTTACAGAGATGGTAGTTCGTAATGTACTGCGCCCCCGGCAACAGCAACCTCCCTGACTATCCTCCGTACCTGTGTCCCCACTGGAGGGAGATCCAGAGACCTGGGAACAATACTGCTTCTGCTCACAGCCTCCTACAATGGTGGCAAGTGCCCACATCTCACCTTGATGAGCATTCCCCAGGAGGTACAGTCACCTCCACTTCACCGACCATCCCTCACTGCCCTCAGCACACTTGGGGAAGGGGGAAAAGGCAAAGAGAATGGAACTAGTATGTATAGAAAGGTATTTTTTTCCGTCTTCCTTTTTCTATAAACCCAAAATACACTTGTGAGTGGTAGTGGCCTCTGGAAGGGAACGGACATAGTTATGCAGAGTGAAGGCCCAATTTTCAAATTTGCATTAATCTTGCATTAAATCTTGCATAAATCATGCCTTAAAATAGTCTTCTTGTTTTCATATCGAAATGCCAACAACTTAGTAGAGGTCGGTCATTTCGAACCTCAGCCCTTCGGAAAATTCTTCCTCCCCCATCCTTTCCCGAGGCTCTGCTGCCGCTGCAATGTGCCAATATCATATCGTCACTTTGGGTTAATTTATTTAGTTTGTTTCACAACAGAGCTATCACTCCCATCATCAAATGACAACATTCAATATACTCTAGCATACGCCCATCATATACTTAGAAAGTATTAAGTAAAAAAAAAGTCATTAAAATCTGCAGCACACTTAGGAGAAAATCCAGTGATGAAAATAATGAATCTAAAAAGACTGCCAACGTATCTCTTCAGTCAAGGGGGTGATGAGCATATGGGCCGCAAATCCATCTTTCCCGTTGTAGACTTAGCGATGCACTAACGGTACTCTCTGGCTACCAAATCTTTAAATAGCTTCGCATTTTATTAATCCGTCTAATTACCCATCAGTGTGGCAATTTCTCCACTGGACTTAGAGATGCAATATTTATGGTTGCTTTTATAGTGCTACCAACAGTGCGTCTGTGGAGTGCTGCCACTCTGTGCCAGCCACGACTGAATCGCCAGCACGCGCGCTAGCATGGCAATCCCGAGTGATCGGTGAGCAAGTCAGAGGGGACAAACTGCTACACAGCACCATAGCGGGAGGACAGTTCCACAGGAAGATGGAAGGTGGAGATACTACATGCACACTGCATGTCACAATTTCCACAAGACTTTTTTAAAAAGGACAAAAAACGGTTTTTACAAATACAGCAGATTGTTAGTCTGATCTAGAACAAAGTGTTATATTGAACATCAGTCTAAACTGCTCCATGCTCATCATTTATGGGGTACATTGGGGCCCCTGATCTGGTCTGGATACTAAGGCAGATCCCAGTGTGTTCCGGTTGCTTTTGTTGGTTTTTATGTTCACACAGCCATAGGGACACTTCGTGCTTTAAAAGCAAAAAACCACATCTTTCCCCATCTGAGCTGGGCGGGTGAGAACGACGGGTCTTGTGGTTAGCAGTCCAGCACCAGGGCTCCCACCCACTGCACAAAGTAACTCTGATTCACACCGTAATGGTTTTGAATGGTTAAGTCACGCAAAGTCATCATGAAAAACGAAGGTCTCAAAATCATCCAGAAAAATGTGAGACATAAAAAGTACAAGGATTTCTGCCTTGCCCCAAATCAAAACAGGCTTTCAGCACCACTGTAATCAAACCAACATGGAACGGACCAGAGGACTAGATGGAGAACTACATCACAGAATACATGGAGGAAACACACACTTTGTTTGAAAAAAAGAGGCAAAACTGAACAGCAATAAAAGTCAAGAAAGTTGGGTGCAACAGAGCAGCCAGGGAAGCAGAGCAATGAAGTCCCCAGGGAACACCAAAAATGGACTTTGGAGCCAGGGCATAGCACCCCATCAGACCCAACCGGAAGTCACTCCTAAAGATCAACAAACAGACCTGGAACTATTTGTAGTCCTTTCTCTTTTTTTGTCATTGGTTTTTGTTGTTGTTGTTTTGGGGTTTCGTTTGTTTTGTTTTGCTGTGTCTTGTGTTTGTGCTTATTGTCTATGTAGATAAGATAGGTGGGATAAACAATCGGGAGGAGAAAACAACAGCACCGATGGTTCCCAGGGGGACACAAAGGCAGGGAGGGGGGAATGATAGGGGGATAATCAACCAGCCGAGGGATATGGGAACAAATTATCTAAATCGATGGCTGGTGGGGCTTGATCAACAGCAATGTAGCCAAGAGGGATTACTGAAACCCAAATGAAGGCTGAACATAATAGTGGGACAAGAGGAAAGTAAAAGGAAATAGAGGAAAGCACTAGGAGGCAAAGGACATTTATAGAGGTCTAAATACAGGCATGGACATATGTAAATATATTAATTTATAATGATAGGGAAATAGACCTATGTACATATATTTATACGTTAAGTATTAAGGTAGCAGACAGACATTGGGCCTCTATTCAAGTCCTCCCTCAACACAGGAATAATTTTTTCTAATAACCTGGCATTCTGTGATGTTCACTTTCCCAACAAGATTGCTGGAGACAAAGTGGGTGTATAAGCAAATGTGGTGAAGAAAGCTGATGGAGCCCAGCTATCAGAAGATATAGCACCTGGAGTCCTAAAGGCCTGAAGATAAACAAGTGGCCATCTAGCTGAGAAACAACAAAGCCCACATGGAAGAAGCACATCAGCTGGTGTGATCATGAGGTGTCAGTGGGATCAGGTATCAGGCATCAAAGACCCAGAACAAAAAATCATAACAATGTGAATGAGAAGGATCATGGAGTGGAGATCCAAAGTCCATCTGTAGGCAATTGGACATCCCCTTACAGTAGGGTCACAAGGAAAAGATGAGCAACATAACTCCATTGAAACATACAACTTTCCTCTAGTTCTTTAATGCTTCCTCCCCTCCTACTATCATGACCCCAATTCTACCTTACAAATCTAGCTAGACCAGAGCATGTACACAGGTACAGATAAGAGCTGGAAACACAGGGAATCTAAGACAGATAAACCCTCAGGACCAATAATGAGAGTAGCGCTACCAGGAGAGGAAGGGGAAGGGAGAGGGGGAGAAAGGGGACCAATCACAATGATCTACATATAACGCCCTCCCAGGGGGACAGACAACAGAAAAGTGGGTGAAGGGAAACTGTGTTGGTGTAAGACACACACCAAAAATATTATAAATTATCAAGGATTCATGAGGGAGGGAGGCTGGGGGAAATAAGCTGATACCAAAGGCTCAGGTAGGAAAAAAATGTCTCAAAAATGATGGCAACATATGTACAAATGTGCTTGACACAGTGGAAGGATGGATTCTGATAAGCTCTGTACGAACCATCAATAAAATGATTTTTTTTAAAGTCAAGAAAGTGGTTGCTTTCAGGTGGTAAGTCCTGGCCTGGGAGGGGCAGAAGGGATCCTGGTCAAATGTTGTATGTCTATAAATGCGTTCACTTCAAGAAACTTCAATGAGCGTAACCAGTGTCTCTATGTACACTACACTTCACTAAAAGGATCTTTAAACTAATTTAAGTATTTTCTTAAAATATCCTACAAATACTGTATAATATAGCATAGGTGTATCCTCATTTCACTGATACTTATGGTGGTGAGTATAGTAGAGGGCTCAAGTTCCTGTAGAGTCTAAAATAATTTCTACATTATTTATTGACTTCAACAGTACAGAGAAAACAACATATGTTTAAAAAGATATACTCCATGCATATTTATATAGGTACACATGTATGGTACATACTGTGGGTATAATACACACGTGCAAACTCCATGCTATGCTTCAATGGTTCGGAGTCAAGTTAAACAGGATCTAAATTGGAGATTTATGGATTCGTCTGTGTAATGGATTTCTGAGCCATTTCTTAAATGGCTGTATATTTATAAAATTCCTAATCCAAAATGTCCCTTATGCAATTAAACTATGACATATGCAGCATGTTTCTTAGAGATGGTATATTAGGTTTACTATTATGCTAACAAAAATAGATTTCTGTCATGCGCTGGCAACAAATTAGAATACATAGCATGATAATTCAAATCATATAAACTATGCTATAAACAAGACAGAAGCTAAAACAACATTCCTCAAGTCATAAATGAATACCTGAAATAACCAAAATAAATTCAATTTTCCTCCAGACACAAAAATCTCATTACCAGAAAGTAACATCAAGCAAGATAGTGGAATGGGCAGCTCCAAGCCCCCAGTTATCAACCAAACATCAGAGCAACAGCAGAGACTCTGAAAACCGACTTTATCAGATCTCTGGAAAACCGCTCAAACTGTCAAACATCGCGTGACGGCTGACAAAAGAAACGGGTGACAGAACAGTGGTAGGAACGCCGTGTGACCTTTTCTTGCCCATCCCACTCCCCTCTCCAAGTCGGGGCAGTGCTGAGGACAGCGCTCTTCTTTCCAAAGCAGGACTCCACCGAGTTCCCACCGGGCCGACAGCAGCACAAATCTTCCTGGTAAATGGCTGTGTCGGTGTGTTCTTACCTGCTGGACATTTACGTGAATGACAAACAAAGTGTCCACTTCTGTTTCACTGAACTCAGGAGCCCCTCAGGGCAGAAAGAGCCACGGGCACTGTTCTAATCTAGTGTGAGGCCCACAACCCCCAACGTCTGCAGCAAAGTATGCTTGTAAGGCAGACCACAGACTACCCACCACCTGGGAGGGCGGGCCCGAGACCCTGTCATCAGAGAATCAGGCAATCACAACCGGGAAACCAAGCACGCTGTGTGCATGGCCGGGGCAGGCACAAGTGAGAAACATGGGAAAGGTAGACCCTAAGATTTCATCGCTGGCTGCTCTCAAGGCTCCGTGCAAGCAGGAGGTGAAGGCCACGGCAGAGGTGTGTATCCGAGCCCTTGTTTATGATGGGCTTGCTCGTATCATGGTAAGTTGTCACAGATACATATATTTTTGGTTATTTGAATCTTAGCAGATCTAGGGTTTCCAGAGATATGGCAGAGTTGCAAATGACCTGCAGAAGTGGGGAAAGACTAAGCTTATACAAGCCGGTCCACAAAGACTGGGAGATGTTTTGTTTTACTCTTTATTCCGAGGGTTCAGGGAAATCTCTGTCGAAACATGACATGAACACAAGCTAAAGCTTTAGTTATCAAGAACAGTGACACCTTGTACAGGAGAAAAACTGGATTTCCAGAGTTATGACATTATACTATTAAAATATCTGATTCCCAACAAAAATCATGAAGCATCCAGAAAGACAGCAAAGGATGACCTGTTCAAAGGGAGAGCACACACCGATTATAAGAACACGGCTTTAAAATAATTGCCTTAAATATGTTCAAAGCACTAAATAAAAATCATGAACAAAGAACCACAAAAATGATGTATGAGCAAAATGAAAATAGAAGTTAAAAAAATTGAGAGCTGAGCAGGGGAGTGGAGCCAAGCTCGTAAGCCGCCCACCTGGCCGCCTCGCCGCTCCTCACCTCGCTCTCGCCACCTGCCCTCCCTCCTGCCGGCCGGCAGCGCAGAACACCTTCCACCATGGCCACCTCGACAAGTTCCCACTTGAACAAAGGCGTCAGGCAGATGTACATGGCTCTGCCTCAGGGCGATACAGTCCACGCCATGTATATCTGGATCGATGGCACTGGAGAAGGGCTCCGCTGTAAAACCCGAACCCTGGACTGTGAGCCCAAGTGTGTGGAAGAGTTGCCCGAATGGAATTTTGACGGCTCCAGCACGTTCCAGTCTGAAGGCTCCAACAGTGACATGTATCTCATCCCTGTTGCCATGTTCCGGGACCCGTTCCACAGGGACCCCAACAAGCTGGTGTTCTGTGAAGTCTTTAAGTACAACCGAAAGCCTGCAGAGACCAATTTATGGCACACCTGTAAGCGGATTATGGACATGGTGACCAGCCAACACCCCTGGTTTGGAATGGAGCAGGAGTATACCCTCATGGGGACAGATGGGCACCCCTTTGGTTGGCCTTCCAATGGCTTTCCTGGACCCCAAGGTCCGTATTATTGCGGTGTGGGGGCAGACAAAGCCTACGGCAGGGACATTGTGGAGGCTCACTACCGGGCCTGCTTGTATGCTGGCATCAAGATTGGAGGGACGAATGCCGAGGTCATGCCTGCCCAGTGGGAGTTCCAGATAGGACCCTGCGAGGGAATCAACATGGGGGATCATCTCTGGGTGGCCCGCTTCATCCTGCACCATGTGTGTGAAGACTTTGGAGTGATAGCGACCTTCGATCCTAAGCCCATCCCTGGGAACTGGAACGGTGCAGGCTGTCATACCAACTTCAGCACCAAGGCCATGAGGGAAGAGAATGGTCTGAAGTACATTGAGGAGTCCATCGAGAGGCTAAGCAAGAGGCCACATCCGCGCCTACGACCCCAAAGGGGGACTGGACAACGCCCGGCACCTCACGGGATTCCACGAAACCGCCAACATCAACGACTTTTCCGCCGGCGTGGCCAACCGAGGCGCCAGCATCCGCATTCCCCGGATGACCGGCCAGGAGAAGAAGGGTTACTTTGAAGACCGCCGCCCCTCTGCCAACTGTGACCCCTTCACGGTGACAGAAGCCCTCATCCGCACGTGTCTTCTCAACGAGACCGGCGAGGAGCCCTTCCAATATAAAAACTAAGCGGACTAGACCTCCAGCCGACAGGCCCCTCCCAGCTCTTCACCCCACACCCATGTTTCCCCCTCTCCCACTCGTTCCTACTAGCTGTAACTCAGAAGACAGAATATCAAGGTCTTTTTTATTCCTTGTGCCCAATTTTTTAAAAAAGTTAAAAAAAATAGTTCTATAAAATAGAGCAGGTAAAATGAAAATTTCACTAAAAGGGGACAATATCAGGTTTGAGCATACAGAAAGAAGAAATCAGTGAACTGGAAGAAAGGATAGTTAAAATGATCCAGTCTAAGCAGAAGAAATAAAAAAGAATATTTTTTAAGCAGTCAAAGAGACTTGTAGGACTCTTATCATGCAAACTAAAAAAAAGCATTTTGAGAATCCCAGGAAGGGAAGAGACCTTAATACATAGACATTTGTCTTATGTCCATGTTTTTCAAAAAAGTAAAAACAAATTCACTACCATCAGTCCGTTCTGACTCATAGTGCCCCTAGAGGACAAGGTAGAACTGTCCCTGTGGGTTTCTGAGATTGAAAGTGTGATTGGGAGTAGAGAGCCCCTCTTTCTCCCCTGGAGCAGCTGCTGGTTTCAAACTGCTGACCTTGTGGTTGGCAGCCCAAGGCATAACCCACAATACCACCAGGGCCCCTCTTGCTCATGGATCAGGAGACTTAAAGTGTTCAAATGGCATTGCTACCCAAAGTGATACACAGATTCAATAATGCGACCATCACACGATTCCGCGGCTCCCCTGGGAATGAGAAGCAGACTAGGGAGCGGGCCAGAGGCCCCTTCCCAAGCTGAGAGATGCTTCCCACCACGGACAGGGCTCTCCATCTCTAGGAAGCTCCGCAGCAATGGCCCCGCCCAGCACCCTCTCCGCTCATCTGCGAGTGCCAGGTGAGATCTCACCTGTGTTTCAGAATCATCCCACCACTCCAAAACACCCCTGCCAGGGCATCATTTTACAGCCACAAAAGCCAAATGAGCTGAATGAACACTGTCCCCATGTCTTTGTCCCTTGAAAAAGCAAAAGCTAACAATCCTTCCGGGCCATCTGGAACCAACAGGCAACAGGGTAACATTTCAGAGTGCTGGGCTTGTTTCTGTTTCGGCCCTGTGAGGACTTCCCCCATGGGCGCCTGTTCTGAGGGTGTTTTTCTCTGATTGGGGACTTGTCTGCCCCTGTCCCCAGGAGGAAGTCCCTGTGCACAGCTGCTAACCAGAAGGGGGCTGTTCAAGCCTGTCCCCATGGAGGCACCTTGGGAGAAAGGCCTGATGACCTCAGTCTGGAAAACACCATGGCACACAGTTCTACCTGTACGCGCGCACGGGCTCACGCGGGCCAGAGAGGATTCCGGGGACAACTGGTTTGGAGTTCGCAGCAGATGGGTGGGCACACTGTGCTCTGGTTTGCAGTCTCTGCACCATGTCCAAGGCTTAAACTTCAGGGGTGCCCAACACTGTCCTCTGCTCACTCAGCCCTGAATGTAGCCCAAGGCGCCATCAAAAGGGAGAATAAACAAACAAGCTCAAATGAGAACCATGTGGTCCCGCGGACCAGGAAGAAAGTGGAGGGAATGTGGGCGTGGGGAAGAAGAGGAGATGCCCTAGAGCAGCGGTTCCCCACCTTCCTCAGGCTGCGACCCATGTTGGGGTGACCCCCGACCATCAAATTATTTCTGTTCCTACCTCATCACTGTCATTTTGCTACTGTTATGATCAGGCAACCCCGTGAAAGGGTTACTTGACCCCCAAAGGGGTCGCAACCCACAGGTTGAGAACCGCTGCACTAGAATATGAGCGTGAGAAAAAGAGGCCGCACAGCGCCAGGCTAGGGAAGGCAGGCTCACCCCAACACGCTATCTTCACATGAGAAAGAGGCCGCACAGCACCAGGCTAGGGAAGGCAGGTTCACCCCAACACGCTATCTTCACATGAGAAAGAGGCCGCACAGCGCCAGGCTAGGGAAGGCAGGCTCACCCCAACACGCTATCTTCACATGAGAAAGAGGCCGCACAGCACCAGGCTAGGGAAGGCAGGTTCACCCCAACACGCTATCTTCACATGAGAAAGAGGCCGCACAGCACCAGGCTAGGGAAGGCAGGTTCACCCCAACACGCTATCTTCACATGAGAAAGAGGCCGCACAGCACCAGGCTAGGGAAGGCAGGTTCACCCCAACACGCTATCTTCACATGAGAAAGAGGCCGCACAGCGCCAGGCTAGGGAAGGCAGGCTCACCCCAACACGCTATCTTCAGGCAGGCCTTCCTTCTCACAGCGCATTTCCCACAGGATCTGCTTGGAGGGTAAAGGATTTGAAGCAGAAGTCAAGAAGTATCCCTAGTTCACATTTTATGAAGAGTTTTTTTTTTCCTGTTTTGTTTTTTTAAAAGGAAAACAAAATAACCCTTATTCCTAAGAAAAAGACACCTAGGTGAACCAATTTTTGTTGCACGATATTGTCGAAATGGTTTCTTATTCCATCCTTGCATAGAGATAGTTTTCTGCTAAAATGAATTACGCTTTTTCACTAATCTGCAAATGATCCCCTAATGAAGAACAAGTACGGCAACCACTGTTCTCCAGCCTGCCATTTACACACGATGCGGGAATTTCCTGATCCTCAAAAGGTCACACGGATTTCGTGAAATGCCATTCAAGTCATAAATTCTAAAAGTTCAACAGCATCAGAGATTGCCTTACACACCCATACTCCTTTACATATAAAACATTTTACATGATCAATAGCATAAATGTATCCCAAGTAAAGTCACTATAACATTTCTATTAATGATTATGAACCATCACTCTTCCACATCATTGCTATCTGCATACCAATTAGCTCTGGAAGCAAATACAAGAAACCAATCACTCTGCCTGCCTCCATAGAAGAGACTCTGTTGCCTGGGAGACAGGAGTGGAAGGATTTATCACTATGTTGTTGAACCTTTTGCGTTTTGAATCATGTAAATGTATTCCTGTCCAAAGAATACATATGACCAATTTAAATAAAGAAGATAATTATTTCTGCAAGCGCATACCTTTCGAGTTCCCATATGCTGTCAGCTACCTCACAAAAATGATCTGCGTCAAAAGATAGTGTCACTGATCCTTTAGAAGCTGAGGGAGACGACCACCCTCAGTCCACACATGACCCATTTCCCCACAAACCTGACGAACTACTGTGCACATCAAACAAAAGGAAGAGGCAAGGAGGGTCGCTTGGGATCGCGCCTTGCTCTCAAAGGTGGAATGTGTCACTGTCACTCTCAAACTAAAGACTTTCGGTAGTTCCCGGATCGTAGCTCACTCATGCATTCGTGCGGGTTGTAGGATCCTGCAGCTGAGGTCGAGCGTAGCTCACTCATGCATTCGTGCGGGTTGTAGGATGCTGCAGCTGAGGTCGAGCATAGCTCACTCATGTATTTGTGTGGGTTACAGATGTTGCAGCTGATGTTGAGCGTAGCTCACTCATGCACTTGTGCAGGTTGTAGGATGCTGCAGCTCAGGTCACAGCTCAGTTCACAAGCAGCCGTCTCTACAAGCCACAACAGACTGACCCACGCAATGCTCCTGACACACCCCTGATCAGAGATGAAGGATGGAGGCCACCTCCCTACTTCCACCCTCTGCCTCGGTGTCTACTTGGAAATGCCCAAGGCAGGCGCTGGAGTACGGTGAATCAGCGGAACCTGGCTCTCTCACTTTTTAATAAAGGCCCCACAGAACTTTTATTTTAAAGCACACAAGCTGTACATCCTCAACAAATATCTGCTACTCGGTTGATCAACTTAAATTCATTTACAACTGGTCAATGACCACCAGGTTCCGTAGTCCTTCATCTTGCTAGATCTTCCTCAGGTTCAAGCCTTCAGGAGATGCTCACCACAGGACATTTCAGAGCCTATCTTAAACCTTCCTGGAAACAAGTCAGACTTGTTTGCGTGAATTCTGCAGTCCAAGGTGCTGAAAGTGTTTCTCGTAGTTCGAAATGATGCATTTAAAAGTTCCCCAAGGCACACTGTCGGGTTTCTGATGAGACTGCTGACCTGTCTTGACCCCTCACACTTGGGGGCAGTGGACTTTCCCATCATCCCCTCTGCACATCCTGCTTGTCCTGGAAGCACGGATAAGGCACACCGCGTCTCCTAACACACCTGCGCTCTTCTCCCGCCACGTCCACCCATGCGCGTGGCCCAGTCAGCCACACACATCCTGCACCAGACCCACCGGAGCATGCTTGGTTCAGAAGTCTGCCCAGGGACTCCGCGCATGTCTGGACCCAAAGCTTCAGCACCTCACTCGGCCCTGGACAGTGCTGGTGAGGAGCCACTCCTCTGCCGGGGGAAATGTCAGAGAAACCCCTTCTCGTGGCCTGCTCCTCTCCACAGGGCCTCTGAGCACTCGACGCCAGCATCCTCTGCGGACTCTGAGAGGGGCCACTGGCTAAACTGAGAACATTTTAGATGAATGGCATTAAGGCTACTTCATTCTTCGTTCTGAAACCAAGAACAAAACTTGTTTCATCATCTTTTGAGCAGGTCCTGAGACATTTCCTGAAACATTTTTTTCTTCAATAAAATGTATACCTATTTAACTTTTTAAAAAATTTACAGAGTGAAATAATCTTTGGGGGGGGTGGAGGGCACTTTGAGCGTTAATAGCTGCAGTGAACCATGAAACCCTAAGCAAGACACAGAGCAATCCCATCACCCCCACAACGGCCCTGTCCTTTACCGTGGTAGTCAGACCTCCACCCTCTGCCAACCTTGGCGACCTTCCCCAGTGATTATTCAAGCCCCCAATGAAAGTGGATTGCATGACCACAATCTGCATGCCAAAGGTCACGGCAAAGAGAAGCCGGTGTAACGAGCTCTGGCAGTATCTGGTTGGCGTGTCTCTCGTAACATCCACAGGTGAGGTGGGAGATGGTCCTTGAGCTGCTCACCCCAGAAGCTCACGGAGCATGCTGTGTGTCTCCTAACAGCAGCTGCATCTCTTTTGTGATAGTTGCATAATCTCATGTCAACTTGAGAGTGTTAAGAGTGAAGGGGTGGAGTCTAGTCTGTCAATCAGGTCACACAGCCTATTGATGCTTCCTTGTGGGCATGGCCTTCCCATGAGAATTCTGGGAACTTCCTCTCTCTCTCTCTCTCTCTCTCTCTCTCTCTCTCTCTCTCTCTCTCTGCCACACATTCCTGCTGACAAGTCACACGGAGCCACACTGATGGCAGCCAGAGCCCTGGAGATGCGTCCACTGCCAGTGGATCCACAGGACTTTCCACCCATCAGCCTACATTTGACATAATTCATATACTGCATGAGTCTGAAGAGGAATTCATGGGATAATATCAGATGTATGGACTGATATCGAACTTAAGGACTTGCTCTGGACTGGGCTGTTGTACTTGCTATAAAATTCCCTCTTGCACATAAATGAGTGTGCATGAATGTGTTTCTCTAGTCAACCCAGACAAACACACTTTTCATGCCCCTCCTGCATCTCTGTGCATGGCCTGGTGTCAGTCACCCACACATGTCCTGGAAACAGCTGTCTTCTCTGTTGCTTATCTATGACTGACATAGGAGAACATTAACACATTACGTCCTCCCTGGTCCTATCCCACCACATTCTCTCAACCTAAGGTCCTGGTGCATCCAGGATCACATCGCAGACTTCATTATTAGTGCATATGATCCCAATTAGCTGCTGGACAGACGGATGTGGACATGGATAACAGAAGCTGGAAGAGAGAGGACACTGGAAATGCTACAACCTCCTACGCACATGCAGGCATGGTCACAGCTGGGGCCCACTGAAGGCTGCTTGGGGACAACCCGATCTGTATGTTGAATGGCCCATCTTCTACCCTGTGTTCTACCTGTGAGAGGAGAGCATTGATCTTCAGGCTCAGAAAAGGCATAACTTCTTGAAAAATACAGGCCACTGGACAGAGCAATAGAAAGACACAGACAGAGATAGGCAAACAAGACAGAGAAATATATGCATACAAATATATAAAGCAAACAACATTCAGGAATCTTTCTTTTCGCTTCCCGGCATGATTCTCAACATGTTGGGCCATTTGCAATAACATTTATAATATAATGGGATTGGGAACTCATGTTCTTAATTAGGAAGTAATTATCAGAGTGATCGTCACATCTCACACTTGTAAGCACCGACTCACACAGCTTCTCGTTTAATCCAGTCTCTGCAGTCGGGCACCTTTGGGGACTACAGAACAAACAAACATCCTTAAGAAGAGAGTAGACCCTGAACTGAAAAAGAGTGACAAAAGAATCATTAGAACACATCAGCATAACTGGAGATTTTTGAACTGCTCAAATGCATGCATGCTGTTTCACCAAATCTAACTGAAAGTGTCCATAATGTTGTTTGTTTGTTTTTTGTTAGTTTTTAATCATATTCAAGCCTGGACATAAAATCCAGGTGCAAAAATCAGTTAGGTATTTTGTAACGCGAGTTGTGATTTAGCAAACATAACATTTCAGCTTTCTGGTATTTTTACTGGGAGAAAACTTTTCTACAGAAAATGGTCATGAGCAGGGCCGAGATGCTGAAAAATAGGCATCTGAAGGTCACATTTTAATGGAGGGGTCAAGCAAGAAAGATACACCACCAATGATTTGTGTGGGGGTAGAGCTCTCTCTAGAGAGCATGAAGTAAGATCTGTGGAGCACTAGTGGGGCTGTAAGGGCAGCATGAACTGCTCAGCAGAAGTTCGAACCACCAGCTACTGCGTGGGAGAGAGGTGAGGGTGCCTGCTCCCATACACATGTGTAGGCTTGGGAACTCCTTGGCAGCGGGTTTCACGTCTCCAATAACCTCTAGGGAAGAATTAAGGAGCCCCGGTGGTGTGGCAGTTAGGCGTCGGGCTGCTAACCACAGACAGCAGCTGGAAGTCACCAGCTGCTCCACAGGAGGAGGCAGCGCTCTACTTCTGCAAAGACTGACCATCTTGGAAATGCAGAGAGGCAGTTCTCCCCTGTCCTATAGGGTTGTGTTGAGTCAGAACTGACTTGATGGCAGTGAGTTTGGGTGGTTGTTGTTTGGGGGGAAGAAACGGAACTCTCAGTAACAGGTGTTTGTTTTAATCTGAAACAGAGTAACAAGCTATATGAAAGCACAGAAACATTGTAACAAGCTATGTGGAAGCAAAGAAACAGTAACAAGCTGTGTGAAAGCACAGACAGATAACATAATAGACACACTGGGTCTTTAACAATCATTATTCTGTAAAGGAGGTTGCTGGTGAAACAGATGATGGCTGGTGGGTGGAGCCCACCCAGGGGTGCTGCAGGAGAGGCCTCGTTATCCTTTTCTATCAAGGTGACCGCCACAGAGAAAGCCCATGAAGCAGGGCTGCTCTGCAAAACCGAGCCCTCCATGAGGTGGAACCTGTTCACAGGCGATCGGTTTGGCTTGTTCTGGAAGGTTTTTGCCAGTCTGGAGAAGACACTGGCAGCCTCGATTGGATAACATAAAAAGCTGGGGTCTAGCCAACAGGACTGGAGAAAATTAAAAAGTGAGGTAGATTTGGAAACCACCGAGAATAGGCCGTTGCCAGTTGTCTGTTTGGAGCCATATAGAAAGAGCAGCAAAGCCTGCATGGTCACTGGACCACGGAGGCATGTTCATGGTTCAGGGTGGACAGCCAATGCAGTCTCTGTGCACACAGCGGCCCAGGAGCCCGGCCTTGTAGGCACGCCCCCATTCCACCATCCCCACAACCCCACTGGGGCTGCACCCTGTTAGGGATATGATGGGAAGTTCGATCTCATTATGAGAAGATAATAGTAAATTCTATCTCAACCTATTCACTTTTACAGATGATTGGAATGGGCAAGTAGAATTGACATTGAGAGAGATTAATTACTGCAGTCACGCCCCTGGAATGGAGTGAAAATTTCCCATCAGTTTCTCTACCCATTATCCTCACCATCACCACCCCTAAGGACACTGATACTGTTTCTAACTTCTCCTCTCTTGCTCAATCCTGCCTCTGAAGTTGCTTGTCATAGATTCAATTGTGTCACATGAAACCTTAGGATCACCTTTGACAGGTGATCCTGCCATGACTCTCCGTGGCTTGGCAGTTAATGAATGATGTGAGTTGGCAGTTATGTCATGGTGTGATCACCCCCAGGATGTGATCGGATGTGAGCAGGCAATCAGCTGGAAGAGGATGAGGATGAGGATGGGATGGGACACCTTGACCCAGGTCACATCCCTGGTCCAATGTAAGGGCTTTTCTCCGGGGAGGCAGTATGTCTTTTTCTCTTACAAGAAGTGGGTATGGGAAGCATGAGGTCAATACGCCAAGCAAGAAGAGTCAGGAGTGGAATGAACCATCTCCTTTGGACCCAGGGTCTTAGGACTGAGAACCTCCTAGACCCAGGGGAAGATTCATGCTCAAACACACAGAGATCTCCAAGGGATACCAGACCTTGAGATGTTGGAAGGAGACAAGGACCCTCCCCTAGAGCCAACAGAAGAGAGAAAGTCTTTCCCTGTGAGGTGGCGCTCTGGATCAGGGCTTGGAGTCTCCTGTTCATTAAAACCACCCACGGTGACAGTTTTGTCTGAGCAGCCCTCGATGACTCAGACCCTGCCCCCAGGTCCCACTTCTCAGTCCATGGTGTTAACCCACCACTCAAAGCTGCCTCCAATTCCGTCCCCCAAACAGCAAATTTTTCTTTTACTCTTAATTTTCTGAAAGGAGGCTTGCAGGAGCAAAAATGAAACAAAAACATGTGAGAGGGGAAAAAATGAAACAAAAACATTTATTTCTCTTCCCCTTCTCCAGAAGAATAAAAGTGAAAACTCAGAGAAGGGGGTCAAGTTTGACTCGGCCTATGGTTATGCAGCCATCTTTAAAGAAATGTCACTGTCATGCAAGCACAGATGAGCTGGTGTGGTAGTTACATAATCTGTTGTCAGCTTGGGAGGATTAAGAGTGAAGGGGTGGAATCTAGCCTGTCAATCAGGTCAGAGCCAATGAGGCCTCTGTGTGGGCATAGCCTTCTCCTGAGGATCCTGGGAACTCGTCTTCTTCCCTGGAGGCGGCAGTCTCTGTCTCTGTCTCTCTCTCTCTCTCTCTCTCTCTCTCCTCACTCCCTGGAAGACATTGCAGCTGACAAGACACATGGAACTGCCCTAGTGTCCTGAGTTGGAGGAGCCACACGGAGAACCCTGCCAGCACTGAGAAGCTTACAATGCCACTGGATCCACAAGACTTCCCTCCCAGTGGTCTGTGATCTTCCTGCATTTTGCATCATTGCATGTGTTTCATGGATCTGAAGAGGAATTTATAGACTGGTATCAAACATATGGGCTAATATCGGACTTATGGACTTGATCTGGACTGGGATGTTTTCTTTATATTACTCTTTGATATAAAACTCTTTCTTATTCACATATATGAGTGTCTATGAATTTGTTTGTCTGGTCTACCCAGACTAACACAGTCAGTGAACCTAAGAGGAAGCCAAAGCACTTAGTGGGCCTGGGGGCTGAGACAGGGCACCTCAGGCCAGACTGTCACAGGAGACCTTTGAGGCAGCAACCACCTGTCTGGGGGCAGGGCGGGGCAACAGCCCACTCCTTTCTTCGTCTTCCATACATTGCGAGGATTTACCTTGGAAGGAGGACAGGTGATGATTTGATTTCAGTCCCAAGGATGTGCTGCAGTGCTTCTCTGAAGTGCTAATGGCACAGGGCAGGAAAACTGGCCACCTGCTCTTGGCACATTTCTTTCCTGCAGACGGCTCCTTCCTGAGTGCCCACTATCTCTTGAAAATGCGAGACTTGCCCGTTTTCAAAACTGTCTGAGTCGGAAAGCAGTTTAAGTTAACCACCGTAGAACCTGAAACCAGGCTCGTAACCCTATGAGGATGGCAACCTATGTACACATGTGCTTGACACATGGATGGATGCACTGTTAGAAGAGCCATAAGAGCCCCCAATAAAATGATCTATTAAAAAAAGAAAGGAAAGGAAAAGGTGAGCTTTGCCAGAATAGTCACATAAACCACAACCCCAAGGGGACGCCCTTTTCAATTGATTGGGTGCTCACATCGGACCGCTACATGGAGGATGGTTCCAGAACATCTGCCAAACCAAGCTGGCCCCTAGCCTTAGCCACCAGAGTGACACTGTCCCCATTGCCCCCTCTAGTGAGCCAGGGGAGCCTGTGCCCATCAAGGCAGTTGGGTCAGTCTGGGTAGACTACAGAAACAAATTCATAAACATGCATATGTGTATAAGAAAGAGCTTTATATACAAGAGCAGTTGAATATTGAGAAAATATCCCAGCCCAGTCCAGATCAAGTCCTTAAGTCTGATAACAGCCCATCTGTCTGACACCAATCTATAGATTCCTCTTCAGACTCACGGAGCACATGCAATGATGCTGAATGCAGCAAGATCACAGGCTACTGGGTGGAAAGTCTTGTGGATCCCGGGCAGAGGAAGCATCTCAGCTCTGGCGTGGGTCTCCACGTGGCTCCTCCAGCTCCAGGGCTCTGGCTGCCATCAGCACAGCCCCATCAGGAGAGTCTCTCTCTCCTACATGTTCAAAGAAACAACTTCCCTTTGGGGGAAAACTGAAGAAGCAGACAGGGCTTTGGAAGACCAGGCAATTACCGAGATTACCTGTGGAATGACGGAAATGAGAGGAGGAAGAAAATGAAACAAACGCCTGGTTGGCAATCACTTTATTAAAAGTACCCTATTCCTCCCAAATCGAAAATCACACTTAGCCTCCCAGTTACCCAGCACATCCCTACTACTGGGGAGTGGTAACCAGATGAATCACCTGGTTGGTTACGGCTCTTTCCAAAAAAGCTTTTGAATGGATTTATCTGAATTTAATAGAACCTTTCAATTAGGTGAAGAAACCTTTTTTTCTCCCCTGAAACAATAATGATAATAATATGGAGTAACTACCATATATACTCATGTATAAGCTGTGTTTTTCAGTGCGTTTTCATGCAGTTCTTGTGGTAACATCAGGTGCATCAGCTGACACTCGGGTTGGCTTATACTCGAGTATATACGGTACTGCCTACGCACTCTTGCCAGGCGCTGATGTAAGCATACTGCATGCACCTGCTCATTTAATTCTCATAGCAATTGTCGGAAGTCAGTATGGAATGCGCTCAAAGATACACAGGAAATCAAAAGTACCACCAGGATTGAGAACCCAGAGCCCAGGCTCTTTTCACGACCATCCTGCCTTGCCCAGCAGAGCTCACTTTGTCACGTTAATGTTTTTACCTGTGCGTTTTCCTAGCATGCTTCCCACAGGTATAACACCGAAGTCTTCTCACTTGACAAAAGAATTTGCTGCCTGGGACTGGCTTCAAATAAGCCAGCAAGGAGCAAGGGACCTTCATGCAACAAGATGAGCCATGCGCTGGCAGCGTGGCAGATGGACATGCAATAAGGGCTCCTTATACTGGTCTCTATTTTGGAAATTTCCATAATCAACACTACACGTGGCGGGAGGAAAGGCCGCTCTTCTTAAAAGACTCGAGACAGAGAGAAAAAGGAGAACAGAAATATAACAAGTGTTACAAACTGATGAATTCTGATCAAAGCAATATGGGGATTATCAACAGTCTTAAAACTTTTGGGTAAGTCTGAAAATAAAAAAATTTAATAGGAAAATAAAGACCTATGGGTCCGAGCATCAACGGGCCCTGAAGGCTCAGTTAGAGGATGCCCGTGAAAGTCATTACAGACAAGTGAGAAGTCACTCTGTTTCTAAGTGGATGTAAGGCGCCTTGTTGGAGCAATGGGTAAGCACAGGGCTGATCTCCACAGTGTTCAGTTCAAACCACCAGCTGCTCTGCAGGGAAAGATGAGGTGTTCCCTTCCTGGGAAGAGTTACAGTTTTAGGCACCCTACAAAGGTCCCTGTGAGTTGGAAAGGGGCCCTGGTGGTAAAGAGGGTTACATGTGGCTGTGCCAAAAGCCAGGTCAGCAATTCACAGTCATCAGCTGCTGGTGGGAGAAAGAGGAGGCTCTGCACACCCGTAAACTTTCACAGGCTCCGAAACCTGCAGGGCAGTTCTGTCCTAGAGGGTGCCTCCCAGTGGGAATATGCCTGAGGGTGAGTTGGTAAATCGGGATTAACTCGAGAACTGTGATTTGTTTTTGTTTAAATCAATCAGATTTCCGAGAGGGGTTAAAGTATGATAACTTTTTTTGTGTGTGTAGGAAAGGGCAACTGAATGACATATTTGAAACTCATCAATTAAACAAGCATGAAACTCATCACAGGAACCAGGGATCAGAAATGCAGGGCACTGGCTGGGATGAGTGGCTAATTCATTTTCAAATCAGGAAAGCGTTACCGCTTTCTGTGGGCTAATTATTAGCCTTCAGTATGTCTAGTGTGTGCATTTTGCCAAGTTCTGTGCTATTAGAAAACTATGAATGCATTTAATGTTACAAGAAAATGGTGCCTAACAGGTGTCACTGGAGGATCTTTGACCATGGACCTAGTTTTTTGTTGTTGCTGTTTTTTAACAATGAGAGATGTTTGTGTTAACTCTTCACTGAAAGTAGTGATTCTTGGTCTTGCATGGAGGAAGTGAACTAGACTGCGCCCCAATGCCTGGGTGATGATTGTCGAAGGAAAAGCCGAATCCTATCTGCTCCTATGATATTGGTGGCATGTTTAACTTACATAAATGGCCATTTTCACATGATTTCACTCGTAGGTCCGTAGGCTATTCTCTGGATTCACCTGTACAAAATTAATGTAACTCTTAAGCATGAAAGTGGGGCTAGAAGGTCATCCATTCTCAAAGGCCTGAGAAAGAAAATTCGAAATGAAAGCCATTGCTGTAGGGCCATTCTGCAACCCCACGGGGTGCCCGGGGCTATCTGCCTCACCTGCTCTCAGGAGCAGCTGGAGGGTTCCAAGAGACAGCCATCACCCCAGGGCTTGAGCGCTGAGCCACCAGCAAGCACTAGGTGGCAGTAAACACACGGCAGCTGTAACACTGGATTGCTGAGGTCTGGGGGTGGGCGATTCTTTTTGCCTTTATCCAATTTCAGACTACACTAAATTAAGCTTAAAAAAAACTATTAGAATGAAAAAACGTGAGTAAAAATGAAAGTCTCCTGACACTGTGGATGTGACCCAGAAGAGCTATTCAAGTACAGATCCACCAACAATTTGTGAGACTATGATAAATGAAACCAGCCTGAATTTAGGATGAAATTCTGAAAAATTGTGAGAGAAAGTGGTCTTAAAATATTCTCTCTCTCACACACACACACACACACACACACACACACACTGCCCAACAGAATATGCCCTATTTATTTAAACCTATTTTCCACCAAGTTTGTGAGTCCTGTTAGGTGCTGCCTAGCTGGTCTGACTCTAGCGGCCCTCTGTACAATGAGGCTTGATGATTGATTTTAGCCAGCGAGTGGACAAATGTCAGCCAGTACAGGTTTGGGGTGATTTAAGATCAAAGTGCAAGGTTTGATAAATGGTCACCATCTATGCCATATGCTGGCAACTCTCTATCTAAAAGATGCATACATTTTATTTGATACCCCTGGTGCCCTGGTGTTTGTTTATTCTAGCTTGCCAGAGAATAATCATAGGCACTGGGTAAAGGGAATGATCGATCCCTACATTTTAATGTGTTGCTTGACTGTTAAGGTGGTGTTAAGAGGGTCTTTTAGTTTGAAAACGGTCTCAATGTTAACCTTTTCTTAACATGTAGACTATGAGGACCCTCAACATCACCTGTCCAAACCTGTTCAATCTGTAACGTCATCTTCGTTTGGCTAACAAATTCAACTTACACAGATGCTTTTCGGATACTATGTGCAGCAAAGGAAAAGAATTTCTGATCAACATCTAAAAGGCCTTTTTTTTCCCATCGGATGTTACAGGTGTGTGCCAAAAAAATACGCATTGCATATACTGGCGGCTTCTATAGCGGCTTTTAGCATGAAGGATACCTCTAACCTCTGGGCTCACGAGTCCTGGTCATGTAGCAGTTACCCGCTGGGCTGCCAGGTCAGCTGCTCTAAACTACCAGGTGCTCCAAGGGGAAGAAACAATGCTTTCAACTCCCCTCAGGAGTTAGGGCCTCTGGGACCCCCGGGGCAGTGCTCCTGGCCACCGTGGTGGTGTGGGCGGGAGCCCACTGGACAGCAGTGAGTTTGGGCTGGCTTTGTGCAGGAGCTCAAGATCAATGTTGAAAGTGCAGCAAGCTGTTTATCATATCTGAGCAGATGAAACACTTAAAAATTCCATAAATACTAACACTTGATCTAGTTACATGGGAAAAAAACAACCTGAAAATATGATTTTCTTTTCAAACTAATTTTTAAGATTTTGCTTCCTTATTTGAAAATATACTTGCAGATGAAATGGGGAGGGGGAGAAACAAATCTTACAAATAGAAACATGTTAGTTTGACCCAATGAATCCTCTGTAACCTTCTGAATTAGAATTTCAACATGATTTTACAAAGTTTGAGGGAACTCAACCAAAAAAACTTGTGTTTTTAAATTATGTATAAACTTTCCACTTTTTGGATTCATGACAAGACCAGATGGCACTGAGCTGAGGTCTCAGAGACACTAGAATAAAATTAGTTAATTTGCTAATTTTTCGGGTTACTGCTAACACTTTTCCTGAGCTTGATTTCGCTCTGACATATGAAATCCGGAGTTTAGAAAACAAAGCGGGGTCCTGACAAATGTTCTGAAGTCAAAGCAGCAAAAGCAAATCATCACGTGTAAGTAAGGCAGTGGAAAGCGAGCCCTTATTCTGACACCAATCTGTGCCAACAAATCCCACCTTTGCAGCGATATGGCCCACATGGACAACCCTGGGGGCGACAAGCACATTAGAACTGGACACCCCCTTACAGAAGGGTCGCGGGGAGGAGACGGGCCAGTCAGGGTGCAGTGTAGCAATGATGAAACACACAACTTTCCTCTAGTTCCTAAATGCTTCATCTCCCCCACTAACATGACCCCAATTCTACCTTACAAATCCAGCTAGACCAGAGGATGTACACTGGTACAGATAGGAACTGGAAGCACAGGGAACCTAGGACAGATGATTCCTTCAGGATCAATGCTGAGAGTGGCGATGTGGGAGGGTGGGAGGGTGGAAGGAGGGTGGAGTAGAAAGGGGGAACCAATTACAAGGATCTACATATAACCTCCTCCCTGGGGGACGGACAACAGAAAAGTGGGTGAAGGGAGATGTCAGACAGTGTAAGATATGACAAAATAATAATAATTTATAAGGGTTCATGAGGGAGAGGGGAGAGGGGGGCGGGAGGGAGGTGGGAAATGAGCTGATACCAAGGGCTCAAGCAGAAAGCAAATGTTTTTAGAATGATGATGGCAACAAATGTGCTTGCCACAATGGTTGCATGTATGGATTGTGGTAAGAGTTGTACAAGCCCCAAATAAAATTATTTTTAAAAGAATTATAGTATAAACCTTCAACAACAACCAAAAAAAGAACAAGTAACACCAGAATCTCATTTCTCTGTACAAGGTTTATCCTTGGCAAGCATAGGCAATGCTTCCTTGTTTCACGGTCTACCAGGCTCGCTCTCACCACCATCCAGTCCCTGCCGACTCACAGCTACCCTTGAGGACTGGGCAGAACGGCCCCTGCAGGTTTCCGAGGCTGTAGCTCTGTATAGGAGTAGAAAGGCACTTCTTTCTCCCATGGAATGGCTAGTGGTTCTTAACTGCTGACCTGAAACTTCACTTCCGCAAAAATTATAGCCAACTTTAAACCAAAACTATGCCTTGAAGTCTCCTTACACCAAATGAGAGCTTAAGTTAGTTTTTAAAGTCTGCCTTCGGGGCTGTTAAGGCACAGATAGAACTGCAAGGCGGACAACGGCTCGAGATACACTGTCCCCTTGCTGGGGCACACCGACCCAGAGGACAGCACTGGGCCACACGGCGGGCAGTTAGTCCCCCACAGGGGGGTGAATCAAGAAGGGAACATAACAGATCCGCAACAGTAGCAAAGACAAGTCACAAAGCCCCCGATGAAGCCCCAAAATAGACTTCAGGCTAGGAGGGGCAGCTCCCAGCATCCCCCAGCACCAGCGGGGAGGCAGTTATAAAGGTCAGCAGACAGACCTGGAATTCTGTATGCCTCCTGGGGTTTTCTGCTAGCTATGATTATTTTTTCTTTTTCTATATTCAATCCTTTGTTCTCTTTTTGTTTTGTCTCTGTTGTTGGTTTTCCTACCTGTATAAGATAGGCATGGGAAGCAAGTTCAAGGAGAAGGCATGGGGACCGATGGTCTGGAGGTACTTGAGGGGAGGCGGAGGTCCTGGGGGTGTTGAAACAACAGCAATCTAGCTGAGAGGGATCACTAAGAGGCAGAAGGGTGAGCGTGATGGTGGGGCAGGAAGAAGGTAAAAGGAAACAGAGGAAAGAACTGGGAAGCAAAGCTATGGAGAGAGGTATAAACATATGTGTGCACATATATAAATATATTAATTTAAAAATAGAGGTATTGGCATGGATACATATATTTATATGGCAACACATTGAGGAAGCAGACGGACGGACTTTGGGCCTCTCCTCAAGCCCTCCATCAATGCAAGTCACCTTGTTCTAACAATTTGGAATTCTGTGATGCTCACCCTCTCAGCACGATCACTGGAGACAAATGGGTGCATGAACAAATGTGGTGAAGAAAGCTGATGGTGCCTGGCTATCAAAAGATATAACATCTGGATCTTTTTTTTTTTTTTGTAAATCATTTTATTGGGGGTTCATAGAGCTCATCACAATGCAACCATATATCCATTGTGTCAAGCACATTTCTACAGTTGTTGCCATCATCATTTTCAAAACATTTTCTTTCTATTTGAGCCCTTGGTATCAGCTCATTTTCCCCCCTGCCTCCCCAACTCTTCATCCCTCACAAACCCTTGATAATTTATAAATTATTACTATTTTTTCATGTCTGATGTCTCCCTTCACCCACTTTTCTGTTGTCAGTCCCCCAGGGAGGGGGTTACATGTAGATCATTGTGATCAGTTCCCTGGTATCGCTACTCTCATTATTGGTCCTGAGGGATTTATGTGTCCTGGATTCCCTGTGTTTCCAGTTCCTATCTGTGCCAATGTCCATCCTGTAGTCTAGCCAGATTTGTAATGTAGAATGGGGACCATGATAGTAGGGGGGAGGAAGCATTTAAGAACTGGAGGAAAGTTGTATGTTTCATTGTTGCTACACTGCACTGACTGGCTCATCTCCTCCCCACCACCTTTCTGTAAGGGGAAATCTAGTTGCCTACAGAGGGGCTTTGGGTCCCCACTCCTCACTCCCCCTCCTTAACAATGATATGATTTTTTTGTTCTTTGATACCTGATACCTGATCCCTTCAACACCTAGTGATCACATAGGCTGGTGTGCTTCTTCCATGTGGGCTTTGTTGCTTCTGAGCTAGATGGCCGCTTGTTTACCTTCAAGTCCCCACATAGGAGGAAGTGGGGGAGAAGAAGGGGGTAATGGAACAGACTACAATGATTGATGCATAACCACACACACTCCCTCTCCAGGAGGATGGACAAGAGAAACCATGGGGGAAGGGAGACAGCGGTCCGTGTGAGATATGAAAATCAAAATAATTTAAGCAAAAAAGTAAAAAAGAAAAATCTGCCTCGATCATTATGATGTTCTTTTGGTCTTTTTTATCTCTATGGGATCAAATTGAGGTCAGTAACGTGAAAGATCACTTCTCGGCCATTTGTTTAAGATCAAGTGGTAACTTGAAGATTAGAAGGAGCCTGGTGCTTATGTGAATGCGGGATAAACAACTGGGAAGTTCCCTGGTCGCACTGCTGGAAGGACGGCATCAGTATCACTCACTTGTCTCTTGAACTGACACATTCTCAGCAACCACAACATAAATACACCCAAAGTCCTGTGGGGCCATTCTACTCTGTCGCACGAGGTTGCTTTGAGTGGAAATCAACCTGAATGTGCCCGGCAACCACGCCTGCTGAGGTTTTGCCCTTGTGCATGAACTTGAACTCAAGTAACACCTCACACTCCTGTGTCACAGCAGACTGGAAGTAGCCAAGTCCCATGGGTCTGTGGACTGAATACTCCTTAGGTGGCCAGGTCCCCCTAGTGATATTCCCAGGAGTCGTTTCCAGCAGGAACTCTCCACCAGCGTGGGAGCAACTTCCCCTTGTGAAGAGTCTGCTGCTTCGAGAAGAACTCCTCAGGAAGTGCTCGGGCGTGTAAAGAAGTCAACGGCCGAGCACAGAGGGAGCTCTGCACACCCATGCTCACCGCAGAGCTGTGCATAGAGCAAGACGAAGGAAAACACCTGAATGCCCACCAGCAGAAGGTGGATAAAGAGTCGTCGGTGCACGCTCACAGCGGAAGGCTGTGCCTCACTGAACACATACACGGTATGGAACCACAACACACTTCATGGCGTGGATGGTGGGAGAGGGACTGTTGATAAGCGGTTTAGACTGTTGAATACAAAACTGATGACCTGAAATGGAAAATCCCAACTCACAACTGAGTATGTGTTTGAGAGAAAAAAATGTTCATGGAAAAAAAAGAATTCAAAGCTAATGGGATTTTCCTTTCTCTCAGTTCCTTAGATAATACATCAGCTTTGAAAAGAGCTCTCCAAAGTCCTATTCCGTTCCCCAAATTTTACAGCAGACCCACTTTTATCTGCCAGTGAGGTTGCATCAGGCCCCGCCTCCATGAACCACCAGGCCTCTGTGCATTTTACCAATGTTTGTTCATCAGATTTGCAATGTTGGTAGACATTGTGATGAATGGGCTTGTCGTCATTGTTTCCATTCAGAAATTCGCGATGACTGTTGACGGACACGAGGGACCTGAGGGAAATGTGACCTAGACCCATGGTGAAACGGGTAAGAGCGGATAAGGAACTGCTGCCTTGGGATTCGTTTGGGAAGTTTCCTTAGCAGTAAAAAGGAACACAGGGTGTTTGTGATTTTAGGTCAGAGAACAAGAGTGTTTGGTAAAGAGTAATGACAGAAGGATGCTTGCTCTTTTGAGTCCCAGCGGATAAAATTGTCCCCTTCTATTGTCAGCACCCAAAGCATAAACATGGTGACCACCACCCACCAGAGCAGAGGGCAGACATGCTGCCGATTCCTTGGCAGCCGAACTTCATACAAGATCATGAGAGGTCCTTTCTCACCTCTCATTTTCCTAAGATAGAAAGGTCCCCTCCTTTCTTTCTCCTGCAAGGAGACGGGGCTCTTTTTGTTGGACCGATCCATTCTCTCGCCTGTCCCTGAGCACCTGTCTCATGAATTGGCTTCCTCTCGGAGGGCAGCAGCACTGTGGACACCAGGCCCTTCCTGGTGTGGACACCAGGGTGTCTTTCCCTTCCCTCCCAACGGCCTTCTACAATGACTCTTCAAAACACATGTTCTAGGGATATCATTTACCAGGAAGTCAAATCATATCAAATACGCAAACAGAGTTTTAAAAAAAGGAGCAAAGCAGAATATACCATTTAGCCAACAACAGACTGACACAAGATAGAATTTCTTTTTCTGGTGAGTGCCAAGTCCTGGGTATGTCCATTATTGTCTATTTAAACAATCCTGCTAAGTTCTTCCTCAAACAAAGTCCCCTTCAACAGTTACGCTTTCGAAATGACTGAAAATAAGGGGCTACAATCTTCCTGGCAATTTGGACCACGGGCAGCAAAATATCCCTGCAGATTTGCCAGATGGCCAGTACTTAACAGTCAGGAGGTCAGAGGAATCCATGTGCGGAAGAATGAAACGCAAACTTAGGAGGTGAAGAGCGCACCTCAGTGGCGGGGACTCTGTGTGACCTTGCAGCATCCGCGCTCTACATTCTGGAGAGTGAGGAGTGTCCCACAATGAACTTCAAGGTGGCAGCAAATGGGACTTCATTCCTTCTCAAAGGTATTTCTTGGGGCTGTTTGCTTAGGAGAGCAGAAGTGGCATTTGCTCCCACAGACACTTAAAATACACATTGAACCTGCCATCGATAGAATTCCATTTCCAGCAGGATTCGACTACGCATCACTGGGCGGGGTTGCTCACTGGCTGACAGTCCCAGGCTCGCTGACGTCCCAGGGACTGCTCGGCAGACCTGGGCAACAGGCAAGAATTCCCAGCCTCCAACCTTGCCTGAACTGCTTGATTTCTCACCAGTCAATGCAAGTTGCCAAATCGCCAGGCACCAACCCCGAGCGATACCGCCGCTTTAGAGTAACAGAGGAATCTGGTACAGAAGCGATTCAAAACTGACTTCAACTTTCACTTACCTCGATGGCAATGACAATCAGAATTAGGTCCACTTTTGAATCTGGAAAGACTGCGTTCACTTGAGGGGACATTCCGATCAGAGCGCAGTTAGTGACCACAGATATCACACTCATTGTCTCGAAGGCCAACTGAGAGGAGAGAGAGAGGGAGAAGAACACGTGAAACAACTGCAGTGACGGCTTCCATACGTCCTCGTCCTTGTTCTTGGGACCTAAACTCAAACAGCGAAGGCAAGGACAGGCTCTCTGTTTCTCAACATTCCAAGCACATTTGAAATGTTTCCCTGTCATGCTGTGGTCCTCTTTAGGTGAAAACACGATACTGGTAGAATGTACTGCTATTCTGGACATCTCTGGATTGAGTTTCCCGGAGAAAAGCATTATCTTTTCCCATTGAGAGGGCCAGGGACTTGCAAAGCCCTCCTGGAAGAAAATACTGTGAAAATCACTTTATTCCCCTCTAAAGGGAGTCTATCGTCAGGCTGCTGATGTAAAAGTCTCACAATCAGAGGCAGGAAGACTGCACAGAGAGTTGACTTTGTGTGACTCTCCTGCTCCTTTCTCTCGAGACACAGTTGGTAGATCAACACTAAACCACTCATCCAATGAGGAGGATCAGTGGGGTCCCCCAGGTGGTCATTCAGGGTGCTGCTCCCCCACCCCCAGGGACCTCCTCCCATACCTGCCTACAAAGAATCCCTCCTGAGGTGCATACTCCATTTTCATCAGAGTATGTGAGAGACACCATTGTAGACTGCTGCTTCAATGTAATAAGCAATATCCATATCTTAGATGATATAGATACCAGCTTAACAAAAAAAACCCTGGTTCATAACCTTTCCACGTTGAATTACGACATTGTGAGTTGGAGCATTTTTTTTTAACTGAACAGAAACCTTCCGTTTTTTCCTTTCTTTTCCCTTTACTATTTCATTCTCAAGAAGAATTCGTGATAGAAGTTCAAAATACCCACGGCCACAACACTGTAAGTAACACAGCAGAAACTCTGCCGCCATGGGTAACGGTGAAGACCCCAGCAGCAAGGAGAACCACAGCAGGTTTGTAGCATGTGCACATGAGATCACGCATCCCTGTGACGACGTGGTCATGGCAGCTCAGACTGGATACCACGGAGTTGGTGCCAACACATAGCAACCCTGTGGACAAAACAGAACACTGCCCCCCAGCCCCAACCTGGGCCACCCCGACAATCATGCTGACATACATTGTTGCAACCACCATGCCAATCCATCTACCTGGTTGATGGTCTTCCTCTCACTGACCAAGCATCGTGTGCTTTTCTGGGACCTGGTCCCCCCGGATAGTATGTCCAAGGTACATGTGGTGAAGATTCAGAAAGTAAAGTAACAGAGCTTTAGCCTATAACAAGCACGTGTATATACTAAGCTTCTGATACACTGATATTTTTAATTATAAAATTATGCAGAGACATGGCATAGCTTAATGGGCGGTCATTTTGATGTCACTCTGGTAGTGTCAGCCGGGCGTGACTTGCAACCCCGAGCGATGCCACTAGTTCTGGTCAATGTTCACGTGAGGCAGACTAAAAGCCCAGCCTCTTTTATTCGGCCTTTTAAGAAGTCCGGCCTGCTAAAAAGACGGGCACCTTTACGATATTGAGCCTTCCCCGATCAGTCAGATCTGTCTGGTATGTGACAAACCCCTAAAGCTTGCCGTTAGCTCTTGTTGGGGCAGGTGGACAACGGCGGCCTGTGCTCGGCGAGGCGAGGCGGGTGTGATCTCAGGGGCCCCAGGAGTACACTGGAGGTTTGCTGGCCGAGGGTGGCAGGCAGCAGGAAAGGCAGTTACTCCACGTGATTTCTTGCCGAGCAGGATGAGCTGGGTTTGCACAGAGGAGCCGGGGACTCCAGGAACAATGAAAGCGCACGCCGCAGCCTCCTGAGGTGTGGGCTAGGGATTGGCACAGCAGGTCATCCAGCTGTCCCTGATCTACAGGGTTTCAGAGACTGTGTGGAGCTCTCCGAGAGGAAGCGTGTGGACGGAAGGAGTGAATGATGGTGGTAGTCCACCTACACCATTACTATCTAAAAACTCGCCACTGTCGTTCCTTTGGTTCCAAGTTCCAGATTTTAACGTGGTCTCGTAGGATTCGTACACGTTGACAATCTTACTCTTAGACATTTTGTCACTTTCGTTGCAATGATAAATAAAGCCTTTACTTCCATACATCCTCTACTGGTTACCTGTATGTAATAAAACTGCTTACTTCTCTTTATCGTGTACCTTACTGCGTCTTCCTTTATGTACACTTCCAGCTGACTCTCTGCGTTCTCCTAGGCACAGAATCCAAGGACCATATCCCCTCCCAATAGCTTTATTTCCTCCTTTCAAGCTTTCACACTCTTCTTTCCCTTGTCCAAATGAGTCCGGCAACTAGTAATGCCAGCAATGAGCACGGCATTATCTTTTAATATACCAACTGCTTCAATCTGCCATTGTCACATTTAGTAATTTTAGGGCATTTTAAAGTAAAGGTGATCTGTGATTTTACTTTAACTGACACTTTCGTTGAGACGACCATGAATCAATATGCACACTCACAAGCTGTGGCACAGAGGAAATCCCATGTATCTTGACCAGTGGGGACCTGGTAAAACGGCAAAACCCCAGTAAGACCAGAGTCCTCAAGTTGTGAAAAACAGTAAGTTGGGCTGCTGACTGAATGGTTCGAAGTTCAGGGCTACTGGAGGCACCTCAGAAAAGACTGATGACCTACTTCTGAAAAATCAGTCACCGAAAATCCCTATGAAGCAGAGACACCTAGGTGTAGGAGTCAACTTAATGGCAACTGGCTTATAGCACCACAAAAGGCTGCTGGCTGGTGCTCACTAGCAGAGCCCATTCCATGCATAGTGGTCCTATATAGGGGACAGCATAGAACTGCCTCTAGGGGGTTCCAGACCTGCAACTCCTTTTGGGAATAGAAAGCCCCCGTCTTTTCTCCTGTTGACGCTGATACAATCCATTAGTCGTAGATGTCCCTACTCTTACTTGTGCTCAGGCGTGTGTGTACGTGAGTTCCATCCATGCACACGTAGCTTTCTGCACCCATCCCTGTATAGAGGATGCGGTAGGAGTGATGCACCCCTGCATCCTACTGTCCTGGTGGAGCACACCCCGCCTCCTCGGGGCTCCCGGTTGTTGACAACGACTCATCTCACGTCTATTTCTGAAATGCTCAACAATGCTACAGAGAATGACTCAGTAGGTAACCTTGGGGATTGGCACATTTTATGCCTTGCTGCTTCATCTCAGTTGTTAGGGCATCAATAGTTTCTCCCATTTTATGAGCAGGACTTATGAATCCGAGTTCTTTTTGCCGAATGGTACTGTGAATCGAAATTGGTTCAATAGCAGTTGTGTGTGGTGTTTACTCCACGGTATGTGGGGACCACCGATTTTGTAATGATTCACTTCCTCAAAGACGAGTTCTAGGTTTGGGTTTATGACAAATAGAGCTGCAACGATGTGCGGACTACTGCGCGACTCCTGCTTCTCATTTCTGTGTGATGAGGGACCAGGAGAGCAGTGCGGGGCCGACCGTCCTTGCACGTTTACTTTTACAAGTGACCGCAAAAACTGTTTTGCGGAAGGCAGAATCATTTCACATCCTACAGTCGCGTGTGCAAGACCCAGTTTCTCTGTCTTCCTGCCAGCGTGGGTGCCGCCCTCTGTCTAGACATTCGGATAGGTGTGCAGGGCTAGCTCACTGTGGTTCTCCCCCTCACTGGCCGTGCAGCAAACATGTGGGGCATCTGACCGTGTGTTTACTTGAATGTCGTCTGTACATCCCTTTAAGTGAAATGTCTGCTCATATCTTCCCCCTTTTCTACTTGGATTGTTTCATTTTCACTGTCGAGCTCTGAGAGATCTTGTTATAATCTTTGTACAAATCCTTTGTCAAATACACGATTTGCAAATATTACCTCCCAATCTGTAGCATTCTCTTTAATTTTCTTAAGATGGACTTTCACAGAATAAACTTGAAACATTTTAGTGAGGTCCAATTTACTGTGATTTTTTTTTAAATGAATCCTGCTTTTGGTGTCAAATCTAAGAACTCTTTGCCTCCCCTGCAATCTGGCAGATTTTTTCCCCTCTCTTTTATTTCTCCCTAAAGTTTTATGGTTTTGCCTGTTACATGTAAGTTGGGATGTTAGCATGAGGTATGAGGCTTGTTTTCCATTTACATTTTCAATGCTTTGATTCATTTGATGCCTGGCTCACTTTCCTTACTGTGTATTAGTATTTTAAGGCTACAAATTGTCCTCTAAGTCCTATGCTAGCTGGTCCCACAACTTCTGATCTTATTTTCCATATCATATGTGCTAGGAATCATGCAGTTTCTGATTTTATTACCTCCTGACCCAAGTGCTCCCTAACTCAGAGTTTATTTTTGATTTCTAGGGAATGTGAGCTTTTTGTTTGTTATAAGCTCCTAGGCTTGACTTCATTTGTTAGGAAATGTGGTCTATGAGATTTATACTTTGTGGGTTTTAGACAGGTTCTCTTGTGGGTTAACATGGTCACTTTTTGTGAATATTCCATGGGCAACTGAAAAGGTGTCATCTTTACCTTGGGTACACAATATGTCATTAGAATTACTTTAAATTGCTTTAAAGTTATGCTGTATTTTTAAACACAGATGAAAATGAAGTCTAGGACACTGTGTCACTCCAGAGAATAAGAAAGTGTGAAACATACAGTAAATGATGTGTGTCGAGAGTCAGGAGCTGCCTTGAAGGGGGTCCCACTACCAAATCTGAGACAATCTGCACAAAATAATGAACAGTAATAAACTGTAAACCATGGGGAAAATAGTACAAAGGCAAGTAGTCCTTACCAATGACAAATGGATGACTAGGTGGATGGAGGATGGTGGAGGAGCAGGGTTTTTGCTTCCAAACAGAACGCCAAGTGTCATTTCACTGTGGGGGACGTTGCTTGTTCTTGGATTAGAGAAATTAGCAAGCACCCTTGGATGCTGCTCCTCCCAAGGAAACATTTTCATGAGGAGCAGGTTAACTGCATGGTTTGCTCATTGTAACTATCCCTCGGCTACCCAACTACAAGGGTGAAAGTTACAGAAAATGGAGGAACAGGGCACTATCTTGACAGATGAATAAAACATGATAAAAACAAGGAATGGTGTATGCCCCAGGGCTCCAGATACAATACCTGGAGAAAAACACACAATCACGTGCCAGAAATGTGTAACCCGAATCTATGCAATAAGGAAAATTGAAAAATTCAAATGAAAAAAAAAAAGAGGGAGAACTGTATTGTTCAAGATGGTCAGTGTCATGAAACATCTGGAAAGGTTGTAGAAATGTTGCAGGTCCTGGATACTAGAGCTTCAAACAATTAAACGCAGTGCATGACCCGAGACTAGATCTTACAATGGAGGAGGAGAAACAAGTGCTGAAAGGGCGTTATTGGACCCACTGAGAATTGAACACAAATCGATTATTCTATTCTATTATCAATCACATTATTAAAGTAAAGATGATGCTGTGGTTGAGTAAGACTGCCGTTGCTCTTTGCAAGTTGGAGGATATCATTTTTTTTAAGTTTAAAAATAAAGACCCATGATGAATGTAACTTAGCCCACAAAGATTCAGGAGAGACAGCATATGTCTGTGTCTGTCCGTCTGTATCAGGGAGTCTGTCTCTGTGAGCCTGTGTCAGTCAGTATGTATCTGCGTGTCTGTGTCTGTCTGTCTGTCTCTGTGTCTGCCTGTCTGTGTCTCTCTATCAGCCTATGTGTGTCTATCTGTGTGTCTGTGTGTCCTTCTAAATATGTTCTGTGTCTCTGCCTGCCTGTCTCTGTGTGCCTGTGTCTGTCAGTATGTATCTGCGTGTCTGTGTCTGTCTATCTTTGTGTCTGTCTATTCTATCGGCCTGTGTGTGTGTGTGTGTCTTTCTGTCTGTCTGTGTGTCCTTCTATCTGTGTGTCTGTGTCCTGTGTCTCTGCATGCCTGTCTCTGTCTGTCTGTGTGTGCCTATGTCTATGTGTGGGCCTGGATCTGTCTGTGTGTACCCATCTGTTTGCCCGTGTGTGTGTGTGTGTGTGTGTGTGTGTGTGTATAAAAGACCACATCAAATAACCACCCCCCCCTGCTGGGCAGTCTCTTCTAACCCCAGCTGGCCCCACAGAGTGGGTTTCTGAGGCAGTACATCTTTATAGGAGTGGGCAACCTCACCTACTCCCAAGGTGGTCTCAGACTGCCAACCTTGGGGTCACAAGGCCAACACATACCCCACCAGACCACCTTGGCTCCTTGCAGGGAAGTAAAACAGAGACAAAGTGAACCAGGGATGAAAGCAGTAAACTGTTCACAACAGACAGTGCTTGGCAGAGGGCGCTGTGGTTATTGTTACAACTTTTCTGTAGATTTAAAATAATTTCCAAATAAAAAGTTAACAATCCATCCTTTTCCCTTCCCAAGTTTACACCGTTGCTTTCCGATCTGCAGATCCAGGGTCTGACGGTTTTCTGTTAAAAGTACTTCCCTCTAGACACAGACCACAGACTTGAAGTCGGAGGCATTTGTTTAGTTCATGCAACAGGATAAATTTCTTGAGCAGGTCATGCGGCAATCAACACATGCTGCTTTGCTGTTCGGAGCCCTGGTGGCACCGTGGTGGCACAGTGGGTGCAGTGGTGGCACACTGGGTGCAGTGGTGGCACAGTGGGTGCAGTGGTGGCACAATGGGGGCACAGTGGGTGCAGTGGTGGCACAGTGACAGCACAGTGGGTGCAGTGGTGGCACAATGGGGGCACAGTGGGTGCAGTGGTGGCACAGTGGTCACAGTGATGGCACAGTGGGTGCAGTGGTGGCACCGTGGTGGCACAATGGGTGCAGTGGTGGCACAATGGGGGCACAGTGGGTGCAGTGGTGGCACAATGACAGCACAGTGGGTGCAGTGGTGGCACAATGGGGGCACAGTGGGTGCAGTGTGGCACAGTGGTCACAGTGATGGCACAGTGGGTGCAGTGGTGGCACAATGGGGACACAATGGGTGCAGTGGTGGCACCGTGGTGGCACAGTGGGTGCAGTGTTGGCACAGTGGTCACAGTGATGGCACAGTGGGTGCAGTGGTGGCACAGTGGGGGCACAGTGATGACACAGTGGTCACAGTGGTTGGACAGTGGAGGTACAGTGGGCCCAGTGGTGGCACAGTGGTTAAGCCCATCAGTGGCTCAGTGGGCGAAAGCTGCAGCCATCAGCCTGTCACTCTGAAACTTCCCTTGTAGCCCTGACAGGCCACTAAGGCAGTTCCCCTGTGCTGCAGGCTGCAGTGAGTCAGAATCAACTCGAAAAGCTGGTTTGGGTGGGGTTTTGCCACCTGATTACTTAAGCTCCATGTTGGGGTTTCACATTTGAAAATGATCTTAGAGATTACATTTCAACCCCCTGCCAAATTCGTCAGCAGAGAAAAGAGACACCCAAAGAAATGTGCAAGAAGTCACACCGAGAAAATGAGCTGAGGGCACGCTGCGAGCTTGTGATGGAGGAGCACTTGGAATCTAGTGTTCCCCTATCTCTCTTCAAGCCCATCCTGGTCCCCTGCCCTGTCATCCACTGGCTGGTAACCCAATCACACAGTCTAATTTGTTTATATAAGAAAAAAATGAATTCTCATCTCACATACGTACCTGCCATACACCAATACTGGCAGAAGGTTCTGAGAAGGGACGTTTGAAGACTCTGCACATTTTTAAGGCATCCGAATTGACTTCAGTGAAGTTATTTAACACAGCAAAGACCGCTGCTAATGGGTACACACAGGAGAAAAGGCTCACATAGCCAAACTGCAGAAACAGCTCCAGATAATCATCAAAGGTGCCCTGGAAAAGTAAACCACAAGAAGAAAACAGGCCCTGGGTTAATAGCACGTCCTATGAGCAGACTTTCCAAATACTATCTCCAAGCCACCGGTCTCCGCCCATTTAACGGCCATCAGTCTCTCCACACTCCTTTCTCTTAGAGCCACGGAGGACTTGTTCACAATGGAAAGGTGAGATTCTGCATACGCCCTTGAAATCAAGAAAGAAAAAATGATTTCGCTGCTCATTTCATCGTACCTATTTGCTAATATTTTTCTTAAGGCAAATTCCAGCAAAGACAAAGACGTCTGTGGTTAACGTAAGCAGAACGTGCCCAGCTTGGCTGTGAGAGGTCTTGCATCCTCCACTCCTCACCTCGCGGACGCTCAGCAGCTCGTTGGGACCCGCCCTGAGAAGACAAGGGCAGCACGGATGGTGGTGATGCCACTGAAATTGACGGCACGAGGGCTTCCCACGCTCACGCCGTCATAACAGCAAGCGTGGGAGGACAAGCATTGTCCTCGTCAACTCTGTCTCCTGGAAATCACCCAGAAATTTGAAATAACCAGGAAAGTATATGGTATAAAAGAAAGAAAACCACTGAACAGTGCACCAGGACAACAGCAACCACAGAACCGGAAGATGGCTGTGTGAGGATGCGGGTGCTCCCCAAACCACAGAGCATGGTGACCACGGTGAGTGTGGCAACCCTTTGGCCAGGAGGCTCCCGAGGTAGAGTGGGATGCCCCCGGCACTTGTGGTATTGCTAAAGAGCTCAGTAACCCTTGCACAAGCAGGGCACAGCTGGTGTCAAGGAGGCATGCCTAACCTCCATATCGCATAGGAATCAGCCTTGAGCTGTTGATCTTCGTGTCAAGGTCAAGGGCAGACCTCCCAGCACCATTTGCACAGGCCTTATCTGGCTGGCAGTATGAGTGGGCAGCACCTAGGAGCTTCCTCCCCACAGCCCTGTGTTCCACCCCTGTGCCTCCATCACGCCAGGCTGCTCTGCTGGTAGTATTTGCATGTAGATGTTTCATCAGAACCGCTGAGCACTTTTGAAGGACCCGGTTTTGGTCAACCTAGGGCGTGCTGGAACAGCACGCAGGAAGCAGTGGTGGAGATAACAGAAGCAGGCCAGCACTCGTGGAGAATAAGAGTATCCTAGCCCAGACACACTGTAACTCTATCAAGTGCCAGGCAGCCCAGCCCACCTCCAAGGCTCAGGATCCGTGCACGTGCACGCATGCACAGGAAGGCTGGACCCCATGGGTTCAAACTGTGGTGGTGGCAGAGGACACGGAGAGTGCGGGGGACCACCAAAAGGACAAACAAATCCTTCTTGGAAGAAGTACAAGTGGGATGCGCCTGGGAAGCAAGGGTGACGAGACTTCACCCCATGTCCCTCAGCCGTGGTGTCAGGAGGGACCGGTGTGTGGGAAAGGACGCACTGTGCTTGGAAAAGTGGAGGGGCAGCAAAAAGAGGAAGGCTCTCCACTGGCCGGATTGGTGCAGTGGCTGCGACAATGGGCTCTAAAAGGTACAGGACCAGGCCATGTTTCCTTCTAGGGTGCCTGAGGGTCGCGATGAGTCAGAGCAGACTTGACAGCACCTAACAGCACGCAGGAGCTTTTAGAATAACGTAACTGTTAAGAAGAACTATGCTATTTCTGTGAAATCATGATTACTTTTACCTCTCACTCACTCCATATTGGAGAACACTGTCTCGGGGTCCAGGTGGGCAGTTCCTATGCTCCTCGAGCCTCCTCTGCAGAAGGAGCCCGGCTCAGAGCTCCCTTGGCTGGCAGTGTTTGTTAGGACAGACGCGAACACCGCAGAGAGAGAGCAGAGCGAGAGAAGCATGTAGGCCGGGCAGGTTGTTCTGTAACTCCACCTGCTCTCTCTTCAACACTGTCCCGAGTGCCTGCTGAATGCCTGGCTCCGCATCAGAAGAGAGATTCGTGAGAACTACCACAAGGACCCCACCCACAGGGACTAAGGGCGGGGGAGCGGCGTATGAAGACATCAGGACACCCAACACTGCGAGGCACACAAAAATCTCGGCTGAGAGAGCTAATCAAAAATCAAGCACTGGGAGAGGCAAAGCAGGTGCCCGTCACAAGCAACAAGGGCACACAGGTCTGGAAGAGGCTGCTTTTGTTATCTGCCCACCCTAGTGCAACAGAACCACAAGTGGTCACAGCCACGCAGGAGAGAGGAGACAACAGCGTTCCTCTCGCCCTATGTTACGGCCTTGTCCAAAAATGAGAAGGCAACTTGGAAAGGCCATTCTGCTGAGAGACACTCCCAGCTGTGGTTCGGCAGAACTCAAGAGGCCCCTTGAGACTGGCCCTGGTGCACGGACCCTGAACTTGTAAGTGGGAGGGGACAACACCCAGTGAGCTTGGAAGAAGAGTCCAATCCCAGAGAATGCAGAAACGTGACATCTTTCCGGTGAGACCCTGAGAGAGGGCCGTGAGAACCTGTACCCAGACCTCTGACCCTTTCTAACTGTGATACGAGATACATGCATTCCTTTAGTATTTGTGCGCGTGTTTCCTCTGATACTTTGTGTATAAACTTAGTGTTTCTGGTCAATATGTGCTTTACGTTAATACTTTGACTCATCTTCTCCCCTAAACTCAGTAGTGACAGAAAAAGTTATACATACACACACTTTTCATGAAAAGACGTACTTGCCACTCAGTAACAAGAAAAATGGAAACACTATGAGATGGTAAGCAGAATAGGCAGGTTCTAAACCCAGAGAAGCAAAAGACACCCAACCTCCCTAAGTTTAAATAGAACCAGGATGACTGAGCAAAACCAGGGCCTGACACAGTGCTCCCCCCTCCCTGAAAGAGGGCTGGGGAAAACCACAGGAGCTGCCCAGTAACATTTGCTCATCAACAGCATTTTACCCATTGGATCTGTGCGTCTCCAACATCACCCCAATGTGGGAGCTGGGCTACAAAGACCTGGTGTGGGACCAGGCACTCGGAGGCTCAGGGGGGCAACTGCACAAAGCAAGCCCTGGATAAACTGGGGGAGAGAGAGAGAGAGAGAGAGAGAGAGAGAGAGAGAGAGAGAGAGAGAGAGAGAGAGAGAGAGAGAACAAACATCTGCTCCACATGAAAGCACCACCTGAAACTTCTCAGTGCAAGAGACTATGAAAGTCAGCCAGGAAACTCAATCAACGGGAGGGATTTATTCACGACAGAAAGCGGGGACCGCGAGGGTTATCAAAGCCATGCACCCCCTGAAAGAACTGAAGGGGATTTTCTATCCAGCAAAAGGCCTGTCAACAAGGGAGGACGTGAAAAACAAGGAGCCCGGAGGCAGAGTGGGCTACTTGCTGGGCTGCTCACCACAAGGCCGGCCGGCAGCCAGCAGCCACTCCTCGCGAGCAGAGACGGGGCACGGGGCTCCCGGGAAGATGTCCAGACGGAGAAACCACAGGGCAGCTCCCCTCCGTCCGGCAGGCTCCCTACGAGTTGGAACTGACTTGATGGCATGAGTTTGCTTCTGGTTTAAGAAACAATATTCTGAATCCACTGTGACCCTCAAACGCTCCGAATTCTAGAAACAGTGAACAGAGCCATTGCTGCAGGAGAGTGTGCTGGTTTCATGATTACATCTTATAAGATCTTAAAGGCGGCTGAGGCTCTAATGGTCTCTTTGCAGTTCCTAAAATAGCCCCGAAATGATCTGTCTTCAAAGGAACTGGTTTACATGAACAATAACGCGAAGTCAAAAATGACTCATCTCATTGGCATTCCACTGTCAGCCATGGTCCCCAATCCACTGCTTGACCAACTGGTGAGCTTGAACTGTGATGAGCGAGCACTGCTTACTCATCCCCTTGGCCCTGTCCACAGCCCTGCTCAGCCTTCCATCGCCATGCCTGCAACAGCTCTCTCCACCACCTCCCATTATTCCTGGCAGGAAGGCCACACAAATCACCACACCCACACAATACCATCTCTAGGCAAGTGTTCAGGCTCAAGACAGTAGAATTTCAATGTACAGTTCCATCTCTTTATTTTCCAAGTAACTCACAATAAGAAAATTGGTTGGAAAGTCCTGAAAATCGTCGTGTCCGACATAATGAGCACACAATGCGCCCATTAGTTATGAGTGTAGTAGATGTTTGATTCGGGAAAACTCGCACTTACCAAATAGGTCGCCATTTCTTTTTCCAGGACGACTTGCTCGTAGAGTGTGGCATCTATACCTGCCTGTAGAGCCTGCAGCTTTCTCTTCACCTGTGCGCCATGCTTCTTTTGAAGCCAATGTGGAAGAAGAGATTCTACAATTTGGTTAATGATCTGTGAAGTAATCAGCAGAGTGGCCAAGCTCTAAAGAAAAGTATATGAAGACTATTTAGTAACGTTGTTTAATAAAATCATAGCAGGCATACAAGTATGTGACAAATAAAATGAAATCTCCACAAATAATATACTATAATTCTATTGAAACTAAATATTGAGAAAGCTAGGAATGAGAATGATATTTAAGGCCACGTCAAAGCCCCGCTGGCTCACACACACAGTTCAATTAATGAATACATTTTTGCTGTTAGGTTAGAATTAGCCTTGAGAGGAATAATCCATTGGCTTTTCTGCACCATGTGATCATTCTTACAAATGAGTAGCATCGATTAATTTGCTTTCATCTGAGTGAGATGGGCAGGGTAGTTGCTGACGTTTGCTGTTTGCTAGTTTAAAATCAGTCCTAGAAGTACACAAAATCTAACACGTTATTTGGGATTGGGGTGGGGGACTATTATGAAGACAGCTCCATCACCAGAACATGGGGAGCCACCTCTAAATTCTAAAACTAAAAGACACGTTTTTGTTACTCCCACTCACCTGACGCAAAAGCTTCATATCCCTCAGGACAAAGGCAATGTAGAAAAGCGAGGCGAAACAATTCAGAAAGTTGAACTGCCAAAAAGAAGAAGATAACACTTAATACCGCTTTATGGCCTCGTGTTACGAATACGATGGTAGCATCTGAACAGGTGAGGAGGGGCTTCTTGATGATGCGGATTGCTTTCTGCGGTCTCAGCACTCCCCACCCCCGAGTAAGGGCAAATCATACAGGAGACGAGTAAAGAGGAAGGCTAAGGTGGGGCGAGCAGAGCAAAGTGGACTGGGGCCCTGGGAGTGAAGGGAAACCAAGACTCAGCATTTCACAATCCCTAACCTGGCCAGGATTACCCAACCAGGTAGTTCAGGTGCACTCAGCTCCACCCACCTCCCAATGCAGCCGAGTCTCACCAACACCACCAGGCAAGCACAGAAGAACCAGCAAGGGGGGATTGACTGGGAGCCCCGCCAATGATAAGCAATCAAGAGACATGTTTTCCTTCTCCACTGAGCCTGACGATTCCATGCCATTAAGAAGATACCAAAATGGTTAGGTAGGAATGGCAAGAAAGACCTTGTCAGAATAATAGGTTTGGCTCAGCCCAGTCCATCCTAGCAAGCCTCTTTGAGGTCATGGACCTGCAGCTCCCCTCCCCCATGGAGTCAGTGGAATCACTGGGCAGCATTGGCAAAGGAGGCCCACGCCAACAAAGGATCTGAGACTCCATCCCTTATCAAGGGACACCTGCGCGACGAGGTGGCATTAAGCAAGACAGATTTTGTCATACTGATTTGCTTTTTGATAGCATGAGCCTAAGCCTTCCTCACCCTGATACAGAAACAGATTGGTAGCCAAGAGGCACCAGTAGGGTAAATCAAGTCCTAGCAGGTGCAAGGTCACGGAAGCCGCTTTGCCTTTGTGGGCCGAAGACCTTCACCCCTCCCACCCAAAAGACAGCCGAC